>NW_026775576.1:18107154-19360154 GCF_030987335.1 Cornus florida
TTTTCCTTTTGTACATTTATGCATTCATAAATTCAAAAAAAAAAACCAAAAAAGAAAAAATTCAAAAATATGTGTTACCGTTATGCCCTTCTGCTTGGTTATGCATCTTTTCATCTTTTACCATGGGCTTGATCTCATATCTCCTAGATCACGTTTTATATTGTTTTGGAATGTTTAATTCTTCTCCCATGTTAATATTTGATGTGAATTGCTAGTGTGGCTATTCCAGTAGGTTTTTGCATCCAAGTTTGGGGAAGACATCTTTCCTAATGGATCATTTCTAGACTTCATAGTCTTTGACATCATGGTATACTCTTTCCATCATTTTTCATTGTTCTCATTGCACATTGAGGACAATGTACAGTTTTAGTTTGGGGGTAAGGTCATTATGATTCATTATACCTTAAGCTGAGCTTTTAAATGCATGATAAAGATTTAAAAAATATTTGGCAATGATTTCGAACTTTTGAAGCATAGTGCCTTTGAAAAGCAAGTTGTTAAAGTCTAATACTTCTTGTATGCTCTAGGATGCCATTTAGGGGTAAAGTTTTAATTTTTGATATTATGCTTGCTCTTGTGGTCCACATCATCACGCTTGTTGAAAATGCTTTGAGAGTTGATTCTAGAATTCTACACTTGCACTTGCGCACACTAGCATTCAATTTGAGGGGTACATGCTTAGTTAATTAATGTTTTGGTTATATCCTAATTGAGTTAGTAGACTTTGAAAACTTTCATTCTTGACAAATGACCTTGCATACTAAATAACAAACCCTTTACGAAGTAATCGGGATTCGTGCCTCATTAAGCACCAAACTCTCACATGAAAAGTGGAGGGCCATAAATAAATAAATAAGGAAAAGATAAAGAGAAAGAAAAGAAAAGAAAAGAAAAGTGAGTGCTTCTCACCAATGTGGGAAAGCGGGAAATGATAGGATGAGAGTTGTTTTGATTTGTAACCTAGTTAATTTGAGCTTGTAAGTCCTTAAAGGTGTCTTTACACCTAATGCCCTAAAGCCTTGCGATTTGGGAGTCATTGACCTAATGCTTGTTAATGGATCTTCTAGAAAGCTTAAGAGATCACTACATTGCACTATACTTTTATCTTAGATCCCATAAAAAATAGAGAAAAAGAAAAACAAAGAGAGCATGTTGCAAATAAATTGAATAAATAAGGTTCATTCAATGTCTTAATGATTAGTACTATATTTGTGTGCTAGTTTTAGGGTAAGGCTATGCCATTATTTTGATTGCTAAGATAGCAACACATTTTGATGCCGGTTCACTCAAAAAGGACGATAGAATTGATTCATTTTGCATGATTAACTTGCTTGATATGTGGAGGACCATTTTTGCTTACATAGTGTTGAAATGTTGAGAATAGCTTAGAAATGGCAGAAATTTGCATACTTGAAGTAGTCTGCTTTCAACACTTTTTTTATATGTGTCGTTGTTTCTCAAGTAAGAAAGAGCCATTAATGTTTGTGGGTACCATTTCTGGAAACCTTCATGAGACTTCACTAATCCACTAGGGGTAACCTAGGGGCTTAAAAGGCTTGTTGCATATACTAAATGCAACCGTGATCCCTACGAAAGTGGTGTTATCTTTATGTGCTTTATTAGTTCATAGTAGTATATATGTTTGTTGCATTTTCATACTGTAGTTCATTGCTACGGACTAGCAATATCTAAGTTTGGAGGTGTGATAAGTGCCTAAATGTTGCACATTTCAGCACCTAAGCTAGGATTTTTTAGTCCTTCCATCTATCTTACTTTCACGTTTTAGTCCTAATTTATGTTTGTGTGTATTTCAGGGCAATAAAGTTCAAACGGGTTTAAATCGGTCCATTACTGCAATTTTTGGAGTCAAGCAAAGATAATCGGAAAAAGCTTAGAAAATAGCAAAAAGAGGCCGCAGCCCATTGTTCGTATAGTGCCCTTATCCTTCAAAAGCGGTCAATTCTACCTTTTTCCGGGCCTTTGATGATGTTCCCAATGATTAAGAAGGAAACCGATTAGCCCGGGGCCAAAATGGAGTTAAACGGGGCTTAAAAGAGATTTTTAGCACTGGGGGATCGATCCCCCAGAGTGGGAGATTGATCCCCCACTATTGGCAGAAAGGTGCAAAAAAATACCCCCTGGGGATCGATCCCCAAAGCTGGGGGATCGATTCCCCACTCTTCACAGAATTAAAAATGCCTTTGGAGGATCGATCCCCAAGCCCCTGGCAGCATTGCGGGATTTATTATTTACTTGGCTACGGGATTTTCTTATTTGGGCTTATTTTGTGAACTATTGGCCTCCAATAGGGTTTGTACTTAAGGGAAAGAAAGACCCATTAGTTGGGGAGTTAGTTTTTATTATTTTATTTTTACATTTTATTTTTCTGTAAGATATATCGTTCTCTCTGAAAAAAGCGAAAGAAAAAAAAAAGTTAGGGTTTTGAGTAATATTCAAAGAAGAAGAAGAAAGAGCCAACGATGGAGATTGGGCTTGTTAACACCATAATCATCTCCTCCATGAGCTAATTCTTCACTTAGGACTCAGATGAGCCCTAAGTTCATGTAACCTAAACCTTTGTATTTCTTTTCTTAGGGAATTAATTTTTTGTAATTAAATGTATGGCCTTGTGATTTCTTTATATATACATGCTTGATTTGACAAATTAAGGCTTGTATTGATAAATTCTTCCATTGAAATCTCTAGTTGATTTTATGTCTATGTATGATTAATTAGGGATTTTATTCTTCATTAGATGATTGAAAATTAATTCTTCCATTAATTCTATATGTAAATTGCATGTCTATGTGTGATTGATTTAGAATTATACTCTACACTAGATACTTCTTGTAGTTGTGTTTAGTGATGGCCATGGCATAGTACTTATGTGATACGATTGTCAATTAATTTTATGGGTAAAGGCTTAATCTTGATGAGTTGTTTTACAAATTAGCTTACTTGTTATTAGTTAATTGTAGTTAAGTAGGCAATTTGTGCTTGATTATGTTAACCCATGCTTCTAATTACAATTAGTATTATTCTTTTGATTGATGTGTGCTCTTATTGGATACATTTGTGAATGTGTATGGTGGGTCATGACGTAGTCTTAAATGGGTTCTACACTTTAGTTTAATTATCATTAAGTAAACAACTCATACTTGATGTTGATAATCTATGCTTAGAATTGTGATTTGTGATGATAATATGGTTACATCTATAATTACACTAATGATTTCCCCATTAATTGAAAGCAAATAGTTAATTACATGAGCTTAGTGGTGAATCCTAACCCTAAGACTCTCTTCCTATCTCTTTAATTTTTAGTCTAATTTAGTTAAATTTTTTGCATTGTTATTTCCATTTCTATGTTTTCAATTGAACTCTAGCTTAATCACTTCACCAAACTCTTTCTCTCTCTCTCTCTCTCTCTCTCTCTCTCTCTCGTGCAATCTTATTCACCAAACTCTTTCTCTCTCTCTCTCTCTCTCTCTCGTGCAATCTCATTAGCACTAAAATCAAGTTTAATCCTCACACGTGTTCAATCCCTTAGGAATGATCCCTCACTTCATACTTAACGGTATAAGTGTTAAACGGCTTTTATATAAATTTAAATTATGATGCCCGTATGATACCATTTCCAAAACCAAAGTGTTATGCATTATTTTGTGCACATGCTCGGGTTGCATCAGGTCGTTACAGGCGTATTCTTCTGCACGTACCCGTCATTCATTGTGGTCCAAGTTACAACATCCCTCTCGGTAATTTCATCAAACAACAAACGTGCATGATTCAAACACCCATTATTTATATAAAGATGAATCAACCCATTTTGCACAAGTAGATCAGAAACAAAACCCACCTTCCAAATTCAACAATGAACCGATTCGCTCACTTTGAATCCATAAAACAGCTCACACACTTTGAGCACAAAAATAAGGTTCTACTGTCCATTTCAACACATTCCCGAACCATTATGCGAAAACAAGAGAAACCCATCTCAGGAAATTGTGCTTTGCAGTAACCTCTGATCATTGTATTCCATATATAAACATTGGGTTCTAGAATTTGTTTAAAAAACACTTGAGCGTGATTTATGTTGCCATTGTCGAAAAGTGCACAAAAAGATATCACTCAGCTTAGAGGAAAAAGATGAAAAATGCGGCCAGTTCGAGTCACGTGTGCTTGAATTTGCTTCAATTCAAACACAGAATTGCACGACTCTGTGATTAACAGAGTTGGGTTGGTGATCATGAAACTGCTCTGTGAGTTCCATTTGGTTTTTAGGCAGAGGTTAAATTGGATGATTTGAGGGGTTGGAACAGTATAGGTGCAAAAATTCGTTTAACTAAAAAGCTAAAAGAATAAATATAACTCACTCAAATAAAAGAACAATTAGTAACAAGAATAATTCAAAAAAAAGTTTGTAATGCTCAATAATCTTTATTGGAGGTCTATGCCTCTATTTATATATAAAACGAAGGTGGAATTATGGTAGGATTTGCTCTGCTTGTCCTCCAATGCATTTTATATATAATTCTTTACATACAAGATTCTTTCCTTCTTCAATTCTTTCCATGTAGAATTTATTTACTGTATACTTCTTCCTATGCAGAGTTTACTTATACAGAGGATCCTTTGTCAAGGAGGATTTGATTAATCCTAACCGTACTTAGATTATAATTTTAAGTGCGCTGGATGAGTTTTTACCAGGCCGAGAGTTTAACATTAACAACCTTGGGCCAATAGTGACTTTACTTGGGCTTGATCAAAATTGGGCTTCGATGGGCTAGTGGAGAACCATTGAGGTAATACCTTATTTTAATGACGTGGCTGATTCTTATTGGAGGGGGATTTTTCCCTCTACATTTTGTTCCCAATTCCCTCTTAAATTAAACTACGGCTCCTAATTAGAAGGGAATTGAATTTGCACGGTTGCCAATTTTTGTAAGAGGTGGTTCGAGACGTGACCATTGACATTCTGACTAAAGAACTTCGTCAAAGTTTGCTCCTGTCTTCACTGAGTTCACTGTTTCGTCGTGATATCAGGTTAGTTCTTCATTTATCTTACTGATTTTATATCATGAACACTTTATCCACCCACAACCATATAGAGATTCTGGATTCCGAAACCACACCTTCATCATCTCCTGTTCTTCTTAGAGTCCGTCCTCATAGGGTTTCTAATTCCCTTGAGGCTACAAACGATTCTATTGTCCGAATAGATGATTCTTTGCCTCAAGTAGAGGTATCCACTTCTGGATCGGACGGTATTTTTACAAAAAAAGGAAAAAGAAATTATTTTTTCAGTCCAGCACATCAAGTTTACCATCGACTTCTTAATCGAAGAGTTTGAAATCCCAGAGGGGGTAGAGATTGTTGAATACCCAAATGACGCCAATTTCAGTTCTGGTGAAGGGGTGGGTGAGAATGAATTGCTTTTATCTGTTGGCCATCTTAATGCCCTTCGTTTTCCCCTTCATCCTTTTGATCACTTAGTCTTCAATAAGTTAGGTATTGCCCCCCTTCAAGTAAACCCTAACTTTATTAGAATAGTATCAACTCACTTTGTACGTCGAAGGTTAGAAGGACTTAACCTGAATCTTGCTGACTTATTGATTACCTATACTATTTCCAAACATCAGACCGAACTTGGTCGTTATTATTTCACTTCTTCTCTTCAACAAAGGATATGCATAGACTTTCCCACTTCCGAAAAGAGATGGAAAGAGAGAATGATTATTGTTAGAGGGAATTGGTCTGTGCCTCAATCAAAAGAACTTCCTATTCCTCACAAATTTGGGATATTAGGTATAGAAGATTTATCCTCCTTTCATCCAGAATGCTCTAGTTACTTCCCATGTCAGGTTTTACTTTTTCGTCATATTTATAAATTTCTTAGTGTTTTTTCAACAACGTTCCCATCTTCTGTGGCTAGGGAAAGGCTTGTTTTCCTCGAGGAACAAGTTTAAAACAATCCACTTTCTACAGAGGACCTCCTTTCTTCATCCAATCTTAAGGAGCTTGCGTCTAGTGCTTCAGCAGCCTATCTCATGGATTTGTCACTTCTTTCTTTTGACAGTTTTCCTCTAACTGATGAGGAAAACAAGAGGGCTGAAGCTCTCAAGAAGAAAGTTGCAGAGAGTGAACCCCTCTCAGTTATACGCTCTACTGAGAAAGAGAAGAAAGTTGAAAAACTTCCTTTAAAGAAAAAACCTAAATTGAACCCTTCCTCAGCAACCAAAAACAAGGGTATTAATTTCTTAAAGAATAAAGGGAAAAAAGCTGAGGAAGCCGAACCGGATGAGGAGGTTAGAGCTTTTGTCTTAGCAGAGACAAGGGAACTTTGGAGGCCCACTTTTTCAAGGGTTGATAAATCAGTCCTTCATTCTGGAGATTCAATAGTTACAGATCCTTCTGTAGCACTGGCAATTACCCAAGGGATATTGTGATATTTCCGATTTTTGCCATTTTTCCTTTTTTAGGAATTTTCTGTTTTTGCAAGGGCATTTTTATTTTTCTCGTTTCGTGTGTCAGACACCGTGGAGTGTGCGAGGTGTGTCCAAGAGTTGGTTGGGGCATTCCATTGAGTTCAAGACTCTTGAAAATGCAACGGTTGTTATTTCGACATTTTTTCATTTTTCGGGCCGGAAAGTCCCGTGTGGGACCCGCTACCGAAATTGTGCATACGGGGGTTTTGTTTGAGTCCATTTGCATCTCATACATTTTATTTAATGTGTTTTATATGGTTATTGTATAGTTGGTGTGTATATATATATGTGGTGGGAATTAAAAGTCAAAAGTGAGATTTTAGTAGTGAGACCCACCACCACTTATCCATTTGTTTTTAGTAGCCAAGAAACCACCATTTTGGCCTCAAATTCTCTCTTTCCCTCTTTTCTTTTCATTTCTCTTTTCTTTTTCATCGAGACTTCAATCTTTGATTTCTCTCCAACCACTTGGAGTTTGTGGGTGCCGTTTGCGGCAAATCGGAAAGCACGACGAGATCTACGCATGGGTGTAAACAATTTCTTCTTTGGCCAACCATAGGATTTTTGATATCTAGGGTTTGGAATTGGGGTTTTTGCATTCTTGGAGGTAAGGGTTTCTAATGTACAATTTCTTGCACTTTACTGAATTATTCTTCTTGATTTGTTATTTAGTATGCTCAAAAATAAGGCCAACAAGAAGAAAAGTAAAGAAAAACTATTGAATAGTAATCTTAGTTTATCACTACGAAAAATGTTATCAATACATCTGATGGTCAAGGTCTTCAAATTAGGCAATCTTCTAAAAAAGGAGGCCAATGTAGGTATTTTAGGATCTTTCTTAAAAGTAACTTGAAGATCCATGTTTTGCACATTGTTCAACACATAAATAGCGAATCTCATCTAAACATCTCCTAAAATAGCACAACAACAAATATTATCTTTAATATTGTTAGTTATTCGGTAATTGCAATCGTGAGCAGTATAGTACATCAATAATGTTGTTTTTTTAATATAACTGATTTGGCATGGCTGATAAATTAAAGAAACGCAAGCAAGCTTTTGTTAGCAAGAGTACTATTTACAAGCCTGGGGGGACCAATGTTCACACTTTGTAGGCACGGAAAGTTCCTTTAGAAACAATCACAATTTACACATTTATTACTCCAATTGAATTTTCGAAGGTTGGATACATAAATTCTAAATAACCATCGTTCGAGGCTTAATTACTATCACTACAAAAGTATGCCACACATATGGTGTGCAGTCTCTCGGCAAACATACCAACTTTATGAAGGCCATATGCCTTTATGCTTAACCATTTAAGAGACGAACTTGTGATATTGAGATTGTTTATTCCTATTAAAACTTCTAGCTTTAACTTTTTAACCATTGGGAAGAGAGATGAAACATAATCCTCACATAAGTTCTAAGCAAGTCTTATCCCTATTATATCCAAAACCTGGAGCGAACGTTTTACATATTCTCCTTTCCAACTAAAATTTTGAAGGTTGGGTACATAAATTTTAAATAACCAATAGTGTGATGCTTCATAACTACTACAATAGAATTTCATAGATAGGTTAAAGAGTCTCTCCACAGACACAACAACACTATAAAATCCATGGACCTTAATGCTTAAATACTCAAGCGATGAGCTTAAATACTCAAGCGACGAGCTTGTGATATTGAGACTGTTCATCCTTCTTATACCTTCCAAATGTAGCTCTTGTATCTCAGAAAAAAGAGATAAAACCATGCCCTCAGATAAGTTATGAGTAACTCTTACATCCTTTATCTCTAAAACCAATAACAAACTAAATCTGCTGGTGGCAGGTGATGGTAGAGGAGGAATAGGAGGGCCGTTTGAGAATGCCATTGTAAGTATTCCATTTAATCGCTCTTATGAAAATGGTTAGTGGCAAAGAAAAGTATTTTAATCCATAAATTATAGATAATAGATCAATCTCTTCCACTTTGCAAGTCAATGTAACATTCTGAATCTATTTGCATGCACGATTAATATCCTTGTAGCCGAAGAGACATCATTCTCCTTCAGAACAACACTTTGCAATTTTGCCCCATTACGCACAGTGAAAAACCGATCTATCTAATTACCCACTTCCTATAGATTGTGCGATTTAAAATCAAGAAATAAATTAGGAAATATGGTCATTTGAATCTCTTGGAGACTAGACTAGTACGAGCGATGTTATTGATGGAAAGGAGGCATAGAATTTTGTGAATAACTTCATCAGGAATACTGCCGAATTTATCAAAACTCTCTCTAAAACCTCTAGGACTTTTCTTCCATGAGATACGCATTTTGAAGTTTAAGAAAAGACTAACACATGTTTCATTATAATGACCCTAACCCTAAACGTTCTTAAATAAATAAATAAAATTCCCTTTTTAGGTTCAGAACTCAAATGTTAATATGATTTCTGACTATTTATATTACTTGGGCTAGCCTAACTAGATTAGTTCTTGACTTTGCCTTGCCCAAATGTCACACATCAACATCAGGATAAAAAGGTTAGTCTATACCTATTACAAGTTTGTTTTATTGACTGTTTAACCTTTTCATTTGATCTTTTTTTTTTTCTGTTTTTACTTTTTAAGTTTCTGAATGTAGATCAATATTTATATTCTAAGAACAATTATATAATTAAAACATCTCTCTTTTGTTGGGTTGATTAGTAAGCCCATTTTAAAATTGTATTGTATACACCTTTCTTGTGGTTAAATATTGTATTTCAAGTATGTGTTGTTTTAATAGGAAATGGTAAAAGCAATAGGGAGAATTTCTCGATTCCAATGAGTAATTACTGGTTGTGGAGAGACCATTTTGTTTTTGTAGGTCGCTCTAGTATGTTCCTCTTTCACTTTTGAAGCATCGAGGTCTACCCATGGATTAACCAGTTTCTATTTAGAAAGTTGTGATTTATTTACCTCTTAGAAATGCAATCACATCGTAAATTTGTACTGCACCTTTAAGGAATATTTTATTTATTTTAGTAATTAATAAATTCAGGTGGAAAGAGTGGAGAAATGGATTGTGAATACTCAAGTTTTACAAAGGTGGCAAGTGGTATTTTCTCATATTTTAAAGTAGAATGTGCAGGGTTTAATTCTCCATAGGGACAAAGTAAGGTGTGTGAGTTTCTTGCCAAGGTAATAATTAAAAAAAAAAATTAGAAAAATAAAAAGTACTTATATTACCTTTTACTGCAATAAGTCAATAAAAAATAAAAATTTAATTTTGGATGGATGGATTTAAGTGATGAAATGTGTGGTTTAAGACATAAGTAGAGTAAGTAGGGTAGGTAAGGGTAGGATAGTTGCACCTATGTTGAAATGTTTAATGGATTGGTCTATGTGATGGGTCGTCCCGATAACAAAAAGACAAGAATGTCACCTGTCATGACGAACATGCTTGTGTGTATGTGTGTGTCGATTATAGTTATTCATTTTTTAAAATTAGATGCACACATAACAATAATGAAAGGTTTAGCATAAAAGTAAACCTATGGAGGCTTTATGAGGTTATAACCATTTGGATTGGAATTGTTTTCATACCCTTCATGTCTGTTGGCACCAGTATATAGCCCAAGCCTATGGCTCTGTAATGACCCGAACCCGGGGTCTAAATCATTAACCTGGTCCTTACCTGAATCCGAGGACATGCAAAGGCATTATGGTCATTTCCTTTGTCGAGCCATCATTAAAATAATGTACCAGGGTCCGCAAGACTCAATAGGGTCGTGAATGAATCAAGAAGAAGCAAAAATAGATTTTTAAAACAAGCTGGCCCTACATGCAGGAATCAATCAATGTGTGGGATGTACATGTCGATCGGTTCTGGTAATTCGGTCAACGTGTGGAACAACACGTTAACCAATTTGGATTTCTAACCCAAAAATGCATATTGTCCCAAATAATGAGATATCGGTCGACGTGAAAAGACCACACGTCAACCGGTTCTCCCCGGGGTTTAATTTTGGTCCCTTCTAAGTGCCCTAGGCCCTTGGCTCAAGTTTGATGTTTCAAATGACTTTGAACCGGTCCAAGAATTTGTATAAAGTGAGTAAAACATCAAATACTTGAAAACGTGGATCGTTTGATGAAAATACTCCCTTTTAAATTAGAAATCATGTAACGACTTCATCAAATAATATTTTGAAAATCATTTAATGACGACTATCATCATTTATGCTCGAAATAACCCAAAGTTAGAAAATTACATGGCAAAGATAATAAGTTTACAATCCCAAATCAATACTTTTACATTGCCATTGAAATAATTACAACTAATACAAATACCCAAAACTTTACAACATAGCATCGGTTACAAAAGGTGACAAAAATAGACTCTATAACCATGCCTAATCTCGTAAAGATACACCATCCACCACTTCTTTCCAAAGCTCTAAAAATGTTTAAAATAAAGGGATGAGCACCACCGCTCCACGTGAAGTAAAGGGAGAGCAAGATAAAAGGATCATGCTATTACGGGGGAAATAATGGAATCAACATTACATGGCATTAGCAGTAATATACATGTATTCACTTAACCACATTCACTTACACAAGTCCAACACAAAATCAACAATGCAATCAATGCTTATGCCATCAATGCACCCGAACCAATCCCATGATCTCATCCTACACACAGTTGCACTTTCCCAACCAATTTAGCTGAATACACAAATCCACAATAGAGGCCTCTAAATCCAAATGGTATAAGTCTACAGCTTGTCCACCATTTAGAACACTGGATAGCTATCCCTAGTGTGAGACCACCGTTCATCTAACCATTTGGGGCCTGGCTATTGAAATCTCAGAAACAAGAGTACCACTTGTCTTTCGTCCATCACAACCTTCCTTAAAACCTGGATCTCATCCTTTTCACATCACTTCTTTCACTTACACATTCTCTACCCAATCCATGACCTAAAAATACCTCAATGGATACTCGTCTTCCAACTTAAAATGACTAGACTCCTAACTAACCTCATAAAATGAATATGCCATTCATTAACCTCAAAACCACATTATACAAACATACCTCAACAAACCAAGATTCAACACACTAATTTTCATAATCTATTTTAAGATACCAAGCATGCTAAAGTTCAATAGAATTCCATTTTTAGTCATGAAATACATAGCCTTTACCAATTCTATCATCATTATCATGAATTGTCATTTACACACACAATTTAACACAACTTCATAATTAAAGCATGCTATAATTTCTTCATATAATCATTTTGGCATATTTATTAGCACAAATTCAACATACAAATCATGCTTGTTACTTTTCCACATAGATAGCATAATTTATACACAAATAAACATCACGTAGGCATAATTATAACAAAAATTCTCACATAGTCCATCAAATAATTAAATTACGACATCCATAGCATGCTAAAATACGCAATTAACATATAAAGACTCACAAAAACCCAAGACTCCATGAATTAGACACCCCTACCTCAAATTAGGATGAAAATCCTAATCCCGCTGAAACCAAAACGCCTCCCTCATGAAACCGTCTCTGTAAGATGAAAGAGGAGGCGAAGGAGAGTAAATACTCCTTCTACGGCACCTCCAAAATCCAAACTTCGCCTTCACCAAAAATCTCCAAAATGCTCCAAATCAAAATCCGAAACCATAGGCACGTAAATCTCAACACGCTCGTCAAACTTCCCTTATACGGCGTCATCAAAATCCAAGTTGAACTAGATCAAATCTACGTCTGAACTATATAAAATGAATAGTAAAAGAAAACAAGGAGAGAGAGGGTGGCCATGGCTAAGAGGAGAGAAGAAGGAATGATTTGTGGCCAAAAAGATTTTAAGGCTTCCTTTTATAGTGCTAGTCAACACGCGGGTCCCGCTTCCCACTTAAGTGCTTAAAATCGCCCGTTCAAGTCCCGAACACTTGCAAATGATATAATGCAATGCAAAATAGATAATACCTATGTAAATGAATAACACAATGGTTGTGACGGCCCAAGTTTTTCAACCCGGTGCGTCAGTGATGAACCAAAAGTTGACCCGATAAAGGATCCGAAATACGGAAGCGAAAGATAAATTAAAGTCTCTAGAGATATAAATCATCCCTAAGACACCCAAGTGACTTTCCATGAAGTCATGAAACTCAAAGAGAACGAAAGCGGAAACAAAGGTCAAAACGGGCAAAATCTATTAACTAAGGGTCAAAATGGTCAATTCACAAATAAAAAGAGAGAATTGACTCTAAATAAGTCAAATAAGGTGAATACAACATAATCTAACCATTTCACAACATTCCAAGAGGTTCCAAGAACATTGGCCAAGAATTTCACAAAAATTCCCTTTCCTGGTTAAAGCAAAAACCGATACTACCTTACTAAAATATAAATAACTCTCACTGTAATTTAAATCTAAGAATGACATTGATACCATTGGAAATCTGACTCAAAATCCATGAATTTAGGCTCAAGAATCACCCCATTTGGATTACAAATGAGGGAGATATGACCGTTTGAAATCGGAACATCAGTGCTGAAACAAACCTGAAGAGGCAGCTAAATGAGGGCTATTTCGGTCAACCGAAATAGAGTTTCGGACGACCAAAACTCACAAAAATTGTGCTGAAAACATGTTTTTGAGTGAAGGAAGTTTCGGTAAACCGAATTAGGCCATCGGTCGACTGAACTGGGCACAAATGGTGAAAATGGCTACTGGAATGAGTGATTTACTATTCATTAAAGTTCCCAAAGGCCATCGGTCGACCGAAATGGAGTTTCGGACAACCGAAACTCCTCGAAAGGCTGCTGTAAGACTTGTTATAACTCAGAAATGTTGAGGCTTCACCCAAGCCTCAAACCCCAACATGAAATTGGTCCAAAAACATGATTTTAAGCTATGTAAGCATGCCAACAAATGTACTTTACCTATTGAAATGTGTTACAATGGCCCATGGCCTCATTACATGACATTTACTCCAATTCACATGCCAAACCTCAAAGGTTGATAAAAGTACATTTCAAATGCAAAATTTGAAATTTAAATACATACACTTGAACTTTAAAGTTGGTGGCCCTTGGCCTCATATTATACATATCAAATAGGTCCCAAATAGTGTATCCAAGTACACTTTACATACAATAAGGCAAAAAGGGCATGTTGAACCCAACTAAGTGTTACAACATCAATAATGAGACTTAAACATGCTAACACTTGCATGTGAATAAGAATACTTTAAAAAGAACTTCAAATCTCCAAATCACCCAAAGCAAGTGCAAATCTCTGGATCTTAAATCATGTACCTGAACAATACCCCCAGTAACTTCGGGGAGAGTAAACAAGTTTACTCGTAGAGAATGAGCATGCATCGATCCGATTTCTTTATAGATTTTATAACAACATGAAACAATTCAAAAGGATCATGCCACCTAACGTCTATGTCAAAGGTGAGACTCAGGGAGTATCCTAAGCTACCTTAAATCATTTCTAGCATAAATCACATCCTTCATGCCATTTCAATAACATAGGAGCATGCTATACAAAGCAACAAGATATAAATTCCCAAAGTTACCATCTTGAAATCTAAAATGCAATAACAACTAAATATAACAATTTAGTACAATTAGAATTTCTAATACCACACATCAAGACATAGATTCTCTAAGTATCAACTTGAAATCTAAAAGTGTGAAAACAACTAAATATAACACTTTAGTATGGATATACTTAACAACATCAAATCGTCAATAGCCAAAACCACAAGTCACAATTAAACATGATTGTTAACTTGGAATTGAATGCGAAATAAAATAGTGGAAGACTTGGACATCAAATCTCGGATTTCCGCCGAGAACTAAATGGTTACTCCAAGCATTAACCTGCTGGGAAGACCACCCTAGTGCGCACTATCTCAAATGGGGAGAACTCATACCTCCCGCACTAGAGCCAAACTCTAGCCATGTCACTTGTAACAATGTCCCAAGACTCTAAAATAATTAAATAAGTTCACAACTTATACGTAATTTATATAATGCACGAAAACCACCTTTCATGCACAAGTAGATTGAAACCACACAATCCATGCTTTAGAGTTTAAATTCTAAAATGACATATATAATGTAAAACACAAAATGTACAATTCATTGCACAAGTCAATCATATATTCAATATTAGAAACAAGTTCCCATGAATATAAATTTAACAACAATGTACTCAATGCTTAAAAGATAACCAAGTGACTACACAACAAGTCCAATTCCATGATTTAAATATAGAAACAACTTCTACAACATAATTAAATCCATGGAACAATGAGATAGAATTTAATTAAATCATGATAATTAAATCTCTAATTTCCAAATCAACTCTAAATGGTCTCAAATTAATATATGCTAGTCCACAAGTCCTAGTTATCACGAATATCAAGTTAAAAACTTAATTAAGCCAATGGAACCATTAAAAAGATTTTAATTGATTCTTTAATTAAAATCTCTAAATTTTCATATTCACACAAATGCCCTCAAATTCAAGTATGTTAAGGAATATGTCAAGACTTAATTTAAAAGCATATCACAAGTTATTTCCATGCAAGGTACGTCCATGGGAATTAAACTTTCACCAAAGAAAATTATTAAATAAAAAGTACAATTCTTATTCAAATGATCCCAATTTAATATATGTTAACAAACATATCAAAGCCTAATTTTCTAGCATGCCACAATTTAATTCTAAGTTATACATCATCATGAGAATTAAATCTTAACTATAGAAAATAATTAAATTAAATTCTAAATTATGAACAAAAGCATGCATACAAGTTGTATAAGCATAAAAAAACATGCAAGACAACAAAAATATGAAATTATAACACCCCCTACCTCCATTTGAGATGAAATCTCAAATCCCCACCAAAATGAAACCGCTCCGAATCCGACGAAACTTCTAAGTTTTGTCGGGGACAACATGATGAACAAGAATCCCAATGAAGCCCCATCTAAATCACAACTTGACCTCAAACCCGAACTCAAGAAATGGCCAAAAATTGATTCTAATAAGGGGGAAAGGTAGAGCACGACAAGGCGAACATAAAACACTGAGGCACTATACCTTTTTACCTAAGGGAAGTGGCCGAAAAAGAAGAGAGAAGGGTGGCAGCTCCTTGGCTGCCATGGCTGCAGGCCAAGAGAGAGGAGAGAGAGAAAAAAATATGCTTTTTCTTTCTAAGACCCCCTATTTATAGAAAAACCCTAAAAGTGTCCCGAACGGGCACCGCCGTGTCCGGATAAGTGGAATTGGAGCAGACGCACTCAAATGAAAAACTCCGTGAACAAAAAAGAACCAGAATGAGAAAATATAAACAACGGAAGAAACAGCGTCAAAAACCGAGTCCCGAGCAGAAAGATATGCCCCGAACTAGTTTGGCGGCAACCGGTGTCAGAAACTGAAACTGGAGAAGAACAACCAGAAGGGAATTCTAAGAGTATGTGACTTGACGAAAAGTGAAAATGATTCCCGTACGAGAATCCAGGCTCAAAACAAGGCATTTAGTAATAATTTTCATTAATTGCATAATGGCCCCTCTAGAAAGTGAAAACTGCACAACTGGCCCAGAATGGAAATATCTTTCAAAAATATTTTCTTAAAAACCCCTTAAATAAAATATCTCCAAAAAATATTTACGAAAAACACCCTAAGAAAAGGAAATGTTTCTGAAGAACTATGTATCCATGCTCCTATGAACACCGGGAGCAACCAGAGTACTTTTCTGTAAAAGTAAAGATACGTATTTCGTGAAAACCACTTATAATAAAGACACGTGAAGTCAAAAACCAACCCCGAACACAAAAAGGTGTGGTTATGCCAACAAAGTGACAAACAGGGAAAAGACAAAATAGGGAAAAGGACGAAAAATGAATAGTGTCCAAAAAATGAAAATGTGAAAATGACGCGGTCCTCAAAGGAAGTTGTCAATCCAAGGAAAAGAGTCTCGAATACCATCCCCGAGCACTCAAGATGACATTAAGTGATGAGAAACTGAACCCAGAAGGGAAAAGATCAACGGGAAAAAAAAAATATATATATCCGTGAAAATCTAAGAAAAGGAAAGGAAGAAAATGACCGGGTCATTACAGTGGTGTCAAGAAATTTTCTGTAGACAGAAATCTGCCGCAGGGCCCACCCGGCACCTCTCGGCATGAACACTAAAACTGACCAAAATGAACCTAAAGGAGTTTCTAAGGGTTCTAAACCTGAAGAAACATCCCACACAACTCCTGGGACACCGTGACACGCATCCCCATGCGCAAATAAAATAAAACAAAACAAAAATTGGCCGAAAAATATAGAAAAATTTGGGACGTCACAGGCTCAATCCTTTTGTTCGCTCATGCCAAAGGGGGAAGCTAATGACAACGGGTTGTAACCATGCAAATATGGCTATGTAATACAGAAATTTAAAGCATAGAAGTAGAAACATAAAAGTACGAAAATATAAATCATAACAGCAAGATAGATACGGAGGATTCTTCATTTTTGGCCATCATCTTTTACCTTATTTCTTCATTACGGGAAGCTCTGGATGAGGGAGAGATGGAGTGACTCTTCTTTATATAAGAGGAAGAGAGATGAGGAATGTGGCTCTTTGAGAGACCATTTGGGCAGCTTGGGGGCTGTACACGAGTAACCTTATGAATGAAAAAGTCCCCCTAAAATGAGAGGGATGGGTCTCTATTTATACATAGACTCATTTGAGGGATTATTTTGCTTACTAAAATCATGTAGGGACTCATTTGTAAAGATTTGGGTAGCTTGGTCTAGAAGTCGTGTTTTGAGTATGTTAGGGATGAAATTAGCCACGCATGTACTTGTGGCTAGCCTTTTTTCTGGCTCTTTTAGAGGTATCCGCATCCATGGGTGCAGATTTGGAATTTAAATTCAAAATTTGAATAGCCACCTCTATGTATGCGGATTCGGACTTTTAGTTCAAAATCTAAATAGCCGCATTTGTGGGTGCGAGTTCTTATCGTTAGTTTGAAATTCAAATAACCACATCTGTAGGCATGGTTGGTTGTCCTTTCTGACTTGCCACACTGGCGATCCATGTAAAGTATGTTTCTTCTGGGATTTTTATCCATAAATGATGATGTCAACCGTGTGACGTCATCTAATGACCTCTAGAATGTTCCTTTGGCCATTTTTGATCGTTCTACTCCTACGGGATCCTGAACATTATGTTCTCAGGGTTAAGCTTAGGGCTTTCAAGTGCTCCGGACACACTGCCGGGGTCTGTTTGCTGAGAACATGCCTCGGTCAATGTGAAATGATTGCTTGACCCTTTTATTTGAATTGAAACAATTGGATGCTATAGACCTCCGGACGGGATAAACCTTAGGTGTTTTCCTAGGTTTTTGGGTGCTTTGAGAGCGATAACGATGTCAAAATTGTGATCTAACAATTGAAGATCTATCGAAATTAACCAGAAGGGGTAGGGCAAAATGCGGTGTCTATAGGGATTGTGAGAGGTTGGTGTTTGATAAATGATAATAAGTACACAGAAAAAAAAAAAAAAGGTATGTTGGGATTGAGCTTCGATTGATTTATTTATTTATATTATGCTTTGAAATCTAGATGATATGAAGAATGTATTTTCCATTCTAAATTTAAGGCTCTTTTTCTACCCAAAATCTGGTACCCTTGACAGTAACAATGGCACCATATGCTAAGATTACTTTATTCACTTCAACAACATTCATACCATGTTGTAACAATTTGTAATACCCCTAGTTTTCAAAAGGATAAAATGGGAATATTTTGGTTTATTTTTCATTTTTATTTAAATTATTGGACTTATTTGTTATTTGGTTAAATTAGTTGATTTATTATTATTTTTGTGTATTTAATGTAATTGTTATATAGTGAATTGGTTTGTTTAATTGATTAAGTGTGAATTATTTGTTTTAGATTAATTGATTTATTTTAATTGTTTATTGGTTTTAAATTAATTGTTTAATTGAATTGGTATTTTAAATTAATTATTTATTTATTTTAATTTAATTAGTTTTAACTGACGTGTCTTGTTTATGGCTTATATGGTTATATTTTAGGGTTATTTTAATTTAAGTTAGGGTTTCATTTATTCATGGTGTAGCCGACTGCTAAATTTAATTGAATTAAACATAGGTTAAATAATAGCCTATATATATATAAAACTGTATGGTCTGCTAGGGTTGGAGAAACAAAAAACAAAAACAAAACCCTATTCACGAAATAGTATTTTGAGAGGAAAACAGAAAGGGTTCTTGAGAGAATCTGTGAGGCTAATGGAGGAAGGATAGAGGACGAGCAGAGGAGTTGCTCGTGGGTAAGTCAAGAAACAACAGAGGAATAGAAGGTTTATCAAAGGAGGAAAACAATCTGGGGAATTCTGAAACGTAGAGACGGCGTAGAGGTTTTAATTCAAAATCTCATAGGCAAGTTTCAGACTATCTCTTTCCCCATAAACTTGTGTTCTGTGCATCTTATATAAACTCCAGGAACTTAATTAAACTATTAAAAATGGATTTTATGCATTGCTAGATGATTTCTGAAATCTGTTCTGTTTTTAAAGTTTAAACCCGTTGTTGCTTAAACTATTCTGTTGTGAGTTTAATTTCTGTCGTTTGATTTACACTGGAGTATGAGAGGTTCTAGGACTATAAAAACTTAAATAGAATCCAAAGAATGCTACAAAAGTTTGGGATATGACACTGGACTTCGCCGGAAGCGAAGAAGAACTGAATTGGTTGTTTGCATAAACTGTTTTTGTCTTCAAATTAAATTTTTGCCAAACTATTCTTAGGGAAATCAAAGGAGTTTCTAGGAGTATTAGGGCTTAAATTGAACTCTTAAAATCCTTAAGAAACTTAGGACAGACAGTTGGAACTTCTGCCGGAAGCAAAGACGAAGCAGTGAAGCAGAGAGGGGCTCTCAGGGGTGAGAGCCGGCTCCTAAATGGTGGGAGCCGGCTCCCATGAAGAGAGAGCCGGCTCGCCATGAGGGAGAGCCGGCTCTAGAAGCCTAGGAGCAGGCTCCAATAAAGGGGAGCCGGCTCCCATGGGAAAAAAACCCCTACGGGGTGTTTTCTGTAATTTTTCCGGAGTTCTGGGGTTAAACGCAAATACTAAAAATTAAAGGGGGTTTCAAATATGTTAAAATTAACCTATTAAGACCCTTAAATAGTTGGTTTATGCTAGGGTGCTAATCTTAAGGGGCATCAGGAAACAGAAACGTAGAATAGGCATGCTGTCAAGGAAGGATGAATGTTTAAGTTAATAAGTTTGTTTTAATAACTTAAACTGACTGGTATCGAATTACTTTTGGGATGTTATATAAATTATTTATATACTTTAATGGAGGCCAGAAAGTTCGGTGTAAGATATGGGCATAGACAGTATTAACTTAGATATTAAATGGTATGCTGTCAGGAGTGGTAAGAATTTTAGTTGCTAGTTTTGGTTTAGCGAACTAAATGGACTAGTATGGGAATACTGTTGGGGTTTTATATAATGAGCAGTTTGGAATTCAGAGTGTCATATTATATCAGGCACAGGTTTTGGAGTGGATGATCAAAGGAACGTCATGTGGTGTAAATGCTAACTTTCATGCTGTTAAGGATTGTGGAGGATTTCATTACTTGTCTTTGTTTTGGCAATTTAAATAATATCGTATGAGATGAGGGTTTGGGATATCTAGTATAATGTATTTAGTTCATATTTCTGGCTGATCATTATAACAGGTTATGGATGTTAATTGATGAACTGTTTAACTTCTGTTTTATCAATTGTATGGATGTGGATAATATAAATTGTTTATCAATACTTTAACAATTTATTTGGAGGATTAATGATTATAATCATATACTGGATGCATAATAGGATCTTAATAAAATCTGTTTTCTATTATGCTGGTTTCTGGATTTATTTGATGTTCTAATGAATGTGCATCGTTTATGGATCATTTGCATTATATGTACCGGTATGGGACGGTGACATATCAGGGATGGATTAGATCAAAAAGCTAAGTCCTACCCCTTCTTACATACGGAATGGATTAACTAAAATAGTTAACTCCTACATGGATACATGTCCTGTCAACTAAAACAGTTGAACGACATAATGGATGCCTGTTTTATCTTTCGGCATTAGGAAGGAATTTATATATATATTTATGGTACTGTGATACGAGCTTGAGTCTCCTGATCACGGTTAGGGTGCGTATATCGCAAAGGTTGAGTAGCTCGATATAGCAAATGTTCCCTGGTAGGTCTAGGTACTTGGCCGCTGAAAAGCGTGTTTTATATGTCACCTTCTACCCAGGCTGAACTATGTTATAGGCTAGTGAGCATCCTATAGTGTGTATTTATATATCTATGGACTATTGTAGATATTGCCGAGCTATCTAGGATGTATCTGCGTATCGGGTTTATGTACGGATTGTAGTAGGATGGAACTTGCATGTGGGCCTGACCCACCTTTATTTTTCAAGTGTTCGTGAGTACCAGGCTTAGGGTTTGATCGTGGTGATGCAGATACAGTCACTCACTCTTCCGACTACATAGGATTTTCTTTCTTATTTTGGTTTTGGATTTTAATTCTGTAAATGTTTTACCGGTTGGAAATATTAGGGGTCCACTAGATGGATTCCCGAGTTGTACGGATTTGAAATTTATTTATATTAAAACTTTTATTTTGGAGGTTTTACAATTAGAATTCTTTTCAGCGTATAATTATTTTATTCTTAATTCAGTTTTATTCCTGCTTGTTTATATATTGATTGTCTGGTATCCTTCGGATCTGTGCCCGGACTTGATCACCCGTGGTTCTAGAATCGAGGGGTATCACAGTTGGTATCAGAGCACTCCAGGTTCTAGTGTCCTTAGGAGTGTCTTCCGTTAGAAGTCTTCCGCGTTGCGTCTCTTAAACAGTTAGAGCCATATTAGGATTCGTTGTACTCTTTTACGGTTCATTAGGAGGAGCTCCTGGTGTCAATTATATTCCATAATTATGGAATGGTTGACACTAGAAGGAGGATGGGGTCTGCGGCGACAGCAAATCAGACCGAAGGAGTAGAGGAGTACGTTATCGAGTTCTCTATCAGAAGCAGAACTTGGGATTTAAGGTTTAGTTCCGGTTGGCATTACTTTTAGAAATATAAGCCAATGAGGGATATAGGAGTGTGTTTTAGGTCCCCGTATAAAGGGACTAACACGATTTTAGTTTTTCTCATAAAGGAGACAACCGAGGAATAGGAGTCCAAAGAGGATTCTAATGGAGGAGATTTCAACAAACCCAAGAAAAAGGGTATTAGATGTTGAAAATCAAGGATCACGTGAAAGTGATCTTGTTCGCTAATAGTATAGTGAACGATACTCATAAAGTTGAGGTGGATAGTTAACTTTGTGTATTACCTTTAAATGAAGTAGATAAAGGGAACTCTTCAGGGGTTTGGGAATCGGATGAAGTTCTTCTCAGAACGAAGCAAAGATTATATAGCACGTTCCGGGGAGTATGGGGATTAGGTTTGGACGATCTAAGTTGCTTTATACAGCTACATTAGACGGTTTGTATCCTGTGTATAAGGAGGATGAAGGTTAAGCCTTTGGCATTTGCTAAGGCAAATGGAGTTGGTTTTGAGCTATGTTTCGAGGTTGGGTGATTACCTCCAAAACTATAGAAAGGAGATTGTGAACTAATCGAGTAAAGTTGATTTCTAAAAGAAATTTTCTTTGCTAGGAGGAACGATGTTTTACGTAGGAGTTTATTGTGTTTTATTGTGTGTACTTTATGTGTTTCTTTTTCGTCAAGTATCAGTTAATTGCCGTTTTGGAGGAATAGCGATAACTATACTAGGATTTTGGGCATGGGGTCCAAGGATTTGGTAGTATACCTACCCTTAGCCAATTTAGTGAACTTAAATATGCGTAGTTATAATACGTTTTCAGGATGGGATAGGTAAACCAGCAGTTCGAGTCAAATGATATAGATTCATTTGATAAACTGTAACGCCATGATGTTTTACCGGAGGGACTGATTTAGCTGAATATCTTCTTGGAGATTTTAGAAGAGGTAGTCCCAAGTCAGCAGGGGGATTTTGGTACTGGTTTAAGTACTTGTTGGAATGACACCGACTGAGGATAGTAGACGGATTTACTAGTCAATTCTGAATCAAGAATTTTATTTTCATCAGGGAGTGTCATTAGGAGGAGGTGCTGGAGTTGCATATCAAGGAGGAGGCAGAGTCACTCATTTGCACAAATAATATGGAAATTTTTTTTTTTAGGTTACTGTTCGCAACAAGTAGTTGTTGCTCGGAAATTGTTGACTATTTGGAGGATGAAAAGATTTCCATATACGGTTGCAGTTAGACGGGATGTCTAATAGACACTTACTTGTGCTAGAAAAGTAAGATGTCAAAGACTTGAAGATGAGTCCGAACATCTAATATCTGTCTCAAAGTCTGATGTTTGGTAAATAATCTAGATGGACCGTCAGAGATCATTAGATCCTTGCGGCCACTTCTCATGCTAGAGCGGGACTGACAGAGTAGTTTCCATGGATCTAGATGAGAGATTGCCGATTCTATAAAAGGGTCAGGATTTTGGTTGGGATATCATTGGCTGATAAAATTAAATCAGCTTCATTTTGTCTGGTTTGGGAACTAGTAAGATATCAGTTCCTACGAATAGCACGGATCACGAGACGGCTTAGTTGGATAGATGTGGTGATTCACACTTTACATTAAGCTTCGTCTGGTGAAAGTAATAGGGACGAAGGTGATCTTATCAACCGATGTGGTAATTGAACCTTCGGTGGTTATTGCGCAATCCATTGTGGTTTAGCATGTGAAAATAATACCACTTGCTATTACCAGGGAAATAAAAGTGGTCAACTTAGAATGTTTGAGCTGACCCCACAGGAGGTAGTACCTTACTCGGATGAGTTTAAGGTACTGAAGAAAGATTGGTAGTTATCTTTCTGCTTCTAGGAAGGTTGGAGTGACTGAGCTGTAAAATTCATAAATTTTACGGTGCAGTCAACTGGTTATGGTTTGCATCCCGACATACAATGTTAGTTTTGGTGCGGTACGGATAAGGACATGTACATAACTGTCTCCAAGAGTATCATCTGTTAGTAAGGTGGGAAATTGATACTTGGATATCACTGGAGGTTTTAGTCCTTTCTTATATCGAAATGGGAGTAGGACTAATCGAAATGGATATCACTGGAGGGGATGGTTGGTAGAAATTACTGACATTTGTTGGAATTTTAATTCCATATGGTTTAAGAGTAGTGGATAGAGCAAGTTCGCTTATGGACTACACTTTAGTGGAGTTTATTTTGGTACATTGTGCTGATAACGGAGTTATAGCATGTGGTTATTCAATATGGAAGATAACCGGTGCTATGTCAAAGGAGCTTTTTGAAGGTGTTGGAGCAACAACTATGCTTCGCATCTCTAGACGGGAAATGGGATCGTGATATTCTATTTAATCATGGCATATAAGCTTAGGATACATATCCTAGGTTGGCATGGGTAATTGAAAGCGTTACTTACCGTTTCAGATATTATCTGTGCTATTGTTGGCACAAGGAGGTTCGTGCGACAATGTATGGGATTTTAGATAGTCGGGTTGTGTCGATCTCTTACTGGTTGGTCCGACATGGAAGCGAGGTTATCTAATAAGACCTTGACTTTATGTAAGGATACATTAGAGAACCATGCTCTCTTTTGGTAATGATTGCGCACGGTTTGGAGGCGGCAGTCGGATTTTGTAGATAGTTGAACTCGTACATGAGTGTTTTCTATCAGGAAATGGTTGTTGGGAGGACTTTCATATTGGAAACAATGTTTTGAGAGGAAGGTCAGTTTTGTGTCTTACACTGACTTTTCCAGGATGTTGTCACTCGAGTTAGGATGTAGCCTATTGTTTAGCGTTACTAAATAACTAGCGCTGGATGCATAGGACTTTTATGTGTTAGTTCTATGGAATTGGAAGGACGAGGGATGGTTACCCTTCATTAAATATTGGGTAAGATTGGATCGTTGCTAGATACAACCTAGGAGTTGTACATTTTTTTTACTATTTTTCTTTTACATAGAAACTTGGTATGTTGTTGATTATGTTAGGAATTTGGTGGAGCTCATATAAGCGGCTGTGCCACACGAAAACGGAAATGAATTCTGTAAAGTTATTAATTCAGAGTTTCGTGAATTCCGAGGACGGAATTTCTTTTGTTAGTGGGGAAGAATGTAATACCCTTAGTTTTCAAAAGGATAAAATGGGAATATTTTGGTTTGTTTTTCATTTTTATTTAAATTATTGGACTTATTTGTTATTTGGTTAAATTAGTTGATTTATTATTATTTTTGTGTATTTAATGTAATTGTTATATAGTGAATTGGTTTGTTTAATTGATTAAGTGTGAATTATTTATTTTAGATTAATTGATTTATTTTAATTATTTATTGGTTTTAAATTAATTGTTTAATTGAATTGGTATTTTAAATTAATTATTTATTTATTTTAATTTAATTAGTTTTAACTGACGTGTCTTGTTTATGACTTATATGGTTATATTTTAGGGTTATTTTAATTTAAGTTAGGGTTTCATTTATTCATGGTGTAGCCGACTGCTAAATTTAATTGAATTAAACATAGGTTAAATAATAGCCTATATATATATAAAACTGTATGGTCTGCTAGGGTTGGAGAAACAAAAAACAAAAACAAAACCCGATTCACGGAATAGTATTTTGAGAGGAAAACAGAAAGGGTTCTTGAGAGAATCTGTGAGGCTAATGGAGGAAGGATAGAGGACGAGCAGAGGAGTTGCTCGTGGGTAAGTTAAGAAACAACAGAGGAATAGAAGGTTTATCAAAGGAGGAAAACAATCTGGGGAATTCTGAAACGTAGAGACGGCGTAGAGGTTTTAATTCAAAATCTCATAGGCAAGTTTCAGACTATCTCTTTCCCCATAAACTTGTGTTCTGTGCATCTTATATAAACTCCAGGAACTTAATTAAACTATTAAAAACGGATTTTATGCATTGCTAGATGATTTCTGAAATCTGTTCTGTTTTTAAAGTTTAAACCCGTTGTTGCTTAAACTATTCTGTTGTGAGTTTAATTTCTGTCGTTTGATTTACACTGGAGTATGAGAGGTTCTAGGACTGTAAAAACTTAAATAGAATCCAAAGAATGCTACAAAAGTTTGGGATATGACACTGGACTTCGCCGGAAGCGAAGAAGAACTGAATTGGTTGTTTGCATAAACTGTTTTTGTCTTCAAATTAAATTTTTGCCAAACTATTCTTAGGGAAATCAAAGGAGTTTCTAGGAGTATTAGGGCTTAAATTGAACTCTTAAAATCCTTAAGAAACTTAGGACAGACAGTTGGAACTTCTGCCGGAAGCAAAGACGAAGCAGTGAAGCAGAGAGGGGCTCTCAGGGGTGAGAGCCGGCTCCTAAATGGTGGGAGCCGGCTCCCATGAAGAGAGAGCCGGCTCGCCATGAGGGAGAGCCGGCTCTAGAAGCCTAGGAGCCGGCTCCAATAAAGGGGAGCCGGCTCCCATGGGACAAAAACCCCTACGGGGTGTTTTCTGCAATTTTTTCGGAGTTCTGGGGTTAAACGCAAATACTGAAAATTAAAGGGGGTTTCAAATATGTTAAAATTAACCTATTAAGACCCTTAAATAGTTGGTTTATGCTAGGGTGCTAATCTTAAGGGGCATCAGGAAACAGAAACGTAGAATAGGCATGCTGTCAAGGAAGGATGAATGTTTAAGTTAATAAGTTTGTTTTAATAACTTAAACTGACTGGTATCGAATTACTTTTGGGATGTTATATAAATTATTTATATACTTTAATGGAGGCTAGAAAGTTCGGTGTAAGATATGGGCATAGACAGTATTAACTTAGATATTAAATGGTATGCTGTCAGGAGTAGTAGGAATTTTAGTTGCTAGTTTTGGTTTAGCGAACTAAATGGACTAGTATGGGAATACTGTTGGGGTTTCATATAATGAGCAGTTTGGAATTTAGAGTGTCATATTATATCAGGCACAGGTTTTGGAGTGGATGATCAAAGGGACGTCATGTGGTGTAAATGCTAACTTTCATGCTGTTAAGGATTGTGGAGGATTTAATTACTCGTCTTTGTATTGGCAATTTAAATAATATAGTATGAGAGGAGGGTTTGGGATATCTAGTATAATGTATTTAGTTCATATTTCTGACTGATCATTATAACAGGTTATGGATGTTAATTGATGAACTGTTTAACTTCTGTTTTATCAATTGTATGGATGTGGATAATATAAATTGTTTATCAATACTTTAACAATTTATTTGGAGGATTAATGATTATAATCATATACTGGATGCATAATAGGATCTTAATAAAATCTGTTTTCTATTATGCTGGTTTCTGGATTTATTTGATGTTCTAATGAATGTGCATCGTTTATGGATCATTTGCATTATATGTACCGGTATGGGACGGTGACATATCAGGGATGGATTAGATCAAAAAGCTAAGTCCTACCCCTTCTTACATACGGAATGGATTAACTAAAATAGTTAACTCCTACATGGATACATGTCCTGTCAACTAAAAAAGTTGAACGACATAATGGATACTTGTTTTATCTTTCGGCATTAGGAAGGAATTTATATATATATTTATGGTACTGTGATACGAGCTTGAGTCTCCTGATCACGGTTAGGGTGCGTATATCGCAAAGGTTGAGTAGCTAGATATAGCAAATGTTCCCTAGTAGGTCTAGGTACTTGGCCGCTGAAAAGCGTATTTTATATGTCACCTTCTACCCAGGCTGAACTATGTTATAGGCTAGTGAGCATCCTATAGTGTGTATTTATATATCTATGGACTATTGTAGATATTGCCGAGCTATCTAGGATGTATCTGCGTATCGGGTTTATGTACGGATTGTAGTAGGATGGAACTTGCATGTGGGCCTGACCCACCTTTATTTTTCAGGTGTTCGTGAGTACCAGGCTTAGGGTTTGATCGTGGTGATGCAGATACAGTCACTCACTCTTCCGACTACATAGGATTTTCTTTCTTATTTTGGTTTTGGATTTTAATTCTGTAAATGTTTTACCGGTTGGAAATATTAGGGGTCCACTAGATGGATTCCCAAGTTGTACGGATTTGAAATTTATTTATATTAAAACTTTTATTTTGGAGGTTTTACAATTAGAATTCTTTTCAGCGTATAATTATTTTATTCTTAATTCAGTTTTATTCTTGATTGTTTATATATTGATTGTCTGGTATCCTTCGGATCTGTGCCCGGACTTGATCACCCGTGGTTCTAGAATCGAGGGGTATCACACAATTAAACAAAAAATGACCTCAATTTTCTTAAGGATAACATGACAATTAAACAATTAATTAACCTCAATTTTTGAAAGATGAGTTGTCGTAATTTTCAACAAAGCTAGGATATAAATTCATTTAAATTTATATATATATATAGAAAAAATCTTCAAAAGTGGGTTAATTATAGTTGATATGCACATAACATCCCTTTATTATGAGAATATATATTACACACCTTATAGGGTATTTTCGAAAAGCTAAAAGGGCAAAACTGACATTAAAGCATTACTTTATGTCAAAAACCTATAAAAAAGAAAATGATTTGACGTGTATTTTCACACATTTTTTTTTAAAAAATAAGAGAATTAATAATATATATATTTTAAAAAAGGGGTCAAAGTGCTATCCGGAATATACTTTATCCTATTAGTTAATTGTGATACAAATATTTTGATAACAAATTAAATTGAGAATTTATAAATTGATTGTAAAATTTGATTAAGTTATAGATGATTAAATAGTAAATTATCAAGAACTAAATACGCAAGAACCGTAGTTTGTAAATTTATAGTGGGTCGTTATCAAAATAAATAAAAAAAATCCTTTTTATAAATTTGAGTATTTTGACAATTTAAATAAAAAAAAACTTTAAAATGAGAGCCGATATTATTATTACTTTTTATTTTTTAATTTTCAAACGAGAGCAGGGATGGAATACCAACAAATAAGTTATAACTAAACAATTTTAGTGGTGGACAAGAGGTGGGCCCCAAAACCTATTTTGTTGCCATTATGGTCGAGAATAAAATGTTTAGTACAGAGATGATGAACAAGTTGGCGGGGGTTTACTATTAAAAAATCAAAAATCAAAAATGAAAAAAATGGATTGGCGGGTTAGAAAGAATAAAAGAATATATATATATATATATATATATAAAAGGGAAATATGATCACTTTTTGCAAAAGCTTTTCTTGTTTTCATCCTCTCTCTCTAACGTCGATTCGTTTGTTTTCTCTCTTCAATTCACTCGTTAGTTCGATTTGTTGGTTTTCGAATTCAATCCAAATTAAGCTGTCGAGACTGGAGAGTTTGGGTATGATCGGGCAGCAGACCAATAGACATATTTTGCGTTGAAATTAGGGTTTTAATTTTAATTTCTTAGCTTCGGTTTCACGTTCAGTGTTGTTTGCTTCCGGAAAGTGTAAAACCAAACATGGAGGAGAATTCTGGGGTTGGTGAACAAACAAGTCAACAAGATGAAGAAGATTCTCCCGACCACTGTCATCAGGTGAGAGAATTATATACGTGTGTGTGTATGTGTGCTGTCAATTGATTGTAACTAAGCTTTTTTTTTTCCTTCTATTATGGAGCTGAAAATAGAAATGAAATATATATTTTTGTTGGTGCTAGCGGTGTACTCTTTTTTGGGTACTTGTAAAGATTTTTTTTTTGTGAATTCTATTGTGATATTTAGTGGGGTTTTGGACTCACCTTTAGCTGCAGATTGACTTGACTATTGTGACCACCAAAAATTGGCAGGCATAGGTCACCGAAGAGAAAAACATTGACATAGTCACTGCTTTACATTTGTTTTGACTTTTTATTTTTATTTTTATTTTTATATATATATATATATATATATTTATTTTAGGAGGAAAAGGAAAAAAAAAAAACTGTTGTAGGCTGATTTTTGCCTGTGGGGAGGTGGTTTCTCAAGAGAAGTTGTTGATGTGAAATACATAATTAATTGCAATGCGAAGGCCTATTCATTATTGTGTCTTTGGCAAACTAGTTGGAAAAAAGAGTAATATTAGGCTGAAGCAGTTGTAAGGGGCCCTTCCCATTTAATGCTCTACTAGGAGTACAATTAATGAGAAAAGTAGCTGTAAGAACCGCCATGTGCTTGTATGACTTCAGCACATTCATACCACTTAAAAGATATCGAACAAGTGACATTAGTTGACGGTTTTTACGCTCTGCCACACCATTAAGTTCAGGGTATATGGACAAGTAAGTTGATGAAGAATACCCTGTTGGTTAAGTTGAGATCGAAACTCATTGGAAACATATTCACGACCATTGTCAAACCTAATATTTCTAACAATAGTTTTATATTGAGTTTTGATTATTTGGAGGAATTGAGTGAACAAGGGAAAAACTTCAGATTTCTTTTTAAGTAAATATACGCATGTGCAGTTGGAATAATCATCAATGAATGTGACATAATAACGATGCCCCAAAAAAGCAGTAGCAGGAGAAGGACCCCACACATCAAGATGTACGAGATCAAACATACTAGGTGCACGACACATATAAGAAATATAACTGGTTATAGTATGTTTAGAAAGCTCACAAATCTCACATTGAAACTTATTATCCTTACAAGCCGTTATTAATGAAGGGAAAAACAGACGTAAATACTGAAAGTTTACATGCCCAAGGTGAGCATGCCATAAATTTGAAGTCTAAAAAGAAAAATCATAAGACCTAGAAACTGGATGAACAGAGGCTTGAAGGCTTGAAGCAAGTGGAGGCGGTGTCAGTGGAGGATCCCTAAAGTAGTAGAGGCCATCGTGCTCATATCGCCTGCCAAAAATCCTCTTTGAACACAGATCATGTAAAACTCAGTAATGAGGAAAGAAAATCACAGTTTAGTGATTTGGCAAGTTTGCTAACAGATAGAAGATTAAATGCAAAGTTAGAAACACGAAGAACAAATGACAAAATAATATCAGGGGATAGATGAACATCTCCTTTATTACGAATAATGGTGGTTGACTCTTCGGTTAGGCTAACAACCCGATTAACAGGGGTAACAAGAGTAGAAAATAATGACAACTCACCAGTCATGTGATCATTGGCTCCGGAATCCAGAACCCAAGTAGGTTTTACCACTTTAATATGAAAAGCAGAAGGAGTACCTGTAGCTATAGTAGCTGTGGGATTAGAAGAGCCAGCCCTGGTAGATAAAGCTCTGAATTGCTCCTGAAGCTGACTAATCTGGGACTGTAACTAATTTGAAGTCTTGAAGAGATGGTCTGGGAGGAGTTGAAGCAGGAGGGACAACAATCTGTGGAGTAGTATACCCACCAATAGTATCAGTTACTGTGGCAGTGCGGCCACGGCTAGAAAGACGATTGGGAGAAAATTTCTGCTTTAGCTCGGGATGAAGCTTAAAGCAACGATCCTTTACATGACCCGTGGCTCCATAATGTTGACAAATAATCTTTCCCTCCGAAAGTCTAGAATTAGTAGCAAGAACCATCTGATTAACTGGAGTCTCTGGTAAAGCTATTGGCTGAGAGATCTGACGTCTGTACTCCTCATGGTCAACAGTAGCGAAGGCATCATATAAATCAAGCATAGGAGAGATGTTTAGATTTGGGTTCTAAGAGCATCATACTCAGATCTTAAACCCATAAAAAACTGGTAGGTATGTTGGCAGTCCAGTCTCTTAACCAAAAGAGTTGCAACTTCTTCAGAGAAATCGGAGAGAGGTTTATATTGTGCTAATTTTTCCCACCTAGACTGGAGGTACCCAAAATACTCTGATACTGACAGCTTGAGGGTCTCCTGAGATGCATGAGCAATCTCCTGATAGAGTTCAAAGATACGAGTGTCATTGCGGGAATGGGCATACATCTTGTAAAGGGCTTGCCACATTCGAAAAAGGGAAGTGTGAAACATGAACATATTATATATATGCTCCTCCATTGAGTTGAAGATCCAACCCAAAATGGTGCACCTGTCCATGTCCCATGCAATATATTTAGTATCTTTCTTTTCTGGTTCCTTGACTAGACCCAAAAGCCAACTAGTTTTCCCTTTCCCTCCAATATAGAGTTGAAGAGAATGGGGACCAAGATACGAAGTTGTGCCTATTCAAGAGCACACTAGTAATCCGCTGTGCCGGTGTATGATGTGCCGAAGATAAAGTATGTTGGCCCGAGGATAAAGTGTCCTTTTGGCTACTGGAATTAGTCATAGTACCAAAATAAGGCCGGAAAAATCGGCACTTTCCTCCAAATATGTTGTCGAACAAACATCGGCAGCCCACAAAGAAAAAAAAACACCAGAAGGACCCTTAGGTCATAAAAAACCTAAGGGAATTGTTGAAAAATCTGCCAGAAGACTTCCAGCTTATATAGGCTGGCACAGATCTGCCAACTTCTAGAAGATATACAGCCTGTATAGGCTGACACAAATGTCCAGTTGTAAATATTGACTATCTAGGATTTAGTTGACTTTTTCCATATTAGTTTAGTTGTCTTTCGTTCTGTCAAAATTAGGAGATTGTAAAATTCTGTATATATATGTTGTCATTCTATGTAGAAGAAGAAAGAAAGTATTCTCTCAAATTTGAGGTTTGAATGCAAACATGGTATCAGAACTAGAAAATTTACTACTTTAATCGTCTTCTTTCTTTCTTCTGTGCCTTCATTGCCCAAGGTATATTTTCCAGATTCATTTAAAATCAATATTGACCTTCATTGTCAAGACAGATTTCCTTAATTCGGCCTTCATTGCCTTTCCTTCTATCCTTCATCCTGTTGATTAGGGTGATTTTCGTTCATTTCTTTAGATTCAAGTCTTCCCTACCTCTTTATCATGTTGGGTAAATCAGAAGTTAACTCCTCTGTTACAAATCAGTCCACAAACCAACAGTCTGCTCCTAGTGAATTCCAGAATATATCAGCCATCTTCAAACTCAATGGAGGGAACTATTTAGAGTGGTCACAGTTGGTAAAAACCTATATAAAAGGGAAAAGGGAAATTGAGTCATCTCATTGGACCGATGGTGAGTAAGGATGATCCTAAGTTTGTTGCTTGGGATAAAGAAGACTCTTAGATCATGTCATGGTTATGGAACTCGATGCAGCCAGAAATAAGCCGCACTTTTATGTTTCTCCCAACAACAAAGGAAATTTGGGAATCTGTATGTCAAACCTACTCCAAACTGAGAGATGCAGCACAAATCTTCGATCTCAAGACAAAGATCCATAACACAAAGCAAGGTAATCTTTCTGTTACCGAGTACTATAATGTTATAAAAGGCTTACGGCTCGAGTTAGATCAATACCAGAATCTTAAAATGAAGTGTAGCACAGATGCCACATTGCATCAGGAGTTTATTGAAAGAGAAAGAGTTTTTGATTTCTTGGCGGGTTTAAATATGGAGTTAGATCAAGTAAAGGTTCAAATCCTAGGGAAAGAACCACTACCTTCCTTGAATGAGGCCTTTGCAATTGTAAGGGGAGAAGAAGGCCGTAGAAGTGTCATGTTAGAAAAAGGAAAATTTGTAGATAGTTCTGCCTAACTATCTCCAAGCAAAATAAAATGGAGGCGTGGCTGCCAATGTTGCAAATTCTGGAAGATTTGAGGGTAAGAAACCGATTGATAAAGATTCCCTTTGGTATAGTTATTCCCGGAAGAATAGAAACACCAAGGAGACTTGCTGGAAACTTCATGGTAAGCCTCCAAATTTTTTGGGAAAGGAAATGGAGGCAGAGGAGGAAATTCAGGCTACAAACCGCAAGCCAACTATGCTGAAACTGGAAGGAAACAGCCGGAAGAGACTGCTGGCCGAGAAATGGAGTACAATAAAGAGGAGATAGATAAACTCAAACATTTTATTTCACGACTAGAAAAACCTGAGGGGTACAGCCATTTTGCACAAACAGGTAAGTATTCTCTAGCTCTAAGTGCCACTAAAAATCAGTTTTCTAGTCCTTGGATCATAGATTCAGGGCTTCAGACCATATGACCAATTCATCAATTTTTTTCTCAACTTACAGCCCCTGTCCAGGAAATCAGAAAATAAAAATTGCTGATGGAACGTTAGTCACTATAGCCGGTCGAGGGAATATCTCCTTAACTCCGTCCTTAAATTTAAAAAATGTTTTACATATTCCCAAACTATCAGTGAATTTATTGTCCATTTCTCAGATTACTAAGGATCTTAACAGTTCAGTGACATTTACATCACATAAATGTGTTTTTCAGGACCTTCTTACGGGGAAATTGATTGGGCATGCTAGAGAAAATGGGGGACTATACTTCCTTGAAGCTGAAAGTGGCACAGTAGATTCTAATCCTCTATCCTACCTGTCAAAAGGCCCTAAATCTGATGAGGATCAAGTTTGGTTATCCCATTTTTGTCTTGGTCATCCACGTTTCTTATTGTTGAAAAAAATGTTTCCTGCTTTATTTGAAAAACTAAATGTTCAAAACTTTCACTATGATGTTTGTGAGTATGCTAAACATCATCGTGCGTCATTTCCTTTGAGTAATAAGAAAAGTTTTGTTCCTTTTAGTTTGATCCATACCGATGTTTGGGGACCTACCAGAGTTCACAGTGTTTCAGGGGTAAGATGGTTTGTTTTATTTGTTGATGACTGAACGAGGTTTACACGGGTATACCTCATGAAACAGAAATCGGATGTTAGCACTATCTTTCCCATTTTCCACAAAATGGTAAAAACCCAGTTCGATGCCAAAATCCAAACATTGAGATCAGACAATGGAAACGAATATTTCAATTAATTCCTCACACCATATCTCCAAAAAGAAGCAATCATTCATTATTCTTCGTGTAATGATACTCCACAACAAGATGGGGTAGCCGAGTGCAAAAATAGACATTTACTAGAAATTACAAGGGCTCTAATTTTTCAAATGGATGTTCCAAAGATTTTTTGGGGAGAGGCTGTTTTAGCCGCTACTTGCCTCATCAATAGGCTACCCTTGAGTTCTCAACTACATTAGTCCCATGAATCTCCTCTCTAGTTACTTTCCACACTTTGATGGTTTTAGCCGAATTCCTCCAAAAGTGTTTGGGTGTGTAGCCTTTATTCATATTCATACTCACCAACGAACTAAACTTAATCCTCGAGCTCTTAAGTGTGTATTTGTCGGCTATTCTTCTACAAAGAAGGGTTATAAGTGTTATCATCCGGCTTCTCGGAAGTTTTTTGTGACTATGGATGTAACCTTTAATGAACAACCACCTTTCTTCACTAATCCTTATCTTCAAGGGGAGCCTTTTGCAGAAGATAAGGAATTTTTTCCTGTCCTAAATGACTACACAAAAGCTGTGGTCCAACCTGAGAAATCAGATTTTATACCTCAAACAGCTCCTGAAATTGAACCTAAACATCCACAAGAACAACCAGGCCTTGAATATTATCAACAAAAGCGAGAGAGGGAGGATCATACAGTGCCACTCAAAGTATACTCAAGGAGGATGCAACCAGAACCAGAATCTCTACATGCTCCAGTTATTGAACCGGAAAAAGGTACTGTTTCCAACTCTAATGTTCTTGATGATCTTGATCTGCCCGTTGCCCTTTGGAAAGGAAAAAAACAATGTACTCAGCGTCCTTTGACCAACTTTGTTTCTTTAGACAATCTATCCTTTCCATATCAAGCCTTTGTCTCAAAATTGAATTCTATAGAAACACCCAAAACTGTTCAAGAGGCACTTAGAGATGAGAATTGGAGGAAAGCTATGAAGGAATAAATGAATGCACTAATGAAAAATAATACATGGAAGATGATCTTCCGGTAGGAAAAAAGGTGGGGTGCAAATGAGTGTTCACAACTAAATTCAGGGCAGATGGAACACTAGAGAGGTATAAGGCAAGATTAGTAGCAAACGGCTATACTCAGACTCATGGAATTGATTATCATGAGACTTTTGCACCTGTTGCAAATATGAATACTATTCGTATCTTGTTATCCTTAGCTACTAATCTTAATTTGCCGTTGCAGCAATTTGATGTAAAGAATACTTTTCTACATGAAGGCTTGGAAGAAGAAGTTTATATTGAAGTGCCACCAGGTTTGGAGGAAAAATTCAAGGAGAACAAAGTTTGCAAACTCAAGAAAGCTTTATATGGCCTTAAGCAGTCACCAAGGGCCTGGTTTGGAAGATTTGCTAAAGCAATGAGGAACTTGGGGTACAACCAAAGCCAAGGGGATCATACATTGTTTATCAAACATTCAAAGATGGACATGGTAACAACCCTTATAGTGTATGTCGATGATATTGTTGTAACAGGTTATGACTTTGAGGAAATGGAGATACTAAAAGAGCAACTAGCAAAAGAGTTCGAAATTAAAGATCTAGGAAAACTCAAATACTTCCTAGGGATCGAGGTTGCACACTCTAGAGAAGGGATTGTAATTTCACAGCAAAAATACGTCCTAGATTTACTAAGGGAAACAGGGATGATAGGATGCTGACCAGCAGAGACCCCAATAGAGCCATGTCAGAAACTTTATGAGGGAAGAGAAAACATTCCAGTAGATAAAGAGAGATCTCAATGCCTAGTGGGAAAATTGATATATTTGTCACACACAAGACCCGATTTAGCTTATACGGTTGGTGTGGTAAGCCAGTTCATGCATGATCTCAAGGAAATACATATGGAAGCAATCTTTAAAGTGCTACGATATTTGAAATCATCACCAGGCAGAGGTATTCAGTTTCGAAAAACAGGAAGAATGGTCCTAGAAGCCTATACAGATGCTGATTGGGCAGGGTTTGTTACAGATCGAAGGTCAACATCAGGCTAGTGTACGTTCTTGGGAGGAAACTTAGTAACTTGGAGAAGTAAGAAACAATTTGTAGTGGCAAGGTCTAGTGCAGAGGCGAAATTTAGAGCTATGACACATGGGATATGTGAACTTCTTTGGATAAAAATAATACTAAGTGATCTTAGAATTAGATGGGAAGGGCCAATGAAACTCTAATGTGATAACAATTCAGCAATGAGCATAGCTCATAATCCAGTACAGCATGACCGGACCGAGCATGTGGAAGTGGATCGTCATTTTATAAAAGAAAAACTTGACAAAGGACTGAGCTGATATCTTCACGAAGGGACTCTCAACTGAGTCATTTCAAGCAATTATAAGCAAGCTGGGAATGAGTAATATGTATTCACCAGCTTGAGGGGGAGTGTTGGAAAATCTACCAGAAGACTTCCAGGCTGGCGCAGATCTGCCAACTTCTAGAAGATGTACAGCCTGTATAGGCTGACACAAATGTCCAGCTGTAAATATTGACTATCTAGGATTTAGTTGACTTTTTCCATATTAGTTTAGCTGTCTTTCTTTCTGTATATATATGTTGTCAATCTATGTAGAAGAAGTAAGAAAGTATTCTCTCAAATTTGAGGTTTGAATCCAAACAGGAATTCTCCTTAAAAAGGAGTAAAAAACAGAGGGTTACCCAAGGGGTCTGGCGCAAGGGCTGGCAGGAGATGGAGGTTTGCCGGAGGTGAGGGAAAATTGAGAGAGAGAGAGAGAAGGTGGCGGCGTTGGGGAGGCGAAGGTTTTTGTTTTGCTCTGATACCAAAAAGAAGTTTTGGGTTTTGGCTTAGTCAAACTGAGAGCCAAGAGCTATATTTATATACAATAATAGGGTACAAAGAAAGGAAACCAAATCAAAGAAAAACAGGAAATTGTCAAAATCTACATGATCCCATGATTATGGGAATCTTATCTACTTGATCCCATGATAATAGGGATCTTACATAAAACACCTAATAAAAATAAAAATAATACAGATATTTCAACAATCACAAATGAATATCAAATAAATAAAAAGGAAAATATCATGCGATGGCTTTTAGGCCAACTATATTGTATGGAGTATAGTGTTGGGCGTTGAAAAAGAAACAAGAACAACAAATTCATGTAGCGGAAATGAGGATGCAATAACAGATGATGATAGGACTGACTAGAAGTAATAAGATTAGAAATTAAAGAAAACTAGGAATAACGCCTATTATTGATATATTAGAGAAAATAGATTTAGGTGATATGATTATATACATCGTGGATCCAAAAATGCATTGGTCAGAAGAGGAAAAGTTGTTTGTGACAAAGAGGCTGACAAAAAAATATGGGATGAAGTAATTAAAAACATTTTAAAAAAATTAAATATTAGAGGAGAGCTATGTTACATGGACTCTTCAAAAGTATGGAGTATAGTGTTGTTAATGATTGTGGTGTCAAATATATCATATGTATTTCCAAGTATATGGAACATTTCATTCTCTCATTTTCTTTTGCCTGTGCATCCATAATTGTCATGGTTACAGTTGTATCTTTTAAATCAACTGCACACCTTCTGAGTTTTGTCTGTATATGGAATCAGAAAGAAGAAAGAGAAGAATCCTCGTTAGCGCAGCACCATTCAAGACGGCCGAATCTCTCGTCTCTGCAAATACCCACAAGGTCCCTGGATAATACACTCTCTAATTTTACAAGGATAGATATCCCTTTGGTGCCAAGTCCCAGTTCTAGCAGATCCGGACTGCCCCCTAGACCAAGTTCAGCCATGAGTTTCAGATCGTCAATAAGAAGTCTTCTTCCTCAAAGAAGCTTCAGGGTAAAAAATTTATCCAAGGATGGTGAGAAGACGGTTCTCATCTTCCCAGACACGCAACCGTCATCAGATAAGCCCTCGACTTCGAGGTCGTTTTCTCTCAACAAGGTTCTTTTCTCTACAACAAAATCAGCACATTCTTTACCGGTGACACCGATTGCTAATTCAGGTCCTGAGTCTGCACAGGAAAGGAATTTGGATGGCCATTCTGATTTTTCAGTATGTTTCATTTGTTCATTCATTCTTTCCCTGTTTTAATTACTTAATAAATTAAAAATCATTGTGCTTCTTGCTAGTCTTTCATTGGATTAACAAGAGTTGTGTATGGTGGTTTTTTTCTTACGTCAGATGATTACAAATGTCCTTAATACATTTCTTTGTACTCTGCAAAGTTAAATTTGTATTCTTACAGAAACCAGCAGGTCAACAGCAAATGATGCGCTCATTTTCGGTTCCTGTAAATGTGAAAACCAAAAGCTTAAGGCGGACCGATTCAACTGGAGGTTTGATCCGTGTAATACTGGCCACCCCTCGTCCTGCAATGGTTGAAAGTGCCTCACCAAATAAATCTCTGGAGACAGAAAGAGGTACGTGTTCCTTTCCACTGTTTGTAAAAAAAATTGAACATGATAAATTTGATTTGTACTTACTAGGTGCAGTATCACATTGGACGTTTTCTAAATCTTCCCATAACATGGAACGCTCTACTTCTTTTGCCTTTTCATCGCATCTCATCTCATCTCATGATTGACTATCATTTTCTTGCACCTTGTTTAGGAATTGTATTGTCTTTGGCTAAATTAATAGATATCTGATCCAATTCAGCCTGCTGAATGCCTAAACCACCATTCTCTGTTGGAAATAGAAGCAGACAGAAATTTATCTGCACAACAATGGTCAATGAATGAGTAGAAATACAATATAGAAGAAAGATAAGAGAAATATGTAAAAGGTTTGAATGAGATGTATAAACACTCATTCACAACTCTCATATTTATACACTAAAAAGAGCACATGTTAATATTACAATAAAGGAAACTAAATAAAATCATTGCATATTCTGTGCCTAGACATATGCGTAAATAAAGTCAAATTCATGATTTGCGCCTATCATATCTCGGCTAACACTCCCCCTCAAGTTGGTGCGTGGATGTCTGAGACGCCCAACTTAGACAATGCATCCTTAAACACGATCTTGCCAACACGTGCAAAATTGATTAGCGATGCTTTTCTGTCAAATGAAGTGCCGATCAACAAATCAAAGTGTCTCCTTAGACCATAAATATTCAACAATGTCTCCTCAGACCCAAAACAACCAACAATGTCTCCTCAGACCCAAAACAACCAACAATGTCTCCTCAGACCCAAAACAACCAACCATGTCTCCTCAGACCATTTCCCTTCACATGTTTAAAATATGTAGATGAAAGAATCAACAATGTCTCTTCAGACCATTCCCCTTCATACATATGTTTAAACAATGTAGATGAAAGAATCAATAATGTCTCCTCAGACCATAAAAAATAATAACTATGTCTCCTCAGACCATAAAAAATAATAACTATGTCTCCTCAGACCATAAAAAGGAAACGACTGTCTCCTCAAACCGTTTCTGAATGGGTGGTGCCGAGGTCGGACCGCCCTGCCTACCTGATACCTCTCGGATGGCCATTAGACCATTCCCGAATGGGTGGTGCCGAACTCACAATGCCCTCATTGCAGTCGGACCACCCTGGCTCTGATACCAATTAGAAATACAATATAGAAGAAAGAGAAGAGAAATATGTAAAAGGTTTGAATGAGATGTATAAACACTCATTCACAACTCTCATATTTATATACTAAAAAGAGCACATGTTAATATTACAATAAAGGAAACTAAATAAAATCATTGCATATTCTATGCCTAGACATATGCGTAAATAGTGTCAAATTCATGATTTGCGCCTATGATATCTCGGCTAACAGAATGTCTCATTTGAGAAATTGACTTGTTGGATCAGTGTATATATATTAGTTTTATTTGATTGAATTCATTGGAACATAATCTATTCGATTGGAAAGACATGGAGGATCCCAAGATTTATTTTTGGTTCACTGAATTGAAGAGATATTCTCTAGTCAGTACTTAAAGTTTAGCAAAATCCTTCTGAGAGATCGACAAGCTAGCTAAAATGAAGGATAAATTTTATCAAGTTTGCCAATCACTTTTCGTTTTCCCATTTTTTTTTTGTTCATTAAGTTAAATAAACTAAGAACTTATATGTGTGTACTTGCATATTTAGGAATTTATTGCTTTTAAGTTGCTTGGATATGCATGATTCAGTTGATGAACATGTGGTATGATACTTGTGGTTGTCGAACATGGGTTGCCATTCGCCATTAGAATTTGTTATTACCCTCTGTAAGTTCGTGAGATCGCTACCTTACACTCTAATATGATATAGTGTGAGCAACCATCACCTGCCTATCGATGGAAGCAGGCCTTATTCCTATTGAGAAATGATCCTTCCCATACAATTCAGTTTCGTGACAAATCTCACCTTATTCCTTCTCAAAAACCATAACCAAAACCCCCTGCCATCCACAACAGAAATGGATAGCCAAATGCTGAACAACCGCTTTAAAAACTCAAAAGAAAATCCTGATCCTATGGAACGCCGGGAAAGCACCGCCGTCCAGAATCCAATCAGACAGAAGCATAAGAGGAACAGGATTACCTGTCACCGATCATCTTTGGCGACGGCTAGACCAAAAACAGAATGAAAATAAGAAAGAGTGAAAACCCTAGAGAGAGAAAGATAAGAGAGTGAAGCTCTCTAGCATATCGAGTAGCTAACCCTGCCTTTATTACTTATTTTGATTCTTGTTCATTTTGGTATTTTTATTAATGATTTTTATATAAATTATATCTGAGGTTTGAGGGATGTGATGGATGGCATTATTTTAGAGTCTCGGAGTGCTTTTGTTTGTGGGTGCTACATACTGGACTCATCTCTCATTGCCACTGGTTGTGGATTCTAGACTGAACAGTGGTTCCTGAGCCTGGGATGCTTTGCAAGCTTGATATTGAGAAGGCGTATGACAACGTGAGTTGGAGCTTCTTGTTTTACATGATGGAGAGGATGGGGTTTGGGGAGAGGTGAAGGAGGTGGGTGCAGTTCTGTGTTTCCTCAGTGTGCTTCTTGGTCCTTGTGAATGGGTCTCCATCTGGTTTCTTCATTAGTTAGCGGGTGCTGAGGCAGCTGAGGCAGCTGAGGCAGATGAGGCAAGGGGATCCGTTCTCTTCCTTTTTGTAAATTATTGTGTTGGAGGTGCTCAGTAGATTGATGAGGAGGGCAGTTGAGTTGGGATTTAATAGAGGCTTCAGAGTGTGCAGAGATTCCTCTAGTCAGTTGAAGATTCCTCACTTATTTGCAGATTTCCAACTTGTTTGCAGACGACACCGTAGTCTTCTGCGATGCAGTTGAGTCTCAGATGAGATATCTGAGGTGTGTATTGATTTGTTTTCAGGCATTCTCTGCCTTGAAATCAATGTGAGAAAGAGTATACTGGTTCCAGTAGGGGATGTTGCGGAGATTTCCATCCCTGTTAACATTTTTGGGTGTGTAGTTGGGTCCTTCCCTATTTCTTATTTGGGATCGCCACAAGGGTTGCCTTCGAGGTGAGTGGGAGGTTGGGATCCCATGGTTAAGAGGTTCGAGAGAAGGCTAGCGGGGTGGAAGAAGCCATATCTTTTGAAGGGCAGGAAAGTCACCCTCATGAAGAGAACCTTGTCACGTCTTCCTACTTACTTTCAATCTCTCTTTCAAATTCCATCCTCGCTGAGAGGATTGAGAGGCTCCAGCTAAACTTCCTTTGTGGAGCTTTGGGAGAAGAGTTTAAGTACCATCTTGTTTGCAGGGAGCAGATTTATAGGCCGATCCAGTTGGGAGGGCTGGGAATTAGAAGGCTGATGCCTTTCAATAAGGCTCTTTTGGGGAAGTAGCTGTGGAGATTCGGGAAGTAGAGACAGAGACTTTGGAGGAGAGCATGTTATAGATATGGGGAGGAGATGGGAGGCTGGAGGTATTTGGAGGTGAGGATACCTCGGGGTGTAGTGTTTTGGAAATTCATCCAAAAAGGGTTGGATGGATTCTCTAAATATCAGGTTCAAGGTCGGAGATGGTAGGAGCATTCGCTTGGGGAGGAATCTTGGTGTGGCGATCGTTTGTTGGCATGCACCTTTCCTATGCTTTCCGGATTGCTTGGGAAAGACTCGCCTCAGTTGACTGTTATCGCCTTGATAGTGGAAAGATGACTTGGGATGTGCACTTCTCGAGACACTTTCACAATTGGGAATTGGATGATGGAATTGGTTTTCTTTAGCTTCTTTATCACTAGGAGGTGGATGGTGGTAGGCCCAACTCCTTGGTGTGGGTGCCTTCCTCACAGGTGAGGTTTGATGTCCGCACTTTTTATACAAGCTTGTCAGATTCTTTGGGGCCTCCCTTCCTATGGAAGGTCGTATGGTGTCCTAAGGCCCCTCTTATGGTTTCCTTTTTTTGCCTGTACAGCTGTCCTGGGGAGGATTCTTACGCTGGACAATTTAAGGAGAAGACAGATTGTTGTAAATTGGTGTTGCATGTGCAAAAGTGACGGTGAGTCGATTGATCACCTCTCTTGCTCATTGTCCAATGGCGAGGGATTGTTTAGAGTTGCTTTTGGGGTTGTTTGGGGTCCAATGGGTTGTGCCTTTGTCCTCTAGCGACATGATTGAGGCTTGGAGAGGTTGTATAGTGGGATCCCAAGCCTGTGACTATTGGAGGGCACCCTTGTGTTTTTGGTGGTGTTTGTGGAAGGAATGGAATAGGAGATCTTTTGATGGCGAGGAATCTCCTATTGGAGTGCTGAAATTTTCCGTTATTTGTTCTCATTTTTGTTGGGTCCTTGGGAGAAATTGTAAAGCAACGGGATAGATAGTAGATATTATGGACATATTGAGAGTTTAGGGGCCCCATTTGGCCATTGTGCTGCTTTTGCGGGATGCATTCCCCGTTTGAACGCCTTCTAATACAATCTTTAAAAAAAAAAATCTGAGGATTGATAATGTAATCTTGGTGTAAAATTGCTCCAGGGTATTTTATTTTCATTAATATGACTGAACAAAGAACTGAAAATTCTGTTGTATCTCCCATCAGTAGCTGAATAAAAACCAATAAAAATGCACTGTACCTTGTAATTTATTTAGAGGGTGAAGTTAACCAAAAAATCCTGCGGCATAATAATGTGTTCATAAATTGGTCGAATCAACTTGTAGCTGAAAATTCTTGGCCATATTACACGATTTCTTATAGTAATAGGTATGCCACCTGATAGCAAAATCTAAAGTTTCTACTCTGGATCATTTGAGTTCTAGTTATGGGCAAGTTTGACATACCTTCCAAAGAATTTCTGATCAAGTACGGTTGTAAAGCAGTCACCAACTTGAACTTTGCATTGCATGAGTTAGATATCTTTTGTGATGCATCTCTGCAAATATCGATGGATTATTTTTCACTCAACTCATAAAACATAAGCAATCAATCGCTTGCATATTTTATTTTTGGAATTTCTTGTTAACTACTTATTGTATCTTGTTCTCTTTACAGTCAATGAAGATACTGCTGAAGACATTCCCGAGGAAGAAGCAGTTTGCAGAATTTGTTTGGTTGAACTAGCAGAAGGAGGTGAAACTCTTAAGATGGAGTGCAGCTGCAAAGGAGATCTTGCACTTGCTCACCAAGAATGTGCTATCAAGTGGTTTAGCATCAAAGGAAACAAAACCTGTGATGTTTGCAAGCAGGATGTTCAGAATCTTCCAGTGACATTATTGAAAATACAAAATCCTCAGACTCAAATGAGACGGCCGGCAACTGTACTACAGCAGAGAGAAGTCAATCGGTACCGGCAAGTCCACTAAACTTGGAAAAGTTAAATACATATTAACATCTTTCTTTGTCATTGTCTTTTTGACAGATCATTTTTTTCTGTACAAACATACAATTAATTCATGAAGGGGGAAATTTTATTTTCTTAGAACTTAGGGTAAAAGGAAAGGGTAGAAACTCTGCATCCCATCAACATCCTAATCAAACTGCATATAGCCTTCCCTGAAAGGGATCCCTTTTCTTGGGTTTTGAATGAGGTGATGCACATTAAAGTTATGAATTCCCAAGAAGAGCAGTTGTGGTGATCCCCTTGGACTACCTGGATATCATAAGTGAATTGAAAGTTGGACCTACATTGGATCTTGCCAGTAAGTAAAACTAAAGACAATGAAATTAAAAATGATATCCAGACATTCACAGATCAAGAAGAAAATAAGGGACAAAATGAGTGATGGTACAACTTTTCACCAAGCCTTTGAAGGTCTGTCAGGTTGCACACCGTCTAAGCCACAATTTGAACAAAATATTCAAATATGAGAGATCTGGCAATCTTTTGAGTGATTGACAAGCTCGAACGGATAATTCAACCAAACTTGAGGGTAACCCATAGATGGGTTGAAAATATTCACACAATTCTATGATGAGCACCTTTGGCTGAGAAAAGCCACTAACCTCTTTTGGTAGGGCCCTAATTTTGCTATTTTTTAAGCTCAATGTCTCCAATTTGGATAACTTCCCAACACTAACAAGTCTAACAGGGACCTCATCCAGCTTGACCAATCCATTCACATACAATTCCTTTAAATTAACAAGATTTGCCACATTACGAATACAAGATGCGACTTTCAAAGTCTTCAAACTTGACAGAAAGTCTCAGCCTTTGGAACTCAAAGTTATCCCTAAGAGCCATAAAAAAATGCACCAATCTCTGCTCCTCTCGCAGCCTTTGGAACTCAAAGTTATCCCTAAGGGCTAACTGATCCCAATACCTGATTGTAACTGAATAGAACTCCTGTATACTCTAATGACTTATCAGTTATCACCTTGTCTAGCAGTCCGAATCTCCTACTCCAACTGATACTGTTTGGCAAAATTAGATTGCACATATAATTTGGACAAATAATCTCAAATTTCTTTGGCTATGGAAAACTTAGCCAAATGCACACCAATTGGCTGATCGATAGAATAATTTATCCAAGTGATTATCTTCGCATTATTTACTTCCCAAGCAGATAGCAATTCAGTGTACTTCTCAGCTTTGGTATCTGCTGGAATGGTCCAAGTCCCAGTGACATTACCTTAACCCACATGTTTTTGCCCCACAATTATTATTATTATTTTTTCATTATGTATGCCCAGTACACATAATTTACTAGTCAATTTCACAGTTCACACTAATAGCATGGAGACAGTCAAAATTCCCATTGGCCATCTTTTAAAAGTAAATTATCACAGTCTAATACGCGACTGATTTTATCTGTCAGTTGTGGCGTGAACAGTAGACAAATTGAATAAAAACAGAGTGACATTGGTGCGATGCAAAGTAGAACAAAGTCATCGTTTTGAACAAAGTCGATGCATGGTGAGAATTAATCTATTGTTACGATGAGATGTTGCTGCTGTTGGGGAAATGGAGTTCTTAGAAAACTTTTTGAGTGCTTTTCATCTTTGGATCTTTATTCATCTCTAGAAGCTAATTTAATGCATGAAGAAGATGCTGTTCGTCAGATAAAGTTTAGCAAACTTACAAAGAGGCTTGACTAAGCCTCAAATCCATCCACAAAGGGAATGTTCTCCCTTATGAAGATCACTTTAGCTCCTTCTTCCTCCTTAGGTCACCATCTTCACCATGGTTGTCTTGCCTTTGGAAAATCACCTGTATAACCTCCATGAATGACCTTGGATGCATAGGCTTTTGGGAACCTCCATTAGATGAGAACACCAAACCCTAAAATTCTAGAGAGAGAGTCTTTATCTTCACACACTAGTGATGCTCAAAAGCTTACTAACAGTACATATCATATATGTATTTGTAGTCACATGGTGTGTCAAAAGTAATTCTCAATCTTTACAATTAAAGTGCTATCTCTAAGGGCCTCCAATATCAAGTTGGGCTATAGGTGAGAATCCTTTGGGCTTACTATTCTCTTGGCTTAAATGAATTAATAATTGTTAACCCGGTTTGTCAACCAGGAACCCAATTCAATTAATTCATAAATTAATTTCTACTCCACTAAAAGAAATTAATTGACCTCCAATCGAATAGTAAATAACCACGAAGTCAATGTTGCACTTTGACTACTTTATTCATAATCAGTTATCGGATAATTAAAGCCATCAATCCATTTACCCAATTAATATATTTATTTTGGTTCCTTGATTATTTCCTGGCTTGATCACAACAAAACATTTGTTTGGCAAAAATAATAATTTAGTAAATAAATACATAAAGAAACTATTTTGTCTAAAACGAACAAAGGCCTTTGAATTTACTTTGTGATAAGCCATATAATCAATACAAAATAAATACAAGTAAAATGGATGCAAATATTGATAATATAACCCTTTAACTATTAATTATGTAATTACCCAAAGTGTCGGTCATAGGATCTCGTAGGCTCCGCGGAACAGTCAAAGAGTTTATACTTCTCTCATGCTTGAGAGTCAAATGCCATGAAGATGATAGGGAGTAATTGCATACGAAGGCACTCACAATATATCTCAATCTATTGCGGATCCGGTTCAAGTCTTAGTCAATTAAGAGTCCATCCTTAATTACCGACCATGAACTATTTGTGATTGCTATTTATACTTTTGTATTGATCGCTACCACATAGTGGACACATTCAATTCCATAATGAATCGAAACCTAATACATTTGCATTCACCAATTGTATAAAGCATAAATAAAATTTCAGATAACACAAGGAACATATGTCTCTACAATTCAAGTAAGAATTTGCTACGCCAAGACCCACAAATCCCAACAGTTGTTCAATTTCAATAGAGAATAAAGCATATAGTCAATGCGAACAGAAAGAGAAGAAGAAAGGTTGTTGATGCAATGCAAACCAGAAAGGGAGATTTGTTTCTGCAAAGAGATAGGGTTTTGTGACTGATTGGGAGCTGCGATTCACAAACCAAGGTTGAACAGAGATGCGATGCAATGTGACGATGTCGGACAGGGAATTAATGTAATCGTTGAAGTTCAAGATTGCAATTTGGGCAATTTGGCTGCAATGCTGGTTCCATGCGATTAGGATTGCGTGGGGCTGCGATCTTGGTTGCGATGCGAGGGCAAAATTGGCGCTGCTTTGAAATCATGTAAGAAATGAAGTCTAATCTAAGTTATTCAATCGTGAACATGTATATACATTACAAAAAATAGGCCCTAACTAAAAAAGGGGAAAAGACAAGACTACCCTTAACAAATATGAAAAATACAGCCCCAAGGGGTTGGCTTAAGTGGGTATGTCCCTTAAACCTGAAAAATAATATTAAAAATGCAAATACATAAAAACTCTCCATCTCTCAAACAAAGATAAATATTAAACTTCTCTTAACAATTATATTACGATATTATTATTGGAAGAGTTACTCTTGAATATTTAATAGAGGAATCAGTGGAGAAAAACCTTTCCTATTATTGAAGATTTGGTGTTGCTAGAGGAATCAGTGGAGAAAAATCCTCCTTGTTTTCTATTTTCTAATTATTTCCATTCTCATAATTTTTCTCCTATATAAAGGAGCCTCCACCATTGTATTGTATATGAATTGAGAGAGTATTATAAAAGTGATGTAGTCCTTTGGGCTCTTTATGCTGTGGATGTAGGCCCTAGTGGCTGAACCACGTAATATTTGTGTGTTTTACTTGTTTTATTTATCTCTTCGCTTCTGTTTTATGCTTTACAACATGGTATCAGAGCCTAATTTCTCTTCCTAGGTTCGGACCCTATTTTTGGGTATTTCCTTAGCATCTGAAATGTTGCTAAGGGTTTCTCGGTGCTATTTATGACTTGTTTAGGCTGCTGGTTTGTCCGGCAGTATTATTCTTCACCTTTGCCGTGTCTCCGGCTGTTTTTATCGACTTGTTTGGGCTGGTGTGTTCGGTAGCATTGTCTTCGCCTTTGTCGTGCCTCTGACAGTTTTTTGTTGACTTGTTTGGGCTGCCGGTATGTTCGGTAGCATTGTCTTCATCTTTGTTGTGTCTTCAGCAGTTTTTATCGACTTGTTTGGGTTGTCAGTGTGGTTGATAGCGTTGTTCTTCGTCTTCTCTCTTCTCTCTTCATCATTCACACTTGTTGTTACTCGTCATCTCAATGACAAATTAGGCATTCATGCTCCAACTTGAGGGAGAGTATTGAAGATTTAATGGAGGAATCAGTGGAGAAAAATCTTTCATGTTGTTCCCTATTATTGAAGATTTGGTGTTATTAGATGAATCAGTGGAGAAAAATCCTCATTGTTTTCTATTTTCTAATTATTTCCATTCTCATAATTTCTTCTCCTATATAAAGGAGCCTCCGCCATTGTATTGTATATGAATTGAGAAAGTATTATAAAAATGATGTAGCCCTTTGGGCTCTTTGTGCCGTGGATATAGGCCCTAGTGGCTGAATCACGTATTATTTGTGTTCTACTTGTTTTATTTATCTTTTTGCTTCCGTTTTATGCTTTACAACAGTTACATTTAATGTTCAAAACATTTTGAATATGTATTTTGAAGTATGTGAGAAGTATCAGATACGTGGTCGAAGTATTGGATATGTTTTAGAAAAAAAAATACATTTTAAAATGATTTTTTTTATAAGAAAAAAATATTTTTAAAATGATGGTACATTTAGGAAGTATCAGGCACATATTCATGAGTATTCGAGGAGTATCAGTATCTGACATGGACACAATAGGAGAGTTGAAATATCCGTGGTTCCTAATTCAAGCTCCAGTGCTCACCTGTTGAGCATTGGTGCTCGACTCTCTGACTGATGAGCATTGGTGCTTGAAGCTTGATCATCAATGCTAGGGCATTATTTTGTATGAGCAGTTCTATTATGCTCCAGATTTTCCAATTTTAATCAATACAGTTTTTAGGATTTTCAAAATGACTCAAAACTATGTTTCAAATAACCAAGAGGGTTTTAAAAATATTTGAACTTATTTTTGTCCTATCTTTTGACTCGAAGAAAATAAACGCTTAAAATTATCTCTGTTTTGTTAACAAAATTTGCCAATAACCAGATTATAAGAGCAGCCAAATAGGTTTTAAGACTTGTGCTGCATTGGTTTTTAATGGATAATCAATCTCGTTTAAAAAAATCTGTATTGTTAACAAGAAAAATATTGTTTGGAAGATTGCTTATATTAGAAAATTTGTAAAAAACTCTGCATAGTCATCTACCTGGATTTTCCATGGCGTTAAAGTTACTATGAAATACTTGTTACATGTAGTCAAAAGAGCATATTTAGTGATCCCAAAACTTTCTTCTTCTTCTTTTTTTTTTTTTTTTTGAGGAAACAAAATATAAAATAAGACTAAAAGATATAATAAAATGGAGGGATTTTTGAGGAGATGAATGAATTAGTGGACATGGCTTAGTGATTCAAAAGATAAATGTATATTCTGACTTAGGAAACTTCCTAAAGTAAATGAACTTCTACATTTTGGTAATACAGTGAATAAACTTCAACATTTTGGTGATATAATGAATAAACTTCAAAGTTTTGTTAATACAGTGCCTCATCAATCATTTCCTATTATCACAATTAAAACTGTCATATCTAAATGCATGATCTATGTAAGCCTAGAATAATGTTCCTGAATGCATGACATATGTCTATGTTCTTGTCTCAGGTGCCAAAGCAAAATACATTAGTATTATCATTGTATGACATTATCAAGCATCAAGGGACCCCCTATCCTCCCATCTTGTCCCACCAGCAATGTTGCTAAGACATAATACGGACCAACAGTTAAATTTTGGCCGAATCTAGATGGTTATGGTTTCATATGGCTTGCATAAATCCTCACCCCATTAATGCTCCCAAGATGATTATGTCTTTGGGTAATTTCACATAGGTTGTATATCTAGAGGTTATATGCGTAATTGTTAAAGGATTATAGTAAATGGCTGTTAACAGTAACAAATTAGTTTTGAACTATAATAGTAAACATGAGTAACATCTACTGAAATTTGACTTAACAATATTGTTTCCGGTTTCCTTATCTAAAACTGAAAAATCAGTACGTCCTTCTCTATTAAGTGGCATTTTTTATTTCCAATACCCCTACTTATTTTACAGATTTATTGCATGGCCTTGTGTGAATTGATTTGGAGTGCTAAGTCAGATGTTTTACTTGTTTCATGCTTGACAGGGTGTGGCAGGATGTACCTGTTCTTGTCATGGTCAGCATGCTCGCGTATTTCTGCTTTCTTGAGCAACTTCTGGTATCCTCTTTCCTTATTTATTATTATTATTATTGCTATTTTATGTCAATGTATCCAGGTTGTCTACCTATTGGGTAAATAACACGACTCAAACACGACACAGAATAAGTGGGTTTGGGTAGATCCATATTGACACTGTAGATCAACGTGTCGTGTTCGTGTTTGACCCACCAATCCGTTTATGACACTGTAGATCAACGTGTCGTGTTCGTGTTTGACCCACCAACCCATTTATGACTCGTTTAACTAAACGTGTCATGTTCATATTAAAAATGACCCATTTAGCTAAATTTTTCGGATAAACGTGTTGTGTTCATGTTAGAAATGACTTAAACATGTCTTATCGTGTCATTTCGTGTCGTGTCAACTCTTGAGTCTTGACCCACTTATTAAATGGGTTACGCGTGGTGTCGTGATACCGGTGTATAGTCATGTTGTGTTCGTGTCAAGGTTTCTTGACACGAATTATAATGGCGTCGTGTTCGTGTCGACCCATTTTACATGATACCCATGTCTTGACACGACGTGAACACGACCCACCAACACAAATTGCCACGCCTTTTGACATTTAGGGGAAAGACCAATTGGCATACATTCTGTTTGATCAAGTTATTCCTGATCATTAGGTTGTCCATTAGTTGGATGGTCATATCCCAAATCCTGAGAACAAGTACCTAATGAACTTAGGCAAGAATTCTTCTGTTTAACCACTATATGTAAAGGTCAAGTGCCTGAATAATGAGACAGGAAATATTTAGACTTCACTTGAGAGGGATCGGAAGCATTAATTTCCTCTTCCAAAATCAACTTGTTTTAGTAATAGTAACTATATTATCCTGCCAAACTCTTTTGGAAGCTAAGCAAGCAGCAAAACGGTAATCTAAGAAAAAACCCACCATTTTAAATTAAGAAGTTACAACGTGCAGTTGCAAAGTGCATGGTTCTTTGTTTTATTTATATATGTGCATCATGTTGTCTTTTTTCCTTCTCCCTTTTAAATATATTTTCCATTTATATCTCATTATGTTTCTAAATTTAACCTATGATATGGTATTAATGCATTTAATTGGAGCAGGTGACTGATCTGGGACCTCGTGCTCTTGCAATCTCTTTACCTTTCTCTTGTGTTTTAGGCCTCCTTTCATCCATGATAGCTTCTACCATGGGTAAAACTTACCAAATTCTTTCATCTTTTTATATATTACATATATTTGTCTCTGTGAATCTAACACAGCTAATGTAATTCTTAGTATGTTCCTACTATTTTTTTTTATTGATTTTTGTACTGAGATATATGAAAAGTCGTGTCATAAAGTTAAAATGAATTTCCTGCAAACATGTGTATCTAATCACTTCACTGAAGCCACCTTGAAATCCAATAATCTGCACCAGGGAAGACTACAGGACTGTATTGAATGCCATTTCAAGCATCATTTTATGGTTGTTTCCATCTTTCTGACCCATCATTCAAATACTTGTGCTGTGTGCACACCTAAGAACTACCAGTGTTGCACTTGCTACTTGTGGGCTACTTAGGGTTGGTTGATAGAAAATGACGAAGTGTTGGCAATTTCCGCAACAAAGAGTCTAATAAATAAACAAAATGTTATTAGGTGTCTAGTTCGCTGGTCAATTTGCCGAGGTCAAGTGAAGATTTGGAGATAAAAGCCGAGCTGCACTGGTAAGAGAGGGACATCTGAAGACCTAGTACTTGGGTTTGTTATGGATAGCTTTGAACTATGTTCTGCACTAAATGAATTGAGTGTAGGTTGGACCTGCTAACACACCTATATAGGCATGGAGAACTTTCGGAAAGGTAGGAATTGAGTAGTTAACAAATTTATTCAACATTCTTAAAGAATGCACGAATGCCTAATGACTGGAGGAGATGTATCATAGTGCCAATTTAAACAAATAAATTGGATATACAAAAGTGCAACCATTATTGAGATATTAAACTAATGAGTTATACAATGAAACTATGGGGAAGGATAATAGAACAAATATTAAGGAACTAATTCAAATTATTTAATAATCAATTTAGATTTATGCAAGGAAGATCCGCAATGGAGGCCATTTACTTAATAAGAAATTAGTTAAAGATTGTAGGATTGTAGGATTAAATAGAAATATTTGCATATGTTTTTCATAGACTTAGAAAAAAAAACATATAATAGAGTACTAAGAGATATTACTTGGTGGGACTAACAAAGGAAACAAATCCATATGAAATTTATAAAGATTATTCAGGATATATTTATGAATACAAAAACTCAAGTTCGTTCCACGTGGAGATACTAGTGAGTTTCTTATAAAAAGTATGATTACTCCAAGGGTCAGTACTAAGCTCATATGTGTTCACAATAATTTTAGATGGAATAACAAAAGATTTACAAGGAGAAATTCCATGATGTATGTTGTTTGTTGCTAACATAGTCAAGGATTGACAATATAACAATATCAATTCAAAGCCAAATGATGACCCAAAATAACCATTTTTGCTATTTAGTGTGACCAATACAACATGTGGAGAGATAGATGATGATATGATTAGCAGGATTGGATAAGGTTGGACAAAATGGAGACATGCTAGTGTTTTATATGATAAAACAAAATCAAATAAATTAAAAAGGAATTTTACAGAAAATTTATCAGGCCAACTATCTTATACAGAGCCGTGTGTTGGACATTAAAAGCTAAACAATAACAACACATTCATGTAGCTGAAATGAGAATGTTAAGATGGATGGTAGAAGTGACTAGAAGAGATAAGATGAGTAATCAGAGTGTGAAGAAGAAATTAGGATGATGCCTATTAGTGAAAAAATAAAAGAGAACAGACAGGAGGTATGGACACATACAACGAAGACTTATAGATGCACCGGAAAGAAGAAGAATATTAGTTTTCATAGATGGTAAGGAACAAAGAGGCCATTAAAAATAATTTAGGATGAATTTGTCATAAATTATTTTAGAAAATTGAATACTGACTGGTAATAGAAAATAATCAAAAAAGAGAGAGGCAAGGATGTTGTCCAATTTGGGTTTGTATGTCGGAACATATCCAATTTTGTCGCAAGACAAGTAACCAGAAAGAAAGAAAGAAAGGGATGAGAAAATAGAAGAATAGATATACTAGAAGAAGGGGATGAGAAAATAGAGAGAGGGGGGGGTGGGTGGGTGGGGGGGGCGCTGAGAACAGAGTGAATAGATAGGCAGGACAGACTGAATGGGTGAGAAAAGCAAGAACAGAAAAGGGAGAAGGAACAAAACATAGAGAGAACTCAAAGAAAGCAATAATAAATAATTTCCAAAAACTGCTAAAGTCTATTACATCAAGGCCTTTTATAGGCAAACCCAATAATAAGAGAAAATAAAATAAAATCCAAATAATTGCTAACAATAATCACTTTCTACTAAAATTAAAAATACTAAAATATCCCTGATAAAATATCCTATGCCTACGCCTGACATAGGTGTGGAACACCTCACGATCTCCATCAGATACCCTTACCCATGTCCCGTCATGTTGACATGGTACGTGAAGGGATATAAGATAGTCCATGTAACAAAGATTTGGGTACCTATTCATTCAGAAAGAGAAGTAAACCTATTTACTTCTCTCTAGGTCTACACATCAATACTTAACTAAATTGCTCCTGCACGCCCCACTCACGTTTTAAGTTTTATAGCAAGTGTGACCATATACTTTGTGATATTGTGGCCCGAATTTAGTGCCGGGTCGCGTTGCGACCTGCTTATAACCCTCGTTGGATGAGCTTTGTGTGGGCTACGCCCCCGAATCCCCGAGTAAAATTTTTTGACCCATTTTTTGCTTATGGGTCATGGACTTTAATTAGTCTCTTGTAGCCCAATATATAAGGGCGCTCGGGGTTTGGAGTGGTGCAAGAGAGAGACTCTGAAATTCATACAGAAACAGAGCGAGGGATTGAAAACTTGTAATCTCCGATTTAACACATAGTGAAAATTTTCGCCGGATCCCAACAGTGGACGTAGGCTGTTGCCGAACCACGTATAAATCTTTGTGTTCTTTGTGTGGCGTGTTTATTTTTCTGTCGTGATTTTTGATTCAACTTGGGTTCGTTGCGTTTGTCATAGCATACTTTAATGATATTAATCGTTTACTTTATTAAAACATTTAGTCATAAGATAGTTGGACCATTGCTTGGTGTATATAATTAAAGTTTGGACTGACAAGCATGAAAATGAGTGTTGGAATTAACATTTACCTGTTCGTGCAAATAATGCCCAAATTTAGTCATAAACTCAGTCTACTCTTTCCATTAGCTCGGAATAGCACGGAACAACACGGGATATAAACTCAGCACGGGATAATGACCTTCTTTCTTTAGTCCTAAGATACTTGATGCACTAAGAGGCTTGGCAAGGGCAAGAGGGCCCAGTAATCCGATCTATCTTCTCTATGTTTACATTTTTAAGTTCACTATTGTAAGTTGTTATCAGGATTTTTATTTTTGCTTGTTATTATGTCGTCTTACGATCCACTTAGTTAGTGGTTTTAATATCTTCACATTTATTAGAACTAGTGTGGAATTAAGGGGAAGTCATGGGACCTTTCAAGTTTTTAGAGAAAGTAATCGTTTCACTAGGTTAGGTTATTGAATCATGTTTTGGAAATTTCCTACTCAGAACTAAGTTACAAGTTGATCAAAATATCTTGAGTAATTGTTTCTACAACTAGAAAAGATAAAATGTAGATGAAGAATTACAAAGAACATGTCGAAAATCTCTTATGCTCAATCACAACCGGAGGTTAAGATAAGATGAGAACGTAGCGGACTTAGAATCTAGGCTACATTATTGAATTAAAAAGTGATTTGGTAAAATTGGCGTACTCAATTTGAGAGCCTGACTATCATTATATACAAGTGGGAAATTACAAATATTGAAAGAGAATAAAAAATCAAATCGAGAATAAAAATCAAATCCCTAAACATAAGCCTGTAATGAAGACCCAATAAATCTGCCACATCATCGAGTCAACCTATAGATATGATTTCCAACACTCCCCTCAAGCTGGAGCAAATATGTTAACCAAGCCCAGCTTAACTATGGAAGACTGAAGAAGAGAAGGCCCAACAAACTTGAACACATCTGCAGTTTGTTCTGAAGAGGGAACAAAAATAGGATTAATGATTCCTGATTGAACCTTCTCTCGAATGAAGTGAATGTCTACCTCAATATGTTTCGACCTTTCATGTAACACAAAATCAGAAACAAGCATAATGGTTGATTTATTGTCACAAAACAACTTTGAAGAACCTTTCTCTACAAGACCCAACTCTCCCAAAATTGATTGAAGCCAAAGGAGCTCACGAGTGTTTTGAGCGGTACTCAGCTTCAGCAGAGGATTTGGAGATAATAGCTTGCTTCTTACTCTTCCATGATATGAGATGATTACAATAGAAAGTACAGAAGCCAGAGGTAGACCGTCTATACTGTCTTACATCCAGCATAGTCTGCATTAGCAAAGCATGAGAGTCCGAACTGATTTCCTGAGGCATAGAACAGACCAAGGTCAGGGCACGACTTAAGATGTCTTAAAATATGATAGACTGCATCCATATGAGTTGAGCGATGGGCATGCATGAATTGACTAACCACACTAACAACAAAGGTCAAATCGGGCCTTGTGTTAGTCAAGTAGATAAGACGACTTACGAAACGTTGATACATGGATGGATCTGGAAGTAATTTCCCTCACTCAACAGAGAGTTTGATATTAGGGTCCATAGGAGTGGAAGCGGGTCGACACCTAAGCATGCCATCATCTTAAAGAAGATCCAAAACATATTTCCTTTGAGATAAGGAAATTCCACTACAGGATGTAGCAACCTTAATTCCAAGAAAGTATCGAAAGGGACCTAAATCCTTCACATCAAAGGACTTTTGAAGATGAAGTTTTGCCTAAGAAATCCCTGAAGGATCATCACATGTGTTAATGATATCATCCACATATACTAATAACATAATGCAGCGACCATCATAGCGACGCCAAATAAAGCAAGTATGGTTTGAGTGGCAGTGCACAAAGCCCATTGATAGAACAACATCACTAAAACGATTGAACCACGCTCTAGGGGATTGCTTCAGACCATAAAGAGACTTCCGTAACCAACAAACGTTCCCAGCATACTCCCTCTCAACCTGAAATCCAGGGGGTGGATCCATATATATGGTCTCAAGTAAATCTCCATTAAGAAATGCATTCTTGACATCTAAGTGATGCAAAGGCCAAGAATGAGCAGCAACCAAGGAGACAAATAGTCACACAGACGTTGACTTTGCCACAGGAGCAAAGGTAGCACCAAAGTCTTTGCCCGAAATCTGAGTGAAGCCTTTCGCCACCAACTGAGCCTTATACCGATCAATAGAACCATCAGCTAAGTACTTCACACTTAAGACCCATTTGCAGCTAACCGTTTTCTCCCCAGCACGTAAAGCAACAAGTTCCCATGTATTATTATGCTCTAAAGCATCCATTCTTGCTGTCATAGTAGACACCCAATTGGGATCCTGGAGGGCCTCTGACACTGATTGAGGAATCTAAACGGACCCAATCTTGTCTAGGAAGGATATATATGCACTTGAAAGACTATCATAGGAGACATATTGGGAAATAGGGTAGTTAGTGCTACTAGAGAAACCATACCAATTAGGAGGGTGACGAACACAGATAGGATAACGGGATGTATGCTCGAGAATGGTAGGAGCAACAGGAGAAGGAGAGTTACCTGGACCTAATTCGAAAGATGATTCGGGCAGGGGAGGTTGAGTGCGATGGCGACGAGAGTAGACCTGCAAAGGCGGAGGGGAACCCCACATGGGTGGAGAAGGAGATTCCAAGACAACGTGATCTTCAAAGATAGGAACAGGATGGGCAATAGGAGAGATCCCCTTCTCCAGACCACAAGAGAGAGAATCCTGTAACACAAAATTAGTACTATAAAAAGGAACAATTTTATGAAATGTCACATCAAGAGAATGGTAAATATGTTTGGCCACAGGATCATAACAACGATAGCCCTTTGACATAACAGAATACCCCAAGAAAATACCCCTAATAAATTTATCATCAAGTTTATGACGAGAAGGACTACGGTTATGAACAAAACAAGTACATCCGAAAACACGAGGCAGAAGGTGAAACAATGTATAATCAGGCTAAAGAATCTGAAGTGGGGCCTTACCACCCAAAACTCGACTGGGAGTACGATTAATCAGAAAAGCAGCTGTAAGAACAACCATATGCCAATAGAATTTAGGCACATGCATACCACTCAAAAGACATCGGACCATAGACATAAGATGACGGTTTTTGCGTTCAACCACGCCATTTTGTTAAGGAGTGTAGGGGCAAGTGAGTTGATGTAAAATTCCCTTTTTATTAAGTTCAGTCCAGAATTCATTCGAAACATATTCACGCCCATTATCAGAACTAATATTACAGACAACAACGTTATACTGGGTTTTGATCATTTGAAGAAACTGGGTAAATAAAAAAAGCACTTCAGATTTCTTTTTCAATAAATAAACCCAAGTACAACGAGAATAATCATCAATAAATGTCACATAATATCGATGCCCAGAAAAAACAGTAATTGGGGAAGGGCCTAAACATCAGAGTGGATAAGATCAAACATACTAGGAGCACAACTCATATTAGAAATATAGCTAGTTTTAGTATGTTTAGAAAGTCATAAACTTCACATTGAAACTTATGGTCCTTACATGCTTTATTTAACGAAGAAAACAATAAACGTAAATACTAAAAGTTTACATGCCCCAAACGGGCATGCCATAGACTAAAAGTGCATAAAGAAACATCATAAGCACTAGAAACCGGTAGGACAGAAGCTTGAAGACTCATTCCTGGTGGTTCCCCAAAGTAGTAGACTAAAAGTGTGAAAAGAAACATCATAAGCACTAGAAACAGGTAGGACAGAAGCTTGAAGACCCATTCCTGGTAGTTCCCCAAAGTAGTAAAGCCCATCACGCTCATAACCCCTGCTAAAAATCCTTTTCGAACGAAGGTCCTGCAAAAGACAATGATCTGGTAAGAATATCACAGCACATTGAAGGTTTTTTGCAAGCCGGCTAACAGATAAAAGGTTAAAGGCAAATTTAGGTACATGAATGATAGATGAAAGAGCAATATCAGGAGATAGACAAACATCACCCTTATAGTGAATGTAAGATGTAGAGCCATCCGCAAGACACACAGATTGGGTAACGGGTATGAAATTGGAAGAAAAAACTGATAACTCATCAATTATGTGATCAAAGTGATTTGGTAAAACTGGAGTACTCAATTTGAGAACCTGACTATCATTATATACAAGTGGGAATTTACAAATATGGAAAGAGAATAAAAATCAAATCGAGAATAAAAATCAAATCCCTAAACATAAGCCTATAATGAAGACCCAATAAATCTGCCACAATCGAGTCAACCTATAGATATGATTTCCGACAAATTAGATAAAAGAACCTTCAATGACCTAGGTTTGATCATTAGAACGCTCAAATTGATGTTTGAATATGTGTTTCAAAAATTTAGCTCATCGATTGAAAGATTGATGGATCAATCAGAGTTTTATAACCAAAAATTGTTGGAGAAATAGTGAGCTTCAAGTGAAGCTTCCATTGCTAGAAATCATTGTAGTAAGCTTTGATCAAACCAGGTTAACATATCCTTTGAACACGACTGAAACAATTTCACTCAATCGAACTATGCATTGATCTATTGATTGTGGAAACTCTCTCAAATCAGAATTTTAAGTGGCTTCACTTTCCTATTTCACGTAAGACTCCTATATTGGCTATAAATGAAGGGCCATAGTCGTTCTGGGATATCTTTTTAATTCTCTATACACTATTGATATGTTTTATATTTTTGGAGAGAGCTTTGAAGAATCAATTTAGAGTCTTCATGAATACCAATCAAAGCAAGGAGCAGAGTAGTGACTATTAAACAAAGCATGAACATGGTAAAATCATGAAGAACAAGAATTTGAACTATAATGGAGAGCAAATTCTATGTCCTAATTGGGCCTAAGAAACATTTTATTTCCACTCTTACCTATTGCGTTTGCTTTCTTAATTCTTTCTTCATTATCAGTTGTGGGTTTTTCTCTATGGTTTGGAGTAAAACAACAAGAAGTTGGTATTAGGTGGATTTATAATGAATAATGTAACTGTTCTAAATGTAAGCTAAAAATTACCTAGAAAGGAAAGGAAGAAAAAATGAAGAAAAAAAAAAAGGGAGGAAGCTTTGGCAATTGCAATTATTACGGGATCTACAGAGGATAGTGTTATCAAATTCTCTTTGGAATTTTGCTTTGTGTTTTTAGTATATTTCTTTACTCCTTTTGCTTGTCACTTGATGGATCATTCTTCAGTCCACTGATTATCATGAACTTAGAGACCTTACAAAATTTGGTCATGGCAGTGAGCAAGAGTTACATATGGGCTTATGCTTCATTCCAGTTTGCAATTGTGATCCTGTTCGCTCACATTTTTTATACTGTAGTAAGCGGGGTTTCTTCCTTCTTTTACTATGGTACTTGATTATTATAATTCTTTTCACCATTAAAAATGGGAGACTTCTTATGCAGTTGCTAAAATATGCAGCTCAATGTAAACCCAATTCTCTCCGTGCTACTTTCCTCATTTACTGGTTTTGGGATTGCAATCAGCACAAATTCACTTCTCATTGAGTACTTGAGATGGAGAGCAAGCCGAGATCTACAATCTCCCCATCAGCATGTTAGTGGTGGAGTGCAGCGTCAGCAGCAACAACAGCAACGAGCCCACTACCATCACCCTAACCAGTTTCAGCGGCAGCAGCGACAACAAGAAGGACGAGAACAACAACAACAATCAATTGGAAGTTCGATGGTGGGACCTACAGACGGTACTGAACTGCAAGAAAGCAGGATCCAGAATACATAATCCAGGAAGATGAGACAATCTATAACATTCTTTACAGGTAGTTTCAGATTTTAGCTCGGTGCATACTTCAAAACTTTCATGCATAAGCGTTGATCAATAAGTTTCAAGTCCATATGAGCTCAAGTATGTATCTGTTGTGGATTTTTATGAAGTTTGCAAGGTCATAAAAGAAGAAGTTTTGGGTTTTGGCTTTACTCAAACTGAGAGCCGAGACCTATGTTTATATACAAGAATAGGGTACAAAGAAAGGAAATCAAATCAAAGAAAAATAGGAAATATGCCAAAATTTGCATGATCCCATGATTACGGGGATCTCATCTACGTGATCCCATGATAATAGGGATCTTACATAAAACACCTAATAAAAGGCTGAAAACAGTTAATAAAAATAAAAATAATAATAATACAGATATTTCAACACTCCCCCTCAAGCTGGAGTGAAGATATCAATCAAGCCCAACTTGGTAATCGAGGAATGAAGAAAAGATGGACCAACGGATTTGGTGAACACATTTGCGCATTGATTAGAGGACCGAACAAAGCATGGCTTGATAATTCCTAAATGAACCTTCTCTCTGATAAAATGAATGTCCACCTCTATATGTTTAGCCCTCTCATGAAGAACAGAATCTGAAGCAAGCATGATGGATGACTTATTATCAGAAAACAAGTCTGAGGACTGTTTTTCACTTAGACCTAGTTCCTCCAAGAAAGATCGAAGCCAGAGAATCTCACAAGTACCCTAGCCATGGCATGATACTCAGCCTCTGCTGAAGATCTCGAAACTACAGGTTGCTTCTTACGTTTCTAGGATATAAGATGATCTTCATAGAAAGTACAGAAGCCAAATGTGGAACATTTGTCAGTCTTGTACCCAACATAGTGTGCATCATTGAAACAGGATAGCCCAACCTGCCTGCTAGAAGAATAGAATAATCCAAGTCTAGGACAGGACTTAAGATATCAAAAAATATGATATACCGGATCCATATAAGTTGTACGAGGAGCGTGCATAAACTGACTCACAACACTAATAGCAAAAGCCAAATTAGGACGAGTGTTGGTAAGATAAATCAATCTTCCTACCAAGCGCTAATACTGCGAGGGATCAGAAAGGAGATCTCCAGACTTAGCCGAGATCTTTATATTAGGATCTGTAGGAGTGGAAGTAGGTTTACACCCAAGCATACCCGTGTCTCGAAGAAGATCCAAGACATACTTCTTTTGCGATAAAGAGATACCCTGCTACCAAAGGACCAATTGGCCCAACGATATCACCACTTCCTTCCCAAAGGGGAGGTCGAGGGTTCGAACCTCGGTGGAGGTAGGGTGTGTGTGTTATTGCTTTAACTTCCAAAAAAAAAAAGAGATACCCTGCTTTGAATTAGCAATCTCAATTCCCAAGAAATATCTGAGCTGCCCAAGGTCTTTCACATCAAAAGCTTTAGCCAATTGAAGCTTTACTTGAGCAATCCCAGGGATGCCATTGCCAGTAATGATGATATCATCAACATAGACAAGAAGAATGATAGAATGGCATCTAACAAACTCCATGGATAGAATTACATCACTGAAGCGGCTAAACCAAGTTCTCGGAGATTGTTTTAACCTATACAAAGACTTTTACAATCGACAGACATTTCCAGCATACTCTCTCTCAACCCAAAAATCGGGTGGAGGATCCATATAAATAGTCTCAAGAAGAACATCGTTAAGGAAAGCATTCTTCGCATCAAGCTAATGAAGAGGCCAATTGTGAGAGGCAGCCAGGGAGACCAGCAAACTAACTGAGGTCAATTTAGCCACTGGAGTGAAGGTATCATTAAAGTCTTTACCAGGAATCTGAGTAAACCCTTTGGCCACCAAACGGGCCTTATACCGATCAATAGAGTTATTGGCCAGATATTTAACATTAAATACCCATTTGCAGCCAAAAGTCTTCTCACCAAGAGGGAGAGATACGAGCTCCCGTGTTTCATTTTGCTGCAAAGCATCCAATTCTACCACCATACCAGACATCCAATTGGGATTCCGGAGAGCCTCAGAGGCATTTCTGGGAATGGAAGTGGAATCAAGTTTGCTTAAAAAGGCTCGGTAAGATCCTAAAAGACCATCATAAGAGATATACTGCGAAATAGGATGATCAGTACTACAAGTGAATCCAAATCGAGCAGGGGTTTGAGGTCCCGAGTGGGATACCGAGTCTCAAGAAATGTAAAGGAGAGAGAGGAGATGTACCTAAACCTGTATCTAAGGAGGATGAAGGCAGTGGAGGCAGAGCACGAAGGCGACGAGAATAGACCAGCAAAGGGGGTAAGGAAACCACAAGAGAAGACTCTTCTTGAAAAATAGGAAGAGGACGAGTAAGAGGAAAAGCCTCTTGATCGGGAGTAGAAGTTTCCTGCAAGATAGTGTTAGAACCATAAAAAGGGGTATGCTCATGAAAGGTGACCTCAAGAGAGTGATACATGTGTTTGTGTACAGGATCATAATACCGGTAACCTTTTGACATTGAAGAGTATCCTAAAAAGATACATTTAATGGCCTTGTCATCAAGTTTAGTACGAGAAGGGCTACGATTCTGAACAAAACATGTACATTCAAACTCCTGAGGCATGATGGAAAAAAGAGTAATGTCAAGCTGAAGCACTTATAAGGGGGCCTTACCATTTAATACTCTACTAGGGGTACGATTAATGAGAAAAGTAGCTGTAAGAACCGTCATGTGCCAGTATGACTTTGGCACATTCATACCATTTAAAAGAAATCGAACAACTGACATTAGTTGGCAGTTTTTACGCTCTGCCACACCATTCTGTTCAGGGGTATATGGACAAGTAAGTTGATGAAGAATACCATGTTGGTTAAGTTGAGACCGAAACTCATTGGAAACATATTCACGACCATTGTCAGACCTAATATTCCTAACAACAGTTTTATACTGAGTTTTGATTATTTGGAGGAATTGAGTGAACAAGGGAAAAACTTCAGATTTCTTTTTAAGTAAATATACCCATGTGCAACTGGAATAATCATCAATGAATGTGACATAATAACGATGCCCTGAAAAAGCAATAACAGGAGAAGGACCCCCAACATCAAAATGTATGACATCAAACATACTAGGTGCACGATGCATATGAGAAACATAACTGGTTCTAGTATGTTTAGAAAGCTCACAAATCTCACATTGAAACTTATTATCCTTACAAGCCATTATTAATGAAGGAAAAAGCAGACATAAATACTGAAAGTTTACATGCCTAAGGCGAGCATACCATAAATTTAAAGTCTGAAAAGAAAAATCATACGATCTAGAAACTAGAAAACAGAGGCTTGAAGCAAGTGGAGGAGGTGTTGGTGGAGGATCCCTAAAGTAGTAGAGGCTATCGTGCTCATATCCCTTGCCAAAAATCCTCTTCGAACATAAGTCCTGTAAAATACAGTAATGAGGAAAGAAAATCACTGCATAGTCTAGTGATTTGGAAAGTTTGCCAACAGATAGAAAATTAAATGCAAAATTAGGAACATGAAGAATAGATGGCAAAATAATATCAGGGGATAAATGAACATCTCCTTTACTACGAATAATGGTGGTTGACCCATCAACTAGACTAATAGCTTGATTAACATGGGTAACGGGAGTAGAAAATAATGACAACCCACAGTCATGTAATCATTGGCCCCGAAATTTAGAATCTAAGTAGGTTTTCCCGCTTTAACATGAAAAGCAAAAGGAGTACCTATAGCTATAGTAGTCGTGGTAATAGAAGAGCCAGCCCTGGTAGATAAAGTTCCAAACTGTTTCTGAAGCTAACCAACCTGGGACTGTAACTGATTGAAGTCCTGAAAAGATGGTCTGGGAGGAATTGAAGCAGGAGGGACAACAATATGTGGAGTAGTATACTCACCAATAGTATCGGCTACTGCGGCAATGCGGTCACGGCCAGAAGGACGATTGCGAGAAAATTTTTGCTTTAGCTTCGGATGAAGCTTAAAGCTACGATCCTTTACATGACACGTGGCTCCACAATGTTAACAAATAACTTTTCTCTCTGAAAGTCTAGAATCAGCAGCAAAAGCCATCTGATTAACCGGAGTCTCTGGTAAAGCTACTCGCTGAGAGATCTGGCGTCTATGCTCCTCTTGGTCAATAATAACGAAGATATCATATAAATTAGGCATAGGAGAGGTGTTTATGATTTGAGTTCTAAGAGCATCATACTCAGATTGTAAATCCATTAAAAACTGATAAGTATGTTGGCGGTCCAGTCTCTTGACCAAAAGAGTTGCAGCTTCTTCAGAGAAATCGGAGAGAGGTTCATAGACTGGAGGTACCCAAAATACTCTGATACTGACAACTTGAGTCTCTCCTGAGATGCATGAGCAATCTCGTGATAGAGTTCAAAGATACGAGCGTCGTTGCGGGAATGGGCATACATCTTGTTAAGGGCTTACCACAGACGAAAAACGAAAGTGTGAAACATGAACATATTATAGATACACTCCTCCATTGAGTTGAAGATCTAACCCAGAATGGTGCACTTATGTCCTATGCAATATATTTAGTATCCGCCTTTTCCGGTTCCTTGACTAGACCCGAAAGCCAACCAGTTTTCCATTTCCCTCCAATATAGAGTTGAAGAGAACAGGACCAAGATACGAAGTTGCGCCCATTCAAGAGCACACTAGTAACACGCTATGCTGGAGTTTATGTGTCGAAGATAAAGTATGCTAGACTGAGGATAAAGTATCATTTTGGCTACTAGAATTAGTTATAGTACCAAAATAAGGCTGGTCCACACATCAAAGTAGGAGGAAAGAGAAAAAAATAAGGCCAGAAAAATCGGTGCTTTCCTCCAAATATGCTGCCGAACAAACACTAGGCAGCCCACAAAGAAAAAAACACTAGAAGAACCCTTAGTTCATAAAAAACCTAAGGGAATTCTCCTAAAAAAGGAGTAAAATAACAGAGGGTTACACGAGGGGTTCGGCGCAAGGGCTGGGAGGAAATGGAGGTGCGTCGGAGGTGAGGGAAAATGGAGAGAGGGAGAGAGAAGGTGGCGGAGTTGGGGAGGAGGATGGGGAGGCGAACGTTTTTGTTTTGCTCTGATACCAAAAAAAAGTTTTGGGTTTTGGTTTACTCAAACCGAGAGCTATATTTATATACAAGAATAGAGTATAAAGAAAGGAAACAAAATCAAAGAAAAACCGGAAATATGCCAAAATTTACGTGATCCCATGATTATGGGGATCTTATTTACGTGATCCCATTATTACGGGGATGTTATCTATGTGATCTCATGATAATAGGGATCTTACATAAAACACCTAATAAAAGGCTGAAAACAGCTAATAAATAATAATAATAATAATACAGATATTTCAACAGTCATAATCCGTTCCGGCATCTGAAGCAGTTTATTCTAAGGCTTTCTTAAGATATGAGGCTTTAACCAGTTGTTTGATGACCATTTGTCATGGATTTGAGATACCAGACATGATGTCATTTAAAAGTTTACATTTCATGCACTAATGTTAAACGATCTGCTCAACCATTATAGGGAATTCTAGTTATATACTGATGTTGGCTGAAGATCAAGATGTTCTGATATAAGAAAATAAAGTGGGGCCATAAAAGGCATATTAATAGTTAGGATTATCCTTTTAAATGGGAAAATTTTCATACATCAAATTGCAAGGAATGCAGAATTCTTATTATCCAAAAAATTGGTAGCCCATCCAAGCAGGGGTGGACCATATCTCTTGGATCTTCTTCTATTAGCTATAGCATATTGATAAGAGTGGGCCTCAACAACCTGTTGACTGTGTGTCGTGTAAAAGTCTTAACTATATTTTGGTGGGTCAATAACCACACAAATGAGTTTTTATGGTTTATGCTAGTTGTGATGGCATCGTTTAGATTGAGAAAACTAGAGCAGGTGTAAGGGCTACACTCAAGGTTTAGACAGAAACTCTAGAATCAAGAGGGTTTAAGGTAAGTATGACTAAAACTGAATTTCTGAAATGTAACTTTCATGAAAAATAGAATTACAAACCCCCACATGGTAGCTGAGTTGGTGTAAGGCCTCTGGGCATGAGCTAGAGGTTTTTTTTCAACTCCTAAGATTATCAAGCCTCCAACCTGAGCTTACTTGATACCCGTGGTTTTTGGGTGATTGCGGGTATGAAAAAGATTTAGTTCTAGTAGCCAAAATAAATTTACAAGTAGGAATGCAGTAAAGATCAAGGGTCAAGAGCTACTGAAAAGAGAACTTTTTTTTTTTTTTTACTTAGGCTCAATTATGCATGGCGAGGAAGAAACTGGAGACAACGTTAATATTTGATTAAAGCAGGATGAGTACTTCTGGCACCTTGTGTGATTGACGTATGCCCTTAAAATTAGCGCGTGGTTTCGAATGAGAGTGGAATGACAAAACAAAATTCATGTAACTGACTTTAAAAATTGGAAAAATATTTGAGTTGAGTTGAGTTGGATTTTCTCTCTTTTGTTGCTTTTATTATGTTTTATATGAAGAAAGATGGTAGAGTGTATTTGAGTTATAGAATTTTAATTGAACAAAACTCTGTGTTTGAATTATTTAAACTTTTATGTTAAACAAATATTCAAAATACTCTATGGATTTCCTAAGATGGTTCATGAAAAAGAATGGTATTTAGGCAAAAATATATCATGCACATCATAATTAATATTAGGGTAAAGTGCAAAAAAACCCCCTGAACTTTTAGCCAATTGCACAAAACCCCCCTTGAATTAACAAATGCCCCCTGAACTATGATAAAGTTGCATTTAAGGACAGCATGTGAGGCCTCAGGCACCGGAAAAAAAGGATTACAATTTTATCCTTTAGTAGCACTACGCCGTATTGGTGCTATCTTAACCTCAGTTGCTTTAACAATCCAATAGAAATTTGACAACGCATCACTACCTTATCACCTTATCATTCCATTGCAACATTACACTACTAATTTTTTCGCCAAACATGACCTTACACGAGGCTTTGCCTCTCTACGCTCTATTTTTTCCATAGGCCAATTGCAATCTCCAGCAGCTGGTTTGGGTCTTCAAAGATGCTCACGGTTTAGTCAACTGGGTTTGTTGTATCAGTTTGTGGTTCACTGGAATGAGATTGCGATTGTGTCGTTAATGCATAGAGCTTCTCGCCCGCGGTCATGGAGTTTAAGGTTGGTCTCTCACCTGTTTGCTGCTCGTTGATGCTTAGAGTTTCTCGTTGGGGCCGGCAATCATGGAGTCTGATGTTGGGCTCTCATGCTACTCGCAATTCAACCATGCACTATCTTCTCAATTAAATCACACATAGGCAAACCCAATGGAACCCCAAAACGCACTGAATCGAGCCACTGCCAGCACCCACCACTTCTGCAACCACCATTACCGCCACCATAACGCCATCCAATCGAGCCACAAACTTCTGAACTCAACCAATTACTCAATCCAACCTTACAACCCACTGCCACCACTATCATTGCTGAAGCAATGAACAACAAAATTTTGAAAATTCAAATAATTCATACTGATCCAAATCAATTCAAATAATTCAAATTGAACCGTCCCAACCACTGCCATCCATCAGTACCGGTTTCCTTCTCAACATTAATTCATTGATTTTGGTTTTTGCCTTGGATCTCTACAGAGTACACAATTGGGGAAGATACATGTGTGTATATATAATATATATATATGTACTACTGTATATAAGGGTAGGATTGTCATTTTTAATTTATGGCATAAGTCACGTGACTTTTTAAAGGCTAAAATTTAACGGAACAGTGTCATCTGGGTTTTTTTGCAACAATTGAATTAGTTTAGGGGGTTTTCTGTTTAAAAAAAAAAAAAAAGTTTTAAGGGGTTTTTTTGGGAGAGAGTAAAGTTCAGGGGTTTTTTTTTTGGCACTTTAGTCTTAATATTCTGCTTGCTTTAATGACTACATTATCAAAAAAAAAATCATGGAAAAATATATTGTGCACGTCAGATTTGATAATTATGCTTAATTTATTTTAGATCATTGATATTTCTCTTCCTGCAGATCAAAGCATTGTTGCTCTGAGGGATTGATTTTGTATGTCGGAAACTTTCTTGAAGATTAACCAGCAACTAGACAAAAGAAGGAAATGAGGAACGCGAAAATAGCACAAGGTGAATAAAATTGTACTTTAACATCCCCATCTATGATGAATTTGATAAATGCGAAGTGAAATTATAGGTGAACTGCAAGACAAAATCTTCATGATGTGAGCCATATATGATGATCATCTTTTAAGGCCAAAATTCAAGAATGCCCAGAGGGCTACTTAATTGTTAGAACTAGCTGAAGGTGTGCTATCTTGTTGTGTGTTAGCTGTTTATTTTTGCTGCACTTCTATGTCATATTTTGCATATTTTCTGTGGAATCATATATATATATATATTCTTTGTGCTGGAAGAACCTTACTGGTGGTATCAATTCTTTTCTTCTGTTTTTTTTTTTTTTTAAGAGAGATAATATTATGTGTATGAGTTGTCAAACGTGTTCCAAAATTATCCTATTTCCTTTTGCATAAAGGCACAATCTCGCCCAAATTAATATCTAAGATATAAATACATATTTTCTTATTAGTTATATTTTTTCTTTTTCTGTATTTTTTTATGATAATTTAAAATTTTAACATTTTTGTTATTATGATTGTTAATTTTTTTACTATAAAAAAATATAAAATAAAAAGTTTTACAAGATTTATCTTAAATTTTTTTAAGTTCGAAATTTTTTTTTAAAAAAAAAAAATATCCAGGGACGGGTTTAAATTCCGATGCCAGGCACCCTGAATTGGGTTTGAAAAAACATAAAATAAAATTATTGGTGGAATCAAGAACCGATCCAATAATTATGAATTGGGTGGGCTAATATTTGAATGGACTAATACTAATAATAATTTGTTTTTTTGAACTGAACTAAAATTGGGTATAGTAATAAAAATTAAAAAAAAATTAGTGGGCTTAGTGTCACGGGCCTAGAGATTTGGCGCAGCGGCACGGCCCGTGCGGCACCAAGGCGTTACTTCAGCTCGCGCAAGCGCCCTGGTCAGCCACCACGACCTGCCCTCCCAAGGATACATGCTGACTGGTTTCGGCCTGCCATGGCCTCGTCAGGGGAACGGCTCCAGCTCCCGACCAGTTTGTGCAGGGATGGCCAACTCCCTTCTTCATAGTCAAGTCCAAGACTAGCGACAAGCACCTCGAACTGAACCGAGTCGACCTGCCTGAACTCTGAAGAGGTACCATCCTGTGGTCCTGCACGCCCCTTCCCTGGAACCATTCCCAGTCAATGAATGTTCTTAGCCAACCAGCATGCGTATCTTCTATGCTCATGGCGTCGTTAGGAATCGGATCGTGACATTCTCCCCCACCCAAATCCTGCGACGCCCTCGTCGCAGTGCGGCGCTGACTCCGCTGCGTCCAACATTCCAAAGCCTGTCTCCTCCAAGTTGTATGCTCGCCTGCCCACCATCGCTTCCTTGTACAACCCCTGGCTGCACTCCCCCAATGATAGGGTTTCGGGCTAAAGGGACGCCCACTTCTTCGGGACGCAACCCCACGTTATGCCGCCTCCGCGACACCCCGAGCAAACAAGCGCCCTCCGGCTGACTTGATACCCGCCCTTCACAACGGTTTGCACGCCTCTTGAACTTGCAAGAACTTTGGTGCGCGCGGCCCTCCGGCCATCCGATGCGCGCGGCCCTCCGGCTTAAAGGACGCGTCTTCATGGGGAGATGGAGGCTCTCCTCCAACAGCATTGATTACCTACCGACGCTTTTTCAGTGCACCGTCTTCATTCTCAAGACCCCCGGATCGACAAGGGGGCACAACTCTGTGCTTTTCCCCAAGTCCTGCTCTGATACCATTTGTCACGGGCCTAGAGATTTGGCGCAGCGGCACGGCCCGTGCGGCACCAAGGCGTTGCTTCAGCTCGCGCAAGCGCCCTGGTCAGCCACCACGACCTGCCCTGGATACATGCTGACTGGTTTCGGCCTGCCATGGCCTCGTCAGGGAAACGGCTCCAGCTCCCGACCAGTTTGTGCAGGGATGGCCAACTCCCTTCTTCATAGTCAAGTCCAAGACTAGCGACAAGCACCTCGAACTGAACCGAGTCGACCTGCCTGAACTCTGAAGAGGTACCATCCTGTGGTCCTGCACGCCCCTTCCCTGGAACCATTCCCAGTCAATGAATGTTCTTAGCCAACCAGCATGCGTATCTTCTATGCTCATGGCGTCGTTAGGAATCGGATCGTGACATTAGGCTTGAGCTCAACCCCACAAACACCCCCCCCCCCCCCCCCCCCGGGTCCGCCATTGGCTGAAACGGGTTTGGAAAAGGGGTTACCATCCCAAACCCGCCTCGAATATCCCTAGAAACTGCCAATCACAATTTGTAAGAAATTATAAATTGCATGCACAAACAAATTGTATTAGCAAATTGTAATTAAATAATACATGAAAAATAAAAAATGATTTAGGCTTGATTATTGGCATAATTTAATTTATTTATATTTACATTATAAAAAATGTAAATAATTTTTTATTTATAAATATAGTAGTGTTTATGATAGTATTCATTCAAACAGACCGAAATTTCCTATTTACATAGAACTCAAATCAAAGAATTTCTTGTTTTAAGATGTGGTTTAATAATTGGCCTAATGGAAGCCAATTATACTCATTATTTTATTTTATTTTTTTATTATTATTTTTAATTTTAAGATAGGAGAGTACAAGATCATTTATTTATTTATTTATTTTTTTTTGAATTTTAGGAACAGAAGAAGAGTATGAAAAAGGAGAGATGGACATTTCTAAGAATAGGAATGTGGAAGATTTTTTTGATTTTTTTGAATTTTAAAAATAAAAATAGAGTAGAAATAATGTAAGAAAAAGGAGTAGAGACCGGGGGAGTTGAAATGTTTCGACCCTAAACCCCTGAAAAATAGAACTGGACTACAATTACAAGAGTTATTTGTCACACATCGAATCCGGATGAAGAAGTGATTGAGTATTGATGGATGGATATGCGGGCCTACAGTTACAAGAGTCATTTGTTACATATCGAATCCGAATGGAAAAATAATTGGATATAAATGAGCAAGTATGCAGGACTACCCAACAGCTTGAGATTTTAAATAATTGGACAAGTGCCCACCCTATAAGTACTTGTGTTGAGTTATTGTTACAAGAGTCATTTGTCACACATCGAATCCGAATGGAAAAGTGAAGTGAATGGTATAAATGAGCAAATATACAGGACTACCCAACAGCTTGAGATTTTAAATAAATGGACAAATACCCCGCTACAACTACTTGTGTTGAGTTACGATACAAGTTGCACTCCAGTGCACTTGCACAACTAGAAAAATATAATTTAAAATTTTCAGGCAATTTAAAAAGGGAAACAATTTTGATTGAAGTTTAATCTACACATGCAATTATGCAAATACAAAACCTCAATGAATAATAATAAATAGGGTACTGAAATTGATGTCGACCACTAGTTCCTTCCAAAGAGGTATATAGTTGGGCTATTTAGTGAAGTATGCAACATTTTCTACTTGAATCAATTTCCAACTAGGAGGAGGAGGAATTAAACAAAAAATTTATATAATTTAATTAGAGAGTCCGACGAAGAAATGTGAATATAAAAAAGCCCTCCAATGGCCAGAAATAGATTACATAAAGAAGCCCTTCTACTCGGTGCTGCTACCTAAATAAGCAAAGATTTTGCTTATTCTTATGATCTCATTCCAATAACAATAATAAAAATATTATAACTATAATAATAATAATAATAATAATAGTGTAGCACTCTTGCAAAATATATCTGCACTTTGTCACAACAGCTGGAATCAGTAGAGAAGCCAGGAAAACACTGCAAAGCCAGTATTCCATTCCTCCATTCCAATTGCTCATTGTTTCTTTCTTCTGATTCATTCACTTCCTCGTCTCTCCTCTACTCTCTTTACCTGCTACTACTGCAAAATACAATCATATCAACACAGTATCATAAAATAAAAAGGCAAACCCTAACCAGACAAATATAAAAGGTGCAGGCAGTATCAAGTCTGCACGAGTGTTCCATTTATCTGTTTATGAATTCAATATCCATCATCAAGTTGAGATAAATCCAACAAGACAATTTCACTATCATCAATTAAAACAATGCCCAAGAGTCTCACTTACAGTCCAAGTATTTATCAGGATCATACGTTTTGTGTTCTCGACTAGTATCTCTTTAACATCTAAACAGCTTCAAAATGTAAAGTCCGAAGTATAACAAGAAGAAGAAATGTTTCCCTATGAAAGAATAAGTTAAGAGGACCAGTAAAAGTCGAGCAGTTTCAAATATAGCTCCTCTTTAGTCATCCCGTGTAATCAAACATAGAATTCTTTCACTGGATATACTTTTATTATTACTAGATATGCGAAAAACAAAAGCTCCCCAAAGAGTTGTGAACATAGCAGATTTGAACCAGAAAATATGTTTTAAGTTAAAAATAGAAAGGAAAAAAAAAAAAAAAAAGAACGAAGACTATACTTAACTAAAGTGAGATTCAAATGAAATATCTAAGTGGAAAAAACCTATCGATACAAAGACTTACAAAATTGTTGCGCATCTCAAAGCTACTAATAACTTTCTCCTCATCTCTGTTCATGGACACGGAAAAGTTTCTATATTCATTTACTTGCATTCTAAGTTCTCAAAAACCAAGACCTGGCTCATTTGAGGTGACAACATTATCTAGAGCACAAGGGAATAATAAGATATCCCCTGAAATGCATTGTATAAACAGAGGAGAGAGGGAACAAATAGTGTAGAATATAAAAATAAAGAAATAAACAAAAAGCAAAGAAACAAAGACAAAAAGATACTAGAAACATTGATACACGTCTGCAAAGAACATTCCAATTTTAAAGCATCATGTGCTAAAAAATTAACTACCAATTTTATCCATAGACTTGAGCCGGTATTTGTGAACTTCCGGTGCTAAAATAAATGTGGAAGAAGGACTGGACTACTGTTTTATCCATTGTATTTCCTTGACAAAAGTCACCAAGCTGTCCTTCGATTTGAATTGTGTAGTTAAGTATACCTAAAATGCCCAGGAAACTAGCGTTTCATCCCTCACTACAGTAGTATTAACGGGCAGCCAGCTGAAATATTTAAATAGTAGATTAGGATAATACGATCAAGAAATAAACTAAAAACTGATGGGCCACTGATGCCCCAGATAGGCAGTAAAACAAGTCGAGTTCGATGAAGCTATAGCAAGGTCTGAACTTCAAACTAATTACACATATTTACATTGGAGGTCAAGTTCAGTCCCAAATTCAAATATTTGACCTCATTTCAAGTCCCCAAAAAAAAATAATAATAATAAATTATTTTATATTTTTAATATAAAATGTATCAATATTCTAATAATATTTTACAAAAGTTGCATAATGCACCCATAACGGCCGATGAACGATATGATACATATTTATGGCATAAGAATCTTAATCAAGCTGGATCTGCATATATGCAAGTTCGGACTGTATCAAACTGAATCAGCAATTATTCAAGTTCGGACTGTACAATTCAATCTGATGCATCATTTAAAGTTAATGAAAGTCATTTGGTCTTATGATGGTTCTTAATTGTTATGAATTGGGATCATAGTCAGCCCCGTCAACACCCTAAAATTAATTACTTACCGTATGGAAATCCAAATTCATGGTGTTGCATCAATGCACTAAAAATTTCAAATGTTGGAAAGGATCCACACCACTGGATTGGTTGGTAAATTCACTCTTCTAGGTAGGGAAATCGTCATATTGTAGAGAAAATAAATAAAATACAAAACCTAAAAAAAATCAACTTCTTCAGCTCACTGTATTGAAGAATGGTCAAAAATCGATAATTATCCACAAAGTTAGCTTTCATAATTTTGCATTGGCATTAGATTTCGCTTAACTCCAGTAGCAGGTAAGATAGATCAAAAAAGTTATTGGCAGTGTTGAACAAAATTTAGTTGTCAGCTCGGACAAAATAATCTTCCCAATGGTTTTAATAAAGTATGCATAAATAATTCTGAAAGGGAAACAGAATTTTAGGGAAGAGCCGACATCTTTGCTTGAGGATGGAACTCTTCTCAGATCACTAACCAACCAACCCAAAACTGACTGAAACAATCATGCCCAAGTCAAGCTTTCACGTACAAAGGTGGAGCATAGACAATTATGGACAAGTGGAAGCATCAACAACAATAGAAAATGCCAAAGAAAATAAGTTGACCAATCCCTATAAAATAATGAAAAATCTTACCATCAAATGAAGTCAGAAAGCTTTCCTGCCAGTGCTCAGATCACCGAAGTCTCCACTTGTTCGCCTTGAACCACTATTGCCAAATCCATTAGAATGACCAGAACCAAAGTCCCCAAAACCACTCTGACGATTTGAAGCACCAAAACCACCCTGACGGCCAGACCCATAACCACCAAAGTTGCCTTGGTGACTTGGTCTAGATCCTCCAAATCCAACACCAAACCGAGCAGAACCAGATCCACCATTGGACCCAAATCGGCTGGAGCTAGATTCACCAAAACTACCCCCCCGACCAGATGATGGACCACCATATCCACCAGAACGACCAAATTTGGAACCACCGTAGCTGCCAGAACGACCTGAATCACCAAATCGGCCACCTCCCCCCATGTCAACAAGTGGACCCTCAACAGCAATCCTAGGGAGCTGATATTAGGCAAATCATATCATGAGGAAATTAGTCTAAAATGGTTAAACTTATTGGTCTAGTATGACAAATTAAAAAGTGTGTGTGCGCGAGAGAGAGAGAGATGCTCCAATCCTAACAGATTAAATTTGGCGGGTGATGTAAATGTACACACATTAAAGGTATGCTTTTCATGAGTACAATACAGTATACACATTCCTGCAGCACTGAATATTATTCCAACATCTTGTTCTCAGAGAAAAAACTAATTCACATCAATAAAATCCTATCCATGATAGGATTATAAAACATTTTCTGCTAATTTCCTGCCAAGCACCCAACCCCTGTCAACTCAAACCAGAGAGAGAGCAGTTAATATTGCCAAAAAAAAAAAAAAAAAAAGTATCAATAAATGATCAGGATGTGTGCTCTCCTATGAACAGTAGTTTTTTAAAATTGTGAAGCTTTCAAACCAAAATTCAGACCCATGACATCCTAACAAACCAAACCAAAATTCAACAACACTAAGCCACATTTGGCTCCATTTAGTGTTACAGTGTGTCGAAATCCAGAGAAATTTACACGCACAAGGTAATGTACAAGCAAATAAACAAAATAAAGAACTGAAATTTTACCTGATTAAATTTGCATCCTACATCCCGTTCAATACCCTTAACATCCCTCATTTGGTGTGACGAATAAATGAGAATTGCCTTTCCTTTCTTCCCAGCACGTCCTGTTCGGCCAGACCGATGAACAAAACCCTCTGAAGTGCTTGGAAGTTCAAAATGTATCACCTGAGCAAGAAAATAAGGTTCCGATGGGACAAGACGACCACAACATAAATTATATAGAAAACTAAAGTTACATAAAAACAAATAAAAAATTCATATATTAATCCACTAATCAAATGGAAAAACATCTTTAAAGAACAGGTAGCCATTCAGACCACGTTAATGCATGTCTATTAACCATGTACTAGGTCAAATCTACACAATGTACATGAGCTCTTCCAAATACAACCCACACGAGGGAAAGAAAAAAAGAGAAAAAAAAGGAAAACCACACACTTGCACAGACAGAGAGAGAGAGAGAGAGAGAGAGAGCACTGGTTCGCAGAATTAGTATGTAATTGTTAGCCAGTGTCTGCCAATTTGGGTGTTTACATTTATTACTATACACATGGTTGGGCAAAAACAACCAGACTGTGTAAAGAACATGATACGAAAACGCAGGAGGAACAAGATGTGCCTAACATATCACAATTCAAACACATGAGAACTCAAGGCTAAGATGACAAATACTTAACACGATACCCCAATCAAAATCTGCAAGTAGCTCCCACAAAACTCTTTGACATAATTAGGCAAATAAAACATTATCTACACAAGAATAGTGAAAATTGGCTCAGCAAATCACAGAAGTACAGGAGATCATTCTAAAAGCTCAAATGAACAACCTCCAGTTCTGACTTACAAGGAGATCATTCTAAAAGCTCAAATGAACAACCTCCAGTTCTGACTTACCCCCAAAAAAAAAAAAAAAAACACTCCAGTTCTGGTCTTTTCCTTGCATAAATACAGAATGAAGCAGAACAAAATTAAACGGCACCAAGGGAACATTCAAAATCTGTTCACAAGAAACACATCTGGTTACCTGCAACTTAAATATTTCCAATCTAGGTTGAGAAGAAACTTGCCTGAGAGTGCATAAAGATGCGGCGCCATGAAGAAAAATAACCAGCCAAGCAAATTATCAACTTCTATACACATTTGAAAATTATTACGCCAGCATGTATTCAAGTTGCAATCTCAGTTGGAGTAACAGTTACAGCTGCAATGTAACAGAATCCGGAGTATGCACAATTCTTATAAAGAACATGACCAAAACTGTTACCTTATTTTCCCCTTGAAAGCTCCCAAAAACATATTCTGATCATTGTTTTCCACTAAAAAGTTTTTTTTTTTACAGTTTCACCAAATTCCATTCTGTGACATTATGAATTTATTAGCCACATCATTATTAAATCTTACAATTTATTAACCTTCTCATTGTTTTTTAATGACTACAGTTGCAAATAATTAAGAAATAAAAAAGATAACCAAATTCAGTGGGATATGTATTATGGTGCAATAGAATCTATTATGGTGTCCAGTCCTACCTCCAACAAAAAGATGCTTTTCGGACTTCCCAACTCTACAGTTTGACTAGAGCAAAAATCTTGCTACATTTCTCTCAAAGTGTATAAAACAAGAGAACATGAGTGTGAAAGAGAAAATGAAGTCTAGATGTGTTTTTAGATTTCCTACAACACTCATATAACCAAACCTGCCCATGATGGCTGTCAAGGATACAATATATGATAACATTTAGATCATAATGCCGAACATGTGATTGCAACTATTACTGTCCACAATATATGGCCGCATAAAGGTAATTGAGCTGAATGCATTGGGCCGTACACATAACTAGGCCCCATCCACACAATTATTTTTGGCATGGGCTCTAGAACCATGGACAACAGTCAGGAACAACAACGATTGCAACCAATCTGAAGCTCATCCATCAATTTTCGAACTGCTAGAGTTGAACTAAATTAGCCATCTTTTTTTATTAAAGAAAAAAAGTGAGCCCTCTACCTCAGTTCCTGCTTAATCCCATTCACCATGGCTTACAATAACATGTACATCAAGAAAATGGGGGACTGATTGAGAAGATATACAGTTCTATTACGTGTTCACACAAAAAGAAGTGTATGCAACGACTTTGACTAGGTTTTCATTCACCATGCCATGCAATTAATATATACATCAAGAAAATGGGGAACTGATTGAGAAGATACAAAGTTCTATTACATGTTCACACAAAAAGAAGTGTATGCGACTTTGACTAGGTTTTCAAAAACGTTACATCATCCATTGCTCCAGAAAAGGTCTGCTAAATCCAATACCCGAGCAATTAAAAGTGGAAGAAGAAGAAAATGGAGGAGGACTGATTGAGAAGATATAAAGTTCTATTACATGTTCACACAAAAAGAAGTGTATGCAATGACTTTGACTAGGTTTTCAAACCACTACATCATCCATTGCACCAGAAAAGGTCTACTAAAGAAGAAGAAGGAGAAGAAGAGACTAGTTATTAAGTGAGCATGCCACAGTCTTAGAAACTTCAAGAAGAGGCATTCCTGAACTGACCAGAAAAGATATTATCACCAGTCTAAATGAAAAGCTGATACATTATCACCTTTGAGAAGCGACTTCCATGTTCCAATGTAAGAATTTTGGGTTAGGATTGTAGGGGCTAAGTGCTACAAGCAGATGCATTCCTAAACTGAATTGGAAAAGAGCTTGCAACCACTCTAAATGAAAAGTTAATACATTATCTCCTTTAAAAAGTCACTTCCATGCCCCAATGCGAGAAATTTGGTTAGGATTGTAGGTGCTAAGTGTTACCTTCTCCATAAACTTGGTTTTTCTTTTATCTTTTGCAAGGATGAATTTCTGAGGTTTTTCTTTTATCTTTTGCAAGGATGAATTTCTGATCAGTCCTCTGTGTATTAACCTTGTCATTCCATTTTATTATTTTAAATATTTTCTAGTTCTTCTGTAAAAATATGTATAAGTACTTATATAACGACTTACAACCTTCAAAACAATAGTACTCAATTCACAGGTCAGATTTAGGTTAGACTATTGTGAAAAAAATGGTAGCAAATGAAGGCACATTATATCCCATTGATGGAGAGGGATAGGCTGATTACAAGACCTAAGCTCTAGCTACTTGAGTCAGCAGCCCAAGCTTTCACAAGGTCAAACCAATAAAATGCGGGGTCTAGGTAAGTAAGGTTAGATGTACACAGCCATACTTCCACATGGAGAGGTGGTTTCTGGTTAGGAACACATGACCTTAAGGTCACAATGGTGCAACCTAATTAGTGGAAATGGAGCTGGAATTATCCAACCCTCCCAACACCTCAGCTCAGTTAGACCAACATTGGATATGTCCTTCTAATTAGCAATTTACCAAAAATTTTTGAGATTATAAAATAAACATAAAACTATAGATAATGCATGGGTATTAAAATCACCTAACTGTATCATAAATTGTTTTAAAAAGTTATCCATTTAATTACCTCAATCACAGTTTTCAGCCAGCTAACCTGACTCAATTTGTCATATTCTTTCAATCTACTACAATATTTTTGGTATGCTGTCCAGCTACTATTACATATTATCATGATATTGAGCAGAACCAAACATATATGGATGAGAAGAAAAACTCCTCTCCATCTTGATATTGCTTGGCATTGTCTTCTTAAATTTAGAAAAAAAAAAAAAAAAAAGTCGCTCAACAGAATCATAGATATAACTTCTCAAAAAAATACAGAATCATAGATATAAAAAAATAAAAAATAATAAAATAATAAAAAAAAAAAGATTAGCACATCATGCTAATCTAACCGAAATTTAGATAAAAAACTATGTTACATGGAGTCTTCATAAGTAGTGAAGTACCCGTGTCGGGGACAAATTGCTCGGACACGGGTATGAGATATGTGTCCGACACTTTTGGCTGGATATGTAATTAAAAAGCATATCCAATCATTCAATTATATTAAATGGATCATTCTAACGTTGATTTAATGGAACCTTTGGCAGTTGTGCACCCTGATTGCTTAGAAACGACTGATGATTGGGCATGAAATGGGTGAATGACAATATTGGTATGGTTAGCACTGCTTTGGGTGTTTCTTCGGAGGGTGATGTTGATCGTACTCAGTCCATTCTTCATGTATTGTGACAGGTAATGAAATTACAGAGACTTATCAAAGTACTAAAGTTGGCAAAAATAAATCACAACGGAAAGGGGAACAGGAGATGAAGAACCTTATTTCCAATGTCAATTATGAGGGGAAGGATGGAATTTCCAAAGAAAGGGGAAGGACTAGAAGTGGGAAATGGGGGGGGGGGGGGGGGGGGGGGGGGGGGGGGGGGGTGTAAGGAGGTGATCATCTTTAGTTCTTAATGAAGCTACGAATTATTATATGTAACGTCTGTGGTCTAAATGACCCGGATAAAACAAGGGTGGTTAAGGTTGCTTTGCGGCAGTGGAACGCTCATGTTATATGCTTGCAAGAAACTAAGATGGCTGCTATGTCTGACGAAGTGGTAAGGCGTATTTGGGGAGGAAGGTTTGTTGAATGGGAAGCTTTAAATGCTTCCGGCACATCACGCGGAATTCTTATTTTGTGGGATCGAAGATGGTTGTCCAGAACGGATATCTGGAAAGGGCACCATTCCTTGTCATGTGTGTTTCAGATGGAGGATGATAATTTCAAATGGGTCTTTTCTGGAGTTTATGGACCTGTTATTGATTGTGATAAACCAGCCTTTTGAGAAGAGCTCATCTTTGTCAAGGAATTGTGGTCGTTGCCTTGGTGTTTAGGCAGAGACTTTACTTCTGTTAGGTCTCCGTTTGAGAGATCTACCGGGGGTAGATGGTCTTCGAAGATGACCCAATTTTCTGACTTAATCGGTGGCCATTTCCTTGTTGATTTGCCAATGGAAGGGGCAACTTTTTCTTGGTCCAATGGTACTACTTTCTCACGGTTGGATCGGTTCCTGATTTCTGGGGATTGGGAAAAAAAGTTCCCAGATGTTACTCAGGCGGCTTTGGTTAGGGACGTCCGATCATGAACCCTTAGTTCTTGATTGTGGAGGGATGAGATCCAGACGTACGCCTTTCTGCTTTGAAAATATGTTGTTAAGATCTGAGGATTTTCAAAGGAAAGTTCAGTCTTGGTGGGAGGAAGCATCTTTTACAGGTTCTCCTAGTTACGTTTTAGCTAGGAAGTTTCAGGTTCTCAAATCTGAACTTAAGAAATGGAACAAAGAGGTGTTTGGAAATCTTGAATGGAAGAAGAACAGAGTTTTGGCTGATATTGCTGAACTTGACCATCTTGATGAGCTGGGGCAAGACGTGGAGTCTTTATGTTCTAGAAGAGCGTCTTGTCAAGCGATTTTTGCAGAGATTGCTGTTATGGAGGAGATTTCGTGACGTCAAAAATCTCGGGCACTGTGGGTCAAAGAAGGTAACCGTAATACAAAATTCTGTCACAGACTTGCTAACGCCCATAGAAGATGTAATCACATCGGGTGTATCCGGGTGAATGGTACAGAGTTGTGGAGAGAAGATGAGGTGCGTGGGGGAATTGTTTCATTTTATCAGCAGCTTTATACTGAGTCTTTGGAATGGAGACCTAAACTTAATGGGTTGTATTTCAAATCTATTTCTTCGCTGGATAGTGATGGGCTTGAGGTTCCTTTTACTGAAGAGGAAGTTCTTAAGGCGTTATCTAGTTGTAACAGGGATAAAGCTCCAGGGGCTTTACTATGCGCTTTCTCAAGGAGAGCTGGGAGGTGGTGCGCAGTGAGGTGATGAACACTTTTCAGGTTTTTCATTCTAATGGCACTTTTGAGAAATCTTTGAACGCTTCTTTTATTGCCCTTATTCCTGAGAAGGGTAATGCCTCTGATATTAAGAATTTTAGACCAATCAGTTTAGTGGGCTGCATGTATAAGCTTATCGCCAAAGTTCTCGTTCTTAGAATGCGGAATGCATTTGGACGAAATTATTTCAGAATCACAAAACGCTTTTGTTGGGGGACGACAGATTTTGGATTCTGTCCTCATTGCTAGGGAATGTGTTGACTCTAAGTTGAAGAGTGGTGTTCCTGGTATTTTATGTACACTTGATATTGAGAAAGCCTATAATCACGTGAACTGGAAGTTTCTTCTTTATTTGGTTCGGAGGATGGCGTTCGGAGATAGGTGGATTAAATGGATAGAAACTTGTATCTCGTCCGTTATGTTCTCGGTGCTTGTGAACGGATCTCCCGCTGGTTTTTTTGCGAGTTCGTGTGGCTTGAGACAAGGTAACCCCCTATCGTCCTTCTTATTTCTCATTGTCATGGAGGGGTTGAGTAGATTAATGAAAAAAGCTGAGGGCTTGGGTTTTATCAGAGGTTTCAGAGTCGGTAGAGAAGCTGCCAATCAGATAGAGATTTCCCATTTGTTGTTCGCGGACGATACATTGGTTTTTTGTGATGCTGACGTCTCTCAGTTGAGATACTTGAGGTGCATTCTTACTTGTTTCCAAGCGGTGTCCGGTCTTAAAATCAATGTAGGAAAGAGAGTGATTGTTCCAGTGGGGGATGTTCCAAATATCTCCTCTTTAGCTGCTGTTCTTAGATGTGGAGTGGGCGCTTTTCCACTTCCTTATTTGGGATTGCCTTTGGGGGTTTCCTCTAGGATAGTGGGGAGTTGGGATCCGGTGATCAATAGGTATGAAAAGAGATTAGCAGGATGGAAAAAACAGTATCTCTCAAAAGGGGGGAAGGTCACTCTTATTAAGAGTACCCTCTCGTTCCTTCCCACTTATTTTTTTATCTTTGTTTCAGATTCCATGCTCTGTCGCTGAACGGATTGAAAAAATTCAGCGTGACTTTCTCTAGGGTGGAAGAGGAGAGGAATTCAAGTATCATCTTGTTAATTGGGATCAAGTTTGCGAACCTTTGAAATTTGGTGGATTAGGCATTCGAAAGTTGGTCTCTTTCAATAGAGCTTTATTGGGTAAATGGTTATGGAGATTTGGCAAAGAGCGTCATCATCAGTGGAGAAGAGTTGTCTCGTGTCGATTTGGGGAGGAGAGTGGGGGCTGGTCCTCTCGTCCTGTTTCTGTCACAGGCGGCGTTGGTGTGTGGAAATTCATTCGGACGGGTTGGGATGTGTTTTCCACCCACATCAGATTCAAAGTTCGCAATGGTAGGCAATTTCGCTTTTGGGAAGATTTGTGGCGTGGTGGTCAGCTGCTGTCTCTTTCTTTTCCTCGCCTCTTTAGTCTTGCTGAAAACAAGCATTCTTACGTAGTTGATTGTTATCATCTTGATAATTGTGGGGTAACGTGGGATGTGCGTTTTAGGCGCTCTTTTCAGGATTGGGATTTGACAGAAGTTTGCGCTTTTTTGGACTTACTATATAGATAGAAGGATGTTGGCAGAGATTGTGATGATATTGTGTGGGTGCCTTCCCCTCATGGTAGATATGGAGTACGATCCATGTTCATGTGTTTGTCCAACTTTACTGGCCATGAATTCCCTTGGAAGTTTATTTGGTGCTCTAAAGCTCCTCTTTGAGTTGCATTTTTTGTTTGAACTGCCACCTGGGGAAAGATTTTGACATTAAATAATATGAGAAAGGGGTAAAACCATCGTGAATTGGTGTTGTTTATGCAAAACAGATGGAAAGTATGTGGATCATATTCTCATGCATTGTCCTGTCGCGTTTGATTGTTGGAATTTAATTTTCAGCATTTTCGATGTTCAGTGGGTGATGCATGAACACTCTCTTCAATTAATCAATGCATGGAGAAGATGTCCTGTTAAAGGTCATGCGCGTGCTTTTTGGAGGATTGTCCCGCATTGTGTTTGGTGGTGTATTTGGCGAGAGAGAAACAACAGAAATTTTGAAGGGAAAGAATCAACTATTGCTCACTTAAAATCTCATATTCTCCGTTCTCTTTTCTATTATGTTAGAGGAAGCACTTGCTCCTCGATTGCTGATCTTTTTGACCTTTTGGATTCTATTGGTCCTTAGGGTTTTCGTTTTTTTGTATTAGGGACACGTTCCCCTCTTGAACGTTTTTCTAATATATTTTACTTAAAAAATAAAAAAATAAAAAATAAAAAAATGAGTTAAATGTCTATAGGGTTGGCAAAATGATTCCTAACCCGCCCATATCCGCCCAATTTTTAATGGACGTGGGTGAACCGTATTAAGATATGGGTTGAAGTATCTTCAACCCATATTTATAAAGGAATAAATAGGTTGAATAAGGGTACCCATATTCAACCCATATTTCACCCATTATATTAGAGACCCAAATTGACCACCTCTCTTTGACTCAAATTCACTTCCTCTATAATTTTGTATCTTGATCTCCTCTCTCTCTAAGATTCACTCCCTAGCTCACCCCCCTCCAAAAAAATCTCTCTAAGATTCTCTCTGCCTCATATCTATCAAACTATATATAGACACATATAATTAGTATGTAATCTGTATATATAACATACTATGTTTTTTGTTTTTGATAGGTTATAACATACTATGTTATAACAACTCCAACAATGCATGTTTGACTATGCACATGTAAGGCCGTCTCTGTATATACGTGTGTGTGCGTGTGTGTGCGCACTTCGTATGCATGTTTGAATAGGCATACTCAATCATCTCAACATGGTATTTAAGAGTTTACTATTGGTACTTCTCAATCTCATTAACTATGGTATCATTGACCTCCACCAAGTAAAAAAGAATATGAAATTTTTTGAAAAACATGATTATTAATTTTCGATACTATCCTTTTTTTTCCCTGTTAAGTATGCCTATTTAATGTTATCTTGATGATGCAGGAATAAGTTATTATGCTGGACTCTCTCTAATTTTTTTATTTTTATTTACACAGTGATTCGTCAATACATTAATCTATGGTCATGTTTTCTAGACTCTTTCGTAGCATTAGAAGTATTTAATTAGAGAGAAAAAAAAAATGACTATCATTTATGAAAAACGAGTTGGGCTTATAAACGTGTCAGGTTGTGAAAAATGGGTCGAGTCTTATAAACAAGTCATTTTATAACTTAATAAAAAATTAAAAAATCCCTAAAATGGGTTGTTGGGTCATTTGGGTTGACCGGGCCCATTTTGACCCATTACAACACATATTTGACCCGTCCACATTTGACAAGGCCCAAATCCAACACAACCCGCCCATTTTCCACCCCAAATGCCTATTAAGAACATTATATTAGATAAAAACACTACTCTAGAAAATAAATAAAATAATTAAATAAAATGAATATTTAGACGTGTCCATGTATCCTGTTTGGAGATTTGACATGTCCAACGCATTGATACATACCCGTATTCAGCACACATACCCGAGTCCATGTAACACAGATAAAGATATATATATATATATATATAAAACCAATATAAGATTATATATATTATTTTGGCAGCATAGAAGGGGAGGAGGCGAAGAGAATCTTGTAGGAATGGGAAAATACAAGCAAGAGTCACCTCATCTGTTCATAAATGTAACACAATACCCGTTAGAGAAAGAAAGTATATCAAATAACTCACCAGATCAACATTTGGTACGTCGAGGCCACGAGCAGCAACATCAGTGGCCACTAAAACATTGAAGTGGCCATCTCGGAAACCAGAAAGAGTTCTTTCCCTCAGATTTTGTGAAATGTCCCCATGCAAAGGTTCACACTTATATTTTCTATTCATAGCTTTAGATAAATTATCAGCATCACGTTTTGTCTGAGTGAAAACAATACATTTTCCTCCTTTTGCATGTTCCTAAATAACACATACACAACACTGTAAAGGGAAGGAAAATTAACAAAGCTAAAAGCAATTCTATGTTCAGCAATTATTCTAGATTTTTTTAACGATGAAAATAGATTGAAGAATCAAAGAAATCAGAAGGTAACCATAAAATCAAGCTGGAAATAGCAGCGAAGATACAGATCAGGATTCATACATCTATTAGAGGTCCAATAATTGATGGTTTCTCATATACTCCCGATTCAATTGCATAGAGCGAAATTCCATCTGCCAACTTCTTATCAGAATCTCCAACCTGCAGTATGCATTTTTGATGTTAATAAGCTAGCAAAGGTGATCATCAAGTCTTTCTAGACATGTATTTTACATCCTCCCGATCAACACTCAAGACACACCGAACATTAATACCACCCAGTAACACAAGAAATCATGTGCAAAGAAGACCACTAAGTGCATAAATTAGGAAGAGTGACGTGATCCACGTTGAGGGTAGTGCTAGGGAAGGGGAAAATAAAAAATAACGTAGTTAGAGTTAGCGAGGAAAGATATGATAACATGTAATTGGACTGAGGCTATGGCCTTACATAGAGCAGAATGGAACAATATGATTCACATTGCCAGCCGCAACTAGTTAGAAGAAAGGCCTTGTTGAGTTGAGTAACACAAAAAAGAAAAACATAGAACGGAAAAAAATTACTCATCTCTACAGAAGAATAAAAATTATATACGGTAGATGTAAGCATTTCTAATAACGAAATAGCCCCTCAACTTGCTGCTGCAAGTATTAATAACAGTCTTCAAAAAATATTCTCCTTCCAGCACCTGCTTTTGACCCTAATCGGAATTGCAAAAAATGTAATGGTACATGAATGGCTACTGCTATACCAACATTCAACAATACAGTGAGAATCTTTTAATGTGATGGTGTTTCAAGAAAGAAATTATGGCAATAACAAGTGAAGGAATTTCATAATGAGAAGAGACGGTTAATAAAATAAATAAGAAATTAACAAAGCAAATCAGCACACTCACAAGATCGATAGTTAATGGATCAATGAGGTATTTCCTGGTAAGCTTCACTATCCAGCTCGGCATTGTTGCTGAGAACATCATGCTCTGACGCCTTACTGGCAACCTTTCTAATATCGTCTCAACATCTTCCGCAAAGCCCACATTAAGCATCTGATCAGCTTCATCCAGAACGACAAACTTCACTTCAGATAAATTCAAATTTCCTTTCTTAAGCAGATCGATAAGCCGTCCAGGTGTGCCAACAACAATATCAACACCACGTCTAAGAATATCTACTTGCCGACCAATGGGTGAACCCCCATAAACACAGAGTGTATCCAAGGTGGGGGCAGACTCATAGAATTCCTTCTCAACTTGGCGAGCAAGTTCTCTAGTTGGAGCCAAAATTAAGGCCAGAGGGTATTTTAGACGTCTGCATGTTTTCACATGTATTATACTTCTATAAATTTGGAAAAATGAGCATAGAGTGTAGCATCAACAATCCATAACCCATAGCCTATTGTAAACAAACTTAAATAAATCTTAAAGCAGCAAAATGTAAATATAGAAGCCAATTAAAAAGGGCAAACAAACCCATTCTGTTCAATCGACTGGATTATTTTATCCATGATGGGAATCCCAAAAGCAAGTGTCTTCCCCGTTCCTGTTCTCGCACGACCTATCATGTCACGCCCCTGCATTGCTGGTTCTAGCACAGCTCTCTGTATAAAGCAAGTACAAAATGGTAAAGAATAATAAAGATGAACTCAACCGAATGGTTTTTTGAAGTTTTGAACAACAGAGAGACATGAACATTCAAGGGAGAAAAACAACAAGAACTAGAAATAATAATGATAATAATTAATAAAGGACAGAACCTCCATCATACGTTTACACGCTTTGACCAATCTCATGCCAACAGCAGCAAAAAGGAATTAAGAGAAGAACATGCTCACTCATTAAATACACAAAGAACATTCTCCCAACATTAATTCCAATCAAGACAACAACATAAAGACATCTCAATATAATTATAAATTATTTTTTGACTCTTGTTGGGTTTGTGCCTCAAATTCTTGAAGGTTGATGCAGTTCGAAGAAGTCTGACCCGTCCAACTTGTTCCTGTCGTAGCACTTCGCTCAGTCTGACTTTAAGTCTGACCGGTTGCGCTTGCGCGATGAGTTGCGGATTTGCTTCCTTAAATAGAAGATGTTATTTCCTAAAGGCTTAGACTTGTGGAGCAAGGCTGTAGGCTAGTGGAGGAAGTTGTTTCTATTTCTAATTTTTAGAGTAGTGATAGATTCGGTAACTTCTTGTTTGACAAGTTTTGGGAACCCTTGTCCAACAAGGAAGGGGTTGAAGACTATATAAATAGAGGTGGAGAAGGCAGAGAGAAGAAAAAGGGTTCAAGTGGGTGAGGAGGAGAGAGCGGGTACACGTGTAGAGAGATGTAGTCTTGTGAGTTTGCTCTTAACCCGAAATCAAGAATGGGTTTGCTCTGAGCCCAAAAAGAGCCGGTGAGGTTGGTTGATAGACTACCGGTGGGTGAATGAAGCGGGTGAATGAATGGATGCGTGAATGAGTAGTGAATGATTGTTTGAGTGAGCGGACATTCTCTACAATTGTATATCTCTTCTTGATTCATTATAGTGGAATTTGTTCTCTCTGTGGACGTAGTGCTAGAGGAAGGGTGAACCACTTAACATATTGTGTTGTGTGTTGTGTGATCTAATCTCCATGCACGATTGTTGTTGATGTGATTTGCTTCCATGGTGTGGAACAAAGAAGGGGATTTAATTCCCAACAATCCTCATGTGTCATTTTAATTTCTATTACGATTCCACTAACAATGAGAAGATTGTCAGACTTTCACGAATTATATTCTTTTCTGTAAGTGACTTCCATAAATTATCATTTCATTATTTATTAGACTTTTCTTATCTGTCACAAGTTACAACCTGCAAGATTTCAAACTGCACACACAAGATCTTCAAAAATTTGTGGATGCTGTACAAGAGCTTTTGACAAGATCGGATGCAGTCACAGGGCATTAAGCATTTACAAGAGCTTTTACCTCAAAGAAAAGATACAATAGAGGAGGGTATGCAGCTCTAAACATAGGCCAGGCGGTTTATAATCTAACACATGGAAAATAAGAGAAGATGAGGTGCAGTTGTAAATATGGGGAAAAGGAGTAGTTGTATAATCTAGCACATGGAAGATGAGAAAGGACGAGCTGCAACATGAGAAATGTAAAAAAGCTATTAACGACACTCTGCAGAAAAAATTCCAATGAAAAAAACACATCATCAACACTCAAACCTGAAGAATTCAGTCTGGAGTGCGGAAAAAAAATCAGTCCAACAGTACCAGTTGCAGTTACAGAACAGTTACAAAAGCTTTTAACATGTGGAGACAAAGCAAGAAACGAGAATAGCAACTTGAAACATATAACACATGGAAATTGTAGGAAGGCAATTAGCATGATGAGACGTGATGCGATTAAGGACACTTGACAGAAGAAGTAATAGGCAGCTCTACATGCAAACACAGCCACCCTAGCATGAGTATCAAAAGAGAAGGACCCCCTCAAATAACAATTTGGATCAATACTCTTAACCCAAGTTCTTTAATTTTGATTCCTGATATATTTTATCTCATTGCAATGTACATCAATTTCAAATAGTTCAATCAATTACTTACAGCAACCAGTTCAATTCAATGGTTTAGCTTGTCCAACTAATTAGTGCACCACCGAAGATTGGTCTGTATCTATTGTCTATAATTTATAAATAAAAAAAAATCCTTCATTCAGGGAAAAAAAAAAAAAGATTGGTCTGCATCCCGTTAAGACTCCATTTGTTTCAAAGTAAAATATTTTACATCAGAAATGTCTTTCATTTAAAATATTTTAAGTGGAAAATAACTTTTTTTGTTCTTATTTTCAGGAGTTTGGTTGAAGTCTTAAGAATATGATACAAAAACTTAGGAAATTCATAAATGTTAAAATTAAGTATATGTATTATAACGTGAATAGAAAAAAATTTATATTGTTTATATATTGGTTAATACATAAGCATGTACTTGAGTACGTCCAAGAAATTACATAAACAAATATGTGCATATATACACATATATACATAAATAAAATATGTATGTCCAAGAAATTACATAAACAAATATGTGCATATATACACATCTGTACATAAATAAAATTTGTATATATGTATGTCCAAGAAATTACATAAACAAATATGTACATATATACACATCTATACATAAATAAAATTTGTATATGTGTATGGGTGTGTAGAGGGATATTATATGTGAATGTATGTGTGACGTTGTAGCCCATTCTACAGTCAACAAAACATAGGAAAATGTTTACAGTCTGAAAATATAAAACAAACAAAGCGCAAATCCGAATACATGAAATGAAATGTTTTTATTTTTTTTTATTTTTTTGTGTGATGGGGTACCCGTTTGTTTATACCATATCTTCCTGAAATACAATTTCATTCATAACTGGTTAGGTATTTAACAAGAGAAATGAAATTCCTCATCATGAACCCATTGGCAATCTCATCCAATCACCCATAAACCTAAAAGAACAATAAGAGCGACAAATCAAATGTATACCTGAATAGGGAAGAGCTTAGTGATACCCTTCTTGGCCAAAGCGGAAACAATCTCATCAGAAATGCCAAGCCTGGCAATCTCAAGACCATCATCGGTGGCGGCTTTCGACGGCGACGATGATTTGTCGTCGTCAGAGAAATCAGCGATGGCGTACTCGGGCTGCGACGATACTGAAGAAGCCCTGAAATTCAAGTGGTTTCCAGATCCATCCACATGAAAGCCCCTTCTCGCCAAACCAAAACCAAAATCACTGAAGCACCCAGAAGAAGAAGCAGTTTTAGCAGTATACGTAGAGAAGTTTGGAGCATTTCTAGCGATAACAGGTGGTTCGGTGATGGTCGAAGAAGAGATTCGACGGTTGTGATGTAGAAATGATTGGACGGAGGTAGTGAAGGCCGCGAGTGTGGCTCGCTTTGACGATGATGAAGCTGACTGCTTCAATATCACGAGGCTACTCATCTTCTTCTTCCTTGTTCTGGTTTGTTTTAGGGGTTTTAGAGAGAGAGAGGGGAAAAACAGTAGAAAGAGAAGGAGAGGGGTAGAGATTGGTTGAGAGGAAAAACCCTAGTTATGATGGGTAGGGTTTAAGAAAGAAATGGAGGGACGGACGAAGGGAAGTGGCAACTGCTAACTTAAAAACCAAAGTCGGTCCACGAAGCGTTAAGGAGTCCCTTTTTAAGGAGACATTTTGTGATTCAGTAAATATAACAGTCAAATCACATTTTTTTTATCCGAAGTTCTTTGGAAACGTACAGAGAAGAAAGACATCCACTGGAGTAGTGTGTGATCTATGTGAACATACACGTGTCGTTTATTTACCTAGCAAATAAAAAACTGCAACATTTCCTGTAAGTGTGAGAAATGAACCAAACGAACCTCGAATTTTTATTTTTTTTTATTTTTTTGTTTTAGCATAACGTACCTCCAATCAAAGAAAGAAAATATAAAATAGCTAGATCAATTTTGTGGAAGTAGGTTGGGTACGATTGAAAGCAGGTCCCGAGGCCTAGCTCACGGACTTGAAGCGGGCCTTAAATGTTCAGCAAAATTAATTGGACTATGTTTTTTTTTTTTTTTTTTTTTTTTGGAGTAAATTTGGTCAATTTTAAAGCTACATTGAAATTAGGGAAAACACTGTACTCCACGTGGCACTTTTACTTTCTATTTAAAAAAGTGTACAAAAAATACACCTAATCTTTTTACATTGTGCAAAAATACCCCTCTTGACATAAATTAATGATGTAATACATGTTTTGCCCTTTTACTCTTCCGAATATACCCAATGGATTATATATGCTACTAATCTCATAATAGGAGTGTTATGTGCACATTACCTTCTTCTTTTTTAAAACTTTATTCTCAATGTATATCTCTAATTTTTTTTATTTTTTATTTATTGAAACATTGAGAATTTGTAGAACAACGATTTGAATTTGTTGAGACTTCAGTTTATTGTTTTCTACTCAAATTTTTTTTCTTTATTTTATTTTTTTTCAAAAAAAAAAAAAGAAAATAAATCCCAATATCAGTGTACACTGGTTTTTGGAGTTTGGAGCATATTTGTTTTCTTTAGTTTGCACTTTATTTTCGTTTTTTTATCTTTTTCTTTATTTTTATACTTTTATTTTCTATTTTTATCTTTACTTGTCCATTATTCGCATCCTATAATAGTGTGTTTTTCGTCATTTTGCAAAATTATTTATTTTTATATATTTTATAAAATAGTTCAATAAGGGTAATTTAGTCAAGAGGGGCCTATTTTCACCAAATTGAAACTTTAGGAGTATTTTTTGCATGTGATAGGCTTCCTCCAATAGTGTCATTTTCGGTCATTTTACAAAATTATTTATTTTTTTATATTTTATAAAATGGTTCAGTAAGGGTAATTTAGTCAACTTAGAGTTTAAATTTGTCAGAGGGATCTATTTACACCAAATTGAAACTTTAGGGGTATTTTTTGCACATAAGAGTTGTAATATGCACTGTAAGCATACTTTAGGGATATTTTCTTCACTTGACCCTTGAAATTAGGACTGATCTTATTGCATATAATCAAATTTATTTTAAAACATATACATTGTTGGTCCAAAGGTATTCCAAATGGTGTTTGCCTATTTAATGTAAAGAAATAGTTATTATAGAGCTTACAAGGGCTTATACCACCTGCATTATGGTGCATAGAGGTTTAAATCATCACAAAGGGGTAGTATTATCTTTTACCATCTTGTGACACAATTACACAAGTGTTTGAGATAGAACATTGCAAATGTTTCACCTGTGCGAGCTATTTTCTGTGTAAACTAAGGTTCAACACGTGAAAATTAGCTACAAGGTTTTGTAAGGGCATTATGGTCTTTTCACAGGTGTATTACATGTGTCTACATATGTTCAGACAACTGCATTGCATTGAACATCCTTGATTTAGATTGCATTATGAATTATATAGTCTCAGGATATATACTGTGCTGTGATTGACAAGTGGTTGTTACAAGGGCCCATTAGTCTTTTTATTTGAAGTTCAGGTGTGTGACATGTAGCTGTGGTCCTAGAGTGATAGTATATACACTACAAATGCATTTCTTAGGGACTACGTTCGGATAAAAATGTTATTACAGCCTTATTACTGTGAGGTGTAATTTCTGGTATACTAGAGGACAAAATAGCTGAGGTGGCAAGGGTACATTGGTCTATTCACAAGAAAAATGCCAGACCATTCTCTGGCCAATGATTGGATGAAGGTGTCATGTGTATATCCTTCTTGGAGTAGGATTTGTATAGTAAGCTCAAGTATATATATGTTGTTACAAAAACTTTTAGGGTTTTAAGCTTTGTTAAAAACCCTAATAGTGACCAGCATTTTTAATATACTCGAGAGATTCAAATGAACAATGATTTTTGAGGTTTATCTTCACTAAATTTTTCCTTATTGCTATACTTATCATGGAGGTTGTTTTGCTGTCAAAGTTGCTGGTGTAAGGGCTGGTTTGAAGGTTGAGTTGAGCTTGAGGTTATTGTCGTGCCAAGTGAAGGTTAAGACAGGTATATTTGAGCTATTTATATTTGCTGAGCACTTTTTCTTGAATTATACTATGTTACAAATGATTTTTGATAAGCGCTGAAATATGCACATTTCAGCCCTAATCTTGGATATTTTAGACCTTTCATCTATCCTTACTTTCTCGTTTTAGTCCCAATTTGTGTTTTCAGGTCAATAAGGTTCAAAAGGGCTAAATTCGGTTCATTAAAGTCATTTTGAAGTCAAGCAAATGCGGGAAAAAAGTTTTAAAAATTGCCAAAAAGGGGCCTACGATCGATCGCAACTTCATCACGATCGATCGCAAGTACACGTCAGCAAATACAACAGCCACGTCATCATCACGATCGATCACAGTGGCCACGTCATTATCACAATCGATTGCAATGCCACATCACCGGATAAGGTCGAATATGCTAGCCAATCACGATTAATCGTACCAATATTGTGATCGATAGCAAAACTGTGCGATCGATCACAACTTACACTGAGAAGATATTTTAAGCTCAGTTTTGGCCCGAACTTCACCTACCAAGGGGCTACGGGATTGCATCATTTTTTGGCATATTTCTGGCTTGTTTTGGCTCTAAGGGTCACATATAAAAGGTGTAATACCCCTAATTTCAAAAGGGATAAAAATGAAATTTAAATTTTATTTTTGTGCATTTTAAATTGATTTTGTATCTATATGCTTATGTGTCCAATTGTTTGTTTATTTTAATTCATTGTGTTATTTTTTTTTAATTGTTTGTTTATTTTAATTAAGGGTGTAATTCTTTATTTGTTTGTCTATTTTAATTAATTGTTTTATTTATTTTATGTGTTTTAAGTGATTCGTTGCTTGCTTATTTGATTTAATTAATGGGTTTTATTAAATTAATTATTTATTAAATATTTAATTTTTGAACAGGGTAATTATGTAATTCCCATTAACTGGGGTTTTAGATACGTTTTAGTTAGGGTTTTTGGAGCCGTCTCATAAGCATCTGATATGTAACTAAACTGGGTTACTTTGTGGGCCGACGAAGTTAGGGCTCTGTGGATTAGGGTTTTAATCTTGCAATTATAAATACCTCAGTATATGTTAAACCTAGGGTTACATATTGTCGTAGCTTTTACACGGAAAAGTCTGCCAAATAGAGAGAGTTACAGAGGGAGTTTTGGTGAGAACAGAGCAGTTTGTGAGAATTTCGATTGGGGTTCCAAGGTTTAACCAAGGAGAAGGAAGGAGCAGAGGTTCTAAGAGGTTAGACAAGTTTCAGTGGATGTCGGAAAAAAACTGAGACCAACGGCAACAAGGGTTTGTTTGCAAACCTATTCAGGTAAGTTCTATCTTCCTCTTTCCCTTTGGGCCGTGTTCTGTGCACCTAGATAATCTCTAGGGTTTAATCAAGCAGAAACTGGAATTGATATGTTTATTATGTGTTATATTGTTGGTCTGTATGTGTTGAAATCAATATCTGTTACAGTGTATGTAAGTGTTGTTTCAGTTTTCTGTACTTTAAGCATATGGTTTCTATCGTAGCCTTAGTTTCTGCATTTGATTGCAACTCTTGTAGACACAATATAGGAACTCTACTGGGGTTATACAAAACTCATAGGGATGTTATTATTCTATTTTAAATACGTGTGCAATCTGTTCCGTTTCTATTTCTGCATATAGTTTCAGTTTTGATACTAAAAGCTTGGTAAGTTCAATAGCAACCTTAAGCTTTGTAATTGATTTAACCTTGGAGATGTTAATAGAGTGATAATAAACCCTTAAGATCGGTTTAAGAAATAAACAGAAGGGTAGGGACTGATCAGAGAACGAGCAGATAGGTAAAAACGGAGCAGAGATGAACTGGAGGCTCTCAAGAGGGAGAGAGCCGGCTCTAGGAAGTCAAGAGCCGGCTCCCCTTCAGCAAGAGCCGGCTCCTAGGGAATTGGAGCCGGCTCCAATAGGAGAAGAGCCGGCTCTTCCATTCCAAGAGCCGGCTCCAATTTGTTTTACGTCCAGAAAGTGTTTTCTAGGGCTCTGTTTGGTGTTTTGAGCACTGTTTGAGCTTCTAAGTGATGCTAATGAACTGTAGGGACTTAACAGAGGATCTACGTAGTTAATTTTAAGTGTTATTAAACTTATTGTTGTATGGTTTAAGTCTCTAAGATAAAGGATGAAGCAGTGTAAAAATATACAACGGTGTATGCTACTAACAGAAGAAAGGAACTAAATGGCTTGATTAAATTTTAGAAATTTAATGAGACTTCACGGAGGGATTAAATAGTTAATTTTTGGGTGTTATTAAGACCCTAAATTGATTTAAGGTTAATTCTAAATTAACGGATCAAACTGTATAACACTTATGTACATTGTATACGGTTAGTGGATAGAAGAAGTTTTAAATACTTAAGCTTATTTTTAGGCATTCCAGTGGGATTTAATATATTTATAAAATGGTTTTAAATATATTATAGGGTCATTGATGTGTTAGATGTGATCTATGCAGGCTCTGGATGTTAGTTATTGATTTATTAAATCATCTCCTGCAACTATATGGTTAATTGTTTGGATTTAAATTGCTGAAACACTTAAAAATCTTCTGTAATTATTTGGATATTGGTTTTGGATTTTAAATTATTGTACTATTATTTATAGCCTGTAATTTACATGGTTTTGGATTTAAGTTATTGGAATACTAAATACTATTCTGCAATGATATGGATGGTTGGTTTTGGACTATAAGTTACGTGCTTATTATTTATGCCTTGTAATTTACCTGGAATTATGTATTGGAACATAATTGCTGAATTCTTATACTTAATTCGGTCAATTATTTGGAATCATATATTGGATTATAATTGCTGAATTCTTATATTAAATTTGACCAATTATTTGGAATTATGTATTGGATTTTAATTGCTGAATTCTCACATTAAAATTCTGTCAATTATCTGGGTTTGGTTTTGCATTGTAAATTACTTGCTTATCATTTGAATGTTGTAATTTACATGGATATGGAGGATGGTATGCACCGGTATGGGACGGTGGCATACTAGGTATGGTTTAGCTCAAAATGTTAATTCCTACCTTATGGATTTTAATTGGTGAACAGCTTTGCCTGTTCTATCAATTATATGAATTTTGTGGATTGTATGTACCGGTATGGGACGGTGACATACTAGGGACAGACTGATTCAAAATACTCAGTCCTACCTATTTTGGGAAGAAGGGTACGAATTATAAAAACATAATTCTCCTTATATTTAAGTTTGTGCAGTTGAATAAACTGAACGACTTACTGGATCTCTTATATAAGTCTGTGCAGCTGAATAAGCTGAACGATTTATTGGAGTTCCTATGGATGGATTTGAATGGACTTTAAATATATGGTTATGGTACCACGAGATGAGCTTGAGTCTCAGACTCGTTGGTTAGGACGCGTATATGCAGTGGATGCGTAGCTAGCTATAGTAGGTTGAGGTGTACCCTGTTAGGTCTAGGTACTCATGCCCATCTTTGGGTGCGTTTTCGCATGTTACCTTCTATTCAGGTTGAGACCCCTATTATAGTTCAGTGAATGTCCCATAGTGTGGATATATATATGTATGGACTAGATAGATATTGTGAGGTATCTATGGTGTATCTGCGTATCGGGTCACTGTATGGATTGCAGTTAGATTAGAACTTGCTCGTGGGCCTGACCCACTCTTCTATTATTCTTTACAGGTGTTCGTTAGTTCCAGGCTACAGAGCTTGATCGTGCTGAGCAGATACAGTTGTTCACTCCACCGATGACATAGGAGTATATTTTGTGTGTAGACTTGGGTTTTGTTTTCCGTCTTTTGAGTTCAGTGGGTTATTTTAGGGGTCCACTAGATGGATTCCCGAGTTGTATTGGAGAACGATATGTGTTCGTGGTGAATCAGTTGTATCTGAAATATCTTATTTATCAATGGAGTTATTTTTATGAGGTTTTCAAATATTGGATTACTCTTTTAGTTTTCATTTCAGCAAATTTTATTTATCTCTTTTGATATAATTATTCTGTGTTCGTTAATTGCTAATTTGTTTGATATCCTCGGGTAATCGGGCGTGGGCCTGGCCAACCCGCATCCGGAAATCCGGAGGTATCACAAAAGGGGAATTGAACCATTTGTAAAAAAGAGCTTTTATTTTGTTACCTAGTTTTATCATTTTGGAAGTTAGAAATCTTTAGATATAAATTAGGGTTTTAAAGTGGAGGCAAAAAATATCTCTAGATACACTCTTTCTAGGGTTTCAAGCAAGAAGAAGAAGAAGAGGAAGATGAAGTAAAACATGGGGATGGATTTTGAAGACTCTTTGATGACGTCTACACCCTCCATGAGTGGCTAGTCTTCTCCTTAGGGCTTGGATGAGCCATAAGCTTGTGTAATCTAAACCCTTGTTCTTCATCATTTTAGGGATTTATATCTTGTAATTTGTGCTATAGTCTTGTGTATATTGAAACTTGGTTGTACCAAGGATTTTTATGGTTAATTCTTCCTATTAATTCTCTATGTTGTTTGCATGTTCTCTTATGTGTAATTAATTGAGAATTGATCTCTATACTAAATACTTTTTGTAATTGGATTTAGTGATGGCTATGCATGGTTTTTATTGGATACAGTTGCTAATTAATTTGTTGGATTATGCTTATGCTTGATGGATTGCATTACACCTTTAGTTTAATTGTAGTTTTAATTGTAGTTAGGTAGACAATTCATGCTTGAATTATTATAGTCCTTGCTTATTATTGCAAATTGTATTATTCTCTAGATTGATGTGTGCTTGTAGCTACATTTTGATTACAACATGATTTTTCCCCAATTAGTTAAAGGCATGTGGTTTAATGCATGAGCCTAATGGTGATTCCTATACCCTAAGACTCCTCCTATTTCTAAATCTCTAGATTATTTTAGCATTTAATTCCATTGCATGTTTTAAATTGAATTTTAAATTAATTACCAAACCAAACCTCTTTTTAATCTCAAGATCACTAAGTCAAATTAGATTCTAGCATGTGTTCAATCCCTGAGGACTATCCCTTCTCACTATACTTAATGTATACATGTTGAGTGACTTTTATAAATTGTAAAAGTTGATGTCCATTTGACATTGCAAATATTACACATTTTTGTGGTACACACCAAAGTTCGCATCAATTTTCCACTCTCAGACATGTGATTTGGCCTATTTGTTGGTTTAGCTTTGAGATTCATATATATTGATTATATCTTGCTATACAATAAATTATCTACATGCTAGCACGTTTGTAATGATGAATCCAAGCTGTTGAAGTTGGCTTTTGGACAGAACTTTGGTTATCTCAGGTTTTGACCTACTAAAACCCTAAGTTCTTGAGTGAACAGTTGATATCAAGGCCTATCTATGATTATAGTGATATATACATACTGTACTTTATCATGTTTATCATCTGAGCATGTTTGTAATTGTGATATAAAGCTGTGGGAGTGATCTAAGAAATTTTAGGACACGAATTCCCAGATTTACCCCTTAAACCCTAGTTTTTACAGAAAGGGTTTTAGAGGCTATATATTGATGTTTTGAGTTGTACAACCAGTCTTATTTTTTGCGTATGCTTGAATATTATTGATATACATACTTTTATATGTATTTAGTGAGCTGTGAGAGCTTGCAAGATCTAAGCAAGGGTGCTTAGGACAGGGGGAGTACAGTGAGCATTTTGTTGAGCTAATGTGTGATACCCCCGGATTTCCAAATGCAGGTTGCCCAGGCCCACACCCGAATACCCAGAGATATCAAAAATGAATCGGCAATAAACGAACATAGAATACAAAAGGATAAATAAGAAAAGATAAAATGCTTAAAAGAAAACTAAAATGATAATCAAATATTTAAAAACTTTAGAATATATTTCCATTAAATAATAAATCTTCTGATACATCCAATCCTCCAAAATACAACTCGGGAATTCATATTGTGTGGACCCCTAGAAAATCCTAAAAATGATAATCAACAGTAATAACTGTTTACATCAAAAAACTGAAACATAAGGTAATATCTAATGTAGAAGATCCGAAAGAATGATGATGACTGGTCTCTGCTCTACACAATCAAAATCTATATAGACCTGAAAAAATAAATAATGGATCAGACCCACAAATAAGTTCTTTCTACTACATCTAACAGAGACCTAAGGAACGAACACATCTTAGTCAACTCATGCAATAGCTACATAGTCTATACATATATAAATACACACTAAAGGACTCTCATTAGACTATAGGGCATGTTCATCCTGATACTAGGTATCACACAAAACACATAAATAGTCATGAATACCGTCATCTATCAAGGTACATCACATACTCTATATCCAACTATGCATCATAGGCAATATATGCACCCTAACCATGATCCTGAGACTCAAGCTCATATCATGACATATAATTATATATATAAAATCCATCATATTCAACTATAATTAATCCCCTATAAGTCATTCAACTTGTTCAGTTAACTTGACTTAAATGTAGGTAGGACTTAACATTCTTTTGGTTAATCCATCGCTTTATACAAAAATAGGTAGGACTTAACTGATAAGTTAATCCGTCCCTAGAATGCCACCATCCTATACTGGTGCATTACATCACACAATCCACAATTGATGCTATAGTTATAATATCACATCAAATAACTCCATACGTAGCATGTTATAAATCATACAGATATTCATTTACATTTAAATGAGCAAAATGTAACAATTCTAAGTAGCATGCATTTAATTTACATTATAAGAAATTAACATGCATCTCAATTAAATTATACACTTTCACATTCTAACTAACTTAATTTAAATCTAAACAATTGATTAAAACAATTTAATTCAACCATGTTTAATTAATATATTATCAATGAGCGTAGCTTATTAATTACCTCCATGATCACGTCCCATATAAATATTTAATCTCATCCACAATATTATTTCAGAGATAGATTAAATACCACAGCCATAGACCATTTTTATAGACATCCGTTTATATAATTAAATCATAAAATAATATAAATTAATTAAATACATATAACATTATCCCAAAAATGATTTACAATTTAATAATTAATAAAATCATTTATTAATCCAATTACGTGTATTAAAATAAATACCACATTATTACCAATTTAAACATTATCTTTAATTTCTACTAAAGTGATTAAACCAACCAAGCACTAACTGGGATCCAAAAGTGGTTATATTAATTAAGCACATAATACGTTTCACGTTGATATTTATACTATTATCCTATTGGTCCACTAACTAGTGTCCAAAAGTGGTTATATTAATTCACCACATAACACGTTACACGTTATTATCATATTAATTATAATAGTTTTAGGATAAAATATGTATCAACAAAATTAATATAATGTACATATATTTGACTACGTAACAATATAACGTTACCCAAATATCCAATTTACCACTTAACCACCACTTAACCAAAAAACCAATTACCACTTATACTATTTAAAACAATTCCAAAAACCATATTAAACTCAGACAACAAAAGATGTTGCCTAAATAGGTTATTTTGATTGACTAATTCCTTAATTCCGTCAGCCGAAACACCTATATCGGTCAACTGATACACCTTCATCGGTAGGCCGAAGCACCCACATCGGTCGACTAAAACACCTACATCGGTCAACCGAAACAGGTCGTCTTCTTCCTTGTGACACTATTCCAGACCTGTAACCCATTGTTCGGGTCCTAAGTTGTTGTATCTAAGTCTAATATGATTATCAATGTTATATAATACATACAATTCCCAACAATTAAAACAACGAATTACACATTAAATTTCATCAAAATCACATAAAATCAAGAACATATATAAACACATAATAGTTCATGTTTTGATCCGATTAAAGTATGCAAATAGATTAATTAATCTTATATAATCATCCTAAAGCAGTCATAGATATGCATTGAACCCCAGATCAAAGAAGAGGAGTATAACATAAAACTTGCATTTAAGAGTTTTGAATTAAAAACCCTATTTCCTTCTTCTCCGATCAACTCTCTGTTTTCCGGCGACCTTTGGTTGCCTTTACAGACCTCTGCTGCTCGAGTCCTAGCTCACGAACAGCCTCCCTTTTCCTCTACTTGGTTTAGCCTTCTTCTTTCTTGGCCGGCTCCTCCTTCCCTCTCTAAACTCTAGGTTATTTCTCTCTTCTTTTTTTTTTTATCTCTTTGTTACTCTCTATATTATGCACCAAATAACCAAGCCTCCATACAGAACATAATACTAGTATATATATATATATATATATATATATATATATATATATGCAATTATATAACCCAACTTCTATTCCTATTCCAACTCCAACCTTTAGAATTAATAAAAAAGAAAAGAATCCGAAGAGGAAAATAAAATTAAAAAGGGTAATGATAATGCTATTATACACGTAAAAACATATATATATATATATATTAATATATATAAATATATATATCTAACAACCCATATTACTATTAATACTAAAAATAATAATAATGGCAAACTACAAATCCTTCCATAAATTATTAATAATAATAATTATTATTACAAATCAAAAAATATATATATAATATTAAATATATATATATATATATATATATATATATATATATAACTGATTATTCATCTATATTATTAATAATAATACTTTCCTTTTATATATGTATATATATATGAATATAACCATACATACATATATAACTATCCATGGGTAATTATCCATACCCATTAAGCCTCCTATCCAAATAGTCCATGTGACCTATTGAATTGGTCCATTACTACTATCCAAATTCATTACTTTTCAACTTAAAATAAAATAAAATAAACAACCAAAATATTTAAATAATACATAATTATAAATAAATACACAGTTAAGCCATATAGATCACATCACACAAATAAAACACATAATACACATTAAACAATTCAAATCAATTAAGCACATAATACAAAAACACATAGCCACATAAGCACATAGTCACATAATTAAATAAAATGTAATAAAATAAATAATTAAATTTCATTTATATCATGTTGAAAATTAGGGATATTACATTCTTCCCACCTAACAAAAGGAATTCCGTCATCGAAATTCACAAAAACTTTGAATTATTTTCTTTTTAAATTCATTTCTGTTCGTATTTGGACTCAGCCTCTTTGTATGAGCTCCACTGAATTCTAATGCATCAAATATTATTTATTATCCATATATTTAAGAAACACAATAAATGATTACACATAGGTTGTATCTACCAACAACTTACTCTACCCAATATTTATATAAGGTTACTCTCCACATTTCTATAAGTTTCATAACATATAGGTGCAAAACTTTTACGTATCCAACACTAACGATTTAGTAACGCAAATCCATAGGTTACTACCTCAAGTGATAATCCACATTCGTGAGAAGTCAAGAAGTAAAAAATTGACTTTCCTCCACAAATCACATTGCTTCCTATATCGAAGACATTCCAAACAACTATTTTATGATAGAAAACTCTAATATACGAGTTCAACTATTTACGAAAATCTGTTATCGCCTCCAAACCGTGCATAAACCAATCCAAAGGAGAGTATTTCTCTCTGATGTGTCGTTAATGAAGTCAAGGTCTTATTGGATAACTCTTGCTTCAATTTTGACGAGCCCCTTTCTAAGTGTTTAGAAAATGAACATTGTAATGCGAGAGATCGCTTTGCAAGGTCAAAGTATGAATGTGGTTTCGGAAACCTTTCTAGTCAAATTTATATTTATAAAAACCACTACTACTACTAATGAAGTATAGCGAGTAGGGAGCGTCCGCAGGGATTATACGTGTTAGAATTTAATTTTGTAATGACCCAGTCATTTTCCCTCTTTTCCTTTTTCTCAAATTTTACAGATAAATTTTTTTCGTTTAATTTTCTTTTTTGAGTTCTGTTTTTTGTCACTAGATGTCGTCTCGAGTGCTTGGAAATGGTTTCTGAGGCTCTTTCGTTTGGATTGACAACTTCTTTTAAGGACCGAGTCATTTCCACATTTTCACTTTTTGGGCACTATTCACTTCTCGTTTTTTTTCCCGTCTGTCACTTTTTAGCACAACCTCACTTTTTGTACTCATAGTTGATTTCTGACTTCACGTACCTTCATCTTAAGTGGTTTCCATGAAATACGTATCTTTACTTTTGTAGAAAAGTACTCTGTTTGCTCTCGGTGTCCATAGGGATATGGATGCATAATTCTTCAGAAATATTTTCTTTTCTTGGGATATTTTTTATAAATATCTTTTGAAGATATTTTCTTTCAGGGGTTTTAAGATATTTTCATTCTGGGCCAGTTATGCAATTAATCCTTTTTGTAGGGGTCATTGTGCAATTAACGAAAATTATTGTAAAATACCTCGTTTCGAGTCTGGATTCTCGAATGGGATTCATTGTCACTTTTCATCGTCGTGTATTCTTACAATTTCCTCCCGGATGTTTTCCCCAATTTTAAGGATTTCTGACCTCGGTTGCCGGTGAACTTGTTCGAGGCATATCTCTCTGCTCAGGACTCAATTTTTGATGCCGTTTCTTCCATTATTCATATTTTCTCATTTTGGTTCTTTTTCATTCATAGAGTTTTCCATTTGAGCCTGTCTGCTTAAATTTCACTTTTTCGGACCCGGCGGGGCCCTTTCGAGGCACTTTTTGGGATTTCTATAAATAGGTTGCCCTAATTTTTAAAGACAACTTTTCAGCCCTTTTTCCTCCTCTTGGCCGGTAGCCATGGCTACCCAAGGGGCTGCCACCACTCTTTCTTCTTCTCCACTTGATTTCCTTTGTATTTTGTCTTCCACCTTAACGTTTATCGTAAGCCTTGACGACGCGCACTTTCCCCCTTATTAGAATTCATTTCTGACCAATTTTGAGTTCGGGTTTCAAGTTTGGGTTTGGATTTTCATGGTACCTCAAAGGTTAAAGTTGTTCCTCTTATTGTCCCCAACATAACCCCGCGGTATCATCGGATTCGGAGCACTTTTCTTTCAGTGGGGAATTGAGATTTTCACCTCAAATTGAGGTAGGGGATGTCTTAGGTTTATATCTTGGTTATATTGAGTGTATTCCATGCCTATACAACTTAATCACATGCCTTTGTATTAAATCTAGAAACTTTATTTATTTATTTTCTTGTATGAGATTTAATTCTCCCAGTTGGTTATAACTTAGTTTAAACTTGTGGCATGCTATTAAATTACACCTTGATATGTTCATTGACATATATTAAATTGAGAGCATTTGGACAAGTATTGAAGTTTTTATTTAATATTTTTCTTGAATGAAAATTTAATTCATGTGGCCTTATCTAGCTTGAAATCAATATGTGATGTCATATTATATTAGGCCCTAGCATACTCTTCAACATATGTGAATTTGAGAGTATTCGAAGATATTTTAAAATCTAGAAATAATTAATTAGTTTGATTAATTAATTTATTCGAAGTGTACTATTTACTCTATTGGATTTCAGACTTGATATTGTTGATGTGTATGCCATATACTTTCACATATATTAAATTGGGAATATTCGGTTAGGTTTTGAAACTTTTCATTTTATTATTTTCTTGTATGAAGATTTAATTATCATGGTTGTAGCTTGCATGAAAATTTCTTGTAATATGCTATTAAATAAAGTCATGACATGTTTCATAACATACTTTAATTTGAGAGCATTTGGATGAGTTTTAAAATCTAAAGATTTTAATTAAAAGAATTAATTAAAACCTATTCAATGGTTCCATGAGCTTGATTAAGTTTCTAACTTGGTATTCATGATTTCTATGACAAGTTCCTTCACGTGTATCAAATTGAGAATAATCGGATAAGTTTTGAAACTTATATTTAATTATTTTCTTTGTATGGAACATAATTCACATGGTTGTAACTTGTATGTATGCCATGCATAAATAGGTTAAAATCAAATGCATGTTTATAAACTGAATGGTGACCATAATGCTCCTAAAGCCCGAGTGGCACACACACAACATAATTTATACATAAACATTACATATCTACAAGGCATAGTGTAAATCTCTAAGTTACAATACAAGTCAACTTATGAAATACATTAATCTAATTATGAAGCATGTTTTAAGTCCTCATTACAAAATATATGATTAAATCATTAGTACAATAAAATGAAAATTAATTAAATAAAATAATTAATTTTTCTAGATTTCAAATCTCATCCAAATAATCCATAATTAATATATGTCAAAGATCATAGCATGGTCATTACATATTCAAGTCAAATATTTATTTAAATGAATGTAAAACTTAAATAAAAATTAATTAAACTAATTAATTAATTTCTCTATAATTTAAATCAACTTCAAATGACTTCAAATAATTATATGTCAAAGATTGTATCATGATTACTACATTTATCAACTCAAAAACTTAATTACATTATTGGAACAATTAAATAGAATTTAATTAAATGAAAATAATTAAATCTCTAGATCTTAAAATAACTCTAAATGATTCCAAATTAATATATACTAAAGAACAAGTCAAGGTCGTTACATATATCAAGTTAAATACATAATCAAATTAATGGAACCATTAAATAGATTTTAATTAATTCATTTAATTAAAATCTCTAGATTCTAAAACTAATCCAAATATTCTCAAATTAATATATGTTAAAGAATAAGTCAAGGCCTAATTTAATATCATGTCAAAACTTGATTTAAATCAAAGGAACATATAAATAAAAATTAATTAAAACAACTCAAAATGACCTCAAATTAACACAAGTTATAGATCAAGTCATGGCCTTTAACAATATCATGCTTTAGCTTAATTTCATACAAGGTACTACTACCAACAATTTTTATAATTAAGTTAAAGACATGCATACAAATTATATTAAGCTACAAAAGCATTTAAAACACTAAGATTATAAACATATATTATCCCCTACCTCGCAAGAGGATTGTTCCTCTTGAATCCAAAAGAAGCAAAGGAATTCCAAGGAATCCTTCAGGGGTTTTGTAGAGGAGAGTGAGGGGAACCTTTTGTATTCTAAGCTTTTAGGTCTAAGGTGAATAAAAGGGGACCAAAACCAAGGTTTAAAGCCTAGGTTAAGCTTTCCTTCAATGGTGGCTAAGAGGTTTTGTGAGGAAAAAGCAAATTTAGTGGAGAAATGTGTATTTCTCCACTAACCAAAGGTTGTTGGTCAAACACACACACACATACACTACCTCTCTTACTTTCTGAAAATTGCAAAAAGGTCCTTTCCCAAAATATCTTCCAACTTAAATTATAAAATAGTCCCCAAGACAAAAAATAATTACTTTATATAATTGCACTAAAACCCCAAAAATTAAGAATGTTTCTGAAGAAACTATGCATTCATGCCCTTTATGAAAAAGTAAGCAACTGACATGATTTTTTACAAAAGTAAAAATACACATATCATGCAAATTAAATATCATGGATGCATGCAAAGCTGAACACAAAAAGTGAGGTTACGCGAAGGGAAACGACAAATAAATAAATAATAATAAAATTTCACGGAAAAAAAAAATAGCCGAAAAATGAGAAAATGACCGAGTCATTATAGCATCCCCATGCACAAATAAAATAACAAGAAAAATGGCCAAAAAATCTGGGTCGTCACAAGAATAAAATTTGATTGTGCTGGGAAAAGGTTCCATAAGGAGTATTTGACTTCGAAGTGCTGCATATTGATCATGAAGGCCCTATAGAAACTCCATCGCCTTATCTTGTAAGAGTAGTTCCGCAACAGCTTTTTCATTCCCACAAGTGCATGGCTGGATGGTGACAAGGGAATTAAGCTCATTCCATAATGATTCGAGCTTTGTGAAATAAGGGGAAATGGACAGTGCTCTTGTTTGAGAGAGTAAATTGACTGTTTCAACTGATAAATTTGTGAAGCGTTGGATTGAGAAAAACGCTTCGAAAGATCCAACCAAATCTCCCTCCCAGTGTCAGCATTTAAGATATTACTGTGAATCTCACATAAAATAAAGTTGAGAATCCACGAACTAACTAAATCATTACATTTATCCCATTGAGAGAGTTCATTGGGTGTAATCAATTTTTTTAAGGTGTCATCCACAAAACAGAGCTTGTTTTTGGCACGTAAAGCCATGGTAATGGCACGAATCCAAGTGTTATAATTATCTCCAGACAAAGGAGGCGCAACAAGCATCATGGTCGAACTATCGGAATGACGAACATGATGAGGACCATCCTTGTAATTCATTTTCAGATGAAGCGCTTAAATCAAATTATGTTTTAGACATGGAAGAAGTGCTGAAGAAAAGAAAGAATAAAAGAGGAACGAATTAAGTAAGATGTTTTGAGGAATTATGCTCTGATACCATGTGAAAGAATATGAACATTTTTAGTGCTTTCTTCCTCAATTGAGGAGTAAATCAATAATCATTGTATCCATTTTTCCTTCCCTCTTTCTTGCCCAATCCGATGCATGGATGTAGCATGTACTTCAATACCATAACAATACATGATTTTTCTATGATTTTCATTCAACCACAACAATATCAATATAGCATGCTTTGGGAAATAAATCACACAATAATTTCACATACTTCATATCATGGTTATAGCACATAAACAACACAAACATGTGACACTTTGACTTTAGCAAGCTCATGCCACTCAATTAAGCATGTATATAAACTCATATTTTCACTATCACATCTAATACATAAAACCTCATAACCATAAACAATTTTATGAAAATTAAAGCATGTTAGGCCTTATTATAGAGAATTAATTCACCAAGCTCAAAGAATGTATGCATTAGAAACCCCTACCTCACTTAGATGCAAAAACCCCCAATTTGAGCCCTCAAATTCTTAATCCCTAGGTTGGCCAAAATGAAGAATTACTTACATCAATGTGTAGATCTCGTCGAGCTCTTACATGACTTATAGAAATTGTAAGCATCCCTAAACAAAGAAGGCCAATAGAATCCGCTTTGAAGGACTTTGTCAGCGGTTTTCTTGGCATTGAAGTGGCCTCCACATGCAAGCGTGTGGTAGAAATTCAGGACACTGGAGAATTCAATTTTGGGAATGCACCGCCGGATAATTTGATCCAGGCAATACTTGAATAGCTCTGGATCTTCCCAAAAGAAATTTTTGACTTGGGAGAAGAACCAGTATTTCTCTTGTTTTGACCATTTGGACAGAATTTTGCCTACCGAAAGGTAGTTGACAATATCCGCAAACCAAGGAAGATTGGAATGAGAAATCTAAAACAGTTACTCATCTGGGAAGGAATCACGAACTGCTGTAAATTCAAAAGATTTCTCAATGAGTAAACAAGAGAGATGGTCAGCGACAACATTGTCTATCCCTTTTTGTCCCGGATTTCAATGTCAAACTCTTGGAGTAAGAGTATCCATTGAATTAGATGGGGTTTGGTCTCTTTTTTAGTGAGCAAATGCCATAGAGCGGCATAGTCTGAAAAGACAATGACCTTGGATCCAAGAAGGTAAGAACGGAATTTATCCAAGGCATACACCACGGCTAGTAACACTTTTTCGATGGTGGTGTAATTTAATTGAGCAACAAATAGAGTTTTGCTAGCATAATAAATAGCATGTGGTAACTTGTCTACACGCTGGCCCAAAACTGTACCCAATGCATAATCGGATGCATCACACATGATCTCAAATGGAAGAGACCAGTTAGGCGGTTTCATGATTGGGGCTGAAGAGAGAAGAGTACGGAACTTCTTGAAAGCTTCCAAACAAGCTTCATCAAAATTGAAGGGAATATCCTTGGCAAGAAGATTACACAAGGGCCGAGATATTTTACTAAAATCTTTGATGAAACGGCGATAAAAGCCAGCATGTCTAAGGAAGGAACGGATTTGACGAACAGAATTTGGAGGAGGAAGATTAGAGATCAATTCGACTTTGGCCTTGTCGACCTCAATTCCCTTTTTGAAATAACATGTCCAAAGACAATGCCCACTTGGACCATAAAATGACTTTTTTCCCAACTTAGAATAAGATTTGTCTCCTTGCATCTTTAAAGCACAATGGATAGATTTTAGAGACATGAGTCAAAGGAAGATCCAAAGACGGAAATCATCCATGAATACTACTAAAAACTTTTCAACTATATCGAAAAATATAGACATCATGAACCTTTGGAAAGTTGCCGGTGCATTACATAGCCTAAAGGGCATGCGTCTATAGGCAAATGTTCCAAAGGGACATGCGAATATAGTCTTCTCTTGATCTTAAGGATCAATTGCCACTTGGTTATAGCCGGAATAACCATCAAGGAAATAGTAATAGCTTTAGCCGGCTAGCCTCTCTAGGATTTGATCAAGGAATGGAAGTGGGAAATGATCCTTCCTAGTGGTAGAGTTGAGTTTCCGTTAGTCAATTAACACACGCCACCCGGCGGTGGTGCGTTATGGCACGAGCTCTCTCGCTGAATTTTCAACAACGGTGAGGTCAGATTTCTTAGGAACCACTTGAGTAGGGCTTACCCACTTGCTATCAGAGATGGGGTAGATGATTCTCGCATCTAGTAGCTTGATCACTTCTTTTATGACCACTTCCTTTATATTAGGATTCAACTAGCGCTGTACCTCTCTAGAAGGTTTTGCGTTATCCTCCATATGAATGCTGTGCGTACAAATAGAAGGGTTGATTCCTTTCAAATCAGCCACTGCCCGGACAATAGCTTCTTTGTACTCTTGTAGTACCGCTAAAAGGCTATTTTCTTGGTCCTTTAAAAGGTTCGATGCAATGATGACTGGAAGAGTTTTATTTGTACCAAAAAATACATACAGGTGGACCGAGAGTGTCTTTAACTCAAGTCGTGGTGGAGATTTTAAGAAAGGGACCAGAGGAGTAGTTGAAAGTTGAGGAAGTGGTTCTCTTGGCATTTTCCAAGGAGGATAATCCATGATAGCACGAATGTCAAGCTAAGAATTTACTTCTTGGATGGATTGATTGACATCAAAGTTTGCAAAATCAAAGTGTGACATGCAAGTTTCAAGAGGATATTTGCTTAAAATGAAGGGGAGAGATTCTTCAACCACTTCATCTACCACATCAATGAGAAAACAATCATCCTCTTCGGAAGGATGTTGAGTTGCATGGAAAATGTAGAGTTTGACTTGCATATTTCCAAAGGCAATATCCATCACCCCGGTTCGGCAATTTAATGAAGCATTAGCCGTAGCTAAGAAAGGCATACCGAGGATCACGGGGATATGTTTCTTTGGATCATGGACCGGTTCCGTGTCAAGAACCACAAAGTCTACCGGGAAGTAGAATTTGTCCACTTTGATGATGATATCTTCAAGAATGCCCCGTGGGTGCTTGACCGATCTATCGCTAAGCTGCAAGACCACGGAGGTTGGCTTATGATCCCCCAACCTAAGTTGTAAGTAAACTGAATATGGAATCAAGTTCATACTCGCTCCTAAGTCAAGGAGAGACCTTTCGATCTTGTTGTCACCAATGACACATGAGATTGTTGGGGTGCCCAGATCCTTATACTTTGGAGGAGTGCTGTGCTGAATGATCGCACTCACATTTTTAGTTAGTCTTACTTTCTTTGGTAAACGATTCTTGGAAGTGCTCTTTTGAGTGCACAAATCCTTGAGAAATTTGGCATATGGAGGAATTTGCTTGATAGCATCCAAGAGAGGTAGGTTGATCTTTACTTGCCTAAAGACCTCCTATATGTCTTGAATTTTACAACTATTATTCCCAAAGTGTATCGACTCTTGGAGACGTTGAGAAAACAGAGCCTTAGGCTCATAAAAAGTCTCCACATTTGGGGTGACAAGCTTGGAATTTTCAGTGCTAGACTTTGGATTTTCAGGAGTGAAATTTGGATTAGATGAGATAGATTTAGATTTTTGGGAGGAAGAACTTTTTCCTCTTTTCCTACATCAACCTCGTTGTCCACAATTCGACCACTTCGAAGGGTGGTGATTACTTGGACTTGTTCATGAGTAGGCCCACTCGGAGGAGGGGCTTCGTCAATCACATGCATCCCTCTAGGATTCTTAAATGGTTGAGCGTGAAGTTTTCCCTTATCTCTTTGAAGAAGTTGGTTCATTGAATTAGCTATTTGTCCCACTTGATTCTCAAGTTTAGCTATTGACTGAGTATGGGAATGAACCATTTGGAGAGTGGGCTGCAATGATGTCAACAGTTGCTTGTTAGATTATAATATTTGCTTGTTAAGGGATTCCATCATTTGCTTATTTACAGCAAGAATTTTATCAGTTGGAAACACAGGAGATGGAGTAGAGACTTTTGGATTGTAGGGTGGACGGTAACTTGAAGAGGCCTGAAATTGCCTATTTGGAAATTGAGAAGAGGGCTGATTTTGATGCCCTTGATTTTGAAAATTCAAATTTTGTGGGGCGGATTGTCTCCACGAAAAATTCAGATGATCTCTCCATCCCGGATTGTAGGTATTGGAGTAAGGATTATTTCCGGGCCTGGAAAACATAGCATTTGCTTGATCTTGATTGCTACTAGGAAATTGCTCCGGTGTGGGGCAATCTTTCGAGAGATGGAATGGGCTAGTGCATGATGTACACACCGCACTTGCCGAATTTTAAGACAAGGAAAGAGAGAGATGTGGTGCCATTAATGGATATAATTTGTGAGATATGGCATCCAATTGAGAGAATTCTTCCCTCAGTATCTTTGGTTGACGTAGATTGGTGTTCTTTGCATTGGTTGAGGTTGGAGCACTACGAGAATTATGTTGCAATGAGTTTTCACTCAAATTCTCGAGTCAGGTCCAAGCCTCATCCGCATTTTTAAACATGAACATCCCTCCACATGATGAGTCAACCATAAGTCTATGTAGGTCGGTTAAACCAATATAGAAAGCTTGCACCAATTGCCATTTTGGAATTAGATGGTGCGGACATTTCCTAAGGAGGTCTTTAAATCTTTCCCAAGTCTCATGGAGTTATTCCCCATCGATTTGTGCAAAGCTAAGAATAGAATGCCTCATTTGGTTGGTCTTACTCACAGGATAATATACTTTTAAGAATTCTTGTTGCAATTGAGCCCATGAAGTGATGGAATTTGCAGCAAGGAAGTTCAACCAATAGTTTGCCCTATCTTTTAAGGCGAATGGGAAGGGATGCAAATGGAGAGCATTTTCAAGGAAGCCCCTCAGCTTGATGGTAGAACATATTTCAAGGAACTCATCAAGATGCTTATAGGGGTCTTCATTTTCAAATCCATAAAAGAATGGAAGCATTTGAATTGTGCTAGATTTGATCTCATATTGGGCTACCTCGATGTTTGGCATCACTATACAAGAAGGAGAGGCATAAGTGGTAGGGATGAAATGGTCCCTAAGAGTTATAGGCACCACATTTGGAATTTCAGCCCTATCATTATTAATTCCCTCATTCCTGACATTTTCTTCATTACCGGCCATTGTATTAAATTCAAGTTCAATTCCTCTTATGCTTGCAGATTCCGTAAGGATTATTCTAAGAGTCCTTCTAAGCGAATTTATGTCAATGGGAGATTAAAGAGTTGGTAAAGATAATCACCTACGGCCAAACATTTACTACATAATTCACAACAAACACTACACTTCTTCATCATAACCTCCACATATGATGTTCCCTTTCTCCTCAATTATCAACAAGACATATAATAAATGGCCACAACAAGGACCGATGCTTTGTAAAACAATAAATAAAAATAGCCTCGACTAGGGCTCCACAATCAAATATCTCTAATTTAACCACATGCAAGGTATTCACAATTTTGAAACTAGAACTTCGAAAGACTTACCTTAAGTCCTTCAGACTTACGATATTCACAATTTTGAGTCCGTAGAATCTCATAAGAAAGCTTAGAATACAATGTCACCAAAACCAACAAGAAAATATTCACAAGACACAATATTCACAATCAAACCAAAGTTAATCTTTGAACCTCGGTTACAAAACCGTTTGCAATCCCCGACAACGGCGCCAAAAAAATTGATACGTTCGGTCAATGATCTCAATAATAATCAACCATTTGCAATAGCACAAATCATTGTAAAATAGGGTTATTGTTCGGGTAAGTCGAACCACTGGGATTGCTATTTTATGGCAACTAAGGTTGTAAAATCACTTTTAGTTTGATGAAAGAGGTGTAAGGTTTTTGTTTGGTTTGTCACTAGGTGACTTGGAAATAAAAATGTGCATTAAGCAATTAAGTGAAGGAAATTAAGAGGAAAGAAACTTAGGTAGAGAAGACTAGGGAAGTGAATCCACTACCAACCTTATAAACATGCTAGATTATGATTACTTGAGAAAACAACATATATAAGTGGCCATGATATGTAGCAACACAAGATTACTACACTATCTTCAAGAATTTCATGAAATCAAAAGGCAAGAATAACCTACCAAAGTTTCACATGCTTGAACTACCTAAACTAGGGTGTAGTCTTAGACATGCTCACTAAGCTAGAGACTATCAAGCCCTCAATCAAACGATAAAAGCACATGAAGTCAAGAATCAAGATAAATCCATCAAAGGGAGGCCCGAAGTTATGGACTAACAAGTTTATCATAAAACATGCCATTAAAACCATTCCACAATCTCATTTTCATTGTCACTATGAAAATACAAGCCATACAACCACGAGAACATATAATCTAAGACAAGGTAATAGATTCAATATGATTGTTTATATCAATTTAGGTTCATTACATCAAGTGCAAGCTCTAGATTATGAAACAACCACATATATACATCATTCCCCAAATTAAAATCAAAACTAAGGCATGCTTACAAGGTAGGGCTTCATTACCTCCCTATAAAGGGAGTTAGTTACCCATAGAAGCAATGGAGGAAGGAGTTGAGGTGATCTTCCCTTCCATTTTCACAACTAGGAGCCAAAACACACACAACCCTCAAGAACCAAATATTTCTCTCTCTAGAATTATCCTTACAATTTTGAGATATCTTCTTTTTCCATACAAGCCTTCCATATATCCAAGATATCCTCCCAACCACCCTAATTTTCTGACTCACCATTCTTAGGAGATTACAAAACCACACAATAGGTCAAAGGGGACAACTTGAGCAAAATCATGGAGTTGGTGAGCAGCCTTCTGCAGATTGACGGGCGCCCGCAGCGGAGGGCGGACGCCTGCGCTTTGTCAAAAGAAGATGTCGCGGGGCTCGGCGGGGGCCAACAGCTCATGGCGAGGCCCCGCCAAATTTCAATTTCTCTGCCTCGATTGGCGGGCGCCCGTAATGCTCCTGAGCTCTTCACCATTTTGCTTTATGAATTGAACTTAGCTCGGCCCGATGACGCGAACTTTCTTTTTAGCACTTTTTGCAAAGAAAACCATGAGTTCAATGGGACACTGGCTTGGGCAAAACGAAGGTTCTCGAAAACGGCATGCTTTGATTCTTCACAAACTCAACAAAACTTCACTTTTAGCCATCTTTGGGGAAACAACTTGAAAGTAAACAAAAACACACAAATAAAGCTAATATGTACAATATGATCAACTAATGGACTTAACTAATGCAAATACAGACGCTTGAATATGCAATATTCGGCATTTATCAAGCTGGTGCGAGCATTCTACCGCTTCTTACAATTTCATGTAGGAGTTGACGACCAGCATGAGGAGGACTTACTGTCGAAGGCGTACAGCTGACAGTGAGCTGTGACACTATTGCACAGGCTATGGGGTGCTATCATAGATGCCCAGCTACACTACAGGACTAGTTTCCACCTTTTCCCCCTATCCTTTCGAGGGAGGCGATGGTTCGCGCACTCGGCCAAAGAAGATACTCCACTACCCGGGAGACGATCCAGAAGTCTTAGCTTCCGAGACATTTTTGGTTTCTAGATATGGTCTTTGTGGCCAATGCTCGCCCTATTGGACATAAGATAAGGTGATGCACAGAGATGGTGGATGCATATTACGCATTCCACGCTGGCTACTGGGTGTCCATTCCCCAGTTAGTGTTTGTGCAGCTGTGCCAGCTATACGATGAGATGGGAAAGGCCCGATGCCTTCCTACCCACCATATGCATTTTCCCAGGCTTGTTACCCTCCTGATGGAGATCTCGGGAGTTCCCCTACTCCCAAATGAGGCTTCAGTTACTGTCTTCACTCAGTACCATTTCACGCAGTGGAACAATGTGTTTGGCCATATGCTAAAAGCACAGAGGAGTGAGTGGGGGGTTGATGATGAGATCCGAAAAGATCACCGGTGCTTGGATGCTAAGGTGCGGCATGTGCTTTATGAGATGTGTGTACCCCCGTATTCGCCTCCACCTACTATTCTTCCAGCTGACCCTGCTGACGCCGAGATAGTGGGGGACAATGATGATGAGGGCAATGGTGATGAGGCTACGAAATATGAGATGGATCTCTCCGATAGCTAGGCCCCACAGAGGAGGAGGCTCGCTCCTACAATGTAACCTGAGAGTTCTTCTCAGGCTGAGGTTAGAGTGCTACAGGCACAGGTTACAGAGCTGCAAGATGGTTAGGCAGTGCTGCGGCAGATGTTGACTGTGTAGCAGAGTATATTAGAGGAGTTACTACGCTGCACTTCGTTTGCTCCATCCACTTCTACAAAGCCTCCCCCATAGATAGATTAGCTGACTAGGGCTTTTCTATAGTTTCTTTTGTTAGATAGGCACTTTTGTAGACTAGGACAGTCTTTTGGATGTATTTATTTCTTTATGCTGTATATCAGCCCTAAGTCTATTATTTTGAAATCATTGTACTGACCATTATCATTTGTATATATGTTTTTTGCCTATACTATCTTTGTGTTCCTATTCACACTTCATGTGATATTTTTTTATTATTACTCCATATGCTTGATACTCTGATATGTTCTAGAGTTTTGTTGATTTTGCCAGACATTGCAGATTAAGTTTGGGGGTGATTTCTCAATTTACCCTTCTGAATTTCATTTTGGTCTATCTTTGTTAGTTTGCTTATTTGGTAATATCTTTCTAACTCTATTTTGTTATCACACATTGAGGACAATATGCATAATATGTTTAAGGGTAACGGAATTTGGGATTTGAGAAAATATTGAAATATTGAAATTTGTTTGTTAACATAAGGATCAGATATGATATTTGATGTGATTAGCATGAGTTTGAGTCTGTTGATTGCTATATACTCCGTTTGCAGTCTAATTTTGGTTAAATATGGTTTGTATGCTAAAATATTGTGAAAAGGGATTCTTGAAAAAAATTTAAATCAGTTAGTGGCCTGTGGTCCACTCGGTTAGGATAATTCTTGTTTAATGAAATTAATCTCCGAGATGCTACACTTTGCACATATTCACACTTGTATAAGTTCTGTGTGGTATATATTATAAGTCTTGTTTTGTTTTGAGTTAAACTGAGATGTGATGGTAGATTTAATAATTTTGATAACCAAGGCATAAAAATAAAAAATAAAAATAAAAAAAACAAAAGAGAAGAAAAAATATATATAAAAGATTGGTATGTATATAATGCAATAAAAAAAAAAAAAAAAAGTGAAGAAAAGAAGTAGAAATTGGTCAAGTTCAGGTTTGTACCCAGATTGTTTGAGCAATTAAGTCCTTAGGGGCGTGCTCTGATACCTAATGACCTAAGATCGTCTGGTCTGGGAGTCATTAGCTGAAAGCTTGTTACATAAAGGGTTTAGGTTGCCTAGATTACTTGAACAATTACATAAAGGGTTTAGGTTGCCTAGATTACTTGAACAATTACATAAAGGGTTTAGGTTGCCTAGATTACTTGAACAATTAGGTTCGGAGGGATGCTTTATCACTTAATACCCTAAGACCATCTGGTCTTGGAGTCATTGCCTGAAAGTTCATTACATGGGTGATTTAGAAAGCTTAATAGACCTGAACATTATACAATATCCTTTTTGAAAATATGCATACCTTGAAAAAGAAAAAATAATAATAATAAATGCCTTGAGAGTTAGAATTGAAAAGTTTGCCTGTGAATTGAGGAATAGCTAGGAATGAATGCAAGTATGGATAGTAAGCCACACGTTGAATTGTAGGATCACTTTTAAAAAGTGTTTTGGAGATTGAGATTGTTGAATGAATGATTAAACTTGCATGTGGGGACCATGGTTGCTAAATTGAAATTGGATATTTAAAAGTTTTTATGATTGCATAATTGGCTTTATGTGCTATATTTGACTGATTAATGAACTACAGGGATAATATGACTTGAAAACAAGTTTGAATGAGCTTACAGTGCAATTAAGGCACTAGTTTGAGAAGTTTGTGGGTATCTTTACTGGAATCCCTCACGAGACTACAAATTGTCTACTAGGGGTAACCTAGGGGTTTCAAAGCTTGTTGCATAGGCTAAATGCAACCGTGATTCCCACGAAAGTGGCTTTTTAGTTCTGTATTGCTAAGGGACTAACAATATGTATGTTTGGGGGTGTGATTAGTGCTGAATATTACATGTTCGAGTCCCTAAATATACGTATGTTAAGGCCTAAAGTGATACTTCTATCCATTGTTAGACTGATTTATGTTTGGACTGGATGAGTTTTTCACACATTGCAGTAGTTGCTTTTTGCTGCTGTCTGCTCCATCGGTCGGCTGATGAGGACCACCAGCTGGCTGACACATGCTCGAGGAGTCATTCCAGTAGCCTTTTAAGGAAATTCATCGTTTCGGCCGACTAATGATTGGGGTTAGGCTGACTGACGGTTGAGTTTTTGCCGGTTGATGGTTGCATTTCAGTCGACCAACCCGCCCTGGGACCATCTCACTTCATTTTCCTTAGACAGTTTCCTTACATCGACTTCAGAGGATCATAACTCTTTCATTCCTTATCCAAATTGAGTCGTTCTTAAGTTTAAATTCAAGAGCTTGAAGTTAGGTTTCCAATAGTACCAACCACACATCAAAACTCCAATTGTAGTGAGAGTTATTCCAGTTTAAGTGAGTTAGGTACGTGGTATCTCCAAAACAGAGAATGCCACTTTGTTCCTTTTCATATCTTTTTCGTCTGGACTCTGGATCAGGCAATTCTTGATTCTAACTTTGTCCATTTTTTTGTTGTCTTACCAATGGTATGCATAGTGGTATCCATTTCAGCTTGAAATGACCATTTTACCCTTGGTTTATTTCTTATCGGGTTTGGCATTCTTGCTTCATTGCTTGGTTTATTTGAGTTCCATGGCTTCATGGGGAGTCATCTTGGTACCTTAGGGATGACGTACATCTCTACAGATCATTTTTCACATTTCACTTCCATATTTTGGATCCTTTATCGGGTCATCTTTAGGTCATCACTGACGCACCGGGTGATATCCATTACACAGATTAATATCATGAAGAATTTGTTATTTTATAGTATGGACAAAATCATACTAGTGGAGGCATGGATGAGTTGCCAATGTATATATAAATTATTATTTAAATTGTATTGACATAAACATACTCTTGGAGGCATGGTAGAGTTACCAATGATAATTTAATTATAATTATGAGAAATATATTCCATTATAAAAGTGATTGATTTATTATGGTTCATAAGTCATTTTAATTAAATTGATGTTTAGAGGATAAACTTCTAAAAGAGGGTAATTTATCCAATGTTAATTATACATATATTGTTATTTATGATTTGGGACTTGGGGAATTTATTAATTTATATATTATGTTTAATGTTGTATATTGTAAGTAAGGATAAAACTTTATTATGATTAGTTTTGGTTAGAGATGATCTATTTATCGATTTTCAGAGGCTTACTAGAGGGAGCTTGCTTGTGGGTTTTGACCCACCATTATTTATATCTTTCAGGTTCTTTGAGGTTCAAGTCTCGAGGTTGAGGAGCCGCAACTTGGAGGCTTATCTATTATCTACTATTGTTTATTTCAAAGTATGATATTATTATTTCATTTGATTTTAGTATTTATTTGTGAATTTTTGAATAGTGGATTTTGGTTAAGTGGTCTTTGAGTTACGGGATTCCTGAGTTGTAACTTTTGGAGAATTATTAATTAATGAAATTATTATTTATTAGTTTACTTCAGTGTATTATTTATTTATTTTATTTCATTTTGTAATCTGTGCTTATTTAAATACTTAATTTTTTTTTTATATTTCCTGATTTTTTAGTGTGAACTTGATCAACCAATGTCTCTGAAATTAAGAGGTATCACATACAACTCGGGAATCCTGTAAGTTAACGACCCCTAAACCAAAACTACTAATCAATCAGTTTATATATAAATAAATTATCAGCTAACTATTAAATGTCAACACTACTTAGAAGTAGATGAGATTAGTAGATGAATGATAAGTCTCCAAATTGCGGATTCACAACTTCGAGATTGGAACTTCTAATAATCTGAAAATAAAGTGTGGGTTAGACCCACAAACAAGTTCCCTTTACCAAGCCTCTGAAAAATGATAAACAAAACATCTATATAAAAAAGCATCCTAATTAATGTTTTAACCTTTAATATAAGATGATACATATATATATAAATAAATATATAATATAAAAGTCAAGTCCATTTAATACATTCCCTGAAATCCAAGATTATGAATAATGATAAAAATCACATCCATATCTAAACTAACCATCAAGTAAATTCCTTTTTAAGACAAACTCCTTTAAACCCAAATTCTATGTTAAAACAGTTAATTAACTATTAAATAATAAATAAAAATTTAAGGAATATTTTCCTTTAATCCTAATTCCAATATCCTACAATGATTTTATTTATAAAAATCACATAACAACATTTATACTTTGGCAACTCATCCATGTCTCCACAAGTATGCTTTTATTCATACTATAAAACACCATAATATCCTTTAATCATTAGTTTATTCTAATATAAGAATATTTATTTCCTCCAAATTGCAAACATAATATATATAGATGTATATTTATCCATCTAACTCATGTAGCATTTTATTTATGCTTTGGCAAATCGTTCATGCTTCCATAAGTATGTTCTTGTCCATACAAATTTAATAGCATATGAACCATGCTTCCTATGTAGGTATTTTGTTCGCACAAGTCATACGGTAAATTATTCATGCCTTGGCAAATCGTTCATGCCTCCGAATCAACCACATAGCACAATACAATAAATATACAAAATATCATTCAATAAATAAATGCATGCATTAATTAAACATTAATAAAATCATATAAATCTTCCTACCAAGATTTCCATTCACATATAACATGTATACACATGATAAATAATAATGAACAACTTATTAATATATATAGTTATATTTATTTATTTATTTGTTAATGTCATACGTTATACAATTAACCACTTGTTCAAATCCCACAATTTTTCATAAAGTGGTAAAAGTGAACAACCACTACCATTTGCCCAAAGTGGTAATAACCAAAATATCATACGTTATATAATTATTTCGTCAATATATTATATAATTATTTAGCCAGTATAATATGACATTCATTACCAACCATTTTCACATTGTCCCAAAGTGGTTATAACATATACCCCAATTAGATGTACACGTTATATAAATATTCAGAATTAGTTGGCCAACACCCAACTAATATAATATTATCCAAATTGGTTAAAAATAATTATGAAATATATATATATATATATATATATATATATATAAGGGTAAAACGCCTAAAAAAAAAAAAAAAAAAAACCCTTAAACTATTGGCATGTTGTGTAACGACCCTGGTTTTCAAGCCAGTGCATCCTGTGATGACCCAAACGTTGACCTGATAATGGTAACGACCTTAGTTTTCAAGCCAGTGCGTCCTGTGATGACCCAAACGTTGACCTGATAATGGATCCGAAATGCAGACGTAAAAGATAAACCAATGTCTCTAGGGATGTACATTATCCTTAAGACACCCAGGTGACCTCCCCAAAAGTCATGGAATTCAAGGAGAACTAAAGAAGGAACAAGGATCAAAACAGGCGAATCCTTAAACCAAGGGTAAAATGGTCAAGTCATAATTGAAAATGGAGATTTGACTCTAAGTAAGTCAAATGAGGTTTGCTCAACCTGATCTAATCATATCACAACGTTCCAAGGCGGTTCTAAGAACTTTAGTAAAAAATCCCTATAAAACCCCCATTCCCGGTTCAAGTGAAATCTGACCCTATCTCACTAAAACATGAATAACCTTCATTATGGTTTGGATCTGTGAATGGCATTGGTACCGTTGGAAAGCTGACTCAAAATCTTTGAGTTGGATTCAAGAATCACCCCATTTGGATTAGAAACGAAGGAGATATACTCGTTTGAAGTTGGAGAAATAATGTTGTTAAATAAGTTACCAGGCATCTGTGATTGTGTTGTTTCGGTCGGCCGAAATGGGCCCTAAATTAAAGAAAAATTGGAAGTTGCTTCAGTCGATCGAAGTAGAGAACCAGTTGACCGGTTATACCTCAAACAGTGAATTTGGCTACCAGAATTGGACTTTACTGTTCAATTAAAATTCAAAAATATATGCCGGGCGACTGAAATGGCATTTCGGTAGGCCAAAATGCCTCGAAAACCTGCTGATACTCTGTTAAACATGAAAATCATACTACGGAACCTGTAGGATCCATTTCACCCTCACACATGAGTCAAAATCTAATTTCTAAGGATAAATGAACATGTGAGCATATCAACAAGCCTAAATATCACATAGAATCATGTTATAATGGCTCTAAGCCTCATTACATATCATTTATCCAAAAACATAATTCATAAGTCCATAGGTACTAACAATACTACAAAGCACATGCTAAACACTTTGCATGACAACCAAAAGTGTGTGTCCACAACACATCATCCAAAATAAGCTAAACACATCAACCATCCAAGAAAAGTGCTTCTTTATCTGAAAAATAACCCAAACAACTAGGGTAAGTAATCAAGTTACTAGTAGGATGTGGTGCATGCGCATACCCTATAGTTTCAAGTATAATGCAAACTAAACATAGATCGTCACAAGGGTGCATTCCACCAAACGTCTATGTTCTCAAGGTATTCTAAGGGATCATCTCAAGCTATACAAATATTTGAAATAATAAACGCATGGCATCCAAGTGTGCATATATATACAAGTACACTAACCATTTAAAAACTTATGCATAAATTCCCGATGTCAACAAATCCATGGTTTGCAAATTGAAATTTAATACGAAATCAAATAATGGAATGACTAGGATATGTGGCCCCGAGGCCGTACAAGTTATTCCGGGCAATTACAACCCGCAAGGTACTAACTAGTGCACACTTATAACTTAGAAGGCTCTTGTCTCCACACTAGAGCCAAACCCTAGCCGTCACCCTTTTTATATTCTTACAAGTTTCCAAAATCAACAAGTCCATGACATTTATATACTCACAATGCATGAAGCTATCTACCAAGCACAAGTAGGGTGAGACCACACAAACCATGCTCATATGGTTACATGTCTAAAGTGGCAAGTCAATGATACTACACATTATGCTATATCAATTTACTTTCAATGTAGACCGTAATTACTAATCATGCAATATAGTAATTTACCTACAAGTAAATACAAGTGCCACATATAAGATTTTCATACTAAACTTACAATGAAACCTCTATTACTTAATAACATAAGTGTAATTACAATATATTCATCATAAACCCTCAATGAAATCACAAGTATTAGGCAGATTATCAAACAATAATCTACTTACTTAATTTAATAGTCATATACATGTCTTATTTCACAAATCCTAAGTCAAGTATATCAAATTTCTATTTATATGCAAATACAAGAATCAAAAAGCATGTAATCAATATATATCAAGCTCCAATATATATAAAACCCAAAGAGGATAAACATACAACCACCCCTACCTCAATAGAGAATTGAATCTCTATAATCCAAAGCAACCAAGCTTAAAATGGGAAAACTAATCTAGGGTTTTATAGAGGAAAGTGAGAGGAAACTTTTACTTCACAAGGTCAAGGGTCTAAGGTGAGTGGAAGAAGACCAAAATGAAGCTTAAAACTCTAAGCCAAGCTTTACTTCAATGGTGGCTAGGTTAGGGTTTGAGAGTAAAGGAAGTGAGAAAGAAAAAATGAAATGAGGTGAGTGGAGGATTTAATATTCCTCCACTCACTATGTGTTCTTACACCATGGTCTTCACACACACTAAGTGTAAGACCAAGTTTTTGTCACTAATCCATGGCTCCTTCCTAGGCTTAATCCTAAGCCTACACTTGTCAATTATCCAAGCCAACAAGTGCACCTATCCTAGGCCAACAAGTAGGTGAATCTCCACCCTCCATGTGTCATCATATCAAGCCTCCAAGTGGTTCCATCCCAATGTCAACAAGTGGCTCAATGGGAATGTGACACTAGTCACATTTTTCACAAATTGCAAAAAGGTCATTTTCCCAAAATATCTTCCAAATTAGTTTGTAAAATGGTCCTTAAGATGAAAAATAATTACTTTACTTAATTATACTAAAACTTCAAAAGTCAAGAATGTTTCCGAAGAAACTATGCATCCATACCCTTTACAAGAAAAGTAAACATCTTGCATGTTTTTCTACAAAAGTGAAAATATACATATCATAGAAATTAATTATCATGGATGTATACAAAGCTGGAACCAAATCCGAGCACAAAAAGTGAGGTTATGCAACGAAATTGGAAACCGGGAAAAGATGAAATAGGGAAAAGACGAAAAAATGAAAAATGCCGAACAATTAAGAGAGGAGGGAAATGACCGGGTCATTACATGTTGCAACTAACCCCCCGAGTTACAAAAAAACCCCCTGAACTATTGATTTATTGCACTCCGGCAGCTGAGTTGATCGGAAAAACAAAAAGACTCATTTGCCCTTATTAATACGACGTAGTTTTTGGAGTGTTTGAGGTGGGTGGTTGACATGGAAAGGTCAAATATCTTTGACCAATAAAACTTTGACATATAATCTTTTTTCACTATGTTATCTCTAACCTTTTATCACTCGGTTATCTCATTTAACATCAAACAAACCAAAGTAAACCCAATTGGTAAATAACTTATCAATCCTCCAGTAATTTTGGAATTACCTATACATTTTTCTTTTGTTTGGGAATTACCCATTTCTGCATCAGCTATGAATATATTGATTCAGTTAATGAAAGGCCTAAATCATATTTTTTCATCAATCACCAATTCTCTCTCTCTCTCTCACACACACACGCACACACACACACACACACACACACACACACACACATATATATATAATATCAATCAACCCTTCAATAAAAAGAACCCATGTGCTTTCATCAATCACCACCTTCAAAATTAAGAACCCAGATACTTTCTTCAATCACCAATTCTTTCTCTCTCTCTTTTTCTATATATATATATATATATATATATATATATATATATATATAGATATTCAATCATTCCTTCTTCACCTCCAAGCTTAACCACAACCCCCATTCAATCATGCGGACCATAAAATCATCACCTGAATGCCATAAAATGACCCTCTCTTGCCACCATCACTCTCTCTCCTCACTACTCCTTCGCACCCACCAACCCCAACCCTCGTCATCAAGGATTTTGCTCACTGTGGCGATTAGTTGCGATTTGTTTGTCTCTTCAAGTACATGGAGTGTGAGTCTAGTGCAAGCCTAACAAGCACATATACGACATCATGATATCAGTGCATTGGGTCACAAAGGTCATGAGGGCTTGCTCGATAAGTGCCGTAAGGTGTCGATGAAATAATAAGCTAAGGTGTCGCCTGCAACATCTTCATCCACTGTTGTCATCAATTCCTATGGCTGAAATTCCCAGTACCAGGCATCCTTCAAAGATACATACCCTTCAAGTTTGAAATTGAAACAGAGAATGAGAAAGTGTTATTGCAAGAAAAACCGAGTATGAGTGGAATTGAGAGGTATGAGGTTAATTTGGGAAAGAAACTTGAGTTCACCATATGAATTTAAGGATTTTCAGAAATTAGGCTAGGGTTGACTACAGTTTCTAAGGTAATGGTGATAGAGGGGCATTGTAATACCCCCAATATTCAAAAGGATATAGTTGGAATTTAAATTTAATTTTATTTGAATTATGTGCTTATTTGCTTAATTGGTTAAATGTGTATTTATTTAAATTCATTATTTATTGTAATTGTTTGTTTATTTTAAATTAATTGTTTAATTGTTTATTTAAATTTATTATCTGATTAATTGGTGGTTGAATTGACGTGTTTTATTTGATAGCTTATATGATTTATTTGTATCTTTACATATGTGCTTAGGTGGACTATGTTGTTTAGTCTTCTGTTTATAAATTGTATACGTCATAAATAGTTTAGGGTTTCATATTATTCACATGGGTAACCAACTTATAATGAGTTGGAAATTAGAATTAGGTTTTAGTAAATGCCTATATATATTGAATGGTATACGTGGGCTAGGGTTGAAAAATAAACCTTATTCATGTAAGGGTTCATGAGAGGAAAAACAGAGGGGTTCTTGAGAGGAAAAAAATAGAGGGAAACTGAGAGAACCAATTAGGAGTTCAGTCGTGGACTGAAGGACGTACCAGGGCGGAAGGAAGGGATGGTTTGTGGGATTGAAACCGAGCAGTAAGAGGTTTGCCGGTAGGCGGCAGTCGTCGGAGAATTGAGAGATGACGTTGAAAGGTTTCAAACCGAAACCTAAAGGCAAGTTTCATTCTATCTCCTTCTTATAAACTTGTGTTCTGTGCATTCTTTATAGTCTCCAGGGATTAATTCAACTTTTAAAATTGATAGTCGGATTGCATGCTATTTTTAAAACTGATCCAGATTTAATGTCAATTTTAAATTACAACAGTTTTATGTAAATTCATTGTAATCTTGAATTGTGATACATAATTAAATGTTTTCAATTGAAATTTATGATGCATACTGTGTAGTATACATGTTGGGAATGTGTTGGGATCTTGTTTAGACACTTAGGAACCCTAGCAATGGAAGAAAGAGGATCTGAAACACGCCGGAGAAGGAAAAAAATGGAGGCTGGGAGAGTGGAGACGGCTCCACCCTTTAATGGAGATGGCTCCATTGAAGTGGAGCCGGCTCCACATGATGTAGAGGCGGCTCCAAGAGGAGTGGAGCCTCTTCAACTTAAATTGGAGCCTCCTCAACCTAAAATTGGAGCCTCCTCTACCTTTTATAAATGCCCAGTAAGTGGTTTTGGTGGTTTTTCGGACTGCAGGGGCTAAAATGCAATACTGAAATTTAATTGGGGGTTTTTAAAATAATATATATAACATATTTAAAGACCCAGGAATATTGGTTTATGATCTGGAAAGGGGTATTATGATTTTTAAAGAAAACTAAGCATGCTACCAAGTAAGGAGGAAGACTTAGTTTCTAGTTTGTTGAGCAAACTAAATGGACTGGTATGAGAGTTATGTTTTAGATTTTATATAAATGATATTTATGTATAATTTAATGAAGATCATGAATGTTGATTTATACTGTGTTAATGGACTCCATAAAATTTAACCATAATTTACATATTGTCACCAAATATGGAAGTTTGATTACTAGTGGTTGTTCTAGCAAAAAAACCAAAAAAAATACGATGTAAAGTCCCTAAAATGCCCTTTAAACAACATAGGTCAAGATGGACCCAAAAAGCTGCTACATGAATTTTTCCAGAATCTGCCCACAACTGAGAGCAAAAACGGGCTATTAAATGATTTTTTCTGAAAAAACACGAAAAAGAAACCCCCCCTAAAATCGAGTTTTCTACCCGACATTACAAGAGAAAATAAAAAAACTCACTGTAAGATGCCCAAAATGCCCCTCCAAGAAATTTGATCATGAGGGTCCAAAAAGTTGCTAAATGAAAACTAGAAGCTGAACTTTGCGATGGATTTCCGGTACCAAGATGACATTTCTTGGAAAAATACGAAGAAGAAAGCCCCCCCCCTAAAATCACGTTTTCTAAGCAACCATGTGAAGACTGAAATTTATTTCCCGAAGAAAGACCCCAGGATGCCCTAAAATCAGATTATGCAACAAAGTTATAAAATGAGTCCACAAGAGGCTCAAATCACCAAGGATGAGGTTTTTCTTGAAAAAGACCATGCACACAAATGTAACTTACCTATTTGGATGCGCTACAATGGTCCATGGCTTAAAAATACCTCTGATGCAAAATCCGACCCCCCAACGGCCAAAAAGGCAAAAATGGACTTGAAATGGGAAAAATGAAAACCAAAATTGACAAATGATTTCAAATTACCATTTGGCCCTTGGCCACACTTCAAATATGATTTATGAGACCCTATGAAAGAATGAAAATGGAATTCCCACACCCGATGCAACCATGGTGAGACAATGACTTGGCATTTTTCAATGTTTTCATAATATTACATGAAGTTAAAACATATATAGAATTCAATATACATGTCAATGGCCTCCGGCCTCATCTCATACATATCAAATACATTGTAAAGAGTGTACTTAGGTACACATTACATACATGGAATCAAAAGATACAAGCTTTGTCAAAATAAACAAAAGCAAACATGATATGATAACATGTGCATATTCAATGTCATCAAAAATACTTCAAGACTTCTAGCATGTCTAAAAGTGTTGTGTATCCCACAACAAAGCTTTTTTACCTGCAAAACACCCAGTAACTTCGGGGTGAATAAACAAGACTAACAAGTTTATTCGTAGTGGATGAGCATGCATCGACTCGATTTCTTTAGAGAGTTTTAGGACTAACAAGATATAGTTCAAAAGGGATCATGCTACCTAACGTCTATGTCAAAGATTAGACTCAGGGATCATCCTAAGCTACCATGGAGTATAAGCAATAAGAATCATGATATATATACATATATAAAACAAGTCAAAGTTGGGATAATCCAAGAATATGATAAGAAGGATGCTAGAATACAAGGATCACATTATCAAATGCAATCAACATGATTGGGAGTGACACATGAAATCAAGAACAAGGCATAATATCTATGCAATTAACAAGATTAGAGCATTCCAATTAACACGATAGAAGTAATACAAGAAATCAATGACAAGGCATAGTATCTATACAACTAAACAAGGATGGAACATTCTATGAAACATGAAAAGAGTTATATCAAGAGCAAGGCATAATATCTATGCATTTAAATAAGGATAGAATCTTCCATACAACACGAAAAGAGTTTTAAATCTTCAAGGAATACAACACTTGAAATTTAAGGAGTTAAATCATGAATGAAGCATAAAATCTATGCAATGAGACAAGATTGGAGCATTTCACATACACGACAAGTTTAAATCTTCAAGGAATAGCAACTTGAAATTTAAAGAGTGAAATCAACCAATGTGGAAACTCGGATATCGCCCGGATTAAAACCGTACTCTTGAGATCACTTTAGGGCTACTAACCCATGGGTACCTTTCCCCTAGTACGCACTATAGTGTAGAGGGACATTCCCCCGTACTAGAACTCAGTCCTAGCCATGTCAATTCTTGATTGATATCCCAAGTCTCAAAATCAACAAGTTGTGCAAGTCAAGAATGTATCAAAATACAAGAAATGCATTAACCACATATCACGCACAACCAAGATTTTAGAACACACAAGTCATGCCCTAATTCTCAACTATAATGGCTTGTAAAATGTCAAGAAATCAATGTGTGCATTTATATAGACCACAACCAAGATAAATAGCACATGGAATCCATCGAAGCAAATATACCACAAGTATAAGGTATATGATATCAGTTGCATACTAAACAACACGTGTACATAAACCATTCCAAGACAAATGAACATGTTCATTAAACACATTAATGAAACCAAGATACAAAAAGTCTAGATACGTAATATCAAGGCATGATTAACTCGAGGGAGACATAAAAAGAAATTTAATCTACTTAAGGGATTAAATTATCAAGGTTACATGGCATGTCCAAATGTTCTACGAACAAGGCATGTCAAGGATCATGTCAAGGCCAAGTTCAATGTCAAGTTTCAAGTTCATTTCATACATGACATAACCATGTGAGTTAAGTTCCATACAAAGGAAATGAATAAATATAAGTTTCGAAACTTATCCGATTATGCTCAATGTAATACACGTGAAGGAACTTATCAAGGAAATCATTAATACTAGGTTAGAAACTTAATCAAGTGCATAGAACCATTGAATGGATTTTAATTATTTCATTTAATTAAAATCTCTAGATTTTGAAAGTCCTCCAAATGACCTCAATTTAATATACGTTATACAATATGTCATAACTTGATTTAAGAATACATTACAAGTACATTTCATGCAAGGTACAACCACGAGTATTAAACTTTAATACTAGAAAAATAATAATTGAAAGGTTTCAAAACCTAATCAAATATTCTAGATTTAATATATGTGAAACTATATGACATGTATATCAAGAATTTCAAGTCGAAAATTTAATGGGATGAATAGCAAACTTGGAGCAATTTAATTAATCTAATTAATTAAATATTACTAGATTTCAAAACTTCTCCGATTACTCTCAAATTAATCTATGTTGAAGAGCATGCTAAAGCCTAATATAATATGCTATCACATGTTGATTTAAAGCTAGATAAGGCCACATGATTTAATATTTTATTCAAGATAAATATTAAATAAAATCTTCATTACTTGTCCAAATAATCTAGATTTAATATATCTTAATCTACATATCAAGGGGTAATATTCTATCATGCCACATGATTAAATAATGCTATGGACAACCGGGAAAATTAAATCCTTCACAAGAAAAATAAATAATAAAATCTCTAGATTTTGTGATTCAAGCATGTAATCAAGTTGTATAAGCATCACAAACATGTAATATAGCAAGAAAGTAAATTATAACACCCCCTACCTCAATTTGAGATGAAAACCCCAAATCCCCACCGGAAGAAAAGTGTTCCGAATCCGCCGAAATCGAAGGGTTTTGACGGGGACAACACGATCTACATGAATCCGAAGGAAGCCCCATGAAAATCACAACTTGACTTCAAATGCAAACTCAAGAAGTGGTCGGAAATGAATTCTAGTAAGGGGGAATGATAGAACACGTCGAGGGGAACAAAACCGTGAAGGCCGAAGACTTTTCACTTAGGAAAAGTAAATCAAAGGAGGAGAGAGAAGGTGGCAGCTCCATGGGCATCCATGGCTGCTTCAGGTTGTGCAAGGAGAGTGGGGAAGATGAAAAATAAAAATATTTCACCCCCCTTCTAAAGAAATCTCAAAAAGTGCCCCGAACGAGCCCCGCCGGGTCCGGAAAAGTGAAATTTGAGCAAACGCTCTCAAATGGCAAAACTTCATGAATGAAAAAGATTCAAAATGAGAAAATATGAACAATGGAAGAAATGGCATAAAAAACCGAGTCCCGAGCAGAAAGTTATGTCCCAAACAAGTTCGGCGGCAATCGGGTCCAAAAACTCTGAAACTGGAGAAATATGACCAGAAGGAAATTCCAAGAGTCCACGACTCAATGAAATGTGAAAATGAATCCCGTATAAGGATCCAGGCTCCAGACGAGACATTTTGTAATAACTTTAGTTAATTGCACAATGGCCCTACAAAAAGGTTAACTGCGAAACTGCCCTAGAATGAAAATATCTTCCAAAAGATATTTTCTTAGATAACCCTGAAATAAAATATCTTCAAAAGATATTTATGAAAAATACCCTAAGAAATGAAAAAGATTCTGAAGAATTGTGCATCCATGCCCCTATGGATACTGGGAGTAACCAGAATACTTTCTTGCAAAAGTTAAGATACGTGTTTCAAGGAAACCACTCAAGATGAAGACACGTGAAGTCAAAAACCAACTCTGAGCATGAGAAGTGAGGTTGTGCCAATAATTTGACAAATGGGGAAAAGACAGAATAGGGAAAAAGACGAAACAGGGAAAATGATGAAAGACGCATAGTGTCCGAAAAGTGAAAATGCGAAAATGACTCGGTTCTCAAAGGAAGTTGTCAATTCACATGAAAGAGTCTTAGAAACCAATTCTGAGCACTCAAGATGACACTAAGTGACACGAAACAGAGCACAGAAAAGAAAATTAAATGAAAAAAATTCATTCGTAAAATTTCAAGAAAAAGGAAAGGGAGGCAAATGACCGGGTCGTCACACGTTTCGGGGAGTATGGGGATTAGGTTGTGACAGTCTAGGTGGCTTTGTTAAGCTACATTAGGCGGTATGCATTCCGCATATAAGGAGGATGAAGGTTAAGCCTTTGGTATTTGCTGAGGCAAATGGATTTTTGTTTTGAGCTATGGTTTGAGCTTATGTTTCGAGGTTGGGTGATTACCTTCGAAACTGTAAAAGGAAATTGTGAACCAATCAAGTAAAGTTGATTTTCGAAAGAAACTTTCTTTCTGGGAGGAACGATGTTTTACGTAGGATTATATTGTGTTTTATTGTGTGTGCATTATGTATTTTATTTTCGTTAATTATTCAGGATCGGGAATGTGGCTTAGTTGGGGACACAAGTGTGTGATTAGCCAACTACCGTTTTGGAGGAATATCGTTAGTTACACTAGGATTTTGAGCTTGTGGTTATAGGGTTTGGTAAGTATACCTACCTTTAGCCAATCTAATGAACCTAGACATGCTTGGTTATAGTATGTTTTTAGGATGGGATAAGTAAATCAGTAGTTTGAGTCAAATGATATAGATTCGTTTGATATACTGTAACGCTACGATGATTTATCGAAGGAACTGACTTTGCTGAATACCTTCTCGGAAATTTTAAAAGGTGTTCCCAAGTCGACAGGAGGATTTTGTACTGGTTGAAGTACTTATTAGAATGGCACCGACTGAGGATAGTAGACGGCCTTATTAGTCAGCAGTAAATCCTTAATCAAGAATTTTATTCATTAGGGGGTGTCATTAGGAGAAGTTGCCGGAGTTACATATCAAAGAGGAAACAAGTCTCTTCATTGGCACAAATAATATAGAAATTTTTTTTTTTTTTAGGTCACAGTTCGCAACAAACAGTTGTTGCTAGGAAATTGTTGACTATTTGGAGGATGGAAAGATTCCATATGCTTTTGCAGTTAGACAGGAAGTCTAATAGACACTTACTTGTGTTTAAATAAAAAAAAAAAAAAATAGAATGTCAAAGACTTGAAGGTGAGACTGAACATCTAATTATGGAAGCTGGTGTTACAAAACTAACGATACATTCATTTGACAAATTGGAAGGAGGATGTAAGGGCTGAGGTTCACAACTCTTAGTTCTTTAGTTATCCTGGAGGAAACATGATGCTCCACAGAAGGAAGCATAAGTTAGGAGAACAGGCAGGCGGAGGGACACATTGATTCTGTCTTTAAGTCTAATATCTAGTAGATAATCCAATAGATCGTCAGAGATCATTAGATCCTTGCAGCCACTCTTCATACTAGAGCGGGAATGACAGAGTAGTTCCACGTATCTAGATGAGAGATTGCTGATTCTACACAAGGGTCAGGATTCTAGTTGGGATATTGTTTGACTAATAAAAAAAAAAAAATTAAATTAGCTTCATTTTTATTTTGGACTTGGTAAGGTTTCAGTTCCTACGAATAGCACGGATCACGAGACGGCTTAGATGGATAGATGTGGTGATTCACATTTTGCATTAAGTTTTGTCTGGTGGAGATAGTAGGGAGGAGGATGATCTTATCAATCGATGTGGTAATTGAACCTTCGGTAGTTATTGCGTAATCTGTTGCATTTTGGCATGTGGAAATAATAACACTTGCTGTTACTAGGGAAATGGAGGCAGTCAACTTGGAATATTTGAGCTGACCCCACAGGAGGGCATACTTTACTCAGATAAGTTTAGGGTACTGAAGGAGGATTGGTAGTTGTCTTATTGGTTCTAGGATGGTCGGAGTGACTGAGATGTAAAATTCATAAATTTTACGGTGCAGTCAAATGGATAGGAGTTACAGCACGACTTACCAGGTTCGTTTTGGTGAGCCGGTACGGATAGAGACATGTATATCACTATCACCAGGTGTATCACCTGCTTACAAGGTGGAAAATTGAGGCTTGGGTATCATTGGAGGTTTTAGCCACATCCTGTATCAACAGGGAAGTAGGACTAATCAGGAGGTGGATAGTTAGTAGAAAGTACCGACATTGGTTGGGATTTTAATTCCATATGAATTAAGAGTCATGGATCAAGCAAGTTCGATTGTGGACATCATTGTTAGTCGAGTTTGTTTTGACGGGTCGTGTCAGTTCTACATTGCACTGATAACGAAATTATAGTATGTGGTTATCTCTTATGGGAGCTAAAGACTGCTATGTCAACGGAGTTTTCGAAGGTGTTGGGAACCAACTATGCTTCGCATCTCTAGATGGGAAATTTGATCACAATATAATATTGGATCATGGCAAATATGCTTAGGATATATGTCCTAGGTTGGCATGGGTAATTGAAAGCGTTACTTAGCTTTTCAGTTATTATTTGTGCTATTGTTGGCACAAGGAGGTTAGTGCGACAATGTTTGGAATTTTGGATAGTATGTTGTACCGATCTCTCACTTGTTGGTTTGGCATGGAAGCGAGGTTATATAATAAGACCTTGACTTTATTTAAGGATACATCGGAGAGAAATACTCTCTTTTGTAGAGGATTGCACGTGATTGGAAGGCGGCAATCGGATTTTGTAAACAGTTGAACTCGTGTATTCGAGTTTGCTTTCCGGAAATGGTTAGGCGGGATGTCTTCCATATAAGAAGCAATGTATTTTTTTGGAGGAAGGTTAGTTTTACGTATTACACTGACTTTTCACGAATTTTGTTCATCAATTTAGGCCATAGCCTATAGTGCAGCGTTACCAACTTGTTAAACGCTGCATGCATAGGAATTTTGTGCGTATATTCTATGGCACTTGGAGGACTATGGATTTGTACTATGGAATGGATTTTGGGTAAGGATGAATTGTTGTGTCATACAACCTATGTGTAGTTTTTGATATTTTTTAAATAACAGTACCATAAAATTTTTTATAAGGATTTGGAATTCAGTGGAGCCTATACATAGAGGCAGAATCCACAACGGAATGGAAATGAATTTAAAATAAAAGAATTCAGAGATTCGTGAATTCCAAGGACGAAATTCCTTTTGTTAGGGGGGAAGAATGTAATACCCCTAATATTCAAAAGGATATAGTTGAAATTTAAATTCAATTTTCTTTAAATTATGTGTTTATTTGCTTAATTGGTTAAATGTGTATTTATTTAAATTCATTATTTATTGTAATTGTTTGTTTATTTTAAATTAATTGTTTAATTGTTTATTTAAATTTATTATCTGATTAATTGGTGATTGAATTGACATGTTTTTTTTGATAGCTTATATGATTTATTTGTATTTTTACATATGTGCTTAGGTGGACTATGTTGTTTAGTCTTCTGTTTATAAATTGTATACGTCATAAATAGTTTAGGGTTTCATATTATTCACATGGGTAACCGACTTATAATGAGTTAGGAAGTAGAATTAGGTTTTAGTAAATGTCTATATATATTGAATGGTATACGTCAGCTAGGGTTGAAAAATAAACCCTATTCACGTAAGGGTTCATGAGAGGAAAAACAGAGGGGGAGAGGAAAAAAATAGAGGGAAACTGAGAGAACCAATTAGGAGTTCAGTCATGGACTGAAGGACATACCAAGGAGGAAGGAAGGGATGGTTTGTGGGATTGAAACTGAGCAGGAGGTTTGCCGGTAGGCGGCAGTCGTCAGAAAATTAAGAGATGATATTGAAAGGTTTTAAACCGAAACCTAAAGGCAAGTTTCATTCTATCTCCTTCCTGTAAACTTGTGTTCTGTGCATTCTTTATAGTCTCCAGGGATTAATTCAACTTTTAAAACTGATAGTTGGATTGCATGCTATTTTTAAAACTGATCCAGATTCCATGTCAATTTTAAATTACAACAGTTTTATGTAAATTGTGTAATCTTGAATTGTGATACATAATTAGATGTTTTCAATTGAAATTTATGATGCATATTGTGTAGTATACATGTTGGGAATGTGTTGGGATCTTGTTTAGACACTTAGGAACTCTAGCAATGGAAGACAGAGGATCTAGAACATGCCGGAAAAGGAAAAAATGGAGGCTGGGAGAGTGGAGACGGCTCCACCCTTTAATGGAGATGGCTCCATTGAAGTGGAGCCTGCTCAACTTAAATTGGAGCCTCCTCAACTTAAATTGGAGCCTCCTCAACCTAAAATTGGAGCCTCCTCTACCTTTTATAAATGCCCAGTAAGTGGTTTTGGTGATTTTGCTCACTGTGGCGATTAGTTGCGATCTGTTTGTCTCTTCAAGTACATGGAGTGTGAGTCTAGTGCAAGCCTAACAAGCACACATATGACATCATAATATCAGTGCATTGGGTCACAAAGGTCATGAGGGCTTGCTCGATAAGTGCCGTAAGGTGTCGATGAAATAATAAGCTAACGTGTCGCCTGCAACATCTTCATCCACTGTTGTCATCAATTCCTATGGCTGAAATTCCCAGTACCAGGCATCCTTTAAAGATACATACCCTTCAAGTTTGAAATTGAAACAGAGAATGAGAAAGTGTTATTGCAAGAAAAACCGAGTATGAGTGGAATTGAGAGGTATGAGGTTAATTTGGGAAAGAAACTTGAGTTCACCATTTGAATTTAAGGATTTTCAGAAATTAGGCTAGGGTTGACTACAGTTTCTAAGGTAATGGTGATAGAGGGTTGAGTACAATTTTTGAGGTAATAGTGATAGAGGGGCATTGTAATACCCCCAATATTCAAAAGGATATAGTTGGAATTTAAATTTAATTTTATTTGAATTATGTGTTTATTTGCTTAATTGGTTAAATGTGTATTTATTTAAATTCATTATTTATTGTAATTGTTTGTTTATTTTAAATTAATTGTTTAATTGTTTATTTAAATTTATTATCTGATTAATTGGTGGTTGAATTGACGTGTTTTATTTGATAGCTTATATGATTTATTTGTATCTTTACATATGTGCTTAGGTGGACTATGTTGTTTAGTCTTCTATTTATAAATTGTATACGTCATAAATAGTTTAGGGTTTCATATTATTCACATGGGTAACCGACTTATAATGAGTTGGGAATTAGAATTAGGTTTTAGTAAATGCCTATATATATTGAATGGTATACGTCGGCTAGGGTTGAAAAATAAACCCTATTGACGTAAGGGTTCATGAGAGGAAAAACTGAGGGGTTCTTGAGAGGAAAAAAATAGAGGGAAACTGAGAGAACCAATTAGGAGTTTAGTCGTGGACTGAAGGACGTACCAGGGAGGAAGGAAGGGATGGTTTGTGGGATTGAAATCGAGCAGTAAGTGGTTTGCCGGTAGGCGGCAGTCGTCAGAGAATTGAGAGATGACGTTGAAAGGTTTCAAACCGAAACCTGCAAGTTTCATTCTATCTCCTTCTTGTAAACTTGTGTTCTGTGCATTCTTTATAGTCTCTAGGGATTAATTCAACTTTTAAAACTGATAGTTGGATTGCATGCTATTTTTAAAACTGATCCAGATTTAATGTCAATTTTAAATTACAACAGTTTTATGTAAATTCATTGTAATCTTGAATTGTGATACATAATTAAATGTTTTTAATTGAAATTTATAATGCATACTGTGTAGTATACATGTTGGGAATGTGTTGGGATCTTGTTTAGACACTTAGGAACCCTAGCAATGGAAGACAAAGGATCTGGAACATGCCGGAGTAGGGAAAAAATGGAGGCTGGGAGAGTGGAGACGGCTCCACCCTTTAATGAAGACGGCTCCATTGAAGTGGAGCCGGCTCCACATGATGTAGAGGCGGCTCCAAGAGGAGTGGAGCCTGCTCAACTTAAATTGGAGCCTCCTCAACCTAAAATTGGAGCCTTCTCTACCTTTTATAAATGCCCAGTTAGTGGTTTTGGTGATTTTTCGCACTGTAGGGGCTAAAATTCAATACTGAAATTTAATTGGGGGTTTTTAAAATAATATGTATAACATATTTAAAGACCCATGAATATTAGTTTATGATCTGGAAAGGGGTATTATGATTTTTAAAGAAAACTATGCATGCTACCAAGTAAGGAGGAAAATTTAGTTTCTAGTTTGTTGAGCAAACTAAATGGACTGGTATGAGAGTTATGTTTTAGATTTTATATAAATGATATTTATATATAATTTAATGAAGATCATGAATGTTGGTTTATACTGTGTTAATGGACTCCATGAAATTTAACAATAATTTACATGTTGTCACCAAATATGGAAGTTTGATTACTAGTGGTTGTTCTAACAACTTAAACGAATTAGTATTAAAATACTATTGGGACTTCATGTAATGTACTCCGTCTAGATTTCTGAGTGCCATTATACTAGGTGTAGGAATTATGATTGAGGATTAAATGGACGTCATGAGATTTAAATATTAATTTGCATTCCGTCAAGGATTGAGGAGAATTTAAATGATAGTGTTCGTTTTAGCAATGTAAATGAACTAGTATGGAAGCATTGGTTGAGAATTCTAGTATAATGTGCAGTTTATAGTTCTGATAATCATTATACCATGCTATGGATGTTAATTGATGAACTGTTTTAGTTTCTGTTTTTTCAATTGGATGGATATGGATAATTTAAATTGTTTATCAGTACTCTAACAGTTTAAAAGGAGTTTTTATGATTTTAATCATATACTGGATGCATGATAGGATCTTATTAATATCTGATTTCTATTATGTTGATTTCTAGATTTACTTGATGTTCATTTGAGTGTGCATCATTTATGGATCATATGCATTATATGCACCGATATAGGACAGTGGCATATCAGAGATGGATTAGATCAAAAAGCTAAGTTCTACCTCTTCTTACATACGGAATGGATTAACTAAAACAATTAAATCCTACATGGATGCATGTCTTGTCAACTAAAACAGTTGAACGACATAACGGATGGTTGTTTTTATATTCTGCACTAGGAAGGATAGGGATTTAATTAAAACATTTAAATCCTAATTATATATCGTGTCTTGCCGATTATAGTTGATCGGCACAACATTGGTTTTGGATGGAATATATATATATATACTTATGGTACTGTGATATGAGCTTGAGTCTCAGGATCATGGTTAGGGTGTGTATATCGCAAAGGTTGGGTAACTAGATATAGCTGATGTTCCCTGACCGGAGATGTACGTGGCCACTGGAAAGTGTGGTTTACATGTTTCCTTCTATGTAGGCTGAACTACACAATAGGTGTAATGACCCGGTCTTTTTCCTCTTTTTCCATTTTCGGCGATTTTCTTTTTTTGTCCTTTTCCTTTTTTGTCCTTTCCCTATTTCGTCTTTTAGTCGTTTTTTATTTTTACTTACTTAACCTCACTTGTTGTGCTCGGATTTGATTCCGATTTTGCATGCATTCATGATATTTGATTTTCATGACATTGGTATTTTTACTTTTCTTGAAAAGTATGCTAGATTAGTACTTTTCTTATAAAGGGCTTGAATGCATACTTTAGTATAATTATTTATAACTTTTGGGGTTTTAGTGTAATTATGTAAAATAATTATTTTTCGTTTTGGGGACCTTTTTGCAATTTATTTTGGAAGATATTTTGAAAAAGGATCATTTTGTAATTTTTGAAAAATGTGACAAGTGTCACACTCTTATGGAGCCATTTATTGGCATTTAGGTGAAGAGACTTGGCACAATGACTTCTTGACATTTGGTGGGTGGAGATTCATCCATGTGTTGTCCTTAGATTGGTGCACATGTAACCATTGATTGTTGACAAGTGTGGGTCTAGGATTAAGTCTTGGAAGGGGCATTGAATTAGTGATAAGTGTAGGTTCACCATTTAGTCTTGCATTGTGTGTATGAGAGAGGTAGTGCAAGAACAAATAGTGAGTGGAGGATTTCTAGCCCTTCCACTCACCATTTTTACACTTTACCTTCTTCATTTCATTATCTCTCATAACCCTAGCAAAGACTTCATTAGAGGAAAGCTTAGTGTAGAGCTTTGACTTCACATTTGACACTCTTCCACTCACTCTAGATCTTTGACCTTAGGAGAGAAAATATTCCTTTCACTCTCCTCTTCAAGAATCCTAACCTTGTTTTCCATTTTGTGCTTGGTAGCATGGATTATAGAGATTCAATTCTCTATTGAGGTAAGGGTGGTAATATGTTTATATTCTAAGTGTTTTATAGTCCTTGTGATTTAATATATATTGTGTACATGCTTTTGATATGATAGTATTGCATATTATAGGAAACCCTCACTTCTTGACTTAGGGTTTATTGATTTAAGCATGTATGATATGTGTAGCATGCTAAATTCTAGAAATTTCACATGTGTTGGTGATGTGGGACACTTGTAGAATTATTGATGTTATATGTAATCTCTATTGATATGAATTGCTATATTTGTTGTTACAATAATTCTATGCCCTTGTGAATTACTAATTGTAATTATTTAGGAGCTTATTGCTATGATGTTGATAATTAGTATATAGAGCTTGTTATTGAGGCATGACTTGAATTGATAAATTTGTGATATTGTATTGTGCATCATATCATGAGGTGAATTTGTCATTTGGCATGCCATTTTAGATTTGGAACCCTAAGACATGGTTTGTATGGTTTCAAAATACTTGTGCATGGAAGGTGGTTTGTATACCTTATTATATATATATAAGTTTTGAACTTGATATATATTTTGGAATCTCTTGGGACATTGTTACATATGACATGGCTAAAGTTTGGCTTTAGTGCGAGAGGTATGAGTTCTCCCCAATTGAGATAGTGCGCATTAGGGTGGTCTTCCTAGCGGGTTAATGCCTGGAATAACCGCATTGATCTTGGTTAAGTCCGAGACGTGATGTCCAAGTCTTCCATTACTTGTTTTCGCATTAAATTTCAAGTTGACAACCAATGCTTAATTATAGCTTGAAGTTTTTGTTATTGGCAAATTAATGTTATTGAGAACATTGATATTGATTTGTATTGCTAAAGAATCATTCAAGTTAGCTTAAGATGATCCTTTAGCACACCTTGAACATAGACGTTAAGTGGAATGCTCCCTTGTATTCGTCTATATTGATCTTGCAATGATATTGAAACTTTAGGGTATACGCATATGCTTTTCCTACGAGTAACTTGATTACTCACCCTAGTGGTTTGGGTTATTTTTCAGGTAAGGAGACCATGTTCATGGATGCTCATCATCCTTAGAAGCTTTTGAGCTATTTGAAGCATTTTTGTATGTTAACATGCAAGTGTTTAGCATGACTTAACTTTTGAAGTTATAATTTTGTATACCATGTATGTATGGTACTTTTGAAGATTATGTAACCTCTTTGATGTGTAAAGATGCTTAATTAATCACTCTTGACATTAAAAGGATGTATGTAATGAGGCCAAGGGCCAAACATGTATGCTTTTGTACTTAGACACCTTTGGTAACAAAGTTTTGCTTCAAATATCTCTTAATCAAATTTTGAGGTTTGAGATGTGAAAATCTTGTAAATGTTGTGTATGAGGCCATGGGCCATTAATTTGCATTCAAGGATCCATATCAAAGATGTTAGTATGTTTACACATTCAAACTTCATGAAAAAATTAGTTTTACACATGCATTTTGAACCAATTCATGAAGGGATTCAAAGTAGAGTTTAGACCTAAGCATTTTGGACTCATAGCAGGTTCAGCAGCAGGTTTTCAAAGTGTTTCGGTCGACCAATGGTCAAATGGTTTTGTGTTTGCACAGTAATCTCACATTCCAGTAGCCAAAAACATTATTCAAGGGTCATTTCGGTCGACCGAACCTTTATTTCGGTCTACCGAAGCAATTGGAACCTTTTTTTTTCATGATTTCAAGTCTCATCAATTTCATTTTGGTTGTCCGAAAGTCCATTTCGGTCTACCAAAATAGCTAGAACCCGAGCCTTGCCTCTGTTGAGTTTCAGCATTGATCATCCGACTTCAATGGGTCATAACTTGTTCGTTTCTAATCCAAATGGGGTGATTCTTGAGCCTAAACTCAAGGATTTTGAGTCATATATCAAATGGTACCAATCCCATTCTCAAATTCCAAACACAGTGGGAGTTATATATGTTTTAGTGAAGTAGTGTCGGTTTTCACTTCAACCGGGACGGGGCATTTTGTGGGATTCTTAGCCAATGTGTATGGAACCTCTTGGAATGTTTCAAAATGATTAGAATATGTTGTATTAACATTTTTTGACTTGTTTAGAGTCAACTTTCTCCTTTTAATAGTGAATTGACCTTTTTGCCCCTTGGATAACAAATTTTATCTTTTTTGACCTTTATTTCTGTTTTTGTCCTCTTTAAGTTCTGTGACTTAATGGAGGGTCACATTTATGTCTTAGGAGTGACTCCTATCTCTAGAGACCTTGGTTTACCTTTAGCTTCCGCAATTCGGATTCGTTATCGGATCACTTTCGGTTCATCACTGATGCACCGGGTTGAAAAACTTGGGCCGTCACAAGTGGTATCAGAGCTCTTAGGTTTGAACACCTTAGGATGACGGGTTTTGTGTGCATATCATGCTTTTGTTGATGTACCTTGATGCATTTACATGCTTTTGATAACATGTTTTGACCTTATAACATGTTTAGATGTTTCGTGATAACATGCTTAGTAGCATGACATGTCTTTATGATTATATGCGTATGTGGTTAAGAGCACCTTTGTTTGACATGTATGCTTATCTGCTTAAGTGCTTAATTATTTTAAGAGTTTTTTTTTTAATTGTTTTAGCATGACAGTATGTTGCATATCTCGTCTTGCTTTATGTTTTGCGCATTCATAGTGTGAAGTGCACTTGGTCATAATAACTTATGTTATTGTTGACCTCATTTCTTTCATGCGTTTAGTGTCATGGTTGTCACGTGTGGAGAGTCTTCGCGTTAAGGCACTGAGGAGCAGGTGGCTAACACCGAGTTCACACGAGGTCCAGGGAGGCCCAGGATTCCAGTTTGTGGCGTGGATGCTAATCCGCCACAGGCACCGACTTATGAGGAGCGAGTGGCTCAGGGAATCAATCAGGGGATTGCTGAATCTCTACGGGAGTTGATACACAAGCAGGTGGCAGGGGTACAGATTCCAGCACCAGTACCGGCACCGATAGTCAATGAGGCACTGGAGTACTTCATGCGACTACTGAGGGTCAAGATTGATCCATTTGCAGGGAGTTCAGATCCGCTAGTCTCAGAAGCTTGGTTGGACCTTATGGTTCGCAAGTTAGACAGTATGGCAGTACCCATGGATAGGTTGATGATTTCCTTGACTGCTTCTTTGTTTACGGGTGATGCAAATATCTGGTGAAGGTCTATGACCAATGTCCACAATGTTGAGTTGATGACTTGGAATGAGTTCAGAGATCTGTTTTTCGAGCGCTTCTTTCCGAGGGCTATGAGGCGGGAGATGAGGACATAGTTTGCAGGTCTTTATCAGGGCATTATGAGTGTCATTGAGTATGAGACACGGTTTACTTCTCTCTCTTGTTATGCCGAGGATATGGTAGTAACAGACGAGGCCAGGGCAATGAAGTTTCAGGATGGGCTACATCTTGACATCAGGCCACGGGTTTCCATTCTTGATTTGAGGACCTACAGGGAAGTGGTCCAGAGGGCTATGCTAGCTGAAGCTGTAACGACCCAGTCATTTGCCTTCCTTTCCTTTTTCCTGAAATTTTACGAATGAATTTTTTTCGTTTAAATTTCTTTTCTGAGCTCTGTTTCGTGTCGCTTAGTGTCATCTCGAGTGCTCAGAATTGGTTCCTGAGACTCTTTTCCATGGATTGACAACTTCTTTTGAGGACTGAGTCATTTTCACATTTTTCGTTTTTTGACACTATGCGCTATTTCGTCCTTTTCCCTATTCTGTTTTATCTCTGTTTGTCAGTTTTTGTCACAACCTCACTTCTCATGCTCGGAGTTGATTCTCGTACAGGATTCATTTTCACATTTCGTCGAGTTGTGTACTCTTGGAATTTCCTCCTGGTCGATGTTTTCCAGTTTTAGGGTTTGTGGCCTCGGTTTTCGCAAAACTTGTTTTGGGCATAACTTTCTGCTCGGGACTCGGTTTTTGACGCCGTTTCTTCCGTTGTTCATATTTTATCATTTTGAATCTTTTTTGTTCACAAAGTTTTGCCATTTGAGCTCGTCTGCTCAAATTTTACTTTTTCGGACCCGGCAGGGCCCGTTCAGGGCACTTTTTGAGATTTCTATAAAAAGGGGGTGAGATATTTTATTTTTGATCTTCTCCCCTCTTCATGCACGACCTAGAGCTCCCATGGCAGCCCAAGGGGTGCTGCTATCTTCTCTCTCCTCTTTTGGTTCACTTTTCCTTGATGGAAAGTCTTCGGCCTTAACGTTTGTTGTTCCCCTCGCCATGCTTTACCTTTCCCCCTTATTAGAATTTAGTTTTGACCATTTCTTGAGTTTGGTTTTGAGGTCAAGTTATGATTTTGATGGGACTTTCATGGGGGTTATGTTCACGGCGTTGTCCCCGACAAAACCTAGTAGTTTCGTCGGATTCGGAGTCGTTCCATTTTGATGGCATTTGAGATTTTCATCTCAAATTGAGGTAGGGGATGTTTTAGGTTTAAATTCTTGTTATATAGCATGCTTGTGATGCTTATACTACTTGCTTGCATGATTAAATATAAAATCTAGAGATTTTATTATTTATTTTTCTTGTACGGGATCTAATTTTCTTGGTTGCTCATGACTTGGTTTAAACATGTAGCATGATTTTATATTGCCCCTTGATATGCTCATTGTCGTGTATTAAAATTGGAACATTTGAATAAGTATTAAAGATTTTATTTAATATTTATCTTAGGTGAAAGATTAATTCACATGGCCTTAACTAGCTTGAAATTAATATGTGTTAGCGTATTACATTAGGCCTTAGCATGCTCTTCAACATAGTTGAATTTGAAAGTAATTGGAGGTGTTTTGAAAATTAGTAATTATTAATTAATTTGCCCCGAGTGCACTATTCATTCCATTCGAATTCCGACTTGATATTCTTAATCTACATGCCATATAGCTTCACATATATTTGATTTAGAATATTCGGTGAGGTTTTGAAACCTTTCATTTAATTAATTTCCTTGTTTAAGATTTAATCCTCATGGTGATATACAACTTGGAATTGAATTGTGGCATGCTAGAAAATTAAGCTTTGGTGTGGTTGTTCACATGTATTAAATTGGGATTAATTGCATGAGAATTGCAACCTTTATTTTATATTTAACTTTAGTGAAAGTTTAATTTACATACGCGTAACTTGCATGAAATAAGCTTGAAATGTGATATTACATTAGTCTTTGGCATGTTCTCTAAGATATGTTAAATTAAGAGCATTTGGTTAAGTTTGAAAATCAAGAGATTTTAATTAAAAGAATTAATTAAAATCTATTTTGTGGTCCCATTAGCTTAGTTAAGGTTTTAACTTGATATTTGTATTGGCCATGACTTGTTTACTAGTATATATTAATTTGGGACTATTAGAAGTTGTTTTAGAACCTTGGTAATTAAATTAGCATGATTTAATTAAAGTTCTACTTTGTTGTTCCAACAACCTAATTGAGTTTTAGAATGGATATAGGTGATGACCATGCCATGTCTTTTAACATGTACTAAATTGAGGTTATTTGGAATTGAATTGGAATCTAGAGAATTTAATTGTGTTTACCTATTTAAATTTTATCAATTTGCTCCATGATCTAGTTGTACTTTAGAAGTGGTTTCTATATTCAAATCATGGACTTAGACTTGTTGTATATTCATTTGGTTATGTTTTGAACATTGGATAACATAGTTGCTATGTTTGTATTCATGAGAATATGTTTTCCTTATTGAATATATTGTTGCCTTGTGTAATGATTTGCACACTTCGTGTTTAACATCATTCATGCATAGCGTGTAACGAATCGCACACTGAAGATTCGACATTCATCACATCCTTTAAGTTGTGAACTTAGAGCATGTATTGTATAGGTTTCCAAATTTGATTATGCTTGGTAGATAGTTGATTATCTTGCATATTCCTGTTGATATATGCGTTGTTGCACAACTTGTTGATTTTGGAAACTTGGGGTGTCGTTGTTTGGCTATGGCTAGGACGTAGTTCTAGTATGGGGGATAGTCCCTCTATATATAATCTAGTGCGCACATAGGGAGGTTACCCATGGGCTAGTAACCCTAAAGTAACTATGTTGTTGGTCTGATCCGGCGTGACGTCCGAGTATCCATTTTGTTTGATTTCGCATTTCATTTTCAAGTTGATAACTATATGATGTTGTAACTTGTTGTTTCTTATTTGTCGTTCCATTTTAAGTTACATGATGTTAACTTTGCGAAATTATACTTTATGCGTTGTATTGGAACTTCCAATGTTGGTTAAATTGCATCGATATTGAAAATCGTGTTTTGACGTTCTAATAAAACTTAGGATTGATCCTATTGATTCATTTATAACATAGACGTTAGGTGGCATGAACCACTACTGTTATTTTGTGCTTTAGATTCTAAGTTGATGGCTTTGAGAACTTAAACCTTGTTGCATTGTATAACATGCTCTTTTGTTGTTGACTTGCATGGATAATGTGATTTTTGTTAACTTGTATTCAAATATGCTTTCGTCATGTTGTATGGATTACTCTAGACCTAATTCAATTGTATTGAACATGCAATTCATGTTAATCTATGCTCAAGCATTCTTCTTGTCATGTTCTTATATTATCCCAACCATGATTCGTTTCATACACGTATGTATATCATGATTCTTGTTGCTTAGACTCTAAGGTAGCTTAGGATGCTCCCCGAGTCTCACTTGGACATAGACATTGGGTGGCATGAGCCTCTTTAACATGTTTCACCTTAAGGTGATAAATTTGTAAAATGTTAGGTCGATGCATGCTCATCTCCTATGAGTAGCTTTATGTTACTCACCCCTACGATACTGGGGCATATTTCAGGTACGAAGACTTGGTTCGTGAAGCCTAGCATTCCTTGGATGTCGAGTAGCTTTCAAGTTTCCATTTCATGCAAATGTTAGCATGAAATGTCATTTTGTAGACTTATATTTCAAAATATGTATATTTGATTCCATGTATGTAATGTGTACATAAGTGCACTCCTTTCAATGTATTTGACATGTATGAGATGAGGCCGGAGGCCAATGACATGTGTATTGTATTCTATACAACTTTTTAACTTCATGAAATATTATGAAAACCTTGAAAAATCGCAAGTCATTCCTTCACCACGATTGCATCGGGTGTGGGAATTCCATTTTCATTCTTTTATAGGATCTTATTAATCTTGTATGAAGTGTGGCCAAGGGCCAAACGGTCATTTGATCCCGTTTTTCATTTTTGGATTCCAAGTTCCATTTTTGCCTTTTTGTCCGTTGGGGGGTCGGATTTTGTATTGGCTATATTTTTAAGCCATGGACCATTGTAGCGCGTCTAAATAGGTAAGTTACATTTGCGTGCATGGTCGTTTCCGGGCAAAACCTTATCGTTTATGTTTTGAGCCTCTTGTGAATTCATTTCGCATTTTTTTTTGCATATTCTGGTCTAGGGGCATTATGGACCTTTCACCTCAGTTTTATTTTCTTCTTTCCATATGGTCACTTAGAAAAGGTGATTTTAGGGGGGGTTTCTTTTTCGTGTTTTTCCAGAAAAGGTCGTCTTGGTACCGGAAATCCCTCGTGAAGTTTCAGCTTCCAGTTTTGATTTAGCAGCTTTATGACCCTCTTGTTCAGTTCTGATCTAGGGGCATTTTCGGGATTTCACAGTGAGTTTTTTTCGATTCCGTCCGCGCAGTCGGGTAGAAAAATCGATTTTAGGGGGGGTTTCTTCTTTGTGTTTTTTCAGAAAAACTCGTCTTGACCTCCGTTTCAAGCCTCAGTTCTGGGTAGATCAAAAAAAATGTAGCAGCAGCCAAGGGCTGCCACCATGCCATGTCTTTGGGCGCCGGCATGCACGCCGGTGGGCTCGCGCATGGGCGCCGTGTGCACCATGGCCCCTCGTCGGGCCGCCGCGACGTCAATTCTTCTTTTGGGCTTTTCTCCTTCGTCCGGACTCCGATTCAAGTGAATTTTTTTTTGAACTTGACTAATTTTTCGCTGTCTTTCCAACGGTGTGCTCGGTTACACCCGGTTCTTCCTGGATAATTACCATTTTACCCTTTTTGCCTTAAGTGTTCGTTTTTCTTCGTCATGCCGTTTCTCCTTCGTCCGGACTCCGAATCATGCGATTCTTGAGTCCATCTTGATTAGTTTTTCGTTGTCCTTCCAGCGGTGTGCTTGGTGGCACCCGAATCTACAATTTTTAGAAATGACTATTTTGCCCCTGGGGACTTATTTGTCATATTTTCGATCTTTTGCTTCCGCATCAGTTCTTGTTGAGTTCCACGACCTCATGGAAGGTCACTTTGACTTCTTAGAGTCTTGTTTTCTGTTTTCGTTTCCGCATTCGGATCCGTTATCGGATCATCCTTACTATTCATCACAGGACACGCTGGCCTAAAAACCAGGGTCATCACAGAAGCAGAGGAACGGGATCAGTTGGGATCAGGGGTTCACATAAGCAGCCTCGCGGAGATAATCCATCATTTTCTAGGAGTCAGTGGAAGAAGGCTAAGGCAGGGAACAATACTCACTCACAGGGGGCATCACAGCAGAATCATTCTGCACCCATAGTTCCTGTATCTATGGGATCAGCTCAGGGAGTGGTTTGTTACCATTGTCAGTAGCCGGGGCACATTAACCCTCGCTGTCCACAGCTTCATCCACAAGCCAGTCAGACTTTAATTTCTACGAAAACAGGGCAGGGAGCTTGCTTCTATTGCAAGAAACCAGATCATTTCAAGAAGGATTGTCCAAGATTGTTGAATAAGCCACATAGTGGCACAGATTCACAGATGGTACCGGCACAGTCTGCAATGGTTCAGTCTGGTTTCAGAGTTCCTCAGGTACCACAGTCAGTGGCGCCGGTTGGCACTTATCCAGCCAGGGGTTCTACATCTACTGTTTTTACACATCAGTTAGGCTATCATGGCAGTTCACAGTAGGGCTCAGGGACTCAGGGACGAGCCTATGCTCTTCCACAGGCGGATGCTTCCACAGGCACCGTTTCAGTTCGAGGTATCTTTCCAGTTTTCAGTTCTTGGGCACGAGTTCTTGTTGACATGGGTGCATTACATTCCTTCATTTCTGTATCATTTGCACATTCATTAGGTCTGGAGGTCACACTTCAGGACAGTTTTCTCTGTGTTGACACACTAGTAGGGGGTCCAGTGTCTTTGGATCGTGTTTATCGGGGTTGTGCTATTGAGATAGCTGGGCGGACCTTGGAGTTCAATTTTGTTGTTCTCGACATGACGGGTTTTGATGTCATTCTTGGGATGGATTGGTTGTCATTCTTTCGGGCTACGATCGATTGCTTCCGCGAGAGGGTGACCGTTTGTACTCCTTTCCATTTTGTGGGAAATCGGAGTGATTCTCACCCGGCTATGGTTTTCAGCATTGGTGACTGGAGTCGCCACAGATCCTACTTGGCTAGTTTGCTAGTTGACGAGGATAGCAGTTTGGGCCGTGTTTTTCTGACAGTTGTTGAGGATTTTGTTGATGTCTTTCCAGAGGAACTAACGGAGTTACCTCCTTTAAGGTAAGTGGTTTTTGCCATTGATGTCATTCCTGGCATGGCACCCAACTCTATGGCATCGTACCGTATGGCACTGGCAGAGCTTGATGAGTTGAAAGGTCAGCTGAATGATTTGAAAGCTAAGGGCTTTATTCATCATAGTGCTTCACCATGGGGAGCACCAGTTCTTTTTGCGAAGAAGAAGGATGGGTCTTTGAGACTTTGCATCGATTATTGCAAGTTGAATCAAGTTACGATCAAGAACAGATATCCTTTGCCTAGGATTGATGACTTGTTTGATCAGTTGAAGGGAGCGACATGCTTTTCGAAGATTGATTTGAGATCAGGTTACTATTAGTTGAGGGTTAAGGATGAGGATATATCCAAGACTACTTTTCATACACAATATGGCCATTATGAGTTTCTGGTGATGCCATTTGGTTTGACCAATGCTCCAGCAGCTTTTATGGATTTGATGAACTGTGTATTCAGTGACTATCTTGACAAATTTGTGGTGGTGTTCGTTGATGACATTCTCGTGTACTCAGCTTCGAGGGAGGAGCATGAGTATCATTTGAGAGCAGTTTTGCAGATCCTTAGGGATAACTAATTGTATGCCAAGTTCGAGAAATGCGAATTTTGGCTACCAGAGGTGAAGTTCCTTGGACACATTGTGTCAGGGGGTGGTGTTGCAGTGGATCCGTTGAAGATTGAGTCTGTGATGGATTGGGAGCGTCCGAAGACAGTGTTTGAGATTCGGAGCTTTCTTGGCTTAGCCGGCTATTATAGGAGATTTGTTCGGGATTTCTCTTGTTTAGCGGCACTTATAACTCGACTTACTCGCAAGGGGGTCAAGTTCATATGGAATGAGGCTTGTGATTTTGCTTTTCAGGAGTTAAAGGTCAGGTTGACATCAGCTCTAGTTTTGATCATACCTGAACGTGGTTTGGGTTACGTGATTTATTGTGATGCTTCGTGAGAAGGTTTGGGTTGTGTTCTGATGCAGACTGAACGGGTGGTAGCTTATGGGTCTCGACAGTTGAAGACTCACGAGTTGAACTATCCGACACATGATTTGGAGTTGGCAGTAGTTATCTTTGCCCTTAAGGGGTGGAGACACTATTTGTATGGGGAGAAGTTCGAAGTTTTCTCCAATCACAAGAGTCTCAAATATCTCTTCTCTCAAAAGGATTTGAATTTGAGACAGCGCAGATGGAGGACTATGACTTTATGTTGCAGTATCATCCGCGGAAGGCCAATGTGGTGGCTGATGCATTGAGTAGGAAGTCACGGGGTACTCTTGCTAGCATTTCCATTCACAGATGGAAGATGCTAGAAGAGCTTGCAGATCTAGGTTTGTAGTTGTATGAGGATGTTTCACCGGCTATTTTGTTTAGCCTTGTGGCTCAACCAGCTCTTATTTGTAGAGTTATTGAGGCACAGCAGGAGGATGGGGAGATGAAGTCCATCCACGAGCAGATTTCAGGCGGCGAGAATGTAGAGGGTTGGACCTTGCATTCAGACAGTGGTCTCAGGTACAGAGGGAGGATATTTGTCCCTTTGTCTTGTCGTGACGTTGTTCTTCGGGATTTTCACCATTCTCGACTCGCAGTTCATCCTGGTGGTACGAAAATGTATCACAATTTGCGGAGACAGTTTTAGTAGAAAGGTATGAAACGGGATGTTTCTCAGTTCGTGGCTAAATGCCTTACCTGTCAACAAGTGAAGGCAGAGCATCAGAGATCGGCAGGTTTGTTGCAAACACTACCAGTGGCAGAGTGGAAGTGGGAGCACATCACTGTGGATTTCGTGACGGGACTTCCGAGATCCAAGGCAGGGAATGATGTCGTTTGGGTCATTGTTGACAGATTGACTAAGATGGCTCACTTCTTGCCTATGGCTGTGACAGATGACACAGAGAGGCTTAGTGGACTGTATGTGGGATAGATTGTCAGGCTCCACGGGGTTCCAGTGTCAATTGTTTCGGATAGGGACCCCAGGTTCACATCACACTTTTGGCAGAGTTTTCAGGAGGCTCTTGACACGGGGCTTCATTTCAGCACAGCATTCCATCCTCAGACTGATGGTCAGTTAGAGCGTACCATTCAGATATTAGAGGATATGCTACGAGCTTGCATTTTGGGGGTAGTTGGGAAGACTACTTACCCTTGGTTGAGTTTGCCTACAACAACAGTTACCAGACCAGTATTGGCATGGCACCTTTTGAGGCGTTGTATGGCAGACCTTGCAGATCTCCAATTTGTTGGACCGAGGTAGGTGATACAGTCGTCTTAGGTCCTGATATTGTCTTTGAGACTACAAAGAAGATAAGTTGATTCGGCAGCGATTGGCTACAGCTCAGAGCAGACAGAAAAGTTATGCGGATAAGAGGAGGAGATCCTTGTCTTTTGAGGTAGGAGACCACGTCTTTCTCAAGATTTTTCCATGGAAGGGACTTCTGAGATTTAGACAGATAGGCAAGTTGTCTCCTAGGTTCATTGTACCATTTCAGATTTTGGAGCGCGTCGGTGAAGTTGCTTATCGTTTGGCATTACTGCCAGACCTGGATAGGGTTCACGACATTTTCCATGTATCTATGTTGAGGAAGTACGAGCCGGATCCATCGCATGTTTTACGGTGGACAGATGTTGTTGTTGATGAGGACACGACCTACGAGGAGGGTCCGGTCCAGATTCTTGATTCACGGGAGCAGGTTTTGCGGACCAAGACCATTCCATTGGTTAAGGTCTTGTGGAGACATCACGGCGTTGAGGAGGCTACCTGGGAGATCGAACAGGAGGTTCGCTTTCGGTATCCCCATTTGTTCTCTCTTTTAGGCACGACTCAATTTCGGGGACGAAATCCATTTAAGGAGGGTAGGTTGTAATGACCCGGTCTTTTTCCTCTTTTTCCATTTTCGACGATTTTCTTTTTTCGTCCTTTTCCTTTTTTGTCTTTTCCCTATTTTATCTTTTAGTAGTTTTTCATTTTTCCTTGCATAACCTCATTTGTTGTGCTCGGATTTGATTCCGATTTTGCATGCATTCATGATATTTGATTTCCATGACATTGGTATTTTTACTTTTCTTGAAAAGCATGCTAGATTAGTACTTTTCTTGTAAAGGGCATGAATGCATACTTTAGTGTAATTATTTATAGATTTTGGGGTTTTAGTGTAATTATGTAGAATAATTATTTTTCGTTTTAGGGACCTTTTTGTAATTTGTTTTGGAAGATATTTTGAAAAAGGACCATTTTATAATTTTTGGAAAGTGTGACAAGTGTCACACTCTCATGGAGCCATTTGTTGGCATTTAGGTGAAGAAACTTGGCACCATGACTTCTTGACATTTGGTGGGTGGAGATTCATCCATGTGTTGTCCTTAGATTAGTGCACATGTAACCATTGATTGTTGACAAGTGTGGGTCTAGGATTAAGTCTTGGAAGGGGCATTGGATTAGTGACAAGTGTAGGTTCACCATTTAGTCTTGCATTGTGTGTGTGAGAGAGGTAGTGCAAGAACAAATAGTGAGTGGAGGATTTCTAGCCCTTCCACTCATCATATTTACACTTTACCTTCTTCATTTCATTATCTCTCATGAACCCTAGCAAAGACTCCATTAGAGGAAAGCTTAGTATAGAGCTTTGACTTTATATTTGACACTCTTCCACTCACCCTAGACCTTTGACCTTAGGAGAGAAAACATTCCTTTCACTCTCCTCTTCAAGAATCCTAACCTTGTTTTCCATTTTGTGCTTGGTAGCTTGGATTATAGAGATTCATTTCTCTATTAAGGTAGGGGTGGTAGTATGTTTATATTCTAAGTGTTTTATAGTCCTTATGGTTTAATATATGTTGTGTACATGCTTTTGATATGATAGTATTGCTTATTATAGAAAACCCTCACTTCTTGACTTAGGGTTTATTGATTTAAGTATGTATGATATGTGTAAACCATGTGTAGGAGGATTATATAATTTAGTAGCATGCTAAATTCTAGAAATTTCACATGTGTTAGTGATGTGGGACACTTGTAGAATTATTGATGTTATATGCAATCTCTATTGATATGAATTGCTATATTTGTTGTTACAATAATTCTATGCCTTTGTGAATTACTAATTGTAATTATTTAGGAGCTTATTGCTATGATGTTGATAATTAGTATATAGAGTTTGTTATTGAGGCATAACTTGAATTGATAAATTTGTGATATTGTATTGTGCATAATATCATGAGGTGAATTTGTCATTTGGCATGCCATTCTAGATTTGGAACCCTAAGACATGGTTTATATGGTTTCAAAATACTTGTGCATGGAAGGTGGTTTGTATGCCTTATTATATATATATAAGTTTTGAACTTGATATATATTTTGGAATCTCTTGGGACATTGTTACATGTGACATGGCTAAAGTTTGGCTTTAGTGTGGGAGGTATGAGTTCTCCCCAATTGACATAGTGCGCATTAGGGTGGTCTTCCCAGCGGGTTAATGCCCGGAATAACCATATTGATCTTGGTTAAGTCCGAGACGTGATGTCCAAGTCTTCCATTACTTGTTTTTGCATTAAATTTCAAGTTGACAACCAATGCTTAATTATAGCATGAAGTTCTTGTTATTGGCGAATTGATGTTGTTGAGAACATTGATATTGATTTGTATTGCTAAAGAATCATTCAAGTTAGCTTAAGATGATCCCTTAGCACACCTTAAACATAGACGTTAAGTGGAATGCTCCCTTGTATTCGTCTATATTGATCTTGCAATGATATTGAAACTTTAAGGTATACTGATAAGCGCCAAATATTGCATATTTAAGCGCCCTTAATTGCATTATTTAAGTCCATTGTTTGCTTATTTTATGTAGATTATCCCCTTTTTTGTGTTTGTATATATTTTCAGGTCCTTTTGCCAAAAAGGAGTACAAATAAGACTTTGTGGATTTTAGACCATCAAAAGGCACAAGGCTGAATTTCTGGCAGCAGTGGAGTCAGGACTTTGGTCGCCATTTTGACCTTGTAAACTTGAGAACTGGACTTCCATTATAAAATGGAATATTTAGAGCTCTGAATTAGCTTTCTAAATCTTCAAACGGTTTGTCATTCGGAGCTTGGAGCAGAGAGTTATGGCCTTGTTACCAGAGGTGCACAGAACTGCCTGGCAGCAATGAAATTCTGCCTTGATCTTCATTTTCGACCAACCATCCTTGAGAATTGGATCTCCACCAAAACATGAAGTATTTAAAAATCTAAATTAGCTCTCCAAATCTTCAAACAGTTTATCATTCAGAGTTTGGAGCACAAAGTTATGCCCATTTCATCAAAGTAGGTCTGGGCGGAGCAAGTGAAGCATGGAGCTTTTTACACTAAATTCGAAAGCTCGAGGCCTTGCTTTGAGTGCTCGAATTTTGGGTAGAATGCCCTTTGGAAATGGCTCATTTCAGCCCACTTGCACCTTGGTTTCTTCATTTTATTTTCCTCTTTAATGAAGTGGTTGGAGATGTTGGTTGGTAGCCTCTTGGAGTGGATAAGATATCTAATAAAGGGAAGCAAGGCCACACAAAATCATTAGGCTTCATTCTACAAGATGAGAGGAGGGAGAAGAGAGCAAAGAAGAGGAGTTCTTGAAGCTTCAAGGAGGAAGCTCGAAAATGGAGGGGAAAGCCTTGCTTCTTCCTTCATCTAGGGCCACCATGGATAACTAAACCTCTTCTAGGGAGGTGATGAAGCTCCATTTTGTAAGCTTTGCTTTGTTTTGATTTATATTTGGGGGTTAATATATGTATGTAATCCTTCCACGAACTAGAGCTCTTCATTTGATGTAATGAATTTCAATATCTATACATAATCATCTTGAGTTAAATATCTTGTCTTAGATGGTTTTTCTCCTATGATTATATTGCTACATTTTCATAGTGACAATGGAATGGAGTTTATGGAAGTGTTGTTAATGGCATGATAGTTAGGAGATTTGATAATCTATTGCTTAGGATCTTCCTTTGATAGATTATTCTTGGATTCTATGTCATGTGCTTCTACTATGTGATTAAGGGCTTGATAACTCTATGCTTAGTGAGTATGTCTAAGGTTACAACCTAGTTTAGGTAATCAAAACATACAATGCTTTGATAGGTTATTCTTACCTATTGATTTCATAAATTTCTTGAAGGGAATGTAATAATTTGTGTTGTTGCATCCCATATATGTTATTCCCCTAAGTAAATCATATCCTAGCATGCTTATTGATGGTTGTGGAGTCTCTTCCCTAGTCTCTTCTCTATTGTTCTATCTCATCTAATTCTTGCAAGTCATTATTGTTTTATGCACATTTGAATTCCTAGTTTAGTGACCATCAAACAAACCCTTATTACCCCTTATCATTCTAAGAACAATTCTAGACACTTAGGTTGCCATAGACTAGCGCAGTCCCAGTGGTTCGACTTACCCGACCAATAGCCCTATTTTACAATGATTCATGCTATTGCGAAGGTTGATGTTAATTGACCAACCGATCATATATGCATATGCTTCTCCTACGAGTAACTTGATTACTCACCCTAGTGGTTTGGGTTGTTTTTCAAGTAAAGAGACCATGTTCATGGATTCTCATCATCCTTAGAAGCTTTTGAGCTATTTTTGTATATTAATATGCAAGTGTTTAGCATGACTTAACTTTTGAAGTTATAATTTTGTATACCATGTATGTATGGTACTTTTGAAGATTATGTAACCTCTTTGATGTGTAAAGATGCTTAATTAATCACTCTTGACATTAGAAGCATGTATGTAATGAGGCCAAGGGCCAAACATGTATGCTTTTGTACTTAAACACCTTTGGTAACAAAGTTTTGCTTCAAATATCTCTTAATTGAATTTTGAGGTTTGACATGTGAAAATCTTGTAAATGTTGTGTATGAGGCCATGGGCCATTAATTTGCATTCAAGGATCCATATCAAAGATGTTAGTATGTTCACATACTCAAACTTCATGAAAAAATTAGTTTTACACATGCATTTTGAAACAATTCATGAAGGGATTCAAAGTAGAGTTTAGACCTTAGCATCTTGGACTCATAGCAGGTTCAGCAGTAGGTTTTTGAAGTGTTTCGATCGACTGAAGCTCCATTTCAGTTGACCGATTGTCAAATGGTTTTGTGTTTGCACAGTAATCTCACATTCCAGTAGCCAAAAACACTGTTCGAGGGTCATTTCGGTCGACCGAACCTTTATTTCGGTCCACCGAAAAAATTAGAACCTTTTCTTCATGATTTCAGGTCTCATCACGTTCATTTTGGTCGTTCGAAAGTCCATTTCGGTCGACCGAAATAGCTAGAACCCGAGCCTTGCCTCTGTTGAGTTTCAACACTGATCATCCGACTTCAACGGGTCATAACTTCTTCGTTTCTAATCCAAATGGGGTGATTCTTGAGCCTAAACTCAAGGATTTTGAGTCAAATTTCCAATGGTACCAATCCCATTCTCAAATTATAGACACAGTGGGAGTTATGTATGTTTTAGTGAAGTAGTGTCAGTTTTCACTTCAACCGGGATGGGGCATTTTGTGGGATTCTTAGCCAATGTTCTTGGAAACTCTTGGAATGTTTCAAAATGATTAGATTAGGTTGTATTAACATTTTTTGACTTATTTAGAGTCAAGTTTGTCCTTTTAATAGTGAATTGACCTTTTTACCCATTGGATAGCAAATTTTATCCTTTTTGACCTTTGTTTCCGTTTTTGTCCTCTTTAAGTTCTGTGACCTCATGGAGGGTCACATTTGTGTCTTAGGAGTGACTCGTATCTCTAGATACCTTGGTTTACCTTTAGCTTCTGCAATTCGGATTCGTTATCGGATCACTTTCAGTTCGTCACTGACGCACCGGGTTGAAAAACTTGGGCCGTCACAATATGCTAGTGAGCATCCTATAGTGTGTATCTACATATATATGGACTATTTTAGTTATTACCGAGCTATCTAGGATGTATCTGCGTATCGAGTTTATGTATGGATTGTAGTAGTATGGAACTTATATGTGGGCCTGACCCACTCTTATTTTTCAGGTATTCGTTAGTACCAGGCTTAGGGCTTGATCGTGTGGATGCAAATACAGACACTCACTCTTCCAATTACATAGGATTTCCTTTCTTCTTTTAGTTTTGGATTTTGGTTTTGTATTTATTGTTCATTTCGAGTTATTAGGGGTTCACTAAATAGATTCCCGAGTTATACGGATTTGAAGGATTTAAATGATATTAATTTATTATTTAAAGTTTGAGGATTTTTATTTTAGATTTCTTTCAACGCATTATTATCTTATTCTTAATTCAGTTTTTATTCCTGCTTGTTTACATATTGATTGTTTGGTATCCCTCGGATCTGTGCTCGAACTTGATCAGTTGTGGCTCTAGAATCGAGGGGTATCACACGCATCATAGTCCTTCCATGTAAACAAAGGCAATATGGTCCTTTCGTGTAAACAAGGGCAATATAGTCCTTTAAATTTGAAATTAGTAACACGTGATAGCATGTGCAATCGGAATCTGGTCGGAAAAGGTGATTTGCAACAAAATGGTATAATTTAGGGGGTTAGTTGCAACTTTCGTAGTTTAAGGGGTTAGTTGCTGATTTGTTAATAGTTCTGGAAGGTTTTTTGCATTTTACCCTATATATAATGTATGCTATAGCTCAACCAATGTGTACACAATACAACGCTGTTCAAAAAAAATAAATATTCAAGATTAGTCAGCCTACACCCAACCATTATAATATTAACCAAATTGATTAAAAACAATTATGGAATAAGATATATATATATATATATATATATATATATATATACACATTATATGATGTGTTGGTTAACCTATATCATATTGTGTGTGTGTGTGTGTATATATATATATATACACACACACACACACAATATGATATAGGTTAACCAACACATCATATAATGTATGATATAGGTTAACCTTAACTCCTCTGTTCCATAACACGTCTTAATTTCTAATTAATTAATTAGAGTAGCCTCACATAATCGTATATAACATGTAAACATGATCAAATAATCACCACCCAATCAGATCCATAATTTTAGAGGTTATAATGACATGATTCAGCATAATCATATATTTATTTATATATACACATCAATTTCTTCACATTCATTTATCTTATGTCTATCTATGTCTACGATTGTGATACCCAAGGTGTAGAATTTATGTGTTCTGAGAGGAGAAATAGAAAATAACTTGCCTGAAGGTTTCGAAATGAAACCGTCATCGCAAGCTTTCTAGATCTGATCTATTCTACAACTCCGGCTCCTCGCCGTCGTCCTCTATAGACCTGGCCTGTTCCTTCTTGCTCCGGCCTCCCTTTTTTTCTTCCTTTTTTTTTTTTTTTTTTCTTTCCTTCTTTTTCTTTGCAAATCTCTCTCTTTCTCGGCATCTCCCCCCCTTTCTCTCTCACTTCTAATATATATATATATATATATATATATATATAATAGTATATATCCCAGTAAATAAATAAATATATATAGTAATTATGTTTATAGACGTAACACACATAAATATATATATATATATATATATATATATATGTAATATATATTTATAAATCCTTTTTAACTGATACTTACCATATATATACATATAGTCATATACATATATACTTACTATATATATAAATTATATAAAATAAATATATATAATAATTAGTCCATAATGTTACTATATATATATTATTTCCATATATATACATAACTCCCAACTTTATAGAATTATGACCTTACTAGTCAAACGTATAAATATATTCATATAATTTAATTATATCTATATAAATATATAGTTAGATAATTTATATATATATATATATATATATATATATATATATATATATATATATATAATCATGCATCCATGGGGCTTAAACCAACCTAAATCCTTTAAGGCTTCCTCTCTAGCCCAAGACCCAAATCCCTACTCCAAATAATCCAAATCCAGTCCATTAAACTTAAACAAATAATTAAATAAATAAATATTTAACATTAAAACAATTAAATACATAGAGCACATAAACAAAGAAGAATTAATAACTGAGCCATACCAAACAAATAAAAATCAACACACCAACAAATCGATCAGCAATCAAGCACATACACACACAATCATCATACCAATAAATCAAATAAATAAGTAAATAAATTATAAATTTAAAACCAATAAATTCATTTAAAGACGATTAATTTAATTAAATAACTCTTTTACAATATAAGGGTATTACAAAAACTACCCCAGTGCTTGAGCATAAAAGTTTGTGCCCGAGCTATGGCCTGAAAAGATGACTCTAATGCCATATTTTGGCCTTGGCTTAGTCCCTATAATGCTCCTTAAGTTATAGAACAATATCATACACCTTCGACCTGTCCAAAAACATACATAAAACCTGTATACAATGATAATGAAATGATCATACATCATAAAAGAGTTCAAAAAATACATTTCTATATTGTAATACATCCAAATATGATCCATGAATACATTAAATTGCAAAATAACATAAGTCTAGTATTGAGGCTTTACAAAAATACATATACTACAAAAGATAGCAAAATAAGATTCTTCCTAGTCTCGTCTACGCTTGTGGGGGAACGTCATCCACCACTTCTTTTTCGTGACCTAAAAAATGTAGAGGAATAAACACAAGGCCCAGTAGAGATTGCCTAAGTGACATCTTCTTAAGCAAAGTAAATAAAATCATTCCTTACAAACAAAGAATAGATAAAAAGGGTGGGAATATGCTGGGGATCTCATAATTTGTACTTAACTCATCAATAACCATCAATGTCAAAACAATGCAATGCAATACATGAAATGAGTTATACACCCATTTGTCACCTACACACTCACCTAACACAACACACACCGAAAACGTACTAATTAGCCAGACTTTGGGTGACTCCCGTCATCCTTGGCAAATGGTACGTCCCAACTACCATTTAGGGCCCGAGGTCGCATAATCATTCACGGGTACCTTCCATGTCCCTAATAACTAATTAGCACCTCTGGTAAAGGGGTACCTCCCCAACAACCAGGTTTGAGAAAAACCTTTATTCAAAACTTTTCAAAACCACATTCCACCACCTCACATACCCACACACATGCCCCCTCACACAACCACACCAATGACTATGAAATAATGCCAATGCTATGTGTATTAATATCATGCTATGACATCATTTACTTACCAATATGCTTGTCTCAACTTTAGAACAATGCATATCTATACAAGTCCATAGGAAGTAACATAAACATTTCATAAATACAACGTACACATTTACATCACATATTGCATGCTTGAAGACATAAAAATTCTCACATAACACATTGGCAACATAGCATATGATTTTCACATAGCATTCAACCACATAGTCACATATAACATGATATTTACAAAGACAATTCTTCAAATGTAACCCTGGGAGAAAATTATTCAATTAAGCATCAAATTAATAAGCAAAATGTGGGGAAAAACATAGAATCAATTACTAAACCTAAGGAATTTGATATTTAGACAACTCTACCTTGATTTGAAGCAAAAGTCTCAATTTATGCCCTAAATTTGAAAATGCCAAAATCACCCAAACGAAAATTGGCTCCGATCACAATGAAGCTCTTGTCGAGCTCCACAACTCTGCCTAATGGCAAAGATCAATTTATGAAGGAAGAAGGAGAATAGGAGGATTGAATGTTGAGATCAAAATAAAAATAAAATAGAGAGAGGAGATATTTCGACTGAAAGAAGGAGAAAGAATGGCAAAAAAATTATCATAGCCGCATCTTTGACATATCTTGAATATCTATAAAAAAATTTATTTTTACTTTTATATTTAGATTTAAAATTCGAGCTGAGCCCTTTGATTTTAAAAAATATACATTCACAAATTGACCATGTCGTGTCCCAAAATTTGTCATTGCCACGTCTTTGACATTCAACCTTGTCCTTTGTGTATTCGAGTCTGTCTTTTTGGTGTCTGTTTTTTAAAAATAATAATTTAAAATTGTGAACAATTTTAATCGTGTCAGGCATATATTCGGCTATGTCCTCGGCATGTTCATGTCAGATGCCATGACACTTAGTGTTGTGCTTCATAACTAAGAAAGGAGAGTTAAGGATGATTGAGATAAAATTTATAGATGTGAAAGTTGTCAGTTAATGTGTGCTAGTTGGTGTCACCTCTCAGCTTCGTTGACGGTAGTCAATTCCAAGGGTGCAGTGGCAATTGTGTTACTTGATGAGCGCTAAAAAGTGTGCATTTAAACCCCTTAAGCTTGAGTGTTCTAGGACCTTTATCTATCTTATTTTCCCGTTTTAGATTAATTTCATGTTATTGCCATTTTTAGGTGCTTATCCCTAAAAGAAGTCAATTCAGCCAACTTAGAGCATAAAAGAAGCAATCTCAAGCTGAATGGAAGAATGGAGCAAAGTGGAAGCAAAATGGTGGAAATCAGCAATCTTCGATCGATCAGGAATATTTTTGATCGATCTCACATTGATCGATCCAGCCTCATCAAGATGGATCAAAACCCTTGTCCTTATCCTCAAAGAATTTCCTTCTTCGATCGATCTAACTTCCTTTAGATCGATCGAACTTTCTTAATCTTATCCTCCTCTACCACTTTTGTCTTTTTCCCAAAATATCCTAAAATATCTCAGAGATTTGTCATATTCTAAAAAGGTGCCACTAAGGATTGATCGATCTGGCCTTAATTTGATGGATCTGGCCACGGTTCGATCGATCTCATCTAAATTCGATCGATTGAACCTCCTCAAGTTCAAAATAAAACAGAATCCAGCTCATTAAAAGAGGTCTCGTGGTGCAATCATTGGAAGGGACCCTAGTGCACGAGACCTGACCATTGGGTGTGACACTTGAGCTACCTATATAAGGATTTTGAGTCATTCTTACAAAAAAGATATATATCACAAGGGAGACATATCTCATAACATATATCTTGGAGAGGAGGCTAGAGCTTAGAGAGACATACACTAATTTGGGAGTTCTTCCATTCTTCTAGGGTTTTCATCAAGAAAAAGATCATTCCTACCATGGAGATGGCCCTTGAGGGTTGGATGACTACATCAATGAGTGGCTAAACATCTTCTTGAGGCTAAAGTTAGCCCTAAGCATGCCATCTAGCCCTTGATGATTTGTGTTGATTAATGCTTCCAATTGATCATTTCATTCTATTCATATGTCTATGTATGCTAGAATAGATGGTCATGTGTTTATCTCTTGGTTTTGTGATATTGATGCATATCTATGTGTATCGATGTTATGAATCTAGAGATTTTAAAGGCATAGTGCTTAAATGGAATACACTTGTGATTTGTTTGATGGTTCATACTCATTTCTTGATGGATTGTGTCTCTACCTTAGTTTAATTAGTTTAATTTTCATGTCCTTAGCTTAGATGTAGTGTAGTTGCTTTACTTTCTTAGATGTGAGGACAATCCATGCTTATTGTTTGATGTTCCATACTTATGAATACAAGTAGTATAATTCTCTAGTTTGTTAGTGTGTTGATTATGAGCTTAAAAAAAGGATTAATGGCTTAGTTTAATATATTGTGCTATTCACAAGGTTGTCCAGACAATGTATACTTAATTAGTCAATCCATGCTTATTGATTCAATCAATCACACCTCTTTGTATTGCAACACATATTTCCCCTCATTCATTACACATTGAGTGTCTAGAATGGTGATGTTTAATGGTGACCTCTAGATCCCAAGACCTCTCTCTCTTGTTCTCTACCTTTTATTTACTTCAATTACTTTGAATTGAATTTATTTACATTGTAGTTTAATTACCCAAACAAACAATCTTTTGATCACTCGACCTACTAATCCAACCTTGTTTCCATTTCAAGCACGCACCCAATCCCTTGGGACGATCCCTACTCACCCTAGCTATATTAGTAGTTAGAGTTAGCAGTGACACTTTATACAGTTAAACTTGGCCACACTTTTATTACAACTTTGTTGGTTGACACGACTAAGGCGACACCATTACTAATCCAGGAGAGAGAGTTTTGAGTTATGATCTCTATAGAAAGAATGTGTAGTGATGTGTGTGATATAAACAAGTGTAAAAGAGAGCTTTATGTAGACTTAATAATGCTGGATATGGATACGAGACACATGTACCATACGAAACAGAATTAAGGATACAAAGAATCTAAAAAATAAAGAAAATAGGACATGTATACAGAATGGATAGGTACTATTTTTTATTCGAGTCATGTCTTTTTTATTTTGCCAAAAATCACCGTTTTGGATGCAACAACTGTTTTTTTTCTTTTTTTCTTTCTTTTTTTTTTTTTTAAAAAAAATCCAGTAGCAAAGTACTGTTTGGCATAATAACTTCTTGAATAAACCCCAAAATGAGTTATTTTGAGCCGCTTTTTTTTAAAAATAAAAATAAAATTCATTAAATAAAAAATATATTGTTTAGGCACTGTTTGTCCGAAACAAATTTGACTTGGGCCAAAAATCAATTTAAAAACCTATATATTTTTTCCCTTAAAAATTGATTTTTAATTTTTTTTTTTATAAAAAAAAATTTAAATTCATTTCTCTTTTATAAATATCCTAACTTCTACCACCATTCACCTCACATCTAACCCATCTGTATTTTCTACCATTCAAGCTACTTCATCTTCTGTTTTCTCAAGCTTAGTTATTATTTTTAATTATTTAGTTTAATTTATTTTTTTAATCCATAATAGATAATGTATTGTTCGAAATTATAATATCAATCCTACACTTGAAAAAACTGAACAGGCATTTTTGGAGAGCAAAAATCAGGAGTTGCTTTATTTTTTTCTTATTTTAAATGATTAATCACTTTTTACATCTTGAAAAACAAAATCACTTTGTTTAATACAGTATAATTTGTACTTCTGATTGAAATATAATTTTTTTTTCCCCCAAGCTATAAAGACTTTTTTTTTAGCACCAACAAACAGATTAAACTATAGAAGAAGAAAAGGAATAAGCAGGGAGAAGAGCTTTTAACAACCACAGGGGCATATGCTCCACTCCAAATTGCCACACTCGGCTTCAAGAGCCTTTCTACTTAAAAGATGAGCTACAACATTTCCTCCATGAGGAGCCCAAGCAAGAGAGGATCCTAAACAAAGGGAAAGAATAGAACAAATATCCTAAAAAACCAGTACCTGACCCTCCACTGAAACATCTAATTGCATAACTGGCTTGCAATCCCCTTCAGCAATGACGTCTTTGTAGTCCCAATGACTCAGAAGCAATAGAGATTCCTTCAACACCAAAGATTCAGCCAACGGAGGACTAAAAACATTGAAAAGGAAAAAAGTCACCACTTTGATAGGCATACCCAGATGGTTCCGAAGAATCGCTCCGCCTCCACAAATTTTACGTGTTGAATTAAAAGCCGAGTCAAAATTAAGTTTAAAACAACTCATTGCAGGAGGGGACCATACCACCGGAGGAGAAGGGACTGGAAGAACTGATAGGAAAAGAAGGTTATTTTGGCGAGACACCTCATGGAACTCCTGAAATGCCACAAAAGCTTTTGTTACAACATTAAAAGGATCCCAACGTTTCCATTGAAAAACCAGATCACTACGGCATTTCCAAATAGACCAACAAACAAATGTCGCCAAACTCGTATAATTAGCCGAAAAACCAGACGGCGTCCAACGGGCACATAAATCAAACCATCTTTTTTTCCATTCAGATGGAGCGTGAGAAGAAAATTCAATCCGAAGCAGACATAACTTCCAAACTAAACAAGCAAATTCACAAGTATATAGAAGATGATCAACAGTCTCCACCGCACAAAAAGGACATTCAAGAGGAGAAGAAACCCCTCTAATTTCGAGCTGGGAGTTAACCGGAATTCGATCATGCATGCACTGCTAAAGAAACAAAATAATTTTCCTATAAGCCTTAATTTTCCACATGTTGTAATGACCCGGTCATTTCCTTCTTTTCCTTTTTCCTTAGAATTTTACGGATGAATTTTTTTCGTTGAAATTTCTTTTCTGAGTTCAGTTTCTCGTCGCTTAGTGTCGTCTCGAGTGCACGAAAATGATTTCTGAGACTCTTTTCTTTGGATCGACAACTTCTTTTGAGGATCGAGTCATTTCCACATTTTTTATTTTTTTGACACTATTCACTTTTCGTCCTTTTCCCTATTTTGTCTTCTTCCCTATTTTGTCTTTTCCCCGTTTGTCACTTTGTTGACATAACCTCACTCCTTGTGTTCGGAGTTAGTTTTGACTTCACGTATCTTCATTTTAAGTGGTTTCCACAAAATACGTATCTTTACTTTTGCATAAAAGTACTTTGGTTGCTCTCGGTGTCCATAGGGGCATGGATACATAGTTTTTCAGCATCTTTTTCTTTTCTTGGGGTATTTTTCGTAAATATCTTTTGAAGATATTTTATTTCAGGGGTTTTTAAGAAAATATTTTTAGAAGATATTTTCATTCTGGGTCATTAGTGCAGTTTTCACTTTTTTGAGAGGCCATTGTGCAATTAATGAAAGTTATTGCTAAATGCCTTATTTTGAGCCTGCATCCTCGTACGGAATTCATTTTCATAATTCGTCAAGTCATGTAATCATAGAATTTCCTTCTGGTCATTTTTCTCCAGTTTCAGGGTTTCTAGATCCAGTTGCCGCTGAACTTGTTTGGGGCATATCTCTCTGCTCGGGACTCAGTTTTTTATATTGTTTCTTCCGTTGTTTATATTTTCTTATTTAGAGTCTTTTTCTTTCATAGAGTTTTATCATTTGAGCACGTTTGCTCAAAATTCACTTTTCCGGACCCGGCGGGACCCTTTCGGGGCACTTTTTGAGATTTTCTATAAATAGGGGGTCTTAAGTCAAAAAGTCAGATTTCCATCATCTTCTTCACCCTCTTGACCGGCAGCCATGGGAGCCCAAGGGGCTGCCTTCATTCTTTCTTCTCCTCCACTTGATTTCCTTAGTCAAAACTTTTTTGCCTTAACGTTTATCGTTCCCCTCGACGTTCTCTACCTTTCCCCCTTATTAGAATTCATTTCTGACCGTTTCTTGAGTTCGAGTTTGAAGTCAAGTTGTGATTTTGATGGGGCTTCTTGGGGGTTCATGTAAATCGTGTCATCCCCGACAAAACCTAGGAGTTTCGTCGGATTTGGAGCGGTGTCATTTTGGTGGCTTTTGAGATTTTCATCTCAAATTGAGGTAAGGGATGTCTTAATTTTATATTATTGTTGTATTGATTGTTTTATAAGTATATACAACTTGTGAGTATGCCTCATTCAAGTTTTTAGAATTTAATTTATTTATTTTCTTTGTTTAGGATTTAATTCTAATGATGGTATACAGTTTAGAATTAAATTGTGGCATGCTAGTAAATTAGGCCTTGGTGAGTTGTGTAACATATATTAAATTTGGAGCATTTGAATAAGAATTGCAAAACTTATTTAATATTTATCTTTTATGAAAGTTTAATTCATATAGTTGAAACAAGCATGAAATCAACTTGTAATGTGAGATTAAAATAGGCCTTGACATGTTCTCTAACCTATGTTAAATTGAGAGTATTTGGATAAGTTTAGAAATCTAGAGATTTTGAATTAAATGAATTAATTAAAAATCTAATTAATGGTTCCGCTAGTTTGATTGAGTTTTAACTTGATAATGGTAGTGACTTGGGCTTGTTTATTTGTATATATATCCATTTGGGGCTATTTGGGGTTGTTTTAGAAAATCTAGAGATTTAATTATTATGTTTCAATTAAACTCTATTTTCTTGTCTCAATGATCCAAATTAGTTTTTGAGTTGGTTTGTGTAGTGACCATACCATGTTGTTTAACATATTTGAATTAGGGATCATTTGGATGAGATTGCATTTTAATGTTGAAATGAAATTGTTATAGTGTGTAACAAATCGCACATTGAAGATTCGACATTGTGAATGTCATTGCAGACTTGAACTCTAGGACATGGTTTGTGTGGATTCAACCTTATATGTGCATGTAAATTCATTCCTAGACATTATTTGAGATGTATAAGTTTGGTTTAACTTATTGATTTTGCATAAGTTTTGAACTTATTGTTTTTAGAGGCTTGTGAGGATCACGTTCATGTGATGGCTAGGGTTTGGCCCTAGTATGGATTCGTGAGTTTCCTAAGTCATATGAAGTGCTGAGTAGGTAGTACCTTGTGGGTCGTAATTACCTGGAATAACTTATATATGTGCGCACTAGGTAGTACTTTGCGGGCTAGTAACCCGGAATAACTCGATTGGTTTACAGCCAAGGATCCTAGTCTTTCCATTATTTGATTTCACATTTAATTTCAAGTTGTTAATCATGGATTACTTGTAGCTTGAGAATTGATGCTTACTTTGGGTATTTGAATCCTATTTAGTATACTTAAACCTGTATACTTGCCCCATGTTTCATTTTAGTATACTTGTGCCATGTATACTTGTCTTGTGCGTATTTGTTTATCTTAGTATACTTGTGCCATGTATACTTGTCTTGTGTGTATTTGTTTATCTTAGTATACTTGTACCATGTATACTTGTTTTGTGCGTAATTGTTTAGCTTAGTATACTCGTGTTTGTATACTTGATTTATGAGTACTCTATATGTATATCGAATACTTGTGTATGTATATTGGATATTGTTTTTCTTGTTTAACATGAATTAGAGTACTTGAACATATATACTTGTATGTCGTGTACATGTTTTAATACGGTTTAGTGTACTTGTGAGCACGTATACTTGTATGTCGTTGTTCATTTCAATTGTATGAGTAGCTTAGGATGATCCCTGAGTCTCACTTTGACATAGACGTTAGGTGGCATGAGCCCCGTTAACATGTTTCACCTTAAGGTGATATAATTGTAAAATGCTAGGTCAATGCATGCTCATCTCCTACGAGTAGCTTTATGTTACTCACCCATGTAGTGGGGATATTTTTCAAATACGGGAATCAAGGTTCGAGATTCTCATATTACTTGGATGATTTGTAGCCTTGAAGGTTTCAATTCTTGTAAAAGTTGGCATGAAATGCCATTTTGTAGCCTTATTTGTCTAAATTCATATTCTTTGATTAGTATATGTAAAGTTTACATAAGTACACTCGTTTTAATGTATTTGACATGTATAAGATGAGGCCGGAGGCCAATGACATGTATCTTGTATACCATGCACTTTTGTTTTCAAGGTTTATTATGAAAATATTGAGAAATGCGAAGTCATTGCTTCATAACTTTTGCATCGGGTGTGGGAATTTCATTCCGTTTATTTCATAAGGCTTCTATGATCATGTATGAGGTGTGGCCAAGGGCCAAACACCATTTCGTTCTAGGTTTTTCATTTTAGTTCAATTTATTGCATTTTTGGCCGTTAAGAGGTCATATTTTGCATTGGGGTCATTTTGAGGCCGCAGATCATCAGGACGCGTCCTAAATATCTTTTTACGTTTGCGTGCATGTTCACATTGCATAAAACTCTTGAGTTTCAACTTTAGAACTATTTTTGGGCAATTTTATAAGATTTTATGCAAAAACCTTGCATGGAGGTGTCATTTGAGTTCCTCTTTGTTTTAGCATGTTTTAGATGCCTGAACGGGGCTAGGAGATGTTTTCAATCATGTTCGGATCATGTAGGATGCATGTAGAACCATAGAGATGAACCTAGCACCATTTTCACCATTGTAACAGCTGTCCATAGCAGCAGCAGAGGCGTCGGTCGGCTGATGGAACTCCATCGGTCGGCTGACACATACTTTCGAGACCACTCCAGTAGGTTTTTTAGGAAAAACCTTGTTTCGGCCGACCGATGATTGGGGTTCGACCGACCGACGGTTGAGTTTCGGCCGGCTGATAGTTGCATTTCGGTCGACCGATCCTCCATGGGACCTTCTCCTTCCAGTTTTCTTAGTCAGCTTTGTTACTTCGACTTTAGAAGGTCATAACTCCTTCATTTCTGATCTAAATCAGCTCATTCTTGAGCCTAACTTCAAGAGCGTGAAGCTAGCTTTCCAATGATGCCACCCATTTATCAAAACTCCACCTGTAGTGAGAGTTATTCTAGTTCTAGTAAGATAATGTCATGGTATGTCTTAAACGGGGAAAGCCACTTCGTTTTTATTTCATATCTTTTCCGTTCAGACTCAGAATCAGGCGATTCTTGAATCTAATTTTGTTCATTTTTTGTTGTCTTTCCAATGGTGTGCCCGGTGGCACCAATTTCAGTGTGAAATAACCATTTTGCCCTTGGTTCATTTCTTTTTGGGTTAGGCATTCTTGCTTCATTTCTTGGCTCATTTGAGTTCCATGGCTTCATGATGAGTCATTTTGGTGCCTTAGGGATGACGTACATCTTTAGTGGCCATTTTGTTTCTTTTGCTTTTGCATTATGGATCCGTTTTGGGTCATCATAGGACACATTGGGTTTGTAAAAAAATCTAGGGTCGTCACACATGTTATGCCACATAATTTCAGAAATAGCATCAAAGCTTGAACTGGCCTCTAAGGAAGGAGTAGGCGGTTTTTTGAGGAGAGAAAAGGCAATATGATAAGCACTTGTGACAGCAAACCTACTATGAAGAGAGGTTCCCCAAACCTTATGATCACCCTGCCGGAAAGAACTCAAAGGAATTTGGAGGATAAGGTCTCTATCCCATTGGTTAAAACACCGGTCCACCATCGTAACATTCCAGCCATGAAGGGAAGGGGAAAATAAGTCAACAACCAAGGAAAAATTCAGCTCACATTTCTTGGAAGTAACAGCCTGTTTATAGGGATCCGGTAACCAATTGTCAAGCCAATAATTCACCCTCGTACCATCCCCAATACGCCATTTCATCCCTGTTCGAATCACCTCCCTAATGGAAGAAATACTCTTACAGACCCACAAAGCATTAGAACGAGCCGAGGACTCCACAAAGCTACAGTTTTTGAAGTATTTAGGCTTAAAGGTTTTGTAAAGCATAGAATTATCGCCAACCTCCATACACCATGCAATCTTTGCTAAAAGCACCATATTAAAGGCTTCGACAGCTTGAAAACCCAGCCCTCCTACATCCTTGGATTTACACATATCTGGCCAACTAATCCATTTAATTTAATTCGATCTCTCCACTCCGCTCCACCAAAAGTTAAGAAGCTAACTAGATAAGGCTTGAAAATTCTTTTTTGGAAGTCGAAAGCATTGCATGGAAAAAAACCAAAATAGTTGAGAGAATGGATTTCAGAAGAACTTCCCGACCTGCCTTAGATATCATTGATCCCTTTAGAAAACTTACTTTTGCAGAAAGTTTGTCAAAGAGAAAATTGAGAGCTACCATCTTAGAGCGACCCAAGAAAGAGGGTGCACCAAGATAATTATTATACTAGTCCACATTGTGAATGCCCAACAACAACCTATATGACACATATTGAGAAGAGGATGTATTAGGAGAGAAATACAAGCTTGATTTTGCCAAGTTAATCAATTGACCCATCAAAGCTGCGTACCTATCTAAGATAGTTTTGACTCTTTTCACCTTAATATCTCGGGCCCGACAAAACATAAGTGAATCATCCGTAAACAAAAGATGAGATATCAATGGATAGCCCTGCCCTGCCTTGAAACCCAAATGTTGAGAAAGCCGACCAGATAAATTGAACAGGAGGGAAAGATCTTTCGTACAAAAGAGAAATAGAAAAGGAGACAGTGGATCTCCCTGCTTTAGACCTCTGGATAGAATAAAATTAGCACCCCGTTCACCATTAATTAAAATTGAATACGACACTGAGCTGATGTACTCCATAATTAAATTAACCCAACGCAGATTAAACCCCGAATGCTGTAAAAACTTTCCCAAAAAAGCCCAACTGACCCTGTCATAAGCGTTCGTTATGTCTAACTTGAGAGCCATAAAACATAAGTCGCCATTCGTTTTGGATTTCAGAACATAAAGAAGGTCATGAACAATAATAATATTATCATGGATGAGGCGGTTAGGCACGAAATCACTTTGAGTCTCACTAATGAGAAGAGGGACTAGGGGTTTCAATCTGTTAGCTAGCACTTTAGAAAAGATCTTGTATTGCACAGTACATGTAATACCCCTAATTTTAAAAGGATAGTCTCGGCAGTTATTTATTTATTTATTTTTTTATTGTATTTTTGGGTGATTATTTGGTTTCAGTATTTTATTAATTTGATTTAAATTGGTTTTATGTGACATGTGTTTATTTTATTTATTAATTTGATTTAATATGTTTTTGGTACCTGTTTATATAATTTTATTTATTTATTTAGTTGTGTTTATTTAATTGTTTCATCAATTTTATTTAATGGAAATTTAAATTTAAGGGAATTTAGTTTTCATGTTCTTTACGTGAATTTAGGGTTGCAATTTACATAGGTGGCCGACGTAGGTATTTATCTTAGGTCGGTTTATGGGCCGAGATGGGCTCTGGCTTTAAGGTTACATGGATTAGGGTTTAATCACTAAGCCTATAAGTATGTGTGTCACGGTGGTTTAGGGTTTTAGAATAATTAAATGTAATTTCTGTAAAAACAACAGAGACCGTGGGATACAGAGGGAGAATAGAGAGAGATAGGAGAGGAAGGATAGGTGGAAGCAAGGTAGAAGGAACGTGGGTTTGTGGAACAGCAGTGGGGAATTGAACGGGCAATACAGAACTGGGAATTTAGAGTTTCAAGTCTGAAACTCAAAGGCAAGTTCTTTTCTTTCTCCTTCCCTTTGGCTCGTGTTCTGTGCACCTAGATAGTCTCTAGGGATTAGCTAATTAGTAAATGAAACTTATGTGTTTAATGTATGCTTGTTGATGATTCGTTTGCATTGAATTCAAATCTGTTTACAGTTCGTGTAGTGTTGCTCCCAGTTCTGTTCATTAAAGCATATTATAATCTGTTGAGATCTTAGTTACGATTCTTGCTTCTATCTTCTATAAACAAACCCTAGGGATGTTAATGGGATGTTATAAGACTCCTAAGATCAGTTTGTGAAGAGAAACAGAGAGGTTGGAATAGAATTATAATTTCAGTTTTGTTCCTAACGCGGGTTAGTTCGGTAGCAAATTTAATCTCTGTAATTGATTTTAATTGTTGTTATCAAGCCATTGGGATGCTACTGGGTATCAATATGAGACCTAAGTTTGGTTTTAAAAACTAATAGAGTGTTAGGAATAAGCCGGAGAAGGAGCACAAGAGCTGGAACAACGCGCCGGCTCTCAAAGGAGGTGAGAGCCGGCTCCGTAGAAGTGGGAGTTGGCTCCCACAACAAAGTAGAGCCGGCTCTAGGGAGTCCTAGAGCCGGCTCTAGGCTGGAAATAGAGCCTGCTCCAAATTTTGGAGCAGGCTCCCTTTCTATTTTTGATTTATTTTAAGTTTTTTTTTTTTTTTTTTAATTTTCTACGTATTGTGTGCACTGTTGGAGCATGGAGACTTTTGAAATGAATTTGGAACTTTACAGAGGGATTAAGGAATAAAGTTTGAGTGTTATTAAGACTCTAAATTAATTAAAGTTTACTTCTAAATTGTCAGGACAAACAGGGTAAAATTAAGGCATTTCTTATGTTGTTAACAAATGGTAGTTGAATTAATTGTTGAATTAAATTTCAGCAATTTGATGGAATATAATGTGTTTATAAAACTTGTGTTAGAATGCATTCAAGTGCATGATAAGGTCATTTAATTATTAATTTTGATCTATGCATGCTTAGGAGGCTAGTTGCTGAGTTATTAAATCGTTTCCTGCAACTATATGGTTAATGCTTGGATTTAAATTGCCGAATTATTAAACAATCTTCTAAATTTGTTTTAGCAATTTATTGGATAATAATAGGATTATTTAACCTATTCACATGCATGATGGAGTCCCTGACATATTAAATTTGAACAATGCATGTGTTGGATGTTAATTGTTAGAATAGTTTATTCTTCGATGCAATTACAGGGATTACTACTGGGTTTTATTTGCTAGATTGTTAAGATTCCTTCTGCAATTATTGGATGGTGGTTTTTGGTCTGTAAATTATTGAACTATTATATATGTTGTAATTTACATGGATATGGAGGATTGTATGTACCGGTATGGGACGGTGACATACTAGGGATGGTTTAGCTCAAAACGCATAAACCTAACCTAATGGATTAATGGAATGGATTGAAAGATATTGAATCCTAATTGTGACTAAGTCAAACCAGCTGTAACCAAGTTGGATGACTTCTTGGATTAACGGATGGTAGTTAAGTCATATCCACTGAATAAGTTGAGTGACTAACTAGTTGGTTTATTGTAGGTCAGTTTAATAAATAGTTGAACTGCTTACCCTGGATTTGGACGGACTTTATATATATGTTTATGGTACCACGAGTTGAGCTTGAGTCTCAGACTCGTTGGTTAGGGTGCGTATATGCAGTGGATGCGTAGCTGGTTATAATAGGTTGAGGTGTACCCTGTTAGGTCTAGGTACTCATGCCCACCTTTGGGTGCGTATTCGCATGTTGCCTTTTATTCAGGTTGAGACCCCTATTATAGACTAGTGAATGTCCCTTAGTATGGATATATTTATACGTATGGACTAGATAGATATTGTGAGGTGTCTACGGTGTATCTGCGTATCGGGTCACTGTATGGATTGCAGTTAGATTAGAACTTGCTCGTGGGTCTGACCCACTCCTTTATTATTCTTTTCAGGTACTGGACGGTTCCAGCCTTAGAGCTTGATCGTGTTTGTCGAGGACAATCTCACTTTCATCGGATTACGTAGGACTTTCCCCGATGTTTCTAGTATTATCTATTTTCAGTTTCAGTCTCAGTTGAATCTTTAGTTAGGGGTCCATCAGTGGATTCCCAAGTTGTAACTTTGAAGTTTTGGAGGATTGGAGTTTTAAATTTTCAGTTACACATGGAGGATTTTATTATTATTATTTCTTTCAATTTTATTCTATCTTTATTGGTTTTGTCATCTGTGTTCGTTTTAAAATACTTTAATTGTTTGATATTCCCTCGGGTTTGGGCCTGGGCCTGATCAACCCGTGTCTCGGATCCGAGGGGTATCACAATATAATAGGTCGAAAATTAGACATAGAGGTAGGGTGAGGCACCTTGGGGATAAGAACCAAGTTGGTGGAATTAAGAGAGAGTGGCAGCGGACCACTATGGATCAAATCATTGAATCCTTGGAGAAGGTCGCATTTCAGAACCTCCCAATTAGGCTAAAAGAACAAAGGTGTAAAACCATCGGGTCCTAGAGCGTTAAAAGGCCCCAAACTTGCTAAGGCAGACTATAATTCTTTTAAGGAACCTTCTTTTAACAAAAAAACATTCATCTCTGGGGTAACAATTAGGGCCACCTTACTCCAAAACTCGGGATCCCCTTGATCCGGAATGGCTGTAAACAAATCTTGAAAATAATCCTTAGCAACCCGACGAATATCATCTTTTGAGTCTCTCCACTGGACCAAAGAATCCTCCTACCAATAAACCTCATTGTTACAGCGACGGACCTCAGCTTTCCTGTAAAAGAATTTAGTATTTTTGTCATTGTGTTTCAACCACGCAATTCTAGATTTTTGAAGCCAAAAAAGCTCTTCTTCACACCAAGCATTGCCCAACTCCTGCTCCAATTGAAAATATGCAGATTTATCAAAACCCGTCAACACTTTCCTTTAAACTTAATAGAGCTTGTTCAAGCCTATGAATTTCAGACTGAAAATTATTGCATTTACCCCGTTGCCAAAGTTTAAACTCAGATTGACATTGAAGGAGTTTCTTTTGGATACGGGGTAAAGGAGAATCAGAGACAGGGCTTACCTATGCTTTAACTATAAGAGTTTTGAACTCCTCTTCCTTCACCCAACTGGTATCAAAATGAAAGTTACGGCGAAAGTGGAAAAGAGAGTCATTAAGACATAAGAGTAGCGCAGTATGGTCAGATCCTTGAATAGTCAAATAGTGGACCATGCAACGAGGAAATAACTGAGGCCAGCGATAAGTAGCCAGAGCTCTATCCAGACGAGCCAAAATAAGTTTATCCATATCTCTGTTATTTTGTTAGGTAAAGGGAAAGCCTTTGAACCGAATGTCAAGCAGAGCACAATCTTTTAAAAAATTCTTATAATCCTTTAACATCCAACCCTGCTTCAGACGACCACCCCTCTTTTCATCATAGTGTAAAATAGCATTAAAGTCACCCATAAAAATCCAATTCGGACCAAGCTAAAACTGCAAGCTATGGATGTAATGCCATTGGAAGGCCCTGTCATTGTCTGTACAGGAACCATAAACCCCTATGAAAAACCAAAGGGTATCCCCTTTACCGTCCACTCCTTTGAAAAAAAGAGAGCCAAACCACCCGCTCTACCAACAGAAGGCACCACAAAGGACTCGTAACCTTTAAATAAAGCACGAACTTTTTAAACCCGATCACCCACATTTTTTGTTTCTAAGAGAAAAATTAAAGGGGGGGAATGAAAGTGAACTAACTTCCTCAACTGGGAAACTATCAAGGGGTTCCCCAAACCCTAACAATTCCACACCAAAACCCTCATTGAGGGGGTTGGAGCTATTCGAGGCTGGCTGCTACCACCGGATTAGATTGAGGAATCAGTTGTAGAACTTAGGAAAGCAGCACTAGAACTCAGGAAAATAGCACTAGAAATCGACCTTTTAGCTTTCTTTGAAACAAGGAGAGGAGAGACTGTAATAGTTGCATATTTGTGCTTGGTAGGAGGTGTGGAAGTCGCCGTTCGGGAAGCACTGGCTACACGAGCTCGCTTTTTCCAAGTGGAAGGTGTAGTCGAAGCACTCAGGCCCCCGAATCTGGAGAGAGAACAAAATATGAACCGAAGATGCCCTTCTCACACTGATAAAAAGCAAACGGGATTGAGGTAGGTATGAAGGACCCGTTAAGTGGGAAAATGAGTAACTTCAGGAGCAAAAGATGGGCCGGGGTCTGTGTTAAGTGAAGGAGAAGGCCCAAGAACCTTATTCAAGGAAATCTCAGTCGGGTTGGGCCTTGAAACAACAAGGCAGTCTCGAGGCCCAATAGTAGGGAGCACTTCCAGCCTTTAGACATCAGTTGAGTACAAATGGACTAGATCGGATCACCCTGGTCGGTCAACCCATCCACCAAACTTGGATCTTTATCAAATGAAGGAGCAACCTTCGAGAGAGTAGAGTAAATCAGAGGACTGTCCGGGGCATTAATGGACTCAACCACTGGTACATAGGAATTGATGGAGGCACTATGATCACTGTGGATCTCGCCGGAGGGTTCACCGGCCACCGAAAAAATTGGGGCTATATCAACAAAACTCGGCAATGGTCCGGAAGAAGAGCTAGAGGAACCAGAACCTTTTTGATACTCCCCACCAAGCCCGAAGCTTACAACCAACAACTAAACTGACGATCATCAATTGGATCAGAATCAATCTTGGACGGATAGCCGCAGACGGCATGGCTTACCCGGCCACAGAAATAACAGAGGGAAGGGAGACCACATAACGCAATTTTATCTATTTCCGTTTACCCTCATGAACAATTATGAGACCACGTTGAAATGGCTTTGACACATCCATGCCAACCCGGATATGGAGATAACGTCCACCAAAAAAACCAAGATCCCGAACTTTAACCTTTTCACATGATAGAAAAGAGGATGCCAATTCCTTTGCCGCCACTTCAGTCGTTAGATCTAAGGGAATGTTGGTAATTCGGATCCAAAAAGGAACATGCCAGAATGAGTCTGGGTAGAACTGAAACTCCAGCGACCATTATTGAACGGATATGAGGTCACCATCAAAACTCCAGGTGATAAGTGCTCAAATGTTGCACATTTTAGCCTTAAACTAGGGTATTTTAGTCCTTGCATCTATCTTACTTTCATGTTTTAGTTCTAATTTATGTTTTTGTCAATTTCAGGTCAATAAGGTTCAAAGGGCTAATTTTGGTTCATTAAAGCTTTTTGGAGACAAGCAAAGACAATCGAAAAAAGTTTAGAAAATGACAAAAAGAGGCCGCAGCCCATTGTTCGTATTCAAAAGCGGTCAATTCTACCTTTTTTTGGGCCTTTGATGATGTTCCCAATGATCAAGAAGCAAACCGATTAGCCCAGGGCCAAAATGGAGTTAAAAAAGAAATTTCTAGCACTGGAGGATTGATCCCCTAGTGGGGGATCAATCCCCCACTATTGGCAGAAAGGTGTGAAAAATTACCCTTGGGGGATCGATCCCCAAGGCTCCCCAATCCCCTGGCAGCATTATGGGATTTATCTATTTACTTGGCTACAGGATTTTCTTGTTTGGGCTTATTTTGTGAACTATTGGCCTCCAATAGGGTTTGTACTAAAGGAAAAACAAGACCCATTAGTTGAGGAAGAATTTTGTTCATTAATTTAGTTTTGTAATAGTTTTATATCACGTTCTCTCTGGAAAAGAGGCAGAAAAAAGAAAAGAAGAACATGCTAGGGTTTGAAAGAAAAAGCACAGAGAAGAAGAGGATGATGAAGCAAAGGATGGAGCTTGCTGACACCTTAAATCCGTCAACCATGAGTGGCTAATTCTTCAACTTAGGGTTGGATAAACCCTAAGCATGTAACCTAATCTCTAACTTTTCACTTTTTGGGGATTAATTTGTGCAATAGATGTTTTAGCCTTGAATATATGAATTAATTCTTTCATTTGATTATCTATGTTAATCTCATGTTGTCTTATGTGTGCTTAATTGATAATCAACTTCTACACTTGATTTCTTTGTTAATTGAATCTTGTGATGGCTATGCATAGTGTTAATTAGTTGTAATTGTGGTTTAATCCAATACAAGCTATGATTTGTCAAATCAAGCATGTAAATAGGAATCACAAGGCCATAAAATCAACTACAACAATATATTAAACTACCTAAAAATAGAAATTGCAAAGGTTTAGATTACAAGAGACTTAGGGCTTAACCAAGTCCTAAGTGGAGAGCTAGCCCATCATGGATGTGGTGGTCAAGGTGTCAACAAGATGCTCCTCCATGCTTTGCGCCTTCTTCTTTTTCTTTGATGCTCAAGAGAGATGAGTGTGTAGATGTTCTTTAAACCCTTGTGCCTTCACTCTTCTCTTTCTTCTAACCGTAGCCTATTCTTCTTTTCTTCTTTTTTTTCGCCTCTTTTCCAGAGAGAACGTGATATAAAACTATTACAAAAACTAAATTAATGAATAAAATTACTCCTCAACTAATGGGTCTTGTTTTTTCTTTAGTACAAACCCTATTGGAGGCCAATAGTTCACAAAATAAGCCCAAATAAAAAAATTTCGTAGCCAAGTAAATAGATAAATCCCGCAATGCTACCATGGGATGGGGGATTGATCCCTCAGCCTTGGGGACCGATCCCCCAAGGGTAATTTTTCACACCTTTCTGCCAACAGTGGGGGATCAATCCTTTAGTGCTAGAAATTTCTTTTAAGCCCTGTTTAACTCCATTTTGGCCCCGGGCTAATCGGTTTACTTCTTGATCGTTGGGAACATCATCAAAGGCTCGAAAAAAGGTAGAATTGACCACTTTTAAAGGATAAGCACACTATACGAATAATGGGTTGTGGCCTTTTTTTGCCATTTTCTAAACATTTTCTTACTGTCTTTGCTTGACTCCAAAAAGGTTTTAATAAACCGAAATTAGTCCGTTTGAATCTTATTGACCTGAAATTGACAAAAACATAAATTAGAACTAAAATTTGAAAGTAAGATAGATGCAAGGACTAAAATACCCTAGTTTAGGGCTAAAATGTGCAACATTTAATCACTTATCACACCCCCAAACTTAGATATTGCTAGTCCCTAGCAATGAACGATAAAGCAAAAAAATAAATGAACAACTAAACAACTATGAACTAGAAAGCAAATAAAGGATAGCACCATTTTTGTAGGGAACATGGTTGCATTTAGCATATGTAACAAGCCTTTTAAACCCCTAAGTTACCCCTAGTGGACAAGTGAAGTCTCATGAGGGTTTCCAGAAATGGTACCCACAAACATCAAAAGCTCTTTCTCACTTAAGAAGCAACAACACATGTAAAGAAAGTGTTGAAACAAGGCTACCTCAAGTATGCAAAATTTTGCCATTTCTAAGCTATTCTTAACATTTCAACATCATTCAAATAAATATGGTTCTCCACGCATCAAGCAAGTCAATCATACAAATTGAATCAATTATATCCTTCTTTTTTAGTGAACCAGTATCAAAATATGTTGATATCTTAGCAAATCAATGAAATAATCATAGCCTTACCCTCAAACTAGCACACAAATATAGTACTAATCATTAAGACATTGAATGAACCTTATTTATTCAATTTATTTACAGCATGCTCTCTTTGTTTTTATTTTTCTCTATTTTTTATGAGATCTAAGATAAGAGTGTGGTACAATGTAGTGATCTCTTAAGCTTTCTAGAAGATCTATTAACAAACATTAGGTCAATAACTCCTAAACTGGAAGGCTTTAAGGCATTAGGTATAAAGACACCCCTAAGGACTTACAAGCTCAAATCAACTAGGCTACAAATCAAAATAACACTCATCCTATCATTTCCCGCTTTCCCACATTGGTGAGAAGCACTCACTTTTCTTTTCTTTCTCTTTCTCTTTTCCTTGTTCTTTTTGTGATGGCAGTCCATTTTTCATGCGAGAGTTCGGTGGTTAATAAGGCATGAATCCCGATTACTTCGTAAAGGGTTTGTTATTTAGTATGCAAGGTCATTTGTCAAGAATGAAGCTTTCAAAGTCTACTAGCTCAATTGGTATATAACCAAAACATTAATCAACTAAGCATGTACCCCATAAATTGAATACTAGTGTGCGCAAGTGCAAGTGTAGAATTCTAGAATCAACTCTCAAAGCATTTTTAACAAGCATGATGATGTAGACCACAAGAGCAAGCATAATATCAAAAATTAAAAATTTACCCCTAAATGGCATCCTAGAGCATACAAGAAGTATTAGACTCTAACAACTTGCCATTCCAAGGCAACTATGCTTCAAAAGTTAAAAATCATGGCCAAATAGATCCCAAATCTCAATCATGCAATTAAAGCTCAATTTTAAATAGAATGAATCAAGCCACTTTACCCCCAAATTTAAACCGCACATTGTCCTCAATGTGCAATGAGAATAATGAAAAAAATGGAAAGAGTATACCATGGTGGCAAAAGTCTATGAAGCCCGGTAATGATCCATTATGAAAGAGGTCTCCCCCAAACTTGGATTCAAAAACCTACTTGAATAGCCACACTAGCAACTCACATCAAATATCAACATGGGATAAGAATAAACAAATCTTACACTCTAAGGCAATATGAAACAATGAAATAGATAAGATGAGATTAAGCCCTATACAATACATGAAAGTATTCATGACTATACATAAGGGCACAATGGTGAAAAGTTTTTATATTTTTCTTTTTATGAAAACAATGTATAGACAAAATGAAAGAAACAAAATAAATGAAAAATAAAGAACAAAATGCAAAAGAAAATAAAAAAGCCAAAATGCAATAAACAATATGCACAATGATAGGAAAATAAAGAAATGCAAATGCAAAAAAAGATGCAAGAAAAATGAAAAATGAAAGTAAAACACTTTTTTTTTTTTTTTTTTTTTTTTTTAACTACAACAAAGTATGTATAAGCAAAATAAAAATGCAAATGAAAAACAAAAAGAAATGAGGGAGAAATAGAGTTGTGAAACTCTACGAAAAATACTAGTGTTTAACGTCTCTAGCAAGACATTGGGGCAACATGCTAATCAAAAGTGTGAAAAACTGAATATGAGACGTCCTCATTTATCTATTTTTCTATCTTCCCAAGTGGATCCTCTCTCACAACAACAAATTCATCTCCTAAAAGAATGATATGTAAATATATGGAAGACCTTGGTTCTTTCCTTCCATCTATGGTCTTGAAAACAAAATCAATAGTAATGGTTGGTCTTACCTCTTCTTTATGCTCATGAAGTGTAGTCAAAGAATCACTTCCTTTGGTAAATGGTAAGGCATTATTTTTCAAAGACACAATTGGACTTTGTGGAAGGGCACTCTGTTCATCCTTTTCCTCCACCTCTAAATTAGTCACCTCATCCTCACTTTCTTCTAAGGTGTCATTGGCCTCAATTTCCTCTTGATTAAAATCACAAGGCATGTCTTACCTCTTCCTTTTCCTCTCATTTATCATATTTTGCTCACTTTGATTAGTCATTAATTGACTTGCCCTTTCTTTCTCTTCCTCTTGACGAGAAAAAGTACTTGCAATTTCCTCAACTTGAGCTTCTAGCATGGCAAGCCTATGAGAATGAGAATGAATAAGTTGTCTCTTTTCATTAAGTTCATCAACTAGAGCTAATATTTTATCTTCAAATCCGGGAGAGTAAGGTGATGGAGGTGGTTCTTCATAAAATGGTGTGGGGGGGAAGGGGGGTAGTAGTCATAAAAGGGATCATAAGAGTAAACAAGTTCATTACATGAGGATGATTCATGAAATGCGTTGGACTTACTCTCATAAGGATCATTATATGATGGAGGGTCATAAGGATAATGGGTAAAAGTTTCCCCCAAACTTGGATCAAATAAGGGCTTCATTCACATTCACAATCCAAAAACAAAATAATAATAATAATAAATGAATAAATAAATGCCTCCACATGGGCTGATGCCTTCAACTAGAAGGTATGCTTAGACTTAAAATAAAGTAATATAATGAGCCTCAACAAGGGCTATCTCAGAGCATTCCCTATAAGGTTCGGGTCAATATCTGGCCAAGAAAGCCTTATAGCATATAAAGAAGTGAACAATTAAGCTATAAGAGTTCCAAGAATTGCTTACAAAGGTCCTTAAGCAACTTCAAAATCCAATGATAACTTTAAGCTCCAATGATTACTTTAATCTCCAATGTTGGCCTTTCTTATAGTCAAGTACCTAATTGAACAAATAGTACTTAGAATGATAGAAGAATGGACAAAATAAAAATAAAGAAAATAGAACGAATATACAAATAATCAAATGAAAACCAATGTCTAATTTATCTCCAATTAAACCAAATGATCCCCAGCAACGACGCCAAATTTGATGTGATGAAAATGTTATCAATTATAAATACCACTCATAATAGTATGAGTCATTGTAGGACAAGGCTATAGTAAAGGTTGTCGAACCACAAAGATTGCTAGTTTATGACAACCAAGGTTGTAAAATTATTTTTTTAGTTTGATATAGGAGATGATAGTTTGATTGGTTTGTCACTTTAAACTATGAATTGAAATTTCATAAAAACAGAAAATAAAATGAATTTAAATGAGATAAAACTTATAAAGAGAAGACTAGGGAATTGAATCCACCACAAACCTCATAAACATGCTCAATTACAATTAACTTGGGGAACTAGCTATGTATACAACCATGATATGTAGAAATGCATTATTACTACATTATCTTCAAGAATTTCATATAATTAAGAATTAATTGTAATCCATTAAAGGTTGGCATGCTTCCTCTACCTTGATTAGCGCTGAAAAGTGTGCATTTAAACCCCTTAAGCTTAAGTATTCTAGGACCTTTATCTATCTTACTTTCTTGTTTTAGACTAATTTCGTGTTATTGTCCTTTTTAGGTGTTTATCCCCAAAATAAGCTAATTCAACCAAATAAGAGCTTAAAAGAAGCTAACTCAAGCTGGATGGAAGAAAGGAGTAAAGTGGAAGCAGAATGAAACAAAATGTGGAAATCAGCATGTTCGATCGATCTCAAGAATACTTCGATCGATCGAAAGTTCATCGATCTAGACTCTCCAAGATGGATCCAAGCTCTTTTGTCCTTATCCAAAGATCCCACAAAGTTCGATCGATCCAACAATTCTCAGATCGATCGAAAAGATTCCATCTTATCCTGTTGTACCACCCTACCTACCACTTTTGTCTCTTTCCCCAAAATATCTCAGATCTGTCCTTATCTAAAAAGGCGCCGCCATGGGAGGATTGATCCAGCAAAGGTTTAATAGTTCTCAGCCATGTTCGATCGATCTCAACATAGTTCGATCGATCGAACTTCCTTAGGTCTGAAAAAAAAAAAATAGATTCCAGCTCATTAAAGGTTATCTCATAGTGCAATTATTGGAGGAGCCCTTGTGTACGAGCCTAGACCATTGGGTGTGACATTTGCGCTACCCATATAAGGATTATGAGCCACTTTTACACATATGTTTTTAGGAATTAATAGATATAATTTTTTATTATTCTCAGAAAGGAAGAAAAGAGAAGAGGAGGTTAAAGACACATTCTTGGGAGGTCTTCCATCTAACTCAAGAAGAAGAGCATTTCTACCATAGAAATAGCCCTTAAGGGTTGGAGGACACCATCCATGAGTGGCTAGACATCCTCTTGGGGCTAGAGTTAGCTCTAAACATGCTTTCTTTACCTTGATTTATGTATTTTTTAGGGAATTTGTGTTGTAATACATGTTTTGACATCTTTATATACATAGATCTTGATTATTCAATGATTTGTGTGATTTAATTCTTTCAATTGATCATTTCATTTTATCCATATGTCTATGTATGCTAGAATAGATGTTCATATGTTTATCTCTATCTCTTGTGTTGTTGATGCATGTCTATGTGTGTTGATGCTATAGATCTAGAGATTATCAAGACATAGTGCTTAATAGAATGCTCTTGTGGTTTATTTGATGTTCCATACTCATTTCTTGATGAATTGTGCCTCTCTCTTAGTTTAATTAGTTTAATTTTCATGTCATTAGCTTAGATGTAGTGTAGTTACCTTAGTTATTAAATGGGAGGACAATCCATGCTTGTTGTTTGATGTTCCATACTTATGAATGCAAGAAGTATATTTCTCTAATTATGTGATGTGTTTAGATTGTGAGTTTAAAGAAGGATTAATGGCTTAGTTTGATATATTGTGCTATTCATTGTGTTGTTTAGACAATATATACTTAATTGGTCATCCATGCTTATTGAAACAACCGCACACACTCACTATTGCTGTGACATTCGTTTTCCCCCTCATTAATTATGAATTGAGTGTATAGAAAGGTGATGCTTAGTGGTGATCTCTAAGTCCCAAGACCTCTCTCTCTTATTTTCTCTATCCTTTAATTACTTATTTTATATTGAGCTTGTTTAATCTTAATTTTAGATTAATCAACCAAATAATCTACCTTTGATCACTCGACCTACTAACCCTAAGCATTGTTTCCATTGCAACAGTACCCTCTAATCCCTTGGGATGATCCCTACTTACTCTTGTTACGTTAGTAGTAGTGGTAGTAGTGATTTTTATAAATTTAAACTTGACCCAAAAGGCTTTTCTTGAACCGTACATTCACTGCATTATTTTGGCGTATAGGAACGGCCACCGTCAAATTTTGGCGCCGTTGCCGGGGATTGAATTGGCAACACCGTGTTTTGGAAAAAATTAAGAATTACTGCTCTTTTGATCGTGTCTTTACTTTATTTTTATTTTTGGTTACTTATTGTATTTGTTCTTATTTGGCTAGGTGATTTGAGTGAAGGAAGTTAAGCAAAGGAGAATTCAAAGCAAGGAGCTAAGCTAAGCACAAAAAGGACCAAAAATCTAAAAAAAAAAATGCAAAGCATAGCAAAGCTTGGAAGTTAAAAATGAATTGAAGTTGTTTAAGGACCCTGTAATGACCCGGATTTTCACGGATGTTTTTTTTCCATTGTCTTTCCTTTCTGAGTTCAGTTTCTCTTCGCTTAGTGTCGTCTCGAGTGCTATGGAGTGATTTCCGAGACTCTTTTTTGTGGATTGACAACTTCCTTTGAGGACCGAGTCGTTTCCACATTTTTCGTCCTTTTCCCTATTTCGTCCTTTTCCCTATTTTGTCTTTTCCCCGTTTGACACTTTGTTGGCGTAACCACACTTCTTGTGTTTGGAGTTGGTTTTTGACTTCATGTATCTCCATCTTGAGTGGTTTCCACGAAATACGTATTTTTTCTTTTTGCAAGAAAGTACTCTGGTTGTTCCCGGTGTCCATAAAGGCATGGATGCAAAGTTCTTTGAAATTATTTTCTTTTCTTGGGGTGTTTTTCATAAATATCTTTTGAAGATATTTTATTTCAGGGGTTTTTAAGAAAATATTTTTGGAAGATATTTTCATTCTGGGCCATTAGTGCAGTTTTCACTTTTTGGAGGGGCCATTGTGCACTTAACGAAAGTTATTGTTAAATGCCTTGTTTTGAGCCTGGATCCTCGTACGGGATTCATTTTCACTTTTCATCGAGTTGTGTACTCTTAGAAATTCCATCTGGTCATTGTTTTCCAGTTTCAGGGTTTCTGGCCCCGGTTAGCGCCAAACTTGTTTGGGGCATAACTTTCTGCTCGGGACTCAGTTTTTGATGTCGTTTCTTCTATTATTCATATTTTCTCATTTTGAATCTTTTTCATTCACAGAGTTTTGTCATTTGAGCGCGTATGCTCAAATTTCATTTTTTCGGACCCGGCGGGGCCCGTTTGGGGCACTTTTTGAGATTTCTATAAAAGGGGGGTGAGATATTTTATTTTTTCATCTTCCCCACTCTCTTGCATGACCTGAAGCTTCCATGGCAGCCCAAGGGAGGCTGCCACCTTCTCTCTCCTCTTTTGAGCTTTATTCCTTCGTCAGAACATAGAAGGGCCTTTGCGTTTAGTGTTCGTGTTGACTACGCGCTTCTTTCACCCTTATTAGAACCCATTGTTGACCATTCTTTGAGTTTGGGTTTGAAGTCAAGTTGTGATTTTGATGGGGCTTCCTTGGGGGTTATGTGCACGGCGTAGTCCCTGACAAAATCTAGAAGTTTCGTCGGATTCGGAGCGGTTTCCATTTGGTGGCTTTTGAGATTTTCATCTCAAATTGAGGTAGGGGATGTTCTAGGCTTTTGTGTGTGTTGTATTGAATGTTTAGCATGATTATATAACTTAATTGCATGCCTTGTATCAATTCTAGAAAATTAATAATAATTATTTCTTTGTATGAAATTTAATTCACAAGGATGTGTATAACTTAGAATGGAATTGTGGCACGCTAGAAAATCATGTTTTAATATGTTTGTTAACATATATTAAATTGGGATTAATTGAATAAGAATTGCACTTTTTATTTAATATTTATCTTTGGTGAAAGATTAAATCCCATGGCCATACTTTTCATGAAATGAACTTGTAGTATGCTTTTAAATTAAGTCTTAGCATGTTTGTTAACATACTTTAATTTGAGAGTATTTGGACAAGTATGAAAATCTAGAGATTTTAAATTAAATGATTAATTAAAATCTATTTAATGGTTTCCTTGGCCCAATTAAGTTTTTTTACTTGATAATCATGATGACTAGGACTTGTGTACTAGTATATATTAAATTGGGACCATTTGAAGTTGCTTTGAAATTTAGAAGTTTAATTATCATGATATAATTAAATTCTACCTTGTTGTGCCATTGGCCTAATTGAGATTTTAGTGAATGTATGTATATACTATGCTATATTGTATAATATGCATTGATTAGGGGCCATTTGATTGAGATTTGAAAGCTAGGAAATTTAATTGTTTATATGATTAAATTCCGTTTCTATTGCTTGTACTAGATTTATAAATTATGTTTTCAATATTGGATTATATTGTTATAGCGTGTAGCGAATCGCACACTGAAGATTCGACATGTGATGTTATTATAGCGCATAACGAATCGTGCTCTGAAGATTCGACATTGTCATCCTATAGTTGTTATGGATTTAGAGCATGTGTTTTGTGGTTACAACCTACTTGTGCATGAAGGTAGTTTCGTGTACTGTTTAATATGTATATAAGTTGTTAACTTATTTATTTTGGAGTTGCTTGGGACATTGTTAAGCTGTGATGGCTAGGGTTTGGCTCTAGTATGGGGACAAGAGTCCTCTAAATCAAAAGTTCGCGCGTTGGGTAGGCTGCCTGGGGGTTAGTAGCTCCAAATTAGCCCTATAAAGTTCGCGCGTTGGGTAGGCTGCCTAGGGGTTAGTAGCTCCAAATTTGCCTTGTCTAGGTGGAAATCTGAGCTGTGATGTCCAAGTCTTCCACTATTTGATTTCACATTCAATTCCAAGTTAACAACCAATGTTTAATTGTGACTTGTGGTTTTGGTAATTGGCGACTTGATGTTGTTAAGTACATCCATACTAAATTGATATATTTAGTTAATTTCACACTTTTAAATTGCTAGTTGATAACCTAGAGAATCTATGTCTTGATGTGTGGTATTAGATATTCTAATTATGCTAAATTGTTATATTTAGTTTATGTTGCATTTTAGACTTCAAGTTGATAACCTTGAGAACCACTATGTTGTTGCTTTGTGTAAGCATGCTCCTATGTTGTTGCTTTGTGTAAGCATGACCCTATGTTGTTAAAATTGCATGAATGAGGTGATTGATGCTAGAAATGATCTTAGGTAGCTAGGATTCTCCTTGAGTCTCACCTTGACATAGACGTTAGGTGGAATGAACCACAATAATTAAATCATGCAACTTGTAAAACTTTAGGTCGATGCATGCTCATTTCCTATGAGTAGTTTTATGTTACTCACCCCTACGATACTGGGGCATATTTCAGGTACAGGATACAAGATTGGAGATTGTAATTGCTTGGGTGATTTGCTGAGTTGAGCTTCTTTAGAAGCATTCTTGTTCACATGCAAGTGTTAGCATGTTCATGATTTGTCTATGAAATGTAATTTTTCTAACTTGGAGGTTTGACATGTTAAATATTGTAAATGTATTGTAATGAGGCCATAGGCGCACATCTATTTTATCATATTACATACACTTGCATGCTCACTTTGGCAAACAATACCTTCTTTGATGAAACAAAAACTTTAAGTAGCATCCTTAGGGAGTTTTACCCTATTCTGTTCCAGGGGCATTTCGGGTATTTCACAATGCTTTTTTTTCATTTTTCCTTGAGAGTCACGTAGAAAACTCAATTTTGAGGAGGGTTTCTTGTTTGTGTTTTTCCAGAAAACATCATCTTGGCCCTCAAAAATCAATATTTTTCCGAAAAATCCTTGCTGCCAGGTTTTGCAAATTTTTAGTACAAATGTAGTTGGTACTATTCATCGACTTTTTTTTGAAAATCGTCACGACCGATCCAAAACTTTCGAAGGTCTTGTGGGTGCATTTTAAGATTGCATTTTCAATTTAGGCAATTTAAAAACCTCCCGAAGCCCTATTTCCAAAACTTGGGCAGTAGCTCGGATTAGTTTTTTTCTTCTTGACCTGATTTTCTTGGGGGCATTATGGGCATTTTCCAATGCATTTTTTTTGTTTCTATTTGCGATCGGGGTAGGAAAGTTGATTTTAAGGGGGGTTTCTTCTTTGAGTTTTTCCAAAAAAGTCCGTTTAGATGCCCGTTTTTACTCTCAGTTGCAGCAGTGGTGGGTTGTCCTCGTCGGGCCGCCACGACATCATTTTTGTTTTTGACCTTTCTCCCCCGTCCGGACTCCAAATTGAGTAAATTTTTTTTTGAACTTGACTAATTTGTCATTGTCTTTCCAGCGGTGTGCTCGATAGCACCTGAATCCACTTTTTGCAAAATAACCATTTTGCCCTTAGGTTCTTTTTGTCCGTTTTTGAAACGACACTTCTGCATTTGTTTCCTTTGGGTTCTGTGACCTTATTGAGGGTCACATTGGTGTCTTAGAGATGCATTGTATCTCTAGAGACCGTTGTTTCACCTTTCGCTTCCGCATTTCGGATCCATTATCGGGTCATCTTTTGGTCATCACTAACGCACCGGGTTTCCAAAACTTGGGCCGTCACAGACCCTTTGTGAGATCTTTCTAACTCAAGCTCTAGTTAAATCGTTGGCCCGCGTGGAGGCTAGTTTTTTATTTCTTAGATAAATCGTGAGCCCACGTGGAGGCAATTTACTTTTCCTTGCATGTTGTTCAAGCATGGGAGCATGGGATCATTGTATGTGAAGATTTGTTGATTGATTTGTTGTAGGGGCAAAGTGTTCGTTACTTACTTATTTGCTTGTTATTTGTCTTTGCTAGTACATGCATAGTTGTAGGTCGTTAAATCCTACTCTAGTCCCTTTTAATTTTCTTCTTGAATCGGTTATTTGTAATCCTAAGGGAAGAGGTAGTTCTCATCACTCCATTTCACCAATGGAGAATTTGAATGATGACTATGTGGAGGACCTTGGTCATATAGACCAACAAGGCATCCTCCACCCTAATGTGCATCATGAAAATATCCAAGTACCATTAGGCATGCCTAGACCATTTATTCCACCACAACAACAAGGCCAACTTCCATTGGGAATGTCTCAACCAATATTTGCTCCACAACCTCCCATGGTTCAAGCTAACCACGGTGTTCAAGTAGCAACACTGGTTGTAAATCCCCCTATTGCATTAAGAGACCATTATGTGCCTAATGAATATAATGCACCCACTTGCATTCAATTGCCTCCATTTAGAGCACATCACTATGAAATCAAACCACAAACCATTCAAATGCTTCCTAACTATCATGGACTTCCTAGTGAAGAACCTTATAAGCATTTGGATGAGTTTCTTGAAATGTGTTCCACCGTGAAATACACGAACATGCCGGAAGAAGTTTTAAGACTTAAACTTTTTCCTTTCACCCTTAAAGACAAGGCAAAATATTGGTTCAACAATCTTAGGCCATTTTCGATAACTTCTTGGGCGGAAATGCAACAAGAGTTCTTGAAAAAGTATTATCCGGTTTCTAAGACCAATGCCATGAGAACTTCAATTAGAGAATTTTCTCAAGGGGATAGGGAAATGTTTCATGAGGCATGAGGAAGATTCAATGATTTGCTTAGGAAGTGCCCACATCATGACATACCTAAGTGGCAATTAGTTCAATATTTCTTTGAAAGTTTACCGGATAATTACAAGGGTATGGTTGATGCATCTATGGGTGGTTCTTATCTTGATAAGCATGAAAATGATGTGTGGCAATTCTATGAAAGTATGAGTGAGAATTCAATGCATAGGTTCTTATCTTCTAAAAATGGTAGAAATCTAGGTGGAAGGAAGAATATCGGTTTATATCAAGTTGACAACTCCAATGACGTAGCCGCCGAGATGAAATCCTTATCTCAAAGGTTTGATCAATTTTTTATTAACCAAAATTCGTCGAATAAAGTATCTTCCTCCCTTACTATATTCATCATCATGCATTTAATGAATCTTGCATGACTTATTCAAGTGTCTTGCATTCCACTTCCAATTGTCCACATGGACATGTGCAAAGTGAGCCCCATGAGCAAGTCAATTCTATATTTGTTAATCAAAGGAATAATCCTTATGGCACTCATTACAATTCAAGTTGGAGGAACCATCTGAACTTTTCTTGGAAAAGCCAAGGGGAAGGCTCAAACCCTCCCCAAGGTGGTTTTCAAGGAAAGTATGTTCCGCCTCTAATGCAAAGCCAAGGTTCCCAAGGTTGTAGATCATCATCATTTCAATCACATGGAAACCAACTCTCTAATTCTCATTTCCCTAATCAACCATCATATTCTCAAGGAAATTCTAGGAGTCCCGCTTTTGAAGAGAAAGTTTTGACCGCTCTAGGCACTCTAGAGGCGAACACTCAATTGCTTCATTCCCATTCTCAATCCATTGTTATGCTAGAAACCCAAGTCGGGTAAATAATTGGAACCTTAAATGCTAGAGAGAAAGGGAAAATGCCGTTGAATGCACCACCAAAGCAACAATGTGTTGTGGAGACTCATTCCTCATTGGAAGGGCACACAATTGAACATGTTAATGCGGTAACAACCTTGAGAAGTGGGAAGATTATGGACAACCAAGTAGGTATATCCAATGAAAAGAGTGAACCGGTGCAACCAAAAGTTGACACCCTCCCCGTTTCACATCCCATTCCTCCTTCATTGTACATGCATGATCATTCAAATGAGAAAGTGATTTGAAAAGTGAGTCCAAATTTGATTTGAAAGATAAATTGAACAAAGCTTTGAAAAAGGAATTTTAAAATTTTTGTGTTGAAGATTCTTCAAAGAAAATTTTTGAAAAAACTTTTGAACCAAGAGCTCCATTTCCGGATGCCTTAAAAGGATCCATTTATCTTAATAAACAAAAGACCAAGACTAATGAAATCATTGAAATGTTTAGGCAAGTGAAGATTAATTTTCCACTTTTAGATGCAATTAAGCAAATTCTGGCTTATGCCAACTTCTTGAAAGATCTTTGCACCCAAAAGAGGAAGAACAAGAACCAAGCACCTAGGAAAGTGGTCTTGACCGAGCAAGTGAGCTCTATTTTGTAACATAACACCCTCCCAAAGTTCAAGGACCCTGGTTCACCTACTACTTCTTGCATCATTGGTGACCATGTCATCAATCGGGCTCTCTTAGACTTAGGAGCAAGTGTTAACCTTCTTCCATACTCGGTATATGTCAAAATAGGCTTAGGAGACTTGAAACCGACGTCGGTAGTTTTACAACTTGCCAAATGATCCATCAAAAAGCCTAGGGGTATCATTGAGGATGTATTGATTAAAATTGATAAATTCTTCTTCCTGATCGATTTCATTGTCATTGACACAGAACCGGTTCCAAATCCCAAGAGCCAAATTCCCATTATCCTTGATCGTCCTTTCTCATTTGGGCATATGAAAGTGAAGTTGAATATCTTCAATCCGACCCCAAACTCATTTGACAAGCATGAAGAAGTAAATGTTATAGAAAAATGTCTAGACAATGAATGTGAAAGAATGGAGTCTTTGCTTGAAACCAAAACTTCAAAAAGTTCATCTTCTACCTTGAAACTAAAGAATGATGTTTCAAAAACTTGCTTTGAGAGGGCATGGAAGCCCAAAGATCACATTGACAAAGGACCAACAATCTCCTTTGAACCTAATTCAACAAGTTCTTTAGGGAACTGTTTGTTGGGTAGAATTCAAAGTACCTATCACCCCATTAAGGAGGGGATGCATAACAAGATATTTGATCCGGGCTAAAAGAGCCCAACATCTTGCTAGAGACGTTAAAGACTAATAAATGCTTCGTAGGGTTTACAACCCTATTCCTCCCTCATTTCTATTTTACCTTTCATTTCTTACGTCGTCTAGATATGTTTTGGAATTCATACACATGGCTAGGATTTTGATTGAGTATGCATGCACTTTCATTCTGAAAATAGGCATTTTGTCCCAGTTCAATTGATCTCAAAAGAAGTTTGATCGATCAAACACCCATCCCTGCATCCAATCAATGCTCTGTTCCATCGATCTGAAATTTCCTACACAAATCAGCTCTCTGTGTATCATTCAAAAATTTCTTTCGATCGATCTGAGTACTCCAAGATCGATCGAAATTATCCTTGGATCGATCTTCACTCCACACTTAGAAAATTTTTGAGATCCATGAAAACGGTCTCTCTGTGCATCGTTCGAACTTGTCTGCAAGTTTTTACCTGTTCGATCGATCGAACCATTTTCTCGATCGATCTCAGCTTGATCAATCTGTACCCTTTGTTGACTTTTGTTTTGACTACATTTTAAATTCAAATTCAAAAAAAAAAAAAAATAGAGAGTTTTCAAATTTTTCCAAAATACAAAAATATTTTTATTTTATTTTATCTTCAAAAACTCCAAAAAGATTTTCATTTTATTTTTCACTTTTATTTTCAATTTCTTGTTTTATTTTATTTTATTTTCATTTTAAAATTTTCAAAAAAAAAAATTTATTTGTCGTTTAGTGAGGGGAGATCGATCTCAACATTTTTCAGATCGATCTATATTCGATCGATCGGAAATTTTCCCTGATCGATTGAACTTGTCGGAACCAGTTTTTAAAATAAAACCCTAGGGTCATTTTGATCGATTTCCAGATCGATCTAAACCCCTCATCTTCCCCCGCCGCTGCAAACCCTACCTCTCCCACCTCCGACGAGACCTTCGGCGACATTCTCGAGCCTTGAATCTCTCTCCCTCATCTCAGATCTCATCTCTCTCTCCTTCAAACCACTTCTCTCGTCCATTTTGGTAAGTTGAGTTGTAATTTTGGGTTTTGAGTTTCAATCTACATATTTTTTATGTTTCCTTGCTAGATCTGAGTTGCCATGCTTGAATCCCTTCCATTTTTAAAGATTTAAGTATGTATATATATATATATATGTATATATTTGTATATAGATTTGTGTATATATTTGTTTCCAAATATGATTTTGAGTTGACAAGTGACTAATCTTGTTGTGTTGTTGTGTGAGAGGGCCATACAAGCTTGCTTGGGTGCCCTTATGCCATCCATGTTGCAGATCTGTGACTTTTCGAATTTCCCGTACCAGTTCGATAGATCATTCAAAAATTGATCGAACTTATCTCAGATCGATCTCACGGAGATCGATCTCACAATTTTGTGATCGATCGAACTTCACAGATTTGTATCATATACTTCACACACTCTCTTTTGTAATTCCATGCTATATCATACATGCCCAATGCCTGTGTTTTCCACATTGGATGCATTCCATACTTATATTGTTTAGCATGCTTCACTTAATGTCACTGTTTATTTAGTTCCATCATCACTTGCATAGATTCATGTTCTGTGTTGTCTATTTTATTTGACATACATGTTTCTATATACTGTGTTTCACTTCTTTATGCCGGTACTAACTTATATTGCAAGTGTTTTTCTTTCTGTATTACAGGCCATGGCTAGGGTAAAGACTGTTGCCCATAGGCATCATCCATGCTAAGTCAGGCCCCGGATAAAGAAGCCAGGCGAGCCCTCTCATGTTTAGGAGCAGCCCGAGCATCAGGCAGGACCATCTCATGTCCAGGATTCATAGCAGCCTATTGAAGCTGAGCAGCCGGAGCAGTTAGAGGATTATATCGAGGCAGATCCAGCTCAGTCCCCCTCAGCTGACTCCAGACTACAGTCTTTAGCCTCTGCATCTTCATCATCCCATGATGAAGCTGAGCATACACCATCGACTTCTCCATTTCCGCCTCATGCACAGCCAGGCCAGGCCTTAGACAGACCTCTGTCGAGATACTCACACCTTACAGTGGTGCATGAGTCAGTTTTTGACATCTCTTTCTTCTCCCGATACATTCTGACCCGGGCAGCCTACGAGGATACAGACCATAGGGGCATATCAACTATTCTAACCCATGTCACATACCCAGTTTACCCGAGGCTTGTTCGGATGTTCTTCCAAAACCTCCGGCCTACCCCGAGTAATCTGGCAGAGCTGCACACTACCGTTGATGGCCATCCTATCAGCATTACAGTGGAGACTCTGGCTAGATCCTGCCAGTGCCCACATGTTTGCCCACCTGATCTTGAGCTCGATTATCCCATTCTGGAGAGGAGGCCTTCTTATGCAGACATGGTTGTGGCACTTACAAGCCATTACAGTGAGGGCGAGACATTTGTTACTCGGACCTATTTGCTCGATGATCTGTGGTTCTTCGATTTGGTCTTGTACCGAAACGTGTTTATGGCCGGCCACAAGATTCAGAGGCGAGACGACTATTTGACTGCCCTGTATGCTTTCTACACAGGGTACTGGATTTCTATTCCGGCCTTATATTGGAGCGTCATGATGAAGCTCTACGCAGACTACATCAGCAAGGCCAAGCCTAAGTGGGCTAAGTACCTTCCTTTTGGCCACCTTATTACTCAGATCTTGCAAGATCAGCTCTATCCATTCCGTTTAGATGAGCGCCCAGAGATAGGAGCTTGCCACTTTGGCAAGAAAGACTGGAATAAGAGCTACAATGCTCTTATTAATAGTCTTCTGAAGGACGCTGTGATAGCAGTTGAGGCGGCTGAGGAGGAAGAGATGGCAGCAGCAGCAGCAGATGATCTAGCAGTTGCACCGGCAGCTGCAGTACATATGGATATTAACTTAAAGCAGGAGCCTCCAGCAGAGGAGATCCCACATCACTCTCCAGTGGGGTCACCATTACATTTCCCGGAGCAGGCTCAGGATGCACATCATTTTCCTGATCCAATGGTACCTGAGGCTTCAGCACAAACACCCGACTTTGGAGAGCGTATCCAAGCTTTGGAGGATGCCGCAGTCTCCATCCGAGCAGACACTGTCTCTATCCGAGCTGATATTTCTTCCCTACGTATGGATGTCATGACTGCGCTGCGAGACATATCCTGAGATATCCGCGGAGCGCGCCTTGCCCGTCCTACCTCCTCAGCATGATATTCCTGATCTCTCTATCTTTATACCTTCATTTCATATATCCGTGATACATTGCTACTGTTATGATATTTTTGCGGCCAGTTGGCCCAGACATTGTGATGTACATTATTTTTATCTTTTTATACATGCTATATTTTGGATGTCATATCTTTGTATTAATATATCTGTCTATGATTGACTCCATCAGGTGCATCCCAATGACTTCAGTGAGAGAGAGTGCTGCCCAAATTTTTAGGACCACCCTTTTTTTCTCTCTCTTTACTTAAATTCTTGTCCCATTTACACTTGCATATCCACTGCGTACTATTATTACCCCTTTTGTTATCTAATGAGTTTTCTCCCAGTGCCAATTTTTCAGGACCACAGTTAATGCCAAGTTTGGGGGGATTATTGCACCCACTTTGGATACTTGTGTCCCAGCCATTCTTTACCATAGCCGCACTGGTATACTCTTTCCTTTGTTCTCTTTGCACATTGAGGACATTGTGCCATTTAAGTTTGAGGGAAATGGTGTTAATTGCAGTATTTGCTTTCGATTCAAAATTTTAAGCATGAATTGTGTATTTAAGGGATTGTCGAAGATTGGTCCATAACTAGCTATGATTTTGATCTTTTGAGGACTATATTGCTTAAAATTTAAAAATTGCTTGACTTGAGAGTCCAATACTCTTTGTTTGCTTTGTGGATGCAATTTAGGAGTAAATTTTTTCAAAAGATTGATATCTTGCTTACACTTGTGGTCCACATCATCTTGATTTTGTGATTGATTTAAGATTCACTCTAGGATTCTACACTAGCACAAGCGCATACTAGCATTCATTTGTAGGCTACATGCTTTGTTGATTATTGAATTGGTTATATCCCAATTGGGCTAGTAGTACATTGAAAGTTTTCATCTTGACAAAAGTGGATAACAAACCCTTTTCATTGAGTAGCCGGGATTCTAGCCTGATCAAGCACTGAATTTCTCGCGCCGAAAGGTGGAGGGCCCAAACTTTAGGTTAAAAAAAAAAAAAAAAAAAAAAAAAAGAAAAAGGAAAAAGAAAAAGAAAAGAAGTTGCAAAAGCAATAAAAAAGTGAGGACTTCTCCCAAAATGTGAGAAGTGGGAAATGATTAGATGGAGGTTGTTTTGATTTGTAGCCTAGTTGATTTGAGCTTGTAAGTCCGTAAGGGTGTTTGAATACCTAATGCCCTAAAGCCGTCTGGTTTAGGAGTCATTGACCTAACGCTCGACCTCATAGATCGCTAGAAAGCTTCATAGATCAACACATTACACCATACTTTCATTTTTGATCCTTAGGGATAAAAATAAAAAATAAAAAATAAATAAATAAATAAAAAATCGCGTGAAAAGAATAAGCGCACCTAAATCAATAAAGTTTTAATAAAAGGTCTACTCTTTGTTTTGATGATCGGGACTAGATTTGTGTGCTAGTTTAAGGGTAAGGATGTGATCATTTATTTAGTTGGTTTAGATAGCAACATATTTGATGCCGGTCCACTCAAAAACGATTCTAGTGTTGTTTTGATTTGCATGATCATTTTCTTGATGTGTGGAAGACCATACTTGTTTGCTTGATGTTGAGATTTTGGGAGATTGCTTGGAAAGGGTTGAAAAATTGCATACTTGAGGTAGTTTTCTCCCAATGCTTGTTTGCAATATTGGTGCCTCTTTAGTGAGAATGAACTTAGTGTTTGTGGGTATCACTTCGGGAAACCCTCACGAGACTTCACTCGTCCATTAGAAGTAACCTAAGGGTTTAAAAGGCTTATTGCATGTGCTAAATGCAATCGTGCTCCCTACGAAAGTGGCGTTATCCATTTATTGCTTTCTAGATTCATAGTTATATAATTGTTCATTTTATTCCTTTACTTTATAGTTCATTGCTAGGGACTAACAATATTTAAGTTTGGGGATGTGATGAGCGCTGAAAAGTGCACATTTAAACCCCTTAGGCTTAGGTATTCTAGGACCTTTATCTATCTTACTTTCCCGTTTTAGACTAATTTCATGTTATTGTCCTTTTTAGGTGTTTATCCCCAAAATAAGCTAATTCAGCCAAATAAGAGCTTAAAAGAAGCTAACTCAAGCTGGATGAAAGAAAGGAGCAAAGTGGAAGCAGAATGAAGCCAAGTGTGGAAATCAGCATGTTCGATCAATCTCAAGAATACTTCGATCGATCGAAAGTTCATCGATCTAGACTCTCCAAGATGGATCCAAGCTCTTTTGTCCTTATCCAAAGATCCCACACAGTTCGATCGATCCAACAATTCTCTGATCGATCAAAAAGATTCCATCTTATCCTGTTATACCACCCTACCTACCACTTTTGTCTCTTTCTCCAAAATATCTCAAATCTGTCCTTATCCAAAAAGGCGCCGACATGGGAGGATCGATTCAGCCAAAGTTTGATAGATCTCAGCCATATTCGATCGATCTCAACACAGTTCGATCGTTCGAACTTCCTTAAGTCCGAAAAAAAATAGATTCCAGCTCATTAAAAGTTGTCTCATGGTGCAATTATTGGAGGAGCCCTTGTGTATGAGCCTAGACCATTGGGTGTGACATTTAAGCTACCTATATAAGGATTATGAGCCACTTTTACACATATGTTTTTAGGAGTTAATAGATGCAATTTTTTATTATTCTTAGAGAGGAAAAAAAGAGAAAATGAGGCTAGAGACACATTCTTGGGAGGTCTTCCATCTAACTCAATAAGAAAAGCATTTCTACCATGGAGATAGCCCTTGAGGGTTGGAGGACACCATCCATGAGTGGCTAGACATCCTCTTGGGGCTAGAGTTAGCCCTAAGCATGCTTTCTTTACCTTGATTTATGTATTTTTTAGGGAATTTGTGTTGTAATACATGTTTTGACATCTTTATATACATAGATCTTGATTATTCAATGATTTGTGTGATTTAATTCTTTCAATTGATCATTTCATTCTATTCATATGTCTATGTATGCTAGAATAGATGTTCATATGTTTATCTCTATCTCTTGTGTTGTTGATGCATGTCTATATGTGTTGATGCTATAGATCTAGAGATTATCAAGATATAGTGCTTAATAGAATGCTCTTGTGGTTTATTTGATGTTCCATACTCATTTCTTGATGAATTGTGCCTCTCCCTTAGTTTAATTAGTTTAATTTTCATGTCATTAGCTTAGATGTAGTGTAGTTACCTTAGTTATTAAATGGGAGGACAATCCATGCTTTTTGTTTGATGTTCCATACTTATGAATGCAAGAAGTATATTTCTCTAATTATGTGATGTGTTTAGATTGTGAGTTTAAAGAAGGATTAATGGCTTAGTTTGATATATTGTGCTATTCATTGTGTTGTTTAGACAATATATACTTAATTGGTCATCCATGCTTATTGAAACAACCGCACACACTCACTATTATTGTGACATTCGTTTTCTTCCTCATTAATTGTGAATTGAGTGTATAGAAAGGTGATGTTTAGTGGTGATCTCTAAGTCCCAAGACCTCTCTCTCTTGTTTTCTCTATCCTTTAATTACTTGTTTTATATTGAGCTTGTTTAATCTTAATTGTAGTTTAATCAACCAAACAATCTACATTTGATCCCTCGACCTACTAACCCTAAGCATTGTTTCCATTGCAACGGTACCCTCCAATCCCTTGGGACAATCCCTACTCACTCTTGCTACGTTAGTAGTAGTGGTAGTAGTAATTTTTATAAATTTAAACTTGACCCAAAAGGCTTTTCTTGAACCATACATTCACTACATTATTTTGGCGTATAGGAACGGCCACCGTTATACCTAAACTAGGACGTAGATTAAAACCTGCTTCCTAAGCTATAGACTATCAAATTTCTCAATATATATGGTATGTGCACATGAAGTCAAAAACTAAGCCATAATCTATCAAAGGCATCCCTAAGCCATACTATCAAAATCTTCACACAACATGCCATTAAAATCATTTCATAGTCTCATCTTTATTCTCACTATAAAGATACAAGGATTATACTTATGAGAAACTGAAATCTAAGACAAGATAAACAATTCCGCATAGTTATTTAATTGAATGAAATTCAATTACAACATGTGTAAATCTCTAGATTATGAAACTTGTCATATACATACATTATTCCCCAAATTAAAATATAATCAAGGCATGCTTACTTGGAAGGACTTCATCAACTCCCTAGGAAGGGAGTTAGTTCTTCATCGACATGGCAGCAGCTTCAAGGATTGAAGAAGAAGACCTACACTTTAGCCCCATGGTTGCAGCCTCCTTCAAAAGAAAAACTTAGCAAACCCTCCAAAACTCTCTATCATGTTTTTTTGAAGATAATTTTATCCTTTTTCTCCATCATTTTCCCAATATAGATATATCCATAATAAACCAAAAATAGGTTACAAAAACCCCAAATTCCGTGGCTTTAGTCTCCTAAAGTAAGTGGAGAACATTCCCTACATTAAGGGAATACTTTTGACCAAAAGAGAGTTTCTGCCAGAAATTCCATGAGATATTGACCTCCAATTTGTACCCCTTATATGTGTGAATTTGACTTCCATTAAAACATGAAGTATCTAGGTCTATGAATCAGCTTTCTATAGAATCAAACTGTGCATCAATTGAATTTTTAACCAAAGAGTTATGCCCTTTTTACCGCAGGTGTGCAATGCTAAATTTTAACAACCTGACAGTATTCTAGCAGTAGTAACACGCGACCTTGTTCTCCAATTTGGACCTCTCAAACGTCAAAATTGGACTTCCTTTAAAACATAACCCACTTAGAACTCTGAGTTAGTTTTCAAAAAATTAAACGGTTCATCATTTAGAGTTCGGAGCAGAGAGTTATGGCCAAAATGTCACAGGTGCGCAGTGCTAATTTTAGCTAGAATTGCTCCTTGCTTCTTCATCGGCCAAAATATGCTTGCCATTGAACTTGGACCAATGAATTCAACCTTCTTCCTTATTGCTGATAAGCGCCGAATATTATATATTCAAGCGCCCTAAATTACATTAACAAAGTCCAGTTATTAATTATTTTATGTAGATTAACTCCATTTGCATGTTTTTATGCATTTTCAGGTTAAAGTGCAAAAAGGAAGCAAAAATGATGCCTTGTGGAATTTTGAACAAAAAGGATGCCATTTCTGAATTTCTGGCAGCAGTGATCCTGACTTTTGTCGCCATTTTCGACCTAGCAAACTCAAGAACTAGACTTCTATCATAACATGAAAGATTTAGATCTCTGAATCAGCTTTCCAAATCTTCAAGTGGTTCATCATTCGGAGTTCGGAGCAGAGATTTATGATCTTCGTAACAGAGGTGCGCAGAACTGCCTGGCAGCACTGAAGTACTGCCTTTCTCCCCATTTTCGACCAACCAGACTTGAGAATTGAGTCTTCATCAAAACATGAAGTTTTTAAAGCACTGAATCAGCTCTCCAAATCTTCAAACAGATCATCATTCGGAGTTCGGGGCACAAAGTTATAGCAGTTTTCCCAAAATAGGTCAGCGCTGAGCAAGAGGAACATGTTGCACATTGCACTAAGTTAGAGTGCTCGAGATCACTTTTCGAGTGCTCGAATATCAGGCAGATTGCACTCGGAAATGGCTCAATTTCAGCCACTTGCACATTGGTTTCCTCAATGCCATCTTCCTTCTTTATGAAGTGGTTGGAGGTGTTCCTTGGAGGAGAGAGAGAGGGTGTGTTGGAGAATAAAAAGCTACCAAAGGCCACACATTTGCTATCTTTGATCTTTAGCAAGATAGAGGAGAGAGAAGAGAGCAAGGAGGAAGGTGTTCTTGAGTGCTACAGTAGGAGCTCGAAAATGGAGATGGAGTCTTCTTCTTCCTCTTCCATTTTTGTATCCATGGATAACTAAACCTCCATCTAGGGAGGTGATGAAACTCCTCCTTGTAAGCATGTCTAGTTTTTGATTTATTTTGGGGAATGAAATGTGTATTTGACTAGTTCCATAATCTAGAGCATGTTACATAATGTAATGGATGTTTTAATGTTCTAAAGATCATGTTGCATTAAATACTCTTGTCTTAGATGATTTAATCTCATGGTTGTATGGCTTGTAGTTTCATAGTGACAATGAAGCTAAGACTATGGAATGGTTTTAATGGCATGATTTTGAGTAGCTTGTTAATTCATTGCTTAAGAATTTCTTTTGATGGATTAACCTTGTGACTTGTTATCATGTGCTCTCATCAATTGGTTACTTGTTTGACAATCTCTAGCTTAGTGAGCATGTTGAGGATTGCACCATAGTTTAGGTAATTTAAGCATGTGGAGCTTTGATAGGTTGTTCTTACATTTTAATTAATTGAATTTCTTGAAGATGATATAGTAGTCATGAATTGCTATTCATCAAGGTCATTTCTACATTAATTCCCTAAATCAATCATATAATTAGCTTGTGTAGAGGTTTGGAGTGGATTCACTTCCCTAGACTTCCTTCTCTAAATCTTCTCTTTTAATCTCCTTCAATTTATTGTTGTATGCATTCTGAATTTGTAGTTAAGTGACAACAAACACAACCTCTATGAACACCCCTTCATCATCCTAAGAATGACTCTAAACACTTAGGTTGCCTTAGACTAGCGCAGTCCCAGTGGTTCGACTTACCCGACCAATAGCCTTATTTTACAATGATTTGTGTCTTGTGAATATTCCTTGTGTGTTTTGATCATCTTCGTGTTGTAAGATTCTAGGGACTCGAAGCTCACCGTGGGATAGCTAGCAAATTGTAAGTCTAGAGGACCCCAGGTAAATCTCGTGACTTCTAGTTTCAAATTGTGAATATCGTGCATGTGTTAAGCTTAGAAGTAGATAAATTACAAGCCCTTGTCGAGGCTTTTTCAATTGTGTATTTTCAATTCCAAGCATCGGTCCTTGTCGTGGCCATTTATTTTCTGTCTTGATAATTGAGGAGAAAGGGAACATCGTATGTGGAGTTGATGATAAAGATTTGTTGTGATGATGTTGTTGTGAATTGTTGATGTTTGGCCGTAGGTCACTCTCTCTTCCCACACTTGACTCGCCTATTGATATAAATTCACTTGAAAGAACTCTTAGACGGAACCTTAGGGAACCCACTCTTACAAGGGACCTTGAAACTGAATTCGATATAATGGGGGATAACGTAGGAAATCTGGGGAATGAAAGGGCTGAAATTCCTAATGTAGAACCAATGACTCTTAGAGATCATTTCATTCCTACCACCTATGCTTCTCCTTCTTGTATAGTGATGCCAAACATCGATGCAGCTTAATATGAGATCAAGTCTAGTACCATTCAAATGCTTCCATCATTTCATGGCTTTGATAATGAAGATCCATATAAGCATCTTGATTAGTTCCTTGAAATCTGTTCGACCATCCGGTTGAGAGGTTTTCCAGACAATGCACTTCATCTCCATCTTTTCCCATTCTCCCTAAAGGATAGGGCAAAATATTGGTTGAACTCCCTCGCTCCCAACTCTATTACTTCTTGGGCTCAATTGCAACAAGAATTTATTAAGAAGTACTATCCGATGAGTAAAACCAACCAAATGAGGCGTTCCATTCTAAGCTTTTCTCAAGTTGATGGAGAACAACTCCACGAGACTTGGGAAAGGTTACAAGATCTTCTTCGAAAATGTCCTCATCATTTGATCCCAAAATGGCAATTAGTGCAAGCTTTCTATGCTGGCTTGACCGAAACCCATAGATTCATGGTTGATTCTTCTTGTGGTGGGATGTTCATGTCCAAGAATGCGGATGAGGCTTGGACCTTACTTGAGAATTTGAGTGAAAATTCACTTCAACACAATTCTCGTAGGGCTCCGACCGCAACCACTCCAAACAACACCAACCCTTGTCAACCAAAGTCAATAAGGGAGGAATCATCTCAAGTGGATGCCATCGCTCATAAATTCTACCAATTGATGGCACCACATCTTCCTCCTTCATTGTCTCAAAATTCGGCAAGTTCAGTTTGTGCTTCATGTACTAGTCCATTCCATCTCTCGGAAGATTGCCCCACACCGGAGCAATTTCCTAGTCCCAACCAAGAGCAAGCTAATGCCATGTTCTCGCGGCCCGGGAACAATCCATATTCCAACACCTACAATCCGGGTTGGCGAGATCATCCGAATTTCTCTTGGCGGCAACAAGCCCCACAAAATTCCCAATTCCAAAACCAAGGGCGGCAAAATCAGCCCTCTTCTCAATATCAAGGTAGACCTTTCCAAGCCTCTTCAAGCTACCGTTCTCCTTACAATCCAAATGTCTCCAATCAACCTCCTGTGTGTCTAACTGACGAGATAGTAGCTGCAAACAAGCAAATGATGGAATCATTAAATAAGCAAATAATGGATGCCAACAAGCAACTCTTGACATCCTTGCAGCCTACTCTCCAAATGGTTCACTCTCATACTCAATCCATAGCTAATCTCAAAAATCAAGTGGGCCAAATAGCTAACTCGGTGAATCAATTGCTTCAAAAGGACAAGGGCAAGCTTCCCTCTCAACCTTTTGAAAATCCTAGAGGAATGCATGTGATTAACGAAACCCCTCCTCCGAGTGGGCCGACTCATGAACAAGTTCAAGCTATCACCACCCTTCGGAGTGGTAGAGTGGTTAACAACAAGGTCGATGGAGACAAAAGTGAGGAAGTTTCTCCTTTGAAAAATCCAAATTCAAGCTCTTCTAATCTAAATTCTTGTCCAAATACCATTCACGGAAATCCCACACATGTCTCCCCAAATGTGGAAACTACTTATGAGCCAAAAGCTCCGTTTCCTCAACGTCTTCAAGAGTCGACACATTTTGGGAACAAGAATTGTAAAATTCAAGACATGTGGGAAGTTTTCAAGCAAGTGAAGATTAACTTGCCCCTCTTGGATGCTATCAAACAAATCCCTCCCTATGCAAAATTTCTCAAAGATTTGTGCACTCAAAAGCGCACTTCTAAAAATCATTTGCCAAAAAAAGTGAGGTTGACTGAAAATGTTAGTGCTATCATTCAGCACAGCACTCCCCCGAAGTATAAGGATCCGGGTGCCCCCACAATCTCGTGCGTCATTGGTGACAGCAAAATCGAGAGGGCCCTCCTTGACTTAGGAGCTAGTGTGAATTTAATTCCATACTCGGTCTACCTACAACTTGGTTTGGGAGATCTTAAGCCGACTTCCGTGGTTTTGTAACTTGCCGATAGATCGGTCAAGCATCCACGAGGTATTCTCGAGGACGTTATCATCAAAGTGGACAAATTCTACTTCCCGGTAGATTTTGTGGTTTTTGATACGGAACCGGTCCATGACCCAAAAAAGCACATTCCCGTGATCCTTGGTAGGCCATTTTTAGCCACGGCTAATGCATCAATTAATTGCCGAACCGGGGTGATGGACATTGCTTTTGGAAACATGCAAGTCAAACTCCACATCTTTCATGCAACTCAACATCCCTCCAATGAGGATGATTGTTTTCTTGTGGATGTCATCGATGAAGTGGTCGAAGAATCTCTCCCCTTCATCCTAAGCAAAGATCCCCTTGAAACTTGCATGTCCCATTTTGACTTCTCAAACTTTGATGTTGATCAAGCCATTCAAGAAGTCAATTCCTTGCTTGATATTAATGTTATCATGGATGTACCTCCTTGGAAAATTCCAAAAGAACCACTTCCCCAACTTTCCACCACTCCTCCGGTCCCATCATTGTTATCTCCGCCACAACTTGAGCTTAAGCCGCTCCTGGCCCATCTCAAGTATGTGTTCCTTGGTCCAAAGCAAACCCTTCCGGTCATTATTGCCTCGGACCTTCGAAAAGACCAAGAGACCAACCTTTTAGCGGTGCTCCAAGAGCATAAAGAAGCTATTGCTTGGACAGTGGCAGATTTGAAAGGAATTGACCCCTCCATTTGTATGCACCGCATTCATATGGAGGATGACGCAAAGCCTACTAGAGAGGTCCAGCGCCGGTTAAATCCAAACATGAAGGAAGTGGTCATGAAAGAGGTGATCAAATTGCTAGATGCGGGAATCATCTATCCTATCTCTGATAGCAAGTGGGTGAGCCCCACACAAGTTGTCCCCAAGAAATCCGGGCTCACCGTTGTTGAAAATTCAGCGGGCGAGCTCGTGCCACAACGAACCACCACCGGGTGGCGTGTGTGCATTGACTATCGTAAACTCAACTCATCAACTAGGAAGGATCATTTCCCACACCCATTTATTGATCAAATCCTAGAAAGGTTAGCCGGCTAAAGCTTCTATTGTTTTCTTGATGGTTATTCCGGCTATAACCAAGTGGCAATCGCCCCCCAAGATCAAGAGAAAACAACATTCACATGTCCCTTTGGTACTTTTGCCTATCGACGCATGCCTTTTGGTCTATGCAATGCACCGGCAACGTTCCAAAGGTGCATGATGTCCATATTCTCCGATATGGTTGAAAGGTTCTTGGAAGTTTTCATGGATGATTTTTCCGTATTTGGCTCCTCCTTTGACTCGTGTCTAAAAAATCTATCTCTTGTGCTCCAAAGATGCAAAGAGACGAATCTCATTCTAAGTTGGGAGAAAAGCCATTTTATGGTCCAAGAAGGCATTGTTTTAGGACATGTCATTTCTAAGCGGGGAATCGAGGTAGACAAGGCAAAAGTTGAGTTAATCTCTAATCTTCCTCCTCCGAATTCCGTCCGTCAAATTCGTTCTTTTCTTGGCCATGCCGGATTCTATCGTCGCTTCATCAAAGATTTTAGCAAAATCTCACGGCCCTTGTGTAATCTCTTAGCCAAGGATGTTCCGTTCAATTTTGATGACGCTTGCATGGAAGCTTTCATCAAACTTCGCATTCTCCTCTCCTCTGCCCCGATCATGAAACCCCCTAATTGGTCTCTTCCCTTTGAGATCATGTGTGATGCATCCGACTATGCATTAGGGGCGGTTTTGGGCCAACGTGTGGATAAACTTCCGCATGTCATTTATTATGCTAGCAAAACTCTCTGCGATGCCCAATTGAACTACACCACCACTGAAAAAGAATTGCTAGCTGTGGTGTACGCCTTGGATAAATTTCGCTCTTATCTTCTTGGCTCCAAGGTCATCGTCTTTTCAGATCATGCCGCTCTTAGGCATTTGTTAGCGAAAAAAGAGACAAAACCCCGCTTAATTTGATGGATCCTCTTACTTCAAGAGTTTGACATTGACATCCGGGACAAAAAAGGGACCGACAATGTTGTCGCCGATCATCTCTCTCGCTTACTTATTGAGAAATCTTCAGAATTTGCAGCCATCCGTGATTCCTTTCCGGATGAGCAACTTCTTCAAGTTTCACATTCTACTCTTCCATGGTTTGCGGATATTGTCAATTATCTTGCGGTTGGCAAAATTCCAGCTCATTGGTCCAAACAAGAGAGGGACCGGTTTTTCTCCCAAGTCAAGCATTTCTTTTGGGAAGATCCGGAACTATTCAAGTATTGCCCAGACCAAATCATCCGGCGATGTATTCCTGAAACCGAGGCCACAAGCATTTTAAATTTTTGCCATACTCTTGCTTGTGGAGGCCATTTCAGTGCCAAAAAGACCGCTAACAAAGTCCTTCAAAGCGGATTCTTTTGGCCTACCTTGTTCCGGGATGCATACAATTTTTGCAAATCGTGTGAACGATGTCAAAAACTTGGATCCATGTCCCGAAGAGACATGATGCCCCTCACCAACATTTTAATTGTTAAAATTTTTGATGTGTGGGGGATTGACTTCATGGGACCATTTCCATCTTCTTATGGCTATGAGTACATCCTTGTAGCGGTGGATTATGTGTCTAAATGGGTTGAAGCCGAGGCTACCAAAACCAATGATCATAAAGTCGTGATCCATTTCATTCAGTCTCACATCTTTAGTCGTTTTGGTACGCCCCGAGCAATCATTAGTGATGGCGGATCTCATTTCCGAAATTGTTATCTAAAATCCGTCCTTGCTAGGTATTCCGTCATTCATAAGGTTGCTACACCTTACCAACCTCAAACGAGTGGTCAAGTAGAGATTTCTAACCGGGATATTAAGCACATTTTGGAAAAAACGGTTAGACCGGACCGCAAAGATTGGTCCGTAAGGCTAAACGATGCGCTTTGGGCTTACCGGACAGCTTATAAGACACCCATTGGCATGTCACCATATCGACTTGTCTTTGGCAAAGCATGTCATCTCCCGGTAGAATTAGAGCACCGTGCTTATTGGGCCATAAAAAGGTTCAATTTTGATCTCAAACAAGCCGGCTCTAATCGTACGTTGCAATTAAATGAACTTGAGGAATTGCGTAATGATGCGTATGAAAGCGCAAAAATTTACAAGGCAAAGACTAAAGCTTTTCATGACAAACATATCGTCAAAAAGTCTTTTGCCCCGGGACAAAAGGTCTGGCTTTTCAATTCCCGCTTGAAACTCTTTCCCGGTAAACTCCGGTCAAGATGGGATGGTCCATACATTGTCACTACCGTCTTTCCTCATGGAGCAATCAAACTTCATGATCCTGCAAGTGGATCACTCTTCAAGGTAAATGGCCAAAGGCTTAAGCCTTGCATTGACGGCACAATTCTAACCCGAAAAGTTGAGGAAGTCCTCTTGACGGATCCAATTTATGAGGATTAGTGCCTGCTCTAGCTTGGTCTAGCTATCGACATTAAATTTAGCAAAGTAAGGGAATAAATTCTTTCGATGTTCCAAGCTTCCTTCTCTTTGAAATTGCTCGTGCCTTGCAAAATTTTCTGGGAAACGGTTTAGAAAAGCCAAAAATTTGATTTTTCTTAGACCTTCTCAACTCTAATTTTCATTCCCGGAAGTCTCCATCGCTTTCTAGCAATTTCATTAGATTTTTCAAATGCGACTCATGTGCATATTTTCTCATTTTTACTAAAAAGTTTGGAAATTTTCTCAAAATTCTTCATGCATTTAAGATGTTTAAAAAGTTAAAAAATTGCAAGGTTTCAAAACAAAACTTTCAAAGTTTCCCATGCATTGGAATGGAATGAATTTGCAAGTTTAAAATTTTCTCCAGAAATTTCATTCATGCATTGTGTGATGTTCTGAAAGTTGGCAATTTTTCCATGCATTAGAAATTGCAAAGTTGAAAAAAAAAAATAATAATAATAAAAATAAATAAAAAAATAAAAAAAAAATATTTCATTTTGTCCCAAGGCCTTCATCATTTCCATGTTGAATCCAAAAAAAAAAAAAAACAAAAAAAAAAAAAAATGCATGCATTCCATGCAAAATTCTTAAATCCATGCATAGGAAAAATGCATGCATTCCATACATTTCTATATTGCACGCCTTCTTTCATATCCAAGCCATTGTGGGTTGCATGCATTCCTTCATCTTGCTTGCATGGCCTCACATTGGAACATTCATTTTCCATGTTGCCTTATGTTGAATAATGATACCCCCTGTCAACTAACCTCTTCTCATAATGTTGCTCACATTGCAAATTCCATCTCCATGTTGCCTAATGAGCTCACTGCCTCATTTCTGAGCACTCTATCTCTCATTTCAAGTGCTCGCTGCTACCATCCAATTTCAGCCCAACAACATGAGCCTACTGCCTTCATTTAGAGCACTCTAGCTTCCCATTTAGATTGCTCCAAATTTTCAGCCCAGCATCTCGCAGCTACTGCCATGATTTCGAGCACTCGAAGACTGGATTTCGAGTGCTCGAAGCTGAAACCCAAAGCTGCTGAGTGCTCGCAACTACCACTCCTCGGCACACCATGAACCTACTCACCTCCACACCTCTAACACCCCTCTCAGCATCACACCATGCCACCTCACACCTCAACTCCCATGCATGCCCTTGCAAATCAACCTCCCACTCATCCCCAAACCATGCATGAACTCTCCCCATGCATACCTCTCGGCATCATCCTCAACCCCTCTCTTCCTCATCCCTCACGGCAACCCACAAACCAACAACTATCCAACCCCAACACAAGCCAACTTCCCAACATAAACAACCCACACCATCCCCACAATCAACTTCCTGCATGCATCAACCTCAACTCACCCTCAACCCCATCAACCATGCATGCATGCATGCCAGCCACCCACAAACCAACTAACCAACCTCCTAACCTCACCCCTCAAGCCACCTCACCTCTCAGCCACCATGGAGGTGCATGCATGCATGCAAGCCCCATGCATGCATCCACCACCTTTCTTCCTCCAGCAACCAACCTCCTCAACTTCTCTAAACCTCTCTCTATCTCGGCATCCAACCCTCATACCCACTTCCACCCTCCCATGCTCGAACCTCCTCTCAACCCCAACCCACACCAACTCCAAAACCAAAACCCCACCTCCACTCTCAACCACCCTGCAGCCATGCATGTCACAACCATGCACCCCACACCATGCCAACCATCTCCACAACAAACCCACCACCCCAACCCAAACCCATCCCTCTCTGCCGATTTCCAGAGCACTCGAACCCAAGCTTCGAGTGCTCGCCATTGCCCGGGCTCTCTCAGCCCAACCAGCCAAGGCCACTGCCCCCATTTCGAGCACTCGAAGGCACCCTTCGAGTGCTCGAACCAAGCCTCTCTCTCCCTCTCTTTTAAAACCACAGCCACACGAATCTCACTCAACCTCACCTCCCCTTCTCGGCTGCCAACTCCCTCTCCTCCACCATCAACCCAACCTGCTGCAGCACCCCAACACCCTTCCTCAAGCTTCACCAACTTCCACACCCTCTCGGTCTCTCTCTCATCAACCCACCCCCTTCCCAAACCATCATTCCCTCGACCTTAAACCTTTCTCTCTCTCGCACCAACTCTACAACCAAACCACCCTCAAACCTCACCACCCCATGCACACCCAACTTCACCTCCTCCACCTTTTTCCCCACTCTCCTCTAACCCAAGCACCCTCACCCACCTCCCACCCATCCCCACCACTTCTCCCACGCACAAAGGGCCTTTGGTTCTCCATTGTGGGGTAAGTTTCTTCCTTCTCTTTCTCTTTCACATTTTTGGTATCAATGAAGGATGGGCTTGCATGCAATGGAGATTTGTGATTGTTTGGGAGTTGTTATTACAATTGCAGGGCCAAAAATTTTTGGGTTTCATCCTCCACCCCACTCATTTTCACCTTCTCCTTTTTGTGGTGCACGCCAGGTGTTCGCTGAAATTCCTCAACCAAGTCCACCTCTCTAAATGTCTCGTGCCAGTCCTTCTCGCCCTCCTCGACCCTCTTCGGGTGCCCGTGCTGTCACTCGTGAGCGACCACGTGATCCTTGGGATCGCAAACAACTCAACTACGAACTCTCATTTCCGCTCACGGATGCCTTTGACATTCTACCCACAACTTCGTGGGCTGTAGCCGAATTGGCTAACCGGCGTCTGCAGCACATTTGCGCTCCCCTTGCCCGGGTTGCCTACACCAGTGTCGTGCGCCTCTTCTACCATAATCTCCAATGCCCTGAAGAGCCACCCATTTCTCTCACTACCTCCATTGATGGCACCACCTATGCTTTCACTATGACTGACATCATTCAGGTTTCTGGTTGCCCCATTGAGTGCCCCGATGACATTGTCAATCGTGAAAATCTCCCTTTATATGAGGAGCCGGATACATTAACTGTGGAGCAGATTGCCGCTGCCATTTGCACTATTGACGATCCTACTAGGCCCCGGTCTTTTATCCGCAAAACCAATCTTCCGGAACGCCTATGGTTCATTGACACTGTCTTCAAGCACAATGTCTGCCCTTTGGTGCATAGCACCGAGCGTCGGGGCCTCCTTCTGCAAGCCTTATATGCCATGGACCAAGGCCAATGGTTCTCCATCCCAGAGCTCATTTGGACCACATTTATGAAGTTTTGGCATGATGCTCATAATGCACGGGTTCCGCGAGTTGAAAATCGGAAATTGCCTTTGCCGTTTTTCATCACTCGGCTCCTTCAGCACAAGGGTTTCGTTGTTCCTCCCCATGAACCAAAAGGCGAAAAAATTAAAATTTTTACCCAGCGCCGGTGAATCAATGTTCTAAGCCATTCTAGTACCCTTCCGCCTCCTGCCCCCCTGTTCATCCACGCTCCACCTCCTCCTCCTTCTGAGGCTGTTTCCACCGCCGCAGCCGCTGCAAGGGTAGAGCCTCCGGTCGACTCTCACCAGGATCAGGCTTTCATCCGGGCTTCCATTGCCGGTATTCATGAGCGACTAGATCGTTTTGAGAATTCTTTGTCCGCGTGCACTCAGACTCTGTGTGAGACTTCTTCACGTGCTGAAGAAGATCGTCGTCTTGCTGCTGAAGACCGCCGTGTCGCTGCTGAGGACCGTCGTTTGGCTTCCGCTGAACGGCGTAAGACTCAATCTCTCCTCCATTCCATCCTCGCCCGTTTACCTTCTGGACAGTAGCTTGTTGCGAGTGTGGACCTTATCTTTTTGTTTCATCTGTAACTATTTCTCTTGTATCTTTTGTTTTCCTTTTAAACTGTAAGAATTTGCTATGTATAGGTTGCTCTAGTCGACATGATCCCTGTACAACTCTTTTTGTCATCATGTAAACTCTTTTTGCAATGCAAATTCTTTCTGTTCTGTTAACTTTCGCTACATTCTTTTCTGTATTTATGCTTGTGCTATTAATGCTGTTTGTGGTTGTTTCTTTTTGTTCTTCATGTTGCTCTCCAGGTTGTACAGTCCAATTCAAGTTTGGGGGTTTTTGTCTCAAAATGCCGTTTCCTCCCCCTGGGTATTGTTGTTCCTTTTATACTCTTTGTCATTTTTGTCTCTAACTTGCATCCATGTCCCACATTGAGGGCACTGTGTAGTTTAAGTTTGGGGGTGCATCAAAGCATTCTTGGCATATTTTTGGTTTCATAATTTTTGCTAAGCAATGATAGTATAACTTGACACTTGTCGGAGATGAAACATATGTTTAATACCTTGTGTATAGAAGCAATTGAAATTTTTGAAAATAAAGAAAAATTTGAGTTGAAATGATCATGTAGATTCAAATTAGTCTGTATAAATGTTTCAATTAGATTCTTGCTGGATTTACACTCTTATAAGCTTCACAATGCACAGATGCACATTGGAAACTTAACTGTGAGGCATGCAGCTTGATCAACCTTGACCTTGGCCTAGTTAATCTGATTTGATGAACCTGATAGATGAATATCTTTGGCATGATTTAAGTTAAAAAAAAATAATAAAAAAAAATAATAATAAAATAATAATAATAATAATAAAAAATGAAAAATGACCAGTTGACGTTCGTAGCCTTTCCAACTCAAGCTATTAAGCCCTTTGGAGTGTCTCTACACTTAACACCCTAAAGCCGTCTGGTTTGGGAGTTGTTGGCCTAACGCTTGCTACAAGGGTTGGTTAGAAAGCTTAAAGGACTTAAACATTGCACGGTCATTCAAAAAAAATTGTAATAAACATGGTTAGCTAGAGTTCGTAGCCTTTCCAACTTGAGCTATTAAGTCCTTTGGAGTGTCTCTACACTTAACACCCTAAAGCCGTCTGGTTTGGGAGTTGTTAGCCTAACGCTTGCTACATAGGTTGGTTAGAAAGCTTAAGGGACTTTAGCATTGCACAACCATTCTATGTTTCGCTTATGAGTTGAAATAAATTGTTAACAAGCAACAAAAGTTGTCTTGAAAATAAAATCATGCCTTAGGGACTTCATGTAAAAGGGAATTCATTGATTTGAAAACTTGTGCCTTGGAATTGGAAAAGAAAGTAAAAGCCGCATGTTGAGAATCCAATTCACTTTCACTGGAGTTTGAGTTATTTCCATTTAAGAGATGACAATTGAATTATTTATATGGACTATGATGTTGATGCATGCATGTTGAAATGGTTTTTCCCATTTTTTGTATCAATGCTTCATATATGCAAGGTAGTTTTCCCAATGACCCCATCTCCAGTTTTTGTCTGTTTCAAGTTGTATTTGAGCTATGTATCTATCTCATTTTACCATGGATGATATTTTTGTAGTAGCATGCCCATGGTTGTCTTTTCATTATGTTTTTCATTGTAGTTTTGCTAAGGGACTAGCAAAATGTAAGTTTGGGGGTGTGATAAGCGCCGAATATTGTATATTCAAGCGCCCTAAATTACATTAACAAAGTCCAGTTATTAATTATTTTATGTAGATTAACTCCATTTGCATGTTTTTATGCATTTTCAGGTTAAAGTGCAAAAAGGAAGCAAAAATGATGCCTTGTGGAATTTTGAACAAAAAGGATGCCATTTCTGAATTTCTGGCAGCAGTGATCCTGACTTTTGTCGCCATTTTCGACCTAGCAAACTCAAGAACTAGACTTCAATCATAACATGAAAGATTTAGATCTCTGAATCAGCTTTCCAAATCTTCAAGTGGTTCATCATTCGGAGTTCGGAGCAGAGAGTTATGATCTTCGTAACAGAGGTGCGCAGAACTGCCTGGCAGCACTGAAGTACTGCCTTTCTCCCCATTTTCGACCAACTAGACTTGAGAATTGGGTCTTCATCAAAACATGAAGTTTTTAAATCACTGAATCAGCTCTCCAAATCTTCAAACAGATCATCATTCCGAGTTCGGGGTACAAAGTTATAGCAGTTTTCCCAAAATAGGTCAGCGTTGAGCAAGAGGAACATGTTGCACATTGCACTAAGTTAGAGTGCTCGAGATCACTTTTCGAGTGCTCGAAAATCAGGCAGATTGCACTCGGAAATGGCTCAATTTCAGCCACTTGCACATTGGTTTCCTCAATGCCATCTTCCTTCTTTATGAAGTGGTTGGAGGTGTTCCTTGGAGGAGAGAGAGAGGGTGTGTTGGAGAATAAAAAGCTACCAAAGGCCACACATTTGCTATCTTTGATCTTTAGCAAGATAGAGGAGAGAGAAGAGAGCAAGGAGGAAGGTGTTCTTGAGTGCTACAGTAGGAGCTCGAAAATGGAGATGGAGTCTTCTTCTTCCTCTTCCATTTTTGTATCCATGGATAACTAAACCTCCATCTAGGGAGGTGATGAAACTCCTCCTTGTAAGCATGTCTAGTTTTTGATTTATTTTGGGGAATGAAATGTGTATTTGACTAGTTCCATAATCTAGAGCATGTTACATAATGTAATGGATGTTTTAATGTTCTAAAGATCATGTTGCATTAAATACTCTTGTCTTAGATGATTTAATCTCATGGTTGTATGGCTTGTAGTTTCATAGTGACAATGAAGCTAAGACTATGGAATGGTTTTAATGGCATGATTTTGAGTAACTTGTTAATTCATTGCTTAAGAATTTCTTTTGATGGATTAACCTTGTGACTTGTTATCATGTGCTCTCATCAATTGGTTACTTGTTTGACAATCTCTAGCTTAGTGAGCATGTTGAGGATTGCACCATAGTTTAGGTAATTTAAGCATGTGGAGCTTTGATAGGTTGTTCTTACATTTTAATTAATTGAATTTCTTGAAGATGATATAGTAGTCATGAATTGCTATTCATCAAGGTCATTTCTACATTAATTCCCCAAATCAATCATATAATTAGCTTGTGTAGAGGTTTGGAGTGGATTCACTTCCCTAGACTTCTTTCTCTAAATCTTCTCTTTTAATCTCCTTCAATTTATTGTTGTATGCATTCTGAATTTGTAGTTAAGTGACAACAAACACAACCTCTATGAACACCCCTTCATCATCCTAAGAATAACTCTAAACACTTAGGTTGCCTTAGACTAGCGCAGTCCCAGTGGTTCGACTTACCCGACCAATAGCCCTATTTTACAATGATTCGTGCTATTGCGAAGGTTGATGTATAGTTGATCAACCGATCAATTGCAATGCTGAATGTGTCCATGAGATATTGGGCCATCTTTCTTTGTAAGACTTTTTCAAATAAGCCCCTTATGATTTTGTTCTTCAAAAGCCCATAAAGCATTATTTTTCTTTATTTTTGGGGAGAAATCCTGAAAATGGATAAAAACACAAAAACACCTATAAAGTAAACATTATTAACATGAAAATGGACTAAGCTATGCAATTAAGGGCGCTTAAATATGTAATATTCGGCGCTTATCACCAGGGCCTATTGCGCAAAATCCACTCAATGTCCTCCTCAGAAGGAATAAGGAATTAAAACTTAAAATCTTAATTTGGCATAACTTGAGACCTTCACAATCCCATGCCTTGCTGAGTGCCGTCCGTATCCCAAAAAACTTCACCGGTTTATCTGAGAAAAGTTTCCTAACCAGACTATGAGAACAGAGTTTGAGAACCTCTAAAGCCACCATATTGGCAATCATGATTTCTTGCTCTTCTTCTTCCGAGAGTTTGCAAAAATCCAATTGATTTATTAAATTGTCCTCCATAATGAGAAATCCTGGCTTGACAGAACTAAGAACCCTTGAAAACCAAATCCCTTGACAGGGCAAGGAACCTGTCTTAGAACCACAGGATTTCGCCGTAGGAGAAACAAAAGGAGAAAGCCCTCAAAAAGGGAGAGAGACCCTAGAAACTAGAGAGAGAAAATCCAACCAAATCTTTACACCATCAATGATCCAAGCTACAAAGATTCTAATATAATTATTTGCACATCTAATTCTGATTTTAGGGGCCGACATGCCGAGAGTGAGAAATGTGATGTCTCTTATTCATATATACTCCATCTATATATATATATATATATATATATATATATATATATATACTAGGAAAAGGCACGTGCGATGCACGTGATGAATGCTTTCTAACTTATTTTATTATTTGGTAATGTAACGGCCCAAGTTTTTCAACCCGGTGCGTCAGTGATGAACCGAGAAATGACCCAATAACGGATCCGAAATGTGAAAGCAAAAAATAAAACAACGGTCCCTAGAGATACCACACATCTCTAAGACACCAATGTGACACTCAATGAGGTCACGGAACCCAAAGGAATCAAATGCGGAAGCAACGTTTCAAAAACGAACAAGAATGAACCTAGGGGCAAAATCATCATTTCTAGCTTAAAAGTGGATGCCACCGAGCACACCATTGGAAAGACAATGAAAAATTAATGAACTTAGACTCAAAAATCACTTGATTTGCAGTCCGGATGAAGAAGATATGGCTATCGGAAGAAGAAGAAGGGGCAAAACGGTCAAAAAGGTGACAACCAAGAACATCTAACCGGTTAGGAGACCTTCCTAACCGGTTAGGAGGCCAAAAAATTTAACCAAAACACTACCCATGCACATGTAACCGGTTATGAAACCCCTCGTAACCGTTTACATGTGAAAAAGGCAGTAAAGTGCAACCCAAAAACCTGGCAGCAGGGGTTTTTCCAGGAAAAATGGAAATTCGAGGGCCAAGATGACATTTTCTGGAAAAACTCAAAGAAGAAACCCCCCTCAAAATCGAGTTTTCTATGTGACTTAAGAGAAAAATAAAAAAAAATAAAAAAACTCACTGTGAAATGCCCAAAATTCCCTCCCAAGAAAACTGGTCCAGAGGGTCTAAAAAGCTGCTAGATTTAAAAACTGAAAGCTGAACTTCGGATACGATTTCCGATGCTAAGATGGCATTTTCTGGAAAAACACGAAGAAGAAACCCCCCCCCCCCCCTAAACTCACATTTTCTAAGTGACCATGTGAAGAACGGAATTTATTCCCCAAAGAAAATTCCCAAATTACCCTTAGGTCAGAATATGCAACAAAAGTGAAAAAGGAGTCCATAGGAGGCTCATTTCACCAAAGAAGAAGCTTTGCCCAAAAACGACCATGCACGCAAATGTAACTTACCTAGTAAGATGTGCTACAATGGTCCATGGCCCAAAAATATGGCTGATGCAAAATATGACCCCCCAACGGCTAAAATACCAAAAATGAGCCACACTTCATGCATGTTAAATGAATGCTAATGGAAGAAGTTCATACACAATGCATGCTCCGGTGTAAAATAGCATACTAAAACGCATGATTTTTCATATATTCTCATTGAAGGCAAAATTTAATATCCATGACATAAATGTAATTCCAAAAGGAGTTTGACCGTTGGCCTCATGTCATATACATAAAATGAGAATCAAAAAGTGTGCTTAGACACACATTACAAGTTTAGAAGCAAATATACACATTTGACATATATGGTTACAAATGGCTTTTCAAGCCGACCTTCACAAGAGTTGAACCCTTCAAGTTCCCAAATCATCCAAGCATGGTGAGAATCTCTAACCTTGAATCCTGTACCTGAAATATGCCCCAGTATCGTAGGGGTGAGTAACATAAAGCTAATCGTAGGAAATGAGCATGCATCGACCTAGCGTTTTACAATTTTATCACCTTAAGGTGAACCATGCTAAAGGGCTCATGTCACCTAACGTCTATATCAAAATGAGACTCGGGGAGCATCGTAAGCTACCCTAGATCATTTCTAGCATAAATCACTTCATCCATGCAATTCAAACGACACAGAAGCATGTTATACAAAGTAACAGGATATAGATTCTCAAAGTTATCAACTTGAAATCTAAAATATGAAAATGACAAAAGTGGGTCATGCCACCTAACGTCTATGTTCCAAATGAATTCATCGGATCATTCATATGCCACATTTGAACAACAAACACATATCCCAATATCTATGCAATTTAGCCAACATAGAAGCATGATATACAAGGCAACAAGATATAGATTTTCAAAGTTATCAACTTGAAATCTAAGAGTGCGGAAACAACTAAATATAACAATTTAGTATAATTAGAATTTCTAATACCACACATCCAAACATAGATTCTCTAAGTTATTAACTAGAAATCTAAAAGTGTGAAACCAAATAGTGGAGGACTTGGACATCAAAGCTCGGATTTCCGTCGAGACAAGACAAATTTGGAGCTACTAACCCCCAGGCAGCCTATTCAACGCGTGAACTTTATAGGGCTAATTTGGAGCTACTAACCCCCAGGCAGCCTACCCAACGCGCGAACTTTTTGACTTAGAGGACTCTTGTCCCCGTACTAGAGCCAAACCCTAGCCATCACAGCTTAACAATGTCCCAAGACTCTAAAATAGATACGTAATAGATAATACACGAAACTACCTCCATGCACAAGTAGGTTAAAACCACACAATATATGCTCTAAATCCACAACTACTATAGGATGACAATGTCGAATCTTCAGAGTGCGATTCGTTACGCGCTATATAACATCACATGTCGAATCTTCAGTGTGCGATTCGTTACACGCTGTGGCAATATAATCTAATATTGAAATTACAAATTCATGAATCCATTACAAGTCAAAAATCATGCTTTAAACATACAACCATTATCAAATACATGATCAAATCATTAATGCAATAGAAACGAAAATTTATCAAATAACCAAATTAATTTCCCTAAGCTTCATACCTCAACCAAATGGTCCCTAATTAAAACATGTTATACAACATATCATGGTATCCACATATATTCACTAAAATCTCAAGTAGGACAATGGTAAAACAAGGTAGAATTTAATTATATCATGATAATTAAACTTCTAAATTTCAAGCAACTTCAAATGGTCCCAATTTAATACATACTAGTGCACAAGTCCTAGTCCTCATGATTATCAAGTTAAAAGGTTAACTAGGCCTAAGGAACCATTAAATAGATTTTAATTAATCATTTAAGTTAAAATCTCTAGATTTTCATATAAAAGCATACTACAATTTCATTTCATGCAAGGTACGGCCATGAAAATTTATCTTTCACAAAAGAAAAATATTAAATAAAAAACTCAACTCTTATTCAAATAATCCCTATTTAATATATGTTAACAAACATATTAAAACTTAATTTATCATCATGTCACAATTCAAATCTAAGCTATACATATCCTTGAAATTTAAATCTTACACAAAGAAATAAATAATACTAATTTTCTAGATTTGATACAAGGCATACATATGAATTGTATAATCATGGAAAACACTCAATACAACACACAAACAATCCTAAAACATTCCCTACCTCCATTTGAGATGAAATCTCAATCCCACCGAAATGAAACGGCTCCGAATCCGACGAAACTTCAAGGTTTTGTCGGGGACAACACGATCTACATGAACCCCCAAGAAGCCCCATGAAAATCCAAACTTGACCTCAATCCCAAACTCGAAATTTGGTTAGAAATGGTTTCTAATAAGAGGGAAAGGTGCACGGCGTCAAGGCAAGCATTAAACGTTAAGACCGAAGACTTTTCATCAAAGAAAAGTGGATCAAAGGAGGAGAGAGAAAGTGGCAGCCATGGGAGGGAGCTTGGCCGGCCATGGGAGAGGAAGAAGAAGAAGAAATCTGATTTTTTTGTTCTTAAGTCCCATATTTATAGTAAGTCTCAAAAAGTGCCCCGAAAGGGCCCCTCCGGGTCCGGAAAAGTGGATTTTGAGCAAACGTGCTCAAACGGCAAAACTCTATGAACAAAAAGATTCAAAATGAGAAAATATGAATAACGGAAGAAACGGTGTCAAAAACCGAGTCCCGAGCAAAGAGTTATGCCCCAAACAAGTTTGGTGCAAACCGGGGCCAGAAACCCTGAAACTGGAAAACATCGACCAGGAGGAAATTCTAAGAGTCCACGACTCGACGAAATGTGAAAATGAATCCCGTACGAGGATTCAGGCTCAAAACAAGGTATTTAGTAATAACTTTCATTAATTGCATAATGGCCCCTTAAAAAAGTGAAAACTGCAAAACTGCCCCAGAATGAAAATATCCTCCAAAAGATATTTTCTTAGATGCCCCTGAAATAAAATATCTTCAAAAGATATTTATGAAAAACACCCCAAGAAAAGAATAAGTTTCTGAAGAACTGTACATCCATACCCCTATGGACACCGGGAGCAACCAGAGTACTTTCTTGCAAAAGTGAAGATACATATTTTGAGGAAACCACTGAGGATGAAGACACGTGAAGTCAAAAACTAACTCCAACCATGAAAAGTGAGGTAGTGCCAAAAACTGACAAACGGAGATAAGACAGAATAGGGAAAAGACGAAATAACGCATAGTGTCCGAAAAGTGAAAATGTAGAAATGACTCGGTCCTCAAAGGAAGTTGTCAATCCACATGAAAGAGTCTCAGAAACTATTTCTGAGCACTCGAGATGACACTATGTGACAAGAAACAGACCTCAGAAAAGAAAATTAAACGGAAAAAATTTATCCGTAAAATTTCAAGAAAAATGAAAGAAAGAAAAATGACCAGGTCATTACAGGTAAATTAGTTTATTAAACAATTATCTATTTTACCTAGTTTTTAGTTGCTTTAATAATGATTTGAAACTCTTTTATTTTAATTCATTTTATTTATAGAAACTCTTTTATTTTAATTTCTTTTTATCAATTAATAAATATTTTTTATATTAATAAATAAATACTGAAATACATAAAGAAAATAAAATAGTTAATTTGTGATAAAGTTTTATAAAGTATTTTTTATATTAATAATTCTTGTCTAATTAGATATCATTTTATTAAAAAAAGTCATCATAAAAAGGTAATTTGTGGTAGAATTTTACAAAAATTATTTAATTTTTTATATTAATAATTCTTATCTAATTAGATTTCCTTTTATTAAAAATTCATAATAAATAGATAAATAGGTAATTTGTGTTCGAGTTTTATAGAAACTCTTAATAAATATTTTTTTATATTAGTAATTATTGTCTAATTAGATTTTTTTTGGTTAAAAAACTCATAATGAATAGATAAATAAGTAATTTGTGTTAGAGTTTTATAGAAACTCTTTAAACATATCCCTTTCTAATGTGATAGAGTTTTATTGAAAATAAAATAGGTAATTTGTGTTAGAGTTTATATAAATTATTTTATTTTCTTTAAATATATCATTGTCTAATTAGATTTTAGTTTATTAAAAAAAATTCATAATAAAAGGTAATTTGAGGAAAAGTTTTGGAGAAATTAATTTATTTTTTAGATCAATTAATAAATATTTTTTATATAAATAATTATCGTCTAATTAGATTTTCTTTTATAAAAAAACTCATAATAAATATATAAATTGGTAATTTGTGTTAGAGTTTTATAGAAATTCTTTTAAATTTTTTTTTTTTTTTCAATATATCCTTGCCTAATTATATTTTCTTTTATTAAAAAATTCATAATAAGTAGGTAAATACAGGTTATATGTAATAAAGTTTTAAAGAAAATAAAATAGGCAATTTGTGGTATAGTTTTATATAAATTATTTTATTTTCTTTAAATATATTCATAATAAATAGGTTACATGTGATAAAGTTCTATAAAAATTATTTTACTTTTTATATCAATTAATATTTATCTTAATAATTCTTGTTTAATTAGATTTTCTTTTATTAAAAAACTCATAATAAATTACTAAATAGGTAATTTATCTTAGAATTTTATAGAAACTTTTTCAAAATCTCTTTTTATATCAATTAATAAATATTTTTTATATTCATAATAATAAAATAGTTAATTTGTGGTAGTATTTTATAAAAATTATTTTATTTTCTTTAAATATATCATTGTCTAATTAATTTTTTTTTTATTGTCAAAAAACACATTATAAAAGGTAATTTGTGCTACAGTTTTAGAGAAATTATTTAATTTTTTTTATCAATTCATAAATATTTTTTATATTTATAATTCTTGTCAAATTAGATTTTATTTTATTAAAAAATTCATAATAAATGAATAAATAGGGAATTTGTGTTAGAGTTTATAGAAACTCTCTTAAAAAATTATTTTATTTTCTTTAAATGTATCCTGTTTAATTAGATTTCTTTTTATTAAAAAACTCATAATAAATAGATAAATACAAGTTACATGTGATAAAGTTTTAAAGAAAATAAAATAGGTAATTTGAGGTGGACTTTTAAAGTAATTATTTTATTTTCTTTAAATATATTCATAATAAGTATGTAAATACAGGTTATATGTGATAAAATTCTATAAAAAATAAAATAGCTAATTTGTAGTAGAGTTTTATAGAAATTATTTTATTTTTTTTAAAATATGTTCTTGTTTAATTAGATTTTATTTTATTAAAAAAAACTCAAAAATAAATAGAAAATGTCATAGAGTTTTATAGAAAATAATTTGTGGTTAATTTTATAGAAATTTTTGTATTTTCTTTAAATATATTCTTGTCTAATTATATTTTCTTTTATTAAAAAAAACTCATAATAAATAGATAAATAGGTAAAATGTGTTAGAGTTTTATAGAAACTCTTTTTATGTCAATTAATAAATATTTTTTTTATATTAATAATTATTCTCTAATTATATTTTCTTTTATTAAAAAAACTCATAATAAAAGGTAATTTGGAGTAGAGTTTTAGAAAAATTATTTTATTTTTTATATCAATTAATAAATATTTTTTATATCAATAATTCTTGTCTAATTAGACTTTCTTTTATTAAAAAATACATAATAAATTGATAAATAGGTAATTTGTGTTAGAGTTTTATAGAAACTTTTTATAAAATCTCTTTTTATATCAATTAATAAATATTTTTTTATATTAATAATTTTTGTCTGTTGATCTTAAGGATTTCATCCAAGGACAATCTAGAGGTTTTGATGATAACAAACCATTAATGATGTTTAAGGACTAATGTTAACATTAAGTGTTATAGATTATTCATATTCAAATGATGACCTCAATAAAGCACGAAAGATCATTTCAAGTATTCCATTACTCAATATTACATCTATGGAAAGCAAAGGAAACAAAAGAACATGAAGTTGCAAGGAACCAAATGCAAAGTCCATCCAAAGATAGCTTGGATTACAATGAGCAAGAAAGCAACTTAAAGAAAGGAAGAAAGCAGGTCTACCTGAAAGCCTACACGATCATGGACAAAGCATGAAGAAATGGGTAGATAGGATGGTGAGTGTTTAGGATTCAATGTCAAATATTTATGAATCCATCTGAAACTCATCTCTATAGGACCATGTATATCATATCATCATTCATATGCTCCTATATCCATTAGCAATAGACCATGCACTTTATTCATATACAATTGACATATGGAGTCTTTGCTAAAGAGTGAGTTAGTTCAAGCTTGCATAAGCTTTGAAAGAACTCATCACTTGTGCTAGAAATGTTAAGACCATGCACATCAATCATATAATTCATATTGGTCAACAATTAAGGCATGAGAAGCCTTCATTACCATGAGTTGGTAACAAACATGAAGACTCCAAAATACGCGTCATGAAAAATTGTATTTTTGGCTAAGTGTGAAAAATGAATTTTTGAAATAATAATTATTTCAAAATAATTTTTCCCGGTAATAACTCTTTATACTTTAACTAGCCTAAACTGATTTTATCATAATTTTTGACCAAGTCTACATTGGTCGACATAATGATTCATTTTTACCAAAACTGTCGGAAATTCAAAGTTATACTAAAACTGAATTTCTGCATTTTGATTTAGTTGGATTTCAATTTTCTAGTATTTTTTATTGAATCCAAATGGGAGGTACTTCCTTATTTACATTGTAAACTTAAAGTAAATGGACATATAAATACTGTAAAGACATTTACTTAAATCTGCCCTGTGTACAAACTGTCTCATCTGTTAACATAGAACAAACTGTCCTGAAGTAGTAATTTCATTTCGGCAGACCGAAATGTATACGCAAACTATTTCGGATGACCAAAATAAAGGACCAAATGAATTGGACGAGCCGATTCTCACAGAATGGTTTGAAACAATGGAGGAAGGAGTTTCGGTCGACCGAAACTGAAGAAAGAATTCTTCGGTCTACCGAAACAAGTATGATGGCCAACCTCAAACCATTTCGGAAGACCGAAACACAATTGTGTTTCACTTCGGTCGACCGAACCAGCCCAGAATGGCTATTTCCTCTCGGGCAGTGTGCACAACAACTCTATTTTTGAATTAGCTGCTGAAACTCTATAAATACAGTAAAGGGACTTTGGGATTTAAGGTTGCTACCATATAGAAACATCTTCTAGCATCCAAAGAGTTTTTATTCTTCATTCATATCATACTCTCTCATCTCATATCATTCATAGAGTATTGAGCTTCGATCTATTCATATATATAGTCTAAAGTGAGCTAAAAGTTGTGAGCTAATATTTATATATCAATCTTTGAGAGATATATTTGTATGTAACAAATTTGATCTTCAATTTTTAAGGGCTGGTGTGGCCCAAGAAAGATGAAGCAAGTTAGCTTCAATTTGTAAGGGTTGGTGTGACCCAAAGGAAGACTAAGAGAAATTGTCTCTTAGCAAAGTGAAGCAAGGAGTTGCTTCATGTAAATGTTTGCTCTCCACCCGTAAGGAGGTGCACAAGTGGATTGGGAAGTCTCAAGAGGGGTCTTGAGCCAAGGAGTTGGAGTTTCCTGTAACGACCCGTCATTTGCCTTCCTTTCTTTTTTTCCTAAAATTTTACGGATAAATTTTTTCTGTTTAAATTTCTTTTCTGAGCTTTGTTTCTTGTCCCTTAGTGTCATCTCGAGTGCTAGGAAATGGTTTCTAAGACTCTTTTCCATGGATTGACAACTTCCTTTGAGGACCGAGTCATTTCTGCATTTTCACTTTTCGAACACTATACGTTATTTCGTCCTTTTCCCTATTCTGTCTTATCTCCGTTTGTCACTTGTTTGGCATAACCTCACTTTTCATGCTCAGAGTTGATTTTTGACTTCACGTGTTTTCATCTTCAGTGGTTTCCTTCAAATACGTATCTTTACTTTTGCAAGAAAGTACTCTGGTTGCTCCCGGTGTCCATAGGGGCATGGATGCATAGTTCTTTGGAATTAGTTTCTTTTCTTGGGGTATTTTTCATAAATATCTTTTAAAGATATTTTATTTCAGGGGTATCTAAGAAAATATTTTTGGAAGATATTTTCATTCTGGGGCATTAGTGCAATTAACCCTTTTTGGAGGGGCCATTGTGCAATTAACGAAAGTTATTGCAAAATATCTCGTCTGGAGCCTGGATCCTCGTACGGGATTCATTTTCACATTTCATCGAGTCGTGTACTCTTAGAATTTCCTTCTGGTCGTTTTTCTCTAGTTTAAGAGTTTCTGACCCCAATTGCCGTCGAACTTGTTCGGGGCATATCTCTCTGCTCGAGACTCAGTTTTCGATGCCGTTTCTTTTGTTGTTCATTTTATCTCATTTAGAATCTTTTTTGTTCACAGAGTTTTTTTGTTTGAGCGCGTTTACTCAAAATCCAATTTTCTAGACCCAGCGAGGCCCTTTCGGGGCACTTTTTGAGATTTTCTATAAATAGGGAACTTAAAGAGAAAAATCAGAATTTTCTTCTCTCTCTCCTCTCTCTTGGCCTACAGCCATGGCTTCCAAGGGGCTGCCATGCTTCTTCTTCATTTTCTGGCCACTTCCTTCGAGTGAAAACTCTTCGGCCTTAACGTTTAATGCTTGTCTTGACGACGCGCACCTTTCACCTTTATTAGAATCCATTTCTGACCAAATTTTGAGTTCGGGTTTGAAGTCAAGTTGTGATTTTCATGGGGCTTCTAGGGGATTCTTGTTCACCATGTTGTCCCCGACAAAACCCTTCGGTATCGTCGGATTCGGAGCACTTTTATTTCGGTGGGCCTTTGAAGTTTTCATCTCAAATCGGGGTAGGGGGTGTTATAGTTTATATTCTTGCTATATTACATGCTATGGATGCTTGCACTACTTGTTTACATGCTTGGATGTCAAATCTAGAAAATTTAATTAATTATTTCTTTGTGTAAGATTTAATTTTCCCGGTTGCTCATATCTTTGTTTAAACATGTAGCATAATATTAAATTACCCCTTGACATGATCATTGACATATATTAAATTGAGGTCATTTGGATGACTTTCAAAATCTAGAAATTTTAATTAATGAAATAATTAAAATCCATCTAATGGTTCTATGCACTTTATTAAGTTTCTAACCTTGTATTCATGATTTTCTTGATAAGTTCCTTCACGTGTATTACATTGAGCATAATCGGATAAGTTTTGAAACTTATATTTATTCATTTCTCTTGTATGGAACTTAACTCACATGGTTGTGTCGTGTATGAAATGAACTTGAAACTCGACATTGAACTTGGCCTTAACATGATCCTTGATATAACTTGTTCATTGAACATTTGGACTTGCCATATAACCTTGATACTTTAATCCCTCAAGTAGATTAAATTTCCTTTTATGTCTCCCTCGCGATAATCATGCCTTGATATCATGTATTTAGACTTCTTGTATCTTGGTTTCATTAATGTGCTTAATGAACATACTCATTTGTTTCAGAATGGTTTATTCACACATGTGTTGTTTAGTATACAATTGAATCATGTATCTTATACTTATGGTATATTTGCTTCGATGGATTCCATGTGCTATTTATCTTGGTTATGGTCTATATAAATAAACACATTGATTTCTTGACATTTCACATGCCACGATAGTTGATGAACTTAGGGCATGACTTGTGTGTTCCAAAATCTTGGTCGTGTATGAAACGTGGTTAATGCATTTCTTGTATTTGATACAATCTTGACTTGCACAACTTGTTGATTTTGGGACTTGGGATATCAATCAAGAATTATCATGGCTAGAACTTGGTTCTAGTACAGGGGAAGGTACCTTGGGTTAATAGCCCTAAAGTGATCCCAAGAATAGGGGAAGGTACCCTTGGGTTGATAACCCTAAAGTGATCCCAAGAATAGGGAAAGGTACCATTGGGTTGATAACCCTAAAGTGATCCCAAGACTAGGGGAAGGTACCCTTGGGTTGATAACCCTAAAGTGATCCCAAGAGTACGGTTTTAATCTGGGCGATATCCAAGTTTCCACATTGGTTGATTTCACTCTTTAAATTTTAAGTTGTTATTCCTCGAAGATTTAAACTTGTCGTATATGTGAAATGCTCCAATCTTGTTTACTTGCATAGATATTATGTCTTGTTCTTGATTCGTGTATAATCATTTTCGTGTTTCATGGAATGTTCCATTCTTGTTAAATTGCATAAATATTATATCTTGATCTTCATTTCGTGTATTACTTCTATCGTGTTAATTGGAATGCTCTAATCATGTTAATTGCATTGATAATGTAATTCGTGTTAACTTGTATTCGAATATACTTCTTGTCGTGTTAATTGGTATGTTCCAAACCTTGTTCACCTCCATTAATAATGTGATACTTGTATTCTAGTATCCTTTTGTCGTGTTGTATGGGATTATTCTAAACCTTGCTTAATTGTATTGATAATGCAAATCATGTTAACTTATGTTCAAGTATCCTTCTCATCGTGTTCTTGAATTATCCCAGTCTTGACTTACTTCATATATGTAGATATATCAATATTCTTGTTGACATTGCTCTAGGATAGCTTAGGATGCTCCTTGAGTCTCACCTTTGACATAGACGTTAGGTGACATGATCCCTTTTGAACTGATTCATGTTAGCCTAAAAATCTCTAAAGAAATCGACTCGATGCATGCTCATTCTCTATGAGTAAACTCGTTTACTTACCCCGAAGTTACTGGGGGATTTGTTCAGGTACGAAGACTTGGTTCATGATGCTTGTCGATCATTCCGTGGGTGACTTATAGCTTTTAAGTTTCCATTTCATGCAAATGTTAGCATGAGATGCCTTTTGTAGCTTTATTTGATAAAATATGTATATTTGATTCCATTTATGTAATGTGTACATAAGTACACCCTTTTCATTGTATTCAACATGTATAAGATGAGGCCGAAGGCCAATGACATGTACCTTGTATCCTATGTAACTTTTAACTTCATGAAATATTATGAAAATATTGAAAAATGTCAAGTATTTGTCTCGCCATGGTTGCATCGGGTGTGGGAATTCCATTTTCATTCTTTCATAGGGTCTCATTAATCATGTATGAAGTGTGCCCAAGGGCCAAATGGTCATTTGAAACCATTTCCAAATTTTGGTTTTCAATTTTCTCATTTCAAGTTAATTTTCGCCTTTTTGGCCGTTGGGGGGTCGTATTTTGACTCGGCCATTTTCGAGAGCCGCGGACCATTCCCACACACTCAAAATCATCATTTACATTTGCGTGAATGATCGTTTCCATGAAAAACCCTTTCGTTTGTGTTTTGAGCCTCCTATTGACTCATTTCACCTTTTTGTTAAAAAACTCAGCCCAAGGCATTTTGGGGATTTCCTTTGGGAAATAATTTCCATTCTTAACTCTGTCACATAGATAATGTGATTTTAGGGGGAGTTTCTTCACGACATTTTTCTGAAAAATATCATCTTGATCTCAAAAACCGCGCTCCAAACTCATTTTTCTACTAATACACTGTTTCTGCTGTTTAAGTTCAACTCTGGTCAAGTTGAACCGGTTCAAGAATAGTTGAACCGGTTCTAGATGTTATTTTGGTTCAGCTTGGGCGTACTTCCACTGTTGAACCGGTTCAAGAATGTTGAACCAGTTCAAGTCTTCCAGAGTTTTCAATTTGGACTTCCAACTTCAATCTGACGTAACTTCTTTGTTTTAACTCCAAATTGGTCCGTTCTTGAGTCTAAACTGACCGCGTCGAAGTCAAATTTCCAATGGTACCAATTTTAATTTCAGATTCTTTTCTTAGCTCAAGATATCCTCATTTTAATGAGAAGGTGTTAGTTTTAGTTCGAACCGGGATAGGGTTCATCTGGGATTTCTCTTCTTTGGCCTTGGGACTTCATGTGAAGTTACCAAAGGATGGTTTTGGATGTTAATCTAGTTTGACTTGTTGAAAGTTAAATTCCTTCCTACTTGGATAAAATGACTATTTTACCCTTGGTCCTCATTTCGGTAGGATTTTGATACGCTTGTCTTCGTTTTGCTTCCATTAAGCATCGAAACTCTTTTAAAGTCTATTCTTGTGTCCTAGGAATAATGTATGTAACAAGCCGGTCATTTGCCTTCCTTTCCTTTTTCCTGAAATTTTACGAATGAATTTTTTTCGTTTAATTTTCTTTTCTGAGCTCTGTTTCGTGTCGCTTAGTGTCATCTCGAGTGCTCGAAATTGGTTTCTGAGACTCTTTCATGTGAATTGACAACTTCCTTTGAGGACCGAGTCATTTTCGTATTTTCACCTTTCGGACACTATGCGTCTTTCGTCCTTTTCCCTGTTTCGTCTTTTTCCTTATTCTGTCTTTTCCCCGTTTGTCACATTATTGGTACAACCTCACTTCTCATGCTTGGAGTTAGTTTTTGACTTCACGTGCCTTCATCTTGAGTGGTTTCCTCGAAATACGTATCTTTATTTTTGCAAGAAAGTACTCTGGTTGCTCTCGGTGTCCATAGGGGCATAGATACACAATTCTTCAGAATTTTTTTCATTTCTTGGGGTGTTTTTCGTAAATATATTTTGAAGATATTTTATTTCAGGGGCATCTAAGAAAATATCTTTTGGAAGATATTTTCATTATGGGGCAGTTTCGCAGTTAACCCTTTTTGTAGATGCCATTGTGCAATTAACGAAAGTTATTGTAAAATGTCTCGTCTGGAGCCTGGATCCTTGTACGAGATTCATTTTCATATTTTGTCGAGTCGTGGACTTTTAGAATTCCGTTCTGGTCGTTTTTCTCCAGTTTCAGAGCTTCTGGACCAAGTTACCGCCAAACTTATTCGGAGCATAATTTTCTGTTCGGGACTCTGTTTTTGATGCTATTTCTTCTGTTGTTCATATTTTCTCTTTTTGAGTCTTTTTCGTTCACGGAGTTTTGCTGTTTGAGCGCGTTTGCTCAAATTCCACTTTTCCGAACCTAGTGGGCCCTTTCGGAGCACTTTTTGAGACTTACTATAAATAGGATGCCCTAAAGTGAAAAATCAGATTTTCACTCTTCTTCTCCACCTCTTGGCCGGCAGCCATGGAAGCTCCTTGGCTGCCACCCTTTGACCTTCTCCTCCACTTGATTTCCTAAGTGAAATCTCTTCGGCCTTACGTTTATCGCTCCCCTCGATGTGCTCTACCATTCTCCCTTATTAGAATTCATTTCCGACCATTTCTTGAGTTTGGATTAAGAGTCAAGTTGTGATTTTCTTGGGGTTTCCTTCGGATTCATATAGATCGTGTTGTCCCTGTCAAAACCCTTCGATTTCGGCGGATTCGGAACACTTTTTTTTCGGTGAGGATTTGGGGTTTTCATCTCAAATTGAGGTAGGGGGTGTTATAATTTAAATTCTTGCTATATTACATGCTTATGATGCTTATCCAACTTGATTACATGTTTGGATGTAAAATCTAGAGATTTTATTATTTATTTTTCTTATGAAGGATTTAATTTTCCCGGTTGTTCATAGCTTTGTTTAATCATGTGGCATGATAAAATATTACCCCTTGATATGTAGATTGACATATATTAAATCTAGATTATTTGGACAAGAAATGAAGATTTTATTTAATATTTATCTTGAATAAAATATTAAATCATGTGGCCTTATCTAGCTTTAAATCAACATGTGATAGCATATAATATTAGGCCCTAGCATGCTCTTCAACATAGATTAAATTGACAGTAATCGGAGAAGTTTTGAAATTTAGTAATATTTAATTTATTAGATTAATTAATTTTCTCCAAGTGTACTATTCATCCCGTTGGATTTCCGACTTTAAATTCTTGATGTGCATGCAATGTAGTTTCACATATATTAAATCTAGAATATTTGATTAGGTTTTGAAACCTTTCAATTATTATTTTTCTAGTATTAAAGTTTAATGCTCATGGCCATTCATTGCATGGAATTCCCTAGTGTCGTGTTTTTAAATCATGTCATGGTATGTTGTATAACATATTTAAATTTGGAATCATTTAGATGAATTTCAAAACTTAGAAATTTTAATTAAGTGTAATAATTAAAATCCATTCAATAGCTCATTGGTCTTGATTAAGTTTCTAACTTGGAATTCAGCTTTTCATGACAAATTCCTTCACATGTATCAAATTGAGAATAATCGGATAAGTTTGAAACTTATATTCATTTACTTCCTTTGTATGGAACTTAATTCACATGGTTATGTCTTGCATGACATGGACTTGTAACTTGACATTGAACTTAACCTTGATATGATCCTTGACACACCTTGTTCATAGAACATTTGGACTTACCTTGTAATCATGATAATTTAATCCCTTAGGTTAATTAAATTTTCCTTTTTATGCTTCCATCGGTTTAATCATGACCCCTTGTATCTAGGTTTCATTAATGTACTTAATGAACATGCACACTTGTCTTAGAATGATTTAATTACTCATATGTTGCTTAGAAAGTAATTGAATTATGTATCTTATACTTGTGGTATATTTACCTCAATGAACTCCATGTGCTATATATCTTAGATGTTGTCTATATAATTGCATACTATGATTTCTTATCATCTCACATGCCATGATAGTTGATGAACTAGGGGCATTACTTGTGTGTCTCAAAATCTTGGTTGTGCATGATATGTGGTTAATGCATTTCTTGTATTTTGATACAATCTTGACTTGCACAACTTGTTGATTTTGGGACTTGGGATATCAATCAAGAATTGACATGGCTAGGACTCGGTTCTAGTACGGGGGAATGTCCCTCTACACTATAGTGCGCACTAGGGGAAAGGTACCCATGGGTTAGTAGCCCTAAAGTGATCTCAAGAGTACGGTTTTAATCCGGGCAATATCCAACTTTCCACATTGGTTGATTTCACTCTTTAAATTTCAAGTTGCTATTCCTTGAAGATTTAAACTTGTCGTGTATGTAAAATGCTCCAATCTTGTCTCTTCGCATAGATTTTATGCTTCATTCGTGATTTAATTCCTTAAATTTCAAGTGTTGTATTCCTTGAAGATTTAAGACTCCTTTCGTGTTGTATGGAAGATTCCATCCTTATTAAATTGCATATATGTTATGCCTTGTTCTTGGTTTCATGTATAATTTCTTACCTTGTTAATTGGAATGCCCCAATCTTGTTTTATTGCATTGATATTATGTATTATCCATGATTCTATATACTATTCGTGTCTTGTTAATTGGAATGTCCAAACCTTGTTAAATTGCATAGATATTATTCTATGTTCTTGACTTCGTGTATTAATCCTATCGTGTTAATTGGAATGCTCCAACCATGATAATTGCATTGAAAATGAAATCCTTGTATTCTAGTATCTTTTTGTCGTGTTGTATGGAATCATTCTAAATCTTGCTTAATTGTATTGATAATGCAATTAAGTGCACCTTTTGACACTCTTTTGATGTGTATGTAATGAGGCCGAAGGCCAATATCATATATTATGTATGTTATGCACTTTTACTTACAAACTTCATTATGGAAATATTGAAAATTCATGAGATATTATGTCATTTTCGCACGGGTGCGTGCATTGTGTATGTAATTCATCCTTTAGCATTCATTTTCCATATGTGAGGTGTGGCCAAGGGCCAAACACCATTTAGTTTTCATTTTTGCATTTTAGTTCACATATTGCATTTTTGGGCTAAATCGTAAAATCCGAGCCTTTAAGGGTTCATTTTCAAATTGGGTGGTGCAAAGTGTGTTCTGGTACCTCCACTAGGTCTCATTTATCTTGTATGAAGTGTGGCCAAAGGCCAAACGGTCATTTGAAACCATTTCCTAATTTTGGGATCCATATTTTCCATTTCAAGTTCATTTTTCGCCTTTTTGGCCGTTAGGGGGTCGGATTTTGACTCGGCCATTTCCGGGACCCCTGGACCATTCCCGCGGGCTCAAAATCACCAGTTACGTTTGCGTGCATGGTTGTTTCCGGGCAAACCTTCTTCTTTGGTGAAATGAGCCTCCTATGGAATCATTTTGAAACTTTGTTGCATAATCTGATCTAGGGGCTTTCTAGACTTTTCACATCAGTTTTATTTTCTTCTTTCAACATGGTCGCTTAGAAAATGCGATTTTAGGGGGGGTTTCTTCTTCATGTTTTTCCAGAAAATATCGTCTTGATACCAGCAATCCATTGCAAAGTTCAGCTTCCAGTTTTACATTTAGCAGCTTTATGACCCTCGTGACCAGATTTCATGGAAGGGCATTTTGGGCATTCTACATTGAATTTTTTTTTTTTTTTTTTTTATTTCTCCGCAATTCACGTAGAAAACTCAATTTAGGGAGGGGTTTCTTTTTCATGTTTTTCTAGAAAAATTCATTTGATAGCCCATTTTTGCTCTCAGTTGTGAACTGATCCTGAAGAAATTTCTTGTAGCAGCTTTTTAGGTCCCTCTTGACCTAGGCTGATCTAGGGGCATTTTAGAGATCTTACAGCGAGTTTTTCTCCATTCCTTCCACATTGTCGGGTAGAAAACATGATTTTAAGGGGGGTTTCTTCTTCGTGTTTTTCCAGAAAAACTCGTTTAAGGGTCTGTTTTTAGCCTCAGTTCCGAGAAAAAAAATCAAATGTTGCTTGCTGTAAAAATACTATTCCTGCCCAGATTTCTTACCCGGAAAATAAGTTGATTTTTTTGAAACTTTGAGGCTTCATATCTTCTTCGTCCCAACTCCAAACCAAGTGATTTTTAAGTCTAAGTTTATTAGTTTTTGCTGCAACGGTATACACGGTTGCATCCAATTCTATTTGAAAAGATTAATTTACCCCTTATAAAGTACCCTTGCCACACTGATTTTAAACTCAAAAGTTGGTTTTTTTAAAACTTTGACATTTCATATCTTCTTCATCCGGACTCCGAATCAAGTGATTCTTGAGTCTAAATTCATTAATTTTTCCTAGTCTATCTATCGGTATGTTTAGTTACATCCAGTTTTATCTAAAAAGACCATTTTACCCCTTGTAAAGTACCCTTGCCGCATTGATTTCAAACCCAAAAGTTTGATTTTATGAAACTTTGGAGTTTCATATCTTCTTCATCCGAACTCCAAATAAAGTGATTCTTGAGTCCATCTTGATTAGTTTTTCGTTATCCTTCCAGTGGTGTACTCGGTGGCACCCGAGTCCATAGTTTTCAAAAATGACTATTTTGCCCCTGGGGCTTATTTGTCATATTTTCGATCTTTGCTTCCGCATCAGTTCTCATTGAGTTCTACGACCTCATGGAAGGTCACTTTGACTTCTTAGAGTGTCGTTTTCTATTTTCGTTTCCGCATATCGGATCCGTTATCGGGTCAATCTTCGGTTCATTACAGGACACGCTGGCCTAAAAACTAAGGTCGTCACAATGTACATCTCTATGGACTTATTTTCATGTTACCTCCGCACCTTATTCATTTGGGTTTTGTGACCTCATGGAAGGGCATCAAAGGGTCTTAGAGGTGTGTTATGCCTTGGGAAACCATTGTCTTGTTTCTTGCTTCTGCATCTGGATCCGTTAACGGGTCAATCTTTGGTTCATCACTGATCCACCGGGTTGAATCATAGCTCGGGTCATTACAAGTGGTATCAGAGCGTCCGAGTTCTAATACCTTGGACGACGGGTTTTGGGTGCATACCATTCTCACGTTTTGCTTTGATGTGTCATTGTATCTTGATAACATGCCTTGTTTGATAACATGTCTTGTAAGATAACATGTTCATATGTGCAGGTGTTTTGAGACATCTGTTGTTTGTTAAGCATACTTTATATGTATATATGCTTCTTGATAATATGATCTAGGTTGTTATCATGTTCTAGTGTGATATCATGTCTGCGTGCTTATGTTAGCATGACCGTATGCAATGTATGTCGGCATACCTTACACTTTTCATTCACGTGTATTGTCGTACCATGTACTTACGTGCTTCTTGATAACATGTTTTGAGTTGACAACATGTCTGTTTGCTTATGTGCTTGTTCATCTTGACATGATTATATGCAGCATATCATCATTTTTTATGTCCTTCTCCTATATGTATACTCTGACATGTTCCATGTGATTCTTGCTAATTGTGTGGGTAAATAGTCCATTGCTATGTTGCACTCTAGCTATCTCCTTTTATGTTTGGTTTAGACATCCTTGGTTATCCCAGCTTGTCTCATAGGATCTGTCGCATTCCTTGGATGCATTCTTGTTTCATGAGTTTCTTCCTTAGATATGAGAAATTCATTCTGTAAGGACCCATGTCGGAACCTGCTTGTCTGTTCTTTTAGTTGGGTGTTCGAGACCTTAGTCTGACGATTGATGCGAGTAAGGCTCATGTGAGCGTAGAAGACTGCGAGTCATTTTCTTTTCCTTATCTAGTGGAGTGAGACGTGGGCCAGGGAGGCACCGTTTCATTTCCTTTTCCTTCGTGGCTTCTGGATCTAAGGCCTTAAGCGAAATGGTGCCAGTGTCATTGTTGTCAGAGTTTTGGGATTAGGTACCCCAACTCTCGCAGATGCCTGGTTCCCGTGGTGCTTTTGGTAGTGATCATTTTCGACATTAATGTCATCCGTATCAATAGGTTTCTCAGAGTTGACTTGGTTTGGGGCATGTTATGAACTAGTGCCTTATACTGTCATGCTACCTTACTGACGAGTAAGTGTGGGCAGGTTCTGGTCACTATTCATATTGTCTTGTCACTCTCTTCTTTTAGCGTGTTCTAACGTTTCGTTGTCTTGAGATTCTCTCGGTGGTTGACGTTGAGTTAACGTGCCAATTCATATGAGATGTTGCCTCAGTCCATGGTTTCGCGTTCCTTCAGTTGATCTAGAGACTTTAGAGTTGTCCATCAGTGCTTTATGAGCTGTCCTTTGATTTGACTTTTGTTCAGTCCTTGTTCTGTTCTCTTCCGGTATGTTTTGAATTTCGGGGACGAAATTCCTTTAAGGAGGGTAGGTTGTAACGACCCGGTCATTTGCCTTCCTTTCCTGTTTTTCTGAAATTTTACGGATAAATTTTTTCCGTTTAAATTTCTTTTCTGAGCTCTGTTTCTTGTCGCTTAGTGTCGTTTCGAGTGCTCGGAAATGGTTTCTGAGACTCTTTTTCTTGGATTGACAACTTCCTTTGAGGACCGAGTTATTTCTGCATTTTCACTTTTCGAACACCATGCGCTATTTCGTCCTTTTCGATATTCTATTTTTATCTCCGTTTGTCACTTGTTTGGCACAACCTCACTTTTCATGCTCGGAGTTGGTTTTTGACTTCACGTGTCTTCATTTTCAGTGGTTTTCTCGAAATACGTATCTTTACTTTTGTAAGAAAGTACTCTGGTTGCTCCCGGTGTCCATAGGGGCATGGATGCATAGTTCTTTGGAATTATTTTCTTTTCTTGGGGTGTTTTTCACAAATATATTTTGAAGATATTTTATTTCAGGGGCATCTAAGAAAATATTTTTAGAAGATATTTTCATTCTGGGGCATTAGTGCAGTTAACCATTTTTGGAGGAGCCATTTTGCAATTAACGAAAGTTATTACAAAATATCTCATCTGCAGCCTGGATCCTTGTACGGGATTCATTTTCACATTTCGTTGAGTCGTGTACTCTTAGAATTTCCTTCCAGTCGTTTTTTTCTAGTTTCAGAGTTTCTGACCCTAGTTGCCGCTGAACTTGTTCGGGGCATATCTTTCTATTCGGGACTCGATTTTTGATACCGTTTCTTCCATTGTTCATGTTTTCTCATTTAGAATCTTTTTTGTTCACGGAGTTTTGCCGTTTGTGTGACGGCCCAAGTTTTGTAAACTCGATGTCAGTGATGACCAAAAGATGACCAGATAATGGATCCGAAATGCGGAAGCGAAAGGTGAAACAACAGTCTCCAGACATACGATGCGTCTCTAAGACACCAATGTGACCCTCTATGAGGTCACGAAACCCAAAGGAAACAAATGCAGAAGTGTCGTTTCAAAAACGGACAAAAAGAACTTAGGGGCAAAATGGCCATTTTGTAAAAAGTGGATTCAGGTGCTATCGAGCACACCGCTGGAAATACAATGACAAATTAGTCAAGTTCAATAAAAAAATTACTCAATTTGGAGTCCGGACGGGGGAGAAAGGTCAAAAACAAAAATGATGTCGTGGCGGCCCGACGAGGACAACCCACCACTGCTTCAACTAAAAGTAAAAACGGGCATCTAAACGGACTTTTTTGGAAAAACTCAAAAAAGAAACCCCCCTTAAAATCAAGTTTCCTACCCTGATCTCAAACGGAAACAAAAAAAATGCATTGTAAAATGCCCAGAATACCCCCAAGAAAATCAGGTCAAGACGAAAAAAACTAATCCGAGCTACTGCCCAAGTTTTAGAAATAGGGCTCCGGGAGGTTTTTCAATTGCCTAAATTGAAAATGCAATCTTAAAATGCACCTACAAGACCTTCAAAAGTTTCGGATCAGTCGTGATGATTTTCAAAAAAAAGTCGATGAATAGTACCAACTACATTTGTACTAAAAATTTGCAAAACCTGGCAATAAGGATTTTTCGGAAAAATATTGATTTTTGAGGGCCAAGATGATGTTTTCTAGAAAAACATAAAGAAGAAATCCCCCTCAAAATTGAGTTTTCTACGTGACACGTGAGGAAAAATGAAAAAAAAAAAAAAAAACCCATTGTGAAATACCCGAAATGCCCCTGGAACAGATTAGGGTAAAACTCCCTAAAAATGCTACTTAGAGTTTTTGTTTCATCAAGGAAGGTATTGTTTGCCAAAGTGAGCATGCAAGTGTATGTAATATGATAAAATAGATGTGCTACAATGGCCTATGGCCTCATTACAATACATTTACAACATTTGCATGTCAAACCTCCAAGTTATAAAAATTACATTTCATAGACAAATCATGAACATGCTAACACTTGCATGTGAACAAGAATGCTTCTAAAGAAGCTCAACTCAGCAAATCACCCAAGCAATTGCAATCTCCAATCTTGTATCCTGTACCTGAAATATGCCCTAGTATCGTAGGGGTGAGTAACATAAAGCTACTCGTAGGAAATGAGCATGCATCGACCTACATTTTACAAGTGTACATGATTTAATTATTGTGGTTCATTCCACCTAACGTCTATGTCAAAGGTGAGACTCAGGGAGCATCCTAGCTACCTAAGATCATTTCTAGCATAAAATACATCCTTTATGTAATTTCAACAACACAAGAGCATGCTACATATAGCAACAAGATATAACATGCTTACACAAAGCAACTAGTTAGAAACATACTTACACAAAGCAACCAGATAGAAACATGCTTACATAAAGCAACTAGATATAGATTCTCAAAGTTATCAACTTGAAATCTAAATGCTAAATCAACTAAATATAGCAATTTAGTATGGATGCACTTAACAACATCAAATCGCCAATAGCCAAAACCACAGTCATAATATAAACATGATTGATAACTTGGAATTGAATGCGAAAACAAATAGTGAAAGACATGGACATCAGTCAGATGAGAGCGATATAGGGCTAATTTGGAGCTACAAACCCCCAGGTAGCCTACCCAACGCGCGAACTTTTCTGGGCTAATTCGGAGCTACTAACCCCCAGGCAGTCTACCCAACGCGCAAACTTTTGACTTAGAGGACTCTTGTCCCCGTACTAGAGCTAAACCCTAGCCATCATGCAATGTCCCAAGTTGTTCCAAAATAAATAGATAAGTTTACAACTTATATACGTATTGAATAGTACACGAAACTACCTTCATGCACAAGTAGGCTAAAACCACACAACACATGCTCTAAATCCACAACTACTATAGGATGACAATGTCGAATCTTCAGAGCACGATTCGTTACGCGCTATAATAACATCACATGTCGAATCTTCAGAGCGCGATTCGTTACGCGCTATAACAATATAATCCAATATTGAAACATAACTCATAAATCCATTATAAGTCAAAAGTCATGCTTTAAACATACTATCAATGTCAAATACATGAGTTAATCAATAATACAATAGAAACGGAATTTAATCAATAAACTAATTAAATTCCCTAGGTTTCAAATCTTAATCGAATAGCCTCTAATTAATACATGATAAACAATATAGCATGGTCATTACATACACCACATTAAAACTCGATTAGGCCATAAGAACAATAAAGTGGAATTTAATTAAATCATGATAATCAAATCCCTAACTTCTAAAACAACATCAAATGGTTCCAAATTAACATATGCTAGAACATAAGTCATAGTTATCACAAATATCAAGTTAAACACTTAATTAGGCCAATGGAACCCTTAATTAGATTTTAATTAATCATTTTAATTAAAATCTCTAGATTTTCATACTTGTCCAAATGCTCTCAAATTAAAGTATGTTAAACAACATGCCAAGACATAATTTAAAAGCATATCACAAGTCAATTTTATGCTAGGTACGGCCATGGGATTTAATCTTTCACAAAAGATAAATCTTAAATAAAATATGAAATTCTTATTCAATTAATCCCAATTTAATATATGTTAACAAATATATTAAAACATGATTTTCTAGCATGCCACAATTCCATTCTAAGTTATACACATCATTGTGAATTAAACTTCATACAAAGAAATAATTAATATTAATTTTCTAGAATCGATACAAGGCATGCAATTAAGTTGTATAATCATGCTAAACACTCAATACAACACACACAAAAGCCTAGAACATCCCCTACCTCAATTTGAGATGAAAATGTCAAAAGCCACCAAATGGAAACCGCTCCGAATCCGACGAAACTTCTAGGTTTTGTCGGGGCCTACACCGTGCACATAACCCCCAAGGAAGCCCCATCAAAATCACAACTTGACTTCAAACCCAAACTCAAAGAATGGTCAGAAATGGGTTCTAATAAGGGTGAAAGAAGCGCGTAGTCAACACGAACACTAAATGCAAAGGCCTTCTATGTTCTGACGAAGGAATAAAGCTCAAAAGAGGAGAGAGAAGGTGGCAACCTCCCTTGGGCTGCCATGGAAGCTTTAGGTGGTGTAAGAGAGTGGGGAAGATGAAAAAAATAAAATATCTCACCCCTCTTTTATAGAAATCTCAAAAAGTGCCCCGAACGGGCTCTGCCAGGTCTGAAAAAGTGAAATTTGAGCAGACGCGCTCAAATGGCAAAACTCTGTGAATGAAAAAGATTCAAAATGAGAAAATATAAATAACGAAAGAAACAGGGTCAAAAACTGAGTCCCGAGCAGAAAGTTATGCCCCAAACAAGTTTGGCGCTAAACGAGACCAGAAACCCAGAAATTGGAAAACAATGGCCAGAAGGAATTTCTAAGAGTACACGACTCGACGAAAAGTGAAAATGAATCCCGTACGAGAATCCAGGCTCAAAACAAGGCATTTAGCAATAACTTTCATTAATTGCATAATGGCCCCTCCAAAAAGTGAAAACTGCACTAATGGCCCAGAATGAAAATATCTTCCAAAAATATTTTCTTAAAAACCCCTAAAATAAAATATCTTCAAAAGATATTTACGAAAAATACCCCAAGAAAAGAAAATAATTTCAAAGAACTTTGCATCCATGCCCCTATGGACACCGGGAGCAACCAGAGTACTTTCTTGCAAAAGTAAAGATACGTATTTCTTGGAAACCACTCAAGATGGAGATACATGAAGTTAAAAACTAACTTTGAACATAAGAAGTGTGGTTATGCCAACAAAGTGTTAAACGGGGAAAAAACAAAATAGGGAAAAGGACGAAAAGTGAATAGTATCGAAAAAACGAAAAATGTGGAAACGACTCGGTCCTCAAAGGAAGTTGTCAATCCACAGAAAAGAGTCTCGGAAATCACTCCAGAGCACTCGAGACGACACTAATCAACGAGAAACCAAACTCAGAAAGGAAAGACAACGGAAAAAAAAATTATCCATGAAAATCCAGGTCATTTCAACCTTCCCACCTTAAAGGGATTTCGTCCCCGAAATCCAGCCCCAACCAAAACAAACGGTGAAACCAGGATAACTACGGAGTACATCTTCGAGTATCCCACACAACGCGATACAAAAGCAATTCCAAAGCTGAAAGACAACGCACAGACCAATGTCATTCGCACCCACGTGCTAATGACAAGACAACCTCTCAAATGACCACCCAACAAGTCAGAACTCACATACAGAACCCAAGGTGAGACAAAGGAACGAAAGATAATAACCGTAAACATCCCTCTAGATGAACCATCATACCGATCCAAAAACGACCACCAAAAGATCTCCAAGATAACCACGTATCATATCGGGGTACCGAACAAGACGATGCGGCAGTACGAATAGCGACCAGAACCTGCCCACGACGTACTCAAATGTGTGGTAACAATGACAGTGCCTAGTGCCCACCCACACTTACTTGTCAGTAAGGTAGCATCAACGGCAACTAGTACTCGCCCACAACACATAACTTTGTACGTTAGCATGGCAGTATAAGGCACTAATTCATAACCAGCCCCCCACGAGGTCTACCCAAGAAACCTCTCGATACAAATGACATCAATGTTAAAAATGATCATTACAAAAAGCACTACGAGGACCAACATTTTGTACCAGAGTTGAGATATGGTCCAAAGATGTCCGGCCGGACCATCCTGGCCAATCCCAAAACTCTGAAAACAATGTTATATGTATCGTTATGCTTAAGGCCTTAAATCCTCAATACAACAAAACCAACATCTCCAATGTCTCAAAATACCTCTATTAACAACATTAATCAGGAATCCAAAACCTGACAGATAAATTAACCCCACCGTGAATCAAAACGAACCTCAATACAAGACATTTCATCGAAAGTCCCACATATCTCCCTGAAACAGATCAACTACAAAACTACACCGAAATTAAACATCAGATCCACATCCTTATCGTGGATAACTAAGTCCTCGAAAAACAAGTCCACCATGTGGCATACACCTCAAAATTCTGACAACCATGGTTATAAAAACAGAGTATTTCAAAACCGTGCTTAGCAATACCAGGCTAAATCAAAATTCCTCAATTTCATTCTATACCCAATCACTGGAATTACAATTCCTCAAAACGATGCCTAGCCATAACTAGGACGAGAAAACTTCACAAACAAGCCAAATCCAACTGCGATCCTTCAAAACCTCTCCTAAAGGTCAACCACATCCAGGTCTCCAAAATCGAAACAAGTCTCCAAAAGACATTCTCAAAAGAGTATCGAGCTCACCTCACAAATCAAAAAAAATCCTCAATAATATGGACACAAGTCCTCGTAAAATGATCTCACACAAATCAACCCACCCTGAGCACCATAACTCCGTCAACAAACACGGTAAAAACTCCCCAAGGGAAGACACGAAAGAAAGAAAACCACCAGTCTTAAGAAGGACAACACCACGACTCCACCTCTGAAACAAAAGACAACAAGGTCAAAGACTTCACCCCCTACTTGGAAGTAAGTCGACCAAAATCCACCAAACCCTCACCAAGGACTCAAGACAACCACAGTGACCCGCACGGACCAACCAACCCCAAAACTGTGCATGAGGCGACGAAGAGAAGAGACAACCAAGAAAAAGAGGAGGAACCCTATCCCCCCACGAGTATTAACACAATGAACATGAAAATAGAGCGTTCTTTCCACCTTAGGGAAGCGGACAGCTCAAAACAAAACAAATGTGAAAACTCCTCTACAAGGAATCTCACAATGGAACCATTAAAAAACCCACATACGCACTAAGTGCGACCGGAGGAAACAAAAGGGAAAACTAAACATGAAAGTCATGCATATGACAAGGAATGCAACTACCAAGTAAGCAAATCTACTCACATAGATAAAATCAAAGGTACATGCAGCATGTCTCCACGTAACGCAAAAGCATATTATTAAGGCATAGTAACAACATGGCATCTCTAAGTATGTAAATAAAGTATGCTAATGTCATACAACAAGAAAACAAATGTGGATAGACCTCCACCTACTCATGCATCGCAATAACATAAATCATACTACTAACATGGTAGTAAATGAAACTGTAGAAGATAAGATGATGCAACAATGAATCCTATGGACATCGTGTCCTAAAGTGTCTAGGAAAATGGAAAGTCATTTCCTAGCCACAAACTGTCTCCAAAACCAATGCGACAACCACCCGTCTCAAAACAAACGTGAGCCTTTACCGCAATGGTAAAACTCTATCAATCCAACTCCGAATCAAAAGGTGACACTACAAGTGACACTAACAATGCAATGCTCTCACTACCCGAAACATCAATCAATTGACTTGATCCCAAAAGCGTTATCACGCAAGGAGAACTCAAAGAAAATGGCAACTATAGCCATACCAACATCAACCAAATCAATCACTACGACTGATTTCTCCAAAACAACCATCATCATCATCGATCAAAAGGACAACGCCTATCAAAACAAAAACCAACCATGATTCCATCCAAACTGCGCTTGTAGCTAGCCAGCACGGTAGCATGACAGTGCCATGCATGTGCCCACAAACATACTAGCCCACGAAAATTGCAATCTCAGAGGAATCTTCCTAAACAACCAAGGATCCTAAGAGGTCCACAACTTCATCATGGCCCAAAACCAACAAATCCAGCATTACGGCTACACATAATGGCTCACTCCACGAGAGCCTAAACAAAAAGTGACCATCCACCTATCCAAAGCCAACGCTAGGTCAACAATGACCTAAACTACCATGAAACCAAACTAACAATTGCTAACAACATCTAAGAAGAGTGCCTAAACAAAACCAAAACACACCAAATATTGCACTAAGTGCAAACTCACTAAACAACCCAACCTCGAGTCAAACATCCGTGACTAATCCCAAGTCCTATTAAATACGCAAAACAATATGCATATACAAATCTAACCTAGCATACATCATATGTCATGCTTCTTATACTAGAATAAAATTATGTTTTAACCAAACGATAAACTACATATACCACCTAGGCACCTAAACATGTTATCAAACCAAAACATGTTATCATAAAGCATATAAACAAATAGAGCATGGCAACACAAGCATGATATGCACCCAAAACCCGTTGTCCAAGGTATTCAAACCTAGGAGCTCTAATACTACTTGTGACGGCCCAAGTTTTGTAAACCCGGTGCGTTAGTGATGACCAAAAGATGATCCAATAATGGATCCGAAATGCGGAAGCGAAAGGTAAAACAACGGTCTCTAGAAATACAATACGTCTTTAAGACACCAATGTGACCCTCAATGAGGTCACGGAACCCAAAGGAAACAAATGCAGAAGTGTCGTTTCAAAAAAGGACAAAAAGAACCTAGGGGTAAAATGGTCATTTTGTAAAAAGTGGATTCAGGTGCTATCGAGCACACCGCTAGAAATACAATGACAAATTAGACAAGTTCAAACAAAAGTTTACTCAATTTGGAGTCCGGACGGGGGAGAAAGGTCAAAAACAAAAATGATGTCGTGGCGGCCCGACGAGGACAACCCACCACTGCTGCAACTGAGAGTAAAAACGGGCATCTAAACGGACTTTTTTAGAAAAACTCAAAGAAGAAACCCCCCCTAAAATCAAGTTTCCTACCCTGATCTTGGATGGAAACAAAAAAAATGCATTGTAAAATGCCCAGAATGCCCCCAAGAAAATCAGGTAAAGAGGAAAAAAACTAATCCGAGCTACTGCCCAAGTTTTGGAAATAGGGCTTTGGGAGGTTTTTAAATTGCCTAAATTGAAAATGCAATCTTAAAATGCACCCACAAGACCTCCGGAAGTTTCGGATCAGTCGTGACGATTTTCAAAAAAAAGTCAATGAATAGTACCAACTACATTTGTACTAAAAATTTGCAAAATCTGGCAGCAAGAATTTTTCGAAAAAATATTAATTTTTGAGGGCCAAGATGATGTTTTATAGAAAAACACAAAGAAGAAACCCCCCTCAAAATTGAGTTTTCTAAGTGACACGCGAGGAAAAATGAAAAAAATAAAACGCATTGTGATATACCCGAAATGCCCCTGGAACAGAATAGGGTAAAACTCCCTAAAAATGCTACTTAGAGTTTTTGTTTCATCAAGGAAGGTATTGTTTGCCAAAGTGAGCATGCAAGTGTATGTAATATGATAAAATAGATGTGCTACAATGGCCTATGGCCTCATTACAATACATTTACAACATTTGCATGTCAAACCTCCAAGTTAAAAAAATTACATTTCATAGACAAATCATGAACATACTAACACTTGCATGTGAACAAGAATGTTTCTAAAGAAGCTCAACTCAGCAAATCACCCAAGCAATTGCAATCTCCAATCTTGTATCCTGTACCTGAAATATGCCCCAGTATCGTAGGGGTGAGTAACATAAAGTTACTCGTAGGAAATAAGCATGCATCGACCTACATTTTACAAGTGTACTTGATTTAATTATTGTGGTTCATTCCACCTAACGTCTATGTCAAAGGTGAGACTCAGGGAGCATCCTAGCTACCTAAGATCATTTTTAGCATAAAACACATCCTTTATGCAATTTGAACAACACAAGAGCATGGTACACATAGCAACAAGATATAACATACTTACACAAAGCAACTAGTTAGAAACATGCTTACACAAAGCAACCAGATAGAAACATGCTTACACAAAGCAACTAGATATAGATTCTCAAAGTTATCAACTTGAAATCTAAATGCTAAATCAACTAAATATAGTAATTTAGTATGGATGTACTTAACAACATCAAACCGCCAATAGCCAAAACCACAGTCACAATATAAACATGAATGATAACTTGGAATTGAATGCGAAAACAAATAGTGGAAGACTTAGACATCAGTCGGATGAGACTGATATAGGGCTAATTTGGAGCTACTAACCCCCAAGTAGCCTACCCAGCGCGCAAAATTTTCTGGGCTAATTTGGAGCTACTAACCCCCAGGCAGCCTACCCAACGCGCGAACTTTTGACTTAGAGGACTCTTGTCCCCGTACTAGAGCCAAACCCTAGCCATCATGCAATGTCCCAAGTTGTTCCAAAATAAATAGATAAGTTTACAACTTATATACGTATTGAATAGTACACGAAACTACCTTCATGCACAAGTAGGCTGAAACCACACAACACATGCTCTAAATCCACAACTACTATAGGATGACAATGTCGAATCTTCAGAGCGCGATTCGTTACGCACTATAACAACATCACATGTCGAATCTTCAGAGCACGATTCATTACGCGCTATAACAATATAATCCAATATTGAAATATAACTCATAAATCCATTGTAAGTCAAAAGTCATGCTTTAAACATACTATCAATGTCAAATACATGAGTTAATCAATAATACAATAGAAACGAAATTTAATCAATAAACTAATTAAATTCCCTAGGTTTCAAATCTCAATCAAATGGCCTCCAATTAATACATGATAAACAATATAACATGGTCATTACATACACCACATCAAAACTCGATTAGGCCATAAGAACAATAAAGTGGAATTTAATTAAATCATGATAATCAAATCCCTAACTTCTAAAACAATATCAAATGGTTCCAAATTAACATATGCTAGAATATAAGTCATAGTTATCACAAATATCAAGTTAAACACTTAATTAGGCCAATGGAACCCTTAATTAGATTTTAATTAATCATTTTAATTGAAATCTCTAGATGTTCATACTTATCCAAATGCTCTCAAATTAAACAACATGCCAAGACATAATTTAAAAGCATATCACAAGTCAATTTTATGCTAGGTACGACCATGGGATTTAATCTTTCACAAAAGATAAATCTTAAATAAAATATGCAATTCTTATTCAATTAATCTCAATTTAATATATGTTAACAAATATATTAAAACATGATTTTCTAGCATGCCACAATTCCATTCTAAGTTATACACATCCTTGTGAATTAAATTTCATACAAAGAAATAATTAATACTAATTTTATAGAATCGATACAAGGCATGCAATTAAGTTGTATAATCATGCTAAACACTCAATACAACACACACAAAAGCCTAGAATATCCCCTACCTCAATTTGAGATGAAAATGTCAAAAGCCACCAAATGGAAACCGCTCCGAATCCGACGAAACTTCTAGGTTTTGTCGGGGACTACACCGTGCACATAACCCCTAAGGAAGCCCCATCAAAATCACAACTTGACTTCAAACACGAACTCAAAGAATGGTCAGAAATGGGTTCTAATAAGGGTGAAAGAAGCGCATAGTCAACACGAACACTAAACGCAAAGGCCCTTCTATGTTCTGACGAAGGAATGAAGCTCAAAAGAGGAGAGAGAAGGTGGCAACCTCCCTTGGGCTGCCATGGAAGCTTTAGGTCATGCAAGAGAGTGGGGAAGATAAAAAAAAATAAAATATCTCACCCCCCTTTTATAGAAATCTCAAAAAGTGCCCCGAACGGGCCCCGCCGGGTCCGAAAAAGTGAAATATGAGTAGACGCACTCAAATGGAAAAACTTTGTGAATGAAAAAGATTCAAAATGAGAAAATATGAATAAAGGAAGAAACGGCATCAAAAACTGAGTCCCGATCAGAAAGTTATGCCCCAAACAAGTTAGGCGCTAACTGGGACCAGAAACCCTAAAACTGGAAAACAATGACAGAAGGAATTTCTAAGAGTACATGACTCGACAAAAAGTAAAAATGAATCATGTACGAGGATCCAGGCTCAAAACAAGGCATTTAGCAATAACTTTCATTAATTGCACAATGGCCCCTCCAAAAAGTGAAAACTGCACTAATGGCCCAGAATGAAAATATCTTCTAAAAATATTTTCTTAAAAACCCCTAAAATAAAATATCTTCAAAAGATATTTACGAAAAATACCCCAAGAAAAGAAAATAATTTCAAAGAACTTTGCATCCATGCCCCTATGGACACCGGGAGCAACCAGAGTACTTTCTTGCAAAAGTAAAGATACGTATTTCTTGAAAACCACTCAAGATGGAGATACATGAAGTTAAAAACTAACTTCGAACACAAGAAGTGTGGTTATGCCAACAAAGTGTTAAACGGGGAAAAAACAAAATAGGGAAAAGGACGAAAAGTGAATAGTATCGAAAAAACGAAAAATATGGAAACGACTCGGTCCTCAAAGGAAGTTGTCAATCCACAGAAAAGAGTCTCAAAAATTACTCCAGAGCACTCAAGATGACACTAATCAACGAGAAACCAAACTCAGAAAGGAAAGACAACGGGAAAAAAAATTATCCGTGAAAATCCGGGTCATTACAGTTTGAGCGCGTTTGTTCAAAATCCATTTTTTCAGACCCGGCGGGGCCCTTTCGGGGCACTTTTTGAGATTTTCTATAAATAGGGGACTTAAAGAGAAAAATCAGAATTTTCTTCTCTCTCTCCTCTCTCTTGGCCGGCAGCCATGGCTGCCAAGGGGCTGCCATGCTTCTTCTTCATTTTCCGGCCACTTCCCTTGAGTGAAAACTCTTCGGCCTTAACGTTTAATGCTTGTCTTGACGATGCGCACCTTTCACCCTTATTAGAACCCATGTCTGACCAAATTTTGAGTTTAGGTTTGAAGTCAAGTTGTGATTTTCATGGGGCTTCTAGGGGATTCTTGTTCACCGTGTTGTCCCCGACAAAACCCTTCGGTATCGTCTGATTCGGAGCACTTTTATTTCGGTGGGCCTTTGAAGTTTTCATCTCAAATCGAGGTAGGGGGTGTTATAGTTTATATTCTTGCTATATTACATGCTATGGATGCTTGTACTACTTGTTTACATGCTTGGATGTCAAATCTAGAATTTTTAATTAATTATTTCTTTGTGTAAGATTTAATTTTTCCGGTTGCTCATATCTTTGTTTAAACATGTAGCATGATATTAAATTACCCCTTGACATGATCATTGACATATATTAAATTGAGGTCATTTGGATGACTTTCAAAATCTAGAGATTTTAATTAATGAAATAATTAAAATCCATTTAATGGTTCTATGCACTTGATTAAGTTTCTAACCTTGTATTCATGATTTTCTTAATAAGTTCCTTCACGTGTATTACATTGAGCATAATCGGATAAGTTTTGAAACTTGTATTTATTCATTTCTCTTGTATGGAACTTAACTCATATGGTTGTGTCGTGTATGAAAAGAACTTGAAACTTGACATTGAAATTGGCCTTGACATGATCCTTGACATAACTTGTTTGTAGAACATTTGGACTTGCCATATAACCTTGATAATTTAATCCCTTAAGTAGATTAAATTTCCTTTTATGTCTCCCTCACGTTAATCATGCCTTGATATCATGTATCTAGAGTTCTTGTATCTTGGTTTCATTAATGTGCCTAATGAACATGCTCATTTGTTGCGGAATGGTTTATTCACGCATGTGTTGTTTAGTATACAATTGAATCATGTATCTTATACTTATGGTATATTTGCTTCAATGGATTCCACGTGCTATTTATCTTGGTTGTGGTATATATAAATGAACACATTGATTTCTTGACATTTCACATGCCATGATAGTTGATGAACTTAGGGCATGACTTGTGTGTTCCAAAATATTGGTTGTGCATGAAACGTGGTTAATGCATTTCTTGTATTTGATACAATCTTGACTTGCACAACTTGTTGATTTTGGGACTTGGGATATCAATCAAGAATTGTCATGGCTAGAACTTGGTTCTAGTACAGGGGAAAGTACCCTTGGGTTAATTGCCCTAAAGTGATCCCAAGAATAGGGGAAGGTACCCTTGGGTTGATAACCCTAAAGTGATCCCAAGACTAGGGGAACGTACCCTTGGGTTGATAATCCTAAAGTGATCCCAAGACTAGGGGAAGGTACCATTGGGTTGATAACCCTAAAGTGATCCCAAAAGTACGGTTTTAATCTGGGCGATATCCAAGTTTCAACATTGGTTGATTTCACTCTTTAAATTTCAAGTTGCTATTCCTCGAATATTTAAATTTGTCGTGTATGTGAAATGCTCCAATCTTATTTACTTGAATAGATATTATGTCTTGTTATTGATTCGTGTATAATCCTTTTCGTGTTTTATGGAATGTTCCATTCTTGTTTAATTGCATAGATATTATGTCGTGATCTTCATTTCGTGTATTACTTCTATCGTGTTAATTGGAATGCTCTAATCATGTTAATTGCATTGATAATGTAATTCGTGTTAACTTGTATTCGAATATACTTCTTGTCGTGTTAATTGGTATGTTCCAAACCTTATTCAACTCCATTAATAATGTGATACTTGTATTCTAGTATCTTTTTGTCGTGTTGTATGGGATTATTCTAAACCTTGCTTAATTGTATTGATAATGCAAATCATGTTAACCTATGTTCAAGTATCCTTCTCATCGTGTTCTTGGATTATCCCAGTCTCAACTTGCTTCATATATGTAGATATATCATGATTCTTGTTGACATTGCTCTAGGATAGCTTAGGATGCTCCCTGAGTCTCATCTTTGACATAGACGTTAGGTGACATGATCCATTTTGAACTGATTCATGTTAACCTAAAAATCTCTAAAGAAATTAAGTCGATGTATGCTCATTCTCTACGAGTAAACTTGTTTACTCACCCCGAAGTTACTGGGGGATTTGTTCAGGTACGAAGACTTGGTTCGTGATGCTTGTTGATTATTCCGTGGGTGACTTGTAGCTTTTAAGTTTCCATTTCATGCAAATGTTAACATGAGATGCTTTTTGTAGCTTTATTTGACAAAATGTGTATATTTGATTCCATTTATGTAATGTGTACATAAGTACACCATTTTCATTGTATTCAACATGTATAAGATGAGGCCGAAGGCCAATGACATGTACCTTGTATCCTATGTAACTTTTAACTTCATGAAATATGATGAAAATATTGAAAAATGTCAAGTATTTGTCTCGCTATGGTTGCATCGGGTGTAGGAATTCCGTTTTTATTCTTTCATAGGGTCTCATTAATCATATATGAAGCGTGGCCAAGGGCCAAATGGTCATTTGAAACCATTTCCTAATTTTGGTTTTCAATTTTCTCATTTTAAGTTAATTTTGGCCGTTGGGGGGTCGTATTTTGACTCGGCCATTTTCGGGAGCCGCGGATCGTTCCCACGCACTCAAAATCATCATTTACGTTTGCGTGAATGATCGTTTTCATGAAAAACCCTTTCGTTTGTGTTTTGAGCCTCCTACGGACTCATTTCACCTTTTTGTTGAAAAACTCGGCCCAAGGGCATTTTGGGGATTTCCTTTGGGAAATAATTTCCGTTCTCGACTCTATCACATAGAAAATGTGATTTTATGGGAAGTTTCTTCACGATATTTTTTCGAAAAATGTCATCTTGATCTCAAAAACCGCGCTCCAAACTCATTTTTCTACTAAAACACTGTTTCTGCTGTTTAAGTTCAACTCTGGTCAAGTTGAACCGGTTCAAGGTGTCATTTTCATTCAGCTTGGGCATACTGCCAATGTTAAACCAGTTCAAGAATGTCGAACTGGTTCAAGTCTTCCAGGGTTTTCAGTTGTGGACTTCCAACTTCAATCTGACGTAACTTCTTTGTTTTAACTCCAAATTGGTCCGTTCTTGACTCTAAACTGACCATGTCGAAGTCATATTTCCAATGGTACCAATTTTAGTTTCTGATTCTTTTCCTAGCTCAAGATATCCTCGTTTTAGTGAGAGGGTGTTAGTTTTAGTTCGAACCGGGATAGGGTTCATCTGGGATTTCTCTTCCTTTGGCCTTGGGACTTTATGTGAAGTTACCAAAGGATGGTTTTGGATGTTTTTAATCTAATTTGACTTGTTGAAAGTTAAATTCCTTCCTCCTTGGGTAAAATGACCATTTTACTCTTGGTCCTCTTTTCGGTAGGATTTTGATACGCTTGTCTTCCTTTTATTTCCATTGAGCCTCGAAACTCTTTCAATGTCCATTCTTGTGTCTTAGGGATAATGTACATCTCTATGGACTTATTTTCAAGTTGCTTCTGCACCTTATTCATTTGGGTTCCGTGACCTCATGGAAGGTCATCAAAGGGTCTTAGAGGTGTGTTATGCCTTGGGAGACCATTGTCTTGTTTCTTGCTTCCGCATCTGGATCCGTTAACGGGTCAATCTTCGGTTCATCACTTATCCACCGGGTTGAATCATAACGCAGGTCGTTACATTTCCAAACCTCGCTAAAATCACCGTGTGAATGTTTGCAATCTCTCTTCCCTTATCTCCTTTATATTTATGCTATTAATTGCTTATGTTTATATCTTGATTATAGCACAATTGTTAGAAGGGTGTTTAGTAGAATTTGCAAATCTGAAAATTGGTCATTGTTTGCTAAAGACTTTATTCACCCCTCTCTAGAGTCTATACCTGGGCAACATTGTCTAATTATATTTTCTTTCATTAAAAAACTCATAATAAATAGATAATTTATGTTAGAGTTTTATAGAAACTCTTTAAATATATCATTGTACCATGTGATAGAGTTTTACTGAAAATAAAATAACTAATTTGTGGTAGAGTTTTATACAAATTATTTTATTTCTTTAAATATATCCTAGTCTAATTAGATTTCCTTTTATTAAAAAAACTCATAATAAAAGGTAATTTGTGGTAGAGTATTAAAGAAATTATATTATTTTTTATATCAATTAATAAATATTTTTTTTTATATTAGTAATTTTTGTCTAATTAGATTTTTTATTATTAAAAAACTCATAATAAATAGATAAATAGGTAATTTGTGTTAGAGTTTTATTTAAACTCTTTTAAAAACTCCTTTTATATCAATTAATTAATATTTTTTATTTATATTTTGAAATAAATTTTTAGATAATTTGAATTTTATTAGGTAATTTTTAATTTGAATTTTATGAAAACCCTTTTATAAAAGTATTTGGTAATTTGTAATTTGAATTTTATTAGGTAATTTGAAATAATTTTTTAGGTAATATGAATTTTATTAGGTAATATTTTTTTCAATTAATATATATTTTTTATATTTATAAATAAACACTAAAACACGTATTTGAATTTTATTAGGTAATAATATGTGGTAGAGTTTTGGAGAAATTATTTTATTTTTAATATCAATTAATAAATATTTCTTATATTAATAATTCTTGTCTAATTAGTTTTCTTTTATTAAAAAACTTATAATAAATAGATAAATAGGTAATTTGTGTTTGAATTTTATAGAAACTCTTTTAAAAAATTGTTTTATTTTCTTTAAATATATCCTTGTCTAATTAGATTTCCTTTTATTAAAAAACTCATAATAAATAGATAAATACAAGTTATATGTGATAAAGTTTTAAAGAAAATAAAATAGGTAATTTGTGTTGATTTTTATTTAAATTATCTTATTTTCTTTAAATATATTCATAATAAATAGGTAAATATAGGTTATATGAGGTAGAGTTTTATAGATTATAAAATAGTTAATTTGTGGTAAAGTTTTATAGAAATTATTTTATTTTCTTTAAATATATTTATGTCTAGCTAATTAGATTTTATTTTATTATAAAACTCATAATAATTTTTTTTCCTGAATAAACTCATAATAAATAGATATTGTGATAGAGTTTTATAGAAAATAAAATAGCTAATTTGTGGTAAATTTTATAGAAATTATTTTATTTTCTTTAAATATATTCTTTTCTAATTAGATTTCATTTTATTAAAAAAACTCACAATAAATAGATAAATAGGTAATATGTGTTAAAGTTTTATAGAAACTCTTTTAAAAACTTTTTTTTTATATCTTTTAATTATATTAATAATTCATTTCTAATTAGATTTCCTTTTATTAAAAACTCAAAAGATAAATAAGTAATTTGTGTTTTATTGAAACTCTTTTCAAGTCTCTTATTATAACAATTAATAAATATTTTTTTATATTTATTATTTTAGTTTAAATAGATTTTCTTTCATTAAAAAACTAATAATAAATAGATAAATAGGTAATTTGTGTTCAAGTTTTATAAAAACTCTTTAAATATATCAGTGTCTAATGTGAATTATGTGATAGAGTTTTATTGAAAATAAAATAGATAATTTGTGGTAGAGTTTTATAGAAATTATTTTATTTTCTTTAAATATATCCTTATCTAATTAGATTTTCTTTTATTATAAAACTCATAATAAATAGTTAATGTGATAGAGTTTTATAGAAAATAAAATTGCTAATTTGTGATAAATTTTATAGAAATTATTTTATTTTCATTATAGAAATTTGTGTTCTTAGCTATCATTATCTTAAAATTTTAAATAAAAAAAAAAAAAAATAGTTATCATTATCATAAAATTTTAAATACCCCGTTGTACACAATTTGTAAAATGTGAGTGAAATACTTGCCACACCAAAAAAATTAATAGGTGTTCTTAATGTGTTGAAAAGTAATTAAATGTAACATGTTGGTAAATGTACACTAATGTACATTACCACTACCATTGCCGAGACTACAACACAACATCGAAGATGCTAGTATATATGTGAAATTAGTGTGTTCATTACTCCATTCCACATGCGGACCATATAAATATTAATTCATAATAAATAGATAATTTAAACTCAAGTTCAACCGAAAATCGAAAAACATCGAAACCTTATATTAAAAATGAATCAAAAATAAAAAATGAAAAAAAATGAAAAAAAAATAACATATAAAAAATAATATATTAAGAATGAATCAAAAATAATAATAAAAAAAAACATATAAATTTTTTTCATGCGGACCATATAAATATTAAGTCATAATAAATAGATAATTTAAAATCTAGTTCGACCAAAAATCGACTCAAAATAATATATTAAGAATGAATAAAAAATAAAAAATAATAAAAAAATGAACAAAAAAAAAAAAAAAAAACATATAAAAAATTTTTAGCAACAAATTCAATTCAAAATCAAGTCCAACCGAAAACCAAAAAACATTGAAACTATCACCAAAAATAAACTTATAAAGAGTAAAATAAAAATAAAAACTAAAGAAAAAAGAATAATGATACTTCTAAAAAATAAAAAGTAAATAATAATAATAATAATAATGACTCAAAATAATAATAAATTATGAATGAACCAAAAATAAAAAATAAAAGAAAAAAAAATCACAATCCAAAGTAAACTTACCAAATCAACCACTTCTATACATCAATTAGAACGAGAAAAATAAAATAAAACAAATCAACTACTTCTAAACATCAATTAGAAAGAGAAAAATAAAAATAAAAGAAAAGAAAAGAATAATAATAATGCTTCTAAATAGAAAAAGTAAAGAAAAAAATTAACAATCCAAACTTCTCAATATAACAAATTAAGAATAACAAATTTTGAACCATCCAAAGTATAATTACAAAGAGTAAAATAAAAATAAAAACTAAAGAAAAAAGAAGAATGATACTTTTGAAAAAGGAAAAAAATAAAATAAATAATGACTCAAAATAATAATAAATTAAGAATGAATCAAAATAATAAAATAAAAAAATGAAGAAAAAAAATCAACCACTTCTAAACATCAATTAGAAAGAGAAAATAAAAATAAAACAAATCAATTATCAATTAGAAAGAGAAAAAAAGAAAAAATACATAATAATAATAATGTTTATAAAAAGAAAAAGTATGGAAAAAACTTATGAGACCAATTATGTAAAGAAAAAAGAAAAAATATGCACACCACTGGCCTAATATATATATATATATATATGTGTGTGTGTGTGTGTGTGTGTGTGTGTGTGTGTGAGATAGAGTTTTATTGAAAATAAAATAAGTAACTGAAATTTTATTAGGTAATTTGTGTTAGAGTTTTATATAATTTTTTTTTTTATAAAAACTCTTTTTATATTAATTAATAAATTTTTTTTTTTATTAATAAATAAATACTGAACTATTGAAATAAATAATAAATATTTTTAAATAAATAAATACTGAAATACTGAAATTTTATTAGGTAATTTGTGTTAGAGTTTTATAGAATTTTTTTTATAAAAACACTTTTTATATTAATTAATAAATATTTTTTTATATTAATAAATAAATACTGAACTATTGAAATAATTAATAAATATTTTTTAATAAATAAATACTGAAATACTGAAACACTGAAACTCTTTGTATATTTAATAATGATATACTGAAATGCTTCTTTGCACATTTAATAATAATATAGGTATATTGAAAAAAATAATACATAGTATTATAATAAATTAAAAATGTTTGAAAATTCCATAGATCGATAAATAAAGTGCAGTATATTTTTGCTCGCGTAAAAACCAGCCGCCAATAATTGGGTTAGGTTGGGTTAGGTTGGGTCAGCTAAAGGAATGACCGGTTCTCGTCATTATAATTGGTCCACGTAATTGAACCAGTCTGATACTCTTCTTCTTCGTAATAATAAGAAGATTGACCCGAAAAACAAAAATAAAAAACTGCTTCAGCAGCCACACCATAAACTTCCACATTTGGAGTTCAAGCTGTTGGTTATTTTCACTGGTCTCTGCGGTAATTTACTACTAGTGCTGCGAAAGCTCAGTCAGATTCATCATAGATTGAATTTCATATCGTGTTTCTGGATTTTTAGTGATGTTTTTTTTAGTTTGTTTCGAGTTTGGATTAATTCTTGAATTTTTTTGGGTGTCCAGGAGTTGAAAGATATGGATAGATTTGGGTTTACATTTTGCTTTGTGCAATTTGCTTAATCTGTTTTGTTATGTTTGATTTGATATAGAATCTGACCATCTGGGTCATTTTGTATTGCCTGCTCTTTGACTGTACTATCTCTTAGTGGAATTGCTGTTAATGTTTGAAGTATGTTTGACATTTTGTGGATTTAATACAGTTCTGAGCTTCATAACCCTGGTGTGCGTTGAGATTTTTATGTTGATATCTTGTAATTGGCGTCAGCCTTTTGCATATGTACATGTATATGTAATGATATTCTACAAAGTAAATGTATAGATTGAATTTCAATTTGTAGGAAAAAATTGAAGAATAAATAAATAAATACATAAATCATAAAGCCTTATTCCCTGTTACTACTAGTGGATGACTGAGTGGACCCTTCTTCTCCAGTGCTTGTCAAGTTCTTGGTTAAGTTCAAGGACATTGTATCCTTCAACACAACCTCAGTTTGTTATTTGTCTTTCTCTTCTGCTTGTAGCACTTTGAACTTGGTTCAAATTACTCTCCCGACCGTGCGAATTAATTAGTCTCAGTTAGGCATATCCATACTTTTTCACTAGTTCTCCATCATTTTTTTATTTTATTTTTAGTACCATTTCGCCCTCTCATGATCGCATTCATTTCTAATTTTATCCTTTCCATCATATCACTACTCATCCGTCCTAAGATATTGATTTTGGCTGCGTTTCTTTTTGGAACATGTTGTTTCTTAATTGTTCCTTGAAGCTAATTTGGCCACATAACCATCCCCCCACACTTTTAAGAATTCTGAAAAACCCTGCTATTTTTATTTTCAATAGAGTTACTAAATTTTCTCATAGTTAAGTTCCTTGTTTTAGTAAGAATTTCCGGATTTTCTTTCCCTCCCTTTTACTAAAATTATTTGATGGTCATTGCTTCTATGCTAAATATGGCCTGATTTTCTGCATTTCTTTCTGCCATCCTATATGGTCTTTATAAGTGCTTCTATACATCCTTTGTACTCGAATTATTATCTAAAGCAGCGTATTTTTCAAATTTATCCTCACCTACTGCCTTCTACGCTTCCTTTTTTCCAATTTACCTATATCAAAGTTTTCCAGCATATAGCTATATATATATGTGTGTGTGTGTGTGTGTGTGTGTGTGTGTGTGTGTGTGTGTGTGTGTGTTGATTTGAATCTATTGTGGGTAGCATTTTAGGTACATCCAGATATGAACTCGGATGAATAAAATAAAACTGATATAATGATATAAGGGAGTTGTTCGCTGCTATTATTTCCCACAAAAGGTCTGATAGCCAGTTGCTTGTCGCTAATGCCGATGGGTTATTGATTTATGAATTTTAAGCAAGAGACTATTGGTTCTCGTGAAATGTTAACATTTCTTAGTAGCAGTGTTTTTGCTCAATGGTCTGCCGTACTTTGCTTGAATTGAATGTTCATTTTTGCTCAATGGACTGCTTCTATATTCATTTTCTGTTTTTCCATTTACTTGGGAATGTGGCAAGTTACAGTTTTGATAGCTGATGGTAGTGTCATCCTCAATGGTCTGCCACCCTTTGCTTGAATTGAATTTCTTGTGCAAAGCGATTAAAACATGTTGTGCCCTTGTACTCTGTTGATACTATTTTGAATATTAATTGAGGAATTTATTTTCCTCTTTACTTTGAAAAAAAAAAAAAAATCATGTAATGTGGTCTCTAGGGAGATGAGATCATGAGACAAATGATTTAGAAACAATGGACTATTTCTCAGATTCATTGACGTGACTGAGGGGTGAGGATGTATTTGATTGTGTTGTATATAGTATTTGAATGGGACGAGGAGAACAAGTGAAATCCATTAATAATGTTTGCATCAAAGATTTGTGCTGAGTCCTAATCTTTATGTATTAGTTATGGATAACTAACTATGTATACTCATGACAGGAAGATATCCTGTGGTGTATGATGTTCGCTGATAATGTAGTTCCTACTAGAAGAAATCAGAGCAGGTATTAGCTATGATTTAGAACTGTGGTGAGATACTTAGCAGTTAGAAGTTGTAAAGTTAAACAAGAGTAGAACTAATTATATGGAATGCAATTTTAGCAAAGTAAAAGTAGCAGTGAAGGCATAGAGAAACTTAATAGCCAATAGATCCCTAGAAGTAACCATTTTTAACATTTTGCGTTTGACTGTCCAAAATGAAGAGGAGATTGAAGAAGATAGTTCCATATAAATAAGGCATTATGGATGAAAAAGAGAATCATTTTTAGATTGTGATGTAATTGTAGAATATCAGGAAGCTGAGATACATTTTTGGAAAATGGGCATAGTTAAAATGAGAATGTTGAGATAGATGACTGGCATTATCAGAAAATATAGAATAAGGAATGAATTTATTCGTGGAAGGTTAGAAATGAAACCTATTGAATATGAAATGAGGGGTTGTTTCCAGATATTATTGTATATGTCTAATGTGGACCACCTAATGCACCAATAGGGAATAGAATTGATTGAAGTTCAAGATGTCAAAAGGGAAAGAGGAAGCGACAAAGAATGTGGGCTGGGGAAATCAGAAAGTACATGATTACATTAGGATTAACAGAGCATATGGTTTCACAAAGAACTATTTGTATACGATGGGTTTATATAAATGATGCCTAATAGTTCAAATGAAGACTTATTGCGTTGAGTTAGTAGGTACAAATCAGCAGCATAGCTATGTAATAATGCTTTAGATAATTATGGTCCTCCATATTGGTAATTAGAGAATCAGAAAATAGAAGTATTGAAAGAAAATGAAGTAAATTTGGTAGTTAATACCTTTTATTGTACCATCATTTACCATGCCAATGTTTTTATGTTACTGTGAAAACTAATGTCTTGATCTCTGTTCTCTATGGTCTACATCCTGAAGAGGTCACAAGTTTTCTAGAATTTTATTTTATTATTCATGTTTGTTACAGGCAAATTGAATTATAAATTTTTTATTTTTCCTGGTTGAAATAATGTTATATAGATACAAATTTCTGATTATGTATCTTATTGATAGTTGGTTTAGTGATTACGTGTGTTGGCCCCATCTGTATCCAAGAGTGAAAAGCCACTTGACAGCATTTTTGCCTTTTAAAACTTGTTTATGTACAATACTCTATCCTGTTTTGCGTACTAAAATTATTACTTCCTACCAAAACTTCACGTTTGGTTCATGAGCTTCTATACTTCCAAAAGTCCTATACTATCATCATGAGTCTTAAAAGCTTTGAGGTTCATTCTTTCACAAGAGTTTCACTGTCTTTATGAAGCACAGGAACAATGCCTGAAGGAATAACAGCTGAGAATCTTTTGAACAATCTCATGGAAACAATATCTGATGGTGGTTCAAAGCAGAAATCTGTGTCATTTTTCGAGGAAGAGAAATCAAATCCAGTCACTTCTCAGTTCAATCGGCTGTTTGGACGTGAGAAGCCAGTCCACCATATTTTTGGGGGTGGAAAAGGTAGGATATTTTCTGTATTATGTTTCTTTTCTTGAACTCTCACTTTTTCTCTTTTCAAATATTAGTTGTCCCTTCGAATCTTCAGCTGCTGATGTGCTACTATGGAGGAACAAGAAGATTTCAGCAAGCTTTTTAACTGGTGCTACCGGCATTTGGGTGCTCTTTGAATGGCTCAATTACAATTTTCTAAGTCTTCTGTGCTTTGCTTTGGCTATTGGTATGCTTGTTCAGTTTCTTTTGTCAAATGCTTCTGGCGTATTGAAAAGGTGATTTAACACTATAACTTGTTATGCTCTTTTATTTTCTGGTTTGCTGCACTGTTGTGCTTTAACATTAAAGTAATAGTGAGATGATGTCTCCACGGAAACAGGCCTTCATCTAAAGTTCCTCGTCTTATTCTACCTAAGGAGCTATTTGTCAACATTGCCAATTCTGTTGGTGCTGAGATTAACCGAGCTTTGGGCTATCTTCAGGACATTGCCTCTAAGGGAAATTTGAAGGAGTTTTTAGTGGTATGTTTGAACTTACCAATTTTCCGTCTATGCCTTGCTTTGTTATATAATTTAAAATCTAGAATTCTCTTCTTTACAGCATCCTAGAACCCCATTTGCCTTTACAACAGTCTCTCTCTCTCTAATGAATGATAAGCATAAAGCGTCTATATTTATTTTATTAGTGACGAGAGCTATTATGGATGTTTGGATGCAAGGCAAGACGACATAGGCTGTTGAATTTGTGACTAGTATTTCTTGTACTTGGTTGTATCCCATTAAGGTTTCAATGATCCATGGTCAGAAGAAGAAAAATAAAGGCTGATTGCAATACATGGTTTCTAACTTATCTGTCATGGGGCATTGTTACTTTCCTCCAATTAAGTCAACCTATGTTCCTTTCGTATTCCATATGTTTCCTTTTTTATTTATTTATATTTATTATTTATTATTTTGGTAAAGGTAAATTGAAAGAAATTTGCCAACTTTGTGCTCCACTTTTAGTCAATACTGTGTACATATATTCAGGGGAAAAAAAAAAAAATACTAAATTCATATATTTATGGCAATAATGAATATGTATGTTCATGAATTTTATTATTATTTTTTTCTCTTCCGAGTTTTGTTATTATATGGGATTGCCAAATGGTTCCTAATTTATGAGATATTCACTTTCAAGTACTGAAGATTCTGCAGACCAACTCGCTCTAACAAACATCAATTACTGATCTATATGACAAGAATTGCGTTTGATTTATTTTTGTGTAAAATTATGATAAAAGTTCTAAATTGTTTTCATGGAATGGCGAATATAAATTTGTATATCTCAACTTGAAGTCTCTTTTTAGTGGTTTCATGATTGATATAAAGATTTTATGATGAGTGCTTTTAGTAACTTGTTTATTTTGTTCTTATTTCATCTCTAATGTTCATGGAGACAACTGAGTTGACCCTTGCGGAATCCTTTCAGGCTGTAGTAAGCTTATTGGTTGCCGGTATGATTGGAAGCTGGTGTAACTTTTTGACTGTTTTGTATGTTGGTGAGATATCTTACTATTTTTAACTGCAGTGTTTATAGTCATGATATAAGATTCTGATTTGGTATATATGTGTGCTTGATAGCATGTTAAAATACTTGTAACCAATTGTTGGACGTCCATAATATTTGGATATGTCATGGGGTGAATCAAAATGGGGAGATTCAAATGTAAATGTTTTGGCCGACTTTACAAATGTGTGGCCACCTTTACCCCGTAAAATGTAAGGAATCATTGAAAAGTTTTGCCTATAAAAATGATATCCAGAATTTGTTGATTGCCAAATTTCATTTTAGATTTGCGGAATTTGGAATGTAAAGATTAAGTATTTCTTGTTGCAATGCAAATAATGGCTTGCTGTTATTGTAAAATTTGTGCGTTTTATCAGATTCACTTTCCTGAATTTTAGCTTTTTGAATCATTATTAACGAAATGTGAGAGGGTTGCATTCACAACACTTGGTTCTAGTTTCTTGCACAGATATTAGTGTGAGTTGCTAGGATCATTTCGAGCACGTGTTTCTCTGTAAATACCAAGCGGAGTATTAATTATCAAGATATAATTTTGACATGGAGAACTCTGTTTTTTTGTTGGTTAAGGTTTTGTAGCTGCCCACACTCTGCCTGTTCTGTACGAGAAGTATGAAGACGAAGTTGACGGCTTTGTTTACAATGGTCTCGAACAGCTTCAGCACCACTACAGGAAGTTGGATACTGGTGTCCTCAGCAGAATCCCCACGGGAAAAGTCTACCGAAAGAAGCATGAATAGATTTTATTCATGAACTCGCCTACCATTTGTATCAATCTTCAGCAAGTATAATTTCCGGGGATTGAATTGAACAGTAATTCTTGTATTTGGAACATGTTTTACATTCATTGCATGCATTCAAAAACAGCATGTAGTGATTGGTGTATGATGATGTTTGGCCCAAGAGAAACTCCCAGAAATTACATAATAGTGAAGATCTGAATAATGATTTTTCTCTGGGTAAGTTGAGGGATTGGCTTCTATGTCTACCTTTTTATTCCTAGTGTTCTTTCTTTTGGTGACTGGATGATGCAGCCTTCCGAACACACAATGACGATGGGCTTCTTATTTGTTATGCAGAAATCCACTTATATTGCCTTTGGGAGCATGAGTCAGTGCTTTAGATTTGAAATATGAGAAAATTTATTTTAAAACTTTAACTAAATTTATCAAAATCCAATTGCCGACTCAATGTTCCCAAATATAGCTCTACAGATCAAAATCCAAATTGTCAATTCGGTGCTCCCAAATATAGCATTACAAATCAAAATCCAAACTGCGGATTCGTTGCTCCCAAATATAACATTACATTAAATCTGTCACTATTCATGAGCCACACAATTACCACTTCTAGGAGTCCAGATTAGCGAGAACTCTCTATTAACTCCATTGAGAGATTTGATTTCCATCCATCACAACCGCCTCGAGTATACGAGTATTATCTCTTCTACTAATAATAAACTTTGTTATAGGAAGACTGTTAAGTGTGTTTTTTTTCGTTAAAAAGGAAGATTGTTAAGTGGTTCTAACTTTTACCACAATTATAAAAAATAATAATAATAACAATAATAATAATAATTAAATAATAACAAATACCACATAATTGATGTCAATGGTAATGGTGTTGACTCCAATTGTTTCGGGTCGAACAAGGATTATATCTCTTTTACTTAGGCTGTTTGGAATAGAAAGTGTTTTTCTTATACAGATATTTAAATTTGGACCCGTATCATGTTTAGGATTTGAAATAGTTCATAACATAATTTCATTTTTTTTGCCCAGAACCCATATCACAAAATTAGTGAAATTGTGTGTTTTCATACCGGAGGAATTAAAACAAAATTTTGAATTTTTCAAAAAAAATTCCGTCCCCCCCTCCCCCCTCCCAGCAAAAAAAATTGTTTTGGTATTAACCAAAAACATAACACCAAGCTATGTTGATTAAAGCCTCGTGTTACTATTTTCGTTTCTGCTATTTATCGAGCTAATATACTGTGAGGGAAAGGAAGGATCATTGGACGACTCTAAAATATCATCATGCTTTGTTCTCTGGTTCTTGTAATGCAATAATTTTTTTTTTTTTGAATATGATAACGTATAATGGTGAGAAAAAAGGTGGATTGCAGTATCCTAAATTTTTTTTGGATGAATATTGAGGTCCGTAGGAGACTCAAATTGGAAGATTTGCCTGTGCACAATGGTAACTGGTCTTTAGACCAGTAAAAAGGGTTCTCGTAAAAGAATCATTGCTAAATTGGATACCGCCTTAGCTAATAATAAGGAGTGTTTGACTCTCTCGAGGTCCATTTGGTAACCACAGTTGGCTTGTGCTTTCACTTTGACCTGAAGCATAATCAATGTTTTTGCTTTTAGAGTTTGTTGAATACTGTTTTGAAACTTGTTCAGTAACGTCTCTTTGTTATAAGATTTTAGAAAGCAAAAACATGAAAATATGTTTGGTAACGTCCATGTTTCGGAAGCAAAAACATGAAAACATGTTTGGTGACATCAGTATTGTGAAAATATTGAAAGCATGCCATAAAAAACAAGTTTGGTAACGTCAGTATTGTGAAAGAGAAGTGATAGATCTTCCGATCTCAATTGCCAATTCCTCTTCCGAAATATAACGTGGTTGAGAATGAGTCGAAGAGAAAGAGATGTTTATAGGAATTTTTTTAAGAGTTCCAACGGGATTCAACCACGTTGTATTCGGAGGAGGAGTAGGCAATTAAAGTCGGAAGACCTATCATTTCTCATTGTGAAAATATATTTTTGGCAATGGTTGTTTGTATTAATGTATTTTATTATTTTAAATTATTTATAATAATATTAAATTATCTTAATATCAAAAATTTGTAAAAATGTAATTCAACAACCAAGAAAAATTGCAATAAAAATAAAGAAAATGAGAGAAAGAACGTAAAATTTGGAAAAAAAATTCATTTCTACAACGCTCAAATGATGATATGTGTATGTGAGAGAGAGAGAGAGAGTTGGATAAGGAGAAAATTGCATTTTCATCTGTATGACATCATGCATAAGTGATTCCTTCCAACCTCTTAAAACTTTTTTTATCCCTATTACTTCTACTTAAAATATTTGAACCTATTTATCACTTGCACAATAAAACAAGGCATTTTCATCCATATTACACCATGTATAAATCAAGATTTGGACAAGTGTAGTGTTGAAATAAATGCATCCAACCCATCATCTTAAGACATGCATGAACAATGTTAACAAAAGGTGGCCATAAATCCTCCCCATAAACAATCCCAGGGAAAATACATCATCTAATCATAGTAAAGTTATCATGAGTGTCCTGAAATAAAAGTTCCAAATTCCTTGTTGAACATTTACAATATACTATATTAAAATATTCATATATGAAGTTATTACACCAAAAATTACAGAAGGATCGAAGACCTTGTCCTTATCCAAATAAATGTCTTTGTCCTTATCCAAATAAATGTCTCCCATCAACTTGTAATTGATCGAGACAAACTATTATCGATTGAAGACTTTGTCCCTATCCACATAAATATCACACATAAATATCTTCTAACAACCCGTGATCAATCAAACCAATGGTGTAATCGATCGAACTTGCCTCGAAAACTGCAAAAATCAGAATTTAAGCCTTGATTCAAGGGGGCTCGTGGTGCAATCATTTGGAAATTCTTGTGTACATGATCTGACCATTTTGAGGTCACAAGAGCCACGTATATAAGGTGGATTAGCCCATTTTGGAACAAGGTTGGACATTTGCAAAGTTTAGAGATTAAAATTAGGATATTTTGAGATATTCTCTCTTTAGATTCATACAATCTCTCTTTAGGGTTTCAACCAAGGAAGAAGAAAAAGAAGAAGAAGAGCTAAAGGTTGGAGATGGATTGTGAAGCCACTATGATGACATCTACCTTCTCCATGAGTGGCTAGTTCTTCACATAGGGCTTGGATGAGCCCTAAGCTTGTGTAAATAAACCTTTGTCTTTTAATTTTGGGGATTATTAATTGTAATTAGCTCTTGGTCTTGTGAATTCAAACTTAGTTATACCAAGGTTTTTATTGATAAGTCTTTCTATTGATTTTTTATATTGGTTGCATGTTGTTTTATGTGTAATTAATTGAGGATTAATCTCTACCCTAAATGATTTTTTGTAATTGTGCTTAGTGATGGCCATGCATGGTTTTATTGGATACAATTGCTAATTAGTTTGATGGATTATGCGTAGTCTTGATGGGTTTGTACTACACCTTAGAGTAATTGTAGTTAGGTAGACAATTCATGCTTGAATTTGATAGTCCATGCTTATTCATTGCAATTTGTATTATCTTCTTGATTATTGATGTGTGCCGGTAGCCACATTTTCATTACAATAAGTTTTCCCTATTAATTGAAGGCACTTGATTTAGTTGTATGAGTTTAGTGGTGTATTCCATGCCCTAAGTCTATCTTCCTATCATTTAACTCAAGCTTAATTTAGTTTTAATTTTAATTACATTTTCACATTGTTCAACATTAGTATAATCAACCAAACAAACTTAGTTTCAATCTCACGCTCATTAATGTCAAGTTAGATTCCAAGCCGATAATCCCTATGGACGATCCCTTCTCACTATACTAACGTATAAGTGATGAATCGGGTCATACTTAAAAAGTCTTCCCTTTTTCTTTCTTTTTTTTTTCAACTCATTTATATCCGTCGCTGGAATTGAGATCTTATTTAAAGAGAAAGATATCAAATATCTAGAGTTTTGTTTTGTATATTATACGGATGATCCGATCCAAGTGAATTTTATAAATGTAAAAGTTGATACCCATTTAACAATTCTAAATCTAAATATTAAAACACATTTTTATTGGAAACACAAAAGAGAGCATCAAGTTTTTGCTCCACAAATTAAGGGGACGTGTGGGTCTTCTTTTGAAAAAGATATAGCACGAAAATTGGAGTCTTTTTGACTTGTTTTTGAAGCCTTAGGGATAGAGGATAAAGGGGGGAAAGGGCCTTGATGTTGGGAGATTAGTTTTTTGGGGTTTGAAAACCTAGAGAGAGAAATATTACAGAGGTGAAAAAGAAGGCAGAGATAGAGCGCAAATTTGGATCTTCTTCAGCAACATTTGAGGCTGCAAGCTTGACCATGAGAGGCTAAGTCCTTTCTTGGGGGAATGATGTAACCCAATCCGAGTACTTATGGCTTAAATTGTAGGTTTTTTTTTTTTTTTCGCCGGGGGGGGGGGGGGGGGTGAATTTATGATTTTTAGCATTGCAAGTTGTATGATTTTGTGGGTTACAATTGTAAGACTTTTGTAAATGGAATTCATGTATACATTCATTCTCAATGAAATGTTTATCTAGAAAATGCTTTATTTAGATTTGAACTTTTAAACATGCTTATACTGACAATAAGCATGTAAATTATGCAATGGTTTTCATGATATATATGTAATGTTAAGGTTTTGATTGCCTAGAGAAGATGGACCGTGTTACATATTGGATTAATAGAGTTAGGTAGACGGTCTGTGCCTATTGAAGATGGGTTATGCTGATGGGATTTATATGCCCTAGCATAGCGAATTCCTATTTGGATTAAAGTGACATATGTTCCTGACGTATCTGAAATATTTATGCTTTATACAATTAGTGAATTCAATATATTATGTTTCGATTCATTATAGAATTGATAGTGTCCACTTGATTACAAGAGATATTTATATATGTATGTGATGGCGATCAATACATGAATATAAATAGTAATCATAAATTATTCATAGTCGGTAATTATAGATGGACTCATAATTAATTAAGATTTGAATTGGATTCGCGTTAGGTTGAGATATATTGCGAGAGCCGTCGTATGCAATTGCTTCCTGTCACTATCATAGTTTTTGACTCTTAAGCATGAGAGAAGTATAGACTCTTTTATTAATTAGTAATTACTTTGATTTGTTCAGTGGAATCTTCGGAATCCTTAGACCGGCACTTTGAGTAGTTATGTAATTAATAGTTAAAGGGTTATATTTTCAATATTTGCATCATTGCTACTTGTATTTATTTTGTATTGATTATGGTTGATCACAAAGTAAATTCGAAGGCCTTCGTGTGTTTTTAGACAAAATGATTTATTATATATTTATTTATTTAAATTATTATTTTTGTCAAACAAATGTTTTATTGTGATCGAGCCAGAAATAATCAAAGGTATCAAAATAAATATATTAATTAAGTAGTCGGATTGATGACTTTATTTATCCGATAACTAATTATGCATAAAGAGGGGTTAAAGTGCAACATTGACTTAGATGTTATTTATTATTTAATTGGAGTTCAATTAATTTCTTTTAGTGGAGTAGAAATTAATTAATGAATTAATTTAATTGGATCCATGGACTTGGCCAATTATTAATTCCTTGTAGCCAAGAAAATAATAAGCCCAATAGGATTCTCACTCATAGCCCAACTTGATATTGGAATACTATTAGATTTGAGATATGTGAATTAGAGATGGAGAATGATTTATTGTTTCCTTTTCATGTATATATTGCCTATATATATGGGTTCATGTATATTTTATGAGAGATTTTTGGGAAAAAAAAAAAGGAATATATTTTTCTCTTTCTAGATTTTAGAGTTTGCTTTCTCATCTAATGGAGGCTCCCACAAGCCTAGTTTTCCAAAGTCATTCATGGAGGCTTATGAGTGATTCCTAAAGGCAAAACAATTACCAAGAAGATGGAGATCCAAGGAGATAGCATCTAACAAAGAGATCTACAATAAGTGAGACCATTCACTTTAGAAGAAAGATCTAAGGTTTACTTACACTTTTGATGTAAGTATTCAATCTATTAATTGAATGATACATCATATTTTATTTTTGCATAAAATTTGTCTCTATGTGATGAATCAAGATCTATGTATGAAAATTCGTCAGAAAGTTTTTAAAACTTACATGTTTCCCAACAGTGGTATCAGAGCATGGTTTGATTCATTACTAGAGATCATGTTTTTATCAAAATCATCATTCATGAATCTAAAATTATATTCATATATATTTTTATTGATGTATGTTGATGTATAATTTAATATGTTGATATATATTGATACATGATGATATATGTATAATTGTGAATGAATGATGATGTATGGTTGGGCCATAGATGAAGCTTATAGGTTAATTGAATGTAATTTTATCTTTGAATGAATGTAGTTAAGGCTTTGATTTAGCCGTTTGAAAGTTTAATGATGTAATTTATTTTTTTTCATTGTATTTCAAATCGTAAATATTTTTAAAGCCATGTAATCTTCATCAAAGGATACTATAAAGCTTCAAGAAGGTCCAAGAGGATTTAATTTGGTTTCAGAAATTTTTCGGAATTTTTTAGAATTTTTCTGGAATTTTTCTTGAATTTTTTGGGCCAAATTATATTTTCTGGAATTTCTAAAATTATTTTCGGCAATTTTCCGGCGACCAGAGCGTCGCCGGAGGCGAGGGCAGCACCGGAATAGGGGAGACTAATCCCATGCGATGCAGCCAAGGTGCACTTTATGTGTAACTAATCATAAGGGGCGTGAGAAGCACGCACCAATTGAAGCTGGACTCCCTAGCGCGTGAGGAGCACGCGCCAGCCAAAGGAATTGATTCCCGGAACGTGGCTGAGTGTGGCGTGCCAGCGCGTGCGGAATCCTCCGGACACGTTTCAAGCATTGTTTTGCTTCTCCAGTCGCGTACAAGCTCCTACAGGTGTTACTAAGTCGTTAGTGGACGCCCTTACAACAAGAATAGTATTTAAATATTAAAAGCTGATTCCATTGGCCATTTAATTTGCTTTTGTCAGTTGTTTATTTATTTATGTGATGCATGGAATAATTAATTACTAATTATTATTGTTCATGCATTGGATCTATGATTTTTATCTAAATGACTTGATTTATATTAATTGAATTATGAAAATTAATTGAATTTGATTACTTATTAATTAGAGGGCACTTATTGGGAAACGAAATATTATTTTTGAAAATTATTTTGTGCCTCAAATTAAATATTAGTGAATCATTTAAAAGTCCATTTATTTTCTAAATTTAATTGGATTAAAATCAAGGCGTTTTGCATGCATTATATCATGGATATGAATAAATGAAAAACCTTAATTATGAATGATTAAAAATTGAGTGTAGCGGGGATTTTTATGCATTACCCCGTGGCCTTCATTATTATGACCATTGTAATTAGATCTTAAAAAATAAGGCCCCACGCATGATTTGAAGAATCTTAATATTACAAGATTAGTTGTCTCATGAAAATAAAAATATTAAATGTTCATTGTAATTAGATCTTTAAAAATAAGGTCCTACGCATGATTTAAAGAGTCTAGATTATAATAATAAGATATTTAATGTTTTATTTTTCGTTGGAGCATTAATAACGTTATACACTCAATTTAAAATCAATAGTGTTAGCTCCCTAGCAGAGTGGTCTACACTAGGTGATTTTAGAAAGGTTAGACATAATTGGGAATCATTTCATATGGATAGATAAGGCATTGTCTTAAGAGATATGAAAATAATGGGATTTGTTTGCCAATAGCAATAATGAACTTCGTCAACCGAATAAGTTATTGGCATATTAGTTATCAGATTTTTCATGCAGTGGTTGAGGGACCCGCATACTATTTTAATGGAAGTGCTCGCCTAATAGCAAATGAATCTCAGCAATAGTAATAATGAACTCCTCCATCAGGATAAGTTATTGACATATTGATTGTGTGATTTATCATGCTACGAAGTTAAGGGACCCGCATTAATTAAAAGGGATTGTTTACCTATAGTGATAATGAATTCCTATACTATTGAGATTTATTATACTAGTTGGTTGACAAACTCATTTTAATTTTAAATATACATGATAGTATTAATAATTCACCTTGCATATTGTATGAATGCATTTATATTCAGATTAATTATATCTAATTCATTTTATCTGCTTACTAATATATTCAATGTATTTGGACCTCATTCAAACGGACTAGATAAGGAACTTAGATATTTTACTCACAATGTAAGGGTACAAAATGTATTTTCTACTCCTAAACCTGATCCTTTTACTTTAAGATACCCGAGAGAACATTAATACTTTTAATAAGTAAAATAAGGCAAATGATATGATTTGGTGCAATATTTTAGAGTTTATCTCGAATACGTTCCAAAGCTAACATTTACATTATTTTATTTTCTTTAAGCATCATGTTAAATGTCAATGAGATATTTTGGTGAAATTAGATAGAGCAAATGCCTAAGTACTATGTCAAATTTAAATACCATCAAGATAACCTAAGAATCTCCAGTAAAAGATCAAATTTTGGAAAATGATTGTTTATAAAAAAATTGAACTGGAGGTCAATAGGGCTGACTTGGGTGGTAAGTTTGAAGTTAACATAATTATTGCCTTGTTACCAAACTCGTTCGACTCTTCTAGAGTGAACTAAAGAAAGAACCAGTTTGAGTTCACACTCGCTGATATTTTTATAGAATTGGTAACATATGAAGGGATAATCAAATGTATGAGTGTTCTTATCAATCTAACCTAATCTATACCATCTTCTTCTAGGCCCAAGTGGAAGGGCAAAGGAAAGAAGAAGGATGATAATAGGATTAGGCTAGCACAAAACATGGGTATCCAAAAGGTAAAAGGGAATAAGACAATGTATGTTGAGGGCGAAGGAAACTGTTTTTTTTTTTTGCCGCTAACTAAAACACTAAATGGCGAACTGTCTAAACAATGACGTAACATAGGAAAATGTATATTTAATCATTGAGCATTGTTATGTGGTTATATCTATTAATTCCTGATGGATAGATTCTGGAACCACTAATCATGTTTGCAATTCGTTGCAAGGATTTCAGGAATCCAGAAGCCTCGATGATATAGATATATAGTCTTTTGACCTGATGCCAATGTTGTAGTTAAGTTAGTGGGAGTATTACATCTGAAATTAGAGAGTATGAGGATATTAGTATTAGAGAACTATCTTTATGCACATATGTTAGACGCAATCTTATTCTTGTTTCACTTTTATTTTGTAAAACTGGTTTTATAAAATTGAATAGATGTGCGATTACTTCTGGTGCATTGAAAGATGGTTAATATACTATAGTCACAAGCTCTTAATTTTTACAGGATGTAGAAATGAATGTTGCATCTTCTAGATTGGATGTTAAGTGAAAATTTGTTATTCCTGACTCATTGTATTTTAGTGTCTATTTTTGGGTTGTGATCAGTCAAAATGAGATTCAAAGATTGGTCAAAGAAGGTTTATAACCTAGTGAGGCAGGGGAGCCTAAGCCAACTTGTGAGTCCTGTATTGAATGATAAATACCCCTAAAGGCTTTAATCAGCCAAATGAAATAGACAAAGAACAATTGGAGTCGGTACATACTGACACATGTGGTCTTATGAACATCTAAGCAAGATTACTTATGTTTTGGATAAATTTACCTGTTGCGACACAAGTCTTAAACTTTTGGTTTATTCCGAGAGTGTCAAGACTGATGTGGAGCACAGATTAGGTAAACTTATCAAAACACTTCGATCTGATCGTGGATATGAGTATTTCTTGGGATAATGCAAAGACTATATGGTCAATGAGGGTGTTGTGTACCAGTTTTCTGCGATTGACACTAAATGGATTTAGGTGTCAAATACGAATAACAGAATTCCGCTTAACATAGTTAGATCTATGATCAGTTGTGCTACATTATCTCTTTCATTTAAGAGTTTAGTATTAATGATATTGATGCGCATTATGAACTGCATTCCATCTTAGTCTGTCTCAAGAATATCGTTTGAGCTGTGTTTTTTACTAAATCTTAGTTTGAATCACATGCACATATGGGGTAGTCTTGCACATGTACGCTTGATATGGACAAGTAAGTTGGAAACAGATCATACGTATGATAGATTTGATAGCTACTCTAAAGGCATTAGAATGAATTATTTTATGATCTCAATGATAAAAGTTGATTGTTTACACTCACTGTTTATCTATAGGAGGATCATATTATGAATCACATACCTAGTAGCATAATGTTAGAGAATATGGTATGAGTACCAGATGTACTACAAATGAATACACTTATTATAGAGATTAAGAATTATATATGAATTCCCTATTGGTGCATCAGCATCATCTAGTACATAGATTCCTGCATCGGTACATTGTTGTAGTGGGAGGATTATCATCCAATCTGACAAAATCAGTTTTTTATGGACATCCGTGTTAAAAATGAGTTAGACCTAGTAAGCTACACGGAAGCGTGAACCGATATGGATACAGATTGTTTTGGCAAGTTGCTATGAAATCAGAGTTGGAATCTATGTATTTTAATAAAATTTGGGATCTTGTAGAACTTTCTAGTAGGGTGATACCTATAGAAGGCAAGTTAATCTACAAAAGGATACCAGAAGATTTCTTAGTGAATGAACCATATGTGTACAGGGTAGTGTCATTATTTTTCTAATTCTATATATTGTTGACATCCTACTCATTTATAATGACGTAGAAGCTTTGTCATCATTAAAGATGTAGTTGTTTAATTATTTTGAAATGGTGGATTTTCAAGATGTAAGCTATATTCCTAGGATCAAGCTTTTGTAAGATCAGGTTAAAAGGAAAATAGGCTTCTCTTAATAATCCTACATTGATAAAGTTTTGACCATGTAATGATCCGGTCATTTTCCTTTTTTTCATTTTTCAGAAATTTCTTTTTTTCGTCTTTTTCCCTATTTCGTCCTTTAGTCATTTTTCATTTTTCCTTACATAACCTCACTTTTTGTACTCAGATTTGATTCCAGCTTTGCATACATCCATGATAGTTAATTTTCATGATATCTACATTTTCACTTTTGTAAAAAAGCATGTTAAATGTTTACTTTTCTTATAAAGGGTATGAATGCATAACTTTTGGTAATTATTCTAATCTTGAGGGGTTTTTATGTAATTAAATAAAGTAATTATTTTTTCTCTTAGAGACCATTTTGCGATTTAATTTAGAAGATATTTTCAAAAAAGACCTTTTTACAATTTTCGAAAAATGTGACAAGTGTCACACTCCTAAGGTGCCACTTGTTGACATTGTGGAGGAATCACTTGGAGACTTAATCTCATGGCATATGGAGGATGGAAATTCACCCATTTGTTGGCCTAGGATAGGAGCACTTGTTGGCATGGATGGTTGACAAGTGTAGAATCAATATTAAGTCTTGGAAGTTTACATAGGATGGTGACAAGTGTAGGCTTCACAATTGGTCTTGCATTAGTGTGTGTGTGAGAGGTAGTGCAAGAGCACCTAGTGAGTGGAGAATCCCACTATTTTAACTTAGGGTTTTCACTTTTAAATTCATTTATCTCTTTCCTCTTAAGAACCCTAACTTAGCCACCATTGGAGCCAAGCTTGACTTAGAGCTTTGACTTCATTTTTGATACCACTCCACTCACCTTAGACCATTAAGCTTGGAATACAAAAATCTTGCCTCACTCTTCTCTTCATAACCCTAGAAGGAGAACTTGAAATTCCTTTGCTTGCCTTGGATTCAAGAGGGACAATCCTCTTGTGAGGTAGGGGGTGTTATAATTTATTTTTCCAAGTAATTTCATTGATCTTGTAATGATATATAAGTTGTATGCATGTCCTATGTTAATTTAAGAAATAAATGACTAATGATAGCTTGTATATAATTCACTTTAGACTTGATATATGGCATGGCCATGACTTGATCTTTGTTGTATATTAATTTAGCATGATTTAAATGAGTTTTTAAATTTAGAGAATTAATTAATTTAAATTGATTTAAATTTTACTTAATCGTACTATGCTTAAATTCTATTTTTGACTTGATATATGGCATGTCCATGAGTTACTCTTTGTCATATATTTAATTGGAATCATTTGGATAACTGTTGAAATCTAGAGAAATTACTTAACTAGTTTAATTAATTTCTATCTTGTTGTTCTAATGATTTAGTCATTCAATTCATGGAACTTATTGTGTTTTATCACCTATCATGACTTGTTACTCAACTTGTTGATTTTAGAAACTTGGGATATTATTAAGAACTTGACTTGGCTAGGACTTGGTTCTAGTACGGGAGATAGAGAGCTCCCTACACTATAGTGCGCACTAGGGGAAGGTACCTATGGGTTAATAGCCCTAAAGTGATCCCAAGAGTACGGTTTTAATCCGGGCAATATCCAAGTATCCACTTTGGTTTGATTTCGCATTTAAATTCCAAGTTGTTAACTTTGTGAATTTGTATCTCATTATGTTATGTTGAAAGTTTTAATGTAACTTTAATAGCATGGATTGAATTATATTAAGTTGCGAACTTTGTAATAAGTTAAACTTATGCATACGAGTAAACTTGTTTACTCACCCCGAAGTTACCGGGTGTTTTTTAGGTAACGAAGCAATATTGTGAGATGCACAACAATCTTAGACTTGCTAGATTACTTGGAGTATTTTTGTTATATTAGATATGCACTTGTTAACATATCACACTTCATTTTGCTTATTATGACAAAATATATATTCATTATTCAAACAATGTAACGTGTACTAAAGTGCACCTTTTGATACTCTTTGGATGTGTGTGTAATAAGGCCAATGGCCAAACATGTTTAATTTAGTACTTGTAGTCATTTGGTACCATCTTTTACTTTAAGAATGTAAATTAACAAACTTTGGAGGTTTAACATGTGAGATTCTTGTAAACGATGTGTATGAGGCCATGAGCCATTGTTTTACATTCAATTATGCATATTAAAGTTATTGACATGTTCACACACTCAAAACTCCTTGAAAATCAGTTTTAAATTCTCATTTTTGAACCAAATCATCGTAAAATTCAAAGCATGGGTTGAACCTTAACACCTTAGGCACATAGTAGTCATTTTATCAGCTTTTAGAGGTGTTTTGGTCAACCGAAACTCCATTTCGGTCGACCGATGGCTTTTGGGAATTCAATTGCACAGTAAACCATCCATTACAGTAGCCTTTTTCACTGTTCAGAGTCATTTCGGTCGACCGAAACTCTATTTCGGTTGACCAAAACAACCAACCCTCAATAAACATGTTTTCAGGAAAATTTTGTCCAGTTCAGTCGATCGAAACAGCTTTTATGCACCTGCATTCCATATTAGGTTTCAGCACTGAGATTCCAACTTTAAAGGGTCATATCTCCTTCATTTCTAACCCAAATGGGGTGATCCTTGAGCCTAAACTCAAGGATTTTGAGTTATCTTTCCAATGGTACTATTTCCATCCTCAGATTCCAATCATAGTGGGAGTTATTCATATTTTAGTGAGGTAGGGTCAGTTTTTATTTAAGTCGGGAAAATGGCATTTTTGGGGAATTCTTAACCAATGTTCTTAGAACCTCTTGGAATGTTATGAAATGAATAGATTATGTTGTATTCACCTTTTTTGACTTGTTTAGAATCAATTTTCTCCCTTTAATTATGAATTGACCATTTTGCCCTTAATTAACGGATTTTAGCCGTTTTGACTCTCAATTCCTCTTTCGTTCTCTTTAAGTTCCGTGACCTCATGGAACGTCACATTGGTATCTTAGAGATGATTTATATCTCAAGGGACTATGGTTTTATCTTTTGCTTCTGCACTTCGGATCCGTTATTGGGTCAACTTTCGAGTCATCACTAGTACACCGGGTTCAAAAACTTGGGTCGTTACAAACCAGGTTTGGTATGTAAAACTCTAAAAATGAGTTCTTGCGTTATTGACATGGATTGCTCTCTCTAGTAAGTAGTTATCCAATACTAGCAGAGGAGATTGAGCAAATGAGACTGGAAAGGGAGTCTCATATATGCCATGGTCTATACCAAACAGGATATCCGCTACATAGTAGGGATAGTTAGTAGATATCAGTCCAATCTCGAACTTGATAATTGGTCTGTTGTGAAAAATATCATAAAGTACCTTAAAAGAACCAATGATCTCATACTCATTTATGGATGTGATGATATGGTCCTAGTCAGGTATGTTAGTTATGATTTTCAATCAGAAGTAGATACTATAAGGTTTATGACTTAGTGTATGTTCACTCAATGAAAGGAAAATCAGTTAGTAGATTGTTAAGCAGATTTTAACTACTGACTCAAACCTGCAGGTGGAGTACATTGCAGCCTTAAAGGTGGCAAAGGAAGCCTTTTAGTTTGATCTCACTGATTTAGAGGTTGTAGAGCATACTAGCCTGCCTATCGAGCTATATTGCGACAATAGTGCAGAAGTATCCAAGCCAATGACCCAATGTTCCATAGAAGAACAAGGTACATTGAAAGGAAGTATCATTTCTTACATGATATGTCTGACGATAAAATGTACTCATGGCTAGGACATTACATTGGAACACAACTTTGTTGATCCATTTACAAAGGTGTCATCAATCAATAGTTTTGATCAACACCTGAATAACATTGGAGTTAGATGCAATTAGAATTGGCTATGAGGGCAAGTGGGAGCTGATGGGATTTATATGCCCTAGCATAGCGAATTCCTATTTGGATTGAAGTGACATATGTTCCTGACGTAGCTGAAATATTTATGCTTTATACAATTGGTGAATTCAATGTATTATGTTTTGATTCATTATAGAATTGATAGTGTCCACTTAATTACAAAAGATATTTATATATGTATGTGATGACGATCGATACATGAATATAAATAGTAATCATAAATTATTCATAGTCGGTAATTATAGATGGACTCATAATTACTTGAACTGGATCCGCATTAGGTTGAGATATATTGCGAGAATTGTAGTATGCAATTGTTCCCTATCACTGTCATGGTTTTTGACTCTTAAGCATGAGAGAAGTATAGACTCTTTTATTAATTAGTAGTTACTTTGATTTGTTCGGCGGAATCTTCGGAATCCTTAGACCGGCACTTTGGGTAATTATGTAATTAATAGTTAGAAGGTTATATTTTTAATATATGCATCATTGTTACTTGTATTTATTTTGTATTGACTATGGTTGATCATAAAGTAAATTCGAAGGCCTTCGTGTGTTTTTAGACAAAATGATTTATTATATATTTATTTATTTAAATTATTATTTTTGTCAAACAAATGTTTTATTGTGATCGAGCCAGAAATAATCAAAGGTACCAAAATAAATATATTAATTAGTAGTCAGATTGATGGCTTTATTTATTCGATAACTAATTATGCGTAAAAAGGGGTCAAAATGCAACATTGACTTAGATGTTATTTATTATTAATTGGAGTTCAATTAATTTCTTTTAATGGAGTTGAAATTAATTAATGAATTAATTTAATTGAGTCCATGAACCGGGCCAATTATTAATTCATTGTAGCCAAGAAAATAATAAGCCCAATAGGATTCTCACTCATAGCCCAACTTGATATTGGAATCCTATTAGATTTGAGATATGTGAATTAGAGATGGAGAATGATTTATTATTTCCTTTTATGATTTTTATGTTGCCTATATATATATGAGTTCATGTATATTTTAGGAGAGACTTTTGGAAAAAAAGAAAAGGGAATATTTTTTTCTCTCTCTAGATTTTAGGGTTTGCTTTCACATCTAATGGAGGCTCTCACAAACCTAATTTTTCAAGGTCATTCATGGAGGCTTATGAGTGATTCCTAAAGGCAAAAATATTACCAAGAAGATGGAGATCCAAGGAGATAACATCTAGCAAATGGATCTACAATAAGTGAGAACATTCACTTTAGAGGAGAGATCTAAGACTTACTGAAACCTTTAATGTAAGTATTCAATCTATTAATTGAATGATACATCATATTTTATTTTTGTATAAAATTTGTCTCTATGTGATGAATCAAGATCTATGTATGAAAATTCCTTAGAAAGTTTTTAAAACTTGCATGTTTCCCAACATATGCTTAGTCCTAGATTGTGTATGCATTTTATTTTCTTGAAGGATTCATTGTGTGTTTTTACCACATGGGTTATAGTTGTGCATAAATCTGATTTTCCCCATATATAATTACAGTGTGCCATAATTACAAGGGTTGTTGTGAAGTCATTCTCCTAACCTCAACTCATGCTATCTCTTTACATTTAATTTAAATTATGTTTTCAAGCATTTATTTCAGTTTATGTAAGTGACAAATAACCATCCAATCAACAATTGTCAATCAAATTTGGAAGTAATCTTATAATCTTGATTGTCATAAGCTAGCAATCTTCGTGGATCGATAACCCTTCCATAGTCGTTTTCTACAAGAACTTGTGCTATTGCAAGTGGTATTTATAATTGATAACACTTAGTGCATATCACTTCTCCCTTTGATCTTGTATTCTATATAGCCTTAGTACGACTTTAAGGATTTAGATCAGAAAAAATTAATTTGATAGCATGATTAAATTGGACTAAAACGATGATATATATATATATATATATATATATATATATATGAGTATATGTATATGTGTATACTTTTGATGAATTTGCTAATTCATACTTTAAATCTATGTTTTTAATGAACTAAATTGTGTATACTTGCTCTATAATAATACTAGACATTAATTGGAACATAGCATGCTTTAGGACCTGAAAAGATGGATTTTTGGACTTAGAACAGACCTCCCGAGTTGTTTCCACGAAACAGCGCTCAAGCATCGTTTTATAGGGCTCGAGCGCCATTTTCTTGGAAACAGCACTTGAGTGCTCTTTGGACAGTGCTCGAGTGCTAATGTGTGATTTTGGCCCGAACGTGTTCCATTTGGTCTCGAGCATATTATTAAGACTTGGGAACAGTAGTATGTGGATTAAATAGCATGAATCTTAAACATGCATGTTAGCATGGTATTTAATCATTTATTAACTTGTAAATTGTTTTCTTTAAATTGTCTTAGCATTGGAGTTTAATGTTTATGCATGTTTATGATTTTAATCATTATAATTGCTGGAAATATAAATTATCAGAATGTGTACGGCGGTATTTATGTTGTTAGGAATTGATAATTTATAAGTTATTCTTATGATTTAATAATGTTGAATTGCTATAATAATAATAATATTTGATAATGTTGAATTGCTACAATAATAATAGCAATATTTGGTGTGGTATGTTCCAATCACATGTCAGTGAAACACGTATACACATTATATGGCAACAACTTAGTGGTTTCTTGCATTTTACTTAAAGTAACTACTAAAGTTACTTATATTAAAATGTCCCTATACCACTTCTCCTTTTCATGTTCCTGAAGTGATAATCTGATGTGGCAAGTTCCATCAAAACTCACCACATGTCAGCTTTCCATATGTCCAAATTATTGGCACCAACACCAAATTATTGGCACCAACACCAAGGCTTCACTAATGTGGTATCAGCTCCTTCGCCAACATGGAACATGGGAGATTAAAGGTTCAAGTTATTGTTTAGGAAAAGAGGATGTGTACTTGAATTAGATGTGTGTGTCTTTGCTTACCTATCAAAAAAACTATGGAGACCGGAAAAAGGGTTATAACTCAAAGGGTTAAAGTATTTAGCTAGAGCATTGATGACCTAGTTAGACCTCTAATGCTAAAAAATATTAGGGGTGTTCAAAAAATCCGGTAAACCAAAAACCCAGACTGGAGGGTTTGGTCCAGTTGTATAGTGGTCTGCTCCGGTCACGACCCAAAATTATGAAACCGTAATTTTTTGGTCCGGTCCTGATTTAGGGTCCTGCTAGACTGGATCGGCCTAGACTGAACTGTTACTATGTTATATAACTTATATTATATATGCGTGTGTGTGTGTGTGTATGCGCGTGTGTGTGTGATACTTTAAACCTTAATCAGTAAATCCTAAAGTTAAACTTCACTTCTCACTTTCTTAGTTCTCAGCGATGCGACACAACCCCAAATCCCCAAATCTCTTTTCTGCTATTACCATATGATCCATTCTGCATAATTTCTTACTCATAGTAACATTGACATCTCATTAACTATAATGGTGGCCTGTGTGAGCTGATTCCTTTTAAGAAGGAATTGCTACCGTCTAGGTAGAACAACCTTATTTTTCTTTTTTTGGGATTCTAGTTTAGCAAAATATAGAAAGTGCACTTAAAATTCAAATTTATGAGCACTTTGTGCCTTTGATGCAAACATTAAGTTTCTATCCAGTCAACCTCTTCCAGCACCCCTATTCCACTTTGAATATATTTTGATTCTAGTTCCTTCAATAAATGCTAGTTTGTTACAAAATGTGTAAGAAAACTATTGGGTTCCTACACCGTAATCACATCTGTACACACAAATTTTGTAGTCTGTCAATAAGAACAAAATATGGAGCAAATAAAAATATTTTATTAATTTGGGAAAATTCGAGTACAATCCTCTGTAATAATATTCCAAAGAATAAGGTCCTCTGATTCGATCTCATTTTTTTTGTGGTTGGTTGGATCCAAGGGCTGCACGAGCTTGATCTTGAATCACCGTGGGATTTGATGAAGAACGACACGATTTGATGTGCCTGTTGTTGATCACCGTGGATTCGATGAAGAATGGTACGACTTTGGATGTGCTTGGTGTTCTTCGCTTTTGGATTTGGATGTTGGGGATGAGATTTCTCTTTGGAATTCTGGATTTCTGAATTCTGAATTTGATGTCTCTGAATTTCTGGACCCTCTGGATTTCTGAGTCTCTGAATTTTTGGAACTTCTGGATTTCTGAATTTATGTCCCTTCCTTCTTCCTTCAGGCCTCTATTTATAGGCTTCTTGGATTAATAGGATAATGACACGTGTCATTTCCTGATAAGGATAAAATAATAACTGGGCTGAGCCGGTTATATTATAATAATTATCCTTAAAAATAATTATTCTAAATATATTTTATTAGGAATAATTATCCTTTTATTTAACCATCTGGGCTGGGCTAATTAAATAATTTAAGTGGACCAAGCTTGGACCAATTAAATAACTTAATTAAACATTAGGCCTATACTTAATAGGTCTATTTGTCAAAACCAAAGCCCACTAAAATTTTAGTGTATACAAATTGCCCCCATTTCGAGTCCCAAGTTTGACAGAACTTGTCTCCTTTTTCAAATGGGACTTGAAGTATCCAACTTTCCCTTTTTTTTTTTTCTTTTTTTTCGCTTTCCTATCCAACTTTGGATTATAATATTTCCTCTTTTACTTTTCTATCCAACTTTGGATTGGAATTTTATTTTCCTATTTGAACTGAATTATACAAATCCTAATATAAGTAGGAGGCATTTTATTACCTATATATACCCCCAATATTATAGGGTTTGATATCAATTCCAATATTATCCGAAGACTTGTCAGATTAAAACCTTTGAAGACTGTTTTGGATTGCGGCCTCTGCTTGAACAAATAATCGGTATGATTTCTCTCTCTTTTTTTATTCACTTTTTTTTTCTTTTTTTTTTTCACTTTTTTTTTTTTTGTGTGTCCCTCTGGGACCCATTGTTCCTTTAGAACGGATCTAGTCCGTCAGGACCCATTGTTCCTTTGGAATGCCGCTAATCCGTAAAGACCCATTGTTCCTTTGGAACACATCTAGTCCGTCAGGACCCATTGTTCCTTTGGAACGCCGCTAGTCCGTAAGGACCCATTATTTCTTTGGAACACAGCTAGTCCATCAGGACCAATTGTTCCTTTGGAACGCATCTAGTTCGTAAGGACCCATTGTTCCTTTGGAACGCATCTAGTCCGTCAAGACCCATTGTTCCTTTAGAACGCCGCTAGTCCGTAAGGACCCATTGTTCTTTTGGAATGCATCTAGTCCATAAGGACCCATTGTTCATTTGGAACGCAGCTAGTCCATCAGGACCTATTGTTCCTTTGGAACGCATCTAGTCCGTAAGGACCCATTGTTCCTTTGGAACGTAGTTAGTCCGTAAGGACCCACTATTCCTTTGGAACGCATCTAGTTCGTAAGAATCCATTGTTCCTTTGGAACGCAGCTAGTTCATCAGGACTTATTGTTCGTTTGGAACACATCTAGTCCGTAAGAACCCATTGTTCCTTTGGAACGCATTTAGTCCGTTAGGACCCATTGTTCTGTTAGAATGCAGCTAGTCCATAAGGACTCATGTTCTTTAGAATACATCTAGTCCGTAAGGACCCATTGTTCTTTTGGAACGCATCTAGTCCGTAAGGACCTATTATTCCGTTAGAACGCATCTAGTCTGTTAGGACCCATTATTTGTTTGGAACGCAGCTAGTCTGTAAGGACCCATTGTTCCTTTGGAACACATCTAGTCCTTCAAGACCCATCGTGACTCATTGTTCCTTTGAAACATATATAGTCCATCAGGACCTATTGTTCGTTTGGAACGCATTTAGTCCGTCAGGACCCATTGTTCCTTTGGAACGCAGCTAGTCTGTAAGGACCTATTATTCCTTTGGAATGCATCTAATCTGTAAGGGTCCATTATTCCTTTGGAACGCATCTAGTCCATTAGGACCTATTGTTCCTTTGGAACAAAAATCTTCCATGTAAATTTTGGAGCGAAAGAACGACACCATAGAGAAAGGAACTACTCTGGATGTTAGAATTTCTCTTGTTTGCCATTTTGCACTGAAACCGCTTCACTCTGATCCTCCACACCATCATTTGTTAGAGTGGTCCCATATATCTTCCTGTGAGCTTTCCAACCTTGGCTATAATCAGAATAAGGAGATAAACTCGATTTCAGATGTTTTGATTTTACGCTCCGCACTTCATGAGCAAATTTTTTTTTTTTTTAAACAAAGATATTGTCATTGTTTGTTTGTTTAACCGTTCACAGTTTAAACTCTTATGGGCCAGGAGTATACAAAGATTTTTTTTTTAGGGCTGTACATAGTTTTAGCTCATGCGGGCCAGGAACATAATGCAGTTTTAGCTCATACGATCAAGAGCATAGCCGTCATAAGTAGTAGTGCTTCAGGAACTTGCCATTAATGGGCCCCACTCTTACTCCGTCTTCATCAATAATGAGATATGCGCCGTTTGTATAAACTTCGCAAACAACATATGGTCCATCCCATTTAGATACAAATTTATATCCTTTACAATGATTCATGATAATTGGTCTACAAACAGCTAATACTAAGTCTCGAACTTGAAATGACTGAGGTCGAACTTTCTTATTGAACGCTTTAAAAAGTCGAGCTTGATAACACTTTAGTTGTTGTTGAGCTTCTAATCTCTTCCCATCCAATACTTCCAATTCTTGAAGACGTAGGATGACATTTTCTTCACTTGTAAGGTCTTCTTATATGGCAATCCTTAATGAAGGGATCTGTTGTTCCAATAGAAGAACCGCTTCTACGCCATAGATAAGAATACAGAGTTGCTTGAGTAGGTGTACGATGCGTAGTGCGATATGCCCACAATGCTTCTTCCATTCGCTTATGCCAATCTCTCTTTATCTAGTTGACTATTTTTTTCAATAACTCACAAAGAGTTTTATTGAATGCTTTCGCGAGACTATTTGTAGGGGCACTGTACATGGAGGATTTACGTTGTTTGAAGCCAAACTTCTCACAAAGGTCAGTTACCCAACTGTTTTTGAAATTCGCCCCATTATCAGTGATGATGTATTGAGGGACACTATATCGATAAATAAGGTTAGACTTGATGAAATCAACCACTGTTTCCTTTTTCACATGTTTATAGGGTGTAGCTTCCGCCCATTTAGAAAAATAATCAGTGGCAGCCAAGATATACAAGTCGCCTTTTGAAAACTTTTCTAGAGGACCAACTACATCTAATCCCCATACATCGAATGGCCATGACGTCACAGTAAGGTGCAACGGCTCCGGTGGTTGGTGTATGAAGTTAGCATAGAATTGACAGGCTTGACACCTCTTCGCATACTCCAAGCAGTCCTTGACCATGGTGGGCCAATAATAACCCATTCTTTTGACGCGAAAGTGAAGCTTTGGACCAGATTGATGGGCTCCACAAATCCTAGAATATGCCTCCTTCATTGCATGGGTTACTTTGTCATTTCCAAGGAAGCGAAAGAAAAGGCCCTCATATGAACGCCTATACAACGTATCGTTGTAATAGATGAAACGAGGTGCTCGTCTTCGTATTTCAGTCTTGTGGTGGTGGTCTTCGGGAAGCTTTCCATGTTCTAGATAATCAATGATAGGGACTCTCTAGTCTTCTTCCTCTTGTGCCTAACAAGAAACCAAATTACTTTCTTCAAATTTATCTTCCAGGACTTGTGGCATGACCCATCGTTGACATACAGGACCATCAACTAGGTCTTCATCAGTTAAAGCCAATGTTGTAGCTAAATTTGCCAAAGTATCAGTTATCCGATTTTCTTTCCTTGGAATGTGCTCTAGCATGACGCTATCAAACCGTTTTAACAAATGAGAGGCATAACGATGCTACGGCACTAAATTATCTTTCTTAACCTCATATTCTTTAAGAAATTGGTTGATCACCAACTTAGAGTCTCCATATATTTTGAAATCGATGATCTTCATCTCATTCGCCATTTGAAGGCCGATAATCAAGGCTTAATATTCAGCTACATTATTTGAGCAGTTTTCAGCGAGTGCAAAAGAGTATGGAATAACATGTCTTTTTGGAGAGATAAAAACTACACCTACTCCGGCCTTGTCTGATCATGCTGCCCCATCGAAAAACATCATCCATGGAGAGAGGATGTCCATAAGGAAGACTTCTTCATCATGAAAATCTTCAGAAATTTCCCAATCGGCTAGAATAGGATGGTTTGCTAAAAAATCTGCTAGGACTTGTCCTTTCACTGCTTTTCGTGGCACATAAACAATTTCAAACTCATTGAATAAAATTGACCACCTCGCCAAGCGTCTGGAAAGGACCGGTTTAGACACTGGTGCGGGGGTTTTCATGCCGCCCCACAGCATCAAGCTTGATGAGTGTGCATTGAGGCGAGGGCCAAGAGTTTTACATTTATAGAAGCTACTACTACCTTTCACTTAAAATATAGCTAGGGTGAGTAGGGATCGTCCCAAGGGATTGTGAGGATCGAGCAATGTCGTGGAATCATTATTAGTGCTAGTAGGTCGACTGATCAAACAATTGGTTGGTTGGTTGATTAAAGAGCAACTAAATTAAACCAAGTAATAGCAAAGAAAATGCAATTAAGAGTAAGTAAAAGAGAGAGAGAGATCTTGGGGTTTAGAGATCACCACTAAGCAATGCATTTCTATATCATTGACAAGTGATTAATGAGGGCAAATGGTGTGTTGCAATATTGGTGTGTGTGTGTTTGGTTGATTCAACAAGCAAGGATGACTAGTTAAGCATGTATTGTCTAAACATCATGTGAAAGGCACAATATATCTAAGCAATGAAGCATATATTGTCTAAACAACATGTGAAAGGCACAATAAATCAAAACAAGTCATTAATCCTTTCATTAAGCTCACAATCCAAATACAACACAAGGATAGAGACATATACTACTTGCATTCAAAAGCTTGGATCATCAAACAACAAGCATAGATTGTCCTCCCATTTAACACTACACTACAATTACACTACATCTATACTACTAGCATGAAAATAAACTAGGGGAGAGGCACAATCCATCAAGAGATAAGTATGAACCATCAAGAGAATCACAAAAGCATTCATTTAAGCACTATGTTTTGACAATCTCCAAATCTATAGCATCAATACACATAGACAGGCATCAATAACACAAAATATAGAGACAAGCACATGAACATCTATTCTAGCATATATAAACATATGGATAGAATGAAATGATCAATTGGAAGCATTAAACCACATAAATCATTGAATAAACAAGATCTATATATATCAAAGTGTCAAAACATCAATTACAACACTAATCCCTCAATAATACACAAGATTAAGATATAGAAAGCATGCTTGGGGCTAACTCTAGCCCCAAGAGGATGTCTAGCCACTTATGGTGATGTTGCTCCAACCCTCAAGGGTTAACTCCATGGTTGAAATCTGCTCCTTATTGATGAAGAACTCCTATGGTGTCTCTAGCCTCCTTCTCCTCTAAGCTTGCTCTCCAAGAGATGATATAAAATAATGTTGGTCCCTTTGTAAAAAACAATCCTTATCCTTATATAGGTAGGTAAAAAATGACACCCAAGATGAGCTGGGGTCGTGCACATAATATTCCCTAATGATTGGATAAAGGACAACTTTCAATGAGATGGAATTTTAACTTTTTCGCACTGGAGGAAGTTCAATCGATCGAACCTTAGACTTGGATCGATCGAACTGGCTGAGATCTATCGAACTTAGGCTGGATCGATCCAACTGGCTGAGCCTTTTAGAAAAAGACAAATCCGAGATATTTATGGGAGATATTTATGGGAAAAGGACAAAAGTGGTTAGTGAGTGGTACAGCTGTGGATAGGATCAATCATTTGAATAAGGACAAAAGTGTTCGATCGATCGAAGGGTGGTGTTGGATCGATCGAACTTTTGGACTTTATGTTTTTGGGTCTAGGCTTGGATCTATCTTGAAGTGCTGAGATTAATCATTGTTCGATCGATCGAACCTTGAACTTGGACCGATCGAACTTTGCTGCTTCCCACTTTTGGCTTCATTTGCTTCCTTCTTTCTCCACTTTGCTCCTTTTTTTGTTTAATCCTAGAATTGCTTCAATTAAGCTATTATTTGGTTGAGTTAGCTTATTTTTGGGATAAGTGCCTGAAAATGGAAATTATACGAAATCAATCTAAAACGGTAAAGTAAGATAGATAAAGGTACTAGAATGCCTAAGCTTAAGGGGTTTAAATACACACTTTTCAGTGCTCTTCACACCCCAAAACTTAAATATTGCTAGTCCCTAGCAATGAACTAGAAAGTAAATGAATGAAATAAACAACTATACAAGTATGAACTAGAAAACAATAAATGGATAGCGCCATTTTCGTAGGGAACATGATTGCACTTAGCATATGCAACAAGCCTTTTAAACCCCTAGGTTACCTCTAGTGGACGAGTGAAGTCTCGTGAGGGTTTCCAAAAATGGTACCCACAAACATTAAGCTTATTCTTTCAAAAGAGGTACCAATATTGCAAACAAGCATTGGGAGAAAACTACCTCAAGTATGCAATTTTTCAACCCTTTCCAAGCAATCTCCCAAAATCTCAACATCAAGCAAACAAATATAGTCCTCCACACATCAAGAAAATGATTATGCAAATCAAAACAACTCTAGAATCCTTTTGAGTGAACCGGCATCAAATGTGTTGCTATCTTAATCAACTAAAGAATTAATCACATCCTTACCCTCAAACTAACACACAAATCTAGTACCGATCATCAAGACAAAAAGTGGACCTTTTATTAAAGTTTTATTATTCTAAGTGCGCTTATTCTTTCACTCGATTTATTTATTTATTTATTTATTTTTTTATAGGATCAAAGATTTTTTTTTATAGGATCAAAGATGGAAGTATAGTGCAATGTTTTGATCTATTAAGCTTTCTAGTAATTCATGAGGTCGAGCGTTAAGTCAATGACTCCCAAACCAGACGGCTTTAGGGCATTAGGCATTCAAATACCCCTACGGACTTACAAGTTCAAATCAACTAGGCTACAAATCAAGACAACAACCATCTAATCATTTCCCACTTCTCACCTTTTCGGAGAAGTCCTCACTTTTTTTTTTTATTGCTTTTGCCTTCTTTTTTTTTTTTTTTTTTTTAAATTCAATTATTAACCTAGAGTTTGGGCGCTCCACCTTTCGGTGCGAGAAGTTCAATGCTTGATGAGGCTAGAATCCCGGCTACTTAGTGAAAAGGGGTTGTTATCCACCTTTATCAAGAATGAAAGCTTTTAATGCACTACTAGCCCAATTGGGAAATAACCAATTCAATAATCAACAAAGCATGTACCCCACAAATGAATGCTAGTGTGCGCCTGTGCTAGTGTAGAATCCTGGAATGAATCCTAAAACAATCACAAAATCATGATGATGTGGACCACAAATGCAAGCAAGATATCAATCTTTCAAAAAATTTACTCCTAAATGGCATTCATAAGGCATACAAGGAGTATTGGACTCTCAAGTCAATATAGTCCTCAAAAGATCAAAATCATAGCTAGATATGGACCAATTATAGAAATATCCCTCAAATACACAAGTCACGCTCAAAATTTGAATTTAAAACTAACACTGTAAAGCACCATTCCACCCAAACTTAAATTGCACAATGTCCTCAATATGCAAAGAGAACAAAAGAAAGAGTATACCAGTGCAATTAAGCAAGAATGATCGGGACTGAAGTATCCGAAGTGGGTAGCATGCCCCCCCCCAAACTTGGGATGAACTATGGTCCTGAAAATTGGAACTTGGATAAACTTATCAGATAACAAAATGGGATAATCAGTGCACAGTGGTCATGCAAGTGTAAATGAGATAAACAGATAAAGAAATGAGAGAGGTGTAAGGGTGGTCCTGAAAATTGGGTAGCACTCTCTTACTGAAATCACTGTGATGCACCTGATGGAGTCAAACATATAGATATGAGAATACAATCACATGACATCCATGGCAAAAATAGATATATATAAAATAGATAAAATGCAGGTACAACAAAAATATAAAAGCCGACAGACCGGCTGTAAAAATAATAATGTACAGTGACAATAGTAAAGTATCAAAAGGAGAGAGGGATCATAAGATAGAAAGGACTGGGAGCTCAGGAGGATGAGGTAGGATGGGCAGGTCTGGCTCCGCGGATGTCTCTGGATAAATCTCCAAACATGGTCGCGACATCCGTGCGGAAGGTAGCAAAATTAGCTTTGTGGGCTGTAAGGTCAGCTCAGATGGCAACAACATCCTCAAGCGTCTACAGACGTACTCCAAAGCCGGGGGTCATGTCTGGAGTCTCAGGCATAGATGAATCAGAAGAAAGCTCCTGAGTCTGATCCTGCTCATGAATGGGTGACCTGGCTGGAGAGTCTTGCTCTGCGTCGTCTGTAGGGCGCTCTAAGTCTATATCTAAATGCTCGGTAGCTGGATTGACTGGTGCGTCGTCCGCTGCTGGATGTGCTGCTGATGCCTCTGCCTGGGCCTGGGCCTGTGCCTCCTCTAACTCCAACTCCGCTGCAGCTAGTACTGCATGGTCCTGTAACCTGGTAATAATGGAGCGGTAAGTCTTGTTCCAGTCTTTCTTGAGGTAGTGACAAGAACCTCTCTTGGGGTGCCCCCGAGGATAGATGGGGTAGCGCTGGTCAATAAGGATCTGGGTGATGAGGTGGCTGAAAAGAAAAGACTTAGCTCGTCCGGGCATCTCCTTGCTGATGTACTCATCATACAACTTCCTTATCATGCTCCAGATGAGCGCGGGAATGGACACCCAGTGCCCGGTGTAGAAAGAGTAGAGGGCTGTTAGATAATAGCCCCTCCTCTGAATCTTGTGCCCCGCCATGTATATATTCCGATAGAGAACGAAATCAGTAAACCAAAGGTCGTCTGGAAGGAATGTCTAAGTGGCGAAGGTCTCGCCACTGGCAAGGTGACCTGTAAGAAAAACTGTCATGTCGGCATAGGAAGGCCTGAATAGCCTCGGATATGTGTCCTGAAACTCCGGAGGACATCTGTGTGGACAGCGGCAAGAGCGAGCTAAAGAGTCCACTGTAATGGTGATCGGATGGCCATCGATAGAAGTGACCATCTAGGCTGTGGTACGCGGCGATGGTCGGAGGTTCTGGTAGAACAACCAAACCAGTCGTGGGTAGACCGGCTCTGTGACGGGGGCAAAAATAGCGGCCAAGCCCCTCTGAAAAATATCATGGTAGGCGGATCGGGTCAGCACTGATCGAGAGAAGAAGGCCATGTCAAACTCAGACTCATGGTCGAGTGTCATACGTGCATATCGAGGTGTGGGCCTATCACGCCCCAGATGAGCTGGCTAAGGTGGTATATGTGAATGCTCAGCCCCGGTCTGCGGTGGAGATGGTGATGGAGTGAAAGTAGGATGAGCCGTAAAAGTGGATGGTATGTGGTCATCCTCAGGCTCATGAGATGATGACTGAGGTGGGGTAGCCTATGCTGGCTCCCGCTGTGCAAAAGAGGGCTCTACTGGCTCTTCTGTCCATGGCCTAGTATGTCGGGTGGGCCCGTGTTGCCTGTTGGCAGCGGTCTTCCTCTTTACCATGGCCTGCAAAAAGAAAAAGAAAAACTTGCAATGGGAGTTAGTGCCAGAATAAGAAATTTAAAAACACGAAATAGAATCATGTATGTCAAATAAAATAAACAAAACAAATATGACATGAATCTATGCAAGTGGTAGAATATGAAATATGCTAAACAATGTAAGTATGAGATGCATCCAATGTGAAATATCACAGGCATTGGGCATAGATATGATAGCATGAACATAAAATATAATGAATGAAGTGTGTCTGTGAGATCTGTGAAGTTCGATCGATCATAAAAAGAAGTGACATCGATCACAAAAGTTGGATCGATTGAAAGTAAGTGAGATCGATCTCACTACTTCGATCGATCGGAGACATGAGTTCGATCGATATCCCAAGATCGATCGAAGATACTAGTTTGATCGATCGAACTGTGCGACGTTGAAAACTCAAAGGTCACAGATCTGTGACTTTGGAAGCATGGGGCCCACAGGAACGTGTTCGTGGGCCCAACAACATATCAAATCAACAAGTATCCATCACAAATCGAGGCCCAAACTTCAACAAATCTAAAAAAATCTCAAAATATCTACAAAACATATACACGTATATACACATATATATACAATGCTTCAAAGGCTCATCAATGGCAGATTCATCGTAAAAATGGCTTAGATTCAACACATAGAGCATGTATGGATGAGATTGAAGCTTAAATGAACATGAGATGCTCGGGTCTTACCTCAACCGAAGGAGAGAAGTGGATGCGAAGAGGTAAAGATGGAATCCGAGATAAGAAAGAGATGCGAAACTTGGAAACTCGCCGGAAAGCTTCGCCGGAGATGGTGAAGTGATTGGATAGTGACGGCGACGAAGAGGGGTTAAGGCTTGAGAATGAGGGTGAGTTAGATCGATCTTTGTAATCGATCTTGCAAACCCTCGGTTCTATTTTAAAAACATTCCCGACAGAGTTCGATCGATTGAACTCAACTGTAATCGATCAAACTTTGATGAACTCTCTTCAAAGTATTTTTTTGATTTTTGAAATTTGAAAATTGCAAAATGAAAATTAAAAATTGGGATTAAAATTAAAAATTGGAAAATAAAATAAAATATTTTTGGGTTTTTTTTTTTGAAAACATTTTGAAAAATAAAATAAAATAAAATAAAATAAAAATAAAAATAAAAATAAAATAAAAATGAATTTTTTTTTGGATTTTTGAAAATTTGTTGAAAAATAAAATAAAATAAAATGAAATTAAAATGAAATACAAATGCAAATATTTTTGGATTTTTAGAAATTTGAAAAGTCAAAACAAAGTCAAAATAATGGAATGAAGACTGAGATCAATCGAAACAAAAGTTCGATCGATCAGACAGAGGGCAAAAATATGTAGTTTTTTGGCTTAGAAAATTGGTTAAGTGTTGGAACATGAGATCGATCGAACTTGGAAGTTGGATCGAAGAACTTTTAGATCGATCTTGGAATGTTTTGAACGATCAGACAGAGAGCTGAAATATGCAGGTTGATGCAGGCTCAAAATTTTTCTAAGTGTTGAGTTATCAGATCGATCGAACTTGGAAGTTGGATCGATCGAAGGTCTTTTGATCGATTTAAGAGTTAGTTCGAACGATGGGACAGAGAGGTGATTTGGATGCAGGTTTCTGCAAGTCGAAAATTTTTCTAAGAGTTGGATGCAGAGAGGAGTTCGATCGATCGAACTCAGGTTTGAGATCGATCGAACTATGCAGAATGCTCTAATGACATGAAAGCTTATGCAATCCTCACTAAAGTTCCTTGAAATGCATCTGAACCAAAAACAAGTATCTAGACTTCACAAGAAATGAAATGAAAGATAGAAATGGGGGAGGAATAGGGTTTTGACATCCTACGAATGCTTTTGCTAATCTTTAACATCTCTAGCAAGACATTGGGCTCTTTTAGCCCGGATCAAAGATCTTATAATGCATCCCCTCCTTGTTGGGGTGATAGATGCTTTGAACTCCTCCCAACAAATGGTTCTTTGAAGAACTTGTTGGATTAAGCTCAAAAGAAATCTTTGGTCCCTTATCTATACAGTTACAACCTTTGGGCTTCCATGCCCTTTCAAAGCAAGAGTTTGGAACAAGACTTTTAGAATGCAAGGTTGAAGATGATCCTTTGGAAGTTTTGGTTTTACATAATAACTCATTTCCTTGACATTGAAGATCATGACATTCATCTACAACATTAACCTCTCCTTCATATTTGTCAAATGAATTAGGTGTGGGATTAAAGATATTCAACTTCACCTTAATGTGACCAAATGAGATCTTCATTATCCCCATCCTACAATTGATGTTGGCATTAGCGGTCGCCAAGAAAGGACGGCCAAGGATAACGGGAATTTGGCTTTTAGGATTGGGAACCGGTTCTGTGTCTATGACAACGAAATCAACCGGGAAGAAGAATTTGTCAATCTTTATCAAAACATCTTCAATTATACCCCTAGGCTTCTTAATGGATCGGTCGGCAAGTTGCAAAACTACCGACGTTGGTTTCAATTCACCTAGGCCCAATTTGACATAAACCGAAAACGGAAGAAGGTTAACACTTGCTCCTAAGTCAAGAAGCGCCCGATTAATGATATGATCACCAATAATGCATGATGTAGTGGGTGAACCGGGGTCCTTAAACTTTGGAAGAGTGTTATGTTGCAAAATTGAGCTTACTTGCTCGGTCAAAACCACTTTTCTTGGTGCTTGGCTCTTGTTCTTCCGCTTTTGGGTGCACAAGTCTTTCAAGAATTTGGCATAAGCCAGAATTTGCTTGATTACATCCAATAGTGGAAGATTAACTTTCACTTGCCTAAAGATTTCCATGATTTCATTGGTTTTTGCCTTTGCTTGTCTTTTGAAATGGATCATTTTAAGGCATCCGGAAATGGAACCTTTGGTTCAAACACTTTTTTAAAATTTTCTTTTAAACTCTCTTCAACACAAGAAGTTTTCAAATCATTTTTCAACAAAACCTTTTCAACATCATTTTTCAAAACTTCTTTTTCAAACACATCTTTCAAGACTTTCTCATTTACAAGGTCATGTATATGCAATGAAGGAAGAATGGGATGTGAAACGGGACAGGTGACAACTTGAGGTTGCACCGGTTCACCCTCTTCATTGGACATTCCAACTTGGTTGTCCACAATCCTACCACTCCGCAAGGTAGTCACCACATTAACATATTCAATGGCGTGGCCTTCTGATAAAGAATGGGTTTCCACAACACATTGTTACTTAGGTGGGGCATTTATAGGCATCTTTGCCTTCTCTCTTGCATTGAGAGTGCTTGTTATTTGCCCTACTTGGGTTTCTAGCTTCGCAATAGATTGAGAGTGAGAATGAAGCAATTGAGTGTAAGCCTCTAAAGTGCCCAAAACATTCAAAACTTTCTCTTCGAAGGTAGGACTTCTAGTATTACCTTGGGAATAAGATTGGTTGGGAAAATAAGAATTAGCAAATTGATTCCCTTGTGATTGATAGGGTCTATAACATTGGGATCATTGGTTTTGAAGTGGAGGTGGAATGTACTTCCCTTGAAAACCGCCTTGGGAAGGGTTTGAGCCATCTCCTTGGTTTTTCCAAGAGAAATTCGGATGATTCCTTTAACTTGGATTGTAATGAGTACCATAAGGATTGTTCCCTTGGTTCACAAAAGCCGTATTGACTTGTTCATTAGGTTCACTTTGCACTTGTCCGTGAGGACAATGAGAAGTAGAATGAAGAACACTAGAATAAGTCATACATGTTTCATTTGATGCACGATGAGAATGGTTAGGGAAGGAAGATACTTGGTTCGCCAAGTTTTGGTTAATCAAGAATTGATTAAACCTTTGAGATAAAGACTTCATTTTGACGGCTATTTCATTTGAATGGTCGACTTAATGTAAGCCAAGACTCTTCCTACCTTGTGAATTTCTACCATTCTTGGATGATAGTGTTCTATGCAAAGAATTTTCACTCATGCTCTCATAGAGACGCCACACGTCATCCCCATACCTATCAATATATGAGCCACCCATGGAAGCATCAACCATACCCTTATAGTTGTCCGATAAGCTCTCAAAGAAATATTGAACTAATTGCCATTTGGGCATGTCATGATGTGGACATTTCCTAAGAAATTCATTGAAGCGTTCCCATTCCTCATGAAACGTTTCTCCATCCCCATATGAAAATTCTCGAATTGAGGTTCTCATGGCATTGGTCATAGAAACCGGATAGTATTTCTTTAAGTACTCTTGTTGCATTTCTGCCCAAGAAGTGATTGAAAAAGGCCTAAGATTGTTAAACCAATACTTTGCCTTGTCTTTTAAGGTGAATGGAAAAAATTTGAGTCTTAAAACCTCTTCCGGCATGTCCGTATATTTTACGGTGGAACATACTTCAAGAAACTCATCCAAATGCTTGTAAGGTTCTTCACTTGGAAGTCCATGATAGTTAGGAAGCATTTGAATGGTTTGTGGCTTAATTTCATAATGATGTGCTCTAAATGGAGGCAATTGGATGCATGTAGGTGTATTATACTCATTAAGCACATAATGGTCTCTTAAAGCAAGAGGTGGATTAGCTACTTGAGGTGCAACATGAACACCTTGGTTTTGAATTCCTTGATTGTTAATGGGAGGTTATGGAGCATACATTGGCCTTGGCATCCCATATAGAACTTGGCCTTGTTGTTGTGGTGGTTGGTGAATGAATGGCCTAGGCATGCCTAATGGTAGTTGTATGTTCTCATTGTGCACATTGGGATGAAGGATACCTTATTGGTCTATGTGACCAAGGTCCTCAACATGATTGTCATTATGGTCATTGATTGATAGATTGGCTCTATTTGAACTTCATCTTCCCCTAGGATTTCTAACGATAGATTCAAGATGCAAATCAAGAGGGACAAGAGTTGGTCTCAATAAACGACGCCCATGCATGCATAATGCAAAACACAACAAACACAAAGAATGACAAACACTATGCCTTCACAACAATGCAATTAGACTTTTCTACAAACATTTAATTCATACTCCCATGCTTTAACAACAATGATACAAGACAATTAAAAATAAGCTTCCACGCGGGCCGACAATTTAACTAAGGGATTGAGTAAAGAAAATCTCACAAAGGTCCTTTAGCACTTTGACTCCAAATTTAAAGCTTAGCTTAGCAATTTTTAGAATTTTTAGCTTTTTACTTTCTTTGCTTGCTTGAATTGAATGCTTGATTGCTCCTTTGCTTGCTTCCTGTGACGACCCTGGATTTCTCAACCCAGTGTGTCCTGTGATGAACAGTAATTTGATCCGATAACGGATCCGAAATGCGGAAGCGAAAACAGAAAACAAGACTCTAAGAAGTCAAAGTGACCTTTCATGAGGTTGTGGAACTCAATGAGAACTGATGCGGAAGCAAAAGACAAAAAATATGACAAATAAGCCCCCAGGGGTAAAATAGTCATTTCTGAAAATTATGGACTCGAGTGCCACCGAGCACACCGCTGGAAGGACAATGAAAAACTAATCAAGATAGACTCAAGAATCACTTGATTCAGAATCCGGATGAAGAAGATATGAAACTCCAAAGTTTCATAAAATCAAACTTTTGGGTTTGAAATCAATGCGGCAATGGTACTTTACAAGGGGTAAAATGGTCTTTTTAGACAAAACTAGATCCAACTAAGCATACCGTTAGATAGACCAGGAAAAATTAATGAATCTAGACTCAAGAATCACTTGATTCAGAATCCGGACGAAGGAGATATGAAACGTCAAAGTTTCAAAAAAACCAACTTTTAGGTTTAAAATCAGTGCGGCAAGGGTATTTTACGAGGGGTAAAAAGGTCTTTTTAGATAGAATTGAATTCAACCGTGCATACCGTTATATAGACAAGCAAAAGTTAATAAACTTAGACTCAAGAATCACTTGATTTGGAGTCCGGATGATGAAGATATGAAGCCTCAAAGTTTCAAAAAATTAGACTTTCTGGGTTTCAAATATGAGCAGAGCCAGCACACATTTTCCGAATTCAAATGGATTTTGAGGGCTTAAATGACATTTTTTGGCAAAAAGTTGTGAAGAACCCCCGCCCCCCCCAAAATCATGTTTTCTACATGACCATGTCAAGAGAAGATTTTATTTTACAAGTGAAATACCCAAAATGCCCCTTAGATTAGCACGTTTTCCTGAAAAACCTAGAACGACCAGATTTTCTAGATCTGCAAGTTGTTTTCGATATCAAGATGATTTTTTTTGTAAAAACACGAAGAAGAAACCCCCCCTAAAATCACATTTTCTACCTGAATCATGGACAAAAATGAAAAAAAACACTATGAAGTACCCAGAATGCCCTTAGATCAGGAAAGGGCAAGAAGTTGAAAAAAAGCTGCTATAGCATAGCAGAAAAACTGAACTTTGCACGGGATTTCCTGTACCAAGACGACATTTTTTGGAAAAATATGAAGAAGAAACCCCCCCTAAAATCATGTTTTCTAGGTGACCATGTCAAGAACGAAATTTATTTCCCAAAGGAAAACCCCAAAGTGCCCTAAAATCATATTATGCAACAAAACTTCAAAATGAGTTCACAGGAAGCTCAAAACACAAACGATAAGGTTTTGCCCGGAAATGACCATGCACGCAAACGTAACTTACCTATTTGGATGTGCTACAATGGTCCATGACTTAAAAATACCACCGATACAAAATCCGACCCCCCAACGGGCAAAAAGGCAAAAATGGAACTTGGAATAAAAACTCGGAATCCAAAAATACAAAACGGGGTCAAATGACCATTTGCCCTTGGCCACACTTCAAACATGATTTATAAGACCCTATGAAAGAATGAAAACAGAATTCCCACACCCGATGCAATCATGGTGAGATAATGACTTGGTGTATTTTAATATTTTCCTAATATTTCAAGAAGTTAGAAGTTACAAAAAATTCAATATACATGTCAATGGCCTCCGGCCTCATCTCATACATGTTGAATACATTGAAAGGAGTGCACTTAAGTACACATTACATACATGGAATCAAATTTACACATTTTGACATATAAAGCTATAAATGGCATTTCAAGCCAACATTTACAAGAAATGAGAACTTCAAGTCTACAAATCATCCAAGCATGATGTGAATCCCGAATCTTGATCCCGGTACCTGAAAAATGTCCCCACTACGTGGATGAGTAACATAAAACTACTCGTAGGAGATAAGTATGCATCGACCTAGCATTTTACAATTCTATCACCTTAAGGTGAAACATGTCAAAGGGGCTCATGCCACCTAACGTCTATGTCAAGTGAGACTCAGGGATCATCTTAAGCTACTCATGCAATTTAAAGTGAACAACGGCACACAAGGATACATGCTTAAGTATACTAAGCATTGTTAAAACATGCTACACAACATACAAGCATACATTTCCAAGTATACTAAACCATATTAAGACAAGTCATGCAATGTCTAAGCATATGTACACAAGTATACATTTTATATGGAAATTGCGTAAATCAAGTATACGAACACAAGTATACTAAGGTAAAAGAGATACGCCTAAAACAAGTATACACGGAACAAGCATACTAAATGAAATTTAAACTCACGGAGCAAGTATACAAGTTCAAGTATACTAAATAGGATTCAAATATCCAAAGCAAGCATCAATTCTCAAGCTACAAGTAATCCATGATTAACAACTTGAAATTGAATGCGAAATCAAATAGTAGAAAGACTAGGACATGCGGTCGTTAGACCAAGCAAGTGTTTCCGGGCAATTACGACCCATAAGGCACTACCTAGTGCGCACATGCATAAGTTATTCTAGACAATTACGACCCACAATGTACTACCTAGTGCGCACTTATGACTTAGAAGACTCTTGTCTTCGTACTAGAGCCAAATCCTAGCCATCACGTGAAATATGTCCTTACAAGCTTCCCAAAATCAATAAGTTCAAAACTTATACTAAAATCAATAAGTTAGACCAAACTTATATCAAAATCAACAATGCATAAAACCATCTTCCATGCACAAATAAGGTTGAATCCATACAAACCATGTCTAATGATTCAAATCTAAATAGCATATGACATGTCAAGTCTCCAATATGCAATTATACATAAAGTAAGAATATTTTACAACAATTGAGTCACATTACTATCCTAAGCCACAAGTACTAAATAAGCTTCAATTTAGTAACAAGCTTTCAAGGTAAACAATTGTAATATTCTAACAAGTTATATACCTACACAAGATATATTTAAACAAGCTTTACAAGTCAATGATATTCTATATCATGCTAAGTCCAATTACCATTTTAAGAGGCCCTAAGTACTAATTCTACATCCAATTAGTAATATGCTCACAAGGTAATTAATTTCACTACATTAAAATGGATTTTCAACCTAACATGAAAAGTCTCTAGATTTCATATTAATCCCAAATAAACTCAAATTAATATATGTTAAGGAACATAGTATAGTCTTCACATATATTATACCCAAAATTAATTTAAGTGACTACACACTTAAAAATAAAATTAATTAAGCTAATTAATTAATTTTCTCTAGATTTTCAAACATATCTAAATGTCCTCAATTTAATATATGTTAAAGAACTTACCAAGGCCTACTTTAATATCACATTACAAGTTGATTCCATACTTGATACAACTAGGTGATTTAAACTTTCACAAAAGATAAATATTAAACAAAATTTGCAATTCTTATTCAAATAACCCCAATTTAATATATATCAACCACCATACCAAGGCCTAAATTTCTAGCATGCCACAATTTAATTCTAAGTTGCCTAGCATCATGAGAATTAAATCTTAAACAAAGAAAATAATTAAATTAAATTCTATAACTTGAACAAGGCATGCTCACAAGTTGTATATGCTCATATAATAATCAAAACAACATTAATATAACCCTAAAACATCCCCTACCTCAATTTGAGATGAAAATCTCAAAACCCACCTAAACGAAATGGCTCCGAATCCGACAATACTTCGGGGTTTTGTCGGGGACATCACCATGAACAAGAATCCAAAGAAAGCCCCATGAAAATCACAACTTGACCTCAAACCCGAACTCAATAAATGGTCAGAAATGGATTCTAATAAGGGTGAAAGAAGTGCGTAGTCAAGATAAACACAAAACGCGAAGGCACTATGACTTTATAACAAAGGGAAGGAGGTTTAAATGAGAGGAGAAGGGTGGAAGCCCCCCTTGGGCTGCCATGGAAGATCCAGGTCGTGCATGGAGAGGAGAGAAGATTACTTTTTGACTTTAAGTGCCCCTATTTATAAAAAATCTTAAAAAGTGCCCCGAACGGGTCCCACCGGGTCCGGAAAAGTGAAATTTGAGCAGACGAGCTCAAACGGCAAAACTCTATGAACGAAAAAGATTCAAAATGAGAAAACATGAACAATGGAAAAAACGGCATAAAAAATTAAGTCTCGACAAGTTCGGCGGCAACCGGGGCCAAAAACCATTAAACTGAAGAAAAATGACCAGAAGGAAATTCTATGAGTACATGACTCAACCAAATGTGAAAATGAATCCCGTACAAGGATCCAGGCTCCAGACGAGGTATTTTGCAATAACTTTAGTTAATTGCACAGCTCTCCAAAAAGTGAAAACTGCACTAATGACCTAGAATGAAAATATCTTCCAAAAATATTTTCTTAAAAACCCCTGAAATAAAATATCTTTAAAAGATATTTACAAAAACACCCCAAGAAAAGAAAATAATTCCAAAGAACTTTGCATCCATGCCCCTATGGACACCAGGAGCAACTAGAGTACTTTCTTGCAAAAGTAAAGATACATATTTTGTGGAAACCATTTAGAATGAAGATACGTGAAGTCAAAAACCAACTCCAAACACAAAGAGTGAGGTTACGCCAACAAAGTGACAAACGGGGAAAAGACAAAATAGGGAAAATGACGAAATAGGGAAAAGGACGAAAAGTGAATAGTGTCAAAAAACGAAAAATGTGAAAATGACTCGGTCCTCAAGGGAAGTTGTCAATCTAAAGAAAAGAGTCTTAGAAATCATTTCCGAGCACTCGAGACGACACTAAGCGACGAGAAACTGAACTCAGAAAAGAAATTTTAACGAAAAAAATTCATCCGTAAAATTCTGAGAAAAAAGGAAAGGAAGGAAATGATTGGGTCATTACACTTCCTCTTTAACAATACACCTAGTCAAGTAATCAACACAATAAGTAACCAACAAGAAAAATAGAAGTAAAGTAAAGACACGATCAAAAGAGTACTAATCCTAATCAATTCCACAAATCAGACGTTGCCAAATCTAATCAACCAATCCCCAGCAACGGTGCCAAAAACTAGTGCGAGGGTTTTCATGCCACCCCACCGCATCAAGCTTGATTAGTGTGCATTGAGGCAAGGGCCAAGAGTTTTACATTTACAGAAGCCACTACTACCTTTCACTAAAAATATAGTTAGGGCGAGTAGGGATCGTCCCAAGGGATTGTGAAGATCGAGCAATGTCGTGGAATCGTTATTAGGGCTAGTAGGTTGAGTGATCAAAAAATTGGTTGGTTGGTTGATTAAAGAGCAACTAAATTAAACTAAGTAATAGCAAAGAAAATGCAATTAAGAGTAAGTAAGAGAGAGAGAGATCTTGGGGTTTAGAGATCACCACCAAGCAATGCATTTCTATATCATTGATAAGTGATTAATGAGGGCAAATGGTGTGTTGCAATATTGGTGTGTGTGTTTTTGGTTGATTCAACAAGCAAAGATGACTAGTTAAGCATGTATTATCTAAACATCATGTGAAAGGCACAATATATCTAAGCAATGAAGCATATATTGTCTAAACAACATGTGAAAGGCACAATAAATCAAAATAAGTCTTTAATCCTTTCATTAAGCTCACAATCCAAATACAACACAAGGATATAGACATATGCTACTTGCATTCAAAACCTTGGATCATCAAACAACAAGTATAGATTGTGCTCCCATTTAACATTACACTATAACTACACTACATCTACACTACTAGCATGAAAATAAACTAAGGGAGAGGCACAATCCATCAAAAGATAAGTATGAACCATCAAGAAAATCACAAAAGCATTCATTTAAGCACTATGTTTTGACAATCTCCAAATCTATAGCATCAATACACATAGACATGCATCAATAACACAAAATCTAGAGACAAGCAAATGAACATCTATTCTAGCATACATAGACATATGGATAGAATGAAATGATCAATTGGAAGCATTAAACCACATAAATCATTGAATAAACAAGATTTATATATATGAAAGTGTCAAAACATCAATTATAACACTAATCCCTCAATAATATACAAGATTAAGATATAGAAAGCATGCTTGGGGCTAACTCTAGCCCCAAGAGGATGTCTAGCCACTTATGGTGATGTTGCTCCAACCCTCAAGGGTTAACTCCATGGTTGAAATCTGCTCCTTGTTGATGAAGAACTCCTATTGTGTCTCTAGCCTCCTCCTCCTCTAAGCTTACTCTCCAAGAGATGATATAAAATAATGTTGGCCCCTTTGTAAAAAGCAATCCTTATCCTTATATAGGTAGGTCAAAATGACACCCAAAATGAGCTGGGGTCGTGCACATAATATTCCCTAATGATTGGATAAAGGACAACTTTCAATGAGATAGAATTTTAACTTTTTCGCACTGGAGGAAGTTCGATCGATCGAACCTTAGACTTGGATCGATCGAACTGGCTGAGATTTATCGAACTTAGGCTGGATCGATCCAACTGGCTGAGCTTTTTGGAAAAAAGACAAATCCGAGATATTTGTGGGAGATATTTATAGGAAAAGGATAAAAGTGGTTAGTGGGTGGTAAAGCTGTGGATAGGATCAATCATTTGAATAAGGACAAAAGTGTTGGATCGATCGAAGGGTGGTGTTGGGTCGATCGAACTTTTGGACTTTATGCTTTTGGGTCTAGGCTTGGATCTATCTTGAAGTGCTGAGATCGATCATTGTTCGGTCAATCGAACCCTGAACTTGGATCAATTAAACTTTGTTGTTTCCCACTTTTGGCTTCATTTGCTTCCTTCTTTCTCCACTTTGCTTCTTTCTTTGTTTAATCCCAGAATTGCTTCAATTAAGCTCTTATTTGGCTGAGTTAGCTTATTTTCGGGATAAGTGCTTGAAAATGGAAATTATACGAAATCAATCTAAAATGGTAAAGTAAGATAGATAAAGGTACTAGAATGCCTAAGCTTAAGGGGTTTAAATACGCACTTTTCAATACTCATCAGACATGACATATTTGAGAGGATTAACTCTTGCAATAAGATGTATTGTATGAGCTAAGAAAGAATACCTCAATTTCTTAGAGGCGAAGACGAGCGCAAGGCATGTTTTTTCAATTGGAGGATAATTTTGTTCCGTCGGGGTGAGCCTGCGACTTAAATAATACAAGGTTTTCTCTTTATGTTCTTCATTATTCTGAGCAAGTAGGGCACCCAGTGATTCTTCTTACGCAACAATGTAAAGCATGAGTGGTTTTCCAGGTACAGGTGCTCCTAATACTAGAGAACTGAGATGGTACTTTTTGATGCTATCAAAAGCATTTTGGCAAGATTGGTCCTAGTTAAATAGGGTGTCTTTCTTCTTGAGTCGGTTAAAAGGTTGACAATGACCCAGCTAAATTTGAGTTGAACTGACGAATGAATGCAAGTTGAACTTGTAACCTTTGAAACTTGCATAAATTCTTTGGTGGCGGCATCTTTTGAATGGCCTCAACTTTATTAGGATCAATCTCAATACCATGATGACATACAATGTATCCCAAGAATTTCCCTGAAGTCACACCAAATGCACATTTAAGAGGATTCATCTTGAGTTGAAATTTTCAGAGTCGATTAAAAATTGTACGTAGATCTTATAAATGATTTCTTTGCTCTTTCGTCTTAACCACCAAGTTATCAACATAACATTCAACAATCTTATGGAGTATATCATCAAAGATCCTTTGCATGGCGCGCTGGTATGTTGCTCTCGCATTCTTGAGTCCAAAAGCCATAACTTTGTAACAATTTATGCCTTTTGGAGTGCGAAAGGCAGTTAATTCCTCGTGCTTCGGAGTTATCCTTATTTGATTGTACCCGAAGTAACAATCCAAGAAAAAGAGAGCTTCATGCCCTGTGGTTGTATCTACAGTGAGTTTGGGGATGGGAAGAGGAAAATTATCTTTTGGGCATGCCTCATTCAAATCACGAAAGTCCACACAGATTTGAATCTGTCCATTTTTCTTTTTCACTGGAACGATGTGTTAGACTAAGAGGGGGTGAATTGGTCTAATAAAACTTTTTCTTCAATGAAAGCAACACATGTTAAACACCAATTAAGCACATAACATAAGGTATACAAGGAAACCCTCTGAATAGGGAAAAACCTTGGTTCTTAGCCTCAGCCAAACAAAGCATCCACTAGTTGTATGTATCTTGTTACGCACTCAACTGTCTCACTCTCTATACACGCCCATGCACCAGAATAGACACTAGTTTTCACAACTAATACACACACACTAGTACACTACAGTGTATCTATGCACTCCCCCTGTCCTAAACAACCATGCTTAGACTCAATAAGCTCTCAATAGCTTAATCAACCATGGGGTGAGGTATCACGCCTCACTACCATTACCCACAATGAGGTGAGGATGTAAAGCCTCACTACCATTTACAATAAGTGTCAACACACTAGCTCATCAACAACACTTGCTGTATACAAGTAGTAACTCACTCAGCTGCTAACTTTCTAACCACCTTGTACTCACTAAGACACTGACTTTCACTTCACCTCCACACACACAAGCTTCAACAATATGTACATATGCACTCCCCCTGTCTGAAGCAACCTGTTTGGACTTACAAGCTCTCATTAGCTAAATCAACAATAAGGTGAGAAATTAAAGCCTTACTGCCATTTACAATAACGGTTAATAAACAAACTACAGTACACTTAAGCTGCAACACAACGTAGGAATTCAATACATAGCCTTAAGTGGACTAACATGATACCCTAGCTAACTTTCTTCTGCAATCAATGGATACTTCTTCAATGACACAATGCAGCTTTAATTGATACTTATACTAGGATCCCACGGTCTGGTTCAGCTTAGCAAACTTGCTAATTAAGTATTGGACAGTGATTAGCAAGTTCCTTCAACAATTTAGCTCAATTAGACTTCAAACCCTCTTTAATGGGTAAATCAGTCAACTCACAGAATATCTTCTTTAGGGCCCCCTTTTTCTATCTTCATAGCTTTATAATCTCAAAACACACTTACACAAACAATGTCTTCAATAAGCTCAGTAAGATTATCACACTTCAGCACAAAAAGCTTCAGCACAGAATATCCTCGGTACAGAATAGCCTTAGCACAGAGTAGCCTCAACAATGAGTAGCTTCAGTACAAAACAGCTTCGGCACAAAATAGGTTTGGCACAAAATAGCTGTGTCAACCTTCAGAATAGACCACAACAGCTTGAAACCCAGAGTCACTACTCAATACCTCCCTTGCATCAGTTAATTTGATAGCAGCCTCATCTCAGCAATCATACACTCCTCGGAGTTGATTCAATGAAATTTTCTTGTATAGATCAGCATTAAACAGTAGAGAAAAACTTGCTTGACACAGTATGCTCAAGATCCTCAGTTATATTTCATATTAATGCACATGCTCAGATAGAAATCACATCAAGAATAGCATCGTATAGACTCTTCAAGGCTCAAATATCAATTTTCAGGCTTAAACCTCTAATTAATTAGATTTACAAGGTTGAACACTAACATGGTCAGGTTTGTGGCAACTTTTTAATTTCAATAGCCTTAAATCAGTGATTGAAACTTGCTAGAATGCTTAATATGTAACTCATAGCAAGATATAGGCAGTGTATACTCAAATCAGAAAGCTAAATCATAAAACAGGCTTAATAAAGGGTTTAAGATGTCAAAACTTACTTCAGCTCAACTTTGTATAAGTGAGCAACTCCTGTAGATGTATAAATCACATACAAACTTGCTTGAGCCTTGTTCAAACCACAAAAACCTTCACAGCAATTTTTGAACCTCCACATCCCATTTCTTACACCAGAAAATCAGCAACACCAGATCTTCAATGCTTTGGTGATTTAGTGTCCATTTTCTTGTTGATTTCAGAGATTAAATTCAGCTCAGAACCTCACAAATTTTCTCTGAAAATCACTCAATATCTTATCTCACGAGACTCTTATTCACAGCAGTTTAATTGAATCTCATAAGGCCTTAAGTCAGTGCGTTGTAAATTTAAGAGGCTTAAACCCTAAGGAACCTTATAGCAGCATATTTATAGTGACATTGAATTGCACAAGGCCTCACACGCCACGGATATACACCTATCACCTTTAGCTAATGATTGAGAGAGCATAATTCAGATATTTTCAGTGCAATGGACCAATGCAGGCCTTCCACCTCAGCTAATTTTGTCACTATTCTACCAGCTACAACAGGTTACAAGTTTGAGTACTGAATTCCATTTATGTCCAAACTTAGCGTCTAAGGAATGAAATATTTTTCCATATACTAGCTCTCTAGGACCCCTGAGACGTGTCACATTCTCCTCTAGGACCACTGAGACGTGTCATTTGAATATTCATTGTATAGCCTTATGTAATGACCTTGTGGGCGGGTGTACTATGGGCGGGTGCGAGAGACACTGTCAGGCTACCACACTAGCGAGTTACAGGTGCACAAGTCCCACATCGCCTGGGAGAGGGAAAAGTGAAGTGTTTATATGTAAGTGTGTCATCTCCAATTGGTATGAGGTATTTTGGGGTGAAGCCCAAGAGCAAAACCGTGCCCGCTCAAGCCCTAAGCGGATAATATCATACCATGTGGTGGAGTGGGTCGTTACAAATGGTATCAGAGCCTGACCCAGTCGGAAGTGTGCCGACGAGGACGTCGGGCCTCCAAGGGGGGTGGATTGTGATGACCCTATGGGTGGGTGTGCCATGGGTGGGTGCGAGAGACACTATCAGGCTACCACACTGGCGAGCTACGGGTGCATAGTCCCACATCGCCTAGGTAGAGGAAAGGTGAAGTGCTTATATGTAAGTGTGTCATCTCCAATTAGTATGAGGCCTTTTGGGGTAAAGCCCAAAAGTAAAACCGTGCGGGCTCAGGCTCAAAGCGGATAATATCATACCATATGGTGGATTGGGTCGTTACAAATGGTATTAGATCTTGACCCAGCTGGAAGTGTGCTGACGGGGACTTCGGGCCTCCAAGGGGGGTCGATTGTGATGACCTTGTGGGCGGGTGTACCGTGGGCGGGTGCGAGAGACACTGTCAGGCTACCATACTGGCGAGCTACAGGTGCACAAGTCCCACATCGCCTGGGAAAGGGAAAGGTGAAGTGCTTATATGTAAGTGTGTCATCTCCAATTGGTATTGCTGTCGGTTTCCTTGATGGAGTCGCCACAACCAACAAAGCTTGAGAGTTGTGTGTGTTTAGGAGGTGGCCAAGTTTTACATTTATAAAAAGCCACTACTACCTTTCTCTATATAAAATATAGATAGGGCGAGTAGGGATCGTCCCAAGGGATTTGATGGTGTATCGAATTGTGAACTATGGTAATTAGGGTTAGTAGGTCAAGTGATCACACAATTGGTTGGTTGGTTGATTAAGCTAAATTGAATTTAACAAAATAAAATAATATGAGGTAAACAAGAGAGAGAGAGGTCTTGGGGTGTAGAGATCACCACCAAGCAATACTTTTCTATACTACTAACAAGTGATCAATTGAGGGTAATGGATGTGTTGCAATATGATAAAGGTGTGTGTGCATTAGGTTGATTCAATTGGCAAGGATGACAAATCAAGCAAGTATTGTCTAAACATCATGTGAAGAGTACAATATATCTAAGTAATAGAGCATATATTGTTTAGACAACATGGGGATAGCACAATAGATCAAAACAAGTCATTAATCCTTCATTAAGCTCACAATCCACATGCAACACAATATTAGAGGAATATGCCATTTGGACTCACAAGCATGGAACATCAAATATCAAGAGTAGATTGTCCTCCCATCTAACATTATACTACCACTACACTAAATCTACACTACTAGCATGAAAATAAAGCTATCTAGACTAGGGGAGAGGCACAAACCATCAAGAATAGGCATAAACCATCAAATGAACCAAAATAGCATTCATTAAGCATATCATCTTGATAATCTCTAGATCTATAGCATCAATACACATAGACATGCATCAAAAACACTAAATCTAGAGATAAGCACATGAATATCCTACTTTAGTATACATAGACATATGGGTAGCATAGAATAGTCAATTGGAAGCATTAAACCATACAAACCATGAAGTAATCAAGATTTATATATATATGAATATCAAGATGTATCACACAACACTAATCCCTCAATAATACACAAGATTAGAGTATAGAAAGCATGCTTGGGGCTAACTCTAGCCCCAAGAAGATGTCTAGCCACTCATGGTAGTGATGATCCAACCCTCAAGGGCTAACTCCATGGCTGCTCCTTGTAGATGAAGATCTCCTCCAATGGTTGCTCTAGCTTCCTCCCTTTTTCCTCTCCAAGAATAGCCTCCAAGATGATTTTCAATGTGTGACAAGAGACTCTAGACTCCTCTCCAAAAAGTGTATCATATTCCTTATATAGGTAGGTCAAATACACCCTATGATGAGCTGTGGTCGTGCAAGGCATATTCTCCAATGATTGGGTGGAGGACGGAATAAATGAGCTGGACTTTAACTTTTTCTCACTGGAGGAAGTTCGATCGATCGAACCTTAACTTGGATCGATCGAAGATGGGTTCGATCGATCGAACTGCATCTTGGATCGATCGAAGTGGTCTGACTCCTCCGGATAAGGACAAGGCTGAGATAATTCGAAGATATTTATGGGGAAAAGGACAAAAGTGGTTGGTAGGCGTACAGCTGTGGATAAGATCAATCATTTGAATAGGACAAAATAGGGTTCGATCGATCGAATGTGATGTTGGATCGATCGAACTTGGAATTTCAGCAAAGGCCAAGGTTGGATCTATCGAGAAGTACTGTGATCGATCATAGATGTTCGATCGATCGAACTCTAAGTTAGATCGATCGAACTTTTCAGCTGCACAACTTTGATTTCTTTTTGCTCCTTTCTTTCTCCACTTTGCTCCCTCCTTTGGTTTATCTTAGGATTGCTTCAATTAAGCTCTTATTTAGCTGAGTTAGCTCAATTTTGGGATTAGTGCCTGAAAATATAATTAACACGTAATAAGTCTAAAACGGCAAAGTAAGATAGATAAAGGTACTAGAATGCTTAAGCTTAACGGGTTTACACCTTGTGACCACAATTGTATATGGTCTTCCAGAAATGCCCTTCAACTTGACACTTGTTGTGCATACAAGAGACTTAGTACTTCTCGGCCAGTTGATACAATGTACCTTCATACAAGGGATTTAAATTGTCTCTGCTAACTAAATTGACCGAGATACCTATGAGGATGTAGCTGAGATTACATAATTGCCCTTCACAGTTGACACTTGTCACTTAAACCAGATGTTGTTTGCAGTAGGATGGCACTTGTCACTTAAACCAGATGTTGCTTACTACAGCCCATTTAACCTTCAGCCTTCGGCCTTCAGCTTTGATAGAAATGCCTTCAGCCCATTTTGCCTTTGGCCCATTTTGCCATCGGCCTTCAGCCTTGTATAGAAATGTCTTCAGCCTTCAGTCTTGTATAGAAATACCTTCAGTTTTCAGCCCTCGGCCTGTACCATTTAGCCTTTAGCCTTCAGCCTTATATTCAAGAACAAACCTCAAGATAAATGATACCATTTAGCTACAGGACTGGTATTTATCATTCAAAGAGCAAACTACATCAATAATCTCCCCTTTTTGCCTTTTAATGAAAAAAACCTAGTCTTCTCGCCCTTTTTGACATTAAAAGTCAAAAGGGCCAAATATCAGAGCCACCAAGATAGAGAGATGATACTAGTAAACTTAAACCTTCAGTGCAGCAGATAGGACAAATTTCATTTGAGGGATCAAAATAAAGAGACAAGGGCCCAGCAATTATGCGAGGCAATGAAACAATTTCAGTAACAAATCATGGTCATGTTGAGTTTGGTGAGAATACGGCTATTTCCAGTGAATTCTTCAGAATAAGCTTTTCAAAGTCATACACAGCATTTGAATAGTAACATGTAGATGCTTAAATGATGAACTTGAGGTACTGAACAACATACCAAGAGATGAAAATCAATTCTTAAGTAATACCATACACTTGAACCTACTATTTGAGAATGCTGCCATCCAGAAATTTTTCTTTGAGTTAAGAGCTCCGAAAGGACTTCCATTGACATGAAACAGCAAACCACTCATGTGAGAAACAACACCAATCAGTGAACAGCAGTTAAATTTTAGAGTTCTTTGTTAAACCAGTCTTAGATTTTGATTTTGTAGCAACAAGTGATTTTCCAAGACAATTTGAATATTTCACCACAGCAAAGACATATAAGTCTGTTCCTTCGATCTGACACCAACTGAATGCACACTCCAAGGAGGATTAGACGAGAAGAAATCTAACTGAAAAGATTTAAAAACCCCATGCTCATATGATAAGAAGCATTAGTAAAACATGGTAGAACAAGGGCAAGTAAAGATTTTTCACCTCACACCAGTTTTCACACAAACTCTATAGAATTATAGTTCAGAGTGCAAATTTGCAATTAAGCTTTAGAGATACCCCAAACATCACTCCCCTAGCCTTCAATAGGCAATATACATATGCTTAGAGAAGTGGAACACCAAGTACAGCAATAAATTGCAATGGCAATACCCAACACAACCTTATAACAAGGTGAACACATGAGTTGGTGTAGTTCAACATACCAGAACCAAAATAAGTTATACCTTAGGCAAAACTTCAACATGTATAGTCACAAACTGACAAATAAGGCATGCTCAGATAATAAAGACTTAGCCCTCAGAAGAATAGTCACATTCACAATCCAAACATAAGAATATATTACAGCATACAACTAAGTATAGTAGGTTTAAGATGCTGAATTTACCTTCACCTTGAGCAAGATCAAGCATATCACTACAATAGATGTTGATTGATGGCTTGCACTAGAATTGACCATGAAGAAGCTCTAAACTTACTTTAAGATTATTTAGCTCTGCAGAACACGTATTAGCACCAACAAATAGCAGTAAGAGGTATTTGAATAACATGAAACAACTTATCTCTGAGAGGAGGTGGCCTTGAGGAGATTTTAAGTTGACAGATAATAGAAAAGCATTGATCATGAAAAGCCTTATCTCTGAGAGGAGGTGACTTTAAGTATGTTGCATTCATAAGGATTTCTTCATTGCAGTTCTGAGAGAGGTACTTATTATAACACTTCTTCTTCATCATGGATTGAATAAGCCTTGAATATTTGACACTTGAGGTTGTGCCATTTCCATTTCTTGATATAGACATGTAACTGATCCTGGAAACAATATGTACCAACATACTCATTGGATGTGCCTTCAAGGGTGACCTCATAATTTTGAGATTAATGAGGAGCTTTTTGTCTTTAACATTGTGGTTGTGTTTGAACAACCTTTTGAACTTGACATCCTTCTAACCTTCTTGAACGATCATTGATTTTCCTTTTGAGGTGTGAGGGAGAGAGCACTTCAGACACAACATTTTGAAATTTGAACAACTTTTAAATGAGTATTCTGTCTTTTTTTTCATCGACCTTAGAGCTTTGCAACCATCCTCAACATCTGAATTAAGTTTGAGTGAATTCTCATCTGTCACAGGTAGTGAAAGACTTTCATTTTTCTCCAAGACTTTCTCTGATCTGATCTTCAATATGTTGAACACAATAAGTGAGAATGAAATCAAAACTAAAACTTTAGTCTTGAACACTTCAGTACAAACATTTTCATCAATCTCATTCCTTTGAACCAAAGACATAGTATTTCTTCCAGTATTTGTTGTTGCAGGTTCTTCAAGCTCATCATGGGTCTCATAAACAGCCCCAAGAATATCCCAAATCTCCTTGGATGAATTATAATCCTTGATAGCCATGAAATCTAGTTGATTCAGCCCTCTGACCAACACTTGTTTTGCCCTGAGATCATTTATAAGATAGTCTTCTATGCTTTGAGATTTGGTACCATTGATTACTGCATCCCATGTATCATAAGAAAAATACATCAAATAAGCTTCCATTCTAATCTTCCAATGATCATAGTTTAAACCGTCTAAGACAGGAGCAATATCTAGATCAAGTCTTTCTTCCATTGATAGGATCTTAGCTGCAGGTGTGTTAAACCTTAAGATAGCAAACCCGAGGCTCTGATACCAATTGTTAGACCAAGAGGGGGTGAATTGGTCTTATAAAACTTTTTCTTCAATGAAAGCAACACAAGTTAAACACCAATTAAGCATTTAACACAAGGTATACAAAGAAACCCTCTAAATAGGGAAAAACCTTGGTTCTTGGCCTCAGCCAATAAAAGCATCCACTAGTTGTATGTATCTTGTTACACACTCAGCTGTCTCACTCTCTGCACATACCCATGCACCAAAATAGACACTAGTTTTCACAACCAATACACACACACTAGTGCACCACAGTGCATCCATGCACTCCCCCTGTCCTAAGCAACCACGCTTGGACTCAATAAGCTCTCAATAGCTTAATCAACAATGGGGTGAAGGATTATGTCTCACTACCATTACCAATAATAGGGTGAAGATGTAAAGCCTCACTACCATTTACAATAAGTGTCAACACACTAACTCATCAACAACACTTACTGTATGCAAGTAGTTACTCACTCAGCTACCCCACTTTCCAACCACCTTATACTCACTAGGACACTGACTTTCACTTCACCTCCTCACACACAAGCTTTAACAATATGCACATATGCACTCCCCCTGTCCGAAGCAACCCTGTTTGGACTTACAGGCTCTTATTAGCTAGATCAACAATGGGGTGAGGAATTAAAGCCTCACTGCCATTTACAATAAGGGTCAATACATAAACTACAATACACTTAAGCTACAACACAACGTAAGAATGCAATACACAGCCTTAAGTGGAACAACGTGATACCCTATTTAACTTCCTTCTGTATTCAATGGATACTTCTTCAATGACACAATGCAGTTTCAACTGATACTCATACTAGGATCCCACAGTCTTGGTTCAGCTTTGCAAACTTGCTCAATTAAGTATTGGACAGTGATTATCAAGTTCCTTCAACAATTCAGCTCAATTAGACTTCAAACCCTCTTCAATGGGTAAATCAGTCAACTCACAAAATATCTTCTTCAGGGCCCCTTTTTCTGACTTCATAGCTTTATAATCTTAAAACACACTTGCACAAACAATGTCTTCAATAAGCTCAGCAAGATTATCACACTTCAGCACAAAAAGCTTTAGTACAGAATATCCTCGGCACAGAATAGCCTCAGCACAGAGTAGCCTCAGCACAGAGTAGATTCAGCACAAAACAGCTTCGGTACAGAATAGCCTTGGCATAGAATAGCTATGTCAACCTTCAGAACAGACCACAGCAGCTTGAAACCCAAAGTCACTACTCAATACTTCCTTTGCATCAGTTAATTTGACAGCAGTCTCATCTCAGTAATCATACGCTCCTCAGAGTTAATTCAATGAGTTTTTCTTGCATAGATCAGCATCAAATAGTAGAGAAAAACTTGCTTGAGCATAGCATGGTATATACTCTTCAAGGCTCAAGTATCAGTTTTTAGGCTTAAACCTCTAATAACATAGATTTACAAGGTCGAACACCAACATGGTTAGGTTTATGGCAACTTTTAAATTTTAATAGCCTCAAATCAGTGATTGAAACTTGCTAGAATGCTTAACATATAACTCATAGCAAGTTATAGGCAGTGTATACTCAAATCAGTAAGCTAAATCATAAAACAGGCTTGACAAATGATTTAAGATGTCAAAACTTACTTCAGCTCAACTTTGTATAAGTGAACAACTCCTGCAGATGTAGAAATCACATACAAACTTGCATGAGCCTTGTTCAAACCACAAAAACCTTCACAGCAAATTTTGAACCTCCACAACCCCTTTCTTACACCAGAAAATCAGAAACACCGGATCTTCAATGCTTTGGTGATTTAGTGTCCTTTTTCTTGTTGATTTCAGAGATTAAATTCAGCTCAGAACCTCACAAATTTTCTCCAAAAATCACTCAACATCTTAGCTCACGAGACTCTCATTCACAGCAGTTCAATTGAATCTTATAAGGCCTTAAGTCAGCGCGTTGTAAATTTAAGAGACTTAAACCCGAAGGAGCCTTGTAACAACATATTTATAGTGACATTGAATTACACAAGGCCTCACACACCATGGATATACACTTGTCACCTCTAGCCAATGATTGAGAGAGCATAATTCAGATATTTTTAGCGTAATGGACCAATGCAGGCCTGCCACCTCAGCTAATTTTGTCACTATTCTACCAGCTACAGCAGGTTACAAGTTTGAGTATTGAATTCCATTTCTGTCCAAACTTAGCCTCTAAGGAATGAAATATTTTTGCATATACCAGCTCTCTAGGACCATTGAGACATGTCACATTCTTCTCTAGGACCACTGAGACGTGTCATTTGAATATTCATTGTACAGCCTTGTGACCACAATTGTATATGGTCTTCCAGAAATGCCCTTTAACTTGACACTTGTTGTGTATACAAGAAACTTAGTACTTCTTGGCCAGTTGATACAATGTACCTTCATACAAGGGATTTAAATTGTCTCTGCCAACTAAATTGACCAAGACACCCATGAGGATGTAGATAAGATTACTCAAATACCCTTGAGGATGTAGCTGAGATTACATAATTGCACTCACAGTTTACACTTTTCACTTAAACCAGATGTTGCTTGTTGTAGGATAACACTTGTCACTTAAACCAGATGTTGCTTGCTGTAGCCTATTTAGCCTTCGGCCTTCAGCCTTCAGCTTTGTATAGAAATGCCTTCAGCCCATTTAGCCTTCGACCCATTTAGCCTTCGTCCTTCAGCCTTGTATAGAAATGCCTTCACCTTTCAGCCTTCAGCCTTCAGCCTTCAGTCTTGTACAGAAATACCTTTAGTCTTCAGCCTTTAGCCTTTGGCCTGTACCATTTAGCCTTTAGCTTTCAACCTTGCATTCAAGAATAAACCTCAAGATAAATGATACCATTTAGCCACAGGACTGGTATTTATTTTTCTAAGAGCAAACCACATCAACATAATGCGCGAAATCTATGTTGGATATTTGACCTCACGAATAAACCATACCTCAATAAATTTGTTGGGTTTTTCCTCTAGCCTTGGAATTAGCTCTGGACGGAAGAAACGTTGAGACTGCTTAATTGGATATGTCCCATGTTTAACAGCAAGATTGTGCACTGTAATTTTAGGGTCAAGACTGGGCATCTTTTTGTATGTCGAAGAAACGACATCCTTGTACTCAGACAATAATTAAAAGTAATCATTTTCTTCTGAGGGATTTAGGAATGTACTAACGAAAAGTGGTTTGGGTTGATCATCAATTCCTAAGTTGATTTCCTTGAGTTTATAAATAGTAGCCTACCCACCGTCTTCTAGTGTTAGTGGAGCTTTCTCGATGTCATCTGATTGTTCAGAATCAGGTTCCTCTTCAACAGTGATGTGGTATGAAGTAACACAAAATGATTCGCCAATGTCTTCCTATCCACTTCTTCTGATTGATTAGTGAATACAATGGTTCGCCTTTGAGCTTTTATTGTAACATCATTGGTGACATCTACCTCTGTTTTACGTTTCATTCGCGAGGGCACCAAGCTCCGAACTCCACTATTTTCACCACGTCGATGTTAGCTTTCTTAAACTTTCCACTCTTGCTGCTTTTTAGCGGTACATCATTGTAGTACCAATTCGAGAAAATATTGACTTTTGAGATTGAGGTTGTGGAGATTTTTTTCCTTGGTCATGAAAGCTCATTCTATTAAAAATAGAGGTATGAGGCAAACTGCTGACTTGAGAATTTGAGACATTTGACCTTTGGCTTGACAACCTATTAAATACAGATATTCGATCACATGGAGCTTCTATACGATCGAAGACTAATTTTTGATGCATAGTCTATTAGTCTTGTTCATCCTTAACTTCTTCAAACCCAATGTAAAAAGTATTTAACTTCTTATCTTTTTTGTGATTTGAATTCGAAGTGGCTCAAAAGCTACGAAACCGAGACCGGACTTGGGTGGAATGATCTTATACCTTTGTTCTTTTAACTTCTTCTGTGTCTTATTGAGGCCATGCACTTTCTCACCGGTGACCTCATAATTCAGTTTTCCAAGGCTTGCAGGATTTGTAAAATCATACCTCGACTTAGCCATGAGTTGGCATGCTATCAAATCCTTCATCAGTCCTTTATTTTGGAAGTGATCCATGTTCAACCAGAGATTGAGAAGGCTGTACGAACCTTTTTAACAGAGGCTTGGAAAATGAAGATTTTTGAATCTTAGTGAGAGGAAGAGTTAACTCTCCCTACAGCTTTTGTAGATCTTCTTTTTCTTTGGTTTGTGACATCTTCAATTTAAATTCCTTGGTTTCAAGTATCTCGATGATAGGTCACTACCCTTCTTGTCATTGAGATTTTAGAGCATACTTTAAAATAGGTTTCGTCCGATGTGCTTTTATCGAGACCCCTCGTGTTTTAGCTACCTTTATAATGTCTGTCACTGAAACATCTAATGGATCACTTAATGCTTCTTTTATTTTCATAGATTGAACCTCTTGTGTATACGGATGGCTTAGGATGGGCACTTCCGAACGTGTATCAAGATCGATATAGAACTTGGCATCGGCAAAATGAAACTCTGCTTCTGTTAATGGTTTATAGTTTGCCTCAACCGTTTGTACTCCATTCTCGTAAAATTTGAAGCACTGAAGAAGAGTCGATGGAATGACACCATTATTATGTATCCAAGGCCTTCCCAATAACAAATTATAGGACGTTTTTGCATCAATAACATGGAATACGGTTTTAGCTTAGAGCTCGCTAATAGTTAGCTTCACTCGAATCATGCCAATAGTTCTCTGTCCTCCTTGGTTAAAACCTTGAATAATAAAATGTCTACGAGATAACTCATCGACTATGATGCCGAGATTTTTCATCTTAAATTTTGGCATGAGATTCACCGCTGATCCACCATCAACAAGAATTCGAGTAACTTTTTGTTCTTTTATATAACCGGAAACGAAGAGAGGATAATTATGCGGCTTTGAACCTAACTGAAGATCCTCATCAGTGAAAACAATTGGTGCATAACATGAATCAAGCGTACCTCTAGCTACTTCATCATCATCGGACTTTTCAATGATGGATAAATCCTTTACATGGTTCTTTATAGTCTGGGCTTCATCTTGATCCTCGTTATTCTCATCATCAGGGCTCGTTTTCTTAGTTGAAACCATGTAAGCTGTCACAACTTCGTCATCTAAATATCTTTCTGGAAAGAACTCTTGCAAAGTAATGGGCTTCTGGATCCCTTTGCTCATAGATTCGTGTTTAGATGACTATGTCTTTTTGACCCATTTTCTATTATGGCCATACTGTCTATGGCGGTATTGAGGTTTCTTCTTCCTTTGCCCCTGTCAGAATAATAACTAGTCTAAAAAAGGTTAACTTGTTGCTTCCGTGGTTTCTTTCTTGTCACCAGAATCCATCCTTCTTCATCATCCTGAGGAAAAACTCTTCCACATGTTGAAACGTCAAGTACACTTCCTTGGCTAAGATAGATGGGGATTGGTTCGAATGAGCTAAACTAGATGGTTTTGCAATATACCTCAGAATTTAAAGGATGAGAACGAGCACTCCCCACAACAGAGGTTACAAAGTAGCAGTAGTATGATTTGAAGCTACAACTTCGTCTGTGTCCAACAAGATTTTTCCTTGTTTTACAAATTCATCACCACCTCCTTGAAGATAAAACACTTCTCACTTGGATAACTGATAATACGATGATATTTGCAGTATTTCGGGTAGTTAACACGTCTCATCTCTTGAGGGCGTTTGCATTCAGGGAAATCTATAACTTTACTTTCGAGTAAACATTCCAATATACCAGGGACATCAGAATCAGGGAAGGGGTATTCCTTCTTCTCTAACTCTGTAATGATCCGATCATTTACCTTCCTTTCCTTTTTCTGAAATTTTACGGATAAATTTTTTCCGTTTAATTTTCCTTTCTGAGTTCTGTTTCTCGTCGTTTAGAGTCATCTCGAGTGCTCGGAAGTGGTTTCTGAGATTCCTTCATTTGGATTGATAACTTCCTTTGAGGATCGAGTCATTTCCACATTTTCACTTTTCGGACATTATTCACTTTTTCTCCTTTTCCCTGTTTCGTCCTTTTCCCTATTTTGTCTTTTCCCCATTTGTCACTTTGTTAGCAGAACCTCACCTTTTGTGCTCGGAGTTGGTTTTTGACTTCACGTGTCTTCATTTGAGGTGGTTTCCATGAAATACTTATCTTTACTTTTGTGAGAAAGTACTCTGGTTGCTCCCGGTGTCTATAGGGGCATGGATGTATAGTTCTTTGGAATTATTTTCTTTTCTTGGGGTGTTTTTCATAAATATCTTTTGAAGATATTTTATTTTAGGGGTATCTAAGAAAATATTTTTGGAAGATATTTTCATTATGGGTCATTAGTGCAATTAACCTTTTTTAGAGGGGCCATTGTGCAATTAACGAAAGTTATTGCAAAAATACCTTGTCTGGAGCCTGGATCCTTGTATGGGATTCATTTTCACATTTCGTCGAGTCGTGTACTCTTAGAATTCTGTTCTGGTCGTTTTTCTCCAGTTTCAGAGTTTCTGACCTCGGTTGCTGCCGAACTTGTTCAGGGCATATCTCTCTGCTCGGGACTCAGTTTTTGACACTGTTACTTCCGTTGTTCATATTTTCTTATTTTGAATCTTTTTCGTTCACAGAGTTTTGTCGTTTGAGCATGTCTGCTCAAATTTCACTTTTTCGGACCCGGCGAGGCCCTTTCAAGGCACTTTTTGAGATTTTCTATAAATAGGGGACTTAAGGAGAAAAATTAGAATTTTCTTCTCTCTCTCCTCTCTCTTGACCGGCAGCCATGCTTCTTCTTCATTTTCAGGCCACTTCCCTCAAGTGAAAACTCTTCGGCCTTAACGTTTAATGCTTGTCTTGACACCGCGCATCTTTCACCCTTATTAGAACCCATTTCTGACCATTACTTGAGTTTGGGTTTGAAGTCAAGTTGTGATTTTCATGGGGCTTCTTGGGGATTCTTGTTCACCGTGTTGTCCCCTACAAAACCCTTCAGTATCGTCAGATTCAGAGCACTTTATTTCGGGGGGCCTTTGAGGTTTTCATCTCAAATTGAGGTAGGGGGTGTTATAATTTATATTCTTGTTATATAGCATGATATTGATGCTTATACTACTTGTTTACATGCTTAAATATAAAATTGAGGGATTTTATTATTTAATTTTCTTGAATGAGATTTGATTTTCCCGGTTGTCCATAGTTTGTTTTAAACATGTGGCATGATAGGATATTACCCCTTGACATGATTATTGACATATATTAAATTGAGAGCTTTTGGATAAGTAATGAAGATTTTATTTAATATTTATCTTGAATAAAATATTAAATCATTTGGCCTTATCTAGCTTTAATTCAACATGTGTTAACATATTATATTAGGTCCTAGCATGCTCTTCAACATAGATTAATTTGAGAGTAATCGGATAGGTTTTGAAATCTAGTAATATTTAATTAATTTGATTAATTAATTTATCCCGAGTGTACTATTCACTCCATTGGAATTCTGACTTGACGTTCTTGATATGCATGTCGTATAGTTTCATATGTATTGAATCTAGAATATTTGATTAGGTTTTGAAACCTTTCAATTATTATTTTTCTAGTATTAGAGTTTAATACTCATGGCCGTACCTTGCATGAAATGTACTTGTATCATACTTTTAAATCAAGTCTTGACATGTTGTATAACATATGTTAGTTTGAGATCATTTAGATGAATTTCAAAACCTAGAGATTTTAATTAAATGAATTAATTAAAATTCATTCAATGGCTCATTGGTCTTGATTAAGTTTCTAACTTGGTAATCATACCTTCCTTGACTAGTTCCTTCACATGTATTAACTTGAGAATAATTAGATAAGTTTTGAAACTTATATTAAATTAATTCCTTTGTATGGAACTTAATTCACATGGTAGTGTCTTATCTGAAATGAACCTGTAACAGGATATTGAACTTTTCCTTGACATGATCCTTGGCATGCCTTATTCATAGAATATTTGGACTTGCCTTGTAATCTTGATAATTTAATCCCTTAAGTATATTACATTCCCGTTTATGCTTCCATCGGTTTAATCATGGACTTGTATCTTTTAGTAAGCATCGTGACCCCATTGTATCTTGGTTTCGTTAAAGTACTTAATGAACATGCATATTTGTCTTAGAATGATTTAATTACACATGTGTTGTTTAGTAGTTAATTAAATCATGTATCTTATACTTGTGATATATTTATTTCAATGGATTCCATGTGCTATATATATTTTGGCTCTAATCTATGTAGATGCATACTACAAATTCTTGACATTTCACATGCCATCATAGTTGAGAACTTAGGGCATGACTTGTGTGTTCCAAAGTCTTGGTTGTGCATGAAACGTGGTTAATACATTTCTTGTATTTTGATACAATCTTGGTTGCACAACTTGTTGATTTTGGGACTTGGGATATCAATCAAGAATTGACATGGCTAAAACTTGGTTCTAGTACGGGGGTATGTCCTCCTACACTATAGTGCACACTAGGGGAAAGGTACCCATGGGTTAGTAGCCCTAAAGTGATCTCAAGAGTACGGTTTTAATCCGGGCGATATCCGAGTTTTTCACATTGGTTGATTTCACTCTTTAAATTTCCAGTTGTTATTCCTTGAAGATTTAAACTTTTTGTGTATGTGAAATGCTCCAATCTTGTTTACTTGCATAGATATTATGCCTTGTTCTTGATCTTATGTATAACTCTTTTCGTGTTTCATGGAATGTTCCATCCTTGTTTAATTGCATATATATTATGCCTTGTTCTTGATCTTATGTATAACTCTTTTCGTGTTTCATGGAATGTTCTATCCTTGTTTATTTGCATAGATATTATACCTTATTCTTGATTTCATGTATTACTCTTGTCTTGCTAATTGGAGTGTTCTAATCTTGTTTACTAGCATAGATATTATGCCATGATATTGATTTCACGCATTTCTCTCGTCTTGTTAATTAGAATGCTCCAATCATGTTAATTGCATTGATAATGTAATTCTTGTTAACTTGTATCCGAGTATGCTTCTTGTCGTGTTGTTTGGATTATTCCAAACCTTGTTTAATTATATTACAAGTGCAATTCATGTTGATCTATTTTCAAGCATCCGCCTTATCATGTTATTTGGATTATCCTAAACCTGATTCGTTGCATATATGTATTTACATCATGATTCTTGTTAACATTGTTCTAAGGTAGCTTAGGATGCTCCCCGAGTCTAACCTTTGACATAGACATTAGGTGGCATGACCCTCTTGAACTATTACATGTCAGTCTAAAAATCTTTAAAGAAATCGAGTCGATACATGCTCATTATCTATGAGTAAACTTGCTTACTCACCCTGAAGTTACTGGGGGATTTGTTCAGGTACGAAGACTTGGTTCGTGATGCTTGTCGTTCATTGGGATGGCTTGTAGCTTCGAGTTTCCATTTCATGCAAGTGTTAACATGAAATATCATTTGGTAGCCTTATGTATCAAACTTGTATTCTTTGATTCTATTTGTGTAATATGTACATAAGTACACTCTTTTCATTGTATTCAACATGTATAACATGAGGCCAAAGGCCAAGCATGTTTATATTTGCACTTGTACTCATTTGGTGCCACCTTTTGTTTAAAAATGTAATTTTTCCTAACTTTGAGGTTTGGCATGTCAAATCTTGTAAATGTGATGTAATAAGGCCGTAGGCCATTGTAGCATGTTTAAAATGCCATATTACACTTGTTTGTATGTTCACATCATCACACATTAGCTTATAATGCAAATTGATCATGCCGTGGGGGATTCAAATGAAGCTTAGGAACTCATTTTAGCCTTGGTGCATAACAAGGTTTATATGCACATTTTTGAGCCATTTCGGTCGACCGAAATGCCAGTTCGGTCGATTGATTCCCTTTATGGTTTCATTTGAACAGTAAAAGTTCCATTCCAGTAGCCATTTTCATAGTTTAGACCTAGTTCAGTCGACCGGTTCTCTATTTCGGTCGACCAAAGCTCCTTTTAACTTCCCTTTTTTCTTGGCTCATTTTGGCAGACCGATGCTCCATTTTGGTCGACCGAAATGGAGCTGTATTGTGGATTTTGTTTGGATTGTTGCCCAGACAGGTTAACTTCGTTTCGTTCGTTCCCACTTGACCTTGTTTATCTTGTTAAGCCATATAATGGTGTACGTGGTCTAGTTTGAACCAGATCTTGTTTCCTTGGGTGTCATTGGTGCCATGGGGTGCTAGTTGACCCTTTTATCTTAGTTTCCGCTTCCGGTTATTTCCTTGGGTTCTGTAACTTCATGGAAGGTCACTTTGCGTCTAAGAGGTGGTCTGTATCTTCTAAGACTTTGGTTTGTCTTTTGCTTCCGCGTCAGTTCTCATTGAGTTCCATGACCTCATGGAAGGTCATCAAAGTGTCTTAGAGGTGTGTTATGCCTTTGGAGACCATTGTCTTGTTGCTTGTTTCCGCATTTGGATCCGTTATCGGGTCAATCTTCGGTTCATCACTAACATATCGGGTTGAATCAAAACCCGGGTCGTTACAAACTCCTTTAGCATAGGACACTGTCTTTCCCTCTCTTCAAACTGGCGAGGCTTTTTATCATCCTTTTTGTCATCTTTAACAGATATCTTGATTGGGGTAGTTGAGATAGCCATGGAATTTTTAGCAGCGGTCTTTGACGACTTGTAACCCTTCTTTCAGTTCTTCTTGTCTTTGCGTGGTTCTATGGTCACCGGACCTTTGTCATCATAGGATTTTATACTGATCTCCATGTCATGGGCACGCATAGCCAATTCTTCAAACGTGTGAGGTTTTATGCCTTGAAGAATGTAAAAAATGCCCCAATGCATTCCTTGCATACACATCTCCACAGCAGAGATTTATGACAATCGGTCCTTGCAGTCAAGACTGAATGCTCGCCACCGATTAATGTAGTCGATTACAGGCTTATCCTTCCATTGCTTCGTGTTAGTTAATTCTATCATACTAACAGTACGACGAGTTCTATAGAACCTGTTCAAGAATTCTCGTTCCATTTGGTCCCAACTATCAATTGATTCTGACTTTAGGTTGGTGTATCACTTGAACGTGTTTTCTTTAAGGGAGCGGACAAATTGTTTAACTAGTAAGTCCCCATCAGTTCCGGCATTATTGCAAGTCTCAACAAAATGGGCAATGTGTTGCTTGGGGTTGCCTTTTCCATCAAATTGCTGAATTTTCAGAGGTTGGTATCGTACATGCATCCTCATACTGTCGATTCTCCTTGTATAGGGCTTTGAGTACATGAGAGTGCTCTGTGAGATGCCTCCATATTAGGCTTGGATTGTATTCGTTATCATATCTTGCAATTGTTCGACAAATAATGAAGAGACTGAAGAAGCATGATTGCTTTGACCAGTCGCCTATTCTGTCACCGGCGCCTGTTTGGGGTCATCCGTGCAAGTACCTTGTGCTGTAGAATTAGGATTCCCAGATAGTGGTGGTATGTAAGTTGCAAGATTCCCAGGTGGTACTGCTGTGGAAGTTGTAGGATTCCCAAACTGTATTGGTGATTCACCGAAGGTCTAAACTTCCAATTTGTTCATCAGTGTAGCGATTTGCAAGTCCTTTTCTTCAACAGTCTTTGTGAGGTTCTCAATGGAACGAGCCATAATTGCTAGTTGTTCTTCCACCGTGGCAGCTCCAGTCATCATAGCAGCGACCACATCTAAGTGTGATAGCCTTGAGAGTCAATGTTCCTTGAAGTGATTGATTATTCTGAAGTCTGATGTGGTGAGTCTGGGGTTGAACTGACACTAGAGTGAGCATCATAGACGGAATGAGGTAAATCTGGTGGCGAAATCTCCTTTGGAACAATGTTAGGGTTCTTGACATGTTGAGTTTTCACGTTCGCCAGCTTTGTAGGATTGGTTTTCAACAAGTCTTGCTGATGTTTAGATGACGCAATTTCCTGGGACTCGCTACATGTCACAGGGCCCGCCAAGGTACTTCCATCACTTGATTTGGCGTTCGTGCCACTTTTCATGGTGGCTTTGGCGTCGACCTTTGCAGTAGCGATATTTTTTGGGCTTTCTTGTCTGTTTGAGTCTTAGGGGGAGCCATAAAATTTGATAGAAAAGAAACTTGATGGTAGGAGAAAGAGATGAGAGGCAAAGGAGGTCCCACCGGGCGTGCCAGAAATTTGTACACATAAATTTTGTAATCTGTTAATAAGAACAAAATATGGAGCAAATAAAATATTTTATTAATTTGGGAAAATTCGAGTACAATCCTCTGTAATAATATTCCAAAGAATAAGATCCTCTGATTCGATCTCCTTTTTTTTTTTTTTTTTTTTTTTTTTTCTTTTGTGGTTGGTTGGATCCAAGGGCTGCACGAGCTTGATTTCGAATCACCGTGGAATTTGATGAAGAACGGCACGATTTGATGTGCTTGTTGTTGATCACCGTGGATTCGATAAAGAACGACACGACTTTAGATGTGCTTGGTGTTCTTGCTTTTGGATTTGGATGTTGGGGATAAGATTTCTCTCTGAAATTTTGGATTTCTGAATTCTGAATTTGATGTCTCTGAATTTCTGGACCCTCTGGAATTTTGAGTCTCTGAATTTCTGGACCTTCTGGATTTCTGAATTTGTGTCCCTTCTTTCTTCCTTCAGGCCTCTATTTATAGGCTTCTTGGATTAATAGGGTGATGACACGTGTCATCTCCTGATAAGGATAAAATAATAACTGGGCCGGGCCAATTATATTATGATAATTATCTCTGGATTTCTAAATTTATGTCCCTTCTTTCTTCCTTCAGGCCTCTATTTATAGGCTTCTTGGATTAATAGGGTGATGACACGTGTCATCTCCTGATAAGGAAAAAATAATAACTGGACCGGACCAGTTATATTATGATAATTATCCTTAAAAATAATTGTTCCAAATATATTTTATTAAGAATAATTATCTTTTTATTTAACCATCTGGGCTGTGCTAATTAAATAATTTAAATGGATCAAGATTGTGCCAATTAAATAACTTAATTAAACATTAGGCCTATATTTAATGGGTCCATTTGTCGAAACCAAAGCCCACTAAAATTTTAGTGTCTACAACATCTCATTCAGTAAATTTGAAAAATGACATGGAATACCATTTTATAAAGTTCATGTTGCTTATCTCTACTTGGGTATACTTCGGCATGCTTGACGCTTTATTAGCTTCTGAGGAGCTCCTAGAAGAATACATAGATTGTTGTTAGTAGATCGTCTATTCTTCGTTTTGCCATTCTTGAGGTTCCTTTTCTTCCATAGCTAAATAAAATAATTATAAATTTGGTGAATCCAAGATATATTGTGCAATGACTGTGAAAACAAGGGAACTTCACCTTTCCATTGGTTGTATCATAAATGTGGGCATTGTGGATCATACAATACCAAAGTAATCAAGGTTGAATTATATTCTAATTGCTCAGTTTTGCGATAGCTTACCAAGGATATATGGGCTCTCCATAGATGATATAGGTATATAAATATCTTGGTTCAACCATGATTATATATGTACTTGTAAATTAAACTGGTGCAGTTTTCTTAAAATTTTGGCATCGTTGTATAAAATCCTCATTTGTTGTACCCCATTGTTCGTTCCACGAGCTGTTATGTCGATGTTATTTTACAGACTTTGTGATTCTTTACCAAGCTTGATACTGGATTTTGTGTAGAATTCTACGCAACAGAAACTGAAAAACAGTCTACCCTGCATTGCATACTATAATTAAAAGCACCTAAATTGCCCGATTAATAAAAAAAAAACTCTGCTAGAAAATATTTTTACTGGAGATCTCTGTTCTTTGAACCGGTAATGTTAGGGTTCGTGGCTTTTGAGAGCCAATCAATGCAAAATTTCAGTCATTCAAATGCACATCACGGAATTCTTGCGTGAAGTGGTTCTTTAATAAACATTGGGGTTTGAGAAATGGCCTTCATCTTAGATATTTAAATTATTTGACTCTTACTTATGACTTTCTCTTGGTTGTTAAGATGGCACAAGATTTGAACTCAGGATTTTGCGTACGCTTGTAACAACTCATTTATGAAATTGAAAAAAAAAATTAAAAAAATCAGGACAAAAGAAGAAAAAAATGAGGAAAAGTCAACACAAATTCTCACTTTATATTATTTATCCTACCTTGTTGGATATGATGGTGTGTAATTACCATCACATCCTGTTACGATTCTATGCAAAATGAAGACGAGACATTTCTTAAAAAACATCACATTTCTTTGTTTAGATTTATTTATTTATTTATTATTATTATTGTTTATCTCTTTTCTCATAAATTCCATTGAGAATTCTTCTATCTCACTCATCTGAAATGATTTAAGTTGGTTTATCAATCTCATCTACTCATTCATATTATGTGCCATTCGGATTATGTGAATAAAAAAAAAGTATAATACACACAACTATTCAATAACAACAGAGAACATAGATACGTAAGGGTAGCACTAATGATTCAAAAATATATTGAGAAGAAAAATAAAAGTTTTCCAAATAAAGAGATACAATTTTAAGAAAATACCAAAATTCTCATTTTAAATATTAATTGAATTATCAACAGTCCAATTACAAATACATACTTTTAATTACGTAATTTTTTTTTTTGTGAAATTAAAAATAGAAAGTGGTTAGTATTTCAATTTACCCATTTAATAATTTTTCCTCTTAGTCAATTTTTTATTTTAAATTTGTTAGGGAATTGCTTGATCCCAACGCAAGTACTTAGTACTGCCAACTAAGGAGTTTATGTTTATGACCTCATATACTACTAGTACTAATTAAATACAGCCTTTTAACAAGCAGTCTTTTTACCAGCGGTAAAGAGAGACAGGGACAAGCAAAGTTAGTACGAACATAAAAACAAAACCGAGACAAAACATAACCGAAATATTCTAGAGAGAGAAACCGGAGCCATAGATTTCAAATCCTCGACGCTTCTTCTCTCAATCTAGACTTTTTAGGGTTTCAGAAGGTTTGAGAATTCTTGATAACTGAGACATTTTTTCTCCTTTTTCTCAAGAACCAGGAGGAGGGGTTTGTGAAGAAAATATTTATGTCTTCCGGATCCGAATTGTTGGTGACTGGGGCGTTGAAGCTCTGGCATTCCGTCTCCTCGTTTTTCTTAGCTCTCCGCTACACCAATTTCGCAATTTCTACGCGTTTGAGGCCAAAAAGGTAAAAAAAATTCTTAAACCCTATTGGGTATATGAATGTTTACAGATATATACATATATGCGTATATTTTTGATGATTTTGTGCACGATTTTGTGCACTGATTTGAAGTGGGTTTAAGCCTATTTGTTGGGGTTTTGGTTGCAGGAGTTGTTCTGGATTAGGGTTTTTTTGGGTTTTTCATATTAAGCGATTTGTTCTTGAGAGGGGCCTCTTGCCGGACAAATTTTGATCTTGAGAAGGATTCTTCCCTTCTGGTTCTGGTTCTGTTTTTGTTTCCTATTTTGTGGGTTTTGGAGAGGATACATCTTGGCAAAGATCGTGTTTTTATCAAACCAAATCGGCAAACCCATGAGGAAACTTCGGGTGTTCCGTTACGATGATGACGCCACTGATTCGTCCGATGATGAGCCTTGCAAATCAAAGAAGCGTTTCATTAGAGTGATTAATCTCCCAATGGCTGGTCATCAGCAGATTAAATCTATGAAAACGGATAGCAACAATGGCTGCAAAAACCCTAGAAAGAGGCTTTTGACCAAGACTTTGAACCAACAGGGAGAATCTGGCCTGAAACACAGAGGCATTCGACAGAGGAAATGGGGCAAATGGGCTGCTGAAATCAGGGATCCCTTCCAAAGAAAGAGGGTTTGGTTGGGTACATTTAATACTGCAGAAGAAGCGGCAGCCGCTTACGATAACAAGAGACTTGAATTCTCTTTAATGGCTATTTCTTCCCCCGAGAAGAGGTGCAATCAACCTTCCTTGATGGCTGTCCCAAAATCTTCTGAGGACTCTTATGGTATAATGCCGGACATACCGTCTCCGTCATCTTCTCTTGAGTTGGGGTCTTCAAATACAGCCTCCGCTTTGGCATCACACAATGATATGATGAAAGATGTTGTTATTGGTGCCAATGTTGGTGAGCAGCAAGTGCCCAATTTGGTTTCTGTGGATGCGCCATTGATGTCTCTTCCAATTGGGGAGGGCCTGGACTATGCACTGGAGCTTGAGTTGATCTTCGCGGAAAATGGTTTTGGACAATATTTAAGCGACAATCTTGACTATATTGGGAACTGTGACATGGACAATCTCCAGATATGCGGGTCTGATGGACGACCCATTGAGCTTCCAGACTATTTTTGACAGTGACCAGCTGGATCAAGAAAAGTCTGCTTGGGTGGATCAATTTTTGGCTATGGTGAAGCCCTTCAATATATCACGCCCATAGGATTTGTAGCAAGTAGGAGGTAGTCATTGTGGTAGTCTCAGGGACTGTAACCTGAACTATTGAGATATTTTGTTGAGGGAGTATGATTTCTCTCTTTATTTAGAAGTGTGTGTAATGTGTATTAGAGCCGTCCGAGGGTTGTTTGATGGTAAGAGGCAATTACTGTTGCCTCTTCAGAGTTTTACTCACATTGTTTTAGTTTCAAGCTTATTATGAATTGATGAACTATTCTTTGGTCTAAATAAATTGCAATATATTCCCATGTGCTATCGTTGCTCAATTTGGGTTCTACATTGGAAGTACAACCTAATTCATTGGGCTGCATTCCACTGGAGAGCAACAACATCAACAAACTAGCCCTATCTGCCAGTCTACCATTTGTGGATGATGGAGAGAAACCAAAGAATTTTCAAAGGACTGAAAGGAGTTCACAGAGATTGTTTGGCTCCATGCCAGATGTTAGCAGTTGCATTGGTGGTAACTGCCGGATTGGACGCAAAACCTAATGTGATGACAACAATTTTTTTAGATTTTAATAATATTAATATGAATGGTGTTATTATAGTAAAAACAGAATTTGAATTTTATGAGTTTAAAATGAAGTTAATCTTTACATTATGTTGCCAATTACTACAGGTATGTTATTTTTTTCCCATGTACATTAGTGACATATTTAGCTATTTGAAGGATTTGTGGACTAAGTAAAATATATTATTCTAAACATTTTTGTGATTTTGGTTTAATTAATTGGGTTCGTCTGAATTAACAATGCTTGATACCCATGTGAGGTAATTGTTTTAGACCTAACATGAAGTACTTTCAAGGGTTTTTGAATTTTTTTGCCTTTGGAACATTTAATTGTGCAATAGTGGAGGTTGTAGGCAATGACTTAAAGTCTTAAAACTTCTCTATCTTGACATTGGTTGCAATAAGGTGGCTTTGTATCACTTAAATCTTTACATTCGCTAATTGTTTCTAAATTTTATCATTAATGCTCACAGTTCCAGTTTCACTTCCTTGAAGATAAGGTTTGCTTATTTTTATTTATTTATTTATATATATTTTTTTCAGTCATCTTCTTATGTATGGCATTGTAGCTTAAGTTGTAACAATGTTGTTTCTACGATCTCATTTAACCAAGTTTACTTTATGTAACAATGTTGTGTTTTTCAGGTAGTTCTGATTAGGATTGATAAGTTTTAAGTACTGGATCTGACTCCATTATTTTGCCGGAGAGGATCTCTAATACTTGGGGTAAGTTGCCTAATGCCAATATCTGGCACATCCTTTGGTATTGTGTGTTGGTTAAGTTATTTGATATGTTTAAATAAATGAAGTGATTATATTTTCTCTCGGTAAACAATTTAAATGAATTGATATTTTTAGATTCCCTCTCAATTATGACCATATCAAAATTTTGTGAAACCACATTCTGCCATAACGTAAGTTACCGCTTGAGTACTTTAAATCTTATGGTATCGGTTGGTTAATTTAGATCTTAATTTAGAGAGATGAAGATTTGAAATCTTTTAAGTTGCTTTATTCGAGTATTTTAAAGAAGTCTAAACAAAATAGCTATGATTTTAAAGCAGGAAAAAAGATAAAAAGTCACAAAAATAAATGTCTTATGGATTTGGATCCCTTCCTAGACCCTTTTAGAAGATATTGTATTTAGCGTTTATAAACCCTAAATGCATTCCACCAGAGAATTTCTCTCTTTAAAATTATTCATTCAAGTCTTCCACAAAATTCTCTGTCTAATCTCTTACAAGTCAAGTTTAAGCTTTAAAAATCTCTACAATGGGAAAGAAGTGAGAAAGTAGATCATGGAAAGGAGAGCATAGATGTTGAAAACTGAAGGAGATACACTTTTGAAAGTTTTTTTTTTGAAAAAGATTTTCATCTCTGCATCAAGAGTTTTCATGCTTCCCAAAACATCAAATACTCATTTCATTACAAATTACATCTTTGGACATTGAAGATTGGTGGATCAATAATGTGTTATAAGGAAGAGGAGATCTAGCAAGCAAGGGCTTGGAGTTCCGACGATCTAAGAGCATCACAAGCCTTTTTGGCCAATGGCTTGCACTGTAACGAATTAAATCCCTTGGGTTGGGCTTCTCCATTTGGTGTTTTCCACACCAAATTCCACACTGCACTTGTGGAGTAGCGCCCTTGATGTATGACCAAGGGCCTAAAATGGGCCCTTTTGTATATTTTTTGTTTTTTTGTTTTTTTATAAAAAGTGATGGTGTGTGAGACAAATAATAAAAAGTATAGGGCCAAAAAATAATAAAATAATAAAGTGGAGAGTGGGAGAGAAGAGTGCATACCAAGAGGAAGGACTTTCCAAAAAAAACGTGTAGAGCCATATTAGCAATTGTGGAGCCAATTTGCGTCCTACCACATGGATGCTCTAAATGTGAGATTGAAGATTGGAAGAAAGTATTGGCCTTTGTGTATGAGACCACATCATTTTTTTTTAATGAGATTTCTAAGCCTAAATTCGTGGGAATCTAGAAATATAAAATTTGTAGGACTAGAGTGTATTTCTCTATGTAGGCTCTCGAAGAAGATGTTTTAGGGTTTAGAGCATCCCGTTTGCAAAAATTGGCTCTACACTTTATTTGGAGAGTCCATCCTCCTAGTTCTCTCTCCCGCTTACAACTTTATTATTTTATTATTTTTAGGTTCCACACACCATCACTTATCTTTTTAAAAAAACAAAAATATACACAAGGGTTCACTTTGGGGCCTTGGTATACTGCACTCCACAAGTGGAGTGTGGAATTTGGTGTGGGCTCCACCAAATGGAGAAGCCCACACCATGTGCAAGCCATTCTCCATAAAGACTTGTCGTTGGCCAAAACACACTCTAGATGCAATAAACAAATTCCAATCAGGGATTTTAGTAGCAAATTTAAAGTGTAAAGTTGTTTTAATATAAAATAATTCATTATAGGAAGGCATTTGGTTACTTATTAGCATGTAAGTATTAAATTTGGGAATTATTCATTTTGTCAGTACTTTATTGTTTAGAATAATTTTGTTTGGGTTTCATTACTTATATCTAATTTTCTAAAACTTTTTTTAGAGATTTACCCTCTTCTAGATTGAGCAGTAGATAGAAGTCAATATCTGAAGGCACTTGCCTCTTGTAATGGGAACCGTTGGTTGGTCGTGATTGAGCCAATTATTCTATTTTTAAACGTGTTTCGAGTCCTATTCAGTTGTGGTACGGGTATTTTGAATGGAATGGCTATGTTTAAGGTCTTGTTTGGAATTGTTTTTGGCTTATCTGAGTGAAAATGAAATGGAAAAAGAAATTATAGTAACTTGTAGACATTTAGCTGAACAACTATCATACTGAACTGCTTCATGATCATCTTACTTCCTAGAATAATTCGATGATCAAATGGATTGCCAATCATTTTTCTAGGTTTTGGGGTATTCGCTTTGCTCGCTGGGCTATTGCTCAGTGTGTGTATCCCACTTGCTGAACAAATGCCCAGTGCTCACTGGTCATTTGCCCAACAAGTGAGGTCCACTAAATGGGTAAAGGCCCAACGAGCGCTATTTAAGCTGGACTTGCCCAACTTGCTTTGCAATTTTAAAAATATATATTAATAAATAGAATATAAAAGATGAAAATGAATATAATAAAAAAGGTGACCTTATCTCACATGCACGTGTTCCTAAAAACACATATATCATCTTGCATGCTATTTTAGAAATTTGTTTACAATCTTACCTTTTGATTCTGGTATAAGAAAATAGACTTGCTGTTTGCTGACGACACTACTGTGTTTTGTGATGCTAGTGTGAATCAAGTGAGACACTTGAGGTGTGTTTTGGACTGTTTTCAAGTGGTTTCGGGGTTGAAGATTAATATTGGAAAGAGTGTGATTGTTCCAGTAGGGGATGTGGGACATATTCATGAGTTGCAGCTATTCTAAGTTGCGGAGTGGAGGTTTTTCCTATTTCTTATTTGGGGCTGCCATTGGGTGCTTCTTCAAGGAGAGTTGCTGTTTGGGATCCAGTGGTGGAACGTTTTCAAAAGAGGTTATTGGGGTGGAAGAAGCAATATTTGTCGAAAGGGGGAAAACCTAATTGCTGAAGAGTACTTTAACTAATCTTCCTACATATTTCATGTCTTTGTTTCCAATCCCTAAAACAGTGATTGGTAGACTTAATAAGATTCAGGGGAATTTTTCGTGGGGCGGTGTAGGGGAGGAGTTTAAGTACCAACTTGTGAATTGGGAGAAAGTGTGCACCCCGATTCAAAGAGGTGGATTGGGGTTGCGCAGGTTGGATATGTTTAATAAAGCTCTGTTAGGGAAATGGTTATGGAGATTTGGATGTGTAGGTCCGTGTTTTGGAGGCGTGTTATTGCATGCCGGTTTGGGGAAGAGGAGGGAGGTTGGGTGGCCAGAGGTGTGAATGCAGCAGCAGGTATGGGATCATGGAAAGTTATTAGGAGGGGGTGCGACGAATTCTCTAAGCGGATACGGTTTCGAGTTAGGGATGGTAGTTTTGTAAGGTTTTGGACGGATGTTTGGTGTGGGGATGTGGCGTTGGATTGTAGGTTTCCTAGACCTTATAGGATGGTTGAGGTGAAGCATGTGGTGGTGGCAGATTATTTTAGGTTAGAGAATGGGAGAGCTACTTTGGATGTGAGATTTCGCGGAAATATTAATGATTGGGAGTTGTTGGAGTTTACCGAATTAATGGGATTAATTTATAGTCAAGCGGTGGAGGGGGAAGGAAGGGATGAGATGGTGTGGAAGGGGGATTCTAGAGGGGTGTCTAAGGTGAGGCTGTTTTATAAAAGTCTTATGAATTCGATGAGCAACGGGTTTCCTTGGAAGGCTGTTTGGAGGACTTCAGCTCCAACAAAGGTGGCTCTTTTCACGTGGACAGCGGCGCTTGGCAACATTCTTACTTTGGATAATCTCAGAAAAAGACGCCAAATAACAGTTACATGGTGTTGCATGTGTAAGAAGGTGGGTGAATCGGTTAATCATCTCTTATTGCATTGTAGAGTGGCAGCAGATGTGTGGAGTCTGATGCTGAATGTATTTGGGGGTGGAATGGGTTGTGTCAAGTAATACGAGGGATATGTTAGAAGCTTGGAGAGGGAATAGAGTGGAAAGTCAGGTTAGGAAGGCGTGGAGGGTTGCACCTCTTTGTATTTGGTGGGCGTTGTGGCATGATAGGAATAGGAGATCTTTCGAAGGACAGGAATCGTCGGTGTGGGTTATCAAGGCAGATATTTTGCATTCTCTTTATTCTTGGGTTAATGGGAAAAATTGCCCATCTGTAGATAGTTTTTTGGATTTTGTTGACAACTTATCGTTGTATTGACGCTTTTTGCGTTTTTGTTTATTGTTTTGTAAGGGTTTGCTCCCCTCTGAGCGTGTTTGTTTATACATCTTTACTTATTAAAAAAAGAAAAGAAAAAAGAAAATAGACTTGTGCAGAAATGGAATTTACCTGTAAAGAAAGTTTGCTAGAAGGAAGATTTTCTGAGATAGTTATTCCAATGTTGGATTTGCTTATATATATATATATATATATATATATATATATATATATATATATATTGTTTTTATAAGTTTATTATTATTATTTTTGAATATTTGATAGACATGATGTGCTGTGAAGATCTAATTATCGTGTTCCAAAGATAGTGTCTCTCATGACACTGTCTGTGATGGCACACTATCCTCTAAGAAGTTCTGAGCACAAAACTCGTCTGCTATTATTCTAATCAATTTTAAATCCTCTTATTTTTTTGCTAGTGATTTTAGGATTTCTTCTGAATACAAGCCTTTTTGTGATTAGTTTTTTTATCAGAAATTTGGGCGGAAAAAGACAAGGTGACGAAGAAATTCATTGGTCTGTCAATCCACTGGCATATTACTGTGTGATGTTAATAATGAATCCCGACAGTTCTGATCGTCTCTATCTTCCCAGATCCAAAAAACACACAATTCATCACACACAAACTCAAATCTCTGTATTATATATATATATATATATATATATATATGTATGTATGTATGTATCTATCTGTGTGTACGTAAGTTTATTATTATTTTCTTTTTCATGGGCATATGAGATTCAAACACAAAATTCATCACACACAAACTCAAATCTTTGTATAATATATGTATGTATGTATGTATGTATGTATCTATGTGTGACAGTGTGAGTATGTTTATGTATCTTATCTTCTTTTTCATGGGCATGTGATGAATCTCATAACAAATGGGTAATTTGCATCTGATGTTTCAGTGATGCTAAATCACCTTGGAGAACTGATGCCTTTTTTTTTTTTTTTTTTGTTCATGTTCTAATACGGAAAATGTTGCTTTTGCCTCATTAGCTTCTTTTTAGATAGTGTGATGGCAACAACTGATTTTAGGTTTTAAAAAAGGTCAATGCTACATAGATCTAAAACTTTAACCTATAATGGATTGATGAAAATTCCTTGGCCAGGCTTCTTGGTTAGGTTTTAAGGCTTAGAGAACCATTATCCTTTAATAAATTTGTCAACATTATTCTTTTGCATTGGGTAGTCAAATATATGAAATGGAGTTGTTTTTAATATAGGCATATGATTAGTTGCTTGAAATTGATGCTTAGTTCTATTTTTAAGCTGATTTTTTTAATAAGGGTTATTAGTGGATAAACTCTAATTGTGTAAGACATGTGTGAAAACACTAGGCAGTGTGTTGTGTTGGTGCAGTACTCTCTATTTATAGTGTTTGCTGTTCCATTTGCTGCACCAAGGGATAAAAATTCTTAGGCTAAACTTTATCTACTACGTCAATATTGAGCATCTGAAATAGGTAGTTACGCAAATCTTTAGCCAAGCATCTGAAATATAGTAGATATTCTTACAAGTATTTTAGTAATTTAGTATTGAGTAATTGTAACCTTATGAATTACTTATTTTGTGCATAACATCAAACTACTTATAGGTTCATTAAGTAGACTGCAGTCAATCATCAATGGAATAAAAATGACATTAAATTGTTTGCTTCTTGTCACCATATTGTCATTAAGTGATTTATTTATTACACTAAGTAGGTTCATTAAGTATGTTTGAATTTTTGTGTAGTTTTTTTCTAAAGATCTAATGCAATAGGTTTGTGTAATAAAGTTGGGTCAGTTTGTGTAATAAAGTTGGGTTGTTCAGGTGGTGGTAGGTAGTTGTCATTAGGATTGGTGGGTGCAAGCACTGCTAATGTCATAAGCAAGATCAGTACTGCTCTTACTCTTATTCTGTGTGTTTTAGATTTGTGACTTAGCCGTCTATTGACATTGAAGCTAATGTCTTTTTTCTTTCTATTAAGGTAATTTAAATGAGTTGTTATCTTTAAATTCTCTCAGTTAAAATGATTAGGGGCACAACAAATTCACAAATTCAAACCTTTATATAATATGTATATATATGTCTGTATCTATGTGTAAACAAGTTTATGTTAAATTATTTTTCATGGGCATATGAGATTCAAACACACGCAAACTCAAATCTTTGTATAATATGTATATATGTTTGTATGTATCTATATGCAAGTATGTTCATGTTCTTAAGTATGTTTATGTTTTAACTTTCTTTTTCATGGGCATGTGATGAATCTCATAACAAATGGGTAATTTGCATCTGAATGTTTCTGTGATGCTAAATCACCTTGGAGAACTGATGCATTTTTTAATTTTTATATGTATATTTTTACTACATGTATAAATAAGAAAAATGTTGTTTTTGCCTCTTTAGCTTCTTTTTAGAAAGTGTGATTGCTGGCAACAACTGATTTTAGGTTTCAACAAAGCTCAATGCTACGAAGACCTAAAACTTCAACCTAGAATGGATGTGTAATAAAGTTGGGTTTTGTGGACGGAAGTCTAGAGGGTAAGTTGCCTAAAGCTAATGTATTTTTTCTTTCAATTAAGGTAATTTTTTTTTTTTTTCCTAGTTGGGTACTCACACACGCATGCCTCCACGGAGGCTCGAACCCCTGACCTCTCTTTGAAAAGTAGGGGCTTGGTACCGCTAGGCCACTAGCCTGTTGGTAATTAAGGTAATTTAAATGAATTGATATCTTTAAATGAAGCTGTCATAGGGCTACATTCTACCATAAACACAAGTTTGGTAGTTTAAATCTTAATTGAGAGAGATGATTTCAAACCATTCAAGTTGCCTTAATTGAGAGATAACAAAGTTTAAACAAAATTGAGACTAAATTTGGAAAAGGAGAAATAATTGGAAAATTAAATGTTGATAAAGTGATTTCTGAATGCCTTAGCACTAACCACAATTATATAGACACCTTAGACTATCATAATAGTTTTAATGTTTAAGGTTACAGGTTTTTATTTGAAATTGATTTTGGGTTATCCTGGAATGCCATACTGTTAATCCAATTCATTTTCATTCGATGAGTTATAGAAAATAAACTTGGAATCAAATTTTATTTTCTAGGAATAACTACTAATTTGTTGGTGTTATAGGCAAACACAAGCCAGAGCAAGCTTTCCTGATTGTACCCCTCCCCTTCCATTCTTCGATCAAGTCTATTATATTCTACCTTTAAATCCTTTGTATTTTTTGCTCTATCATTATTTTATTTGCTAGTGATTTTAGGGTTTCTTCCGATTTAAGTGATTTTATTCGGTTTTGATTTGACATTGGGGAGGAAAAAGACGAGGTGATGATGAAATGCATTGGTATTTCAATCCACTGACATATGTGTGATGTTAATAATGAATCCCGACAGGTTCTGATCGTCTTTTTCTTCCCACACCCAAAAAAGCCTACAAATTATCACTTGCTAACTCACATCTTTATATATATATATATATGTATGTATGTATGTACTTAATATGTATGAGTATGTTTATGTTCTTATTTTCTTGGTAATGGGCATGTGATGAATCTCATAACAAATGGGTTATTTGCGTCTGAATGTTTCAGTGATGCTAAATCACCTTGGAGAACTGATGATGAAATTCATTGGTATTTCAATCCACTGACATGTGTGATGTTAATATTGAATCCTGACAGGTTCTGATCGTCTTTTTCTTCCCACACCCAAAAAAGCCTACAAATTATCACTTGCTAACTCACATCTTTATATATATATATATATATATGTATGTATGTACTTAATATGTACGAGTATGTTTATGTTCTTATTTTCTTGGTAATGGGCATGTGATGAATCTCATAACAAATGGGTAATTTGCGTGTGAATATTTTCAGTGATGCTAAATCACCTTGGAGAACTGATGCATCCTTTTATTGCGTGTTTAGCTTCTTTTTAGACAGTGTGTGACGGCAACAACTTTTTTTTAGATTTTAATAATATGAATGTGAATGGTGTTATTATAGTAAAAGCAGAATTTCAATTTTATGAGTTTAAAATGAAGTTAATCCTTTACATTATGTTGCCAATTGTCACAGGTATGTTATTTTTTTCCCATGTACATTAGTGACATATTTAGCTATTTGAAAGATGTATGGACTAAGTAAAATATATTATTGTAAACATTTTTTTGGTTTTGGTTTAATTAATTGGGTGGTTCTGAATTAACAATGCTTGATACCCATGTGAGGTATTTGTTTTGGACCTAACATGAAGTACTTTCAAGGGTTTTTGAATTTTTTGCCTTTGGAACATTTAATTGTGCAATAGTGGAGGTTGTAGGCAATGACTTAAGTCTTAAACTTCTCTATCTTGACATTGGTTGCAATAAGGTGGAAATGTATTATTTAACTCTTTTATTTGCTACGTATGGGGATGTGCATATTCTAAATTTTATCATTAATGATCTCAGTTCTTGTTTCACTTCCTTGAAGATAAGGTTTGCTTAATATTTTTTTTTTCAGTCATCTTCTTATGTATAACATTGTAGCTTAAGTTATCAACAGGCCTGTGGCCTATCGGTACAAGGCTCCTACTTCCCAAAGGGAGGTCAGGGGTTCGAACTTCAGTGGAGGCAGTGTGTGTGAGTCCCAATTAGGAAAAAAAACATTGTAGCTTAAGTTGTAACAATGTTGTTTCTAAGACTCATTTAACCAAGTTTACTTTATGTAACAACGTTGTGTTTTTCAGGTAGTTCTGATTAGGATTGATAAGTGTTAAGTACTGGATCTGACTCTCTTATGTTGCCGGAGAGGATCTCTAAAATTATTTGTACTTGGGGTAAGTTGCCTAATGCCAATATCTGATGCATCATTTGGTATTGTGTGTTGGTTAAGTTGTTTGATGTGTTTAAATAAATGAAGTGATTATTTTTTTCTTAGTAAACAATTTAAATGAATTGATTTTTTAGATTCCCTCTCAATTATGACCATATCAAAATTTTGTGCAACCACATTCTGCCATAACATAAGTTACTGCTTGGATACTTTAAATCTTATGTATCGGTTGGGTAATTTAGATCTTAATTTAAAGAGATGAAGATTTGAAATCTTCTAAGTTGCTTTAATTGAGTATTTTAAAGAAGTCTAAACAAAATAGCCATGATTATAAAGCAGGAAAAAAGATAAAAAGTCACAAAAATAAATGTCTGATGGATTTGGATCCCTTCCTAGATCCTTTTAGAAGACATTGTGTTTAAGTTTTATAAACCCTAAATGCATTCCACAAGAGAATTTCTCTCTTTAAAACTATTCATTCAAGTCTTCCACAAAATTCTCTGTCGAAATCTCTCACAAGTCAAGTTTTAAGCTTTAGAAATCTCTACAATGGGAGAGAAGTTAGCAAGTAGATCAGGGAAAGGAGGAGAACATAGAGCTTGAAAGCTGAAGGAGATACTTTTGAAAGTTTTTTTGAAAAGGATTTTCATCTTTGCATCAAGAGTTTTCATGCTCTACCCAAAACATCAAATACTCATTTCATTACAAATTACATCTTTGGACATTGAAGAATGGAGGAGCAATAATGTGGTATAAGGAAGAGGAGATCTAGCAAGCAAGGGCTTGTAGTTCCTACGATCTAAGAGCATCGCAAGCCTTTTTGGCCAATGGCTTGCATTGGGTTGGGCTTCTCCATTTGGCGGAGTCCACACCAAATTTCACACTCCACTTGTGGAGTAGCGCCTTTGATGTTTGACCAAGTGCCTCAAGTGGGCCCTTGTGTACATTTTTTTTTTTTTAAAAAAAAAAAAAAAAGTGGTTTGTGAGACAAATAAAAAAAAGAAGTGTAGAGCCAAAAAATAATAACATAATAAAGTGGAGACTAGGAGAGAAGAGTGCACACCAGGACTCTCCAGAAAAAAAGTGTAGAGCCATGTTAACAATCTTTTAAAAAAGTGTAGAGCCAATTTGCTTCTTCCACACAGGATGCTCTAAAAGTGAGATTGAAGATTAGAAGAAAGTATTAGTCTTTGTGTATGAGATCGCATCATTCTATTTATGAGATTTCTAAGCCTAAATTCGTGGGAATCTAGAAATATAAAATGTCTAGGACAATAGTGTATATCTCTATGTAGTCTCTTGGAGAAGATGTTTTAGGGTTTAGAGCATCTGGTGTGCAAAAATTGGCTCTACACTTTTTTTGGAGTCCTTTCTCTTCCGCTTTCTACTTTATTATTTTATTATTTTTTGGCTCCACACACCATAACTTTTTTTTTTTTTTTTGAGTGTGCTATAACGCCTCACCAACGGCCCAAAGTGAGCCCTTGTGTATATTTTTTTTATAAAAGTTATACCACACTCCACTCGTGGAGTGTGGAATTTGGTGTGGGCTCTACCAAATGGAGAAGCCCACTCCAAGTGCAAGCCATTGGCCAAAAAGGCTTTCCGATGGCCAAAACACTCTCTAAACCCAATAAACAAATTCCGATCAGGTATTTTTGTAACGTTTTAAAGTACAAATTTGTTTAAATATTAAATAATTCATCATAAGAAAGGCATTACTTAATAATTCCCTAATTTAATACTTAATAAGAAAGGCATTATTTAATATGCTAATAAGTAACCATTTGAGAATTATTCATTTTGTCAGTACTTCATAGTTTATTAATTTTGTTTAGGTTTGATTACTTATATCTAATTTTTCTTTAATTCTTTTTAGAGGTTCACCTCCTTCTAGATCGAGCAGTAGATAGAAGTCCATACCTGCAAGTACTTACCTCTTGTAATGGGTACTGTTAGCTGGTCATGATTGAGCCAATCATTCTATTTTTACATGTGTTTTGAGTGCTAGTCAGTTGTGGTATGGTTATTTTGAATGGAATGGCTATGTTTTAAGGTCTTGTTTGGAATTGTTTTTGGCTTATACTGTGGAGTGAAAATGAAATGGAAAAGGAAAATAAATTATAGGAACTTGCTCCATTATCATCCCTACTAGAGAAGCTTAACTTAATATTAAAAAAATAAAATATATGTATGAAGATTCTTCTTTTCTTAAGTAAAAAAAAAAAAAAAAAATTCATAGAAATAAGAGAAAATTAAACTAAGAGAAAGTGATAAAATTTCAATTTTACAAGTTCAATTTATTGTACATCTTTTTAGTTTTTTTTTTCTTTTTCCTCATTTACTAAAAATTACTCAGAACCATTCGTGAACTTCGTGCGCTTTCATTCCAACGTTCCGCGCAATTTCGCTCACTCTCTCATCACTTGAATAAATAATTATGTGAAAATCTGGAAACGAGTTAAGGAATTAGTGACACGTGCGTGCCTATAAGTACTCCTCACTCTTCTTTTTGCTTAATTTCTCACCACTTGCCTCCTTTCTAGTCCGCCCTCTCGCTATACAGCAGTCTCTGTCTCTATATTAGCAATTTGAAGGTTTTCGTAGATCTATGAATAAAAATATATATATATATATATACTTTTTATTAGTTTTATTTTTCTTGAATATTTGATAGACATGATGTATTGATGTGCGGTGAAGATTTAATAATCGTGTTCCAAAGATCGTTTCTCATGACACTGTTTGTGACGGCACACAATCCACTAAGAAGTTCTGAGCGCAAAACTAACCTATTTTGCTAGACTCTATAATATTCTAGTTTTAAATCCTCTAGTATTTATTTGCTAGTGATTTTAGGGTTTCTTCCAATTTTATTCGGTTTTGATTTGAAATTAGGGAGGAAAAAGATGAGATGATGATGAAATTCATTGGTCTGTCAATCCACTGATGTGTGTGATGTTAATAATGAATTCCGACAGGTTCCGATTGTCATTTTCTTCCCACACCCAAAAAAGCCTACAAATTATCACACACCTAACTCACATCTTTATATAATTATATATATATATAATTATAAACACGTACTTAATATGTATGAGTATGTTTATGTTCTTATTTTCTTGGTAATGGGCATGTGATGAATCTCATAACAAATGGGTAATTTGCGTCTGAATGTGTCAGTAATGTTAAATCACCTTGGAGAACTGATGCTTCTTTTTATTGCGTGTTTAGCTTCTTTTTATATAGTGTGTGATGGCAACAACATTTTTTAAATTTTAATAATATTAATGTTAATGGTGTTAATATAGTAAAAGCGGAATTTGAATTTTATGAGTTTAAAATGAAGCTAATCTTTTACATTATGTTGCCAATTATCACAGCTATGTACGTTAGTGACATATTTAGCTATTCATTTGAAAGATGTATGGACTAAGTAAAATATATTATTGTAAACATTTTTGTGATTTTGGTTTAACTATTTGGTCCTTCTGAATTAACAATGCTTGATTCCTATGTGAGGTTTTTGTTTTTGACCTAACATGAAGTACTTTAAAGGGTTTTTTAATTTTTGCCTTCGGAACATTTAGTTGTGCAATAGTGGCTTTGTATCATTTGACTCTTTACATTTGCTACTTGTGAAGCTTGCTACTGATGGGGATGTGCATATTATAAAAATTTTCATTAAGGCTCTCCGTTCCTGTTTCACTTCCTTGAAGATAAGGTTTGCATAATTTTTTTCATTCATCTTATGTATGACGTTGTAGCTTAAGTTGTAACAATGTTGTTTCTAACATCTCATTTAACCAACTTTACTTTATGTAACAATGTTGCTGGATCAGACTCTCTTATGTTGCCGGAGAGGATCTCTAAAATTATTTATACTTGGGGTAAGCTGCCTAATGCCAATATCTGACCCTTCACTTTGGTATTGTGTGTTGGTTAAGCTGTTTGATGTGCTTAAATAAAATAAGTGATTATTTTTTCTCTCAGTAAACTATTTAAATGAATTGATATTTTTAGATTCCCTCTCAATTATGACCATATTAAAATTTTGTGAAACCACATTCTGCCATAACGTAAGTTACCACTTGGGTACTTTAAATCTTACGGTATCGGTTGGTTAATTTAGATCTTAATTTAGAGAGATGAAGATTTGAAATCTTTTAAGTTGCTTTAATCAAGTATTTTAAAGAAGTCTAAACAAAATAGCTATGATTATAAAGCAGGGAGAAAGATAAAAAGTCACAAAAATAAATGTCTTATGGATTTGGATCCCTTCCTAGATCCTTTTAGAAGATATTGCATTTAGAGTTTATAAACCCTAAATGCATTCCACAAGAGAATTTCTCTCTTTAAAATTATTCATTCAAGTTTTCCACAAAATTCTCTGTCTAATCTCTTACAAGTCAAGTTTAAGCTTTAAAAATCTCTACAATGGGAAAGAAGTGAGAAAGTAGATCAGGGAAAGGAGAACACAAAGCTTGAAAGCTGAAGGAGATGCACTCTTGAAAGTTTTTTTTGAAAAGGATTTTCATCTCTGCATCAAGAGTTTTCATGCTTCCCAAAACATCAAATACTCATTTCATTACGAATGACATCTTTGGACATTGAAGATTGGTGGATCAATAATGTGGTACAAGGAAGAGTAGATCTAGCAAGCAAGGGTAGGAGTTCCTACGATCTAAGAGCATCACAAGCCTTTTTGGCCAATCGCTTGCACTGTAACGAATTAAATCCCGTGGGTTGGGCTTCTCCATTTGGTGGAGACCACACTAAATTCCACACTCCACTTGTGGAGTAGCACCCTTGATGTATGACCATGGGCCTAAAGTAGGCCCTTGTGTGTATATATATATATATATATTTAAATTATGGTGTGTGAGACAAATAATAAAAAGTATAGAGTCAAAAAATAATAAAATAATAAAGTGGTGAGCAGGAGAGAGGAGTGCACACCAAGAGGAAGGACTTTCCAAAAAAAAAAGTTGTAGAGCCACGTTAGCAATTGTGGAGCCAATTTGGTTCCTTCCACACAGGTTGCTCTGAAAGTGAGATTGAAGGTTGGAAGAAAGTATTGGTCTTTGTGTATGAGATCACATCATTCTATTTATGAAATTTCTAAGCCTAAATTCGTGGGAATCTAGAAATAGAAAATGTGTAGGACTAGAGTGTAAATCTCTTTTTAGTCTCTTGGAGAAGATGTTTTAGGGTTTAGAGCATCCCGTGTGCAAAAATTGGCTCTACAGTTTTTTGGAGAGTCCTTCCCTCCTAGTGTTCTCTCCCACTCTCCCACTCTCCGCTTTATTATTTTATTATTTTTAGGCTCCACACACCCATCACTTTTCTTTTTGAAAAAACAAAAAAATATACACAAGGGTTCACTTTGGGCCCTTAGTGAGCTGCTATACCACACTCCACAAGTGGAGTGTGGAATTTGGTGTGGGCTCCACCAAATGGAGAAGCCCACACCAAATGCAAGCCATTGTCCAAAAAGACTTGCCATTGGCCAAAACACTCTCTAGATCCAATAAACAAATTCCAATCAGGGATTTTCCTAGCGTTTAAAGTGTAAATTTGTTTAAATATATAATAATTCATTATAAGAAAGGCATTACTTAATAATTCTCAAATGGTTACTTATTAATGTGTAAGTATTAAATTTGGAAATTATTCATTTTGTCAGTACTTTATAGTTTAGAATAATTTTGTTTGGGTTTCATTTCTTATATCTAATTTTTCTTTAATATTTTTTTAGAGATTCACCCTCTTCTACATTGGGCAGTAGATAGAAGTTGATATCTGCAAGTTGTTGCCTCTTGTAATGGGTACCATTGGTTGGTCATGATTGAGCCAATCATTTGTTTTTTACATGTGTTTCGAGTCCTAGTCAGTTGTGGTATTTTGAATAGAATGGCTATGTTTAAGGTCTTGTTTGGAATTGTTTTTGGCTTATCTTGAGTGAAAATGAAATGGAAAAAGAAAAGAAATTATTATTAACTTTTAGACATTTAGGACTGAACAACTATCAAACAGAACTGCTTCATGATCATCTTACTTCCTAGAATAATTTGATGATCTAAAGGATTGCCAATCATTTTTATATGTTTTGGTGTATCGGCTTTGCTCGCTGGGCTATTGCCCAGTGAGTGGATCCCACATTCCCACTCGCTGAACAAATGCCCAGTGCTCACTGGCTATTTAAGCTGGACTTGCCCAACTTGCTTTGCAATTTAAAAAATATATATTAATAATTAGAATATAAAAGATGAAAATGAATATAATAAAAATGGTGACCTTATGTCACATACATGTGTTCCTAACAACACAGATGGTAGTTCATCGAAAGACACAAATATCATCTTGCATGCTATTTTAGAAATTTGGTTAAAATTTTACTTTATGATTCTGGTATAAGAAAATAGACTTGTGCAGAAATGGAATTTTTACCAGTAAAGAAAGTTTGCTAGAAGGAAGATTTTCTGAGATAGTTATTCCAATGTTGGATTTGCTTATATGTATATTGTTTTTATAAGTTTTTTTTTTTTTTTTGCCTTGAATATTTGATAGACATGATGTGCTGTGAAGATCTAATTTTCGTGTTCCTAATTTAGTGTCTATCATGACATTGTCTGTGATGGCACACAATCCACTAAGAAGTTCTGAGCACAAAACTCATCTACTATTATTCTAATCTAGCTTTAAATCCTCTTAATTTTTTGCTAGTGATTTTAGGTTTTCTTCTGAATACAAGCCTTTTGTGATTAGTTTTTTTTTTTTTTTTATCTGAAATTTGGGAGGAAAAAGACGAGTTGACGAAGAAATTCATTGGTCTGTCAATCCACTGACATATTACTGTGTAATGTTAATAATGAATCCCGACAGGTTTTGATCGTCTCTATCTTCCCAGATCCAAAAAACACACAATTCATCATGCACAACTCATTTCTAACTGACCTAGATTGACCTGAATGGATGAATTCGTAACTATATTCCGTATTGGTGTTAATAAAAATACATGACTCAAACACCAAGTTCAACACCACTAATTATAGACCTGAACCACTTAACTGCCTATGAGTCCTTTAAACTATTATTACGAATTCGATATCTTGTATTGTTCGAGTTTCATTCTCATATAAACATATATGGTTAATCTTCAATAGTTACAGAGTGGAAGTACTCCAAACTATTGACAAGCTGCTCGGTTACACCTACGGTGGTGGTTTTGGAGAGAGGAGCAGACAGTTTGTGAATTTGATTAGTGGAAGTTACTATTTTAATTCTGAAACACTATGTTATGTTCTTTTTTTATTATGGGGAGATCTTCAGTTAACGGATCCTTTTGTTTGTTTTCTGGGATATGATAGATTGTACTTTATAGTTTACAATATTTTTGTTTAATTTTTTTTAGAGATTTGCCTCTTCTAGACTGAGCAGTAGATAGAAGTCTATATCTGCAAGTACTTTTCTCAGCAGTAGATAGAAGTTGATAACTGCAAGTACTTGCTTTTTGTAATAGGTACTGTTGGCTGGTCATGATTGAGCCAATCATTCTATTTTTAGATGTGTTTTGAGTCCTAGTCCGATTTAATATTCTTGTTCCAAAGATTGTCTCTCCAATGACACTGTCTGTGACGGCACACAACCCTCTGAGAAGTTCTTAGCGCAAAACTAACCTATTTTACTAGATTCTATTCTATTCAACCTTTAAATCCTTAGTAACTTTTGCTCTATAGTTATTTTATTTGCTAGTGGTTTTAGGGTTTCTTCCGATTTTAGTGATTTTATTCGGTTTTGATTTGACATTAGGGAGGAAAAAGATGAGCTGATGATGAAATTCATTTTTCTGTCGATCCACTGACACATTCTTTCTTCCCACACCCAAAAAAAGGCTACAAATTATCACACACAAAGTCTCATCTTTATATAATTTTATATACATATATATTATGTACTTGATATGTATTAGTATGTTTATGTTCTTATATTTTTGGTAATTGGCATGTGATGAATCTCATAACAAATGGGTAATTTGTGACTGAATGTTTCAGTGATGCTTAATCACCTTGGAGAACTGATGCCTCTTTTTATTGGGGGGTCTAAATGTTAATAATATTAATCTTAATGGTTTTGATATATAGTAAAAGCAAAATTTGAATTTTATGAGTTTCAAATGAAGTTAGTTTTTTACATTATGTTGCCAATTATAACATGTATGTTAATTTTTTCCATGTACATTAGTGACATATTTAGCTATTCATTTGAAAGATGTATGGACTAAGTAAGATATATTATTGTAAACATATTTGTGATTTTGGTTTAATTAATTTGGACCTTATGAATTAACAATGCTTGATACCTATGCGGGGTATTTGTTTTGGACCTAACATGAAGTACTTTAAAGGGATTTTGAATTTTTTGCCTTCGGAACATTTAGTTGTGCAACAGTGGATGTTGTAGGCAATGACTTCTTAAACTCCTCCATCTTGACATTGGTTACAATAAGGTGGCTTTGTATCATTTAACTCTTTACGTTTGCTACTTGTGAAGCCTGCCACTGATGGGGATGTGCATATTCTAAATTTTATCGTTAATGCTCTCAGTTCCAGTTTCACTTTGTTGAAGACAAGGTTTGCTTAATTTTTTTTTCAGTCATCTTCTTATGTATGACTCTGTAGCTTAAGTTGTAACAATGTTGTTTCGTTGTGTTTTTCAGGTAGTTCTGATTAGGATTGATAAGTGTTCAGTACTGGATCTGACTCTCTTATATTATGTTGCCGGAGAGGATCTCTAAAATTATTCATACTTTGGGTAACTGTCTAATGCCAATATCTGACACATCACTTTGGTATTGTGTGTTGGTTAAGTTGTTTGATGTGTTTAAATAAATGAAGTGATTATTTTTTTCTCTTAGTAAACAATTTAAATGAATTGATATTTTTAAATTCCCTCTCAATTATGACCATATCAAAATTTTGTGAAACCACATTCTGCCGTAATGTAAGTTACTGCTTGGGTACTCTAAATCTTATGGTATCGGTTGGGTAATTTTAGATCATAATTTAGAGAGATGAAGATTTGAAATCTTTTAAGTTGCTTTAATTGAGTATTTTAAAGAAGTCTAAACAAAATAACCATGATTATAAAGCAGAAAAAAGATAAAAAAAAATCATCAAAATAAATGTCTGGGATCCTTCCTAGATTCTTTTAGAAGATATTGTATTTAGGGTTTATAAACCCTAAATGCATTCCACAAGAGAATTTCTCTCTTTAAAATTATTCATTCAAGTCTTCCACAAAATTCTGTGTCTAAATCTCTCACAAGGCAAGTTTAAGCTTTATTAATCTCTACAATAGGAAAGAAGTGAGCAAGTAGATCAGGGATAGGAGGAGAACATAGAGCTTGAGAGCTGAAGGAGATGCACTCTTGAAAGTTTTTTTGAAAAGGATTTTCATCTCTGCATGAAGAGTTTTCATGCTTCCCAAAACATCAAATACTCATTTCATTGCAAATGACATCTTTGGACATTGAAGATTGGTGGAGCAATAATGTGGTGTAAGGACGTGGAGATCTAGCAAGCAAGGGCTTGGAGTTTCTACGATCTAAGAGCATCGCAAGCCTTTTTGGCCAATGGCTTCCACTATAAAGAATTAATTCCTTGGGTTGGGCTTCTCCATTTGGTGGAGTTTACAACAAATTCCACGCTCCACTTGTGGAGTAATGCCCTTGATATTAGACCAAGGGCCTAAAAGTGGGTCCTTGTGTATCTTTTTGTTTTGTTTTTTTTTTTTTTTTCTTTTAAAAAAGTGATGGTGTGGACAAATAATAAAAAGTGTTAGAGTCAAAAAATAAAAAAATAATAAAGTGGATAGCGGGAGAGAAGAGTGCACACAATAGGACGGACTCTCCACTAAAAATGTTGAGCCACGTTAGCAATTGTGGCTCTACACTTTTTTAGTGTAGAGCCACAATTACTTCCTTCCACGCAGGATGCTCTAAAAGTGAGATTGAATATTGGAAAAAAGTAGTGGTCTTTGTGTACGAGATCACGTCATTTTATTTATGAGATTTCTAAGCCTAAATTCGTGAGGAAATCTAGAATTATAAAATGTGTAGGATTAGAGTGTAGATCTCTATGTAATCTCTTGGAGAAGATGTTTTAGGGTTTAGAGCATCTCGTGTGCAAAAATTGGCTAGTGTTCTCTCCGGCTTTCCACTTTATTATTTTATTATTTTTTTGCTATGCACACCATCACTTTTCTTTTTTTGAAAAACAAAAAATATACACAATGGCTCACTTTGGGTCCTCCGTGAGGTGCTATAACCCACTTTACTTGTGAAGTGTAGAGTATGGAATTTGTCGTGGGCTCCACGAAATGGAGAAGCCTACATCAAGTGCAAGCCATTGACCAAAACACTCTCTAGACCCAATAAGCAAATTCCAATTATGGATTTTCGTAGCGTTTTAAAGTGTAAATTTGTTTAAATATAAAATAATTAATTATAAGAAAGGCATTACTTAATAATTCTCAAATGGCTACGTTTTAGCATGTAAGTACTTAATTTTGGAATTATTCATTAAAATAATTTTATTTAGATTTGAATACTTATATCTAATTTTCCTTAATCTTTTTTACAGATTCGCCCAAATCTAGATTGAGCAGTAGATAGAAGTCGATATGTACAAGTACTTGCCTCTTGTAATGGGTACCGTTGGCTGGTCCGATCATGATTGAGCCAATCATTCTATTTTTATTTTTTACATGTGTTTTGAGCCCTAGTCAGTTGTGGTATGGGTATTTTGAATGGAATGGCTATTTTTAAAGGTCTTGTTTGGATTGTTTTTGGCTTATCCTGTGGAGTGAAAATGAAAAAAGAAGAAGAACTGAACAACTATCAAACCGAACTACTTTGTGATCATCTTACTTCCTAGAGTAATTTGATGATCAAAAGAATTTCCAATCATTTTTCTAGGTTTTGGGGTATTGGCTTTGCTTGCTGGGCCATTGCTCAGTGAGTGGATCCCACTCGCTGAACAAATGCCCAGCTCTCACCTGTCATTTGCCCAACAAGTGAGATCCACTAAATGGGCAAAAGGCCTAGCGAGCGCTATGCATGCTGCACTTGCCCAACTTGCTTTGCACTTTAAAATAGATATATTAATAGATAGACTATAAAAGATGAAAATGAATATAATAAGTGATAGAAAATCCGAAACAAATACCCGAATGAATTACCGAATGTGACTGGGCTTATCCACGTCGGACTAGTAAAATAAATATTACTTTACGCGATAAAACTGAAATATATATATATATATACACACACACACACACACACACACACACACACACACACACACACACACACACACAGAAACAGGGAATCAAAGTGCCTACGATTTAACTCTCAAATTGATTATTTTCAGGTCTCATCTTACACATATATATAGTATGTATAAGTATAAAGCTCTTGACCTAATTTCTGTATTTTTTGTGAACACAATGTCTTACAAGAGATTCACTATTTCAGGTTTTATACTTTTATCTGTTATATACATATGTGTGTTTTGTGTGTGAAATTTATCTGACCCAAGAAGAACAAGAGACCAAGATACGCTTTACACTTCAAGATCCAAAAACCCATTCGAAGGACGAGTCCAAGAAGATCAAGAAATCCTTTCGATCATGGTGATGGGGTTGTCGTGCTCACGCGGACCAATGTCCAGTCCGATGTATATTACTAAAAGCTGGAGTGGTTCAGCCAAGCCCTACCAGACCACCAACTGGCCGTCGTCGGAGTCGCTTAGTGGAGTCCAATCGCCTACGTGGATGTGGCAGGTGGAGTTACCGTGCATGAGCCGTCCATGGATTTGATCTGGTTTTCCCTGAATTTTATTCTCTCGCGTAGAGAGGACGACGTTGAAAGATGCTGACGTGGCTAAGCCACGTCAAGTTTTCGGTACTCATTCGGTGCCAAGTTTTCGGTTCCTATATCATTATTCATAATAAAAAGGTGACCTTATGCCGCGAGCACGGTTCCTAACAATACAGATAGTAGTTAATTGAAAGACACAATATCATCTTGCATGCTATTTTAGAAATTTGTTTACAATCTTACCTTGTGGATCTGGTATAAATAAATAGACTTGTGCAGAACTGGAATTTTCACCAGTAAAGAAATGGAAGGAAGATTTTCTGAGATAGTTATTCTTGGATTTTCTTATATATATATATTCTTGAATATTTGATAGACATGATATGCTGTGAAGATCTAATTTTCGTGTTCCAAAGATAGTGTCTCTCATGACACTGTCTGTGATGGCACACAATCCTCTAAGAAGTTCTGAGCACAAAACTCATCTACTATTATTCTAATCTAGTTTTAAATTCTCTTATTATTATTATTATTATTATTATTATTATTATTATTATTTTGTTAGTGATTTTAGGGTTTTCTTTTGAATACAAGCCCTTTTGTGATTAGTTTTTTGATCTGAAATTTGGGAGGAGAAAGATGAGCTGACGAAGAAATTCATTGGTCTGTCAATCTACTGACATATTACTGTGTGATGTTAATCACGAATCCTGACAAGTTCTATATATATGTGTGTATGTATCTATATGCAAGTATGTTTATCTTCTTACTATCTTTTTCATGGGTATGTGATGAATCTCATAACAATGGGTAATTTGCATCTGAATGATTCTGTGATGCTAAATCACCTTGGAGAACTGATGCCCTTTTTTTTTTCTTCGTTTTTTTTCTTTTTTTTTTTAATTTTTACTAATTGTACCAATACGAAAAATGTTGCTTTTGCCTCTTTAGCTTCTTTTTAGAAAGTGTGATTTGCTGGCAACAACTGATTTTAGGTTTCAACAAAGCTCAATGCTACATAGACCTAAAACTTCAACCTAGAATGGATCGATAAAAATTCCTTGAAGGGCAGGGTTTTTTTTTTTTCTCTCTCTCTCTCTCTCTCTCACTCAAATCTCATGTAATCAAATACCAAAAGACCAGATAGTCCAGTTGTATCACCCCTTCCTCCTCAAAGGAGAGGTCAGGATTCGAACTTCAGTGGAATTAGGGTAGGTGTAATTATTTAACTTCAAAAAAAGAGATCTCATGTAATGAATGTCATTTTGTGTAATAAAGTTGGATTTTATGGACAGAATTCTAGAGGGTAAGTTGCCTAAAGCCAATGTATTTTTTCTTTCAATTATGGTAATTTAAATGAATTGATATCATTAAACTTTAAATGAAGCTATCATTGATTCAGTCTTAAACACAAGTTTGATACTTTAAATCTTAATTGAGAGAGAAGATTTCAAACCATTCAAGTTACCTTAATTGAGAGAGAACAAGCTTAACTTAATTGAGAGATAACAAAGTTTAAACATAATTGAGACTGTAAATTTGGAAAAAGAGAAATAGTTGGAAAATTAAATGTTGAGAAAGTGATTATTAAGTGCCTAAGTAATCACAATTCTATAGACACCTTAGACTATCACAATTGTTTTAATGTTTAAGGTTACAAGTTTGTAGGAATTGATTTTGGGTTATCCTGGCCATACCGTTGATCCAATTCATTTTCATTCGATGAGTTATAAAAAAAAAAAAAAACTTGGAATCAAATTTTATTTTCTAGGAATAACTACTAATTTGTTGGTGTTATAGGCAAACACAAGCCAGGGCAAGCTTTCTTGATTGTACCCCTCCCCTTCCATTCTTAGATCAAGGACCCTCCCAACCCTTCGATTGTTAGGTCAAGGTAGGATCCTCCCAACCCAATGGTGTTTTCAATTTTTTTTGGATAATTACAAGAGGTGATTAGTAAATAGGACACTAACCTACATTAAGTATTACAATATTATTGTAATTATACTTTAGAATTCAAAAATTACAAGGAGGTCATATTTTACTAAATAATTATATTATTTAGGGATGTGATTATTCTTGACAACGTTGGTGTTCTTGTTTTACATTGTAGTAAGATCAGTTATTTTTTCAAGATAGCTCTTAGTGATCTTTCTCTTTAACTATCTTTTCGGGAAGGAAAGGTCTCTAGGAGTTATCTTGAGGAGATGGCGGATAAGGGTTAGTATTCTATTTCCTTCTACTTCATCTTTTCTACCGAGTTTCTTCCTAGTAGGAAGATCTTTTTATAAGAAGATGATGTAGAAGGAACACTTTCTGACAAAACTTAAAGAGCACTGGTAGCCAATGTAGCCAAAGGAATAAACACAGTTAAATACCAATTTAGAAACAGAATTGCAGCCACAGGAAAGATTGGCACAGGTGTGAGTTTGTTGTGCTTCTAAATGATATGTTGGATGTTTGTTAACAATTTTAAATGAATCTTGGAAGTTATACCAAAAAAAGGAAATATTAAAAAAGAAAAAAAAAAACTATTGGAATTTTCACCAATAAAGAAAGTACACCAGAAAGCCAGAAGATTTCCTGAGATAGTTATTCCATGTTGGATTTGCTAAACTGGAAGTATATTAGTCCATGCTGAATATCAAGTTGAAGTAGGAACAATCTCTATCAAGTTGAGCTAGTACGGTAGATTAAAATTATTCGGTAGTCATGCATATTTAATTTTCATATGATCCAATAGGCTTTTACCATCAAGTTTGGTACTTATCACCAGTCTCACATAGTCCTCGCTGCTCAATGTCTTATAATTTGCTCCATTCTCCTCCATGAGATCTGTTAAAGGACCAACCACAGCCCTAAGGTTTGGACTGTGAAATGCAGCAATGGAAAGGCGCTATTTCTCCGAGTTCACAACGGCTCTCTGCTCAATGCTACTGTATTCTCCATTGCTCATTATCTGATTTCAAAGAAGGTAAAAGTGTTCAATATCACAAAATCTTCAATGAAAAAGATGACCAACAGCAACCCCTTTCTTGCTTGAGTGTTGTTGTATTATGGTCTAATTACCTCCATAACATCACCAATGTTGAAGATAATCGCACCGGGAATAGGTTTAACAGGTTCCCACTTACAGTTTTTCTTGATCTGCAGCCCTTGCACATCATTGACTTGAACCAGCAAGGTCAGTCCCGTTGCGTCCGAATATGGAGTGAGACCCATGACCTTATCTGCAAGCACACAAGGTGGATAGTAGTTCATTCTTATCCCATGTGTGCAATCCTCAAACATACTTGTGAGTTTCTCAGGGTCAATCCCAAGGTTTTTAGCCATCAACATGAAAAGGCTGATTGATACTTTGTGCAGCTCTGATGAGTACTTCTCCAAGGTTGATCTGATATATATATATATATACATATATATATATATATATACATATATATATATACATATATTTTCTTACAAAATTTCATTGTATTTAAATTCACTTGATCAAAATTTTTGTTTTAAAATGTTTTGTTTACCTGAAAGAAGGGGCAGTTTTAGGCCAGAGGCTCAACTTTCTCTGGGAGATTGGTAGGGGTAAAAGGAAGGGCATGTCACCCCAGTCAAGCTTTTGATCTTCAGAGACAACAAAGGCTTGGCCATAACCTTCAATACTGTTTGGTGGCTGTGCATATTGTCACGGGCCTAGAGATTTGGCGCAGCGGCACGGCCTGTGCGGCACCAAGGCGTTGCTTCAGCTCGCGCAAGCGCCCTGGTCAGCCACCACGACCTGCCCTCCCAAGGATACATGTTGACTGGTTTCGGCCTGCCATGACCTCGTCAGGGGAACGGCTCCAGCTCCCGACCAGTTTGTGCAGGGATGGCCAACTCCCTTCTTCATAGTCAAGTCCACGACCAGCGACAAGCACCTCGAACTGAACCGAGTCGACCTGCCTGAACTCTGAAGAGGTACCATCCTGTGGTCCTGCAAGCCCCTTCCCTGTAACCATTCCCAGTCAATGAATGTTCTTAGCCAACCAGCATGCGTGTCTTCTATGCTCATGGCGTCGTTAGGAATCGGATCGTGACAATATGCTATCTTCTCCTCTAATGGCAGCTTAAAGAACTCCTCACTGACCACTTTCATTTTCTCAATTGCCTCTGATACTCCTTGATTGATCAACTGTTTTGCCAACACAATTATGTTACAATTTATCCCTTTAATGAAGCATGATTATACATATTATGTACTATAGTCTTTATTGAAGATGAATTTATAAAATTAATTGGAAGTTAGTCCAATTATCAAAGGGTAAAGATGACAACCTAAATGTTACACTTATAATGTAATAGTGTAACTCATTTTTTTCTAATGTTTGGGAGCACGGTGTCTTGGACTTGGGATTTTTTAAATTTGTACTAAATTTTCTCTAATACCAAATTCGGTGCCACCAAACATATATATATATAAATGTTAACATGATTGAGTATCTAATTGTGTGCCTCTTTAACATGATTGAATATCTAATTGACTGATTAAGAAACATTGGGCTATAATGGGTTGTGAACAAAAGTGCGATATACCTGAAACAAACCCGAGTCTTTAGCATGACGAAGTTTTGATAATTCATCAATGTCACCGGGACGTTTACTCATGTCGATGACCGGAATTTGTAAAGACTCATCGACGGAAATTATGTCAAGTTCAACCTCCGGCTGAATATACCGATTGGGAATGTCCTTGGGCTTCTTGGATGCCAGTGTTTGCACATTATCAACAGGGAGTGAACCACCAAAGTCCCTTATCCCCACCTCAGTCTCCATTGCTCTATACTTGTCACACTTCTATTGCTAATGTTTTCTTCTTATATTTGGATGATCAATTTTTGTGTTTTATTTTTTGTATTTTTGGATGGATTAAAATGCCTTGAAATTCACATATTCTTGCCGACTACTATTTTTTGTTTTTATTTTAAGAAGAACTAGTATAACAACGTCCAACTGGTATGAAGAAGCCGTCTAGTTTTGGAAGCTTTTGAGCAAGTATCAAATTGCACAAGATTCTTCTCTCCTAAGAACTCTCATTCCGGTTTTAAGCAATGTATGTTGGTTATTTCTATAAAAAAAATATTTAGCCTGGTTTAACCTCTCCTCTCTCAAAGTAGAGGTGAGAGGCGAGGCCCGCTAAATGAGTATTACTTGACGTAAAACAGATAGTAAATTTGTTTTTACAGTTTATGAAATGATAAAAGGAAAGGATAAGCTCGGCCTAATTAGGTTCCTCTACATATTGCTTGACGTAAAATATATAATGGATTTGTTTTTACGAGTTTATGAAATGTTAAAGAATAAGATAAGCTCGGCCTAATTAGATTCATTCATATATTGTTTGACGTAAAAGAGATAGTGGATTTATTTTTACGGGTTTATTAAATGATAAAGAATAAGATAAGTTCGGCCTAATTAGGTTTCTCAATGTCAACGGGCCATCTCCGTCCGGTTTGGCAAAGTAAAATATGTAGCCTGTAAAAATAGTTTATTTACCCACTAGCTTGTAACTTGTAAAAAAGGATAATTTGCTAGTCCAAGTACAACATTTTGAAATGCATATAAATGGTACTTCTACTTTCACCACCTAGGTGTTTACAAATCTGCAATCTCTCCCTCTTCTCCAGTGAGTACATTGATGTTCCCCATCTTGGCCATTGAATCCATAAATGAAGTAAAGAAAAGTTCTTGATTATAGGCATAAGTCCACACATTTTTTTCTCTCTCCTTCAAAATCTTCATTGACCAACACATTATCGGATATTAACGATCCATCTCCTCAAATGATATTGTTGTGGAAGTAGTGGTTGTCGAACCTAGCCGGAGTCATCAAATCAAGTGGTGCCAATTCACTGTCTCTCCCTGATTTCGGACATATAGATCGTAGGATTCTTCTGAACTGTGTTTCTCTTACGATGGTACAAGTGTTCTTCAGTGTTTTGGTCATAAACTCTTTGCCTAAAGCTTAAACATCTTGCCTTTCCCATTGTGTGACTACCTATAGACAAACCCATGAAGATTACAATGTGATGGAAACTAGAAAGAGAAGAGAGGATAAAATTTTCCATAAATAAAACTGTTAAGAGGTTATTTTGTTCTTATCCGGTCATGCTATAGGGTTAAAGAGGTCTTTTGTTACAAAGGGTATTTGTCCCCATATCGGATTCGGATGGAAAGTGAAATGGTATAAATGGGTGGGTATGCAACATTACCCAAAAGTTTAAGTTTTTGGGTAAATGGGCAAGTGCCCACCTGTTACAGTTGGTATCAGAGTCACATCCAATTCTTGATCCGATGTCACGACAAGCGCCTGGCCTGGAGGCGGCTTGGTGTGTCATTTGGATAGGTAGGATGGCCCGACCGCGCAATGGGGATATTGCGAGTTCGGGTGGGGGAGAATGTTAAAAGGGGTATTTGTCCCCACATCGGATCTGGATGAAGAGTGAAAGGGGTATAAATGGGTAGATATGCAACATTACCAAACAACTTAAATTTTTAAATAAATGGGTAAGCGCCCACCCGTTACATCTTTTCACTAGGGTTTTAAAAGGGTCTTTTCGTGTGCTTTTCAAACTGCTAAATGACCATGGGTTGGTAGAAATCACGTGAGTGTAGGTTTCTCTCCGGAGGGTCTTAATGTAATTTACCCCAAAGATAATGTTTGGTTGGTGAGAAAATGACTAATGAAAAGCGTTCAAATTGGAATGTTATGAACTAACATAGGAAAGACCACATATAGTATTAAGATCACAAACTCCCTCTCATTTCCAAGTCTTCCATGACACAACATAATATTCATTTAGACTCATATATTTCTATATTTGCAGATTTGTGGAATGTGGATGTTCAGAAAATTACCTGATAAAGCAACCAAGTCTTTGATGTCAAGACCTGTTGTTGAAAATTGGCAATGAGGGTCTCTAAAGAGGAATTTGGAGCAGGTATGAATTGGTTGGCACCATTGAAACTTGCTTTTAAAGAGTCTCTCCTGCCCAAATAGACATTCCATCTGGGACCACCTCTCTGTTATATAAAAACAAAAAACCCACCAAAGATTGCTAAGAAGTATGACAGAGTATCAAACGTATGTTAATGGGATGACATCACGTGACACACACATAGAATATATTTATCGGTCACATTTGATTTATGTTGATTAATAGACCTATTTCAATATATATTAAGGAGGCTGCATCAAGTTAGACTCACGCGAGCTTTTCAAAAAAAAAAAAAAAAAAGTTAACTCACACGAGTATATCTATTATTATTATTATTATTATTTTAATTTATTTGCGTTGTTTAATCTGCCTATTTTGTGCTCAAGTAGCATTACTATATATAATATACATGCATGTGTGTGTAAAAACAAGACCTCGTCAAATAATCTGGGTCTAGCCCAGTGCAATATTTGTGAAAAAACAGCATTAACCCCCTTTTATGGTTCAATTTTTATTTTATGTGAAATTCAATTTTCACTTTGCAAGACTAATCATTTAGGCTTGTTTGATACACGATTTATTTTTGGTGTTTTGTTTTAACTTGAAACAAAATACGAGTTTTGTTGTAGAGTGTTTTGAATAGTAATGGAGAGCATGATTGGTAAAGTCCATTTGTTACAAAATTTTTGAAAACAAAAATATAAAAACGTGTTTGGTTAAAAAAGTTACAATTTTGAAAATATAATGGTTAGTTTAACAACGTTATTTAAAAAAAAAATAAAAAATAAAAAATAAATAAATTTTTGTTCATCGCTACATTACATAATTGGTGTTTCATACAAAACAAAATAGATTTTATCAATTATATTTTTTTCACTTTTTACTATTATAGTAGTCGACAAAAACAAATCGTGTAATAAACAGTCTTCCTGCTTAGTATGCGCTTTGTTTTAGGCGTTTTGTTTTTTACTAAAATAGAAACAGTATTTTTGCTGTAGGAGTGTTTTGAAAAAAAAAAAATCGAAAGCACATTGCCGAAAAACAAAAAACAGTAGAACAAAACCCATACAAAATGAGATTATTATTAGGTTTGTTTTTAGACAAATTATAGCCCTAGTAAGTACAAAATCTGTATGTTCATCTCCCTCGTGACAAAAACTAGCAATTAATTATCTCCAAAGCAATGAAAATTATATGCCCCTTATTAGCGGAATAATAATTTAAGGACTAAATTCGGTAGTTACCAAATTTAATTTATGGAATAGCGGAACCTATCATAATGTGTTATCATAACGTCATGTAATGAAACTCACAACCTCTCACACATAAATTGAATTTAAATGTTATCAAATTCAATTTCTAAATCACTCCTCATATCAAGTTTGCCATTTTTATTTGTACATTGGAGTCCGGATTTAAAACTCACAAGAGAGAGAGAGAGATGTACCGAAGCAACAGCGTCAAGAGTAGCAATGGCTAAAATATCAGCACATGAAAGAGTGTATGGACATGCCTCCTCCAAAATGTACTTAATCTCATCAATCACCTCAAATCCTCTTAGAGAGTCAATATTAGGCCCTGTTTGTTTTTCACTTACTATGCCCCCATAGTTGTCCAGTAAAACTGATGCATCACATGCCTGATAAATCAAATCAAATTTCATTATTCTTTTTCTACAAAAAAATTTAATCATATACTACGTATCAGATATAATGCTAGTCATTTGACTCTCCACATTTATAAATGTAGAGCTCCACGTCAGCCATATATTCATATTTGTGGCCAATCCAACCAATATGGTTGTCGCCAAAGGAAGAAAGGGCTTTTGGAGAAACATATTTCATGGGAAAATGCATAGGGATTGTCTAACGGCAAACACTCTCACCTCACATTTTTGAAGTAGAGAGTTCGAATCCCTTAAGACACGATAATTACCGTGCCCCGGTGGTGGATTATCAAGGGGCTCTAAGAGCTCCAACACCACCATCTTTGACAAATATATAGAAGGCGGACATTTCACCATGAAATTTCATGGGAAAATATATAGGTGATTGCCTAACCGCAAAACACTTCACCTCGTATTTTTGAGTTTGAAAGTTCGAATTCCTCAAGGCAAAAAATTTTCTCAGTAATTGCTTAATGCATGTGGGACCGTCCCTAGTGGTGGATTTTATAGGAGTGCTCTAAGAGCTCCGATACCACCTCCTTTGACATATATATATATATATATATATAGAGAGAGAGAGAGAGAGAGAGAGAGAGAGAGAGAGTTCACTATGACAAAACAATCTGAAAATGCAAGCGAAGGAGTGAGGCAGCCATCCGAGGATCTCTGAACACCGCAACTTGGACTTGGCGTCGAACAATCTTTTCCAGCAAGGGGCATGTTCGTTTGTAGTAATCCAGAACCAGAGGTAGTCCATCATCATAGCTCAAGCTTCTCACGCCATGGAAGATCAAAACTACTAGCACTGTAATGAATATTGATACTCTTCCTGTAAAAGCCATTACTGAAAATAGGTTCACGTACAGAACATTGCTCAGATTGAATTCAATGGCAAGGAAATGAGCTAGCAACCTAGCTAGCGCTATTATATTTATATATATAGATGGATATATACATAGTATATAGTTTGGACAAAGACATGGGAAGTTTTTTTCTAATGATTATGATGTCTGAATCTTTTCGTTTTTTCAAACCAACTTTATCTTAAAGACATTCATTCCTTTAATTTGGGCCTTAATCAAAAGTAGATGCAACCAACTGGGACTAATTTGTGTTTGCTTGGTTTAGGCATATATAAGAAGACATACATTATATATCTCACGTACAAACTTCCAATTATATTGTCAGCTGGGCCCAAGAGAATATATTCTAGTTACAACATCACCTAATTCATAGTTAGCCAATACACAAAACATATATATACAATGGTCAAATGGGTCCAAATCCAAATAATTCCCATAAGTAAGACATTTTTATTTGTCTTTATTTCATTATTTTTTTTTTGGAAAGTTTTAGCAAAACTCACAACATTTCACGGTAATACTATGCTTGGTTGGACCGTTGGAGGGGTATGGATTGAGGAAGAATGAAAAAGAGGAGGGATGTATAGCATTCTCTTATTTAGTTGGAAGGAAGTGAGAAAAAGGCGGAAGAAAGGAGGGAAAAAGTGAATAATTACTTCAAAAGAAAAAAAACTTGTTTTTTATTTTAATTTTCAACCAATCAAAAAAAAAAAAAATAAAACCCAAAAATAAAGGTTTCATCCATCATTTCTACAGTCTCTTCTATTTCCAATCAATTATACAAAAAGTGAGAAAACATCTTCCAATTTATAAGAATGTCTTGTCCATCTCTTGAAAGTAGATATCATACATTCATATCATCTGAACTAATGATATTGAGCTCCATTTGTTTCGATATAAAATATTTTTCTTAACAAATATTTTCTTTTTTCAGGTAAATTATTTTATTTATTTATTTATTTTTAACTTTTTCTGTGTTTGACAAAGGTTTAGATCGAGATTGAAATTGAGTTCATCGGGCGGGGCGTGTGAAATAATTTGTTAAAAATTGAAGAGTGAGTTATTTTTATTATGTTTTAATATATATATAAATTTTTATAAATATTTTACGACAACCAAACACCAAAAAAATAAAAAAATATTTTCTAAAAAATAATTTACATACAAACAAACTGAGCCTGATAGTGGATAGATATTACAAAAATGATTGAATTTGGGTTGGGTCGGGTCAAAATAAAAGCAGGGAGAGGTATCACATGTTTCTCAGCTAGCAATCCAAATAAAAAATGACTTAGCAAAAAATAAAGTTAACTAAATCCGTAATAAAGAAAGCAGAAATATACTAGAAGCAACATAAAATAAATAAATAAACAATGATAGATACTGAAATTGCCTTGATTGTGTTGATATTGTACGTATTGATTGGGATGACTTGTATTCAAGGTTGCTTTTGTTGAAAGATCAAATAATCATATTTTGACAGCACTTAACCGAAAAAAAATTAAAATAAAAAATAAAAAAATAGTATGAATAAATAATGTAATTAGGCATGACTGGCATATATAAATATTGCAACTTGCATATTAGTATATACTTTGACTGACGAGATCTAAGGGACACTTCAAGATTACTTATAGCAACCAACATACTGAAATTGGAGGAAACAAAATAAAAACGAAATTATATATGTTCGGTTAGTTTTTTGAAAATCGTTCTTGAGAATTTAAAAAGTAATTTTTAAAAAAAATATATTTTCAAAAAGTAGTTCTCATAAAAGAAAATTCAAAAACTGCAACAAATATAATTTTACGAAAATATTGTTGATACACTCCTAAGAATAACTTTTTGATTTTTCTATTTTCATGAGCCGAAAATAAAAAAATTGTATAAAAACATTTTTTTTCCTATATAGTTTGATTTTCTCCTATTCTGGCATAAAGCGGGGCTAAAGCGAGTACAAATTCGAAAGTGGGAGTGTACAAAGGGCAAAATTAAATCACAAATAGTGGAAATGGGAGCGAGAGTGAGCGTGAGAACGGAAGCGCACTCGGAACATAAGAGCGACACCTATTGAGAAAGATTATGTGACTTGTGCTCCGTTTGGTAGGAATGAAGGAAAAGAGGTGGATGAATGGTAGGAAGGAAGAAACAAATTTTCTTCGTTTGGTAGAAGAGGCAAGGAGAGAAGTTCGATGAGCCATCCTTCCTATTTCACAAATTTTTATCGTGTAAAACACGAAGGAAGAAAAAGAGGAAAGGACATAATCTCTTCCCAGATGTTTTATTTATCTCTTCTTTTCTCCATTCTATCCAAATTTCTTCCATCCTACCAAATGGAAGAGTCTAATATAGAGTCCAAATTTTGAAGTAAGGAGATCAAGCTTATTACTGTAGTTTCTTTTGTCAGCACCAATATTTGATATGTTACGTCTGCATACACTACATTATGTAAACTCAATTACTTGAGAAGTTCAAGCTTAGCATTTGCCTCTTTGTGTGTCAATTTTAGCAACATCAAGCCTGCTTTTATTAGTTATTTGGCAAAATTAATTGTGAACAAAACTTGTGATTGTTATTGTCACCTAAAGCGAAAGAGGAAAAATAAAATAAAAAATAAAAAAAGCAAAAGAGGATAAATAAAAGGAAAGAAGAAAGAATAGTCGGGCAAGCATGCATAACAATTTTGTATTGGCTAAGTTCACGAGTTGGAGATAAGCGGACTTAAACTGCTAGCATCGATAGCAAGGGAAACCACTGCCTCTCAGGTCCCCCAACTGATTCTACCACATAGGCCAATGATATACAATAACTCTCCCGAACACAGTTTACGCCTTTCATCATACTATGTGAGTCCACCACAATGCATCCCATGGGTGCAAATGGTTCCGCTGAAGTCTTGTACTTAAATACGGAGTATCATTATTCTAAAAAAAATAAAAATAAAAAATAAATTTAAGTGGTAAGAACATATTGAATGCATACTTCGTATGTGCCATGGTGAGAAAAAGAATATTGTTTTATGTAGAAAGTAAAAAACAAAAAGATACATCAAAACTAAAATAGAATAAAATAACAAGAAATTATTTAAAAATTTAACATAATAAGAAATATGATTGATAATAGAAAGGAGTAATTTAATAAACGACAAGTTATTTGTGTCGTATTACAAATACGACCATCTTCAAGAAGTATGGATGAAAAATGCCACTTTAACAAAATGTATTACAAAATATATGACAACTTTGTATTAGTAAATTTATTTATTTTTTTTTTTTTCGGAAGGTTTTGTTTTAGTAATTTCGTATTTGACAAATACCTATACATTTGGATCCAAATTACCCATCACTAATAATTTTAATTCTCTCTTTCTGAAAATACCTATACAAGGGCTAGACACCCGTCCAACACTCCTTTGAGTGTGTCCTGTATTTTTTTAATATATTGGTTATGGCGCGACATGGCTAGGACATGCCAGAGAGGAACAAGAAGAAGAGGATCGCGCCGGAGGACATGCCGGAGAGGAAGAAGATGAAGAGGGACACTGATGTGCGATGAAGATCTGTGCAACAGTTAATGCGGCTATCATGCATATGTCCAAATCATATATATATGATTATATATATCAATTAAAAGAAAAGATTGTAAAGAAATAGTAGGGATGAGAGAGCATCACCGAAAGAACATTGCCGAAAGAAGAGAGTAGTGGGGCATGAACTAGTGAGATGAAGAGATAGAAGAAGGATTAAAGTGGCGCGATGTAGAGGCATGGAGACAACATCTTCTCAGCGGACATACCTGAGGCCACAGTAAGAAGACACGCTTCTTTAGGATCTGTTTGGCAACAAATAATGTGTTTTGTTGAATATATATATATATTGTAACGACCCGGTCCTTTGCCTTCCTTTCCTTTTTCCTGAAATTTTATGAATGAAATTTTCGTTTAATTTTCTTTTTTGAGCTCTGTTTCGTGTCGCTTAGTTTCATCTCGAGTGCTCAGAATTGGTTTCTGAGACTCTTTCATGTGAATTGACAACTATCTTTGAGAACCGAGTCATTTTCGTATTTTTCGTTTTTCGGACACTATGCGCTATTTCGTCTTTTCCCTATTCTATCATTTTCCCTATTTCGTCTTATCTCCGTTTGTCAGTTTTTGGCACAACCTCACTTCTCATGCTCGAAGTTGGTTTTTGACTTCACGTGCCTTCATCTTGAGTGGTTTCCTCGAAATACGTATCTTTACTTTTGCAAAAAAGTACTCTGGTTGCTCCTTGTGTCCACAGGGGCATAGATGCACAATTCTTCAGAATCTTTTTCATTTCTTGGGGTGTTTTTCGTAAATATCTTTTGAAGATATTTTATTTCAGGGGCATCTAAGAAAATATCTTTTGGAAGATATTTTCATTCTGGGGCAATTTCGCAGTTAACCCTTTTTGTAGGGGCCATTGTGCAATTAACGAAAGTTGTTGCAAAAATGTCTCGTCTGGAGCCTGGATCCTCGTACAGGATTCATTTTCACTTTTCATTGACTCATAAATTCATAGAATTTCCTTCTAGTCATTTTTCTCCAGTTTCAGAGTTTCTGGACCCGGTTGCCGCCGAACTTGTTCGAGGCATAACTTTCTGATCGGGACTCAGTTTTCAACGTCGTTTCTTCCGTTGTTTATATTTTCTCATTTTGAATCTTTTTTGTTCATGGAGTTTTGCCATTTGAGCGCGTTTGCTTAAAATCCACTTTTCCGGACCCGGCGGAGCCCTTTCAGGGCAGTTTTTGAGACTTACTATAAATAGGATACCCTAAAGTGAAAAATCAGATTTTGGTCATCTTCCCCACCTCTCTTGGCCGGATCTCCTAGTAGCCATGGCTGCCACTTTCTCTCTCCTCCTTTGGTCCACTTTTCCTTGGTAAAAATCATTCGGCCTTAGCATTTATTGCTTCCCTCGACGTGCTCTACCTTTTGCCCTTATTAGAATCCATTTCCGACGATTTTTTGAGTTCGGGTTTGGAGTCAAGTTGAGATTTTCATGGGGCTTCTTGAGGATTCTTGTTCACGGTGTTGTCCCCGACAAAACCTCTCGGTATCGTCGAATTCGGAACACTTTTATTTTGGTGGGCCTTTAGGATTTTCATCTCAAATTGAGGTAGGAGGTGTTATAGATTTAATTCTTGTTATATAACATGCTATTGATGCTTATACAACTTGATTGCATGCTTAAATATAAAATCTAGAGATTTTATTATTTATTTTTCTTGTACGGGATCTAATTTCCCAGTTGCTCATGACTTGGTTTAAATATGTAGCATGATTTTATATTACCCCTTGATATGCTAATTGTCGTGTATTAAAATTGGAACATTTGAATAAGTACTAAAGATTTTATTTAATATTTATCTTAGGTGAAAGATTAATTCACATGGCCTTAACTAGCTTAAAATCAATATGTGTTAGCATATTAAATTAGGCCTTAGCATGCTCTCTATCATAGTTGAATTTGAAAGTAATTGGAGGTGTTTTGAAAGTTAGTAATTATTAATTAATTTAATTAATTAATTTGCCCCGAGTGCACTATTCACTCTATTTGAATTCCGACTTGATATTCTTGATTTACATGCCATATAGCTTCACATATATTTGATTTAGAATATTCGGTTAGGTTTTGAAACCTTTTATTTAATTAAATTCCATGTTTAAGATTTAATCCTCACGGTGATATACAACTTGGAATTGTATTGTGCCATGCTAGAAAATTAAGTTTAGGTATAGTTGTCCGCATATATTAAATTGAGATTAATTGCATGACAATTGCAACTTTTAATTTATATTTAACTTTAGTGAAAGTTTAATTCGCATGGTCGTAAATTGAATGAAATAAACTTGTAATGTGATATTACATTAGTCCTTGGCATGTTTTTCAACATAGGTTAATTTGAGAGCATTTGGTTAAGTTTGAAAATCTAGAGATTTTAATTAAAAGAATTAATTAAAATCTATTTTGTGGTCCCATTAGCTTAATTAAGGTTTTAACTTGATGTTTGTATTGGCTATGACTTGTTACTAGTATATATTAATTTGGGACTATCTGAAGTTGTTTTAGAACCTTGGGATTTAAATTAGTATTATTTAATGAAAGTTCTACTTTGTTGTTCTAACAACCTAATTGAGTTTTAGAATGAATATAGGTGGTGACATTGTCATGTCCTTTAACATGTATTAAATTGAGGTTAATTGGAATTGAATCAGAATCTTGAGAATTTTATTTTGTTTATCTATTTAAATTCTATCAATTTGCTCCATGATCTAGTTGTGTTTTAGAAGTGGTTTCTATATTCAAATCATGGACTTAGACTTGTTGTATATTTATTTGGTTATGTTTTGAACATTAGATAATATAGTTGCTATATTTGTACTCATGAGAATAGGTTTTACTTATTGAATATATTGTTACATTGTGTAATGATTTGCACACTTCGTATTTAACATCTTTTATGTATAGCGTGTAACGAATCGCACACTAAAGATTCGACATTCATCATATCATATTAGTTGTGGATTTAGAGCATGTATTGTATAGGTTTCCAAATTTGGTTGTGCTTGGTAGATAGTTGATTTTCTTGCATATTCCTATTGATATATGCGTTGTTGCACAACTTGTTGATTTTGGAAACTTAGGGATGTCATTGTTTGACTATGGCTAGGACGTGGTTCTAGTACGAGGGATAGTCCCTCTATATAGTCTAGTGCACACATAGGGAGGTTACCCATGGGCTAGTAACCCTAAAGTAACTATGTTGTCGGTCTGATCCGACGTGACGTCTGAGTATCCACTTTGTTTGACTTCGCATTTCATTTTCAAGTTGATAACTAGATGATGTTGTAACTTGTTGTTCCTTATTTGTCTTTCCATTTTAAGTTACATGATGTTAACTTTGCGAAATTGTGCTTTATGTGTTGTATTGGAAGTCCCAATGTTGGTTAAAATACATCGATATTGAAAATTGTGTTTTGACGTTCTAACATAGCTTAGAAATGATCCTATTGATTCATTTAGAACTTAGATGCTAGTTGGCATGACCCACTTCGGTTATTTTGTGCTTTAGATTCTAAGTTGATGGTTTTGAGAACTTATACCTTGTTGCATTGTATAACATGCTCTTTTGATGTTGAATTACGTGGATAATGTAATTCTTGTTAACTTGTATTCAAATATGCTTTTGTCATGTTGTATGGATTTCTCTAGACTTTGTTCAATTACATTGATAATGTGACCCGTGGTAACTACAAGCTTGTTGTATTAATCGGATTACTCCAACTTTGATTTGTCTTATTCATGTATTATATCATGATTCTTGTTGCTTTGTATAACATGTTTCTATGTTGTTAAAATGCATTGATGAAGTGATTTATGCTAGAAACACTCTAAGGTAGCTTAGGATGCTCCCTGAGTCTCATTTCGATATAGACGTTAGGTGGTATGAACCCCTTTAACATGATTCACCTTAAGGTGATAAATTTATAAAATGCTAGGTCGATACATGCTCATCTCCTACGAGTAGCTTTATGTTACTCACTCCTACGATACTGGGGCATATTTTAGGTACGAAGACTTGGTTTGTGAAGCCTAGCATTCCTTGGATGTCGTGTAGCTTTCAAGTTTTCATTTTATGCAAATGTTAGCATGAAATGTCATTTTGTAGACTTATATGTCAAAATATGTATATTTGATTCCATGTATGTAATGTGTACTTAAATACACTCCTTTCAATGTATTTGATATGTATGAGATGAGGCCGGAGGCCAATGACATGTATATTGTATTCTATGCAACTTTTTAGCTTCATGAAATGTTATGAAAACCTTGAAAAATCGCAAGCCATTGCTTCACCATGGTTGCATCGGGTGTGGGAATTCCATTTTCATTCTTTTATAGGGTCTTATAAATCTTGTTTGAAGTGTGGCCAAGGGTCAAACGATCATTTGATCCCATTTTGTATTTTTGGATTCTGAGTTTTCATTCCAAGTTCCATTTTCGCCTTTTTGCCCGTTGGAGGGTCGGATTTTGTATCGGTGGTATTTTTAAGTCGTGGACCATTGTAGCACATCCAAATAGATAAGTTACGTCTGCGTGCATGGTCGTTTTCGGGCAAAACCTTATCGTTTGTGTTTTGAGCCTCTTGTGAATTCATTTCGCACTTTTTTTGCATATTCTGATCTAGGGGCATTATAGACTTTTCACGGTAGTTTTATTTTCTTCTTTCAACATGGTTGAATAGAAACATGATTTTAAAGGGGGTTTCTTTTCCGTGTTTTTCCAGAAAATGTCGTCTTGATATCGGAAATCGCTTACGAAGTTCAACTCTTAGTTTTTCAATTTAGCAATTTTTTGGACCTCTATGACCAGATTTCATGGAGGGGCATTTCGGGCATTCTACATTGCGTTTTTTTTTTTTTAATTCTCCACATGTCATGTAGAAAACTCAATTTTGAGGGGGGTTTATTCTTTCTGTTTTTGCAAAAAAATTCATCTAGGCCTCCAAATTCAGCCTCTGTTCTGGATTTTTCTGAAAAATAACCCCACAACAGCTTTATGGGCTGCTGCTGCCAGCCATGTGTGCACCCAGCGCGCGAGCGGCGTGCATAGGCGCGCGCATGGGCATGGGGGCTGTCATGGCCTCCTCGTCGGGCTGCCGCGACGTCAATTCTTCTTTTGGGCTTTTCTCCTTCGTCCGGACTCCGATTCAAGTGAATTTTTTTTTGAACTTGACTAATTTTTCGTTGTCTTTCCAACGGTGTGCTTGGTTGCACCCGATTCTTCCTGGATAATTACCAGTTTACCATTTTTGCTTTAAGTGCTTGTTTTTCTTCGTCATGCCGTTTCTCCTTCGTCTGGACTCCGAATCATGCGATTCTTGAGTCCATCTTGATTAGTTTTTCGTTGTCCTTCCAGCGGTGTGCTCTGTGGCACCTGAATCTACAGTTTTTAGAAATAACTATTTTGCCCCTGGGGGCTTATTTGTCATATTTTCGATCTTTTGCTTCCACATCAGTTATTGTTGAGTTCCACGACCTCATGGAAGGTCGCTTAGACTTCTTAGAGTTTTGTTTTATGTTTTCGCTTCCGCATTCGGATCCGTTATCGGATCATCGTTACGGTTCATCACAGGACACGCTGGCCTAAAAACCAGGGTTGTCACACACACACACACACACACACACACATATATATATATATTTGTATGTTAATGTAATTTAGGCTGCGAATCTTTAAAAAAATATACAATCTATGTGCTTGAACTAATTTAAATGTGTTTGGTTTATTATAAATGCATAAGAAATTGAGTAAAGGTTATGTTTTTTTTTTTTTTTTTTTTAGATAATAAAAAATATTATTATTTTATTGCCGTGTTTGTATTCTATTTTTTTGAAATTTGTCGTATCGCTTTATCCGTGTCGAATAGTACCCGTGTCCGTGTCTGTGCTTTGTAGCTAAAACCTTATGAACCACCCACCATTTTTTCGGCTAGAATTGGTTTGCACAATGGTAAGACTAAAATATTTACGTTAATAAAATTGTGTGCTCAACCCTCGATTTTCTACAACCAAATTGTGTGCTCAACTTTGTTAGAATTCTCCATCTGCATGACACCGTTTTCATAGCTTCACTGCTTCCGTAACCTTCTCTGTGTTAAAATTAAATTCATGCCATGTTTACAGGGGCAGCTCGAGTCTTAGGCGCTTAGGCGGCCGCCTAAGGCCCCAGCCAATAAGAAGGCCCCAAAATATTATAGTTCCCTATAAGTTATATTGTAAGTGTTTCATAACATTATTAAACACTAATTCCAAAGAATTTATTTTCTAAAATAACTTTTTTTTTATTCTCTCTCTCCTCATCATCATTCACGTTTTTTAATTAAGCTTTAACCAAGTTTATCTCCTAAAATAACACATTTTTTTCTCTCAATTTCTCTCTCTCCTCCTCATTCACGATTGTTTAGTAAACCCTACCCAATACACACACTTAATATAGGCCTAAATATTTATATTCTTAAATAATAATTTATTCTCCCCTCTCTTAGCAAACTTAAAAGTTACAAGTCATCTCCCTCCTTAGTTCTCTCTTATTACAACTTTACAATTTTCTTTCTTTTTAACTTGAGGAGCGCTGAAAAGTGCGCATTTAAACCCCTTAAGCTTGAACGTTCTGGTACCTTATTCTATCTTATTTTCCCATTTTAGTCTAATTTTATGTTATTTCCCTTTTCAGGCACTTATCCCTAAAATAAGTTAATTCAGCTAAATTAGAGCATAAAAGATGCAATCTCAAACTCAATGGAAGAAAGGAGCAAAATGGAAGCAAGTTGGTGAAAGAAGCCCTCTTAGATCGATCGATCCAATCTCAGATCGATCACACAGTGATCATTCCAACCATGCCAAGATGGATCGAGCCTTTTGTCTTTATCCTCAGCAAAATATCTTCTTCGATCGATCCAACATTCCTTCAATCGATTGAACATCTTTGATCTTATCCTCACCTACCACTTTTGTCCTCTTCCCAAAAATATCTTAACCTTGTCTTTATTCTAAAAAGGCACCGCTATAGTTCGATCGATCGAATCAACTTTGTGATCGATCGAATCTCCTCAAGTTGAGTGTAAAGTTGATTTCAAGCCAAATTAAATGTGTGCTCATGGTACAATCATTTGGAGGTCCTAGTGCACTAGGTTTAACCATTGGGGGTGACATTTGAGCTACCTATATAAGGATTTTGGCTATTGTTAGTAGAGAGGTTGGTTAGTTAAAGAGACTTGGCTAGAGATTAGAGAGAGATATACACAAATTGGGAAAGTTCTTCCTCTCTTCTAGGGTTTCCACCAAGTAGGAAGAAGATCATTTCTAGCATGGAGATAGCCCTTGAGGGTTGGATAACAACATCAATGAGTGGTTAAACATCTTCTTGGGGCTAGAGTTAGCCCTAAGCATGCCTCTTAGACCTTGATGATTTGTAATTAATGGGGATTAGTGTTGTAATTCTTACCTAGATCTTTGATATATATATATATATATATCTTATTTTTACAATAATTTGTGTAGTTTAATACTTCTAATTGATCATTTAATTCTATTCATATGTCTATGTATGCTAGAATGGATGTTCATGTGTTTATCTCTAGATTTTGTTACATTGATGCGTGTCTATGTGTGTTGATATTATGAATCTAGTGATAGTCAAGGCATGGTGCTTAAATGGAGTACTCTTGTGTTTTATTTGAAAGTTCATACTTATTTCTTGATGGATTGTGCCACAACCTTAGTTTAATTAGTTTAATTTTCATGTCACTAGCTTAGTTGTAATGTAGTTGCTTCACTTTCTTAGATAGGTGGACAATCCATTCTTGTTGTTTGATATTCCATGCTTATGAAAGCAAGTAGTATATTTCTCTAATTTTATGATGTGCATTGATTGTGGGCTTATGAAAGGATTAATGGCTTAATTTGATATGTTGTTCTATTCACTAGATTGGCTAGACAATGTATTCTTACTTGGCCATCCATGCTAATGTTTCAATCAATGGCACAAATTTTCATTTACAACACAATTTCCCCTTAATCCATCATAAATTGAATGTCTAGGAAGGTGGTGCGTAGTTGTGAACTCTATGACCCAAGACTCCTCTCTCCTATTCTCTACACCTTACTTAATTTGGTTGTGTTACATTGCATTTGTTTAGTTTAAATTGTAATTTAACTCAACCAATAAACCATCTTTTGATCACTCGACCTACTAATCCAACATTGTTTCCATACAAATACTGCTTCTTTTCCCTTGGGACAATCCCTACTCACCCTATCTATATTAGTAGTTAGAGGTAGTAGTGGCATTCTATAAATTCAAAATTTGCCAAACTACACACTTTTTTGCTTATTACAAGACGGCATACCAAGTTTTGGCGCCGTTACCAGGGATTGGCAACGCCGTATTTTGGAAACAATTAGGAATTAGTACTCTTTTGATCGTTTCTTTATTTTCTTTTACTTTAGTTACTTATTGTGTTTGTTCTTGATTGGCTAGGTGCATTGAGTAAGGGAAGTTTAGTAAAGGGAAATTCCAAAGTAAGAAGGAGCAAGCTAAGCTATGCAAAAGCATAAAAAGCTAAAAATCTAAAAATTTGCAAAGCAAGGCAAAGCAAAACTTGAAAAATAATTTGAAGTTGCTTAAGGATCCTTTGTAAGCTCTTCCAACTCTATCTCTAGTTAAATCGTCGGCCCGCGTGGTGGCAAGTTTTTAAACTCTTAGCTAAATCGTAAGCCTGCGTGGAGGCAATTTACTTTTCTTGCATACTGTTCAAAGCATGGGAGTATGGGAACAATGTATGTGGAGGTTTGCTGATTGATTTATTACGGAGGCGAAGTGATTGCTACGTACTTGTTGCTAGTTGTTGTTTTGTTCGTGCATGCATGGTCGTAGGTCGTTAAAACCTACTCTTGTCCCACTTGATTTTCATCTTGAATCGGTTGTTCGTAATCCTAGGGGAAGGGGTAGCTCTCATCACTCCATTTCATCAATGGAGGACATTAATGAGGACTATGTGGAGGACCTTGGTCACATTGACCAACAAGGTATCCTCCACCCAAATGTGCATCATGACAACATTCAAGTACCATTTGGCATGCTAAGACCATTCATTCCACAAAAACAAGGCTAAGTTCCATTGGGAATGCGTCGACCAATTTTTGTTACACCCACACCTCCTGTTGCTCAAGTGAATCATGGTGCTCATGTCGAACCACCAATTATGAATCCTCCTCTTGCTTTAAGAGATTGATACATGCCAAATGAGTACAATGCACCGACATGCATTCAATTACCCCCATTTAGAGCACACCATTATGAAATTAAACCCCAAACCATTCAAATGCTTCCCAATTATCATGGACTTCCAAGTGAAGAACCTTACAAGCATTTGGATGAGTTTCTTGAAGTGTATTCCCCTATGAAATACATTGACATACTAGAAGAAGTTTTAAGACTCAAACTCTTTCCTTTCACCCTTAAAGACAAAGCAAAATATTGGTTCAACAATCTAATACCTTTTTCTATAACTTCTTGGGCAAAAATACAACAAGAGTTCTTGAAAAAGTATTATCCTGTTTCAAAGACCAATTCAATGAGAACCTCAATTCAAGAGTTTTCTCAAGGGGATAGGGAATTATTTCATGAGGCATGGGAGAGACTAAATAACTTGCTTAGGAAGTGTCCACATCACGACATTCCTAAATGGAAATTGGTCCAATTTTTCTTTGAAAGTTTATCGGACAATTTTAAAGGAATGGTTGATGCTTCTATGGGTGGTTCTTATCTTGATAGGCATGAAGATGATGTATGGCGCTTATATGAGAGCGTGAGTGAGAATTCAATGCGATCCTTGTCTTCCTAAAATGGTAGAAATCTAGGTGGAAGGAAGAATGTCGGCTTATATCAAGTTAACAATTCCAATGACATAGCTGCCAAAGTCAAGTCTTTATCTCAAAGGTTTAATTAATTTTTTATCAACCACAATTCGGTGAATCAAGTGTCTTCCTCTCTTAACCATTCTCATCATAATTCCAATGAAACTTACATGACTTGTTCTAGTGTCTTACATTCTACTTCCAATTGTCCCCATGGACATGTGCAAAGTGAGCACCATGAGCAAGTGAATGCCGCATTTGTCAACCAAGGGAAAAATCGCTATAGCACCCATTACAATGCCGGGTGAAGGAACTATCCAAACTTCTCTTGGAAAAGCCAAGGGGAAGGCTCAAACCCTCCCCAAAGTGGTTTTCAAGGAAAGTATGTTCTGCCCCCAATGCAAAGCCATGGTTCCTAAGGTTACAGATCATCATACCAAGCACCACACAGAAACCAATTTTCAAACACTTATTTTCCAAACCAATCTTCATATTCTCAAAGGAATTCAAGGAGTCTCGCATTTGAGGAAAAAAGTGTTGACAACTTTGGGTACTTTAGAGGCAAACACCCAATTACTTCATTCTCATTCCCAATCTATTGCGAAGCTAGAAACCCAAGTTGGGCAAATAGCTAGTACATTGAATGCTAGGGAAAAGGGGAAGATGCCTTTGAATCCACCACCAAAGTAACAATTTGTTGTGGAGACCAATTCCTCCTCGGAAGGTCACACAATTGAACATGTTAATGCAGTGACAACTTTAAGAAGTGGAAGGATTATGGATAATCAAGTTGGTATTCAAAATGAAGAGAGTGAACCGGTGCAACAAAAAGTTGACATCCATCCCGTTTCACATCCTATTCCTCCTTCATTGCATGTGAAAGATTCTTTTGTTGACAATGATTTGAAAAATTCTTGTGTTGACAAAGCTGTGAAAAATGATTTTAACAAAGTTTTCGAGCCAAAAGCTCCATTTCTGGATGCCTTAAAAAGATCAAATTCTCTTGAAAAACAACAAGGCAAAGTAAATGAGATAATTGATGTGTTTAGGCAAGTGAAGATCAATCTTCCCCTCTTGGATGTAATTAGACAAATTCTGCCTTATGCCAAGTTTTTGAAAGATCTTTGCACCCTTAAGAGGAAGAATAAGAGCCAAGCACCAAAAAAGGTTGTTTTAACCGAGCAAGTAAGCTCCATTTTGCAACATGACACACTTCCAAAATTTAAAAACCCCGGTTCACCTACTACTTCTTGCATCATTGGTGACCATGTCATTAATCGAGCTCCTCTTGATTTAGGAGCAAGTGTGAACCTTCTTCCATATTCAGTGTATATTCAATTGGGCTTAGAAGATTTAAAACCGACGTCGGTAGTGTTGCAACTAGCCGATCGATCCATTAAAAAGCCCTAGGGTATAATTGAGGATGTGTTGATCAAAATTGATAAGTTTTTCTTCCAGGTCGATTTCGTAGTCATGGATACGGAACCAGTCGCAAACCCTAACAGCCAAATTCCTGTTATCCTTGGCCGTCCCTTCTTGGCAACCGCTAATGCCAACATAAATTGTAGGACGGGGATAATGAAAATTTCATTTGGGCATATGAAGGTGAAGTTGAACATTTTCAATCCAACTCCCAATTCTTTGGATAAGCATGAAGATGTGTGTGTTGTTGAACAATGTCTTGAAAATGAATCTACCAAAAAGGAGTCTTTGCTTGATATTAAAACTTCAAAAAGGTTATCTTCTAACAAGTCTTCGAAAGATGTTGTTTTTAAACTAAGTGTTGCAAGGGCATGGAAGCCCAAGGATTTGTTTGTTAAAGGACCATCAACTCCATTTGAATCAAATCCAACAAGTTCTCTAGGGAATAGTTTGTTGGGTAGGGTTCAAAGTTCATTTTACCCCATCAAGGAGGGGATGCATAACAAGATTTTTGATCCGGGCTAAAAGAGCCCAACGTCTTGTTAGAGACGTTAAACACTAGTGATTCGTAGGGTTTATAACCCTATTCCTCCCTCATTTCTATTTTACTTTCATTCCTTGCATCGTCTAGATATATTCTGGGATCATAAACATTGTTTGGGATTTTGATAGAGAATGCATGCACTTTCATTTTTGAATTAGGCATTTAGTGCCTGTTCGATCGATCACAAAATAAGTTCGATCGATCGAACATCATCTCTGCATACAATCATTTCTCTGTTCCATCGTGCGAAAATTCTCTGCATATTTCATCTCTCTATGTATCGTGCGAACTTTATCTCAGATCGATCTAAGAATTCCTAGATCGATCCAGTTTTCCCTTGGATCGATCTCAATTCCATACTTAGAAAAAATTTTGAAACTTTGAAAAATACCTCTCTGTGTATCGTTCGAAGATCTTTGCAGGTTTTCACCTGTTAGATCGATCGAGTTCCGATCAATCAATATCCGATCGATCTATGTTCTCTTATTTAACTTTGACTATTTCAATTTCAAATTTCAAAAATCCAAAAATATTTTTCAATTAAAAAATAAATAATAAATAAATATATATATTTTTCAAAAATCCAAAAATATTTTCAATTTTCAAAAATTCAAAAATATTTTGTCGTCTTGTGGGTTCGATTGATCCATTCATCCTCATGATTGATCAATTTTCGATCGATTGAACATGTCAGGATTAATTTTTTTTAAAATGACCCAAGGGTCATTTAGATTAATTCTTACATCGATCTAAAGCTCTTCCTCTATTTCCTGGCGACATTCCTTCGTTTTCCCCACCTCTGGCGAAACTCTGGCAACATCTCAGAAGCTTCAAAGCTTCCTTCTTGGTCCCGATCTCATCTTCTCTCTCTTGGTCCACTGCTCTCCCATTTTTTTTTTTTTGGTAAGTTCTTGGTTTATCTTTCCATTTTCGAAGTTAAAACAATTATTATATCTTGCCATGTTTGATTTTGAGCTTCTATGTTTGAATTGTTTCCATCTTTTTAGCTTGAAAGCATGTGTATACATATATGTATATATGTGTATATATTTTGTTTTTAAATTTGATTTTGGGGGTCACGTGGCGATTTAAGCGACCATTTGTGCTTTGTTGAGGTGTAGAGGGTGTCACGAGATCATTTGGATGCCCCCGTGTTGTCTACGTCACGGATCTGTGACCGTTCATCTTTTTCCACAGGTTCGATCAATCAAACCAGTACCATGATCGATCATGGTACGATCGATCCAACTTGGATCGATCACATTTTTCATGATTAATTGAACTTCACTGTTTTTGTATATTGATGCCCTTGCACCCTCATTTGTGTTCAAGCTATTATGTTTATACCCAATTCCTGTGTTTTCCACATTGGTTGCATTCCACACTTATCATGTCTAGCATGTTTCACATGTTTGAACATTTAAAGTTTATACTTGGCTGCATTACCACTTGCATGAATAGGTTCATGTACATATATTCTGAGTTTGTCTATCTTCACCTGACAAGCATGTTTCTATCTATTGTGCTTCAATTCTGTATTTCATATACTATTTCCTGTTACTAACTTCATTTGCAAGTGTTTCTTTCTTTTTGCAGACCATGACTCGGTATAAGACCATGGCAAACCGGACATATGATCGACGAGTCTGGCAGCGGGTAAAGGAGCCTGAGGAGCTAGCTCCTGCTCAGGAAACCGAGCGCTCCTCCTCTTCTGCAGCTGCCTCTTCATCTTTATCAGCTCAGGAGGCCGAGCACAAGCCACTTCCTTCACCTATTCTAGCACCATCACTGGCACAGCCTGGCATGGTCCATGACCGGGTTGAGCCCAGATATTCACACCTTTTAGTGGCGCACGAGTCAGTATTTGATGAGACATTTCTTGCCCGGTGATAAGCGCCGAATATTGCATATTTAAGCGCCCTTATTTACATTAGTTGAGTCCATTTATGGTTTATATGTATAAATTTTCTCTAAGTTCTGTGTTTCTATGAATTTTCAGGTTGCATTCCAAATTGGAAATAAAATGGAAGTTTTGAGGCTTTCTGTAAAGATCAGGTCATTCCGGGCTGTTGCACCCGATGATTGCCGAGGAGAATATGCTAAAGGAGATCCAGGAAGCCTTCATCAATGTAAAAGAGAAAAAAAGGGGCCAATGCTAATTCCATATGGGAGAAGTCCAAAGAAAAAGAAGTAAAAAATGCAAACTGATGCACCTTCAAGCGCTCGAAGCACCACCTTCGAGCGCTCGTGCAACACATACGAGAAATCCACGTGAGCCGATCCATGTCATATGTAATACCCCTAATTTTAAGGGATAGTTTTGGAATTTGTTTTAATTATTTATGTGCATTTTTAATACATTTATTTGCTTGCTTTAATTAATTAATTATTTGCTTATTTGATTTACTTTATTTTAATTCAATTAAATTGTGTTTTCTTTAATTAATTGCTTAATTTGTATTTTTGGTTTGTTACATTAATTTCAATGTATTTCTCAAGTTTAATTAATTACGTGCTTAGGTATTTTCATTGTTTTGGTAATTAGGGTTTTATGTTTACATCGTGTCTAGGATTGGAGCCGACATATAGTTGGTTTAGGATTTAATTTAGGGTTTCACGTAAAACCTATAAATATAAGCATACGTCTACCAAGGGTTTGTTAACCCTATTCACGTAACAGAGTCATAGAGAGAGTTGTGAGGGCAGAGAAATAGAGAGGGGGCTTGAGTAATTTACAGAGAGAACCTTAGGAGATTAAGGGAGGGATTCAAGGAGGAATTCTGGATTTAACTAGGAGCGGCAGAGGTTAATAACAACAATTGACGTTGTCGGAGTTGCTAGTGACGACAGTTTTAGATTTTCAACTGGAAATCAGAGGCAAGTCTATGTTCTATTCTTTCTCCTTAATTCGTGTTCTGTGCATGCCTAGTTAGACTCCAGGGATTTATTTAAAGACTAAAATGGATTAAATGAATATTATATCAAGTCTTGTATACATGTATGAATTATATTAATCTCATTGACATAAGAAATTTGCTCTAATCTTTGATGTTTCTGTTATTGGTCTCTATTTGGTGTTTATGTTTAAGTTTTGATTAAGTTGAGATCATGATTTTGTACTGATGATTAGTCATTAATTTGGGGTTAAGATTGAACTCTGAAATAAGTGTTAAAAACAGTATTCAATTTTCACATAAGAAATCTGTTTTGAATCGCTTAAGTTTATAGTTGAGATTCTGTAATTCGTTGCTTTAAAACGGGTGTTCAATACATATTAGGATTGATTATCAGTTGTTTAAATTTTATCTAGGACTGAGATTGAACCTAGAACAAGAACTAGAACACATTACAGAGGTTCTGTAATCACCGGAATTGGAGAAGATGAAGCTGGAACGGACAACGGCTGCTAAGGAGAGGGAGAGCAGGCTCCCAATTTCCTTAGAGCTGGCTCCCAAAGAGGTGGAGCCGGCTCTTGGTGTTCTTGGAGCCGGCTCTAAGAGCCTAGAGCCGGCTCTAGATACAAAGTAGAGCAGGCTCCCAATTTTGAGAGCCTGCTTCTTCTTAAAACGTACAGAAACGAGTTTTTTTTTTCTTGTTTGGGGACTGTTTGGGCTGTACAGACTATTCTTAAATTGTTTAATTATTTTCATTTGACGTAATTAACTGCTAGGAACTTATAAAACTATTGGAAAACATTGGTACAGTATGGTATTAGGAAATGAAGTAGCATACAGTTTGAGAAAACTTGTACTATTGCAACTGTTGCTAGGTTTATATACTGGAACTTGTCAAGGCTTTTAAATATGATCTAATCATATATAATCATATTTTTTTTTCCAGTGTTATAGGTATGGTGAATTAATTAAAATCAACTATACTTAGTATGGACTTAATTGGTACTTCAATTGTATAAAATTGTATCAATTCATGGATCTTGTTGGAGGATGTAAATGTTTGCATATATTATAACAGTTTACAACATTGGATATGGTTTTTAGGCCTTGTATTGAATGCTTAATATTTATGTACATGGATTCATATATCTTGTGCATAACTTGGAGTATGGTTGAAAACTATTTAATATTGTATTGTCAACTATGTTAACTGGAGGATTGTATGTACCGGTATGGGACGGTGACTTACTAGGTATGGATTAGTTCAAGCACTAAATCCTACTTAATTTGGAATGAGTTGGATTAATCATAAAAAGGTTAAGTCCAACTTATATGGATATATAAGAACCGGTATGGGACAGTGTCATATTAGGGATGGCTTAGTTCAAAACACTAAGACCTACCTATATTGGGAATGAATTAGTTCAAAACACTAAGTCCTACCTAATTTGGATTAAGGTATGGATTAACCATAAAGGTTAAGTCCATCACCTACTTGTGTCATGTCAATCAAATAAATTGAATGACCTATTATGGTTTCAGGATGGATTTGTTGTACATATATCAGACCACTATACAGATGGTTGATATTTTGTATTAGGAGTACGGACTTTATATATTTATTATATGTGCCATGGTATGAGCTTGAGTCTCAGGACCATGGTTAAGGCGCGTATATCACCTAGGATGGATAACTGGATATAGGTGTTGTTCCCTGGTAGGTCTAGGTACTCATGCCCACCTTAGGGTGTGTATTTGCATGTTGCCTTCTATTCAGGCTGAGACAGACCTACTGGACTAGCGAGCGTCCTATAGTGTGCACTATATACATATATGGACTACTCTAGATATTGTTGAGTCTTCTTAGGATGTATCTACGTATCGGATTACTATTTGGATTGTAGTAGATCAGGACTTGCATGTGGGCCTGACCCACTCCTTTATTTTTCAGGTGTCCGTCAGTTCCAGGGTTAGAGCTTTGGACGTGCAGAGCAGATATAGATATTCATTCCTCCAATTATGTAGGAATCTTCTCTATGCTAGCTTTGGATTTTATTTCTATTATTTCAGTTTTGGTTTGAGAATTTTAATAAGGGGTCCAATAGATGGATTCCCGAGTTGTAAACTTATGGAGCTTTGGATTATCAGATTTGATTAATTATGATACAAGGATTTTCTTTTAGTTTCTTTCAGCTTATTATATTATTTCGTATTTCACTTTATATTCTGTGTTCGATTTAAAATACCTTAATTGTTTGATATCCCTCGGGTTTGGGCCTGGGCCTGATCAACCCGTGTCTCAGATCCGAGGGGTATCACATCATACGAGCGCTCGGAGAAACTTCGAGCGCTCCAAATCAGGACAGAATGGTCCAAGGCACCTTCGAGCGCTCGAAGACCCTTCTTCAAGCGCTCATCCATGTTCTCGAGCCAGCAAGTTTTTGTTCCAAGGCACCTTCGAGAGCTCGTGCTACGACTTTCGAGCACTCGAAGGAACATTGCAGACCCACTTGTGCCTTGATTCCCTCAATTTCTGATTTCCCTCTTTTATGAGTTGGTTGGAGTTGTTCTTGTGGAGCAGTAGCCTCAGTTTTTGAAGGGTTTGGTAGACATCTTGTCTACAAAAAAGAAAGGTCGAGCTTGTATGAAGGGATCTGAGATATTTTTGGCGAGATTGGAGGAAAGAAAAGGGAGGAGAGGAGAGAGTTTTGGGTGGCTACAAGGTTGAGCTCAAAAATGGGAGTTTCCCCCAAGCTTCTTCCTTCTTCTAGGGCATCCATGGGTAACTAACTCTTCCTCTAGAGAGGTGATGAAGCCCTCCTTTGTAAGCATGCTCTAGCTTAGTTCTAATTTGGGGATTGCAATGTATAATATATGGTCTTTTCATGATCTAGAGCACTTCATTTGTTGTAATGGATGTTGATGTATATGAATGATTTTTCTAAGTTGATTATCTTGTTTTAGATGATGTCTTATATTAATTAGATTGCTTATGTTTTCATAGTGGCAATGAAAAAAAAAAAAAGGTTATGAAATGGGTTAATGGCATGTTAATAGAGAACTTTGATAGTCCATTGCTTAGGTCATCCCTTTGATGGTTTATGCTTAATTCCTAGCTTCATGTGTTACATCATTTCATCAAGGACTTGATAATCTTTCACTTAAGTAAGTGTGTTAAGCTGCACTCTAGTGTAGTCTAAACATATTTACCTTTGATGGATTATTCTTGTTTTTGATTTAATGACCTTCTTGAGGATATTATAGCAACCAAGTATTGCTATGTATCATGACCATCATTTATGTTATTTCTCCTCAAACTAGTTCTAATATAACATATGTATAGGGATGGAGGCAGATTCACTTCCTTAGTCTTCTTTACATGTATTTCATCTCTTTTATCTCTCGCAAGCTACTGTTTTATGCATTCTTAAACTCATAGTTTTATTGACAAACCAACAAATCCTCTATAAACCCCTTTATCATTCTAAAAATGATTCTAGACGCTTAGGTTGCCATAAACTAGCGGTCTCAGTGGTTCGACCTACCCGACCAATAGCCCTATTTTACAATGATTTGTGCTATTGCAAATGGGTTGATTTATAATTGATAATCGATCCATCGATTAATTTTTGGCGCCGTTACCGGGGACTGCAAATGGTTTAGCAACCGAAGTTCTAGGGTTAATTTTGGATTGATTGTTAATATTGTGATCTATGAATACTTCTTGTGCGGTTTTGACTATCTTTGTGTTGTAAGTTGTTTGTGAGATTCTAGGGACTTGATACTCGCTGAGGGAACGCTAGCAAATTTGTAAGTCTAGAGGACTCCAGTTAAGTCTCTTGACCTTCTAGTTTCAAAGTTGTTAATATCGTGCATGTGTTAAATTTAGAGATAGTTAAATTGTGAAGCCCTTGTCGAGGCTATTTATTATCAATTGCAAGCATCGGTCCTTGTTGTGGCCATTTACATTTCTGTCTTGATAATTGAGGAGAAAGGGAACATCGTATGTGGAGTTGATGGTGATAAATTGTTGCCTTGATTGTGCTATGTGTTGTTGATGTTTGGCCATAGGTCACTCTCCTTACCAACTCTTGACTCACCAGTTGACATAAATTCACTTGAAAGAACTCTTAGAAGAAACCTTAGGGAATCTACTAGCATAAGAGAACTTGAAACTGAATTTAACACAATGGCTAAAAATATAGGAAATGTTGGAAATGAGGGGATTAATAATGATAGGGCCGAAATTCCAAATGTGTTCCCATGACTCTTAGGGACCATTTCATCCCTACCACTTATGCTTGTCCCTCTTGCATAGTAATGCCAAACATTGAGGCCGCTCAATATGAAATCAAATCTAGCACCATCCAAATGCTTCCATCTTTTCATGGCTTTGAAAATGAGGACCCGTATAAGCACCTTGATGAATTCCTTGAAATATGCTCTACCATCAAACTAAGGGGCTTTCCTAATGCTATCCATTTACATCTCTTCCTATTCTCCTTAAAAGAAAGGGCAAAATATTGGTTGAACTCCCTTAATGCAAATTCCATCACCACATGGGCTCAACTGCAGCAAGAATTTGTAAAGAAATATTATCCAGTGAGTAAAACCAATTTAATGAGGCATTCCATTCTTAGCTTTTCACAAAGTGAGGGGGAACAACTCCATGAGACTTGGGAGAAATTTCAAGATCTTCTTAGGAAATGTCCGCACCATCTAATTCCAAAATGGCAATTGGTGCAAGCCTTCTATGCTGGGTTAACCGACCCACATAGATTCATGGTTGACTCATCTTGTGGGGGGATGTTCATGTCTAAAAGTGCGGATGAGGCATGGACCTTACTTGAAAATTTGAGTGAAAACTCGTTGCAGCATAATTCTCGTAGTGGTCTAATCTCAACCAATGCAAAGAACACCAATCCTTGTCAACCAAAAACAATGAGGGAGGAATCTTCCCAAGTGGATACCATAGCCCATAAATTCTATCAATTGATGGCACCACGTGTCTCCCCCTCTTTGTCTTAAAATTCGGCAAGTGCGGTTTGCGCATCATGTACTAGTCCATTCCATCTCTCGGAAGATTGCCCCACACCGGAGCAATTTTCCAATCCCAATCAAGAGCAAGCAAATGCGATGTTCTCAAGGCCTGGGAATAATCCATATTCCAATACTTACAATCCGGGATGGAAAGATCATCCGAATTTCTCGTGGAGGCAACAAGCCCCACAAAATTCATAATTTCAAAATCAAGGGCAGCAAAATTAGCCCTCTTCTTAATTTCAAAATCGGCCATTTCAGGTCTCTTCAAGTTACCGTCCTCCTTACAATCCAAATGTCTCTACTCATCCTCCTGTGTTTCCAACCGATGAAATCTTGGCTGCAAACAAGCAAATGATGGAATCATTAAATAAGCAAATGATGGATTCCAACAAGCAACTCTTGACATCTTTGCAGCCCACTCTCCAAATGGTTCATTCTCATACTCAGTCCATAGCTAAGCTTGAGAATCAAGTAGGTCAAATAGCTAACTCCATGAATCAATTGCTCCAAAAGGACAAGGGTAAGCTTCCCGCTCAACCATTTGAAAATCCTAGAGGGATGCATGTGATTGATGAATCCCCTCCTCCGAGTGGGCCGAGTCATAACATGTTCAAGAAATCACCACCCTTAGGAGTGGTCGAGTTGTTGACAACAAGGGTGATGGAAACAAGGATGAGAAAAATTCTCCTTCGAAAAATCCAAATCCAAGTACCAACTCTTCTAATCTAAATCCTACTCATGAAAATCCCAAGCTTGTCACCCCAAATGTGGAAACTTCTTATGAGCCAAAAGCTCCGTTTCCTCAACGTCTCCAAGAGTCGACATATTTTGGGAACAAGAATTGTAAAATTCAAGATATGTGGGAAGTTTTCAAGCAAGTGAAGATCAACTTGCCTCTCTTGGATGCTATCAAGCAAATCCCTCCCTATGTAAAATTTCTTAAGGATTTGTGCACTCAAAAGCACACTTCTAAAAATCATTTGCCAAAGAAAGTGAGGTTAACTGAGAATGTTAGTGTTATCATTCAGCACAACACTCCTCCAAAGTATAAGGATCCGAGTGCTCCGACAATCTCGTGTGTCATTGGTGACAATAAGATAGAGAGGGCCCTCCTTGACTTAGGAGCTAGTGTGAATTTAATTCCATACTCGGTTTACTTACAGCTTGGTTTGGGAGATCTTAAGCCAACTTCTGTGGTCTTGCAACTTACCAATAGATCAGTCAAGCATCCACGAGGCATTCTTAAGGATGTCATAATCAAAGTGGACAAATTCTACTTCCCGGTAGACTTTGTGGTTCTTGACACGGAACCAGTCCATGACCCAAAGAAGCATATTCCCGTGATCCTCGATAGGCCATTCTTAGCTATGGCTAATGCTTCCATTAATTGTCGAATCGGGGTGATGGACATTGCCTTTGGAAACATGCAAGTCAAACTCCATATCTTCCATGCAACACAACATCCCTCCAACGAGGATGATTGTTTTCTTGTTGATGTCATCGATGAAGTGGTTGAAGAATCTCTCCCTTTCATCCTAACCAAGGATCCCCTTGAAACTTGCATGTCTCATTTCGACTTCTCAAACTTTGATATTGATCAATCCATCCAAGAAGTCAATTCTTTACTTGATGTTGGTACTATCACGGATATTCCTCCTTGGAAAGTTCCAAGAGAACCGCTTCCGTAACTTTCCATTACTCCTCCAGTCCCATCATTGAAATCTCCACCACAACTTGAACTTAAGTCGCTCCCGGCCCACCTCAAGTATGTGTATCTTGGTACAGATCAAACTCTTCCAGTCATCATTGCATCGGACCTTCTTGAGGACCAAGAAACCAACCTTTTAGCAGTGCTTCAAGAGCATAAAGAAGCTATTGGCTGGACAGTGGCTAATTTGAAAGGAATTAACCCCTCTATTTGTATGCATCGTATTCATATAGAGGACGACGCAAAGCCTACTAGAGAGGTCCAGCGCCTGTTAAATACTAATATGAAGGAAGTGGTCATGAAAGAGGTGATCAAATTACAAGATGCGGGAATCATCTACCCCATCTCTGATAGCAAGTGGGTAAGTCCCACGCAAGTTATCCCCAAGAAATCCGGCCTCACTGTTGTTGAAAATTCAGTGGGTGAGCTTGTGCCACAACGAACCACCATCGGGTGGCGTGTGTGCATTGACTACCGGAAACTCAACTCTTCAACTAGGAAGGATCATTTTCCACTCCCATTCATTGATCAAATCCTAGAAAGGTTAGCCGGTCAGAGCTACTATTATTTTCTTGATGGTTATTTCGGCTATAACTAAGTGGCAATCGCCCCCCAAGATCAAAAGAAAACAACCTTCACATGTCACTTTGGAACTTTTGCCTATCGACACATGCCTTTTGGGCTATACAATGCTCCGGCAGCGTTTCAAAGGTACATGATGTCCATATTCTCTGATATGGTTGAAAAGTTCTTGGAAGTTTTCATGGACGATTTTTCCGTCTTTGGCTCCTCCTTTGATTTTTGTCTCCACAATCTATCGCTTGTACTCCAAAGATGCAAAGAGACAAATCTAATTCTAAGTTGGGAGAAAAAGCCGCTTCATAGTCCAAGAAGGCATTATTCTAGGACATGTCATTTCTAAATGGGGAATTAAGGTGGACAAAGCTAAGGTTAAGTTAATCTCTAATCTCCCTTATCTGAATTCCGTCTGTCAAATCCGTTCCTTCCTTGGCCATGTCGGATTCTATCATCGCTTTATCAAAGATTTTAGCAAAATCTCTCGGCCCTTGTGCAATCTTCTTGCTAAGGATGTTCCATTCAGTTTTGATGAAGCTTGCATGGAAGCTTTTATTAAACTTTGCACTCTCCTCTCATCCACCCCAATCATGAAACCGCCAAATTGGTCTCTTCCTTTTGAGATCATGTGTGTTGCATCCGATTATGCATTAGGCACGGTTTTGGGCCAACGTGTGGACAAGCTTCCATACGTAATCTATTATGCTAGTAAGACTCTTTCTGATGCTCAACTAAATTACACCACCACTGAAAAAGAGTTACTAGCTATGGTGTACGCCTTGGATAAATTCCGCTCTTATCTTCTTGGCTCCAAGGTCATAGTCTTCTCGGACCATGCCGCTCTCAAGCACTTGCTCGTGAAAAAAGAGACCAAACCCCACCTAATTCGATGGATACTCTTACTTTAAGAGTTTGACATTACAATCCGGGACAAAAAGGGGACCGACAATGTTGTCGCAGACCATCTTTCTCGCTTACTCATTGAAAAATCTTCTGAATTTGCGGCAGTCCGTGATTCCTTTCCGGATGAGCAACTTTTTTAGATTTCTCACTTAAGTCTCCCATGGTTTGCGGACATTGTGAACTACCTAGCGGTAGGAAAAATTCCGTCCAATTGGTCTAAACAAGAGAAAGACCGATTCTTCTCCCAAGTCAAAAATTTCTTTTGGGAAGATCCGGAGTTGTTCTAATATTGCCCGGACCAAATCATCCAGTTGTGTATCCCTAAAACCGAGACCACAAGTGTTCTAAATTTCTGCCACACTCTTGCTTGTGGAGGACATTTCAGTGCCAAGAAGATCGCTGACAAAGTTCTTCAAAGCAAATTTTATTGGCCCTCCTTGTTTTGGGATGCTTATAACTTCTGTAAATCATGTGAGCGATGTCAAAGGCTCAGATCCATGTCCCGGAGAGACATGATGCCCCGCACTCCCATCTTAATCATAGAAATTTTTTATGTATGGGGGATCGACTTCATGGGACCATTTCCATCTTCTTATAGCTATGAGTACATCTTTGTAGCGGTGGATTATGTGTCCAAATGGGTTGAAGCCGCTGTAACCAAAACCAATGATCATAAAGTCGTGATCAAATTCATTCAGTCCAACATTTTCAGTCGTTTTTGGTAAGCCCCGAGCAATCATCAGTGATGGTGGATCTCATTTTTGAAATTATTATCTTAAATCCATCCTCTCTAAATACTCTGTCATTCACAAGGTTGCCACACCTTATCACCCTCAAACGATTGGTCAAGTGGAGGTATCTAACCGGGAGATTAAGCATATCTTGGAAAAAACGGTTCGACCGAACCGCAAAGATTGGTCGTTAAGACTAAACGATACACTTTGGGCTTACCGGACAGCTTATAAGACACCCATTGGCATGTCGCCATATCGGCTTGTCTTTGGAAAAGCTTGTCATCTCCCAGTTGAATTAGAGCACCGTGCTTATTGGGCCATAAAAGGGCTCAACTTTGATCTCAAACAACGGCTCTACTCGTGCATTGAAACTAAATGAACTTGAGGAAATCCGCAATGATGCATACGAAAGTGCCAAAATCTATAAGGCAAAGACTAAAGCTTTTCATGACAAACACATTGTCAACAAGTCTTTCGCCCGGGATAAAAAGTTTGGCTTTTCAATTCCCGCTTGAAACTCTTTCCCGGTAAACTTCAGTCAAAATGGGATGGTCCTTATCTCGTCAATACTGTTTTTCCTCATGGTGCAATCGAGCTGATGGATCTTTATTCAAGGTTAATGACCAACAGCTTAAGCGTTACATTGACGGCATAGTCCTAATCCGCAAAGTTGAGAAAGTCCTCTTGACGGACCCAATTTACGAGGACTAATGCATGATCTTGCTTCGTCTAGCTATCGACTTTAAATTTAGCAATCCAGGGAAGAAATTCTTTCTATTTCTATGCTTCCCTAATTTTCAATTGCCTGGGCCTTAAAATTTTCCCAGAAATTGCTAAGGAAAGCCAAAATTTAACCTTATCTGGAATTATCTTAAATTGTGTTCCAAAAATTCAAACTGGTTTTCTTAGGCCTTCTGTAACCCTTGTTTTTATTCCCAAAAGTTTTCAGCTCTATCCAGCAATTTCATCGGACCTTCGGAATGGTACTCTTGTGTATGAGCTTTTATTTCCAGAATGCCCATTTTTTGAGGTCTTCCAGGTTCATAAGAGCACTTAGATTCTGCATTGGCACTCTTTAACCTCATTACTAATGCCGTGCAGCAAAGATTGAAATCTATAGGACTTGGAAAAGTTTTACACTGCAGTTTCGAGCGCTCCTGAGTCTTCTTCGAGCGCTCATAAGTTCCAAAATGTCCACTGCCGAGTCTTCGAGCGCTCGGAGATACGAATTTTTCTTCTGGCCTATTTTTGAGTGCTCGTATAGACAAATGAGCACTCGTGTGTTGGCATCAAGGCCTTCTCGTTATTCCACAGGCCTTATGAGCGCTCGTGAAGTACTCTTCGAGTGCTCATGACTTCTGAAATCACCACTGGCCCATATTCGAGCGCTCGGAGTACATTCTTCGAGCGCTCGTGCCTTGATACCAATTTCCCCCAAGCCTTCTGCCCCATCTTCGAGCACTCGAAGACCCTTCTTCTAGCGCTCGTGCTGATTCCTCCCCCTTTTAAACCGACTTTCCCTCTCCTAATCTTTTCCGTTTCACTTATTCATCCCCTCTCCGCCATGACCTCTCTCATTCATTTCCCCTCCATAACTTCCCTAACCTTCCCTCTCCCCCATTCATGCACCAATCCCCTATAAATACCCAATACTTCCATCCTCTCTCCTCATCCCATCCTTCCTTTTCTCCATTCTCCTGTCAAGGTGCTCGCTGAAATTCCCCATCCACGTCCACTTCTCTAAATGTCTCGTGCCGGACCTTCTCGCTGTCCTAAGCCATCTACGGATGCCCCCGCTGTGAATCGTGAGCAACCCCGAGAACCTTGGCTCACGAAAAAGATCAACTATGAGCTTCTCTTTCCGCTCACGAATGTCTTTGACACTCTTCCCACCACTTCGTGGGCTGCCGCAGAATTAGCTAACCGGCGCATTCAGCATATTTGCAAGCATGTTGCAAAGATCGCCTACCCCCACGTGGTACGACTGTTCTATCAAAACCTCAATTGCCCGGACGACCAGCCTAACACTCTCACCACTTCAATTGATGGCACTCTCTATTCATTCACTTTTGCTGACATTGTGACTGTATCCAGCTGTCCTCTGGAGTGCACCGATGACATTGTGAATTGTGAGAATCTTCCTTTATATGAGGAGCCTGATAATCTAACTGTGGAGCAAGTTGTTGCCGCCATTTGCAACGTGGATGATCCTCATCGACCCCGGAGCTATACACTAAAATCCACCCTCCCTGAGCGCGTGTGGTTCTTTGACTCCGTATTTAAACACAATATCTGCCCCTTGGTGCACAGCGCCGAGCACCGAGGTCTGATGTTACAGGCTTTGTATGCCCTGGACCAAGGCCAATTGATCTCTATTCTGGAGCTCATTTGGAGCCAATTTATACGGTTCTGGGACGACTGCCTTAACTCCCAGCATCAACGAGCCCAAGCTTGGGCTTTACTGTTACCCTTCTTCATTACTAAGCTCCTAAAACACAAAGGTTTCATCATCCCGCCTCGTGAAGAAAAAGGAAAAAAGGTTCAGGAATTTACCATCCACCGTTAGAACAATGTTCTTGGCTATTCTAGGCCCGTTCAGCCCGCTGCTCCTCCTTTCCCTCGGGATCCATCTCCTCATTTTTTCGAGGATGATCCCATGGCTGAGGATGCTGAATGGGAGGAGCCCCCTGTTGAATCTCAGCAGGACCATGCTTTTCTGCGAGCTAGCATTGCAGGTATCCATGCTCGGATGGATCGTTTTGAGCATTCCTTGGCGGACTACAATAGGACAGTCCGAGAGGACTACTTACGTGCGGAGCAGAACCATCGTGTTGCAGCTGAGGACCGTTGTGTGGCACAGGATGAAAGGCGTGAAACTCAATCCCTCCTCAATGCAATCCTTGCCCATTTTCCCCTTGGCCTGTAGCTAGTTGCCCATTCGTGACCTGTCTTTTGTTTCACATATTTATGTTTCTATTTTCTGTTGCTGTTCTAGTTTTTGAACTTGGGAATTTGTTTATGTCATAGTTGATCTGGTTAGTCATGATAGAATTTTAGTTCCTTTTGTAATCATGTCCACCTACTTTTAAATGAAAATTCCCTCTTATCTTTTATTGTCTGTTAATTATTTTCTTTTAATGTTTCATTGTTAATTCTGTCTTTTGTATCTTTTCCCCGCTGTTTCTCTCAATGTTCCCTTGCAAGTTGTACATTTCCAGTTTGGGGGCCTGTTTTTGTTAGACTTTGCATGAGAGCTTTTTGTCACTTCACCACGCAATTTCCTCATATTCTTGGAATTTTTGTTCTTGTTACCCTCTTTAATTTTCCGTACATGTTAGTTGTTGTCCCATATTGAGGACAATGTTTTATTCAAGTTTGGGGGTGCAATATTGCATTTTTGGTATCGTATTTTTGTAAAGCAATGGTAGTGCAATTTTAAACTTGTCGGAGATGAGGCATATGTTTAACATCTTATGTATAGAAGCAATTGTTAAGTTTTGAAAATAAAGAAAAATTTGAATTTGAAATGATCATGTGAATGCAATTTAGTCTGTATAAATGTTTCAATTAGATTCTTGTTGGATTTTATACTCTTTTAAGCTTCACAATGCACAGATGCACACCGAAAACTTAACTGTGAGGCATGCAACTGGATTAACCTTGATTTTGACCTAGTTAATCTGAATTGATGAACCTAATGGATGGATACCTTTGGCATGATTTTTCTAAATTAAAAAAAAAAAAAAAAAAAAAAGAAAAGAAGAAGAAAGAAAGAAAGAAAGAAAAAGATAATAACCAGTTTGAGTTTGTAGCCTTTCCAATTCGACCTATTAAGCCATAGGAGTGTCTCTACACTTAACACCCTAAAGCCATCTAGTTTGGGAGTTGTTGGTTTAACGTTTGCTACATGGGTTGGTTAGAAAGCTTAAAAGACTTAGACATTGCATGGTCATTCAAAAAATATATATATATATAACAACCATGGTCCGTTGGAATTTGTAGCCTTGCCAATTCGAGCTATTAAGTCCTAGGAGTGTCTCTACACTCAACACCCTAAAGCCATCTGGTTTGGGAGTTGTTGGTCTAACGCTTGCTACACGGGTTGGTTAGAAAGCTTAAGGGACTTCAGCATTGCACAACCATGTTATGTAAAAAAACAGACAGTTGTTGTTTAAATAAATTCATGCCTTAGTGACTTCATTTTAAAAGGGAAATTCAATGATTTGAAGACTTGTGTCTTGAAATTGGAAAAAGAAAGTAAAAGCCACATGTTGGGAATCCGGTTCACTTCCACTGAAGTTAGTGTTGATTTCTATTCAAGAGATGACAATTGGATTATTTATATAGACTATGATATTGATGCATGCATGTTTAAACATGTTTAGCTAATTTTTGTATCAAATGCTTCATATATGCAAGATAGTCTACCCATTGACCCCGTCTCCATTTCTTTATCTGTTTCAAGTTGTATTTGAGCTATACATGTATTTCATTTTGCTATGGTTGATATTTTTGGGGAGTAATCCAATGGTTGTCATTCGTTGAGTTTTTCATTTTGGTTTTTGCTATGGAACTAGCAAAATGTAAGTTTGGGGGTGTGATAAGTGCTGAATATTGCATATTCAAGCGCCCTTATTTGCATTAATTGAGTCCATTTATGGTTTATATATATAGATTTTCTCCAAGTTCTGTGTTTCTATGAATTTTCAGGTTGCATTCCAAATTGGAAATAAAATGGAAGTTTTTAGGCTTTCTGTAAAGATCAGGTCATTCCAGGCTGTTGCACCCAATGATTGCCGAGGAGAATATGCTAAAGGAGATCCAAGAAGCCTTCATCAATGCAAAAGAGAAAAAGAAGGGGCCAATTCTAATTCCATATGGGAGAAGTCCAAAGAAGAAGAAGTCAAACATGCAAACTGATGCACCTTTGAGTGCTCGAAGCACCACCTTCGAGCGCTCGTGCGACACATACTAGAAATCCACGTCAGCTGATCCATGTCATACGAGCGCTCGGAGAAGCTTCGAGGGCTCCAAATCAAGACAGAATGGTCCAAGGCACCTTCGAGCGCTCGAAGACCCTTCTTCAAGCGCTCGTCCATGTTCTCGAGCCAGTAAGATTTTGTTCCAAGGCACCTTCGAGCGCTCATGCTGCAACCTTCGAGCACTCGAAGGAACATTGCAGACCCACTTATGCCTTGATTCCCTCAATTTCTGATTTCCCTCTTTTATGAGTTGGTTGTAGTTATTCTTTTAGAGCAGTAGCCTCAATTTTTGAAGGGTTTGGTAGATATCTTGTCTACAAAAAAGAGAGGTGGAGCTTGTATGAAGGGATCTGAGATATTTTTGGCGAGATTAGAAGAGAGAAAAGAGAGGAGAGGAGAGAGTTTTGGGTAGCTACAAGGTTGAGCTCGAAAATGGGAGTTTCCCCCAAGCTTCTTCCTTCTTCTAGGGCATCCATGGGTAACTAAGTCTTCCTCTAGGGAGGTGATGAAGCCCTCCCTTGTAAGCATGCTCTAGCTTAGTTCTAATTTGGGGATTGCAATGTATAATATATGGTCTTTTCATGATCTAGAACACTTCATTTGTTGTAATGGATGTTGATGTATATGAATGATTTTTCTAAGTTGATTATCTTATTTTAGATGATGTCTTATATTAATCAGATTGCTTATGTTTTCATAGTGACAATGAAAAAAAAAAGGTTATGAAATGGTTTAATGGCATGTTGATAGAGAACTTTGATAGTCCATTGCTTAGGTCATCCCTTTGATGGTTTATGCTTAATTCTTAGATTCATGTGCTACATCATTTCGTCAAGGACTTGATAATCTTTCACTTAAGTAAGTGTGTTAAGCTGCACTCCAGTTTAGGTAGTCTAAATATATTCACCTTTGATGGATTATTCTTGTTTTTTATTTAATGAACTTCTTGAGGATATTATAGCAACCAAGTATTGCTATGTATCATGACCATCATTTATGTTATTTCTCCCCAAACTAGTTCTAATCTAATATGTGTATAGGGATGGAGGTAGATTCACTTCCCTAGTCTTCTTTACGTGTATTTCATCTCTTTCATCTCTCGCAAGCTACTATTTTATGCATTCTTAAACTCATAGTTTTAGTGACAAACCAACAAATCCTCTATAAACCCCTTTATCATTCTAAAAATGATTCTAAACACTTAGGTTGCCATAAACTAGCGGTCCCAGTAGTTCGACCTACCCGACTAATAGCCCTATTTTACAATGATTTGTGCTATTACAAATGGGTTGATTTATAATTGATAATCGATCCGTCGATCACCCGGTCGGCCACGACCAAGTGGTCCTATGATGAGATCTTTCTGCGCAACATCTCTCATATTCTAGCCCCAATGGGTAATCCGATTTACCTGAGGCTCGTCTAGTTGTTTTACTAGAACCTTCGGCCGGCCCTAAGTAACCTGGCAGAGCTGTAGACTACCATTGATAGGCATCCCATTCGCATCACCGTGGAGACATTAGCTACAACCTCCCAGTGCCCACACGTCTGCCCTTGTGGCTTTAATTATTCAGTTCTCCAACGGCGACCATATGCAGCCAGGGCCACAGCACTTAATGGCCTTGCTAGTGCTGGCGACACATTTACCACCAGGATATACTTGCTTGACAGCCTATGGTTTTTTGATTCGGTCTTGTACTGAAATATTTTTATGGCGGGGCACAAGATACAGAGGCGGGCTAATTTTTTAGTAGCCCTGTATGCTTTCTACACTGGCCACTGGTTCTCAGTCCCTGCCCTCTACTGGACTGTAATGATGAAGTTCTTTGATTTCTTCATCAGCAAGAAAAAGCCCAAACAGGTTTTGTTCCTCCATTTCGCACATTTGATTACTCAGATCCTCTAGGACCAGCATTATCCTTTTCACCTGGAGGAGCAGCCTGAGACAGGGGCTTGCCACTATGGCAAGAAGGACTGGAATAAGAGCTACAATGCTCTTATTAAGAGAATGGAGGATGAGGCAGTCTTAGAGGTAAAGGCAACTGAGGAGGCTGAGGCTGAGGCTGAGGCAGAGGCAGCGGCAGCAGCATCGCCGACTGAGGGTGAATTTATGGACATTGACTTGGAGTAGGAGCTTCCAGCAGGGTCACCACATTAGTCTCCGACAGGGTCACCACTTCATTCACAAGAGCAGAGTCAGGGTGAGCATCAGTTTCCCTGTCCTACCATTCTTGACGCTCCAGCTCAGACACCTAGCCTAGGGGAGCATATCCAGACACTCGAGGATGCGGTCGTCTCCCTCCAAGCAGATGTGACCTTTCTCAGCACCGATGTGACTATTCTCTGCACAGATGTACTGACTGCGTTGCAGGGCATTTCTATAGATATCCGCAGTTCACGCCCTGCTAAACCGACTTCCTCTTCCTGACATCTGATTTCTCTATCTCTCTTTTTACCATATTTATATATCTGTTTTGTGATTGATACTATGATACTTTTATTATATTTTTTTACAGCCAGTTTGTTGGCCCGTACACTATGATGTATCATATACTGTTATTAATTTACTTTATCTTATGCATGATATTTTGGATGTCAGATTATAATATTGATATATCTATTGTTGATTGACTCCACTATCAGGTGCATCCCAATGACTTCAGTGAGAAAGTGCAGCCCATATTTTTTCAGGACCACCCTTATCTCTCTCTCTATTTTCATTTACTATCCCACTTACACTTGCATGTCTATTGTGCACCATTATTATCCCTTTTGTTATCTGATGAGCTTTTATCCCAGTGCCATCTTTTCAGGACCACAGTTAATCCCAAGTTTGGGAGAGTTATACCACCCACTTCGGATACTTGTGTCCCGACCATTCATCGCCATAGTTGTACTGGTATACTCTTTACTCTTCATTCTGTTCTCTTTGCACATTGAGGACATTGCGCCATTTAAGTTTAGGGGTAATATGTGTTCTTTGTTGCATTTAATTCAAGATTTTGAGTATAACTTGTGTATTTGAGGGATTTTCTATGATTGGTTCAGACTAGCTATGACTTAGATCTTTTGAGGACTATATTGTTTAAAATTTAAAAATTGCTTGACTTGAGAGTCCAATACTCCTTGTATGCATTGTGGATGCCATTTAGGAGTAAATTCTTTGAAAGATTGATAGCTTGCTTGCATTTGTGATCCATATCATCCTGATTTTCTGATTGTTTTGAGATTCACTCTAGGATTCTACACTAGCACAGGCACACACTAGCATTCATTTTTGGGGTACATGCTTTGTTGATTATTGATTTGATTATATCCCAATTGAGCTAGTAGTGTATTAAAAGCTTTCATTCTTGATAAAGGTGGATAACAAATCCTTTTCACTAAGTAGCCGGGATTCTAGCCTCATTAAGCACTGAATTTCTCGCGCCGAAAGGTGGAGGCCCAAACTCTAGGTTAATAACTTGTTTCTAAAAAAAAAAAGGCTGTTGCAAAAGCAAATAAAAAAGTGAGGACTTCTCCCAAAAGGTGAGAAATGTAAATGATTAGATAAAGGTTGTTTTAATTTGTAGCCTAATTGATTTGAGCTTGTAAGTCATTAGGGATGTTTAAACACCTAATGCCCTAAAGGCGTCCGGTTTGGGAGTCATTGACCTAATGCTCGACCTCATGGATCGCTAGAAATCTTAATAGATCAACACATTGCACTATACTTCCATCTTTGATCCTTAGGGATAAAAAATAAAAAAATATAAAATATAAAATTAAGTGAAAAGAATAAGCGCACCTAGATCAATGAAGCTTTAATAAAAGGTCCATTCTTTATCTTGATGATCGGTACTAGATTTGTGTGCTAGTTTGATGGTAAGGATGTGATCATTTCTTTAATTGGCTTAGATAGCAACATATGGTGTTGTCGATATCGAGCATGCAAAAACAAGCAAAATGAGTGTAGCCAAGTTTAAATTTGTAAAGTGCCACTATACCTCTACCTACTAATATAGCTAGGGTGAGTAGGGATCGTCCCAAGGGAAATGAGTCGTGCTTTGGAACCAATTATAGAGTAGTAGGTCAAATGATCAAAGATTGGGTGATTTGATTAAACTAGAGTTCAATTAAACCATGCAATTAACAATCTAGAAATTAGAGGGAAATGAATGAGAGAGAGGACTTAGGGCTTAGAGTTCACCACTAAGCTTCCCTTTACTAAACACTAGCAATTGTAAATTAATGGGGACACTTAAGTTGTAAAATGTGTGTGTGTGTCACTAATTGAAAACTAAGCAAGGACGGCAAATAAGTATAAATTGTCTAGTCAATCTAGTGAATAGCACAACCTATCAAATGAGACCAATAACCATTCAATTCAACAACAATTAGAGCACACACAATATTCTAGAAGCATGCACTCATTGCATTCATAAGTATGGAATATCAAGAAACAAGAATAGATTGTCCACCTATTTAGGAATTTAAAGCAACTACACTACATTTAGGCTAGAGACATGAAAATTAATCTAATTAAACTAAAGGTGTGGCATAATCCATCAAGAAACAAGTGTGAACCATTAAATAAATTACAAAAGTACTCAATTAAGTACTATGTTTTGACCATCACTAGATTAACAACATCAATACACATAAACATGCATTAATTCCATTAAATCTAGAGAAAAGCACATGAATCATCCATTTCAGCATATGTAGACATATGGATAGAAATAAATGATCAATTGAAAGCATTAATTATACACATCAAGTACCATAAGATATATATTTATTCAATATCAAAACATCTATTACAACTTAAATCCCCAAAAATGTACAAAAGACTAGGTCTAGAAAGCAAACTTAGGGGCTATCTCTAGCCCCAAGTGAAGGATTTAGCCACTCATTGTAGTGGTCATAGAACCCTCAAGGGCTAGCTTGGAGATTGGCATCATCATCTTCATCCTTGCTTCCTTCTCAAAACCCTAGTTATAGAGAGAAAACTATGTACAAATATCTACTCTATGAATTTTCTAAGATAAAATGACTGTCTCCTCAATTAATTCATTACATTCCTCTTTTGAGTAGCCTCTAAGTTAGAATAATAGCCTATGATTGGAGGAAATTCACAGCTATACAAATTAGGTAGAAAACGGTGCGCTCGGGAATTAGACAGCACACTGCCAGCAGGTATTTCGATCGATCGAAGATCTTCGATCGATCAAACACTTAGCTTCGATCGATCGAAGTACATGGCTCGAAAATGTCTTCTAGGAATTATCCAATTGGTTGAGTTGGCACCACCTTGCTTCAATCGATTGTAGACCTCTTCAATCGATCGGGACTTCCCTTTGATCGATCGACGTTCCCCTGGTGCATTTTTCTTGGCTTCTTTCCAACTTACTCCTTAGCTACAAAATGAGGCTAAATGGCTCTTGTTAGCCTATTTGAACTTTTTTTACCTGAAATAGGCAATAACACAAATAAGTATCTAAAACATGAAAGTAAGATTGATGAATAGACTAAAATACCCTAGCTTAGGTGCTAAAATGCGTCACATTTGAGCACTTATCACACCCCTAAACTTAGATGTTGCTAGTCCCTAGCAATGAACTACAAGGAAAAAAAAAGAATAAACAACTAAGTAACTATGAACTAGAAAACAATAAAATGATAACGCCACATAAAGTGATGGACTCTAAAATTAGGAAGTCGAATGCATGTCGGGGCATTATATTCATTTGGCACATAATGGTCTTTGAGAACCATTAGAGGATTGGGAACTTGTCGCTCTAATAAGGGGTGGCCTCACATTATTAGGTTGCAAAATATTCGGGTGGTACATGCCTTGTTGGTCTACATGACCAAGGTCTTCAACGTGATCTTCCATTGATGTAATGGAATGATCAAAAGTGAAAAGAATTGCACTAGAACTACCTTTACCCCTTGGATTACGAACGGTGGATTCAAGATTTAGATTCAAAGGACCGAGAGGAAGATTAAGTGACCTTTGACCATGCATGCACAAAACAAGTCAACACACCAACAATTAAAAACAACTTCTCCTCCACAACAACAATTAACAACAACCTCCACATACGATGTTCCCATACTCCCATGATTTCAACAATAATAATAGGGCCTCAACAAGGACCAAAGCACAATTAAAGTAAATGAGTTCAAGATATGCTCAAAAAGTTTCCAAGCAATAATAGTAACTTCAAGATTTAATGCTTGCTTCAAGGTCCAATGTTTGCCTTCCTTGCCTTCAAGTACCTAATTGATAAGTAACAAGTGAGAAAACAAAAATAAAAGTAAAGACAAAAGATCAAAAGAGTACTAATTCCTATTTTAATTCCAAATACGACCGTTGACAAATCCCCGGTAACGGCGCCAAAAACGTGGTGTGTGTCCGATCAAGCACACAAAAATGTGTCAATTTAGAATTGTATCAAGTGGCCACCACATTTAAAAATTTATAAAATCACTAGACACTTATACTATGTAGTATGAAGTGAGAAGGGATCGTCTCAAGAGATCGCAAGGGTATTTGGAATAAAAGTCGAATTAGTAGGTCAAGTAATCAAGAAAGTGGTTTGGTTTGGTTTAATTAAACTATGATTAACTAGATTAAGCAATGCAAGAGAAAACAACCTAAATGAAATAGGGTTTAGAGAATAGGAAAGAGGTCTTAGGGCATAGGAATCACCACTAAGCTCTTCCGCTAAACCACTAGACTTTAACAATTTAGAGGAAGATCAATGTTGTAAACAAAGTGTGTGCTACCAATTGAAACAATGAGCATGAATGATAAAAACAAGAATGAATTGTCTACTTAAGCTAGGGTGTAGTACAACTCATCAAGTTAAGGCATGAACTATTCATAACCCCACAATTATAACACACATCAATCTAGAGAAATGTACATCTTGTCACAATAAGGATGGTTTATCAAATTCAAGCATGGATTGTCTACTTATCTAGGAATTGAAATGTAATTACAATACAATTACACTAAAACAATGAAATTAAAGCAATTAAATTAAGATTGTAGAACAATCCATCAAGTATAAGCATAACCCATCAAATCAATTACAAGTGTATCTAATAATAACTATCCATAACCATCACTAGATTCACAATTTAATCACACATAGACATGTATTATATCTAGAGAAAGTAGTGTAAAGATATAACCCTCAATTTAATCACACATAGACATGTAAATAAACTAGAGAATTAATTGGAAGAATTGAACCATACAAATCATAAAGAAGCTCAAGATCTATATATTCACAAGGTTAAAACATTCATTACAACATAGAATCCCCCAAAAAGTCATAGATCTAGGGTTTAGGGTACAAGCCTAAGGCTTTTCCAAGCCCTAAGAGGATGATTTAACCACTCATGGATGTAATCTTGCAACCCTTAAGGGCGATCTTCAAGCTTGGATCCATTTTCTTCCTTGGTCTTCTTGGTAGAAACCCTAGGGATGATGAAGATCTTACCTTTTTTTCTTGCTCAAGAACCCTAATTTCTAGAGAGGGAAACTATGTATCTAAAGTTCAATCTATCTAAAACTAGCTACAATTGGTGAACCCCTAATAAATGGTTCAATTTCCTTCTAAATAAAAGCCATTTTTAGAGCAATTGGTCAGAAAATAAGCCTTGAAAATATCTAATCCCACAGCCAAAAGTAGGGTAAAGATTAGGCGAGTTCGAGAATTAAACAGCTCACTGCTAGCAGGATGGCGATCGATCGTGGATTTTGGTGATCGATCGTGGATTTTGACGATCGATCGTGGATGATGTGGCAGTCTTATCTTGACAACTGACAACCTTATCTTCTTTGCTGGCGTTGACGTGGCACTGTGATGGATTGCCAATTTTGGCGATCGATCGTGACTTTGAACAAATAATGAGGTAGCAGCCTTATCTAATGCTGACGTGGCTACGATTGATAATGGACTTCGGTAATTGATCGTAATGAATCTGCGATCGATCGCAGATGCTCCAGTGTATTTTTTTGAACTTTTTTCGGATTTTCTGCTTAACTCTAAAAAGGGCTTAATAGGCTGTTTTTAGCCCGTTTGAACCTTATTGACTTGAAATAGACGAAAACAAGAATTAGTACTAAAACGGGAAAGTAAGATATATGAATGGACTAAAATACCCTAGCTTAGGTGCTAAAATGTGCAACATTTGAGCACTTATCAATAATCAACCAAACAAACTTCGTTTCAATCTCAAGCTCATTAATGTCAAGTTAGATTCCAATTCAATAATCCCTGTGGACGATCCTTTCTCACTATACTAACGTATAAGTGCTAAGTGAATTTTATAAATGTAAAAGTTGATGCCCATTTAAGGCATTCTAAATCTAAATATTAAAACACATTTTTATTGGAAACACAAAAGAGAGCATCAAGTTTTTGCTCCACAAATTAAGGGAACTTGTGTGTTTTCTTTTGAAAAAGATATAGCACGAAAATTGGAGTATTTTTTACTTGTTTTTGAAGCCTTAGGGATAGAGGATAAAGGGGGGGGGGAAAGGGCCTTGATGTTGGGAGATCTATTTTTTTGGGGGGTTTAAAACTAAGAGAGAGAAATATTGCAGAGGTGAAAAAGAGGGCAAAGATGGAGCTCGAATTTGGGTCTTCTTTAGCAACATTTGAGGCTGCAAGCTTGACCATGATAGGCTAAATCCCTTCCTAGGGGAATGATGTAACCTAATCCGAGTAATTATGGCTTAAGTTGTAGTTTTTTTTTTTTTTTTTTTTTTTTTTTTTTTTTTTTTTTGGGGGGGGGGGGGGGGGGGTGGTGCGAATTTCTAATTTTTAGCATTGCAAGTTGTATGATTTTGTGGTTTACAATTGTAAGACTTTTATAATACTTTTGTAAATGGGCTTCATGTATACATTCATTCTTAATGAAATGTTTATCTAGAAAATGATTCATTTTGATTTGAACTTTTAAACATGCTTATAGTGACAATAAACATGTAAATTATGCAATGGTTTTCATGATCTGTAATGTTAGGGTTTTGATAGGCCATGCCTAGAGAAGACGAACCGTGCTACACATTAAATTAGCATAGTTAGGTAGACGGTCTGTGCCTATTGAAGATGGGTTATGCTTAGTCCTAGATTGTGTATGCATTTTATCTTCTTGAATGATTCATTATGTGTCTTTACCACATGGGTTATAGTTGTGCATAAATATGATTTTCCCCATATATAATTACAATGTGCCATGTGATAAGTGCTCAAATGTTGCACATTTTGGCCCTAAACTAGGGTATTTTAGTCCTTGCATCTATCTTTATTTTTACGTTTTAGTTTTAATTTGTGTTTTTGTCAATTTCAGGTCAATAAGGTTTAAACGGGCTAATTTTGGTTCATTAAAGCTTTTTTGGAGTAAAGCAAAGACAGTCGGAAAAAGTTTAAAAAATGGCAAAAAGAGGCCGCAGCCCATCATTCGTATAGTGTGTTTATCCTTCAAAAGCGGTCAATTCTAGGCTAAAATAGGGTGGGCTTAAATAAAATTTTAGCACTCGGGGGAATCGATCGATCCCCCAGCCCTTGGCAGCATTGTGGGATTTATCATTTTTTCTCTTTTCTTTTCGTACTTGGGCCGGACTTCTTCCAAATGGGCCAACCATTATGTTGTTACATTTCATTTTGTAAAGAGTGGATAGAAAGTTAAAGATAGAGATTAGGGTTTTGGAAAAAAGAGAAGTGGATGCACAAGTGATATAATTTTTACATTATAACTTTTATATTTTTCATTAGTTTTCTCTCTCTAAGAAAAAGTTAGAGATTAGGGTTAGAAGAAAGGAGGAATAGTGGAGGCACCAATAATACATCTCTAGATCTACACACTCTCTCTCTCTAGAATTCAACAAGGAAGAAGAGGATGAATATGGAGCTATGTTTGGGGATAGCCCTTGAAGGTTCCAAGATCACATCAACCTCTCCCATGATTGTCTAGACTTCTCCTTGGGGCTTGGATGAGCCCCAAGCTTGTCTCTTTCACTTTTTTGGGGATTTATCTTGTGATTAATGGTTTGGCCTTGTGCATAAAATGAATCTTGGGTTCTCCTTTGATTTCTATAGGTTAATTCTTTCTACTAATTCTTTATGTGATTACATGTTGTCTTATGTGATTATTTGAGAATGAATCTCTACACTAGATTCTCTATGTTGGTTGCATGTCCATGTGTGATTAATTAAGGATTTAGTGATGGCTATGCATGGCTTTTATTAGATGGGTTTGTCAATTAATTTGATAGATTATTCTTATGTTTGATGGGTTGTGCTATACTTAGTTTATTTATTGGTTAGGTAGACAATCTATACTTGAATTTGATACTCTATGGCTTATTATTGCACATTCTATGATTCTCTAGATTGATGTGTACTACAATTGTTACTAATTTGATGGGTCATGCTCAGAATTGATGGGTTGTTCTACACCTTTATTCATGCTTGTAGTTAGGTAGACAATTTATACTTGAATTTGATGGTCCATACTTAATATCACAATTGGTAGTCGCATTTTGTTCATAAGAAGGTTTTCCCCAATTAATTGAAAGTGTATGGTTTGGTGAACAAGCATGGTGGCAATTCCAACGGCCTAAGCCTCTCTTCTCATCTTTTAAATCCCTATCTCAACTTAGTTTTAATTTAATTGCATTTTAATAAATTGCATCTTAGTGTAATCAACCAACCCAACCCTCCTTTGCAATCAATTGATACATTAGGGTTGAAATTAAATTCCAACACGTATAATCTCTTGGGACAATCCCTTCTCACTCATACTACATAGTATAGGTGTTAAGCGGTTTATAATTTTAAAGTATGTTGCCCACTTGATACTAATTTTCAAACTCAAAGTGTTGTGCATTATTTTGTGCATACACTCGGGTCGTATCACCATGGTTACATGGGTTATGGTAAAGTCATTCTCCTAACCTCAACTCATACCATCTCTTTACATTTAATTCAAATTATGTTTTTAAGCATTTATTTCAGTTTATGCAAGTAACAAATAACCATCCAATCAACAATTTTCAATTAAATTCGGAAATAATCTTATAATCTTGATTGTCATAAGCTAGCAATCTTCGTGGATTGATAATCCTTACATAGCCGTTTTCTACAAGAACTTGTGCTATTGCAAGTGGTATTTATAATTGATAACACTTAGTGCACATCACTTCTCCCTTTGATCTTGTGTTTTATATAGCCTTAGTATGACTTTAGGGATTTAGATCAGAAAAAATTAATCTGATAGCATGATTAAATCGGACTAAAACAATAATATATATGGGTATATGTATATATGTATACTTTGGAAGAATTTTCTAATTCATGCTTTAAATATATGTTTTTAATGAACTAAATTGTGTATACTTGCTCTATAATAATACTAGACATTAATTGTGACATAACATGTTTTAGGACCCAAAAAAATGGATTTTTGGACTTAGAACAGACCTCCCTAGTTGTTTCCACGAAACAGTGCTCGAGCATCGTTTTACAGGGCTCGAGCGCCATTTTCTTGGAAACAGCACTTGAGCGCTATTTGGGCAGTACTCGAGCGCTGATGCGTGATTTTGGCTCGAACGTGTTTCGTTTGGCCCCGAACATATTATTAAGACTCGTGAACAATAGTATGTGGATTAAATAGCATGAATCTTAAACATGCATGTTAGCGTGGGATTTAATCATTTATTAACTTGTAATTTGGTTTCTTTAAATTGTTTTAGCATCGGAGTTTAATGTTTATGCATGGTTATGATTTTAATCATTATAATTGCTGGAAATATAAATTATCAGAATGTGTATAGTAGTATTATGTTGTTAGGAATTGATAATTTATAAGTTATTCTTATGATTTAATAATGTTGAATTGCTGTAATAATAACAATATTTGATAATGTTGAATTGCTATAATAATAACAATATTTGGTGTGGCATGTTCCATTCACATGTCAGTTTCCACGTATAATGTCAACAACTTAGTGGTTTCTTGCATTTTGCTTAAAGTAACTAGTAAAGTTACTTATATTAAAATGTCCCTATACCACTTCTCCTTTTCATGTTCCTGAAGTGATAATCTGATGTGGCAAGTTCCATCAGAACTCGCCACATGTCAGCTTTCCATATATCCAAATGGCTAAAGTGGTATCACCTCCTTCGCCAACATGAAACATGGGAGATTAAAGGTTCAAGTTATTGTTTAGGAAAAGAGGATGTGTACCTGAATTAGATGTGTGTGTCTATACTTACCTATAAAAAAAACTGTGGAGACTAGAAAAGGGTTATAGCTCAAAGGATTAAAGTATTTAGCTAGAGCATTGATGGCTTAATTAAACCACTAATGCTAAAAAATATTAGGAGTGTTCAAAAAATTCGGTAAACTGAAAAACCAAACCGGACGGTTTGGTCTAGTTGTATAGTTGTTTGCTCCGGTCATGGGCCTAAAATTATGAAACTGTAATTTTTCATTCAGGTTTTGGTTTAGGGTCTTGCTGGACTGGATCAGCTTAGACCGAACCGTTACTACGTTATATAACTTTTATATATATATATGTGATACCTTAAACCTATATCAGTAAATCCTAAAGTTAAACTTCACTTCTCACTTTCTCAGTTCTCAGCAATGCGACACAACCCCAAATCCCCAAATCTTCTCTCCGCTATTACCATATGATTCATTCTACATAATTTCTTACTCATAGTTACATTGACATCTCATCAACTATAATGGTGTCTGTGTGAGCTGAATCCTATTAAGAAGGAATTGCTACTGTATAGCTAGAACAACCTAATTTTTCTTTTTTTGGAATTCTAGTTTAGCAAAACATAGAAAGTGCACTTAAAATTCAAATTCATGAGCACTTTGTGCTTTTGATGCAAAAATTAAGTTTCTATCCAGTCATCCTCTTCCAGCACCCCTATTCCACTTCGAATGTATTTTGATTCTAATTCCTTCGATAAATGCTAGTTTGTTACAAAATGTGTAAGAAAACTATTCGGTTCCTACACCATAATCACATCTCATTCAGTAAATTTGAAAAATGACATGGAATACCATTTTATAAAGTTCATGTTGCTTATCTCTACTTAGGTATTCTTCGGCATGCTCGACGCTTTATTAGCTTCTGAGAAGCACCTAGAAGAATATAGAGATTGCTGTCAGGTAGATCGTCTATTCTTCGTTTTGCTATCCTTAGGTTCCTTTCCTTCCGTAGCTAAATAAATACTACATAAATATAAATTTGGTGAATCCAGGATATATTGTGCAATGACTGTGAAAACAAGGGAACTTCACCCTTCCATTAGTTGTATCATAATGTGGGCATTGTGGATTATACAATACCAAAGTAATTAAGGTTGAATCATATTCTAATTGCTCAGTTTTGCGATAGCTTACCAAGGATATTTGGGCTCTCCACAGATGATATAGGTATATAAATATCTTGGCTCAACCATGATTATGATGTTGTTATGGAATTACAGTCTTCTTCTTCCTCTGAAGCAGAAATTGGAAACCCTAGATGTTCCTGTAATCCCTCTCATGATGATATGTACTTGTAAATTTTCTCAAAATTTTGGCATCGTTGTATAAAATCCTCGGTTGTTGTCCCCATTGTTCGTTCCTCGAGTTGTTATGTTGATGTTATTTTACAGACTTTGTGATTCTTTACCAAGCTTGATGTTGGATTTTGTGTAGAATTCTGCGCAACAGAAACTGAAGAACAGTCTACCCTGCATTGCATACTGTAATTAAAAGCACCTAAATTGCATGACTAATACCTGTTAGAAAATATTTTTACTGGAAATATCTGTTCTTTGAACTGGTAATGTTAGGGTTCATGACTTCTGAGAGCCAATCAATGCAAAATTTCAGTCATTCAAACGCACATCACTGAATTCTTGCGTGAAGTGGTTCTTTAATAAACATTGGGGTTTGAGAAGTGGCCTTCATCTTAGATATTTAAATTATTTGGCTCTTACTTGTGACTTTCTCTTGGTTGTTAAGATGACACAGAGATTTGAATTCAGGATTTTGCGTGCCTTGTACCAACTTATTTTTGAAACTGAAAAAAAAAAAAAAATTAAAAAAAATCAGGGCAAAAGAAGAAAAAATAGGACAAATCAATACAAATTCTCACTTTGTATTATTTATCCTACCTTCTTAGATATGATGGTGTGTAATTACCATCTTATCCTGTTACAATTCTATGCAAAATGAAGACGAGACATCTCTTAAAAAACATCACATTTCTTTGTCCAATTTTATTTATTTATTATTATTATTATTATTTATCTCTTTTCTCATAAGTTCCATTCAGAATTCTTCTATCTCCCTCGGATGAAATGATTCAAGTTGGTTTATCAATCTCATCTACTCATTCATATTATGTGCCATTCGGATTATGTGAATAAAAAAAAGTATGATACACAAAACTATTCAATAGCAACAGAGAACATAGATATGTGAGGGTAACACACCAATGTTTCAAAAATATATTGAGAAGAAAAATGAAAGTTCTCTGAATAAAGAGATAATATTAAGAAAATACCAAAATTCTCATTTTAAATACTAATTAAATTATCAACGGTGTGGTCCAATTACAAATGCACGCACTTGTAAATAAATTTTTTTTTGGTCACAAAATTAAAAGTAGAAAGTGGTTAGGATTTAAATTTACCCATTTAATAATTTCTCCTCTTAGTCAATTTTTTATTTTAAATTTGTTAGGGAATTGTTTGCTCCCAACGCTAATTGGCATATTATACTACGACAAGCTTCTCAACTCCTCCATCCAACTCACTTTACTCTCCAAGAACCCAAACGAGAAAGTTGGCATATACTAAGACAAGCTACAAGTCTATGCCTCTTACAAAGGTCAACAGATAACTGCCGATACTTCTCTTCCTCCTTTCTACCAAGGGCATGAAGAGTATGAACCCACAATACCAATCATTTGATGAATCAGAAATTCAGAATATTCTAATGTCTTGGAATTAAATTCAGAAATTCAAAGGAGTTTAAGAGAACTACATCCAGACTAATAAGAGAATAGAACTCAACAAACAATTACAAAAAAAAGAAAGAAAAAGAAATCAATAAATAGAGTTTTAAGACAATATTATGGCAAGTGTTTTCTATTACCCGTGTTCATAAAGTCTCTGATAAATCTCATTTGATATAAAAATAATCAAAAAAAAAAAACATTAGAATTTACCAATCGTTTAAGTGTCGGTCACCGTCAATTATTGTCGATAGTTGTAGATGAGAGGGAGAGAGACGATAGGGCAACTGAAAAGGACCGATAGAATGCAACGAAAGGTATAGAGAAAAGGCTGATAGGATTGAGGGAGAGAGAGATTAAACTACGTCGTATAGAGAAATAAGAGACTTGCCAAAAAAAATTGACAGCTGTTACATTTGAGAGGAAAATTGAGAATGTTAAAATTTGAGGGCCCAAATGAGAGTCCATTGGAGAGCCCTTTTTTCACCCCCTCTCATATTTTGAGTTTAGCAGCCCAATATAGAAGAGCATTGGAGTTGCTCTAAGGCTATGTGTTGGTAGGGTGGGTTTGAAGGGGAATGATAACTTTAGTTATGAAGGAAAGGAAAGGGAAGGGAAGGGAAAGATAATTTTAATTTGATAGGGAAGGACAATAATCACGTTTGGAAAAACAAGGGGAAAGAAAAGAAAGGGCATTATTTTAATAAATTGACCATTATACCCTTATATATATATAATGTCTCTAAGCCCACAAGAAGAAAAGAAAAAAAAAAAAAAAAAAAAATTCAGCCCCTACAAATCAATTCAGCCTCGGCCTCCATCTGTGAATCTCATTCTCAACTCTACACTTGCCCTCTCTCTCTCTGCAAATGGAAACTACAAAATTTACAAAATCAAAACCCATATCAGCATATCATTTCAGATTGTTCAAAAAATCAAAACCCATATCTTTTGGTTTCCATCGCCAGCTGTTCCAGTTTAGGTTCGCCGTTCGCAAGCTTCAGCCGCTGTCTCTCCTCTAAGCTTGTCCCCCTCTCTCTCTGCAACTTCTAACTTGTATATATGTATGGGTTTGGTTTTAATTTTGTTTCTGAATCAACTAATCAAGGTCTGTAATTCTTGTTTTGCAAACCAAATCTTGATTTTGTTTAAGGATAACTTTGGCGCCAGAGATCCCATATCAACCCTAGCCTTCCCTTTTCTTTCATTTCCTCCCATTTTTGAGCGGTTAAGAAAAGCACTATTCATGTCTTGAGTTATCCTTCCAAAACCCTCCATCACCTTTCCTTTCCTTCCCACCATTTATGCCAAATACGCTTTTTTAATCACCTTCCCTTCCCTTTCCTCCCTTTGCCATTGCACCAAACTGAAGGAGTTTATGTTTATGGCCTCATATACTACTAGTAATTAAATAGCCTTTTAACACGCAGTCTTTTACCAGCGGTAAAGGGACACACACAGACAAGCAAACACAAACATAACCGAGACAAAACATAACCGAGACATCTTCGGATTTCTGCAACCAATCTCTGTCATATTCTAGAGAGAGAAACCGGAGCCATAGATTTCAAACCGGAGCCATAGATTTCAAATCCTCGACGCTTCTTCTCTCAATCTAGACTTTTTAGGGTTTTAGAGGGTTTGAGAATTCTTGATATCTGAGACATTTTTTCTCCTTTTTCTCAAGAACCAGGAAGAGGGATTTGCGAGGAAAATATTTATGTCTTCCAGATCCGAATTGTTGGTGACTCGGGCGTTGAAGCTCTGGCATTGTGTCTCCTCATTGTTCTTAGCTCTCCACTACACCAATTTCGCAATTTCTACGCGTTTGAGGCCTAAAAGGTAAAAAAAATTCTTAAACCCTATTGGGTATATGGATGTTTACAGATATATACATATATGCGTATATTTTTGATGATTTTGTGCACGATCATGTGCACTGATTTGAAGTGGGCCGTTTTTGTTGGGGTTTTGGTTGCAGATAAGCGATTTTGTTCGGCCTCTTGCCTGACAAATCTCTAATCTTTAGAAGGATTCTTCCCTTCTGGTTCTGTTTTTGTTCCCTATTTTGTGGGTTTTGGAGAGGATACATCTTGGCAAAGATGGTACTTTCTGAGGTACATCCACATCATCTAGATAATGGAAGACTTAATGGAGATAAGCAGGGCAAGAAATCAAGGAAAAGATCGAAACCTTGTGAAAAAATGGGCAAACCCATGAGGAATCTTCGGGTGTTCTGTTACGATGATGACGCCACTGATTCGTCCGATGATGAGCCTTGCAAATCAAATCGTTTCATTAGAGAGATTAATCTCCCAATGGGTAGTCATCAGCAGATTAAACCAATGAAAACAGATAGCAACAATGGCTGCAAAAACCTTAGAAAGAGGGTTTTGACCAAGACTTTGAACCAACAGGGAGAATCTGGCCCGAAACACAGAGGCATTCGACAGAGGAAATGGGGAAGATGGGCTGCCGAAATCCGGGATCCCTTCCAAAGAAAGAAGGTTTGGTTGGGTACCTATAATACGGCAGAAGAAGCTGCAAATGCTTACGATAACAAGAAGCTTGAATTCGAATCTGTAATGGCTATTTCTTCCCCCGAGAAGAGGTGCAATCAATCTTCCTCGATGGCTGTCCCAAAATCTCAAAAGCCCACTATTTCTGATGACAGTATAATGCCGCACACAACGTCTCCGTCATCTGTTCTCGAATTGGAGTCTTCAACTACTGTCTCGGCTTTGTCATCACACATGAATGGCGAATGCAATGATATGGCGAAAGATGTTGCCAGTGTTGGTGAGCAGCAAGTGCCCAATTTGGTTTCTGTGGATGCCCCATTGACGTCTCTTCCAATTGGGGAGGGCCTGGACTATGCACTGGAGCTTGAGTTGATCTTTGCGGAAAATGGTTTTGGACAATATTTAAGGGACAATCTTGACTATATTGGGAACTATGACATGGACAATCTCCAGATATGCGGGTCTGATGGACGACCCATTGAGCGTCCAGACTATGATTTCGAGTTTGACAGTGACCAGCTGGATCAAGAAAAGTGTGCTTGGGTGGATCAATTTTTGGCTATGGAGAAGCCCCTCAATATACCATGCCCATAGGTTTTGCAGCAAGTAGGAGGTAGTCATTGTGGTAGTCTCGGGGACTGTAACCTGAGCTATTGAGAGATTTTGTTGAGGGAGTATGCTTTCTCACTTTATTTAGAAGTGTGTGTAATGTGTATGGATAGTGAGTGAGTCCCTTGGTTTTCCTGTGCTATTAGAGCCGTCCAAGGGTTGTTTGATGGTAAGAGGCAATTGCTGTTGCATCTTCCGAGTTTTGCTCATATTGTCTTTATTTCAAGCTTATTATGAATTGATGAACTGTTCTTTGGTCTATATAAATTGTACTATCGTTGCTCAATTTGGGTACAACCTAATCATTGGGCTGCATTCCATTGGAGAGCAACAACATCAACAAACTGGCCCTATCTGCCACAGTCTACCATTTGTGGATGATGGAGAGAAACCAAAGAATTTTCAAAGGAGTTCACAGAGATTGTTTGGCTCCATGCCAGATGTTAGCAGTTGCTTTGGTGGTAACTGCCAGATTGAACACAAAACCTAATGTGATGACAACAATTTTTTTAGATTTTAATAATATTATTATGAATGGTGTTATTATAGTAAAAACAGAATTTGAATTTTATGAGTTTAAAATGAAGTTAATCTTTTACATTATGTTGCCAATTACTACAGGTATGTTATTTTTTTTCCCATGTACATTAGTGACATATTTAGCTATTTGAAAGATTTATGGACTAAGTAAAATATATTATTGTAAACATTTTTGTGATTTTGGTTTAATTAATTGGGTTCTTCTGAATTAACAATGCTTGATACCCATGTGAGGTATTTGTTTTAGACCTAACATGAAGTACTTTCAAGGGTTTTTGAATATTTTGCCTTTGGAACATTTAATTGTGCAATAGCGGATGTTGTAGGCAATGACTTAAAGTCTTAAAACTTCTCTATCTTGACATTGGTTGCAATAAGGTGGCTTTGTATCACTTAAATCTTTACATTCGCTACTTGTGAAGCTTGCTACTGATGGGATGTGCATATTCTAAATTTTATCATAATGCTCTCAGTTCCAGTTTCACTTCCTTGAAGATAAGGTTTGCTTAATTTATTTGTTTTTTTTTTCAGTCATCTTCTTATGTATGGCATTGTAGCTTAAGTTGTAACAATGTTGTTTCTACGATCTCATTTAACCAAGTTTACATTATGTAACAACGTTGTGTATTTCAGGTAGTCCTGATTAGGATTGATAAGTTTTAAGTACTGGATCTGACTCCATTATGTTGCCGGAGAGGATCTCTAATACTTGGGGTAAGTTGCCTAATGCCAATATCTGGCACATCCTTTGGTATTGTGTGTTGGTTAAGTTGTTTGATGTGTTTAAATAAATGAAGTGATTATATTTTCTCTCAGTAAACAATTTAAATGAATTGATATTATTAGATTCCCTCTCAATTATGACCATATCAAAATTTTGTGAAACCACATTCTGCCATAACGTAAGTTACCGCTTGGGTACTTTAAATCTTATGGTATCGGTTGGTTAATTTAGATCTTAATTTAGAGAGATGAAGATTTGAAATCTTTTAAGTTGCTTTAATTGAGTATTTTAAAGAAGTCTAAACAAAATAGCTATGATTTTAAAGCAGGAAAAACGATAAAAAGTCACAAAAATAAATGTCTTATGGATTTGGATCCCTTGCTAGATCCTTTTAGAAGATATTGTATTTAGAGTTTATAAACCCTAAATGCATCCCACAAGAGAATTTCTCTCTTTAAAATTATTCATTCAAGTCTTCCACAAAATTCTCTGTCCAATCTCTTACAAGTCAAGTTTAAGCTTTAAAAATATCTACAATGGGAAAGAAGTGAGAAAGTAGATCACGGAAAGGAGAGCATAGATGTTGAAAGCTGAAGGAGATACAGTCTTGAAGGTTTTTTTTTTGAAAAGGATTTTCATCTCTGCATCAAAAGTTTTCATGCTTCCCAAAACATCAAATACTCATTTCATTACAAATGACATCTTTGGACATTTGAAGATTGGTGGATCTATACTGTGGTATAAGGAAGAGTAGATCTAGCAAGCAAGGGCTTGGAGTTCCTACGATCTAAGAGCATCACAAGCCTTTTCGGCCAATGGCTTGCACTGTAACGAATTAAATCCCTTGGGTTAGGCTTCTCCATTTGGTGTTGTCCACACCAAATTCCACCCTCCACTTGTGGAGTAGCGCCCTTGATGTATGACCAAGGGCCTAAAGTGGGCCCTTGTGTATATTTTTTGTTTTTTTTATAAAAAAAGTGATTGTGTGTGAGACAAATAATAAAAAGTATAGGACCAAAAAATAATAAAGTGGAGAGTGGAAGAGAAGAGTGCACACCAAGAGGAAGGACTTTCCAAAAAAAAAGTGTAGAGCCACGTTAGCAATTGTGGAGCCAATTTGCGTCCTTCCACACAGATGCTCTAAATGTGATATTGAAGATTGGAAGAAAGTATTGGCCTTTGTGTATGAGACCACATCATTTTATTTGAGATTTCTAAGCCTAAATTCGTGGGAATCTAGAAATATAAAATGTGTAGGACTAGAGTGTATATCTCTATGTAGGTTCTCGAAGAAGATGTTTTAGGGTTTAGAGCATTCTGTTTGCAAAAATTGGCTCTACACTTTATTTGGAGAGTCCATCCTCCTAGTGCTCTCTCCCGCTCACCACTTTATTATTTTATTATTTTTAGGTTCCACACACCATCACTCATCATTTTTAAAAAACAAAATATACTCAAGGGTTCACTTTGGGGCCTTGGTATACTGCACTCTACAAGTGGAGTGTGGAATTTGGTGTGGGCTCCACCAAATGGAGAAGCCCACACCAAGTGCAAGCCATTGTCCATAAAGACTTGCCATTGGCCAAAACACTCTCTAGATGCAATAAACAAATTCCAATCAGGGATTTTAGTAGCAAATTTAAAGTGTAAAGTTGTTTTAATATAAAATAATTCATTATAAGAAAGGCATTACTTAATAATTCTCAAATGGTTACTTATTAGCATGTAAGTATTAAATTTGGGAATTATTCATTTTGTCAGTACTTTATAGTTTAGAATAATTTTGTTTGGGTTTCATTACTTATATCTAATTTTCTATAATTTTTTTTAGAGATTCGCCCTCTTCTAGATTGAGCAGTAGATAGAAGTCGATATCTGCAGGTACTTGCCTCTTGTAATGGGTACCGTTGGTTGGTCGTGATTGAGCCAATTATTCTATTTTTACACGTGTTTCGAGTCCTAGTCAGTTGTGGTCCGGGTATTTTGAATGGAATGGCTATGTTTAAGGTCTTATTTGGAATTGTTTTTTGCTTATCTGAGTGAAAATGAAATGGAAAAAGAAAAAGAAAAAGAAAAAGAAAAAAAAATTATAGTAACTTGTAGACATTTAGCTGAACAACTATCAAGCAGAACTGCTTCATGATCATCTTACTTCGTAGAATAATTTGGATTGCCAATCATTTTTCTAGGTTTTGGGGTATTCGCTTTGCTCGCTGGGCTATTGCTCAGTGTGTGTATCCCAGTTGAGGCCCAAAGAGCGCTATTTAAGCTGGACTTGCCCAACTTGCTTTGCAATTTTAAAAATATATATTAATAAATAGAATATAAAAGATGAAAATGAATATAATAAAAAAGGTGACCTTATCTCACATGCACATTTTCCTACCAACACAGATATCATCTTGCATGATATTTTAGAAATTTGTTTACAATCTTACCTTATGATTCTGGTATAAGAAAATAGACTAGTGCAGAAATGGAATTTTTACCCGTAAAGAAAGTTTGCTAGAAGGAAGATTTTCTGAGATAGTTATTCCAATGTTGGATTTGCTTATATATATATATATATATATATATATATATATATATATTGTTTTTATAAGGGATTTTTTTTTTTTTTTTTTCCTGAATATTTGATAGACATGATGTGCTGTGAAGATCTAATTTTCGTGTTCCAAAGATAGTGTCTCTCATGACACTGTCTGTGATGGCACACTATCCTCTAAGAAGTTCTGAACACAAAACTCACCAACTATTATTTTAATCTAGTTTTAAATCCTCTTCTTTTTTTTGCTAGTGATTTTAGGATTTCTTCTGAATACAAGCCTTTTTGTGATTAGTTTTTTTATCTGAAATTTTGGAGGAAAAAGACGAGGTGACGAAGAAATTCACTGGTCTGTCAATCCACTGACATATTACTGTATGATGTTAATAATGAATCCCGACGGTTCTGATTGTCTCTATCTTCCCAGATCCAAAACACACAATTCATCACGCACAAACGCAAATCTCTGTATAATATAATATATATATATATATATATATATATATATATATATATATATATATATATATATGTATCTGTGTGTATGTAAGTTTATTATTATTTTCTTTTTCATGGGAATATGAGATTCAAACACACAATTCATCACACACAAACTAAAATCTTTGTATAATATATGTATGTATGTATGTGTGAGTGTGAGTATGTTTATGTTTCTTATTTTCTTTTTCATGGGCATATGATGAATCTCATAACAAAGGGGTAATTTGCATTTGATGTTTCGGTGATGCTAAATCACCTTGGAGAACTGATGCCTTTTATTTTTTTCTTTCATGCTCTAATATGAAAAATGTTGCTTTTGCCTCATTAGCTTCTTTTTAGATAGTGTGATGGCAACAACTGATTTTAGGTTTTTAAAAAGGTCAATGCTACATAGATCTAAAACTTTAACCTATAATGGATTGATGAAAATTCCTTGGCCAGGCTTCTTGGTTAGGTTTTAAGGCTTAGAGAATCATTATCCTTTAATAAATTTATCAACATTATTCTTTTGCATTGGGTAGTCAAATATATGAAATGGAGTTGTTTTAAATATAGGCATATGATTAGTTGTTTGAAATTGATGCTTAGTTCTATTTTTAAGCTGATTTTTTTAATAAGGGTTATTAGTGGATAAACTCTAAATGTGTAAGACAACATGTGTGAAAACACTAGGCAGTGTGTTGTGTCGGTGCAGTACTCTCTATTTATAGCGTTTGCCGTTCCATTTACTGCACCAAGGGATAAAAATTCTTAGGCTAAACTTTATCTACTGCGTCAAAGAGATAAAAACTCTATAGGCTAGACAAAGCAGTTTGGAAAATAGGTAGTTACGCAAATCTTTAGCCAAGCATCTGAAATATAGTAGATATTCTTACAAGTATTTTAGTAATTTAGTATTGAGTAATTGTAACCGTATGAATTACTTATTTTGTGCTTAACATCAAACTACTTATAGGTTCATTAAGTAGACTGCAGTCAATCGTCAATGTAATAAAAATGACATTAAATTGTTTGCTTCTTGTCACTATATTGTCACTAAGTGATTTATTTATTACACTAAGTAGGCTCATTAAGTATGTTTGAATTTTTGTGTAGTTTTTTCTAAGATCTAATGCAATGAATGCCGGTTTGTGTAATAAAGTTGGGTCAGTTTGTGTAATAAAGTTGGGTTGTTCAGGTGGTGGTAGGTAGTTGTCAACTTGTCATTAGGATTGGTGGGTGCAAGTACTGCTAATGTCAGAAGCAAGATCAGTACTGCTCTTACTCTTATTCTGTGTGTTTTAGATTTGTGACTTAGCCGTCCATTGAGATTGAAGCTAATGTCTTTTTTCTTTCTATTAAGGTAATTTAAATGAGTTGTTATCTTTAAATTCTCTCAGTTTTGACCATATCAAACTTTGTGAAGCAGTCATATGCTACATTCTGCTATAACATAAGTATACTTTAAAATCTAAATTGACAGAGAAGATTTCAAAACATTTTAAGTTGCTTTAATTGAGAGGTAGCATCGGGTGCTTTACACAAGTTTAAACAAAATTGATGACTATAAAGTAGAAAAAAGAGAAATTGTTACAAAAGTAAATGTTGATAAAGTGATTTCTGAAGGCATTTGGAAGGTTAGCCAAAATTTGCAGCTTTGGACTGTGAAAACAAATGGTTGGTTTGGTGCTCTCTAATTCTTGTTAAGCGTTTTTTTGAATAGCCATTCGCTTACCAAAGCACTTAACAAGTTTCAGTTTCACACTATTTGTTTTCACTGGCTACATGTCTCTCCAACATCAAATGCTCTGGTGCCAAATGAAGGAAATGGGATTTTAATAAAAAAGATCTTCCAGATGATTTAGAAGGTCTAACCCTTGAAGATATCAAAATAGCGTCTAGAGGTGATCACAAGGGAAAAGAAAAAATGATTAGGAGCACAAAAATTCACAAATTCAAACCTTTACATAATATATATATATATATATATATATATATATATATATATATATATATATATCTATGTGTAAACAAGTTTATGTTAAATTCTTTTTCATGGGCATATGAGATTCAAACACACACAAACTCAAATCTTTGTATAATATGTATATATGTTTGTATGTATCTATATGCAAGTATGTTTATGTTCTTAAGTATGTTTCTGTTCTTACTTTCTTTTTCATGGGCATGTGATGAATCTCATAACAAATGGGTAATTTGCATCTGAATGTTTCTGTGATGCTAAATCACCTTGGAGAACTGATGCATTTAATTATTTATATATATATTTTTTTACTACATGTACAAATAAGAAAAATGTTGCTTTTGCCTCTTTAGCTTCTTTTTAGAAAGTGTGATTGCTGGCAACAACTGATTTTAGGTTTCAACAAAGCTCAAACTTCAACCTAGAATGGATTGATAAAAATTCCTTGAAGGGCAGTTTTGCTTAGTTTTTTTCTTTCTTTCTAAGATCTCATGTAGCCAATGTCAGTTTGTGTAATAAAGTTGGGTTTTGTGGACAGAAGTCTAGAGGGTAAGTTGCCTAAAGCTAATGTATTTTTTATTTCAATTAAGATTATTTAAATGAATTGATATCTTTAAATGAAGCTATCATAGGGCTACATTCTACCATAAACACAATTTTGATACTTTAAATCTTAATCGAGAGAGATGATTTCAAACCATTCAAGTTGCCTTAATTGAGAGATAACAAAGTTTAAACAAAATTGAGACTAAATTTGGAAAAGGAGAAATAATTGGAAAATTAAATGTTGATAAAGTGATTCCTGAATGCCTTAGCACTAATCACAATTATATAGACACCTTAGACTATCACAATAGTTTTAATGTTTAAGGTTACAGGTTTTTATTTGGAATTGATTTTGGGTTATCCTGGAATGCCATACCGTTAATCCAATTCATTTTCATTCGATGACTTATAGAAAATAAACTTGGAATCAAATTTTATTTTCTAGGAATAACTACTAATTTGTTGGTGTTATAGGCAAACACAAGCCAGAGCAAGCTTTCCTGATTGTACCCCTCCCCTTCGATTCTTAGATCAAGGACCCTATTTTATTAGATTCTACCTTTAAATCCTTTGTATTTTTTGCTCTATCGTTATTTTATTTGCTAGTGATTTTTGGGTTTCTTCCAATTTAAGTGACTGCATTCGGTTTTGATTTGACATTGGGGAGGAAAAAGACGAGGTGATGATGAAATCCATTGGTCTTCCAATCCACTGACATATGTATGATGTTAATAATGAATCCCGACAGGTTCTGATCGTCTTTTTCTTCCCACACCCAAAAAAACCTACAAATTATCACACACTAACTCACATCTTTATATATATATATATATGTATGTATGTACTTAATATGTATGAGTATGTTTATGTTCTTATTTTCTTGGTAATGGGCATGTGATGAATCTCATAACAAATGGGTAATTTGCGTCTGAATGTTTCAGTGATGCTAAATCACCTTGGAGAACTGATGCATCCTTTTATTGCGTGTATAGCTTCTTTTTAGACAATGTGTGATGGCAACAACATTTGTTTTTTTTTTTTTTTCCTAGTTGGTACTCACACACACTTATCTCTTCTGACACTTGAACCCCTGACCTCCCTTTGAGAGGTAAGAGGCTGATTTTTTATTTATTTTATTTATTATTTATTTTTATTTTTTAATAATATGAATGTGAATGGTGTTATTATAGTAAAAGCAGAATTTGAATTTTATGAGTTTAAAATGAAGTTAATCCTTTACATTATGTTGCCAATTGTCACAAGTATGGTATTTTTTTCCCATGTACATTAGTGACATATTTAGCTATTTGAAAGATGTATGGACTAAGTAAAATATATTATTGTAAACATTTTTGTGATTTTGGTTTAATTAATTGGGTGGTTCTGAGTTAACAATGCTTGATACCCCTGTGAGGTATTTGTTTTGGACCTAACATGAAGTACTTTCAAGGGTTTGTGAATTTTTTGCCTTTGGAACATTTAATTGTGCAACAGTGGAGGTTGTAGGCAATGACTTAAGTCCTAAACTTCTCTATCTTGACATTGGTTGCAATAAGGTGGCATTGTATTATTTAACTCTTTTTATTTGCTATGTATGGGGATGTGCATATTCTAAATTTTATCATTAATGATCTCAGTTCTTGTTTCACTTCCTTGAAGATAAGGTTTGCTTAATATATTTTTTTTCAGTCATCTTCTTATGTATAACATTGTAGCTTAAGTTGTAACAATGTTGTTTCTAAGATCTCATTTAATCTAGTTTACTTTATGTAACAAAGTTGTGTTTTTCAGGTAGTTCTGATTAGGATTGGTAAGTGTTAAGTACTGGATCTGACTCTCTTATGTTGCCGGAGAGGATCTCTAAAATTATTTGTACTTGGGGTAAGTTGCCTAATGCCAATATCTGATGCATCATTTGGTATTGTGTGTTGGTTAAGTTGTTTGATGTGTTTAAATAAATGAAGTGATTATTTTTTTCTCAGTAAACAATTTAAATGAATTGATTTTTTAGATTCCCTCTCAATTATGACCATATCAAAATTTTGTGCAACCACATTCTGCCATAACTTAAGTTACTGCTTGGGTACTTTAAATCTTATGTATCGGTTGGGTAATTTAGATCTTAATTTAAAGAGATGAAGATTTGAAATCTTCTAAGTTGCTTTAATTGAGTATTTTAAAGAAGTCTAAACAAAATAGCCATGATTATAAAGCAGAAAAAAAGATAAAAAGTCACAAAAATAAATGTCTGATGGATTTGGATCCCTTCCTAGATCCTTTTAGAAGACATTGTGTTTAAGTTTTATAAACCCTAAATGCATTGCACAAGAGAATTTCTCTCTTTAAAATTATTCATTCAAGTCTTCCACAAAATTCTCTGTCTAAATCTCTCACAAGTCAAGTTTTAAGCTTTAGAAATCTCTACAATGGGAGAGAAGTTAGCAAGTAGATCAGGGAAAGGAGGAGAACATAGAGCTTGAAAGCTGAAGGAGATACTTTTGAAAGTTTTTTTGAAAAGGATTTTCACCTTTGCATCAAGAGTTATCATGCTCTTCCCAAAACATCAAATACTCATTTCATTAGAAATGACATCTTTGGACATTGAAGAATGGAGGAGCAATAATGTGGTATAAGGAAGAGGAGATCTAGCAAGCAAGGGCTTGCAGTTCCTACGATCTGAGTCCACACCAAATTTCACACTCCACTTGTGGAGTAGCGCCCTTGATGTTTGACCAAGGGCCTAAAGTGGGCCCTTGTGTACATTTTTGTTTTTTTTTGTTTTTTTTTAAAAAGTGTTGTGTGAGACAAATAAAAAAGAAGTGTAGAGCCAAAAAATAATAAAATAATAAAGTGGAGACCGGGAGAGAAGAGTGCACACCAAGAGGATGGACTCTCCAAAAAAAAGTGTAGAGCCATGTTAACAATTGTGGCTCTACACTTATAAAAAAGTGTAGAGCAAATTTGCTTCTTCCACACCGGATGCTCTAAAAGTGAGATTGAAGATTGGAAGAAAGTATTAGTCTTTGTGTATGAGATCACATCATTCTATTTATGAGATTTCTAAGCCTAAATTCGTGGGAATCTAGAAATATAAAATGTGTAGGACAAGAGTGTATATCTCTATGTAGTCTCTTGGAGAAGATGTTTCAGGGTTTAGAGCATCTGGTGTGCAAAAATTGGCTCTACACTTTTTTTGGAGAGTCATTTTTCTCTCGTTCTTCACTTTATTATTTTATTTTATTTTGGCTCCACACACCATCACTTTTTGTTTTAAAAAAAAAAAAAACAAAAATATACACAAGGGTTCACTTTGGGCCGTTGGTGAGGCCCTATACCACACTCCACTCACGGATTGTGGAATTTGGTGTGGGCTCTACCAAATGGAGAAGCCCACTTCAAGTGCAAGCCATTGGCCAAAAAGGCTTGCCGTTGGCCAGAACACTCTCTAGACCCAATAAACAAATTCCAATCAGGTATTTTTGTAACGTTTTAAAGTACAAGTTTGTTTAAATATAAAATAATTCATTATAAGAAAGGCATTACTTAATAATTCCCTAATTTAATACTTAATAAGAAAGGCATTATTTAATATGCTAATAAGTAACCATTTGAGAATTATTCATTTTGTCAGTACTTTATAGTTTATTAATTTTTTTAGGTTTGATTACTTATATCTAATTTTTCTTTGATTCTTTTTAGAGGTTCACCCCCTTCTAGATCGAGCAGTAGATAGAAGTCGATACCTGCAAGTACTTGCCTCTTGTAATGGGTACCGTTAGCTGGTCATGATTGAGCCAATCATTCTATTTTTACATGTGTTTTGAGTTCTAGTCAGTTGTGGTATGGTTATTTTAATGTCTTGTTTGGAATTGTTTTTGGCTTATACTGTGGAGTGAAAATGAAATGGAAAAGAAAAAGAAATTATAGGAACTTGCTCCATTATCATCCCTACTAGAGAAGCTTAACTTAATATTAAAAAAATAAAATATATGTATGAAGATACTTCTTTTCTTAATTCAAAAAAAAAAAAAAAAAAAAAAATTCATAGAAATAAGAGAAAAATAAACTAAGAGAAAGTGGTAAAATTTCAATTTTACAAGTTCAATTTATTGTACATCTTTTTTGTTTTTTATTTCTTTTTCCTCATTTACTAAAAATTACTCGGAACCATTCGTGAACTTCATGCACTTTCATTCTAACGTTCCGCGCAATTTTGCTCACTCTCTCGTCCCTTAAATAAATAATTATGTAAAAATCTAGAAACGAGTTAGGGAAGGGTTTCTTAGTGTACACGTGCGTGCCTATAAGTACTCCTCACTCTGTTATTTTTTCTTAATTTCTCGCCACTTGCCTCCTTTCTAGTCCTCCCTCTCTCACTATACAGTAGTCTCTCTCTCAATACCAGCAATTTGAAGGTTTTCGTAGATCTATGAATAAATAAATAAATATATATATATATATATATACACTTTTTATTAGTTTTATTTTTCTTGAATATTTGATAGACATGATGTATTGATGTGCGGTGAAGATTTTATATTCCTGTTCCAAAGATTGTCTCTCATGACATTGTCTGTGACAACACACAATCCACTAAAGAAGTTCTGAGCGCAAAACTAACCTATTTTACTTGATTCTATTATATTCTAGTTTTAAATCCTCTAGTATTTATTTGCTAGTGATTTTAGGGTTTCTTCCGATTTTATTCGGTTTTGATTTGAAATTAGGGTGGAAAAAGATGAGGTGATGATGAAATTCATTGGTCTTTCAATCCACTGACGTGTGTGATGTTAATAATGAATCCCGACAGGTTCCGATTGTCATTTTCTTCCCACACCCAAAAAAGCCTACAAATTATCACACACCTAACTCACATCTTTATGTAATTATATAGTAGAAATATAATATAGAATGAAAATGCGAGAATTTTGTAAAGGTTTGAATGAGATAATCACTCATTCACAACTCTCGTATTTATAGATAAAAAAGAGCACATGCTCATATTACAAGAAAGGAAATAAAATCAAATCTAAATCAAAGAAATTAAATAAAATAAAATCTAAATCAAATCACATAATATTTTATGGCATATTCTTTAGCATAATCAGATCTATTCTAATACGGTAAGTCATTCCATAATCGTGGCTATCATATTTGCTAACACTCCCCCTCAAGTTGGTGCGTTGATATTTGAGATGCCCAACTTGGACAATGCATCTTCAAACACGGTATTGCTAGCACCCTTATTCAGAATCTACAAGTTGTAGAGTGCAAATCTGATTAGCGATGTTTTTCTCTCAAATGAAGTGCCAATCAACAAATCAAAAAGTCTTGGCCTTTTCATGCCTTCCATGTGCAGGGCTCTTTTGAGAAAAGTTTGAATGCAACTTTTATTGCTCTTATTCCGAAGAAGGGAGAGGCAATGGATGTTAGAGACTTCCGCCCTATTAGTTTGGTGGGATGTTTTTACAAGTTGATTGCGAAAGTCTTGGCCTCTAGGTTGAAGAAGGTGATGGATGGTGTCATTTCTGACTCTCAGAATACATTTGTGGGAGGTTGGCAAATCTTAGATTCAGTTCTTATTGCTATTGAATGTGTTGATTCCCGCTTGAGCAGCGGTGTTCCTGGTGTTCTTTGCAAGCTAGATATTGAAAAGGCATACGATCATGTGAGCTGGAGTTTCCTTCTCTACCTGTTAGAGAGGATGGGTTTTGGTGGGCGGTGGAGGAGATGGATTCTTTTTTGCATCTCTAGCGCTCGTGTCTCTGTCCTTGTGAATGGAGCGCCGACGGGTTTCTTTTCTAGCTCGAGGGGCTTGAGACAAGGGGATCCGCTTTCCCCTTTCCTGTTCCTTTTTGTGATGGAGGCTCTTAGCAGATTGCTGAAGAGGGCTGTGGAGCTGGGTTTTTTGAGAGGCTTTCGGGTGGGCAGGGATGTTGCTTGTCAATTGGAGGTTTCTCATTTGATGTTTGCAGATGACACAATTGTGTTTTGTGATGCGGATGCGTCCCAGCTGAGGTATTTGAGATGTGTTCTGATTTGGTTTCAAGTTGTTTCTGGCCTTAAGATTAATGTTGGCAAGAGTCTTCTTGTGCCTGTTGGGGATGTTCCGGAGATTGAGTTGTTTGCTTAGATCCTTGGATGTTGCACTTGCTCTTTTCCCATTTCTTATTTAGGATTGCCTTTGGGTGCCCCTTCGAGATGTGTGGGGAGCTGGGATCCGGTTGTGGACAGATTCGAGAGGAGGTTGGCGGGTTGGAAAAAGCAGTACCTGTCCAAGGGGGGTCGGGTTACCCTGATTAAAAGCACCCTTTCTAGCCTTCCTACATACTTCTTATCTCTGTTTCAGATTCCTTCTTCAGTGGCTGAGAGAATTGAAAGATTGCAGTGCAACTTTCTTTGGGGGGGAAAAGGAGAAGGGTTCAAGTTTCACTTGGTTCGGTGGGATCAAGTGTGTCGTCCAATTCGGTTTGGAGGCTTAGGGTTTCGGAGGTTGTTGCCTTTTAATAAGGCTCTCCTTGGTAAATGGCTCTGGAGGTTTGGGATCGAGAGGCATTGGTTATGGAGGAAAGTTATTGCTAGCAAATTTGGGGAAAGTCGTGGTGGGTGGTGCTCTCTGGTGATGTGTGGTCCTAGGGGGGTGGGAGTTTGGCATTTCATTCGGAGGGGTTGGGATGACTTCTGCAAGCATGTTCGTTTTCGTATGAAAGATGGAAGGAGGATCAGTTTTTGGAAGGATCTCTGGTGTGGGGAACTCCCTCTTGCTCTTGCGTTCCCACGGCTTTATAGGATTGCTTCTCATCGACAGGCCATGGTTGTTGAATGTTATCATCTTGATAACGGGAGACTGTCTTGGGATGTTCAGTTCAGGAGGCATTTTCAGGATTGGGAAATCGAGGATGTTTCTCGTTTTTTAGAGCTGTTGTATAGCCAGGTGATTTCTTTTGGGGAATCGGATGGGTGGTTCTGGATTCCTAACTCACAAGGCCGTTTTGAGGTTAGGTCCTGTTTCAGATGCCTTTCGGTTGGTTATGGAGATCCCTTCCCTTGGAAGTCTATTTGGTGGTCCAAGGCTCCCCACAAGGTTGCCTTTTTTGCTTGGACCTCTGTCCTGGGTAAGATTTTAACCCAGGATAATCTGAGGAGGAGGAATCAGGTGGTGGTCAATCACTGTTACATGTGTTTGTGTAATGAGGAGTCTGTTAATCACCTCCTTTTACATTTTAGCATGGCCAGAGATTGTTAGGATTTGATGCTTAGATTATTTGGGGTCCATTGGGCCATGCCTTATTCCTCAAGAGGGTTGATTGAGGCTTGGAGAGGCGTCTCTGTTGGGGCTGGCATTAAGGACGCTTGGAGGGCTACGCCGTTTTGTATCTGGTGGTGTATTTGGCTTGAGAGAAATAGGAGATATTTTGACGGAAAAAAGAAGCCTGTTTCTATGCTTAAGTTCTTTGTTATTTCTACTCTTTTTTGTTGGGTTTTAGGGAGAGATTATAGATCTATGGAGGAAATTATTGTTTTCTTGGCCTCTCTGAAGGTCTAAGGCGCCCTTTGGGCCTTTTGTTTTCTTTTGTTTCTTCGGGATTCGCTCCCCTTTTGAGCGTTTTTAATAAAATCTTACTTATCAAAAAAATTAAAAAAAATGTCTCCTCAGACCGTAAACAACCAATCATGTCTCCTCAGACCGTAAATAATCAGCAATGTCTCCTCAGACCATTTTCCTTCATACACATGTTTAAAACATGTAGATGGAAGAATCAACAATGTCTCCTTAGACCATTCCCCTTCATACATATGTTTAAACAATGTAGATGAAAGAATCAACAATGTCTCCCCAGACCATAAAAAGAAATGACCATGTTTCCTTAGACCATTTCTGAAAAGGCGGTGTCAAACTCGCAACACCCTCTTTGAGGTTGGATCACTCTGTCTACCCGACACCTCCCAGATGGGTGATCTCACCTTAGACTATTCCCAAATGGGTGGTGCCGAACTTGCAATGCCCTCATTGCAGTCGGATCACCTTGGCTCTGATTCCAAGTAGAAATACAATATAGAAGGAAAATGAGAGAATTGTGTAAAGGCTTGAATGAGATAATCACTCATTCACAACTCTAGTATTTATAGATAAAAAAGAGCACATGCTCATATTACAAGAAAGGAAATAAAATCAAATCTAAATCAAGAAAGGAAATAAAATCAAATCTAAATCAAATCACAGAATATTCTATGGCATATTCTATAGCATAATCAGATCTATTCTAATATGGTAAGTCATTCCATAAATCGTGGCTATCATATTTGCTAACATATATATATATATATACACGTACTTAATATGTATGAGTATGTTTATGTTCTTATTTTCTTGGTAATGGGCATGTGATGAATCTCATAACAAATGGGTAATTTGTGTCTGAATGTGTCAGTGATGTTAAATCACCTTGGAGAACTGATGTTTCTTTTTATTGCGTGTTTAGCTTCTTTTTAGATAGTGTGTGATGGCAACAACATTTTTTAAATTTTAATAATATTAATGTTAATGGTGTTAATATAGTAAAAGCAGAATTTGAACTCTATGAGTTTAAAATGAACCTAATCTTTTACATTATGTTGCCAATTATCACAGCTATGTACATTAGTGACATATTTAGCTATTCATTTGAAAGATGTATGGACTAAGTAAAATATATTATTGTAAACATTTTTGTGATTTTGGTTTAATTAATTTGGTCCTTCTGAATTAACAATGCTTGATTCCTATGTGAGGCATTTGTTTTGGACCTAACATGAAGTACTTTAAAGGGTTTTTTAATTTTTGCCTTTGGAACATTTAGTTGTGCAATAGTGGCTTTGTATCATTTGACTCTTTACATTTGCTACTTGTGAAGCTTGCTACTGATGGGGATGTGCATATTCTAAAATTTTTCATTAAGGCTCTCAGTTCCTGTTTCACTTCCTTGAAGATAAGGTTTGCATAATTTTTTTCAGTAATCTTATGTATGACATTGTAGCTTAAGTTGTAACAATGTTGTTTCTAACATCTCATTTAACCAACTTTACTTTATGTAACAATGTTGTGTTTTTCAGGTAGTTCTGATTAGGATTGGTAAGTGTTAATTACTGGATCAGACTCTATTATGTTGCCGGAGAGGATCTCTAAAAAAATTTATACTTGGGGTAAGTTGCCTAATGCCAATATCTGACACTTCACTTTGGTATTGTGTGTTGGTTAAGCTGTTTGATGTGCTTAAATAAATTAAGTGATTATTTTTTCTCTCAGTAAACTATTTAAATGAATTGATATTTTTAGATTCCCTCTCAATTAGGACCATATCAAAATTTTGTGAAACCACATTCTGGCATAACGTAAGTTACCGCTTGGGTAATTTAAATCTTATGGTATCGGTTGGTTCATTTAGATCTTAATTTAGAGAGATGAAGATTTGAAATCGTTTAAGTTGCTTTAATCAAGTGTTTTAAAGAAGTCTAAACAAAATAGCTATGATTATAAAGCAGGGAGAAAGATAAAAAGTCACAAAAATAAATTTCTTATGGATTTGGATCCCTTCCTAGATCCTTTTAGAAGATATTGTATTTAGAATTTATAAACCCTAAATGCATTCCACAAGAGAAAGTATCTCTTTAAAATTATTCATTCAAGTCTTCCACAAAATTCTCTGTTTAATCTCTTACAAGTCAAGTTTAAGCTTTAAAAATCTCTGCAATGGGAACGAAGTGAGAAAGTAGATCAGGGAAAGGAGAACATAGAGCTTGAAAGCTGAAGGAGATACACTCTTGAAAGTTTTTTTTGAAAAGGATTTTCATCTCTGCATCAAGAGTTTTCATGCTTCCCAAAACATTAAATACTTATTTCATTACAAATGACATCTTTGGACATTGAAGATTGGTGGATCAATAATGTGGTACAAGGAAGAGTAGATATAGCAAGCAAGGGTTGGAGTTCCTACGATCTAAGAGCATCACAAGCCTTTTTGGCCAATGGCTTGCACTGTAAGGAATTAAATCCCTTGGGTTGGGCTTCTCCATTTGGTGGAGTCCACACTAAATTCCACAGTCCACTTGTGGAGTAGCGCCCTTGATGTATGACCAAGGGCCTAAAGTAGGCCCTTGTGTGTATATATATATATATATATATATATATATTTTTTTTTTTTAATTGATGGTGTGAGACAAATAATAAAAAGTATAGAGCCAAAAAATAATAAAATAATAAAGTGGTGAGTGGGAGAGAGGAGTGCACACCAAGAGGAAGGACTTTCCAAAAAAAAAATTGTAGAGCCACGTTAGCAATTGTGGAGCCAATTTGGTTCCTTCCACATAGGATGCTCTGAAAGTGAGATTGAAGGTTGGAAGAAAGTATTGGTCTTTGTGTATGAGATCACATCATTCTATTTGTGAGATTTCTAAGCCTAAATTCGTGGGAATCTAGAAATATAAAATGTGTAGGACTAGAGTGTAAATCTCTATTTAGTCTCTTGGAGAGGATGTTTTAGGGTTTAGAGCATTCCGTGTGCAAAAATTGGCTCTACACTTTTTTTGGAGAGTCCTTCGCTCCTAGTGTTCTCTCCCACTCTCCACTTTATTATTTTATTATTTTTAGGCTCCACACACCCATCACTTTTCTTTTTTGAAAAACAAAAATATACAGTTCACTTTGGGCCCTAAGTGAGCTGCTATACCACACTCCAAAAGTGGAGTGTGGAATTTGGTGTGGGCTCCACCAAATGGAGAAGCCCACACCAAATGCAAGCCATTGTCCAAAAAGACTTGCCATTGGCCAAAACACTCTCTAGATGCAATAAACAAATTCCAATCAGGGATTTTCGTAGCGTTTAAAGTGTAAATTTGTTTAAATATATAATAATTCATTATAAGAAAGACATTACTTAATAATTCTCAAATGGTTACTTATTAATGTGTAAGTATTAAATTTGGAAATTATTCATTTTGTCAGTACTTTATAGTTTAGAATAATTTTGGGTTTCATTTCTTATATCTAATTTTTCTTTAATATTTTTTTAGAGATTCACCCTCTTCTACATTGAGCAGTAGATAGAAGTCGATATCTGCAAGTAGTTGCCTCTTGTAATGGGTACCATTGGTTGGTCATGATTGAGGCAATCATTTTATTTTTACATGTGTTTCGAGTTCTAGTCAGTTGTGGTACGGGTATTTTGAATAGAATGGTTATGTTTAAGGTCTTGTTTGGAATTGCTTTTGGCTTATCTTAAGTAAAAATGAAATGGAAAAAGAAAAGAAATTATTATTAACTTTTATACATTTAGGACTGAACAACTATCAAACAGAACTGCTTCATGATCATCTTACTTCCTAGAATAATTTGATGATCTAAAGGATTGCGAATCATTTTTCTATGTTTTGGTGTATTGGCTTTGCTCGCTGGGCTATTGCCCAGTGAGTGGATCCCACATGCCCACTCGCTGAACAAATGCCCAGTGCTCATTTGGCTATTTAAGCTGGACTTGCCCAACTTGATTTACAATTTAAAAAATATATATTAATAATTAGAATATAAAAGATGAAAATGAATATAATAAAAATGGTGACCTTATGTCACATACACGTGCTCCTAACAACACAGACGGTAGTTCATCGAAAGACACAAATATCATCTTGCATGCTATTTTAGAAATTTGGTTACAGTCTTACCTTATGATTCTGGTATAATAAAATAGACTTGTGCAGAAATGGAATTTTTACCAGTAAAGAAAGTTTGCTAGAAGGAAGATTTTCTGAGATAGTTATTCCAATGTTGGATTTGCTTATTTGTATATTGTTTTTATAAGTTTCTTTTTTTCCTTGAATATTTGATAGACATGATGTGCTGTGAAGATCTAATTTTCGTGTTCCAAATATAGTGTCTCTCATGACACTGTCTGTGATGGCACACAATCCTCTAAGAAGTTCTGAGCACAAAACTCATCTACTATTATTCTAATTTAGCTTTAAATCCTCTTATTTTTTTGCTAGTGATTTTAGGTTTTCTTCTGAATACAAGCCTTTTGTGCTTAGTTTTTTTTATGTGAAATTTGGGAGGAAAAAGATGAGTTGACGAAGAAATTCATTGGTCTGTCAATCCACTGACATATTACTGTGTGATGTTAATAATGAATCCCGACAGGTTTTGTTCGTCTCTATCTTCCCAGATCCAAAAAACACACAAGTCATCACGCACAAACTCATTTCTAACCGACCTAGATTGACCTGAGTGGATGAATTCGTAACTATATTCCGTATTGGTGTTAATAAAAATACATGACTCAAACACCAAGTTCAACACCACTAATTTTAGACCTGAACCACTTAACTGCCTATGAGTCCTTTAAACTATTATTACGAATTCGATATCTTGTATTGTTCGAGTTTCATTCACATATAAACATATATGGTTAATCTTCAATAGTTACAGAGTGGAAGTACTCCAACCTATTGACAAGCTGCTCAGTTATGCCTACGGTGGTGGTGTTGGAGAGAGGAGCAGACAGTTTGTGAATTTGATTAGTGGAAGTTACTATTTTAATTCTGAAACACTATGTTATGTTCTTTTTTATTTTATTTTATTTTATTTTATTTATTTTATTTTTTATTATGGGGAGATCTTCAGTTAACGGATTCTTTTGTTTGTTTTCTGGGATATGATAGATTGTACTTCATAGTTTAGAATATTTGTGTTTAATTTTTTTTTAGAGATTTGCCCTCTTCTAGACTGAGCAGTAGATAGAAGTCTATATCTGCAAGTACTTGTCTCAGCAGTAGATAGAAGTTGATATCTGCAAGTACTTGCCTTTTGTAATGGGTACCGTTGGCTGGACATGATTGAGCCAATCATTCTATTTCTACATGTGTTTTGAGTCCTAGTCAGATTTAATATTCTTGTTCCAAAGATTGTCACTCTCATGACACTGTCTGTGACGGCACACAATCCTCCTGAGAAGTTCTTAGTGCAAAACCAACCTATTTTACTAGATTCTACTCTATTCAACCTTTAAATCCTTAGTAACTTTTGCTCTATAGTTATTTTATTTGCTAGTGGTTTTTGGGTTTCTTCCGATTTTAGTGATTTTATTCGGTTTTGATTTGACATTAGGGACGAAAAAGATGACCTGATGATGAAATTCATTGGTCTGTCAATCCACTGACATATTCTTTCTTCCCACACCCAAAAAAAGGCTACAAATTATCACACACAAAGTCTCATCTTTATAAAATTATATATATATATATCATGTACTTAATATGTATTAGTATGTTTATGTTCTTATATTTTTGGTAATTGGCATGTGATGAATCTCATAACAAATGGGTAATTTGCGTCTGAATGTTTCAGTGATGCTTAATCACCTTGGAGAACTGATGCCTCTTTTTATTGGGTCTTAATGTTAATAATATTAATCTTGACTTGAGAAATAAAGAAATCAACAACTATACAACTATGAACTAGAAAGCAATAAATGGATAACGCCACTTTCGTATGGAACAAGATTGTATTTAGCACATGCAACAAGCCTTTTAAACCCCTAGGTTACCCCTAGTGGATGAGTGAAGTCTCGTGAGGGTTTCCAAAAATGATACCTACAAACATTAAGCTCGTTCTCACAAAAGAGGTACCAATATTCCAAACAAGCATTGGGAGAAAGCTACCTCAAGTATGCAATTTTTCAACCATTTCCAAGCAATCTCCCAAAATCTCAATATCAAGCATGCAAATATAGTCCTCCACACATCAAGATAATGATTATGCAAATCAAAACAACTCTAGAATCATTTTTAAGTGAACCGGTATCAAATATGTTGCTATCTAAGCCAACTAAAGAAATAATCACATCTGGCCTCAAGTTAGCACACAAATCTAGTACCGATCATCAAGACAAAGAATGAACCTTTTATTAAAGCTTTATTGATCTAGGTGCGCTTATTCTTCTCACTCAATTTATTTTATTTTTTCTTAAGGATCAAAGATGGAAGCATAGTGCAATGTGTTGATCTATTAAACTTTCTAGCAATCCATGAGGCGAGCGTTAGGTCAGTGACTCCCAAACTGGACAGTTTTATGGCATTAGGTGTTTAAACACCCCTAAGGACTTACAAGCTCAAATCAACTAGGTTATAAATCAAAACAACTTCCATCTAATCATTTCCCACTTCTCACTTTTTGAGAGAAGTCCTCACTTTTTTATTTGCTTTTTGCAAACTTTTTATTTTTATTTTTTTAATCAAGTTATTATCCTAGAGTTTGGGCCCTCTACCTTTTGGCATGAGAAATTCAGTGCTTGATGAGGCTAGAATCCAGGCTACTTAGTGAAAAGGGTTTGTTATCCCCCTTTATCAAGAATGAAAGCTTTCAATGCACTACTAGCTTAATTGGGATATAACCAAATCAATAATCAACAAAGCATGTACCCCAAAAATGAATGCTAGTATAGAATCCTAGAGTGAATCTCAAAACAATCACAAAATCAAGATGATGTGGACCACAAGTGCAAACAAGATATCATTCTTTCGAAAAATTTACTCTTAAATAGCATCCACAAGGCATACAAGGAGTATTCGACTCTCAAGTCAAGCAAATTTTAAATTCTAATCAATATAGTCCTCAAAAAATCAAAATCCAAGCTCAAATGGATCCCAAATCTTAATCATGCAATTAAGTCTCAAATTTAGGTAGAATGCAACAAAGTCATCTTACCCCTAAACTTAAACCGTAGAATATACCATGGTGGTAAAGACATGAGCCTGGTAATAATCCATTAGGAAATTATGCACCCCCAAACTTGGAATCAACAACCTACTTGAATAACCATACTAGCAAACTTTTATCAAATATTAAATGGGATAAAGATAACCAAGTCAAGCATTTTAAGACAATATAACCTAATATAAAAGAGAGATATAAGATGAAGCCCGATATAAGTCATAAAATATGCATGACTACATAAAAAGGGACAATGGTGAAACAAAATTTTATATATATTTTTTTTTTGGGAAAAACAAGCAAAGAAAAATGAAAAATGTAAGAAATATGCAAAATGGGTGCTAAGTTTAACATCTCTAGTAAGACGGAATGCTACTCTAAAACAAATTTATTTATTTGAATAAAACTATGATCGATTGAAGTATGATCGATTGGGACTCGATCAATCCAATGTGTGAAAACCTGTAGACGTATTCAAACGATAGACAGAGAGATGATTTTTTCAGGGATTTAAAATTTTTTTAAGTATAGAACTGAGATCGATCGAAGGGGAAACTGGATTGATCGACGAAACTTGGATCGATCGGATAGAAAGTTCGAACGATACAGAGAGACCTGAAATATGCAGAGAATCTTCCCACGATGGAACAGAGAGATGAGAATATGCAGAGATGATGTTCAATCGATCAAAAGATCCTTGTGATCGATCGAACATGCAAGATGTAATGACCCGGTCATTTTTCTCCCTTTCCTTTTTCTGAAATTTTACGGATACATTTTTTCCGTTTAATTTTCCTTTCTGAGTTTAGTTTCTCGTCACTTAGTGTCATCTCAGGTACTCTGGAATGATTTTTGAGACTTTTTCATTTGGATTGACAACTTCTTTTAAGAACCAAGTCATTTCCACATTTTCATTTTTTCGATACTATTCACTTTTCGTCCTTTTCCCTATTCGTCTTTTCCCCGTTTGTCACTTTTTTGCACAACCTCACTTTTCATGCTTGGAGTTAGTTTTTGACTTCACGTATCTTCATTCTAAGTGGTTTCCATGAAATACGTATCTTTAGTTTTGTAGAAAAGTACTCTGGTTGCTCCTGGTGTCCATAGGGGCACGGATGCATAGTTTTTCAGAATATTTTTCTTTTCTTGGGCTGTTTTTCATAAATATATTTTGAAGATATTTTATTTTAAGGGTTTTTAAGAAAATATTTTTGGAAGATATTTTCATTCTGGGTCATTAGTGCAGTTTTCACTTTTTGGAGGGGCCATTGTGCAATTAACGAAAGTTATTACAAAATACCTCGTTTTAAGCCTGGATCCTCGTACATGATTCATTTTCACTTTTCATTGAGACGTGTACTCTTAGAATTTCCTTCTGTCATTTTTCTCCAGTTTCAGGGTTTCTGGCCCCGGTTGCCGCCGAAATTGTTTGGGGCATATTTCTCTGCTCGGGACTAAGTTTTTGACGCCGTTTCTTCCGTTGTTCATATTTTCTCATTTTGAATCTTTTTTGTTCATAGATTTTCACCGTTTGAGCGCGTATACTCAAATTCCACTTTTCTGGACCAGACGGGGCCCTTTCGGGGCATTTTTTGAGTTTTTCTATAAATAGGGGGTCTTAAGTCAAAAAATCAGACTTCATCATCTTCCTCCCCTCTCTTGGCCGGATTCTATGGTAGCCATAGCTGCCACCTTCTCTCTCCTCCTTTGAACCACTTTCCCTTGGTGAAAAGTCTTCGGCCTTAACGTTTATCGTAGGCCTCGACGTGCTTTACCTTTCCCCCTTATTAGGACCCGTTTTTAGCCAAATTTTGAGTTCGGGTTTGAAGTCAAGTTGTGATTTTCATGGGGCTTCCTTGGGAATCTTTTTTCACCGTGTTGTCCCCGACAAAACCCCGAAGTATCGTCTGATTCGGAGCACTTTTCTTTCTTTGGGGATTTGAGATTTTCATCTCAAATTGAGGTAGGGGGTGTTATAAATTATATTCTTGATATATTGCATGCTATTGATGCTTATACAACTTGTATGCTTGTTTTTGTTCAAGATCTAGAAATTGATTTAAATTCAATTTAAATTTTACTTAATTGTATCTTGCTTGTTTTCCAATTTTAACTTAATATATGGCATGACCATGACTTAATTCTTGACATATATTAATTTTGGATAATTTGAATAACCTTTGCAATCTAGAGATTTAGTTAATTTTAAATTAATTAAATTATACATGTTCATATCTTGCTTATTTTGCACTTTTGATTTGATATTTGCAATCACCATGGAATGGATATTCATATATATTATTTTAAGAATTTTTGTAAAATTGATGTGATATTTGCAATCACCATGGAATGGACATTCACATATATTATTTCGAGAATTTTTAGACAACTTTGATTTCTAGAGAAATTAATTAATTAGGTTAATTAACTTCTACTTAGGGTTCTAATGAGTTAGACTTGTATTTCATGGGGCTTTTGCCTTTTTATCATGTATCGTGACTTGTTGCAATTTAGCTTCATTAATGTAGTTAATGAACTCGCACTCTTACATTGGAATGAATTAATTGTTCAAGTGTTGTTAAACAAATAATTAAATCATTAATCTTATACTAGTGGTATAATTACATCAATGGATTCCTTGTATTTTAAATCCTAATTTTGTAGTCTATTTAGATGCAATCTATGATTTTTTTGACATTTCATATGCCATCATAGTTGAGAACTTAGGGCATGACTTGTGTGTTCCAAAATCTTGGTTGTGCATGAAATGTGGTTTAATGCATTACTTGTATCCTGATACATTCTTGGTTGCACAACTTGTTGATTTTGGGACTTGGGATATCAATCAAGAATTGATGTGGCTAGGACTCGGTTCTAGTACGGGAGATAGAGAGCTCCCTACACTGTAGTGCGCACTAGGGGAAGGTACCCATGGGTTAGTAGCCCTAAAGTGATCCCAAGAGTACGGTTTTAATTCGGGCGATATCCGAGTATCCACATTGGTTGATTTCACTCTTTGAATCTCAAGTTGCTATTCCTTGAAGATTTAAACATTGTCATGTTATGTGAAATGCTCCAATCATGTTAGTTGTATAGATATTATGTCTTATTCTTGATTTTATGTATAACTCTTATCATGTCAATCGGAATGTCCCATTCTTGTTTACTTGCATAAATATTATGCATTTTCCTTGATTTCATGCCTTGTCCTTATCGTGTTAATTGAATTGTTTCAATCTTGTTAATTTTCTTAGTTATCTTGTTCCGTGTTACTTTATGCTATTGTGACTCAGGAATGATCCTATACATGTAACTTGACTCAGATTCTAGGTGGCATGGTCCACATGTAATAATTTATGTTAACATGCAAAATCTCTAAACCCTTAGATTTCAAGTGATACCTCTTGAAGATATAAGGACCTTGTCGTGTTATATGGAGTATTTCCTACCTTGTTTAATTGCATAAACATTATGCTTACTTTGTGTATTTAGACCTCATTCAGTATATTTGAAACTGTACACTTGCTTCTTGTATCTAGATTCCATTTAGCATACTCGTGTCTTGTATACTTGTCTTGTGTGTTTCCAATCTCATTAGTATACCTGTGTTTTGTATACTTACCTCGCATGTTTTCATCTTCGTTTAGTACAATTGTAACCGGTGTGCTTATATGTCGTGCATCTCGTTTCAATCGCATGAGTATCTTAGGATGATCCTTAAGTCTCACTCTGACATAGACTTTAGTTGGCATGACCCTTTTGAATTGTTTCAAGTTAATGTAAAAATCTGTAAGAAATCGAGTCATGCGTGCTCATTCTCTATGAGTAAAATTGTTTACTCACCCTGAAGTTACTGGGGGTATTGTTCAAGAATGAAGACTTGGTTCATGATGATTATCGCTCCGTGGATGACTTGTAGTTTTTAGGTTTCCATTTCATGCAAATGTTAGCGTGAAATACCATTTCATAGCCTTATGTATCAAAACTTGTATTCTTTGATTCTGTATATGTAAAGTGTGCATAAGTACACTCTTTTCAATGTATTTGACATGTATAAGATGAGGCCAGAGGCCAATGACATGTATCTTGTATTCTATGCACTTTTGTTTTCAAGGTTTATTATGAAAATATTGAAAAATGCTATGTCATTGCTTCATAACTTTTGCATCGGGTGTGGGAATTGCATTCTTTTTCTTTCATAGGGTTTCTATGATCATGTATAAGGTATGGCCAAGGTCCAAACACCATTTCACTCTAGGTTTTGTATTTTGGTTTCATATATAGCATTTTAAGGCATTTTTGGCCGTTGAGAGGTCATATTTTGCACTGGGATTATTTTGACGCCATGGACTATTATGACGCGTCTTAAATGTCATTTTACGTTTGCGTGCATGTCCACATTTCACAAAACTCTTAAGTTTCAACTTTTGACTTATTTTTGAGCAATTTTATGAATTTTTATGAAAATTCATGCATTGGGGTATCATTTTGAGTTCCTCCTCGTTTTGGCATGTTTTGGATGCTTGTACGACGCTAGGGAATGTTTTCAAACTTGTTCGGATTAAGTAGAATACATGTAGAACCCTAGGATTGGCCCAAGTACCTTATATGCACATTACAATAGCTTTTTTTGCTGCAACAGATGTGTCGGTCGGCTGATGAGGGCTCATCAGCTGGCTGACCAAACTCTCGAGATCATTTTAGTAGGCTTTTTAGGAAAAACCTCGTTTTGGCTGGCTGATGATTAGGGTTCGACTAACCGATGGTTGGGGTTCGGCCGGCTGATGGTTGCATTTTGGTCGACCGATCCTCCCTGGGACCATCTCCTTCATCTTTTCCTTGGACAACTTTGTTGTTCCAACTTTGGGGAATCATATATCTTTCATTTCTAATCCAAATCTGGTTATTCTTGAGTCTAAGTTCAAGAGCTTGAAGTTAGCTTTCCAATGGTATCAACCACTCACCAAAATTCCATCTATAGTGTGAGCTACTCCAGTTCTAGTGAGATAGGGTCGTGGTAATCCTTAAACGGAGAAGGCCACTTTGTTTTAAATCCATAACTTTTCCGTCCGGACTCAGAATCAAGCGATTCTTGAGTCCAACTTTGTTCATTTTTCATTGTCCTTCTAATGGTGTGCAGGGTGGCACCCATTCCAGTGTGAAATGACCATTCTGCCATTGGTTCATTTCTTTTCGGGTTGGGTATTCTTACTTCATTTGCTTGGCTCATTTGAGTTTCGGGGCTTCATGGGGAGTCATTTTGGTGCCTTAGGGATGATGTATATCTCATGAGGCCATTTTGTTTCTTTTAATTCCGCATCTTGGATCTACTTCGGGTCATCACTGACGCATCGGGTTGAATAAAAACCCGGGTTATTACACAAGAACCCTTTCATTTTCCACTGCATAACTAATCCAAGCAAATTTATAATGATGGAAACAAAAAGAATGAATGATACTTTAGGAAAAACAAATTGAACATCCCTTGATAACACTGAGATCATCACTAAATCTCTTCATAGATAGGATCCGCTAAAAGGGAGGCTTCCATATGTCTTTGAAAAACCAACCCCCCAATGTATGGCTTCAACCTCTGCCCATTCACTTTGAATGTGTTGCCATCTTTTTAAGCTTTTTATTTCAACTGCCTCATGAGCAACAGAAATGATTTCATATGGGCTTTCCCATTTAGTACGCAACTTCCCCGGAAAGAGTTTAAGCCTAGAGTTGAAGAACCATACTTTTCGACCGGGTTCAAAAGATTTTTTCACAATATGTTTGTCATGAAAAGCTTTAGTTCTTTCTTTATAGATTTTGGCATTATCATAAGCATTGTGTCTCAACTCTTCCAACTAATTCAATTGAAGTAAACGCTCTCTCCGGCTTTGTCAAGGTCAAGATTGAGCTTTTTAACTGCCCACATAGCCTTGTGTTCTAGCTCAACCGGAAGATGGCAAGGCTTTCCATATACATGTCTATAAGGAGACATGCCAATGGGAGTCTTATACACCGTTTGGTAAGCCCATAAAGCATCATTCAACTCGCGTGACCAATATTTCCGGGTTGTATTTTCCGTTTTCTCAAGAATATGTTTAATTTCCCGGTTTGAAACTTCTACTTGCCCACTTGTTTGAGGATGGTAAGGGGTGGTGACTTTATGAGTAATGGAGTACTTAAGAAATAATTGCTTCAAGAATTGATTGCAAAAATGCTTTCCTCCATCACTAATCATGGCTCTTGGCATACCAAATGAGTGAAAATGTTGGATTTAATGAATTGAACAACCACGAAGTAGTCATTCATTTTGATAGCACAACCTGCACCCACTTAGAAACATAATCAACGGCAAGTAAAATATATTGAAATCCATAAGACATAGGAAAATGACCCGTAAAATCAATGCCCCAAATATCAAAGATCTTAACAATAAGAATATTTGTCAAGGGCATCATGTCTCTTCTTGACATTGACCCCATCTTTTAACATCTCTTGCACTCCTAGCAAAAATTATAGGTATCTCTATGGATTGTGGGCCAAAATAGGTCACTTTGAAGAACGTTTAAGGCGGTCTTCTTTGCACTAAAATGCCCACCACATGCAAGGGTATTGAAAAACACAAGGACACTTGGAATTTCACTCTCTGGAATGCATCTTCTCACTATTTGATCCAGACAATATCAAAACAAAATAGGATCTTCCCAATAGTAATTCCAGATGTTAGCAAAGAAACGTTTCTTTGCTTGTCTTGATTAATTAGTTAGAAGTTTGCCAATTGTAAGAAAGTTCACAATGTCGGCCAACAAAGGCATTTGTCCATTAGAAATTTGGAAGAGTTGTTCATCTGGAAATGAATCACAAATTGGTGGGCTAGGGGAAGATTCTATCATTAATCTCAAAAGGTGATCGGCAACCACATTTTCGGTGCCTTTCTTATCCTTGATCTCGAAATCAAATTTTTGAAGAAGCAAAATCCATCTTATCAAACGAGGTTTTGTTTCTTTCTTGGTCAAAAGATGCCTCAAAGCAGCATGATCAGAATAGATACTGACTTAGACCCTAAGAGATAGGATCGGAATTTATCAAGAGCATACACTACGGCAAGTAATTCTTTCTCGGTAGTGGAGTAATTCAATTGAGCTCCCGAGAAAGTCTTACTTGCATAGTATATGGTGCATGGAAGTTTTCCTATCCTTTGTCCCAAAACTGCTCCCATGGCATAATCAGAAGCATCACACATGATTTTAAATGGTAATGACTAATTAGGAGGTTGCATAATAGGGGCAGATGATAATAAACCATGAAGTGTATGGAAAGCATTAAGGCATGCTTAATCAAAGACGAATGGAGTCTCCTTAGCAAGAAGATTGCACAAGGGTCTAGCAATTTTGTTAAAGTCTTTGATTAAATGGTGATAGAAGTCAGCATGACCTAAAAAGGAGCGAACCTCTCTCACCGTAGAAGGTGGAGGCAATTCAGAAATGAGCTCAACTTTTGCTTTATCAACCTCGATTCCCCTTTTTGAGATGACATGACCCCAAATAATACCTTCTTGAACCATGAAATGGCTCTTTTCCAACTAAGAATGAGGTTTGTTTCACGACATCTTTTAAGCACCAAAGATAGATTTTTAAGGCATGTTTCAAATAAAGACCCAAAAACTCTAAAATCATCCATAAAAACCTTTAGATACTCTTCCACCATGTCCGAGAAAATTGACATCATACACCTTTGGAATGTGGCTGGAGCATTGCACAAACCAAATGGCATCCGTCTATAGGCAAATGTGCCAAAAGGACAAGTAAATGTGGTTTTCTCTTGGTCTAAAGGGTCAAGGGCTACTTGATTGTAACCCGAATAGCCATTAAGAAAGCAATAATATTGTTGCCCGGCCAATCTCTCTAGAATTTGGTCAATAAATGGCCAAGGAAAGTGATCTTTCCTAGTGGCGGCATTTAACTTTCGGTAATCAATGTATACATGCCATGAATTAGCGGTACGCTTAGAAATTGCCTCACCTTTTGAATTTTCAATCACCGTAATTCCCGATTTCTTAGGAACTACTTGGGTTGGACTCACCTATTTGCTATCAGAGATTGGATAAATGATACCTGCATCTAAAAGCTTTACGATTTCCTTCTTAACTACTTCTTTCATGTTTGGATTCAATCTCCTTTGGGCATCTCTAAAAGGTTTCTCATCCTCTTTTATAAGAATGCGATGCATACAAATGGAAGGGTCAATTCCCTTTAGATCAGCCACACTCCATCCAATAGCTTCTTTATTTACTTTAAGCATATTTAAGAGATCATTCTCTTGTTTTTTTTCAGGACTTGAAGAAATAATGAACGGAAGAGTCTCTTTCGAGCCTAAGAAGGCATACTTAAGGTTGGAAGGAAGAGTTTTAAGCTCAAGAGTGGGTGGGGAGATTAAATATGGAACATGTGGAGTGCTAGAAAGTGGAAGAAGATGTTCTTTTAGAGCTTTCCAAGTTGGAAAAGCTAGGCTTACAATGGATTCCATTAAATCGCTTACCTCATTCATTGATTCCTCATTGTCAAACCCACAATTCCCATACATTTCAAGGAGATAAGATGTAAGAGGATCCTCGAAGAGAAGAGATGAAAAATTATCATCGGTTGGCTTTTTCATAATCAAGGAAGGAATGGACTCTTCAACAACCTCATCCAAGACATTTATAAGACAACACTCGTCTTTATCGATAGGATGTTGACTTGCATTGAAAACATTAAGCTTAACCATCATGTTACCAAAAGAAAGGTCCATAACCCCGGATCTACAATTGATGGTTGCATTCGCGGTGGCAAGAAATGGCCTTCCTAAGATGATTAGAATGTGATTGGTAGGGTTAGCAACTAGTTCGGTCTTAAGAACCACAAAATCAACTGGGAAATAGAACTTGTCAACCTTGATGAGTATGTCCTCAACCATGCCCCTAGGTATTTTGAAGGATTTATTGACTAATTGAAGCACCATTGAGTTTGGCTTCAAATCATTTAATCCTAGTTGGACATACATGGAGTAAGGAATCAAATTAACACTCACTCCTAAGTCAAGAAAAGCTCTACAAACCTCATGGTTTCCAATCACACATGAGATGGTCGGAGCACCAGGAACTTTGAACTTAGGTGGAGTGTTATGTTGAATGATGGAACTCACTTGCTCTGTGCGGAACACTTTTTTAGGGCTTTGTCCCTTGTTCTTTCTCTTTTGTGTGTAAAGGTCTTTCAATTTTTTTTGCATAAGGTAGAATTCGCCTAATTGCATCTAAGAGAGGAAGATTTATGTTAACTTGTTTAAACACCTCCATCATGTCATGGATTTTTCCTTCTTGCCTCCCAAAGGGTTAAGTCTCTCTCAAAGCATATAGAAATGGAGCTTTAGGCTCATAAGATTTTTCAACTTGAGGAGATGATGAAAAAGATTGAGGATTCTTAATGGGAACATTTTCTTCCAAGGAAGTAGGAATATGATTGGAAACGAGATAGGTTCTAACTTTGGGTTGCACCGGTTCACTATCTTCACTTCGTTTTTCAACCCTATTGTCAATTTGCCTACCACTTCTCAAAGTGGTAATGGCTTGCACTTGCTTTTGGGAAGGGCACCCCTATGTAGGGTTTGCTTCCACAAAGTATTGGGCCTTTGGTTTCCTTTCGGGTTGGCTAGGTAGTTTACCAATTTCTCTCGCATTTAATGCATTAACTATCATCCCGATTTGGGATTCAAGCTTTGATATTGATTGAGAATGAGAATGCAATAATTTAGTGTTCATTTCCAAACTACCCAAAGCCACCAAAACCTTATCCTCAAATGTGGAATTACTAGAAAGTGCATGAGGATTATGAAAACAATTTTGAGAATCGTAAACTTAAGGATGAGAATAATGATTCATTCTTTGATGATAAGAAAAAGATGAAAGAAATCCTTGAGAACCTTCATTTCTTTTATGAGGAGGAACATATCGACTTTGAAAATTTTTAACTTGAAAAGGACTTGAATTTTCATTCCACACCGGAACATAAACATTTGAATGAATATGAGCAAATGTAGCATTGAATTGTTCATAGTGTTCATTAAACACATGTCCATGGGGACAACTGGAAGTAGAATGTAAAATACTAGAACATGTCATGCAATGCTCACAAGAATGATGGGTATGATGTGAAGGAGATGATTTGATAACCAATTTTTGACTCAATAAAAATTGATCAAGTCTTTGAGAAAGAGTTTTGACCTAGGCTACAATCTCTATTAGACTTTCAATTTGACACACTTTAAAATTTTTCTTTTTATTAGAATCATGACTCACCCGAGAAGTATGACATTTATGCAATGAATTCTCACTCATTTTCTCAAAAAGGTGCCAAGCATCATCTTCATGCTTTCCAAAATATGAACCTCCACATGATGTATCAACTATATCCTTGTGAGTGGTGGATAGGCTTTCATAGAAATATTGCACCACTTGCCATTTTGGAATGCCATGATGTGAACATTTCTTTAGCAAGTCATTCAATCTTTTCTAAGCTTCATGCAAAAGTTCTCCTTCCCCATGAGAAAATTTTCTAATGGCAGTTCTCATTGAATTGGTTAAACTTATAAGGTAAATTTTTTTCAAAAATTCATTTTGCATTTGTATCCAAGAAGTTATTAAATTTGCCCCCAAATTGTTAAACCAATGTTTGACCTTATTTTTAAGAGTAAAGGGGAAGAGGAGTAACCTAAGGACTTCCTCCGGGACATTCATGTATTTCATGGTGGAGTATATCTCAAGAAATTCATCAAGATGTTTATATGGTTCCTTATCATATAAGCCAAAGAAAAGTGGACACATTTGAATAGTCTCGGGCTTAATTTCATATTGATCGGCTCTAAAGTTAGGGAGCATGATACAAGTTGGTGCATGGTACTCATGGAAATTATAATGATTACGAAGGATCATTGGAGGAATTTGAGCTTGAGGAGGATGTTCCATGAAATTCGGATCTAGATAACGAAGATAACCCTCTAGATTTTCTATTGATGTGGCTATGATGAAGGGTGAACTAGGACCGCACAAAATTCAAGCAACACACCAACAAAAACAAGCACTTCTCCTTCACAATAAGTCAATCAACAACAATCCTCCACATACATTGATCCCATACTCCCACGCTTTGAACAATATGCAAGAAAAGTAAATTGCCTCCACGCGGGCTCACGATTTATCTAAGAAATTAAGACTTGCCACCACACGGGTTGACGATATAACTAGGGAGAGAGTTAGAAAAGCTCATAAAGGGTCCTTAAGCAACTTCAATTTAGTTTCAATTTTTCTTTGCCTTGCCTTACTTATTTTTTAGATTTTTAGCTTTTTATGCTTTTGCTTAGCTTACTCCTTTTGCTTTAGAATCCTTTTGCTTCACTCTCTTACTCAATGCACCTAGTAAATCAAGAACAAACACAATAAGTAACCAAAATGAAATAAAATAAAAACAAGACCAAAAGAGTACTAATTCCTAATTGATTTCCAAATTATGAAGTTGCCAAATGCCCGACAATGGCGCTAAAAACTTGTTGTGGTCTCGTACCTAGTTGCAAATGTGGTGAAATGTGGCCAAGTTTGAATTTATAGAATGCCACTACCACTACTAACTATTAATGTAGCTAGAGTAGTAGGGATTGTCCCAAGGGAAATGGAGTGTATTTTTGCTTAGAAATCAATGTTGGATTAGTAGGTCGAATGATCAAAGATGGTTTGGTGGTCGAATTAGACTACAATTTAAACTAAATAAATGTAATGTAAAACAACTAAAGTAAGTATGAGGTGTAGAGAATATGAGAGATTGGGACATAGAGTTCACCACTAAGCATTACCTTCCTAGACATTCAATATTTGATGGATTAGGGGGATTATATGTTGTAAATGAAAGTGTGTGCCATTAATTGAATTATCAAGCATGAATGACCAAGTAAGCATACATTGTCAAGCCAAGCCAGTGAATAGCACAGCATATCAAATTAAGCCATTATTTCTTCCATAAGTCCACAATTAATGCACACTCATCAAATTAAAGAAATATACTACTTACATTCATAAGCATGGAACATCAAACAACAAGCATGGATTGTCCACCTATCTAAGAAAATAAGGCAATTACAATACAACTAAGCTAGTGATATGAAAATTAAACTAATTAAACTAAGAAGGTGGCACAATCCATTAAGAAATAAGTATGAACCATCAAACAAACCACAAGAGTTATCTATTTAAGCACTATGCCTTGACCATCACTAAATTTATAATATCAACACATATAGACATGTATCAATGCCACAAAATCTAGAAATAAGCACATGAACATTCATTATAGCATACATAGACATATGGATATAATTAAATGATCAATTGGAAGTATTAAACTACACAAATTATTGTAGAAACTACATTCATATATATAAAAGATGTCAAGACAATAATTACAACACAAATCCCTATTAATTACAAAGCATCAAAGTTTAGGAGGCATGCTTAGGGCTACCTCTAGCCCCAAGAGAATGGTTTAGCTACTTATTGATGTTGTCATCCAACCCTCAAGGGCTATCTCCATGGCAGAAATCATCCTCCTCTTCTTGGTAGAAACCTAAATGAGTGGATGAACTTTCCCAAAATGTGTATTTATCTCACTAATCTCTAGCCTCTTGCCAAAACTAATCAACCTCAATACATTGTCTCTTTACTCAAAATAGCTAAAATCCTTATATAGGTAGCTCAAATGTCACACCTAATGGTCAGACCTCGTGCACTAGGACCTCCCAAATGATTTCACTACGAGCACACCTTTAAGTTGGCTGGAATTATGTTTTTAACGCACTTGAGGCAGGTCGATCGATCATATGGTTGCTTGGATCGATCGAACTATGGCGGTGCCTTTTTGGATAATGACAAGGCTGAGATATTTTTGGGAAAAGGACAAAAGGGGTAGTGAGGATAAGATCAAAAATGTTCGATCGATCAAAGGAAATGTTGGATCGATTGAAAGGGAAATTTCCTGAAGATAGGGACAAAAGGCTCGATCTATCATGGCATGGTTGGAATGATCACAGTGTGATTGATCGGAGCTTGGTTCGATTGATTGAAGAGGGCTTCTTTTCACCACTTTGCTTCCACTTTGCTCCTTTCTTCCACTAAGCTTGAGATTATTTCTTTAAATGCTCTAATTCAGCTGAATTGACTTATTTTGCGGATAAGTGCTTGGAAAGGGAAATAACATGAAATTAAACTAAAACGGGAAAATAAGATAGAATAAGGTCCTAGAACATTCAAGCTTAAGGGGTTTAAATGCGCACTTTTTAACTTTTATCAGTTGTTATGTTTACCCCGGTATGGCATGATCCTGCTTCTCTAATTTTCTATTCATTATTTGGATTCACGGGTCACAAGAGGTGTGTCTTAGGCACCACCTACTGATCAATTTTGCTCACCCTTTTATTATCAACATTTTACAGGTCACGGGAGGAGGTGGTGGATGACATTCCTCCACAAGCATGAGGGTGCTTGAAGTGTGTTTTGCAACTTTTTGTAGTCATGAGTCATTCTTTTGTAAAACACCATCTTGAAATGTAATAAATTTGCTTAGCATGGCCTTATAATATAACTATGGACCTTGATGCCATTTTGATGTAAACTGAGCTAAGTGTAATGACCACATATTATTTCTTAATTGTATGGGAAGAATGATGATGAATGTATGATGTGATCAAAGTTTCTTTGTGTTTGTTGTAGAACTCTTTGAATTAGCTTATCAACTTGCTTATTTTCTTGCGATTCATGTATGTTGGGTTGAGAGGATTGGTTTTATAGCTTAGAAATGCATTTGGGGTTGCAGATTTCAGGCCTCCTAGGTGAAGAGCCGGTTCTCCCCCTTTGAGAGTTGGCTCTTTTTGGTGCAGTAGCTAATTTCGTCAAAATCTTGGAGTGGAGCCTGTTCCATTGGAGTGAAGCTAGCTCTTTTCATAGAAAAGAGGTAGCTCTATCCAAAGTGGGAGCCGGCTCCCTTGTTGCTTGTTTTTTCTTTTCAATTCGGACTTTGAATAGCTATAACTTTTTCGTTTCAAATCCCAATAGGTTCATTCTTAAGTCAAATTTCAAGTATTTTTAGCCAGCTTTCTAATGAAATTAATTTCATTCAAAAATTTAAATTGTAGAGAGTGTTATAACCTTTTTAGTGTGAACTACTCTGGAATTTTTTGAAAACGAAGGGCACAATTGTGTAAAATCCTCATTCTTATGTCCGGAACTTTGTGTCATGGGTTCAAATTGACCCTTATGACTTATGTTGACCTATTTAGACTCATTTAGAGATATATAATTTAATTTACACACCCTAGTTGACCATTTTGCCCTTGGTTGTTTCCGGGTACGAGTAAGGACCCAGTTAACGATTCGTACCCACGGGTTCGGGTCGTTACAAACTCGGTATTAGCATTTTAGGTTCGAAAACCTAAGGATGATGGGTAGGGTTGACCTAAGTGGGACTTGAGTTGATTTAGAAGTATTGACTGTTAAAGTGTTTAATGTTTTGAGAAGTATGCTTACTTGCTACTTGTTTATACGTTTACAGTTTTGAAAGCATGCCTATTTGCTAAGTGCTTACGTGATTAAATGCTAAAATTGTGTTACATGGCCATGCATGTGAAGTTGTTATATAATCTAACTATGAAAATGAAATGTGAATGTAATTGAAAGAATGTTATACTTGATAAGATGGCAAACTGTGAACACGGATTGTGCTAGTGTGTATTATATGAAATGATGATTGGTGTGCGTTAAGTACTTAGTTGCAAAAGTGGTGAAATGTGGCCACGTTTGAATTTATAGAATGCCACTACTATTACTAACTATTAATGTTGCTAGAGTAAGTAGGGATCGTCCCAAAGGGAATGGAGTGTATTTTTGTTTGGAAATCAATGTTGGATTAGTAGGTCGAATGATCAAAGATGGTTTGGTGGTTGAATTATACTACAATTTAAACTAAATAAATGCAATGTAAAATAACTAAAGCAAGTATGAGATGTAGAGAATATGAGAGAGGAGCCTTGGGACATAGAGTTCACCATTAAGCATTACCTCCCTAGACATTCAATATTTAATGGATTAGGGGGATTATATGTTGTAAATGAAAGTGTGTGCCATTAATTGAATATCAAATATGGATGGCCAAGTAAGCATACATTGTTTAGCCAATCTAGTGAATAGCACAACATATCAAATTAAGCCATTAATCTTTCTATAAGTCCACAATTAATACACACTCATCTAATTGGAGAAATATACTACTTGCATTCATAAGCATGGATTGTCCACCTATCTAAGAAAGTAAGGCAATTACACTATAACTAAGCTAGTAACATGAAAATTAAACTAAGGAGGTGATACAATCCATCAAGAAATAAGTATGAACCATCAAACAAACCATAAAAGTAATCTATTTAAGCACCATGCCTTGACCATCACTACATTCATAATATCAACACATATGGACATGCATTAATGTGACAAAATCTAGAAATAAACACATGCACATTCATTCTAGCATACATAGACATATAGATATAATTAAATGATTAATTGGAAGTATTAAATTACACAAAGCATTGTAGAAACAAGACTCATATATATATATATAAGATGTCAAGACTATAATTATAACACAAATTCTCATTAATTACAAAACATTAAAGTCTAAGAGGCATGCTAAGGGCTATCTTGAGCCCTAAGAGAATGGTTTAGCCACTCATTGATGTTCTCATCCAACCCTTAAGGGTTATCTCCATGGTATAAATCATCTTCTTCTTCTTGGTAGAAACCCTAGTTGAGTGGAAGAACTTTCCCAAAATGTGTATGTCTCTCTTTAATATCTAGCCTCTTGCCAAAACTAATCAACCTCTATATTGTATATTTACTCAAAATAGCCAAATCCTTATATAGGTAGCTCAAATGTCACACCCAATGGTCAGACCTCGTATACTAGGACATCCAAATGATTGCACCATGAGCACACCTTTAAGTTGGCTGGAATTATTTTTCACATACTTGAGGCAGTTCGATCGATCTCAAGGTTTCTTAGATCGATCGGACCATGGCGGCGCACTTTTTGGATAAGACAAAGCTGAGATATTTTTAGGATATTTTTGGAAAAAAGACAAAAGTGGTAGGTGAGGAAAAGATCAAAAATATTTGATCGATCGAAAGAAAGGTTGGATCGATCAAAAAGGAGAATTTCCTGAACATAAGGACAAAAGGCTCGATCCATCATGGCATGGTTAGAACGATCACTATGTGATCGATCGGAGCTTGGTTTGATCGATCGAATTCTTGAAGGCTATGTCTTGATCTATAACTTGTATTAGTATAAAGTCATTTGAAGTTATTTTAGAATCTAGAGATTTAATTATTTAGAATTAATTAATTTTTATTTAATTGTTCCACTTACTTAATTAAGTTTTTGAGTTGATATATGTGATTACCATGATAGTACCATTGGCATATAATTATTTGGAGTCATTTGAAATTGATTTAAATTCTAGAGAAATTAATTAGTTAGTTTAATTAATTTCTATTCAAGTGTTACATTCATTTAAATTGACATTTGACTTGATATGTAATGAGTATGGCATGTTCTTTAACATATATTAAATTGAGAATATTTGAATGAGTTTAGGAAACTTTATTTAATTATTTTCTTGTATGAAATTTAATTCACCTAGTTGTATCTAGTGTATAATTAACTTGTAACTTGATTTTAAACAATGTCTTGGCATGTTCTTTTATATATATTAAATAGAGAATATTTGAATTAGTTTTGAGAAATTTATTTAATTATTTTCTTGGCATTGATCTTAAATTACCTTGTTTTAACTAAGGTAGAATTGGCTTGTTACTTGAAATTAAATTAGGCTTTGCTATGACCTTTGACATATAATATATTTAAAATTTTGGAGTTGCTTTGTAATCATGAGAATTTAATTATTTAATTTAATTAAGTTCCATTTGTATGCTTTCATTGAGGTAATTAAGTATTGATGTTATATTCTTACTTAACTTATAATTTGCAACTTGGTGTATGATTATAAGATGGTATTCCATGAGTAAAAGTTATGATTTAACTTATTGTATACACATTATACTTATACGACATTTAATATGCTATTGTAGCTTGAAGGCCTAGAGCATATCTTGTGTGTATTCCATGACTTGGTTGTGCATGGTAATTGACAATGTGCATTGTGTATATGTGATATACTTGTTGCACAACTTGATGATTTTTTGGAAAGCTTGTATGGACATTGTAATATGTTTAGGCTAAAGTATGTCTCTAGTACGGGGGATGAGAGTTCCCTATACAACATATAGTGCGCACTAGGTAGTTCCTTGCAGGCTAGTAACCCGAGATCACTTGTTTGGTCATCGAGACCATATGTCCTTTGTCTTTCCGCCATTGGTTGATTTCACATTCAATTCCTAGTTGTAATTGTGGATTACTTAACTTGTGCTTGGACGAATGGTATTTCATTTCTTGCTTAGTATACTTGTACTTGTATACTTGTACGCCTTGTATATCAAAAATGCTTTGTATACTTGGATTTTTATACTTATATGCCATGTATGTCAACATTGCTTAGTATACTTAGAAATGTATACTTGAATATATATGTTGTATTCTATTTCAATATTGCTTAGCGCACTTGGTATGTACACTTGCATATTGATGATTTACTTTATAGATAACCTAGTATACGTGTGTCTTGTATACTTGTCTTAAGTGCATTCCAATATTGATTGTATACTTGTGTACATATACTTGTATATCGAATATCTTGTTGCGTGTACCGCATGCTCTTATATTGTTTAAATTGCATAAATGATATGGTTATGCTAGAAATGATCTAAGGTAGGTTAGGATGCTCCTTGAGTCTCATCTTGACATAGACATTAGGTGGCATGTGCCCCTTTGACTTGTTTCACCTTAAGGTGATAAATTTGTAAAATTCTAGGTCTATGCATGCTCATTTCCTATGAGTAGCTTTATGTTACTCACCCCGAAGTTACAGGGGATTTGTTTCAGGTACAAAGGCTTGGTTCGAGATTCTCATATTACTTGGATGATTTGTAGAGTTGAAGGTTTCAATTCTTGTAAATATCGACTTGAAATGCCATTTGTAGCTCTATATGTCAAAACATGATTTGTTTGTTCTAAATATGTAATGTACACATTAGTGTACCTTTTGATATATATTTGACATGTATGTAAATGAGGCCATGGGCCAAGTGACTTTTACTTGCATTCTAGGTACTTTTACATTTATGTGAAATTAAGGAAAAATGGAAAAATTGTATGCTTTAGCCTTACTACATTTGCATGGGTGGTGGGAAATGAGCTAAAAATTTTTTATAGGTTCCATTTAATCATGTATGAAGTTTGGCCAAGGGCCAAACGGTAATTTGATACCATTTCACATTTTTGGATTTCAAATTTTCCATTCCAAGTCCATTTTTCTCATTTTTGGCCGTTGGGGGGTCAGATTTTGAGTTGGGCCTTCTTGAAGCTGCGGACCATTCCCGCGTGCTTGAAAACACTAATTACACTTACGTGCACATTCGTTTTAACCTAGAAATGCATTTAGGGCCAAATGTATACTTGGTGCAAAGTTGCATTTTTTTAAGTTTTTGACCCTTTACTGATCTAGGGGCATTTTGGGCATTTCACAATGTTTTTTTTTCATTTTCTCTTACGAGACCGGGTAGAAAACTCGATTTCGGGAGGGGTTTGTTTTTCGTGTTTTTTCAGAAAAATTCATTTGATAGCTCCTTTTTGCTCTTAGTTGTGGACAGATTCTGAAAAAAATCTTGTAGCAGCTTTTTGGGCTTTCTTAATCTATGCTGATCTAGGGGGCGTTTTAGGAATTTTACAGCATGTTTTTTTTGTTTCCTTCCATGTAGCCAGGTAGAAAATGTGATTTTAAGGGGGGTTTATTCTTCATGTTTTTCCAAAAAAGTTCGTTTAAGGGTTCGTTTTTAGCCTTAGTTCTGGGAAAAAAATCAAAAGATGTTTTCTGTCAAAACACTATTCCTGCCCAGATTTCTTACCCAGAAAATAAGTTGATTTTTTTTAAACTTTGAGGCTTCATATCTTCATCACCGGACTCCAAATCAAGTGATTTTTGAGTCTAAGTTTATTAATTTTTGCTTGTCTATCCAACGGTATGCACGTTCCATCCAATTCCATCTGAAAAGATCATTTTACCCCGTCTAAAGTACCCTTGCCACACTGATTTTAAACCTAAAAGTTGGTTTTTTTAAAACTTCGACGTTTTATATCTTCTTCATCTGGACTCCGAATCAAGTGATTCTTGACTCTAGATTCATTAATTTTTCCTTGTCTATCTAATGGTATACTCAGTTGCATCTATTTTTGTTGAAAAGACCATCTTAACCCTTGTAAAGTACCCTTGCCGCACTAATTTTTAATCCAAAAAGTTAAATTTTTTTGAAACTTTGGAGTTTCATATCTTTTTCATCGGGACTCTGAATCAAGTGATTCTTGAGTCTAACTTGATTAATTTTTCACTTTCTTTCTAGTGGTGTGCTCAGTAGCACCCGATTTTATATTTTCAGAAATGACCATTTTGCCCTAGGGGCTAAATTTGTTCGGTTTTCTTTTAATTCGCTTCTGTTAATTTCTTTGAGTCCTGTGACTTCATGGGAAGTCATGGATGTGTCTTAGGAATGATGTACATTCCCAAGGACATTGCTTCCATGTGAAAAGACTATTTTGCCCTTAGGGGCCTGTTCGATCTTTTTTGGATCATTCGTTTCCGCATTGTTCTCGTTGAGATCCGTGGCCTCATAGAAGGTCACTCTGGCTTCTTAGAGATGCATTGCATCTCTAGGGTCTTGTTTTCTATTTCTGCTTCCGCATTTGGATCTATTATTGGGTCAATCTTCGGTTCATCACAGGACGCACTGGCTTGAAAAACCAGGGCCGTCACAGGTGGTATCAGAGCTCCTAGGTTCGAATACCTTGGATAACGGGTTTTGGGTGCATATCATGCTTGTGTTGCCATGCTCTATGTGTTTAATTGCTTCTTGAACTGATAACATGTCTGTTTGCTTATGTGGCAACTTGTTTAGAAGCTTACCTTAACCGCTTTAGCATACAATTTATGCTTATTTATCTTAGCATATGGTATATGCTTGTTTATCATAGTATGTTGTATGTACTTGTCTACCTTAGCATACTGTATATGCTTGTTGACCTTAGTACATTTTATGCGCTTGTCTGAGTTACCATGTTATTTATGCTTGTCTGCTTTAACATGTTATATATGCTTGTTCATCTTAGCATGATTATATGCAGCATATCATCATGCTTTACGTCCTTCTCCTGTATACACTAACATGTCCTATGTGATTTTTACTACTTGTGTGAGTAGGTAGCCTGTTGCTATGCTGTATGCTAGCTATTTACTTTTTATATCTTATTTTGACATTGCATGTTGTCCCAGCTTGGTTGGTAGAGATTAACGCCAGGGCATTGTCTCTTGGGGTCTGTCGTATCCCTTGGATATATTCTTGTTTTGAGGAGTTTCTTCCTTGGGTAGGAGAAATTCATTCTGTGAGGAACCCACGACGAGAACCTTCTTATCCCTTTTATCGGTTTGGTTATTTTGAGACCTTGGTCTGATGGTTAATGCGAGTAAGGCTCAGGTGAGCATAGAGTTGTAGTTTTTGTCTGGCGGAGTGAAACGCGGGCCAGGGAGGTTCCGTTTCATTTCTTTTTCCTTTGTGGCTTCACGACAAGGTCGAGGAGTGTCCGCGGTTTTGGTATAGTCTCTTGGGTTTTTGTGGTGACTTTGATGTGATGACATCATTGGGATCTTGTTTCTAGCATCATGGGATGATGAGTAGGGATTGACTCAAATCCTTCCTTGGGAGTTGGGAAGTTGCCTTGTGAGCCTCAGGGCGAGGTTCTCGTGTCTTGCCTTCTTAGGGTGATGGTTTCAGGATTTGGATAGGTGTGTTAACCTAGGATCCTTCTGGTGTTGCCTCAGATAGCCCTTACGAGCTACAGTTGGGATGTGGGCGGTTTCACGTAATTAATTGCACTGGTGCAATAAATTAATCCCCCTTGTCATTTTAGGGTTCTGATAGAATCCTGTCCAGTTCTCATCGAACTCCTTGGCATCTTGAGTTGAGTTTTCTACTGATGTCTCATAATGGCTAGTGTTGGGACTATTCATTGTTTCATTGTTTCATTTTGTGTGGCATTAAGATTCCACCTTGGGTAGGGGCTAGTCGTGGGAAGGAATTGTAGACTCCTTGTTTCAGGAACCTTAGTGGTCATTTAGGGGATGGTTCCTTTCCTCTTAGTGAGAGATTGAACTCATCCAGGTTTGGTTGTACGTTTTCTACGTAGTGTCTTTTGAGAGCATTCCATTCATTTCTTTTTATTTTACGAACTTGCCATTTGTATGATCCCTTTTTACATAATTATGAGCCATTGTTTTAGGGCATGCCTTAGAAACATGTTTAGGATATATACTATGTGGTAGTTGTATATGGACGTAAATAGTGTATTTTCATTTACAGTATCCATTTAGCATGCTAGTACCATTAGTGGTGTATGGTGTGTTGTTGTTTATTTGACCCCTATGTGATAGGGGCATGTTTCATTTACCTCATGTGTACTGTGTGCTTAGTGCTAGGGTATTATTTAATTTATGCAATTTAATCTTGTGAGTATGTGCTATGTGAGTAGCTGGTTGTACTGTTTCATTTTCCTACACTTATGTTGGGGTTTATGACCTTGGTTGTCGGGGATTGTCATGAGTGAGCTACGTGGTAGACTTCTGTTTTGAGGACTTAGTTGTCTGATAGGGATTTTAATCTAACATTTTGTTTTCGTTTTTGACCTTAGGATAGGTTTACTTGGGATGGTGTCTTTTGGTTCCATGGAGTCCGATTCATTGGCTTGAGGGGATAGACTTGCCAGGCTTTGGATTCATGATCGGAGGTTATTGATAAGGGTGTTTTGCAATGTAGGAGTTGCTGACTCTACTTGTACTGAGGGTTTAAGGCCTTAAGCGTAACGGTGCCTATGACATTGTTGTCAGAGTTTTGAGATTAGCTACCCTAGCTCTCACAAGATGCCTGGTTCTCGTAGTGCTTTTAGTAATGATTATTTTCGACATTGATGTCTTCGTATCGATAGGTTATTCAGAGTTGACCTGGTTGGGGCAGGTTATGAACCAGTGCCTTATACTGTCATGCTACCATACAAAGTTGTACGTTGTGGGCAAGTGCTAGTTGCCGTTGAGGCTACCTTACTGACGAGTAAGTGTGGGCGGGCGCTAGTCACTGTCATTGCTACCACACATTTGAGTACGTCGTGGGTGGATTCTGGTCGCTGTTCGTACTGCCATGTCGCTATTTTCTTTTGTCGTGTTTTGACGTTTCGTTGTCTTGGGATTCTCTCGGTGGTTGGCATTGAGTTGACATGCCGATTCATTTGAGGAGTTATTTTCGGTTCGTGGTTTCACATTCCTTCAATTGGATCTTGAGGCTTCTGGAGTTATTCTTTAGTTCTTTAGGATCCTTTCCTCGGTGTGACCTTGTGTTCGGTCCTTATTCGGCTTTCCTCGGGATGTTCCTAATTTCGGGGACGAAATTTCCTTAAGGAGGGTAGGTTGTAATGACTCGGTCATTTTCCTTCTTTTTATTTTTTCTGAAATTTTACGGATAAATTTTTTTCCGTTGAATTTTCTTTTCTGACTTTAGTTACTCATCACTTAGTGTCATCTCGAGTGCTCGAAAATGGTTTCTGAGACTTTTTTCTTTGGATTGACAACTTCTTTTAAGGACCGAGTCATTTCCACATTTTCATTTTTTTTGACACTATTCACTTTTCGTCTTTTTCCCGAGAATGATTTTCTTCGCGTAACCTCACTTTTTGTGCTTGGATTTGGTTCCGATTTTGCATGCATCCATGATATTTAAATTACATGCTTTGTGTATTTTTACTTTTCTAGAAAAGTATGCTAGTTGTTTACTTTTATGTAAAAGGGCTTGGATGCATAGTTTCTTTAGAAACATTATTTGTTTTTGGGGTTTTTTCATAATTATAAAAAATAATTATTTTTCTTTTTAAGGACCTTTTTGCAATTTATTTTGGTAGATATTTTCAAAAAGGATCTTTTTGTAATTATCGAAAAGTGCGACAAGTGTCGCGCTCTTATTGGTCCACTTGTAAGTATTTCATTGGTTAACACTTGGAAGCCTTGGATGATGACATATGGAGGGTGGAGATTCACCCACTTGTTGGCCTAGCATTGGTGCACTTGTTGGCTTAGATTGTTGACAAGTGTAGGCTTTAGATTAAGCCTAGAATGAACCATTGGATTAATAACAAAATATAGCTAGAGTGAGTAAGGATCGTCCCAATGAACCATTGGTGCACTTTTTGTCTTTTTCCTATTTTCTAGATTGTTATTTACTTGCATTGTTTTTAATTGCATCGTAGTTTACTTAATCAACAACCAATCATCTTTGATCACTTGACCTACTAATCCGACATTAATTTCCAAGCACAAATACACCTCCTTTCCCTTGGGACGATCCTTACTCACTCTAGCTATATTTATATTTAAAAGTGGTAGTGACAATCTCTAAATTTAAACTTGGCCACACTACACACTTATCATCACACATCTTGTTGCTTTGGGTCGACGATATGCCAATTTTAATATCGGTTTTGGATTTTCTGAGCTTTACACTGCTATATGCATGATTTTTGCCCATTTCTTAGTTCCACCTCTCATTTATATCATTGATGCATATGCTTTGAAAGTTGCTAGTATGACTATTTTCAGACAGGTTTTTGGAATCTAAGTTTGGGGTTGCGCCTTCCAATGCTAAGCTGTCATTGCCGGGTACTATTTCCTACACCAATTTGGTATACTCTTTCCATTATCTATTGCTTCTTGGTACATTAAGGACAATACATAAATTAAGTTTGGGGGTGTGTTAGCATATTTTACATGTCGCATTTAGTTTCTATGCATGTGGTATGATTTGAGAGTTTGATCCATGATTTTGATCTTTTAAGGACCAAGATACTTAGAATTTAAAATTTTCTTGACTTGTGAGTCTAATACTCCTTTTATGCGTTGTGGATGCCATTTAGGAGTAAATTTTTTGAAAGATTGATACCTTGCTTGCATTTGTGGTCCACATCATCTTGATTTTGTGATTGTTTTGAGATTCACTCTAGGATTCTACATTAGCACATGCGCACACTAGCATTCATTTGTAGGGTACATGCTTTATTGTTTATTCATTTAGTTATATCCCAATTGAGTTAGTAGTATATTAAAAGTTTTCATTCTTGACAAAGGTGAATAACAAACCCTTTTCACTAAGTAGTCGGGATTCTAGCCTCATCAAGCATTGAATTTCTCACGCCGAAAAGTGGAGGGCCCAAACTCTAGGTTAAAAATAAATAAATAAATAAATAATAAAAAAATAAAAATTTGCAAAAAGCAAATAAAAGTGAGGTCTTCTTCCAAAAGGTGAGAAGTGGGAAATGATTAAATGGAGGTTGTTTTGATTTGTAGCCTAGTTGATTTGAGCTTGTAAGTCCTTAAGGGCATTTCTACACCTAATGCCCTAAAACCCTAAAGCTGTCGGGTTTGGGAATCATTGACCTAATGCTCGACTTCAAGAATCCTCTAGAAAGCTTAAGAGATCAACACATTGCACCATGCTTCTATCTTTCATCCTATAAAAAAAAACAAAAAACAACAAAAAAATTGAGTGAAAAGAATAAGTGCACCTTGTTGAATAAAGTTTTAATAAAAGGTTCATTCTTTGTCTTGATGATCGGTATTAGATTTGTGTGCTAGCTTGAGGCCGGATGTGATCATTTCTGTAGTTGGCTTAGATATCAACATATTTGATGCTAGTTCACTTAAAAGGGATTTTAGAGTTGTTTTGTTTTGCATGATCATTGTCTTGATGTGTGGAAGACCATACTTGTTTGCTTGGTGTTGAAATTTTGGAGAATTACTTTGAGATGGTTGAAAAATTGCATACATGAGGTAGTTTTCTCCCGATGCTTGTTTTGTATGTTTGTGCCTCTTTAGTGAGAAAGAGCTTAATATTTGTGGGTATCATTTCTGGAAACCCTCACGAGACTTCACTCGTCCACTAGGGGTAACCAAGGAGTTTAAAAGGCTTGTGGCATACGCTAAATGCAATCGTGTTCCCTGCGAAAGTGGCGTTATCCTTTCATTGCTTTCTAGTTCATAGTTGTATAGTTGTTTATTTCTGTGACGACCCTAGTTTTAAGGCCAGCGTGTCCTGTGATGAACTGAAGATTGACCCGATAATGGATCCGATATGCGGAAGCGAAAACAAAAAACAAGACTCTAAGAAGTCAAAATGACCTTCCACAAGGTCGTGTAACTCAATGAGAACTGACGCGGAAGCAAAAGACCAAAAATATGACAAAATAAGCCCCCAGGGGCAAAATAGTTATTTCTGAAAACTGTGGACTCGGGTGCCATCGAACACACCACTGGAAGGACAACAAAAAACTAATCAAGATGGACTCAAGAATCACTTGATTTGGAGTCCGGATGAAGAAAATATGAAACTCCAAAGTTTCATAAAAATCACATTTTTGGGTTTGAAATCAATGCAGCAAGGGTACTCGCAAGGGGTAAAATGATCTTTTCTGACAAAACTGAATGTAACTGAGTATACCGTTAGATAGACTAGGAAAAATTAAAGAATTTAGACTCAAGAATCACTTGATTCGGAGTCCGGACGAAGAAGATATGAAATGTCAAAGTTTCATAAAAACCAACTTTTGGGTTTAAAATCAGTGCGGCAAGGGTACTTTACAAGGGGTAAAATGGTCTTTTAAGATATAATTTGACGCAATCGTGCATACCGTTGTATAGACTAGAAAAAACAACTAAACTTAGACTCAAAAATCACTTGATTTGGAGTCGGGACGAAGAAGATATGAAGCCTCAAAGTTTCAAAAAAAACAACTTTCTGGGTTCAAATCTGGGCAGGACCTGCACAGATTTTTGGACTTCAAATGTGGTTTTGAGGGCTTAAACAACATTTTTTGGCAAAAAGTTATGAACAAACCCCCCACCAAAATCATATTTTCTACATGACCATGTCAAGAGAAGATTTTATTTTACAAGTGAAATACCCGAAATGCCCCTTAGATCAGCACATTTTCTGGAAAAACCTGGAACGACCAGATTTTTCAGATCTGCAAGTTATTTTCGGCATCAAGAAGATTTTTTTTTGTAAAAACACGAATAAGAAACCCCCCCTAAAATCACGTTTTCTACCCGGAACGCTAACAAAAATGAAAAATAAACACTATGAAGTACCCAGAATGCCCTAGATCAGAAAAGGGCAAGAGGATTAAAAAGTTGCTATATGCATAAACTTTGCATGGAATTTCCAGCACCAAAGCGACATTTTCTGGAAAAATACAAAGTAGAAACCCCTCCTAAAATCACGTTTTCTAAGTGACCATGTCAAGAACGGAATTTATTTCCTGAAGAAAAACCCCAAAGTGCCCTAAAATCAGATTATGTAACAAAACTTCAAAATGAGTCCATAAGAAGCTCAAAACACAAACGATAAGGTTTTGCCCGGAAACGACCATGCACGCAAATGCAACTTACCTATTTAGATGCGCTACAATGGTCCATAGCTTAAAAATATAGCCGATGCAAAATCCGACCCCCCCCCCCCCCCCCACGGGCAAAAAGGCAAAAATGGACTTGGAATGGAAAACATGGAATCCAAAACTGCAAAACGGGATCAAATGACCGTTTGGCCCTTGGCCACACTATATACAAGATTAATACGACCCTATAAAAGAATGAAAATGGAATTCCCACACCCGATGCAACCGTGGTGAAGCAATGACTTGCAATTTTTTAAGGTTTTCATAACATTTCATGAAGTTAAAAAGTTGCATAGAATACAATATACTTGTCATTGGCCTCCAGCCTCATCTCATACATATCAAATACATTGAAAAGAGTGTACTTAAGTACACATTACATACATGGAATCAAATATACATATTTTGACATATAAGTCTACAAAATGACATTTCATGCTAGCATTTGCATGAAATAGAAACTTGACAGCTACTCGACATCCAAGGAATGCTCGGTTTCACGAACCAAGTCTTCGTACCTGAAATATGCCCCAGTATCGTAGGGGTGAGTAACATAAAGCTACTCGTAGGAGATGAGCATGCATCGACCTAGCATTTTACAAATTTATCACCTTAAGGTGAAACATGTTAAAGGGGCTCATGCCACCTAACGTCTATGTCCAAGTGAGACTCAGGGAGCATCCTAAGCTACCTTAGAGTCTAAGCAACAAGAATCATGATATACATACGTGTATGTAACGAATCATGGTTGGGATAATCCAAAGAACACGACAAGAAGAATGCTTGAGCATAGATTAACATGAATTGCATTTTCAATACAATTGAACTAGGTCTAGAGTAATCCATACAACATGACAAAAGCATATTTGAATACAAGTTAACAAGAATCACATTATCCATGCAATTCAACAACAAAAGAGCATGTTATACAATGCAACAAGGTTTAAGTTCTCAAAGCCATCAACTTAGAATCTAAAGCACAAAATAATAGTAGTGGTTCATGCCACGTAACATCTTTGTTATAAATGAATCAATAGGATCAATCCTAAGCTTTATTAGAACGTCAAAACACGATTTTCAATATCGATGCAATTTAACCAACATTGGAACTTCCAATACAACTCATAAAGCACAATTTTGCAAAGTTAACATCCTGTAACTTAAAATGGAACGACAAATAAGAAACAACAAGTTACAACATCATCTAGTTATCAACTTGAAAATGAAATGCGAAATCAAATAAAGTGGATACTCAGACGTCACGCCGGATCAGACCGACAACATAGTTACTTTAGGGTTACTAGCCCATGGGTAACCTCCCTATGTGCGCACTAGACTATATAGAGGGACTATCCCCCGTACTAGAACCACATCCTAGCCATAGTCAAACAACGACATCCCCAAGTTTCCAAAATTAACAAGTTGTGCAACAATGCATATATCAACAGGAATATGCAAGCTAATCAACTATCTACCCAGCACAACCGAATTTGGAAACCTATACAATATATACTCTAAATCCACAACTAATATGCTAGGATGAATGTCGAATCTTCAGTGTGCGATTCGTTACACGCTATGCATGAAAGATTTTAAATATAAAGTGTGCAAATCATTACGCAAGATAACAATATATTCAATATTGAAAACATAAGTTCATGAGTTTAAATACAACCCAACAAGGTAGAACTTTAATTAAATCATGCTAATTTAACCTATGTTGGAAAACATGCCAAGAATTAATGTAATATCACATTACAAGTTTATTTCATTCAATTTAAGACCATGTGAATTAAACTTTCACTAAAGTTAAATATAAATTAAAAGTTGCAATTCTCATGCAATTAATCCCAATTTAATATATGTGAACAACTATACCTAAGCTTAATTTTCTAGCATGCCACAATACAATTCCAAGTTGTATATCACCATGAGGATTAAATCTTAAACATGGAATTTAATTAAATAAAAGGTTTCAAAACCTAACCGAATATTCTAAATCAAATATATGTGAAGCTATATGGCTTGTAAATCAAGAATATCAAGTTGGAATTCAAATAGAGTGAATAGTGCACTCGGGGCAAATTAATTAATTAAATTAATTAACAATTACTAATTTTCAAAACACCTCTAATTACTTTCAAATTCAACTATGTTGGAGAGCATGCTAAGGCCTAATTTAATATGCTAACACATATTGATTTCAAGCTAGTTAAGGCCATGTGAATTAATCTTTCACCTAAGATAAATATTAAATAAAAGCTTTAGTACTTATTTAAATGCTCTAATTTTAATACATGACAATGAGAATATCATAGGGCAATATAATATCATGGTACATGTTTAAACCAAGTCACAAGCAACCGGAAAAATTAGATCCCGTACAAGAAAAATAAATAATAAAATCTCTAGATTTTATATTTAATCATGCAAACAAGTAGTATAAGCATCACAAGCATGCTATATAACAAGAATTTAAACCTAGAACATCCCCTACCTCAATTTAAGATGAAAATCTCAAAAGCTATCAAAATGGAACGGCTCCGAATCCGACGAAACTACTAGGTTTTGTCAGGGACAACGCCGTGAACATAACCCCCATGAAAGCCCCATCGAAATCATAACTTTACCTCTAAACCAAACTCAAGAAATGGTCAAAACTGAATTCTAATAAGGGGGAAAGGTAGAGCACGGCGAGGGAAACAACAAACGTTAAGGCCGAAGGCTTTCCATCAAGGAAAAGTGAACCAAAAGAGGAGAAAGAGGATGGCAGCACCCCTTGGGCTGCCATGGGAGCTCCAGGTAGTGCATGAAGAGGGGAGAAGATGAAAAATGAAATATCTCACCCCCCCTTTTATAGAAATCTCAAAAAGTGCCCCGAATAGGCCCCGCCGGGTCCGAAAAAGTAAAATTTGAGCAGACGGGCTCAAATGGCAAAACTTTGTGAATAAAAAATATTCAAAATGATAAAATATGAACAATGGAAGAAATGGCATCGAAAACTAAGTCCCGAGCAGAAAGTTATGCCCAAAACAAGTTTGGCGAAAACTGGGGCCAAAAACCCTGAAACTGGAAAATATCGACCAGGAGGAAATTCCAAGAGTACACAACTCGATGAAATGTGAAAATGAATCCCGTACGAGGATCCAGGCTCAAAACAAGACATTTTGCAGTAACTTTCATTAATTGCACAATGGCCCCTCCAAAAAGGGTTAACTGCGAAATTGCCCCAGAATGAAAATATCTTCCAAAAGATATTTTCTTAGATGCCCCTAAAATAAAATATCTTTAAAAGATATTTACGAAAAACACCCAAGAAATGAAAAAGATTCTGAAGAGTTGTGCATCTATGCCCCTGTAGACACCGGGAACAACCAGAGTACTTTCTTGCAAAAGTAAAGATACGTATTTCGAGAAAACCACTCAAGATGAAGGCACATGAAGTCAAAAACCAACTCCGAGCATGAGAAGTGAGGTTGTGCCAAAAACTGACAAACGGAGATAAGACGAAATAGGGAAAATGACAGAATAGGGAAAAGACGAAATAGTGCATAGTGTCCGAAAAACGAAAAATATGAAAATGACTCAGTCCTCAAAAGAAGTTGTCAATTCACATGAAAGAGTCTTAGAAACCAATTCTGAGCACTCGAGATAACACTAAGTGACACGAAACAGAGCTCAGAAAAGAAAATTAAACGAAAAAAATTCATTCGTAAAATTTCAGGAAAAAGGAAAGGAAGGCAAATGACCGGGTCATTACAATTTCTTTATTTTCTTTGTAGTTCATTGCTTGGGACTAGCGATATTTAAGTTTGGGGGTGTGATAAATGCTCAATTGTGATGCATTTTGTCACCTAAGTTATGGTATTTTAGTCCATTCACTTATCTTACTTTCATGTTTTACTTCGTATTTGTGTTTGTCTATTTCAGGTCAATAAGTCTCAAACAGGCTAAAAAGAGCCTTTTAGCTTAGTTTTGGAGCTAAGGAGAAGATTCAGAAAAAGTCAGAAAATCTGCACCATTGAAGCTTCGATCGATCGAAGGAAGTATCGATCGATCGAAGGAAGCTACAATTGATCGAGATCAAGGCGGTGCCAACTCAATGGATAAGGTTGCCAAATATCCAAAATATCTTGCTATTTCAGTTTTGATCAATCGAAGCAAGTGTTGGATCGATCAAAGCCCTGTTCGATCGATTGAGGCCTCTACTAGCAGTGAGCTATTTTAATTCCCGAGCGCTCCCGAACTCCACCAACTTTTGTAGCTGCGAGTTTATACCAATCAATGGCCTTATTTCTGACTTGTTGCCTACTCAAAGTGGCTTGTATTTAAATTAAATGAGCCAATTTTGTATAGGGTTGTTCAATTTTATATTTACCAATTATAGAATTAGATAGTTTATTTTTCTAGAACTAGGGTTTTGGAGCAAAACAAAGAGGAAGAAGATGGTGTCTACATTGAAGATAACCCTTTAGGGTTCCATGTCCACTACCATGAGTGGCTATATCTTTCTCTTAGGGCTAGAGATAGCCCCTAGGCTTGCTTCCTAAACTTAGTATTTTGTAGTTTTTGGGGCTTTTAGTTGTAAATGATGTTTTAACCATGAATAAATATAGATGTTGTGTTTTTACATGATTTGTATGAATTAATGCTTCCAATTGAACTTTTAATTATATCCATATGTCTATGTATGCTAGAATGAATGGTCATGTGCTTAACACTAGGTTTTATGAGTTTGATGCATGTCTTTGTGTGTTGAAATTACAAATCTAGTGATGGTCAAGGTATGGTGCTCAATTGATTACTCTTGTGGTTTGTTTGATGGATCATGCTTATTTCTTGATGGATTGTGCTACCTCCTTAGCTTAATTAGTTTAATTTTCATGTCATTAGTATAGTTGTAGTGTAATTGCTTTAATTTCCTAGATAGGTGGACAATCTATTCTTGTTGTTTGATGATCCATACTTATGAGTGCGAGTAATACATTTCTCTAGATTCTTGTGTGTGCATTAATTGTGGTTTTATTGAATGGTTAATGGTTTTGTTTGGTAGGTTGTGTTATTTACTAGATTGATTAGGCAATTTATGCTTATTTGTGATCCATGCTTAGTTTTCAATCAATGAAACACATACATTTGATTTACAACATGAAACTCTCCTTAAATTGACAATTGCTAATGTTTCGTGAAGTGAAGCTTAGTGGTGAACTCTAAGCCCTAAGACCTTTCTCTCATTCTCTAATCCCTAATCCCTAATCTCTAGATTGTCATTTAAATTGCATGTTTTAATTGAATCATTAGTGTAGTTCAACTAACCAAACCCCTATTTCATCATTCGACCTTTTAATCCAACAGTGATTTCGGAATACCTTGCAAATCGCTTGGGACAATCCCTACTCGCTCTTGCTACGTTAGTAGTTAGTAGTGGTAGTGGGTTTTATAAATTCAAACTTGGCCACAAATAATCACATCAATTTTGGCGTGCATGAGACAAGCGCGTACCAGGAATCCTACGCCTTTCTTTTTCTTCCTGTTTCTCCTCAACTTAGTTATCAATCACTTTACCACTCATCAATATAGTGATAGCCTGGACTTGCTCATGATGAACACTTGAAGAATCAAGTTCATCAATCATATAAGTCTACCCTTTTGGGTTAGTTATTGGCTGACTAAGCAGTTTTCCATCCTCTCTTCGAGATAGAGTACTCGCTATTTTCCCAACTTGTGCCTCTAGCTTTGCTATGACTTATGAATGAGAATGAAAGAGTTAGGTATTTACTTTAAGATTAGTAAGACCATTGAGTACTTGTTCCTCAAAAGCTGAACTTCTAGGAGGAGGTAGAAGATTAGGAGCTTAAGTAAATTGATTCTTAAAATGAGGTGAACGATCTATGGAAGATTGATTAAAAGAACTATTTTGGGACAAAGGATTAGATGGATTTTGGTACTATCCCTGAGATTGTGGAATAATGGTACCTTGACTCTAATTCAGCCTTGATAGATTGGGATGATCTCTCCAGCCAGGATTATAAGTAAAAGAATATGGATTATATGCTGGTTTGGAGAATGCAACATTCACTTGTTCCTGAGGGATCGCAGATGATTATCCCATCATAAGGCAAGTGTTAGCAAGATGTGATGAATTAGCACAGATCGAGCACACTTCTTTTGGCAAAGAAGCATGCTAAGTGTGATACCCCTCGAATCCGAGACATGGGTTACTCAGGCCCAAGCCCAAACCCGAGGGAATATCGAACAATTAATATTTTAAGTGAACACAGATTACAAAATGAATTAAGAAATAAATAATTCAAAGCTGAAAGATCTCTAAAATATAATCCTTTAAAATTAAATACTTAAAATCCAAAACCTCCAATAGTTTAACAACTCGGGAATCCCTCTAAATGGACCCCTAATAAAAATCGAAACTGAAATGTAAATAACTGAGAGAATATCCAAAGTTAAACCACGGAGAGAAGTCCTACATCGTTGTAAGAGTGAGTGATAGTCTCTACTCAGTACGATCAGGTTTAAGACTGGAACTGGCGAATACCTGAAAAATAGAAGTGGGTCAGGCCCAAGAACAAGTTCTATCCTACTGCAATCCAAACAGAGACTCGATACACATGTACATTCTAACTAACTCAACAATAGCTATATAATCCGTATATATATATATATATATATCCACACTACAGGACTCTCACTGGACTATGCAGGGTGTCTCAACCTTAATAGAAGGCAACATGCAAAAACGCACCTGAGTGGGCATGAATACCTAAGCCTAACAGGGTATACCTCAACCTAACATATCCAGCTACGCATCCTACTGCATATATGCTCCCTAACCGTCGACTCTGAGCTCATATCGCGGTACCATAAAAATATATTTAAAGTCCGATCCTATCCATCCATAAGAAATCCAGTTAGTCGTTCAGCTTGTTTAGCCACACAGACTTACATATAAAGAGGATTCTTTTTTTATAATCCGTACCCTTATTCCAAAATAGGTAGGACTTAGTAATTTGAGCTAAACCATCCCTAGTATGCCACCATCCCATACCGGTGCATACAATCTAATCCATCCAACAGTTGATATAATAAATAATAAATGTAACTGTCAACTAATTCTTATATTCCACAATCGATAATAAAACATTAAGTATAAACATCAATTGTTCCATATTAAACATGATAAAATGTTGTAAATTAACAGGCTTAATCGATACTACTTCGCAATGTCCAATAATTGATACTACAGGTCATACATGTAAACCAATTAATTCTAATTAAGCATAATCAGAATATAAACGTTCACAGGTTTATTTTTATAATACTGGAACGTGATTAACTGAAAATCATCACCGAGAATTTCAATACTAAAATTAAACATCTTGCAATCTTTTCCACCCAGAAAACCGTAAACCAACTTAGTTCCAAATAAGCATACTAGAATATATAAATTCACATGCTTATTTTTATAACACTAGGACAAAATTAACTGAGAATTTTATTACTAAGAACTGCTATCCCAAAATTTAAGCAATTTGAAATCCTTTCATCCAAAAACAGTAAACTGATTTATTTAAACATTGTTTACTGTCGCATTAAAAACAAAGTTGTTTTATTTTGCATAAATATTCTCTCAGAGATTTTAATCAAGCTTAGAACATCTCTAAACACCCCAATATAGCTTCTACCATAATATGAAAATTCCAAAATCCAAGCCCCATAGCCCAAAAGTCGCCGAAAAGCTGAAAAATAACAAAAAATTTGAGGGAGCCGCCTCCCTAGTGTATGGAGCCGGCTCCTTCCTTGAGGGAGCCTGCTCTTTGATTAGGGGAGCCTACTCCCTTCCAACGGGAGTCGTCTCTCCTCCTGTTCCCTCTTCATCTTCAAGTCCGGTGACTTCCCAGACGTCTGTCCTCCATACCTAAGGTTCCTAGGTGTCTAAACTAGGTTCCAGTATGTTCAAGAGGCAATTAAATTCTTTATACAATTACTAACATCAACTTAAACATGCATTATGCATAAAGAATTTAAACCGAGTAGTTTACCATTCATGATCACCTACTGTTTAAAGCAACTCAACCATGCAAACAGATTAATCTTAGTTCTTCCCCAATATGTTACAGACTAAATTAAACTCTTTATACATCAATTTACATGAATTAAAACAGAAGTTACGCAAGGAAGAATTTAAAACAAATAATAAACAACTTGTAAACACGTCCAATTTTAAGCATCTCAAATATGCAATTCAGTTTAATTTTAATCTTTATTTATTCCTAGAGTTGTATTAGTTGTGTAAAGAACACGAGTCAAAGGGAAAGAGTTAATAATAGAACTTTCCTTTAGGACTCAATTGAAACCTTGCACCGTCGTCTTCCTAAATTCTTTGGCAAACTCTGACTACTGTAAACCTTCCTTTATTCTCTCTCTGCCTCCACTGTTGTGACTAGGGTTCTAAAACCCTAGGCAAAACTTAATACATATGTAACGACCCAGTCATTTGCCTTCCTTTCCTTTTTCCTGAAATTTTACGAATGAATTTTTTTTGTTTAATTTTCTTTTCTGAGCTCTGTTTCGTGTCGCTTAGTGTCATCTCGAGTGCTCAGAATTGGTTTCTGAGACTCTTTCATGTGAATTGACAACTTCCTTTGAGGATCGAGTCATTTTCGCATTTTTCGTTTTTGGATACTATGCGTTATTTTGTCCTTTTCCCTATTCTGTCTTTTCCCCATTTGTCACATTGTTGGCACAACCTCACTTCTCATGCTCGGAGTTGGTTTTTGACTTCACGCGCCTTCATCTTGAGTGGTTTTCTCGAAATACGTATCTTTACTTTTACAAGAAAGTACTGTGGTTGCTCCCAGTGTCCATAGGGGCATGGATGCAAAGTTCTTTGAAATTATTTTCTTTTCTTGGGGTGTTTTTTGTAAATATATTTTGAAGATATTTTATTTCAAGGGTTTTTAAGAAAATATTTTTGGAAGATATTTTCATTCTGGGCCATAAGTGCAGTTTTTACTTTTTAGAGGGGCCATTGTGCAATTAATGAAAGTTATTGCAAAATGTCTTATTTTGAGCCTGAATCCTCGTACGGGATTCATTTTCACATTTCGTCGAGTTGTGTACTCTTGGAATTTCCTCCTGGTCGATGTTTTCCAGTTTCAGGGTTTCTGGCCCCGGTTTTCTCCAAACTTGTTTTGGGCATAACTTTCTGCTCGGGACTTGGTTTTTGACGCCATTTCTTCTGTTGTTCATATTTTATCATTTTGAATCTTTTTTGTTCACAAAGTTTTTCCATTTGAGCGCGTCTGCTCAAATTTTACTTTTTCGGACCCGGCGAGGCCCGTTCGGGGCACTTTTTGAGATTTCTATAAAAGGGGGGTGAGATATTTCATTTTTCATCTTCTCCCCTCTTCATGCACGACCTGGAGCTCCCATGGCAGCCCAAGGGGTGCTACCATCTTCTCTCTCCTCTTTTGGTTCACTTTTCATTGATGGAAAGTCTTCGGCCTTAACGTTTGTTGTTCCCCTCGCCGTGCTCTACCTTTCCCCCTTATTAGAATTTAGTTTTGACCATTTCTTGAGTTTGGTTTTGAGGTCAAGTTATGATTTTCATGGGGCTTCTTGCGGATTCTTGTTCACGGCGTTGTCCTCGACAAAACCTAGTAGTATCGTCGAATTCGGAGCACTTTTATTTTGGTGGGCCTTTGGGATTTTCATCTCAAATTGAATAAGTATTAAAGATTTTATTTAATATTTATCTTAGGTGAAAGATTAATTCACATGGCCTTAACTAGCTTGAAATTAATATGTGTTAGCATATTATATTAGGCCTTAGCATGCTCTTCAACATAGTTGAATTTAAAAGTAATTGGAGGTGTTTTAAAAATTAGTAATTATTAATTAATTTGATTAATTAATTTGCCCCGAGTGCACTATTCACTCCATTTGAATTCCAACTTGATATTCTTGATCTATATGCCATATAGCTTCACATATATTTGATTTAGAATATTCGGTGAGGTTTTGAAACCTTTCATTTAATTAATCTCCTTGTTTAAGATTTAATCCTCATGGTGATATACAACTTGGAATTGAATTGTGGCATGGTAGAAAATTAAGCTTAGGTATAGTTGTTCACATATATTAAATTGGGATTAATTGTATGAGAATTGCAACTTTTAATTTATATTTAAATTTAGTGAAAATTTAATTCACATGGTCTTAAATTGAATGAAATAAACTTGTAATGTGATATTACATTAGTTTTTGGCATGCTTTCCAACATAGGTTAATTTGAGAGCATTTGGTTAAGTTTGAAAATCTAGAGATTTTAATTAAAAGAATTAATTAAAATCTATTTTGTGGTCCCATTAGCTTAAGGTTTTAACTTGATGTTTGTATTGGCCATGACCTGTTTACTAGTATTTATTAATTGTGAACCATTTGAAGCTGCTTTAGAACCTTGGTAATTAAATTAGTATGATTTAATTAGAGTTCTACTTTGTTGTTCCAATAACCTAATTGAGTTTTAGAATGGATATAGGTGATGACCATGCCATGTTCTTTAATATGTATTAATTTGAGGTTATTTGGAATTGAATTAGAATCTAGGGAATTTAATTATTTTTATTTAATTAAATTATATCGAATTGAGCCATGGATTTAATTGTGTTTGAAAGTCGTTTCTATATCAAAATCCTGGACATGGACTTGTTGTATATTCATTTGGTTATGTTTTGAGCATTGGATAACATAGTTGCTATGTTTATACTCATGAGAATATGTTTTCCTTATTGAATATACTGTTGCCTTGTGTAATGATTTGCACATTTTGTATTTAACATCATTCATGCATAGCGTGTAACGAATCGCACACTGAAGATTCGACATTCATCACATCATATTAGTTGTGGACTTAGAGCATGTACTGTATAGGTTTCCAAATTTGGTTGTGCTTGGTAGATAGTTGATTATCTTACATATTCCTGTTGATATATGCGTTGTTGCACAACTTGTTGATTTTGGAAACTTGGGCATGTCGTTGTTTGACTATGGCTAGGACGTGGTTCTAGTACAGGGGATAGTCCCTCTATATGGTCTAGTGCGCACATAGGGAGGTTACCCATGGGCTAGTAACCCTAAAGTAACTATGTTGTCGGTCTGATCCGGCGTGACGTCCGAGTATCCACTTTGTTTGATTTCGCATTTCATTTTCAAGTTGATAACTAGATGTTGTAACTTGTTGTTTCTTATTTGTCGTTCCATTTTAAGTTACAGGATGTTAACTTTGCGAAATTGTGCTTTATGCGTTGTATTGGAAGTTCCAATGTTGGTTAAATTGCATCGATATTGAAAATCGTGTTTTGACGTTCTAATAAAGCTTAGGATTGATCCTATTGATTCATTTATAACATAGGTGGCATGAACCACTACTGTTATTTTGTGCTTTAGATTCTAAGTTAATGGCTTTGAGAACTTAAACCTTGTTGCATTGTATAACATGCTCTTTTGTTGTTGAATTGCATGGATAATGTGATTCTTGTTAACTTGTATTCAAATATGCTTTTGTCATGTTGTATGGATTACTCTAGACCTAGTTCAATTGTATTGAAAATGTAATTCATGTTAATCTATGCTTAAGCATTCTTCTTGTCGTGTTTTTTTGGATTATCCCAACCATGATTTGTTTCATACACGTATGTATATCATGATTCTTGTTGCTTAGACTCTAAGGTAGCTTAGGATGCTCCCCGAGTCTCACTTGGACATAGACATTAGGTGGCATGAGCCCCTTTAACATGTTTCACCTTAAGGTGATAAATTTGTAAAATGCTAAGTCGATGCATGCTCATCTCCTACGAGTAGCTTTATGTTACTCACCCCTACGATACTGGGGCATATTTTAGGTAAGAAGACTTGGTTCGTGACGCCTAGCATTCCTTGGATGTCGTGTAGCCTTCAAGTTTCCATTTCATACAAATGTTAGCATGAAATGTCATTTTGTAGACTTATATGTCAAAATATATATATTTGATTCAATGTATGTAATATGTACATAAGTGCACGCCTTTCAATGTATTTGACATGTATGAGATGAGGCTGAAGGCCAATGACATGTGTATTGTATTCTATACAACCTTTTAACTTCAAGAAATATTATGAAAACCTTGAAAAATTGCAAGTCATTGCTTCACCATGGTTGTATCGGGTGTGGGAATTCCATTTTCATTCTTTCATAGGGTCTTATAAATCATGTTTGAAGTGTGGCCAAGGGCCAAACGGTCATTTGACCCCATTTTGTATTTTTGGATTCCAAGTTTTCATTCCAAGTTCCATTTTTGCCTTTTTGCCCGTTGGGGGGTCGAATTTTGTATCGGCTATATTTTTAAGCCATGGACCATTGTAGCGCTTCTAAATAGGTAAGTTACGTTTGCATGCAAGGTCGTTTCCGGGCAAAACCTTATCGTTTGTGTTTTGAGCCTCTTGTGAATTCATTTCGCATTTTTTTTGCATATTCTGGTCTAGGGGCATTATGGACCTTTCACATCAGTTTTATTTTCTTCTTTTCACATGGTTGAATAGAAAACATGATTTTAGGGGGGGGTTTCTTCTTCGTGTTTTTCCAGAAAATGTCGTCTTGGTACCGGAAATCCCTCGTGAAGTTTCAGCTTCCAGTTTTCATTTTGCAGCTTTATGATCCTCTTGTTCAGTTCTGATCTAGGGGCATTTTGGGGATTTCACAGTGAGTTTTTTTCGATTCCGTCCACGATATCGGGTAGAAAATTCGATTTTAGGGGGGGGTTTCTTCTTCGTGTTTTTCCAGAAAAACTCGTCTTGACCTCCGTTTCAAGCCTCAGTTCTAGGCAGATCAAAAAAAAATGTAGCAGCAGCCAAGGGCTGCCACCAGCCATGTCTTTGGGCGCCGGTGTGCATGCCGGTGGGCTCGCGCATGGGCGCCGTGTGTGCCATGGCCCCTCGTCGGGCCGCCGCTACGTCAATTCTTCTTTTGGGTTTTTCTCCTTCGTCCGGACTCCGATTCAAGTGAATTTTTTTTTGAACTTGACTAATTTTTCGCTGTTTTTCCAACGGTGTGCTCGGTTGCACCCGATTCTTCCTGAATAATTATCAGTTCACCCTTTTTGCCTTAAGAGCTCGTTTTTCTTCATCATGCCGTTTCTCCTTCGTCCGGACTCCGAATCATGCGATTCTTGAGTCCATCTTGATTAGTTTTTCGTTGTCCTTCTAGCGGTGTGCTCGATGGCACCCAATCTACAGTTTTCAGAAATGACTATTTTGCCACTGGGGGCTTATTTGTCATATTTTTGATCTTTTACTTCCGCATCAGTTCTTGTTGAGTTTCACGACCTCATGGAAGGTCACTTAGACTTCTTAGAATCTTGTTTTCTGTTTTTGCTTCCGCATTCGGATCCGTTATCGGATCATCCTTCCGGTTCATCACAGGACTTGCTGGCCTAAAAACCAGGGTCGTCACAACATATATTTATAGGCCACCCTTAAACCTAACCCTAAGTGTAATATGAGATGGAGAACTAAGTCGGCTACAACGTGAAGAAAAAATAAAACAAAACCCTAAATTTCAATTAACGTATTTAACTTAAACATGCAATTACACCAATGAAAGAAAATACCAAAAATCCAATTAATGTAATTACAGAAAAGATAAAATACACCACTTAAATAAAATAAGTCATCAATTACTGCAAATAAACACGCCAATAAACAATTAAACAATTAAAAATGCAATTTAAATAATAAATTAAATACCAGAACTATCCTTTTGAAATTAGGGGTATTACACTGAGTAGTAACAGAAACATAGCCAGATGATAAGATTTGATCAAACCTTCAGTTCAATGCTTTTATTTGAATGACTAACTTACTAGATTTCTCGACTTCATAAAGATTTTCAACTTATGGATACCAGGAGTAGACCTAAACCTAGGGTCTCAAACAGTTCCTAAGCGTCAGTTGCACTCTTATGAAGGAAAGCTCCATTATTGGATGCATCAACCATATTCCTATGTGGATAAGATAATCCATCATAGAAGATCTGTACTAAGTGCCATTTAGCAATATCATAGTGTGGACATTTCCTCAGTAGATCATTACACCTATCCCATGAATCATGGAGTTGTTCAACCGGGATTTGGGAGAACGCCATGATCTCTCTTCTCATTTGTGTAGTTGACCCACAGTGTAGTACTTTTTCAAGAATTCCTGTTACAACATATCCCAAGTAGATATGGAATTAGTTGGTAGGGCATGCAACCAGGTTCTTGCTTTGTCCTTGAGAGAGAACTGAAAAAGTCGCATCCTGAATGCGTCATTTGAAAGAGTGAACAACTTGGTAGTTGAACACAATTCCAAAAACACATCCAAGTGCTTATAAGGATCTTTTGTTGAAAACCCATGGAATGTAGGAAGCATTTGGATTATAGCAAGCCTGATCTCAAAGTGGGTAGAATTAGATTGCGAAAATTGAAGACAAGAAGGGGATGTATATGATGTGGGAGTGTAATGATCCCTCATTTTTGGTGGTGGTGGAGCAGGTGCCACTAGCACACGTGCTCCTGGTGAATTAACATCATCAACCATGTTTTTCCTAGAGGATTCTCCTAACAAGTTAGAATTCTTTTTAGGTCTTCTAAATCGCTTAAGAGTTTTCGTTAATTCAGGGTCGTATTCAAGTGTTGGTTCTGACAAAGAATGTTGACCTAACATGCACTAAGTCCAATTGCACAAGCAATAAGTAAAATTAAAAATTCCAAGTAAAGAAAATAACAAGATTGAACTCATAAAAGGTCCTAAAACAGAAGCTTCTTTTCTCTAGGCATCGTCGTCCTCGCTGCTAGATTCCTACACCTGAAAATAAAAAGAAATAAGCTAAGTTATAAAAAAGTTCAAAGACTTATAAATCAAAACATAACTAATTGTAAACTTAATAAATTGTTACACAGTCCCCGGCAACGGCGCCAAAAATTATTACGTGCAAAATTACCGCTCATTATAGAATGAATCCTTGTAGGATAGGGTTATATTGAGGGTGTCGAACCACAAAGACTATCGTAGTTTATTTAAGCATTCAATTAATACAATTTTGATTGAGAGAGAAAAGATTATTTGACTTGTTTCTTTGTAACTAACATAAAATAAATTTAAACTAAAATAAAGGATAAGATCCGAGAGAAGAAATCTTAGGGACTGACTTTACCACGAACCTCGTACTATGGTCAACTATTCAACCTTGGGATTTCAATAATTTATGTATCATATAAAATTAAACTCAATAATATTCATTTAATTCAGGTTTAAAGAAAGATATTTCATGAATTTCAACTAATTATAACCTATCTTCGGTTAATACGAATTAATAACCTACCTACTTCTAACTAATGTTGTAGTATAACTCATCTTCCATAGGTTTAGACTATGAAAATATTCATTCATAAAAAATGTTGGAACATCATTGCATGATCTCTAATCTTATTGTCGAGAAGCCCTTATGCTGCCACTCTCGTACACTAAGAATAGGTTGAAAATAATTTACGAACAATTAAATCTATGACAATGTATTAATCATTCAAAAACCATTATTTCGTTAAAACACTAATTGATCTAAGTTAATTGCTCATAATCATGCAATCAAGATACATAACTATTAAATTCCCAAAGTTAGAACAATCAAACCATAATACTCGGATTCGGGTTACATTGATCCCCTAATAGAGGAATTAGCTACTCATGAGATGCAAGATATCATCTATGTTGTTGTGGTCTTTATCATCAAGGACTGCACTTCTCTTCTGAGGATCTTCACCTTTAATACCACCAAAATAACTATACCCTAAAACCCACCACTAGATCTACAATAATCAAGAGAGAATTGAGTGAGAAAAATAGCTATCTTTTCTATGGCTTGTGCCTCCTTTTATAGAAGAACTGACTTCTAATAAGGCTTGGATAGGTTTTAGGCCTTCCGGGGTCATCTGCGCCCATCTAGGATTAAATATGACTTAATTAGAATAAATCCCGCAACTTGGAAATCTGACTTTACAACAAAGGCTCGAGTAGAGAAGCTTCCGCTCGAGCTTTTTGGGCATATGCTTGAGCCTTTTGGATGGTGCTCGAGCGGAACTTCTATATTTAGCCAAATTTCTTCAATTATTTTATGAAGTGACTTTTTCATCAACACTTAGAATAATTTTTAGAGGATTCTTCATAGTGCTCGATCACCTTGGCTTGGTGCTCGAGCCTTGGGACTTCTGCTCGAGCTTTTTGACAAAGGCTCGAGATTTTTGACTTCTGCTCGAGGTCTGGCAATATGGAACTTTTGAAGCATGTTTTCATATTCTGAGGCATATTCTACTCAAGCCCTATTGCAAAGGCTCGAGCACCTTGTGTCTCTTCTCAAGCAGAAAGATCTCTGCTCGAGCTTTTTGGCCTTGGATACTTTTCTTGCTTCAGTTGGCTTTGTGCTCGAGCCAAAAAACTTATGCTCGAGCTGTGGCACTTGAACTTCTCCAAAATAACCATTTTGACACCAAACTTGCTTCAGAAGATCGGTAACAACACTATAAGTCTCGATATCAGTCTTTCTTCTTAAAATCCAAGTTTTAACCATTTCTTTAGGAAAGTACCTACAAATACAAAATAAATGTAAATCAGTCTAAAACTAGATAGAAGTGATACTTAAGGTCTTAACATACGTAGATTTAGGGACTCGAATATGCAATATTCAGCGCTCATCATTAATTGCTGAGCATGAGTTTGGATCAGTTGTTGCATTATGATGTTCATATGCAGTCTAAAATTGGTTAAAGATGACTTGTCTGCTGAATTCATGTTAATTGAGAATTTTTGTAAATTTTTTATATTAGTTGGTAGCCTGTGGTCCATTTTGTCAAGAAAGTTGTAATTTGATGATTTTGATTCCTAGAATACTTCACTTTGCACATGTTCACACTTACATGCATTATGTGGGGTATAAACTTGAAATCTTGTTCTGTTTTGTGTTAAATTGAGATGAGCATGTGAATTTGATAATTTTGAGAATTGAGGTATCTATAAAAAATGGTATGTATTTAATAAAATGAAAAAGAGCTTTTTCATTTAGTAACTGGGACTCTTGCCTCATTAAGCATTGAGGATTCACGCAGAAAAGTGGAAAAGACAATAAAAAGAAGTTGAAGGGTCAGTTTGGGTCTATAGCCTAGGTTGCTTAAGTAATTAAGTATTTAGGGATGTTCTGACACTTAATGCCTTAAAACCAACTGGTTTGGGATTCATTGACTGAAAACTTGTTATACAAGTGATCTACAGAGCTTAAGAGACCTGAGCATTGCACAGTACCCAGTCAAAGAAAAGAAAATGAATGATGAATGAAATAAATGCATAACCATGAAAATTATTAAAAAAATACCTTGGGGATCGGGATTTGAAAAGTTTACTTGTAAATTAAGGGATATAATGGAACAGACAAGAGTATGGATAGTAAGCCACATGTTTAAAACTGTAGGTTCACTTCTAAAAAGGACTTTGGGGATTAAGATTGTTGAATATGTGAATAAACTGACATGTGGGGACCATGGTTGCTGATATAATATTGAGAGTTTGAAAATTTTCTTGATTGATATAGTTTGTTATACTTGTTGTATTTGACTGATTGATGCATTGCTGGGACATTATGATCTAAAGACAGTTTTGAATGAGCTTATTGTCCAAGTAAGGCACTGATTTGAGATGTTTCTAGGTACCATCACAGGAAACCCTCATGAGACTACAACTTATCCACTATGGGTAACTTAGGGGTTTAAAGGCATGTTGCATAAGCTAAATGCAACCGTGATTCCCACGAAAGTGGCTTTTTAGTTCTGTATTGCTAAGGGACTAGCAATATGTAAATTTGGGGGTGTGATAAGCGCCGAATATTTCATATTCGAGCCCCTAAACGTGCATATGTTACGACCTTAAATGATACTTCTATCCAATTTTAGACTAATTTTAGTTTACTTTAAAGGAATTTTCCCAAAGAAACGGATAAAACCAAGATTTTATGATGAAAAGACTAATACCGAGGCTTATGAAGTGGTCCTCGACTATCTGAGGCAATTTTGGTGTCAAACAGGGGATTCTAGAGTTCAAGAAAATTGATTACGGCAAAAATACTCGAGCATAAAATTCTATGCTCGAGTAAAAGACCATAGTGCTCGAGCCTTTTCCAAAAAGCTCGAGCACAAACTCCCCTGGGAAGATAAAAAGACGCTTCGGAAATTCTTTGAAGAAATTTGGCTAAGTATGAAATTCCTGCTCTAGCCTTTTTCCCAAAATGCTCGAGCACCAGATTCTCTGCTTGAGCGTTTTCATGTTTGGCAAATTTTTTAAGTGTGGGATTAATTCTAATTATATCCCATTAAGCTCCAGACGGGCCCAGATGTCCTTAGAAGACCTAAAGCCCACCCAATCATTGATAGAAGTTAGTTGCTTTTGTAAAAGGATGCACAAGGCCACAAAAAAATCTATCTCTTTCTCTCTATTAAATAATCCCACTCACGGCGGCTTTTAGGGTTTCGAAGAAGAGGATCCAAAGGAGTTTTTGGTGGTCCATGGAGATGGCTTTTACAACATCAATGAAGACATATTTCCTCTCTATGAGTAGCTAAACTCTATCTGATAAGTGTCAAATATTACATATTTAAGTGCCCTTAATTGCATTAGTTAAGCCCATTATTTGATCTGTGTATGTAGATGAACTACATTTTTATGTTTTTGTGTTTTTGCAAGTCTTCTTGCTAAAAAGGATTAAGAATAAGGATTTAAGGGCTTTTGGAGCACAAGTCATATCAGGCTTACATATCAAGTGGTTTTCAAGGAGTAATGACCTAAATAGGCGATGGATACAACCAGAGCTGCAAAAAGAAAGAAGAATCCAATCAGCATGCCTCGCGTCCAGACGTAAGAACTGGCATCCGGACGCCAACTATTAGAACCTCGCGTCTGGACACATGAATTGGGGTCCAGATACCGACCATCAGACCTCGCTTCCGGACGCTATTCTTTGCGTCCGGACGCAAGGTTACGGGCCCCTATTTTGAATAAGTCAGACTCTGTTCCAGATAAAGGGGGATTTGAATTTTGACAAGTTATTTTGTTTTAAAACTCATCTGGGGATAAAAAGAGGGCAGAGGCTTAAATCAAGTCAGTTAGTTTCTGGATTCTAATAAAACGATTTTAAGGTAAAGGATTTTCCTTAGGGTTCTTATGTTGAGTTATGCAACAATGGGAAAAGAGGGAAAATCTTTCTCTTCTTCAATCCTTGAAGTTGCCAGCATATCTATGAGAGGCTAATTTCCTTTCTAGGGAGTTAATATAGCCTAGACTAAGTAAATATGTAGTAATTTGTATTTCGATTTGGGGATTCTTCTTGTGTATATATTTGATTTCATAAATTAGAAGTATTTACATTGAATGAATGTGTTTTACATTGAATTCAAGTATGTGATTACCATTTGAATCTATAATTATGTTGATATATTTATCTTGTCTTAGAAATCACATTGACAGAATTATACACTTGATTTCCTATAGTGACAATGGGAAATAATTTATGGAATGGTTATATTGGCATGTAATTAAGTATTTATATAGATTATACTTAAGGAAGATGGACCATGCTACACCTTTAGTTTAATTTAGTTAGGTAGATGACTCATACCAACTGAAGATAATTTATGATATTTAGCTAGTTTCATGTACTGCAACATACCATTGAAGGACCTTGATAGGCCATGCCTAGGGAAGATGGTTCATACCATAACCTAGTTTAGGTGGATGAACCATGCCAACCAAAGATGGGTTATGCTTAGTCCTGAGATGTATGATTTTCTTGAAGATGTTGTGGTTGTTTTATGCTTTTACACATCATTTTATATATATATATATATAGTTGTCTATCCCCAAGTTGAGTACAATTTGACATATGTATGAGGTTGAGGTGAAGTCAATTCCCTAGCCTTTTCTTATCAGTTCAATCCATTCTATTCACTCTACTTACTGTTTTATGCAATTTAAATTCGTAGGTTAAGTGACAAACCAATCGAACAATCATCTCTTTTGTCAAACTAATGAGCAATTTTACAATTTTGTTTGTCATAAACTAGCAATCCTTGTGGTTCGACAACCCCTTACTATAGCATTATTCTACATTGATATATGTGCTATTATTATAAGTGGTATTTTTAATTGGTACACATTTGTTCGCACCAACTTTTGACGCCATTGCCGGGGATTATATACGATTTTGTAATCAAAATTTAAAAACTGCTTTATATTTGATTGTATATATATTTTTATGTTTTTGATGTTTTTATGTTCCTAGGGACCAAAGACTTTCTAGAAGATTTACTTGCAAAATTTGAAGTCTTGAGGACTTTGGGTAAGTTTTTGAAGTTTCTAGTTTATTCATTGTTAGTCTTTGTCGAGGCTATTGCAATTTCCTGTTTTATTCAGAGCATAGGTCCTTGTCGTGGCCAATGTAATCTATTTTCATTATTGTTAAATTAAGGATAAGGTGATCAATGTAAGTGGATCTATTGTTGAAGGGTTGTGATTGTTATGTTTGATAGTTGATGGTAGGTCATAGATCATCGTCTTTACCGTGTCTTGAGGAACCAATTAATATTGCTTTACTTGAAAGAACTCTTAGGCAACAAAGTAGGAACCTTAGGGATCCCGAAACTATAAGAGAACTTGAAATTGAAGTAAACAATATAGCTAATGAACATAATAATCTCGAAAATGTTAAATGTAATGACTCGGTCATTTTCCTTCTTTTCATTTTTCTCAGATTTTCACGGATATTTTTTTTCCATTGATCTTTTCCTTTCTGATCTCGTCACTTAGTGTTGTCTTGGGTGCTTTGGAATGATTTTTGAGACTCTTTTCTTTGAATTGACAACTTCCTTTGAGGACCGCGTCATTTCCACATTTTCATTTTTTTGATACTATTCACTTTTCGTCCTTTTCCCTATTTTGTCTTTTCCCCGTTTGTCACTTTGTTGGCATAACCTCACTTTTTGTGTCCGGAGTTGGTTTTTGACTTTACGTATCTTCATTCTAAGTGGTTTTCACGAAATACGTATTTTTACTTTTGCAGCAAACTACTCTAGTTGCTCCCGGTGTCCATAGGGGCATGGATGCATAGTTTTTCAAAATCTTTTTCTTTTCTTGGGGTGTTTTTTGTAAATATCTTTGAAGATATTTTATTTCAGGGGTTTTTAAGAAAATATTTTTGGAAGATATTTTCATTCTAGGTTATTAGTGCAGTTTTCACTTTTTGGAAGGGCCATTGTGCGATTAATGAAAGTTATTGCAAAAATGCCTCATTTTGAGCATGAATCCTCGTATGAGATGCATTTTCACTTTTTTTTTTGAGTCGTGTACTCTTAGAATTGTCTTCTGGTCATTTTCCCCAAGTTTCAGGGTTTTTGGCCCCGGTTGTCGCTGAACTTGTTCGGGGCATATCTCTCTGCTCAGGACTCAGTTTTCGACGCCGTTACTTCCATTGTTCATCTTTTCTCATTTTTGGTTTTTTTACATTCACGGAGTTTTGCCGTTTGAGCGCATCTGCTCGAATTTCACTTTTTCGTACCCGGTGGAACCCTTTTGGGACACTTTTAGGGTTTTAGTATAAATAGAATACTTTAAAGTGAAAAATCACTTTTCCACCTTCTTCCTCCCTCTCTTGGCCGGATTCCATGGCAGCCAAGGGGCTGCCACCTTCTCTCTCCTCTTTTGAGCTTCTTCCCTTTGTAAAAAATTCGAAGTGCCTTTGTGTTTTGTGTTTGTCTTGACTACGCGCATCTTTCCCTCTTATTAGAACCCGTTTTTGGCCATTTTTTGAGTTTGGGTTTGAGGTCAAGTTAGGATTTTGGTAGGTCCTCTTTGGAGTTTAATGTTCACGACGTTGTCCTCGACAAAACCCTGAAGTATTGTCAGATTCGGAGCCGTTTCATTTTGGTGGCTTTTGAGATTTTCATCTCAAATTGAGGTAGGGGATGTTGTAGTTTATATTTTTGTTGTCTTGCATGCTATTGATACTCATACAACTTGTATGCATGTTTTTGTTCATAATCTAGAATTTAATTTAATTATTTTCTATTTTTAAGATTTAATTCTCATGATGATATTCAACTTAGAATTAAATTGTGGTATGCTAGTAAATTAGGCTTTGGTATGTTTGTTAACATATTAAATTGGGATTATTTGAATAAAGATTGCAAATTTTATTTAATAATTTTCTTTTGTGAAAGTTTAATTATTATGGTCGTACCATGCACGGAATTAACTTATGATATGCTATTAAATTAAGTCTTGGCATGCTCTTTAACATACTTTAATTTTGGAGCATTTGGATGCGTTTGAAAATCTAGAGATTTTAATTAAAAGAATTAATTAATATCGATTTAAAGGTTCCATTGGCTTAATTGAGTTTTAAACTTGATATTTGAAATGACTACTAGTATATATTAATTTGGGACCATTCGAAGTTGCTTTAGAAGTTAGAGATTTAATTAAATTCTACTTTGTTGTTCCATTGGCCTAATTAAGATTTTGAATGGATGTATATAATGACCATGCAATGTTGTTTAACATGTGTTAATTAGGGGTTATTTGATTGAGATTTGAAACCTAGGGAAACTAATTAGTTTATTTAAATAATTTTCGTTTCTATTGCATTAATGATTTAATCATGTGCTTGAAATTGGTTGTATGTTTACATCATGATTTTGGACTTGTATTAGATTATGAGTTTATAATTTCAATGTTGAGATATATTGTTATAGCGTGTAACGAATTGAACACTAAAGATTCGACATTTGTCACGCCTTAGTAGTGGTAGACTTAGTGCATGTGTTGTATGTGTTTCCAAATTCAGTTGTGTATGGTAGATAGTTGATTATCTTGTATATACATGTTGATATATACGTTGCTGCATAACTTGTTGATTTTGGAAATGTAATGACCCGGGTTTTGATTCAACCCGGAGCAACAGTAATGAACCGAGGATTAACCCGATAACGGATCCAGATGCGGAAGCAAGAAACGAAATGATGGTCTTCCAAGGCACAAAATAACTCTAAGACCCTAGGATGACCCTCCATAAGGTCACGGAACTCAAAGAAAGTATGTGTGGAAGCAAAAGATAAACCAAAGCCTTACAAGATATAAATCATCTTCCAGACGCAATGTAACCTTCCATGAAGTCACGGAACCCAAGAAAATAACCAGAAGCGGAGACTGGGATAAAAAGGTTAAATGGCACCCTATGGTACCAATGACAACCAAGGGAACATAGTCTAGTTCAATGTAGACCATGTACGCCATTAAATGGCTTGAACAAGATCAACGAGATCAAGTGGGAACGAATGAAACATGGTTAACCTGTCTAAGCAACAAACCAAACAAACTCACAAGGCAGCTCCATTTCGGTCGATCGAAATGGAGCTCTGGTCTGCCGAAGTGAGCCAGGAAAAGAGAAGGAATGAGCCTTCAGTTTAATCGACCAAAGTGACAAACCGGTCGATCGGTTTGAGGCTCGAGATAAAAGATGGTGCTTTGGTCGACCGAAGTAGAGAACCGGTCAACCAAAATGAAATCCAAAGGGGTTTGGTCGACCGAAACAAGCCACCGGTCGACCGAAACAGGTCAAAAAACTAAGAATCAGGCCTGCTATGCACTAAATGATGAAAGAATTCCTAAGTCTCAATGGAATCCCCCATGGCATGATCAATTTGCATTATAAGCTAATGTGTGATGATGTGAACATACACGCAAGTGTAATATGGCATTTTAAACATACTACAATGGCCTATGGCCTTATTACATCACATTTACAAGATTTGACATGCCAAACCTCAAAGTTAGGAAAAATTACATTTTTAAACAAAAGGTGGCGCCAAATGAGTACAAGTGCAAGTATGAACATGCTTGGCCCTTGGCCTCATGTTATATATGTTGAATACAATGAAAAGAGTGTACTTATGTACATATTATATAAATGGAATCAAAGAATACAAGTTTGATACTTAAGGCTACCAAATGATATTTCATGCTAACACTTGCATGAAATGGGAACTCGAAGCTACAAGCCATCCCAATGAACAAAAAGCATCACGAACTAACTCTTCGTACCTGAACAAATCCCCAGGTAACTTCGGGGTGAGTAAACAAGTTTACTTGTAGAGAATGAGCATGCATCGACTCGATTTCTTTAGAGATTTTTGGACTACATGGAACAGTTCAAGATGGTCATACCACCTAACGTCTATGCCAAAATGAGACTCAGGGAGTATCCTAAGCTTCCCTAGAGTACTAATAACAAGAATCATGATGCATATACATGTATGAAACAAATCAAGATTGGGATGATCCAAGGAACATGGCAAGAAGGATTCTTGAATACGAGCTAACAGGGATTACATTATTGATGCAATTAACATGATTGGGATATCTCAATTAACAAGACAAGAGAAATGCGTGAAATCAAGATCATGGCATAATATCTATGCAAGTAAACAAGATTAGAACATTCCAATTAGCAAGAAAAGAGTAATACATGAAATCAAGAATAATGCATAATATCTATGCAAGTCATAATATCTATGCAAGTAAATAAGATTGGAACATTCCAATTAACACGATAGGAGTAATACAAGAAATCAAGAATAATGCATAATATCAATACAATTTAACATGATTGGAGCATTCCAATTAACACAATAGGAGTAATACACGAAATCAAGAACAAGACAGAATATCTATGCAATTAAATAAGGATGAGACATTCCATCAAACACGAAAAGAGTTATACATAAGATCAAGAACAAGGCATAATATCTATGCAAGTAAACAAGATTGGAGCATTTCACATACACGAAAAGTTTAAATCTTCAAGGAATAGGAACTTGAAATTTAAAGAGTGAAATTAACCAATGTGAAAAACTCGGATATCGCCGGGATTAAAACCGTACTCTTGAGATCACTTTAGGGCTACTAACCCATGGGTACCTTTCCCCTAGTGCGCACTATAATGTAGGAGGACATTCCACCGTACTAGAACCAAGTTCTGGCCACGTCAATAATTGATTGATATTCCAAGTCCCAAAATCAATAAGTTGTGCAAACCAATGATAGTGTCAAAATAGAAGAAATGCATTTAGCACGTTTCATGCACAACCAAGATTTTAGAACATACAAGCCATGCCCTAAGTTCATCAACTATAATGGCATGTAAAATGTTAAGAAATCATAGTATGCATGAATATAGATTAGAATCAAGATATACATAGCACATAGAATCTATTGAAGGAAAAATACCACAAGTATAAGATGCATGATTCAAGTACTTACTAAGTAACACATGAGTAATTAAATCATTCCAAGACAAATGTGCATGTTCATTAAGTACATTATTGAAGTTAAGATACAAGAAGTCACATTGCTTGATAAAAAGATAAAAGTACATGAAATACAAGTCCAATTCATAAATTAACACGAGTTCAATCTCAAAGCATGATTAACGCGATGGAAGCATATAAGGAAATTTAATCTACTTAAGGGATTAAATTATCAAGATTACAATGCAAGTTCAAATGTTCTACGAGCAAGTTATGTCAAGGATCATGTCAAGACCAAGTCTAATGTCGAGTTACAAGTTCATTTCATATAATATACGGCCATGTGAATTAAGTTCCATACAAAGGAAATAATCGAATATAAGTTTCAAAACTTATTCGGTTATTTTCAAATTAATACACGTGAAGGAACTTGTCATGGAAAACATGAATGCCAAGTTAGAAACTTAATCTAGACCTAGGAGCCACTGAATTGATTTTAATTAATCCTTTTAATTAAAATCTTTAAGTTTTGAAATTCATCCAAATAATCGCAATTTAATATATGTCAATGATCATGTCAAGGGGTAATATCCTATCATGCCACATGTTTAAAACAAACTATAGACAACCAGAAAAATTAAATCTCATTCAAGAAAATTAAATAATTAAAAATTCTAGATTTGATATCCAAGCATGTAAACAAGTTGTATAAGCATCACAAGCATGCTATATAACAAGAAAATAAATTATAACACCTCTTACCTCAATTTGAGATGAAAACCTCAAAGGCCCACCAAAATAAAAGTGCTCCGAATCTGACGATACCGAAGGGTTTTGTCGGGGACAACACGATGAACAAGAATCTGAAGGATGCCCCCTGAAAATCACAACTTGACTTCAAACCCGAACTCAAGAAATGGTCAGAAATGGGTTCTAATAAGGGTGAAAGGTGTGCGTCGTCAAGGCGAGTAATAAACACGAAGGCACGACGATGTTTCGCTCGAGGGAAGTGGCCGAAAATAGAAGAAGCATGGCAGCCCCTTGGCAACCATGGCTGCCGGCCAAGAGAGTGGAAAGAGAGAAGAAAATCTAACTTTTTCTCTTTAAGTCCCCTTTTTACAGAAAATCTCAAAAAGTGCCCTGAAAGGGCCCCGCCGGGTTTGGAAAAGTGGATTTTGAGCAAACGCGCTCAAATAACAAAACTCTGTGAACGAAAAAGATTTAAAATGAGAAAACATAAGCAAAGGAAGAAACTACATCAAAAACCGAGTCCCGAGCAGAGAGATATGCCCCGAACAAGTTCTGCGGTAATCGGGGTCAGAAACTCTGAAACTAGAGAAAATTGAACAGAACAAAATTCTAAGAGTACTTAACTCGACAAAATGTGAAAATGAATCCCGTACGAGGATCCAGGTTCAAGACGAAGTATTTTTGTAATAACTTTTGTTAATTGCATAATGACCCCTACAAAAAGGGTTAACTGCAGAACTGCCCCAGAATGAAAATATCTTAGATACCCCTGAAATAAAAAATCTTCAAAATATATTTATGAAAAACACCCTAAGAAAAGAAAAAGATTCTAAAGAATTGTGCATCTATACCCCTATGGACACCGGGAGCAACCAGAATACTTTCTTGCAAAAGTAAAGATACGTATTTCGTGGAAACCACTCAAGATGAAGGTACGTGAAGTCAAAAACTAACTCCGAGCATGAGAAGTGTGGTTGTGCCAAAAAGTGACAAACGGGAAAAAGACGAAATAGGGAAAAGGACGAAAAGTGAATAGTGTCCGAAAAGTGAAAATGTGGAAATGACTCGGTCCTCAAAGGAAGTTGTCAATCCACATGAAAGAGTCTTAGAAACCATTTTCGGGCACTCAAGATGACACTATGAGACAAGAAACTGAACTCAGAAAAGAAAATTAAACAGAAAAAATTTATCCGTAAAATTTCAGGAAAAAAGGAAAGGGAGGAAAATAACCGAGTCATTACAACCTACACTCCTTAGAAATTTCGTCCCCGAAATTTGGAACATACCGGAAGAGAACAGAACAGGGACAGTACAAAGGTCAAACCAAAGGACAGCTCATAAAGCACTGAAGGACAACTCCAGAAGTCCCAAGACCAACTGAAGGAACGCGACACCACGAACTGAGACAACACCCCATACGAATCGGCGCATTAACTCAACGTCAATCACCGAGAGAATCCCAAGACAATGAACGCTGAATCACGATAAAAGAAGGGAGTGACAAGGCAGTACGAACAGCGACCAGAACCTGCCCACACTTACTCATCAGTAAGGTAGCATGACAGTATAAGGCACTAGTTCATAACATGCCCCCAACAGGTCAACTTGGAAAAACCTATCGATACGAATGACATCAATGTCAGAAATGCTCATCACCAAAAGTACTGCGGGAACCAGGCATCTGTGAGAGTTGGGGTAGGTAATCCCAAAACTCTGACAACAATGACATTGGCACCATTATGCTTAAGGCCTTAGATCTAGAAGCCACGAAAGAAAAGGAAATGAAATAGTGCCGCCCTGGCCCATGTCTCATTCCACCAGACAAGAAAAAGGAAATGAATCGCAGTCCTCTACGCTCACATAAGCCTTACTCACATCAACCATCAGACTAAGGTCTCGAAACACCCAACCAAGAAAACAAACAAGAAGGTTCCTGACATGGGTCCTTACAGAATGAATTTCTCCTATCCAAGGAGAAAACTCGTAGAACAAGAATGCACCCAAAGGATAGACAGCTCCTAAGAGACAATGTCAAAACTAGACATAAAAGGAGACAGCTAGCATGAAACATAGCAACAGACTATCTACTCAAGGTGCCACATAAACAACCAGACATGTTATCAAATCAAAACATGTAATCAAGACGCACGTATGTACATGGTACGACGATACACGTGAACGAAAAACGTAAGGTATGCCAACATACATCGCATACGGTAATGCAAACATAAGCATGTAGACATGATATCACACTAGAACATGATAGCGATACATACCATGTTATCAGGAAGCATATATACACACAAAGCATGCTTAACAAATAATATATGTCTCAAAACACCGGAGCATGTGAACATGTTATCATACAAGACATATTATCTAACAAGACATGTTAACAAGATACAAATGAGATATCAAAGCAAAGTAACGTGAGCATGATATGCACCCAAACCCATCGTCCAAGGTATTCGAACCTAGACGCTCTGATACCACTTGTAACGACCCGGGTTTTGATTTAACCTGGAGCAACAGTAATGAACCGAGGATTGACTCGATAATGGATCCAGATGCGGAAGCAAGAAACAAAACGATGGTCTTCCAAGGCCCAAAATACCTCTAAAACCCTAGGATGACCCTCCATGAGGTCACGGAACTTAAAGAAAGTATGTGCGGAAGCAAAAGATAAACCAAAGCCTTACGAGATATAGATAATCTCTCAGACGTAATGTGACCTTCCATGAAGTCACGGAACCCAAGGAAATAACCTGAAGCGGAGACTAGGATAAAAAGGTTAAATGGCACCCTATGGTACCAATGACAACCAAGGGAACAAAGTCTAGTTCCATCTAGACCATGTACGCCATTAAATGGCTTGAACAAGATCAACAAGATCAAGTGGGAACGAATGAAACAAGGTTAACTTGTCTAAGTAACAAACCAAACAAACTCACAAGGTAGTTCCATTTCGGTCGACCGAAATGGAGCTCTGGTCTGCCGAAGTGAGCTAGGAAAAGAGAAGGAATGAGCCTTCAGTTCGGTCGACCAAAGTGACAAACCGATCGACCGGTTTGAGGCTCGAGATAAAAGATGGTGCTTCGGTCGACCGAAGTAGAGAACCGGTCGACCGAAATGAGCCTCTACAGTGAAAAAGGCTATCAGAATTGGAGTTTTTACTGAACAATTGAAATCCAAAAGGGTTCGGTCGGCCGAAACAAGCCACCGGTCGACCGAAACAGGTCAAAAAACTAAGAATCAGGCCTGCTATGCACTAAATGATGAAAGAATTCCTAAGTCTTATTAGAATCCCCCATGGCATGATTAATTTGCATTATAAGCTAATGTGTGATGATGTGAACATACACGCAAGTGTAATATGGCACTTTAAACATGCTATAATGACCTATGGCCTTATTACATCACAATTGTGTAATTTGACATGCCAAACCTCAAAGTTAGGAAAAATTACATTTTTAAACAAAAGGTGGAGCCAAATGAGTACAAGTGCAAATATGAACATTCTTGGCCTTTGGCCTCATGTTATACATGTTGAATACAATGAAAAGAGTGTACTTATGTACATATTACATAAATTGAATCAAAGAATACAAGTTTGATACTTAAGGCTACCAAATGATACTTCATGCTAACACTTGCATGAAATGGGAACTCGAAGCTACAAGCCATCCCAATGAACGACAAGCATCACGAACTAAGTCTTCCTACCTGAACAAATCCCCAGTAACTTTGGGGTGAGTAAACAAGTTTACTTGTAGAGAATGAGCATGCATCGACTCGATTTCTTTAGAGATTTTTAGACTACATGGAACAGTTCAAGATGGTCATACCACCTAACGTCTATGTCAAAATGAGACTCAGGGAGCATCCTAAGCTACCCTAGAGTACTAATAACAAGAATCATAATGCATATACATGTATGAAACAAATCAAGATTGGGATGATCTAAGGAACACGGCAAGAAGGATTCTTGAATACAAGCTAACAGGGATTACATTATCGATACAATTAACATGATTGGGATATTTCAATTAACAAGACAAGAGAAATGCGTGAAATTAAGATCATGGCATAATATCTATGTAAGTAAACTGTGACGGCCCAAGTTTTTCAACCCGGTGCGTCACTGATGAACCGAAAGATGACTCGATAACGGATCCGAAATGCGGAAGCAAAAGACAAAACAATGGTCTGTAGAGATATAACATGGCTCTAAGACACCATTATGACCCTCAACGAGGTCACGGAACCCAAAGGAATCAAATGCGGAAGCAACGTTTCATAAACGAACAAGAATGAACCTAGGGGAAAAATCATCATTTCCAGCCTAAAAGTGGGTGCCACTGAGCACACCATTGGAAAGACAATGAAAAATCAGTGAACTTAGACTCAAAAATCGCTTGATTCGGAGTCCGAATGAAGAAGATATGGCTAACGGAAGAAGAAGGGGCAAAACGGTCCAAAAGAGGCTTCCTAATCGGTTAGGAGACCTTCCTAAACGATTAGGAAGCCAAAAACAGTGACAAAAATGCTGCCCACAATCATCTAACCGGTTATGAGATCCCATCTAACCGTTTAGATGTGAAGAGGCGGTTTTTCCAAAAAAAATGGAAATTTGAGGGCCTAAATGACATTTTCTGGAAAAACACAAAGAAGAAACCCCTCTCAAAATTGAGTTTTCTACATGATTAAACAGAAAATCGAAAAATACGCACTTTAAAATGCCCAAAATGCCCTCCCAAGAAAACTGGTCCAGAGGGTCCAAAAAGCTGCTAAATTTAAAAACTGAGAGCTGAACTTTGGGATCGATTTCTGATGCCAAGACGAAATTTCTCGGAAAAACACGAAGAAGAAATCCCCCCTAAAATCACATTTTCTAAGTGACCATGTGAAGAACGGAATTTATTTCCCAAAGAAAATTTCCAAAATACCCTTAGTTCATAATATGCAACAAAAGTGTAAAATGAGTCCGTAGGAGGCTCATTTCACCAAAGAAGCTTTGCCCAGAAACGACTATGCACGCAAACGTAACTTACCTAGTAAGATGTGCTATAATGGTCCTTGGCCCAAAAATATGGCTGATGCAAAATATGACCCCCCAATGGCCAAAATGCCAAAAATGAAGTTTGGAACGAAAACTTGGAATTTAAAATCATGAGATGGTTTCAAAATGCCGTTTTGCCCTTGGCCACACTTCATACATGGTGAATGAATGCTAATAGAAGAATCAAAATGGAATTCCCACACCCAATGCAAACATGGTGAAGTAAAAACTCAATATTTTTCAATACATTCATAATATTCCATGAAGTCAAAAATTACATAGGATACAAATTACATGTTATTGGCCTCCAGCCTCATCTCATACATATCAAATACAACCTAAAGAGTGTACTCATGTACACATTACATATAAGGAATCAAATGTACACATGTTGACATATAAGACTACAATTGGCATTCCGAGCCAACCTTCACAAAAATGGAAGTCTCCAAGTCCACAAACCATCCAAGCATAATGAAGACCTCAACTTTGATTCTTGTACCTGAAATATGCCCCAGTATCGTAGGGGTGAGTAACATAAAGCTACTCGTAGGAAATGAGTATGCATCGACCTACGTTTTACAAGTTTGCATGAATTAATTATTGTGGTTCATTCCACCTAACGTCTATGTCAAGTGTGAGACTCAGGGAGCATCCTAGCTACCTAAGATCATTTCTAGCATCAATCACCTCATTCATGCAATTTTAACAACATAGGGTCATGCTTACATAAAGCAACAACATAGGAGCATGCTTACACAAAGCAACAATATAGGAGCATGCTTACACGAAGTAATAACATAGGCGCATGCTTACACAAAGCAACAACATAGGCGCATGCTTACACAAAGCAACAACATATAGATTCTCAAGGTTATCAACTTGAAGTCTAAAATGCAACATCAACTAAATATAACAATTTAGCATAATTAGAATATCTAATACCACACATCGAGACATAGATTCTCTAGGTTATCAACTAGAAATCTAAAAGTGTGAAATCAACTAAATATATCAATTTAGTATGGATGTACTTAACAACATCAAAGTCGCCAATAGCCAAAACCACAAGTCAACAAGGTAAACATGATTGTCAACTTGGAATTGAATGCGAAAACAAATAGTGGAAGACTTGGACATCACGTCTCGGATTTCCGCCGAGAACAAAATGGTTGTTCCGGGCACTAACCCGCAGGGAAAACCACCTTAAGTGCGCACTATCTCAATTAGGGAGAACTCATAACTCCCGCACTAAAGCTGAACTTTAGCCATATCATATGTAACAACAATGTCCCAAGACTCCAAAATAAACCAAATAAGTTCATAACTTATACACATTACTACTACATAGTAACAAGTTAGCAATATAACTCTCAATTGTGCATAATAAGCATTTCATATCCATAATGCTACGAAATCACAAGCCAACAATATATTCATATAGAAACATACTCTCATGAATATAAATTTAACAACAATGCTCTTCAATGCATATAATACAATCAAGTGAATACATCACAAGTCTAAATCCATGATCTTAAAATAGAAGCACCTTCTAAAACATGATTAAATCCATGGATAAACAAGATAGAATCTAATTACATCAAAATAATTAAACTCTCTAGATTTCAAATCATTTCCAATTGGCCCCAATTTAATATATGCTAATAGACATATCATGGTCATTACATATATTCACACAAAAGCTTAATTAGGCCCATAAAACTATAAAATTAGATTTTAATTAATTCTCTTAATTAAAGTCTCTAAATTTTCAAACTCAGCCGAATGCTCTCAAATTAAAATATGTTAACAAACATGCCAAAACTTAATTTAGAAGCATAATACAACTCAATTCCATGCAAGGTATGGCCATGAACTTAAATCTTTTGCAAAAGATAAATATTAATTAAAAAGAGCAATTCTTATTTAATTAATCCAAATTTAATATATGTTAACCAACATATTAAAACAAGATTTTCTACCATGCCATAATTCAAATCAAAGTTATATATCATCATGAATTTTAAATCTTATACAAAGAATTAAAAATTACCAACTTTCTAGATTTGATACAAGGCACATATATAAGTTGTATAATCATGCTAAATACTCAATACAACACACACCAAAGCCTAAAACATTCCCTACCTCCATTTGAGATGAAATCTCAAATCCCCACCAAAATAAATCGGCTCCGAATCCGACGAAACTCCTAAGTTTGATCGGGGACAACACCACAAACATGAATCCTAAGAAAGCCCCATCAAAAACACAACTTGACTTCAAACCCGAACCCATGAAATGGCCAAAATGATATTCCAATCGGTTGGAATCGAAGGCCTCGCCGAGGGGAATAATAAACACAAAGGCATCACCACTTTTTAATGAAGGGAAGAAGTCCAAAAGAGGAGAGAGAAGATGGCAGCCATGGATGGAGCTTGGACCGGCCATGAGAGAGGAGAGAGAGAGAAAAATCTGATTTTTCTTTCTAAGACCTCCTATTTATAGAAAAACTCAAAAAGTGCCCTGAACGGGCCCCGCCGGGTCCGGAAAAGTGAAATCTAAGCAGACATGCTCAAACGACAAAACTTTATGAACAAAAAAGATTCCAAATGAGAAAATATGAACAATGAAAGAAACGACTTCGAAAACCGAGTCCCGAGCAGAGAGTTATGCCCAAAACAAGTTTGGCGCAAACCGGGACCAGAAACCCTGAAACTGGAAAACATCGTCCAGGAGGAAATTCTAAGAGTCCACGACTCGAGAAAATGTGAAAATGAATCCCATACGAGGATCCAGGCTCAAAACAAGGCATTGAGCAATAACTTTCATTAATTGCACAATGACCCCTCCAAAAAGTGAAAATTGTGAACTGCCCCAGAATGAAAATATCTTCTTAGATACCCCTGAAATAAAATATCTTCAAATGATATTTATGAAAAATACCCCAAGAAAAGAAAAAGTTTCCAAAGAACTTTGCATTTATGCCCCTATGGACACCGGGAGCAACCAGAGTACTTTCTCACGAAAGTAAAGATACGTATCTCATGGAAATAACTGAGAATGAAGATACATGAAGTCAGAAACCAACTTCAAACACAAGAAGTGTGGTTACGCAAACAGAGTGGCAAACGAGGAAAAGACGAAATAGGGAAAGAGACAAAATAGGGAAAAGAAAAAAAGTAAATAGTGTCGAAAAACGAAAAGTGCGGAACTGACTCGGTCCTCAAAGGAAGTTGTCAATCCACATAAAAGAGTCTCAGAAATCACTCCAGAGCACTCGAGATGACACTAATCGACAAGAAACCAAACTCAGAAGGGAAAAGACAACGGAAAAAATTTATCCAAAAAATCCGGGTCATTACATAAATAAGATTGGAACATTCCAATTAGCAAGACAAGAGTAATACATGAAATCAAGAATAATGCATAATATCTATGCAAGTAAATAAGACTGGAACATTCCAATTAACACGATAGGAGTAATACACGAAATCAAGAATAATGCATAATATCTATGCAATTTAACATGATTGGAGTATTCTAATTAACATGATAGGAGTAATACACGAAATCAAGAACAAGGCATAATATCTATGCAATTAAACAAGGTTGGGACATTCCATGAAACACGAAAAGAGTTATACATAAGATCAAGAATAAGGCATAATATCTATGCAAGTAAACAAGATTGGAGCATTTCACATACACGAAAAGTTTAAATCTTCAAGGAATAACAACTTGAAATTTAAAGAGTGAAATCAACCAATGTGAAAAACTCGGATATCGTCGGGATTAAAATCGTACTCTTGAGATCACTTTAGGGCTACTAACCTATGGGTACCTTTCCCCTAGTGCGCACTATAGTGTAGGAGGACATTCCCCCGTACTAGAACAAGTCCTAGCCATGTCAATTCTTGATTGATATCCCAAGTCCCAAAATTAACAAGTTGTGTAAACCAATGATAGTATCAAAATACAAGAAATGCATCTACCACGTTTCATGCACAACCAAGATTTTAGAACATACAAGCCATGCCCTAAGTTCATCAACTATATTGGCATGTGAAATGTTAAGAAATCATTGTATGCATCAATATAGATTAGAATCAAGATATACATAGCATATAGGATCCATTGAAGGAAAAATACCACAAGTATAAGATACATGATTCAAGTACTTACTAAGCAACACATGAGTAATTAAATCATTCCAAGACAAATGTGCATGTTCATTAAGTATATTAATGAAGTCAAGATACAAGAAGTCACAATGCTTGATAAAAAGATGAAAGTATATGAAATACAAGTCCAATTCATAAATTAACACCAGTTCAATATCAAAGCATGATTAACGTAATTGAAGCATATAAGGAAATTTAATCTACTTAAGGGATTAAATTATCAAGATTACAATGCAAGTTCAAATGTTCTACGAGTAAGTTATGTCAAGGATCATGTCAAGGCCAAGTCTAATGTCGAGTTACAAGTTCATTTCATACCATATACGGCTATGTGAATTAAGTCCTATACAAAGGAAATAATAGAATATAAGTTTCAAAACTTATCTGGTTATTCTCAAATTAATACACATGAAGGAACTTGTCATGGAAATCATGAATGCCAAGTTAGAAACTTAATCTAGACCTAGGAGCCACTGAATTGATTTTAATTAATCCTTTTAATTAAAATCTTTAAGTTTTGAAATTCGTCCAAATGATCTCAATTTAATATATGTCAATGATCATGTTAATGGGTAATATCCTATCATGCCACATGTTTAAAACAATCTATAGACAACCGGGAAAATCAAATCTCATTCAAGAAAATTAAATAATTAAAAATTCTAGATTTGATATCCAAGCATGTAAACAAGTTGTATAAGCATCACAAGCATGCTATATAACAAGAAAATAGATTATAACACCCCCTACCTCAATTTGGGATGAAAACCTCAAAGGCCCACCAAAATAAAAGTGCTCCGAATCCGACGATACCGAAGGGTTTTGTCTGGGACAACACGATGAACAGGAATCCGAAGGAAGCCCCATGAAAATCACAACTTGACTTCAAACCCGAACTCAAGAAATGGTCAGAAATGGGTTCTAATAAGGGTGAAAGGTGCGCGTCGTCAAGGCGAGCAATAAGCACGAAGGCACGACGATGTTTCGCTCGAGGGAAGTGGCCGGAAAAAAAAGAAGAATCATGGCAGCCCCTTGGCAGCCATGGCTTCTGGCCAAGAGAGAGGAGAGAGAGAACAAAATCTAACTTTTCTCTTTATGTCCCCTATTTATAGAAAATCTCAAAAAGTGCTTCGAAAAGGCCCCGCCGAGTCTGGAAAAGTGGATTTTGAGCAAACGGGCTCAAATAACAAAACTCCATGAGCAAAAAAGATTTAAAATGAGAAAATATGAGTAAAGGAAGAAACGGCATCGAAAATCGAGTCCCGAACAGAGAGATATGCCCCGAACAAGTTCGACGGCAACCGGGGTCAGAAACTCTGAAACTAGAGAAAAATGACCAGAACGAAATTCTAAGAGTACACTGCTCGATGAAATGTGAAAATGAATCCCGTACGAGGATCCAGGTTCAAGAAGAGGTATTTTTGCAGTAACTTTTGTTAATTGCACAATGACCCCTACAAAAAGGGTTAACTACAAAACTGCCCCAGAATGAAAATATCTTCCAAAAGATATTTTCTTAGATACTCCTGAAATAAAAAATCTTCAAAATATATTTATGAAAAACACCCCAAGAAAAGAAAAAGATTCTAAAGAATTGTGCATTTATGCCCCTATGGACACCGGGAGCAACCAGAGTACTTTCTTGCAAAAGTAAAGATACGTATTTCATGAAAACCACTTAAGATGAAGGCACATGAAGTTAAAAACTAACTCCGAGGATGAGAAGTGAGGTTGTGCCAAAAAGTGACAAATGGGGAAAAGACGAAATAGGGAAAAGGACGAAAAGTGAATAGTGTCCGAAAAGTGAAAATGTGGAAATGACTCGATCCTCAAAGGAGGTTGTCAATCCACACGAAAGTGTCTCAGAAACCATTTCTAAGCACTCAAGACGACACTATGAGATGAGAAACTGAACTCAGAAAAGAAAATTAAACAGAAAAAATTTATCCGTAAAATTTTAGGAAAAAAGAAAAGGGAGGAAAATAACCGGGTCATTACAGGAAACTTGGGGATGTTGTTGTTTGACTACGGCTAGGACATGGTTCTAGTATGGGGGATTATCCTCCTACAGTCTACTGCGCACATAGGGAGGTTACCCATGGGCTAGTAACCCTAAAGTAACTATGGTGTAAGTCTGATCCGGCGTGATGTCCAAGTATCCACTTTGTTTGATTTCGTGTTTCATTTCAAGTTGATAACTAGATGATATCGTAACTTTTTGTTCCTTAATTGATTTCCCATTTTGAGTTTCAAGATGTTAACCTTGAGAAATCATGCTTTATGCATTGTATTGGAAGTTCCAATGTTGGTTAAATTGCATCGATATCATGATTTGTGTTATGATGTTCAAATATAGCTTAGGAATGATCCGATAGATTTATTTGGAATATAGACGTTAGGTGGCATGATCCACTTTAGTTGTTTTCGTGTCTTAGATTTCAAGTTGAGGACTTTGAGAATCTATATCTTGTTGCTTTGTATAACACACTTTCATGTTGTTAAATTATATGAATGATGTGATTTATGCTAGAAATGATCTAAGGTAGCTTAGGATGCTCCCCGAGTCTCATCTTGACATAGAAGTTAGGTGGCATGAGCCCCTTTGACTTGTTTTACCTTAAGGTGATAATTTTGTAAAATGATAGGTCAATGCATGCTCATTTTCTATGAGTAGGTTTATGTTACTCACCCCAAAGTTACTAGGGATATTTGCAGGTATGAAGACTTGGTTCATGATGTTCAATATTCCTTGGATGACTAGTAGCTTTTAAGTTTCCATTTCATGCAAATGTTAGCATGAAATGTCATTTTGTAGCCTTATATGTCAAAACTTGTATCTTTGATTCCATATATGTAATGTGTACTTAAGTACACCTTTTGTAACGTATTTGATATGTATGAGATGAGGCCGGAGGCCAATGACGTTTACTTTGCATCCTATATACTTTTAACTTCATGATATATTATGAAAATATTGAAAAAAATCACAAGCCATTGTCTCACCATGGTTGCATCGTGTGTGGGATTTCCATTTTTATTTTTCCATAGGGTCTCATTAATCATGTATGAAGTGTGGCCAAGGGCCAAATGGTAATTTGAAGTCATTTCATAATTTTAAATTTCAAAATTTTCATTTAAACATTTTCGCCTTTTTGGCCGTTGGGGGGTCGGATTTTGCATCGGCAGTATTTTTAAGCCATGGACTATTGTAGCACGTCCTAATAGGTAAGTTACATTTGCGTGCATGATTGTTTTCAAGAAAAACCTCATCCTTAGTGATTTGAGCCTCCTATGGACTCATTTTTGCATTTCTTTTGTATAATATGATTTTAGGGCATTTTGGGGTTTTTCTTCAAGATTTAAATTCCGGTCTTCACATGGCCACTTAGAAAATGTGATTTGGGGGGGGGGGGGGGGGTTCTTCTTCGTGTTTTTCCAAAAAATGTCGTCTTGGTACTGGAAATCCCTTGCGAAGTTCAGTTTTCAGTTTTGCATTTTAGCAGCTTTTTAACCCTCATGACCTAATTTCATGGAGCGGCATTCTGGGTATTTTACAATGTGTGTTTTTTTTTGTTTTCTTTTGAAAAGTCAGGTAGAAAACTCAATTTTAGGAGGGGTTCCTTTTCGTGTTTTTACAGAAAAATTCATTTGATAGCCCGTTTCTGCTCCCAGATGAGGACAGTTATGGTAGCTGCTTTGGGCCCTCTTGACCTCTTCTGATCTAGGGGCATTTTAGGTATTTCACAGTGAGTTTTTTTCGTTTTCTTCCACGTAGTTGGGTAGAAAACTTGATTTTAGGGGGGAGGGGGGTTTCTTCTTCGTGTTTTCCTAGAAAAATTCGTTTCGGACCTTATTTCAGCTCTCAGTTTTGGCTGGAATTTTTCTTCCCCTAGCATGTCATGGTGCTTGTTGGGGTGCTTGTCTCAACGTCGTGACGTCGACTTTTGTTTTCGCTCGTTCTCCTTCGTCTGGACTCCAAATTGAGTGAACTTTTTTAAACTTGACTAATTTTCACTGTCTTTCCAATGGTGTGCTCGGTTACACCTGGATCTTCCTAGAAAATTACCAGTTTACTCTTTTAGCCTTAAGTGCTCATTTTTCTTCGTCATGCCGTTTCTCCTTCATCCGAACTCCAAATCATGTGATTTTTGAGTCCATCTTGATTAATTTTTTGTTGTCTTTCCAATGGTGTACACGGTGGCACCTAAATTCATATTTTTAAAAAATTACCATTTTGCCCTTGGGGGCTTATTTGTCATATTTTCGATATTTTGCTTCCGCATCAGTTCTCATTGAGTTCCATGACCTCATGGAAGGTCACTTTGACTTTTTAGAGTCTTGTTTTTTGTTTTTGCTTCTGTATTTGAATTCGTTATCGGGTCAATCTTCGGTTCATCACATGACGTACTGGCTTGAAAAACCAGAGCCGTCACAGTTAATGCTGAAAATGAAAATTTAGCACCAATGACTCTTAAAGATCACTTTGTACCCTCTACATATATATCTCCATCATGCATTGTCATGCCTAATGTTGAGGCTCATCATTATGAGATCAAATCTACCATAATTCAAATGCTTCCAACATATCATGGGTTTGATAATGAGGATCCTTATAAACATCTTGATGAGTTCTTGAAAATTTGCTCCACCATCAAGATGAGGGACTTCCCCCAAGATGCACTTCATATGCTTCTCTTCCCATTCTCTTTGAAAGATAGAGCAAAATATTGGTTGAACTCTTTTGTTACAAATTCCATCACTTCATGGGTCTAATTATAACAAGAATTTCTTAAAAAGTACTATCTCTGAGTAAGACCAACCAAATGCGTCGATCCATTCTTAGCTTCTCCCAAATTAATGGGGAAATATTCTATGAGATGTAGGAGAGACTTCAAGATTTACTGAGGAAATGTCCACACCACCAAATTCCTAAGTGGCAATTGGTGCAAGCCTTCAATGATGGTTTAACAGAACCACATAGACAATTAATCGATTCTTTATGTGGGGGCATGTTCATGTCCAAAAATCCAGATGATGCATGGACTCTACTTGAGAACATAAGCGAAAATTCTATGCAACACAGTTCTCGTAGAGCTTCTACATCTAATGTGGTTAAACCCTCAAATCCGTGTCAACCACAAACTCTTAGGGAAGAATCTTCTCAAGTGGATGCCATAGCCCATAAAGTTTTTCAGCTTGTGGCACCACATCTCTCATCTTCTCAGAATTCTTCATCTAGTGCTATGTGTGCACATTAAGCAAGCATTTTTCATAATGTAGAAGATTGCCCACACCGGAGCAATTTTCTGAAGGTGTGCCAGAACATGTTAATGCCATGTTCTTTTGTCCTGGAAATAATTCTTATTCCAATACATACAATCTGGGTTGGAGAGATCATCCAAATTTCTCGTGGAGGCAACAAGCCCCATAAAATTCATCATTTCAAGGTCATGGGCAATCAACTTAATCAAATTCTCAGTCCATGAACCAGCCATTTCAAGCTTCTTCAAGTTACCGTCCTCATTCCTATAATGTAAATTTTTCTAATCAGAATCATATTCCTTCTCAACAGTCCCAATTGGATGAGCTAGTAAACTCCAACAAGTAGATAATGGCTACCATTAGTGGTATGCAATTAACTATGCAATTGGTTAGTACTCATTCCCAATCAATAGCCAATATTGAAACCCACTGGGACAATTGGCTAATTTAAAAAATGAACTTCCCAAGAAGGATACAGGAAAACTTCCAGCTCAACCTGTGGTGAACCTAAAAGGGCAATATATGATCGATGAAATCACTCCTCCGTGTGGATCAAATATTGAGCAAGTTCAAGCAATCACCATACTTCGGAGTGGAAGAATTGTGGACAATAAGGTTGATGAAAAAAATTGAAACCCTTGCTCCCAAGGATTCAACTTCTTCATCCAAAAATCTGAAAGTTAGTCCAAAAATTCCAAATTCGCCAATCCAAAATGTTGAGACATCTTATAAGCCCAAGGCTTCTTTTCCACAGCACCTTATAAAGTCCACACATTTTGGATAAAAGTGCGATAAAATTCAGGAAATGTTTGAAGTCTTTAAGCAAGTAAAGATCAACATTCCTCTCCTTGATGCCATTAAGAAAATTCCACTTTATGCAAAATTTCTTAAAGATTTATGTACTAAAAAACGCACTTCTAAGAGCAATATTCCCAAAAAGGTAAGGTTAACTGAGTAAGCAAGTGCTATCATTCAACATAATACAACTTTGAAGTTTAAGGATCTGGGTGCCCCGACAATCTCGTGTGTTATTGGAGATAATGAGATAGAGAAGGCCCTCATTGACTTAGGATCAAGTGTAAATCTAATTCTTTACTCAGTATACTTGTAACTTGGCTTAAGAGAACTCAAATCCACATTGGTTGTCTTGCAACTTGCGGATAGATCTGTAAAACAACCTCGTGGTGTCATTGAAGATGTACTCATCAAGGTGGATAACTTCTACTTCCCATTAGACTTTGTGGTTCTAGATACTGAACCGGTCCATAATCTAATAAAACATATCCCTGTGATCCTTGGTCGGCCCTTCTTAGCTACGGTTAATGCTTCAATTAATTGCCGAACCAGGGTGATGGATATTTCTTTTGGAAATATGAAGGTGAAGCGTAATATCTTTAGTGCTTCTTAACATCTTCAAGGGAAATATGAGTTTTTCTCTCTTGACATCGTTGATGAAATGGTTGAAGAATCTCTCCCATTTATTTTAAGTCAAGATCTTCTTGAAACTTGCTTGGCCCATTTTGATTTCGAAAATTTTGATATTGATCAATCCATTCATGAAGTCAACTCTTTGCTTGAATCTCAGACTTTCCTTCTTGGAAAGTGCCAAAGGAATCTCTTCCATTAATTTCTAGCACTCTTCCCATCCCTTCACTGAAATCTCCACTTCAACTTGAGTTAAAGCCAATCCCAGTTAATCTCAAGTATGTTTTTCTTGGTGTAAACAAAACTCTTTCGGTCATCATTGCATCGGAACTTTCCAAAGACCAAGAAAACATCCTTTTAGCGGTGCTACAAGAGCATAAAGAAGCTATTAGTTGGTCGGTGGCTAATTTAAAAGGAATTGACCCCTCCATTTGCATGCACCGCATTCTTTTGGAGGAGGACGCCAAACCTTCCCGAGAACTGCAGTGTCGGTTGAATCCTAACACGAAGGAGGTTGTCATGAAAGAGGTAATCAAGCTATTAGATGCGGGGATCATTTACCCCGATCTTGGATAGCAAGTGGGTAAGCCCTACTCAAGTTGTTCCAAAAAAGTCTAGCCTCACCATTGTTGAAAATTCAGCGGGAGAACTTATGCTGCAACGCACCACCACTAGTTGGCATATGTGCATAGATTACCAGAAACTGAATTCTACAACTAGGAAAGATCATTTTTTACTTCCATTCATTGATCAAATCCTATAAAGGTTAGCTGGCCAAAGTTATTATTATTTTCTTGATGGTTATTCTGGGTATAACCAAGTGGCTGTAGATCCTCAAGATCAAGAGAAGACCACCTTCACTTGTCCTTTTGGAACTTTTGCTTATCATTACATGCCCTTTGGGTTATGTAATGCGCCGGCCACTTTTCAAAGATGCATGATGTTAATATTTTTTGATATGGTCTAAAAATTTCTTAAAGTATTCATAGATGATTTTTCTGTCTTTGGATCTTCTTTTGACTCCTATCTCCATAATCTATCACTTGTGCTTTAAAGATGTAAAGATACCAATCTGATTTTAAGTTGGGAGAAGAGTCACTTTATGGTACAAGAAAGGATTGTCTTGGGACACATTATCTCTAAAAGAGGGATTGAGGTTGATAAGGCAAAATTTGAATTAATTCATAGCCTTCCTCCTCCCTTTTCGGTGAAACAAGTTCGATTTTTTCTTGGCCATACTGGCTTTTATCGTTGCTCCATCAAGGACTTCAGCAAGATATCTTGACCTTTATGCCATCTTCTTGAAAAGGACACTCATTTCAACTTTAATGAAGCCTGTTTGGAAGCTTTTCAGAAGCTTCACTCACTACTCTCTTCTGCCCCAATCATGAAACCACGTAATTGGTCTCTTCTTTTTGAAATCATGTGCGATGCATCTGATTATGCATTAGGTGTTGTTTTGGGCTAGCGTATGGATATAATTCCTCATGCTATTTACTACTCTAGCAAGACCCTCTCAGAGGCTCAATTGAATTATACAACAACTAAGAAAGAGTTGCTAGTAGTTGTCTATGCCTTGGATAAATTCCGTTCATATCTTCTTGGATCGAAGGTCATTGTCTTCACGGATCTTGCTGCATTGAGGCATCTACTTGCAAAGAAAGAGACCAAACCTCGACTCATTCGTTAGATACTTTTACTCTAAGAGTTCAACATTGAGATTAAGGACAAGAAATGAACTGACAATGTGGTCGTAGACCATCTATCTAGGCTTCTTATTGAGAACACTTTTGATTTTTCTTCAGTTCATGATTCCTTTCCGGATAAGCAACTTTTTCAGATTTCTTATGTGTCGCCTCCTTGGTTTGCTAACATTGTAAACTATCTTACAGTTGGAAAAATTCCATCTCATTGGTCTAAGCAAGAGAAAGACCGGTTCTTCACTCAAATCAAAAATTTCTTTTGGGAAGACCTGGAACTGTTCAAATATTGCCCAGATCAAATAATCCGGAGATGCATTCCTAAATCTGATGTCAAAATATTTTAAAACTTTGCCATACTCTTGAATATGGAGGACACTTTAGTACCAAAAAGATTTTATCTAAAGTCCTGTAGAGTGGATTTTAATTGCCGTCATTATCTGGGACGCTTACAATTTTTGTAAGTCTTGTACACGATGTCAAAAGCTTGGGGCCATGTCTAAAAGGGACATGATGCCATTGAACTCAATTCTAATTATCGAAATCTTTGGTGTTTGGGGAATAGATTTTATGAGACCATTTCTATATTATTACGGTTATGTTTATATTCTCCTAGTGGTGGATTATGTATCTAAATGGATAGAGGCTAAGGCAACCATAACCAATAACCACACTGCAGTGGTCCAGTTCATTCAAAAGAACATATTCAGTAGATTTGGTACACCTCGAGCACTCTTAAGTGATGGATGATCTCATTTTTGTAATCACTGTCTTTGATCCGTCCTCCTTAAATACTCTGTCACTCACAAGGTTGCCATGCCTTACCATCTACAATCAAGTGGTCAAGTGGAAGTCTCAAATCGGGAAAACAAGCATATTCTTGAAAAGACGGTTCAACCGGACCGCAAAGATTGGTCATTACAATTGAACGATGCACTTTGGGCCTATCGAACTGCGTTTAAGACGCCAATTGGCATGTCCCCATACCGGCTCGTTTACGGTAAGGCATGTCACCTCCCGGTTGAATTAGAGCATCGCGCCTTTTGGGCCATAAAAAAGGTTCAATTTTAATCTTGATCAGGCCGGCTCTAACCGAAGATTGCAGCTTAATGAGCTAGAAGAAATCCAAAATAAGGCTTATGAAAATGCCAAAATTTATAAAGCAAAGACTAAAGCATTCCATAACAAGCATATCATTAATAAGTCTTTTGTTTCGGCTAAAAAATTTTGGCTTTTCAATTCCCGATTGTAATTGTGACGACCCTGGATTTTTTAACACAGTGTGTGTCCTGTGATGACCCGAACTGGATCCAAGATGCGGAAGCTAGAAACAAGGTAATGGTCTCCCAAGGCACAACACACCTTTAAGACCATAAGATGACCTTCCCTGAGGTCACAGAACCCAAAGGAATAAGTGCGGAAGCAAGAGATCAGAAGGATAACAATTAAGCCCCTAGGGGTAAAATGGTCATTTCATAGAGAAATGGATGCTACCACACATACCATTGGAAAGAAAATGAAAAATTAATGAATTTAGACTCAAGAATCACCTAATTTGGAGTCCGGATGGCAAAGATATCAAATCTCGAAGTCGAAGGAAGGGAAACCCTATCCCGGTTCGAACCAAATTCTAACACTACTTCACTAAAACATAAATAACTTGAGTTACAAATGGAATCTAAAGCTCTAATTTAGACTTAATAACGGACCAATTTGGAGTTAAAACGAGCGAGATATGGCCCGTTAAAAAAGAGTATCTAGTGCAAGAACAGTATCCGCGGGCGCCTGCCCAAATGGGCAGAACCATGGGAAGAGGTGTGAGGCAGCCCTGAAACTTGGCGGGGGCCCGCCTAAGACCCGCGGGCGCCCGTCCAAACGGGCAGAAGCAACCCAAGACAGTAGGAACAGTGTTTTAGCAGAAATCTGAGTTTGTGATGCGGTTTTCGAGGCCAAGATGACATTTTTCGGAAAAATACAAAGAAGAAACTCCCCCTAAAATCACATTTTCTATGTGACAAAGTTAAGAACGGAATTTATTTCCCAAAGAATATACCCAAAATGCCCTTAAGCTAGAATTTTCAACAAATAGGTGAAATGAATCCGTAAGAGGCTCGAAACACAAACGATAAGGTTTTGCCCAGAAACTACCATGCACACAAACATAACTTACCTATTTAGATGTGCTACAATAGTCCATGGCTTAAAACTATAACCGATGCAAAATCCGAACCCCCAACGGGCAAAAGGGCAAAAATGGACGTGGAATGGAAAACATGGAATCCAAAAATACAAAACGGGATCAAATGACCGTTTGGCCCTTGGCCATACTTCATACAAGATTAATAAGACCCTATGAAAGAATGAGAATAGAATTCCCACCCCCGATGCAACCATGGTGAAGCATTGACTTGCGATTTTTTAAGATTTTCATAATATTTCATGAAGTTAAAAAGTACATAGAATACAATATAATGGTCATTGGCCTCCGGCCTCATCTCATACATATCAATTACATTGAAAGGAGTGTACTTAAGTACACATTACATACATGGAATCAAATATACATATTTTGACATAAAAGTCTACAAAATGACATTTCATGCTAACATTTGCATGAAATGGAAACTTGAAAGCTACACGACATCCAAGGAATGCTAGGCTTCACGAACCAAGTCTTCGTACCTGAAATATGCCCCAGTATCGTAGGGGTGAGTAACATAAAGCTACTCGTCGGAGATGAGCATGCATCGACCTAGCATTTTACAACTTTATCACCTTAAGGTGAAGCATGTTAAAGGGGTTCATGCCACCTAACGTCTATGTCCAAGTGAGACTCGGGGAGCATCCTAAGCTACCTTAGAGTCTAAGCAACAATAATCATGATATATATACGTGCATGAAACAAATCATGGTTGGGATAATCTAAAGAACACGACAAGAAGAATGCTTGAGCATAGATTAACATGAATTGCATTTTCAATACAATTGAACTAGGTCTAGAGTAATCCATACAACATGACAAAAGCATATTTGAATACAAGTTAACAAGAATCACATTATCTATGCAATTCAACAACAAAAGAGCATGTTATACAATGCAACAAGGTTTAAGTTCTCAAAGCCATTAACTTAGAATCTAAAGCACAAAATAACAGTAGTGGTTCATGCCACCTAACGTCTATGTTATAAATGAATCAATAGGATCAATCCTAAGCTTTATTAGAACGTCAAAACACAATTTTCATTATCGATGCAATTTAACCAACATTGGAACTTCCAATACAACGCATAAAGCACAATTTCGCAAAGTTAACATCATGTAACTTAAAATGGAACGAAAAATAAGGAACAACAAGTTACAACATCATCTAGTTATCAACTTGAAAATGAAATGCGAAGTCAAATAAAGTGGATACTCGGACGTCACGCCGGATCAAACCGACAACATAGTTACTTTAGGGTAACTAGCCCATGGGTAACCTCCCTATGTGCGCACTAGACTATATAGAGGGACTATCCCCCATACTAGAACCACATCCTAGCCATAGTCAAACAACAACATCCCCAAGTTTCCAAAATCAACAAGTTATGCAACAATGCATATATCAACAGGAATATGCAAAATAATCAACTGTCTACTAATCACAACCAAATTTGGAAACCTATACAATGCATGCTCTAAATCCACAACTAATATGATATGATGAATGTCGAATCTTCAGTGTGCGATTCGTTACACGCTATGCATGAAAGGTGTTAAACACGAAGTGTGCAAATCATTACACAACGCAACAATATATTCAATAAGGAAAACATATTCTCATGAATACAAACATAGCAACTATGTTATCCAATGTTCAAAACATAACCAAATGAATATACAACAAGTCTAAGTCCATGATTTGAATATAAAAACCACTTCTAAAACACAACTAGATCATGGAGCAAATTGATAGAATTTAAATAGATAAACACAATTAAATTCTCTAGATTTCTGATTCAATTTCAATTAACCTCAATTTAATACATTTTAAAGGGCATGGCAAGGTTATCACCTATATCCATTCTAAAACTCAATTAGGTTGTTAGAACAACAAAGTAGAACTTTAATTAAATCATGCTAATTTAAATCCCAAGGTTCTAAAACAACTTCAGATAGTCCCAAATTAATATATACTATAAACAAGTCATGGCCAATACAAATATCAAGTTAAAACCTTAATTAAGCTAATGGGACCACAAAATAGATTTTAATTAATTCTTTTAATTAAAATCTCTAGATTTTCAAACTTAACCAAATGCTCTCAATTTAACATGTCTTAGAGCATATGCCAAGGACTAATGTAATAGCACATTACAAGTTTATTTCATTCAATTTAAGACCATGTGACTTAACCTTTCACTAAAGTTAAATATAAATTAAAAGTTGCAATTCTCATGCAATTAATCCCAATTTAATATATGTGAACAACTATACGTAAGCTTAATTTTCTAGCATGCCACAATTCAATTCCAAGTTGTATATCACCATGAGGATTAAATCTTAAACAAGGAATTTAATTAAATGAAGGGTTTGAAAACCTAACCGAATATTCTAAATCAAATATATGTGAAGCTATATGGCATGTAAGTCAAGAATATCAAGTCGGAATTTAAATAGAATGAATAGTGCACTTGGGGCAAATTAATTAATAATTACTAATTTTCAAAACACCTCCAATCACTTCAAATTCAACTATGTTGGAGAGCATGCTAAGGCCTAATTTAATATGCTAATACATATTGATTTTAAGCTAATTAAGGTCATATGATTTAATATTTTATTCAAGATAAATATTAAATAAAATCTTTAATACTTGTTCAAATTCCCTCAATTTAATATATGTCAATGACTATATTATAGAGCATTAGATTACCATGCTACATGTTTAAAACAAGTCATAAGCAACCAGGAAAATCAAATTCAATACAAGAAAATTAAATAATAAAATCTCTAGATTTCATATTTAAGCATGCAATCAAGTTGTATAAACATCAATAGCATGTTATATAGCAAGAATTAAACCTATAACACCTCCTACCTCAATTTAGGATGAAAATCCCAAATCCCCACCGAATTGAAACGGCTCTGAATCTGACGAAACTCTTAGGTTTTGTCGGGGACAACACGATCTATATGAATCTCCAAGAAGCACCATGAAAATCCAAACTTGACTCTTAACCCAAACTCAAGAAATGGTAGGAAATGAATTCTAATAAGGGGGAATGGTAGAGCATGTCGAGGGGAGCGATACACGTAAAGGCCGAAGAGATTTCACTTAGGAAATCAAGTGGAGGAGAAGGTCAAAGGGTGGCAGCCAAGGAGCTTCCATGGCTGCCGGCCAAGAGGTGGAGAAGAAGTGTGAAAATCTGAATTTTCACTTTAGGGCATCCTATTTATAGTAAGTCTCAAAAACTGCCCCGAAAGGGCCCCGCCGGGTCTGAAAAAGTGGATTTTGAGCAGACGCGCTCAAACGGCAAAACTCCATGAACGAAAAAGATTCAAAATGAGGAAATATGAACAACGAAGGAAACGGAATCAAAAACCGAGTCCCGACCAGAAAGTTATGTCGCAAACAAGTTTGGCGGCAACCGGGTCCAGAAATTCTGAAACTGGAGAAAAACGACCAGAACGAAATTCTAAGAGTCCACGACTAGACAAAATGTGAAAATGAATCCTGTATGAGGATCCAGGCTCTAGAAGAGATATTTTGCAATAACTTTCGTTAATTGCACAATGGCCTCTACAAAAAGGGTTAACTGCGAAACTGCCCTAGAATGAAAATATCTTCCAAAAGATATTTTCTTAAATACCCCTGAAATAAAATATCTTCAAAAGATATTTACGAAAAACACCCCAAGAAATGAAAAAGATTCTAAAGAATTGTGCATCTATGCCCTTGTGGGCACTAGGAGCAACCAGAGTACTTTCTTGCAAAAGTAAAGATACGTATTTCGATGAAACCACTCAAGATGAAGGCACGTGAAGTCAAAAACCAACTCCGAGCATAAGAAGTGAGGTTGTACCAAAAACTGACAGACGGGAAAAAGACAGAATAGGGAAAAAGGCGAAACAGGGAAAAGGACGAAAGACGCATAGTGTCCGAAAGGTGAAAATGCGAAAATGACTCGGTCCTCAAAGGAAGTTGTCAATTCACATGAAATAGTCTCAGAAACCAATTCCGAGCACTCAAGATGACACTAAGCGACACGAAACAGAGCTCAGAAAAGAAAATTAAACGAAAAAAATTCATTCGTAAAATTTCAAGAAAAAAGGAAAGGAAGGCAAATGACTGGGTCGTTACAGTAACTCTTCCCTGGGAAGCTCCTTTCGTGTTGGGAAGGTTCTTTCCTAATCATTTCTGTCTTCCCCCATGGTGCAGTTGAGTTGCAAGAATGGGAATCTTTTTAAAGTCAATGGTCAGCGGCTTAAGCCTTACATTGACAATCTAGTTCCGGTCGGATATGTGGATTCCATCATCTTGATGGATCCAATTTATGAGGACTAGAGAGATTCTTATATCGTATAACTATCGACATTAAATTTAGCACTTCAAGGAAGCAAATTCTATCCATTATAAGCTTCCTTATATCTTTGTTACCATGAACCAAAAATCTCTAAAAATGACTATATAGGAACTCCATTTTACATTATTCAAGAATCATTTAAATTTCCATTCCAGTGGTCATTGTGGGTTTATTTAATCATACAAAGGTTTGGTAACATTTTTGGGAGTCATCAAGCTATAATCCATAAAAAGACAGAGCACATCTGCGTCCAGATGCCATTTCCCGCGTTCGGATGCTAATCACTGAAGCATCTCACGTCTGGGCACCACATATTGTGTCCAGACGCCACCACCTAGAAGCACTTATGTTCGGATGTGACCTCCGGCATTCGGACGCCAACATCTGTTACTTCTCACATCCGAACTCCAAAACTTGCGTCCGAACGCCATTCCATATATGGCAGCCCACAGCGCGCATACATCTCCCAGTGCGCGCAACATTACAGTCAACGTTTGAACGCCACCTCTTGCGTCCGAACGTGAAGGCCCATTTGTCAAACCCGTGCCCAGCTTTGTTGTAAAAAGTTCCTCCCCTTCATTATATATTTACACTTCCTTCATTCCATCTTCACAACCTCTGCCTCCCACTTTCTAACCTTACCTTCCACACCTTCTAAAACCTATTTTTCACCCTCTCCATCTCCATTATTCATTAAATCTTCCTCTTCCATCATCATCATTCCATTAAAGAAAGCAAGGTTTACTTCTTTAAATTGAGGTAAGTTCTTTTCTCTTCTATTCTTTGATTATTGAATATTTCATAGAGATTATAACTCAATTTTGTGGAGGATTGACTTATTAATTGAGGACTTGTTATGCTTCCATTCTTGAGTCATGCTTTTTGAGTTATAATCATTCTAATCTTCACAAGTGTTCTTTACTTTTCAGTCTTGCACACCACGTGTTTGACAAAAGTCCCGACAAAAGTCTTGAACCAACTTCCTTCACTCAAATGGCCTCTTCTTCTGCTTCTAAGCGCCCTCGCAGCTCTGAGGGGTCTTCTGAGGAAGCTCCTACCCCAGATTGGTCTGATTGGCCTCTTTAATTTGAAACTAGATTCGATGTTAGGAATGTCTTCCGAAGGCTTCCCCACACAGAATGGGCGGTCAAAAATCTTAGGGAACGTGGTCTTGCATCCATTTTTCAGCCATATCATAATGTGGTTCATCCTCGCTTAGTCCGTCAGTTCTACAAGAATCTTTCATACAAACCTCAGGAACCAAACAACCTTTCAACTACAATTGATAGCACCATGCTTACATTTACATTGAATGATATTGCACTTACCTAAGGTTGTCCCATTAACTCCCTAGTTGATGTGGACGGTCAGCCTCTATATGGTCCACTATCGGACATACTTGAATTATTGGATGACCTAGTGGATGTTTTGAAAGAAATAACACATAGCACTATCATAAGCCAAGCAAGGACCTCTCCTAAAAGGTCTTTTATGCCACCCTATATTTGGTTCAATAAGGTTGTATTGATTGCGAATGTTCTTCCAATTGGAAAACCTACAGAAAACAACAGTGCCCTCTTGGATTCTCTCTTTTCAGCGGAAAATAAATTTTGGATTTCTGTTCCTACTTTGATTATGAATCAAATCTTAAAGGTCTATAATAAATTGATTGTTCGCTAGAAAAAAAGCTCATTGACTTGGTCCTTCCCATTTCCCTATCTAGTCACAAAAAATGGTTAAGGATTAAGGGTTTGTGATTCCATGTAATGAGCAACGGGTAACTTTAGAAAAGGTTTACAATTTCAAAAATTGGAAGGAGCAACTTATTGCCCGCAATGGAGAAGTCACGGAATGATCATGCTCCTGGAGGAGCCGACACTTTGCCCTCTATTTTGAGGGCGGACTGATTTTATCTTTAGTTTATCTAGTTCATGCTATTTATTTATGCTTTGTGTGTTTTGAATAATTCTAGGTTTTAGGCCATGTTTGGCATGACAATTGCTGGTGCACTTTTTGATGTGCACATACTTTGGTTTATTTCCCGGTTTTGAATAAAGCATGACGTTTTACTTCATATTTATATCTTTATATATGTCTATGCTTTTATGCTTGGTACCCAGTTTTTTTGTGAACAGATTATCAAGTCTAAGTTTGGGGGAAAGAAGTTTAGCTTTCTAACTAAGACTGGTTGCACTGGAGTTTCTATCTCGCACTCGGTAGTTTCTCTCCTTTTACACTTCTTTGCCTGCTTAATTTTTCTATACTTGTTTTCACACATTGAGGACAATGTATAATGTAAGTTTGGGGGTGTTGAGAGTTGCTATTCATAGACACATTGTCATTGTTGAATACGGTTGAATTGTGTACATATGGTTGAATTGTGTACACATAGTTGAATTGAGTTGAAAAGAATAAAAAATAAAAATAATAATAAAAAAATGTGTGTAGGCAAATGATTTTTGGTGTTATTGGAACTAAGTTTAGGGGGAGTCTATGTGATTACAATTTGTACGCTTATATAGGATATCAATGAATGATTGAAAGTTGCTAGCATGAGTGTTTAAATGAAAAAGGTCCATTTCATGATTTAAATATTTTATTTTGGAGTCTTTCATCTCTAAGTGACTTCACAATGCATATTGAGCACACCGGAAAATGCATTCCCTTCCTTGTGATTTTACTTAATTGGCTCCCTGAATTAGTAAGTTGGATGAATGAAATAATCCTTGGCATTGAAAAAAAAAAAATGAATAAAACTATATTCTTTCAACATGTTAACTGATTAAAAAGGAAGACAATGAAAGAATGTAAGATGTATGATTAGTTTGAGTTCGCAGCCTAACCATTCCAAGTCATTACGCCCTTAGGAGTGTCTTTACACTTAATGCCCTAAGACCATCTAGTTTGGGAGTTGTTTTCTCAACGCTTGTCACATGGGGTGATTAGAGAGCTTAAGGAACTTAGACATTGCACATGGGCATGCATAATAATAATAATAATCATAATAAAGGACAACACAAAATGTGCTCAAATAAATTCATGCATTGGATTATGATTTCAAAAGATGAATTAAGGATGTGGAAGACTTTGTATGAGCCATAAAAGGGTTAAAAGTGCATTATAAAGAGAAAATTAAAATCCGGTTTACTTTTAAGGAACTTGAGATGAAATTTTATTATAAATGAGATGTTGAAGATCATGTATGTGAACTAGTTTGTTAATGCATGAATGTTAGGAATTGAATATTGTTTTGAGATATCATTGTATGCATACTTGTTGTAGTCTTCATGATAGAGTTTTTCCTTAAAGTCATATGTTTCAATGTATACTAGAATGAGCCTTATTGCTTAGTGTTTGTGGATATCATTTCTGGTAAACCCTCACGAAACTTCACTCGTCCTCTAGGTATACCTAGGGGTTTAAAAGACCTATTGCATATGCAAAATGCAATCGTCACTCCCACAAAAGAGGAGACATTTGTGTTTCAATTTTGTTTTGCTAAGGGACTAGCAAAATGTAAGTTTGGAGGTGTGATAAGCGTCAAATATTGCATTTTTAACGCCCTTAATTGCATTAGTTAAGCCCATTATTTAATCTGTGTTTATAGATTAACTACATTTTTATATATTTTTGTTTTTACAGGTCTTACTGCTAAAAAGGAATAAGAATAAGGTTTTAAGGGCTTTTGGAGCACAAGTCATTTCGGGCCTACATATCAAGTGGTTTTCAAGGAGAAATGACTTAAATAGGCGATAGATACAACCAGAGCTGCAGAAAGAAAGAAGAAGCTAAGCAGCCTCACGTTCAGATACAAGAACTGGCGTCCGGATGCATGAATTGGCGTCCGGACGCCAACCATCAAGACCTTGCATTCGGACGCCATTCTTTGCGTCCGGACGTAAGCTTTCGGGCCCCCATTTTGAATAAGTCAGATTTTGTTCCAAATAAAGGGGGAATTTGAATTTTGGCGAGTTGTTTTGTTTTGAAACTCATCTGGGGATAAAGAGAGGGCAGAGGCTTGAATCAAGTCAGTTAGTTTTTGGATTCTAACAAAAAGATTGTGAGGGAGAGGATTTTCTTTAGGGTTCTTATGTTGAGTTTTGCAACAATAGGAAAAGAGGGAAAATCTTTCTCTTCTTCAATCCTTGAAGTTGCCACCATATCCATGAGAGGCTAATTTCCTTTCTAGGGAGTTGATGTTTTCTAAACCAAGTATATATGTAGTAATTTGTATTTCGATTTGGGGATTCTTCTTGTGTATATATTTGATTTCATAATTAAATTAGAAGTATTTACATTGAATGAATGTGTTTTACATTGAATTCATGTATGTGATTACCATTTGAATATATAATTATGTTGATATGTTTATCTTGTCTTTGAAATCACATTGACACAATTATACACTTGATTTCCTATAGTGATAATGGGAAAAATATTTGTGGAATGGTTATATTGGCATGTAATTAACTATTTATATAGATTATACTTAAAGAAGATGGACCCTGCTACACCTTTAGTTTAATTTAGTTAGGTACGTAGATGGCCCATACTAATTGAAGATAATCTATGATATTTAGCTAGTTTCATATGCTGCAACATACCATTAAAGGACCTTGATAGGCCATGCCTAGGGAAGATGGTTCATACCACTATCTAGTTTAGGTGGATGAACCATGTCAATCAAAGATGAGTTATGCTTAGTCTTGAGATGTATGATTTTCTTGAAGATGTTGTGGTTGTTTTATGCTTCTACACATCATTATATATATATATAGTTGTCTATCCCCAAGTTGAGTACAATTTGACATGTTTATGATGTTTAGATGAAGTCAATTCCCTAGCCTTCTCTTTATCAGTTCAATCCATTCTATTCAATTTATTTACTGTTTTATGCAATTTAAATTCGTAGGTTAAGTGACAACCCAATCGAACAATCATCTATTTTGTCAAACTAATAAGTAATTTTACAATTTTGTTTGCCATAAACTAGCAATCCTTGTGGTTCAACAACCCCTTACTATACCATTATTCTACATTGATAAATGTGCTATTGTTATAGGTGGTATTTTTAATTGGTACATATTTGTGCACACCACCATGTTAAGGCATTGATGTAACCCGAATTCGATTACTATGGTTTGATTGTTCTATACTTTAGAATTTTCATTATTTATATATTTTGATTGCATGATTTTGAGCAATTGACTTAGATCAATTTGGTTTTAAAGAAGTATGTAATTTTTGAATGATTAATACCTTATATTAGATTTAATTGTTCTTAAATTATACTCAACCTATTCGATCTCTTGAAATGGGACGACCTTATATAGTCTGTGTTATAGGCGCGCTTTTGATATGGTCCATCTACAATTAAGCCCCCATACACATAAGTGTTGAGTTTTGATTGGAGAGAAAATTTTCCTACCACACCAAGTGTCATTTTTAATTTTTTTATGTATTTATTTTATTTTATTATTATTATTTTTTTTGCATATTCGGTATATAACACGGTTTGTTTGCACTTTACCCAAAAAAAGAGTAAAAAAAAGCCTTATATGCACAAATTTTATTAAGGGTATTTTGAGTTTTTTATTAAAAAAAAAAATTGGTCAAAATTGACTATCAGGGGTAATTTGCTAAAAAATTTCAAATTATACAAATTTAATTATATATACATACAAAATAGCAGGAGTGTTTCTTACACGAGGTTTTTTATTTTTTATTTTTCACTTTATCCTTATAAATAATACGGAGTATTCTACTCTCTCCCCTCGATCAGTTTAGCACCTAATTTTTGAGTCTATACTTTTATTTCTCCATTTAGAATGTCCTCTTATATACATCTAAAACTACATAGCCTATTTTGTAAACTCGATGTATTCGGAACCAATGACCTAATACACCAAAATTTAAATTTAATGTTAGATTGACTACCTTTGGATACATTAAACAGCTTACCCTTCTCTCTTCAAGCCAAGCCAATTTCGTTAGAACATGTCATATTTTAGCATTTACTTGGAGGGTTTTCCCATGTCCACCATGACTCACTCTAGTCCTTTCTTTCAATTGATAAATGACATGCAATTAAATGTCATAAAATACGTACCCGATATGTACTTATATATAAGATAATGCTTATATGATCGATAATGAAACATATTTTATAATAACATGCACATGTAATTCCTAAAAGCTAACATGTTGTACGTTCTAATCCCCCCCCCCCCCCCCCCCCCACACACACAAAAATATATATAGATATATATAACTATTGGTGTGTGAGATTATTTTACTTACGCATTACAAGAGATAAACTTAATTGTTTTGGCAAGTGGGACTTTGAAATCTCTAAAGCATGCGTAGCCAAGAGTTGAAACCTACCACTCGACCATCCAAGCTGGCAAATCATCGGCACGGGACAGTGCAAGCTAAGAACGCGCATGGACGTTGCTTCCACGTGTGGAATGTGCAGTGCAGCCCACCTTCCATGAGTTCCCCTCATGCATGGTCCCTCTCGTTGCCATTTAGGAAAAACGTATGGAAAGTAGGCCAACCATGTCTCCTTTCTTCCTTTCATTCGCACTGCACCAAACATAAAAAGACAATGCAAAATATGTATATATATATATATATATATATATATATATATATATATATATATATATTCAAAAGATTAAGTTATTTGTATAAAATCAATCCCAATAGTCTTGATGAATTAAATCTCACATTTTTAAAGAAGAGGTTGAGAGTTTATTCCAAGAACAATATTGCAAAGACAAGACTTGTGTACTTATCGGTGAATATGTCATTCTTGTCGACTGCTTATGTGATTCAATAACAAATATAAATACAAAATCAAGAAAGTGATAGAGAGACTGATTGAATATTATTCGTAACAAAGCTATTGTCGTTATTTATCACTTTTTTGAGTTTCTAATTGCAATCTATTTGTACATTTATTACTAGACCACATCAGCAGTCAATAGCAATAACCAACTCACCGATGAGTAGGCGAAGTCTTGTCCATATTTTAATGTGCGAACATTTATAAGGAGAAAGTTTATAATATCCTGGAGTACATTTGACATACGGTACTCCCTTCAAGTGCATACTCTATTTTTACTCTTAATTTTTAATAAAAATAAAAATCATTCATTTGAAGGTTATCACATGTCAACGTTTCCGGTTATTATAAATTTTTTAGTTTACTGAATGCTTGGAAAAAAATTAATAATAATGATAGTTTTATTAAGATAGGCATTGCACAAACCCCAAAAAATTTGGGCTTGTGGTATATATTAAACCAATTCGCGTGGCAAGGGAACTTCCACCTTACAATTGAGGTGTCATTATATGATTCATATCAGTAGTAAATTTTGAAAAATCAATTGCACCCAGCTAAGAAATAGGTCATTTCTCTTTTCTTTTCTATTTAACTTTATAATTTAAATAAACGAATATATAGGTGGTCCAAGGACATCAAATGTGTATAAGAAGTTCCTCGTCAAGGGTGGTGAGGAGGATAGATCTATTGTTGTATTTCAAGTTATAAATAGGAGAGACTTTTGTTTCTCCCTTAACAATAATTTTTCTTTGGCATACGTCAATGGTGGTGGTTAGTAGCAGCAGACTAGTTTATTTCAGGACGTTGGTCGTCAATGAAGACGAGTTTATTAAAATCTTCCATGATTTAATAAAAGAAGGTGATGGCGACGACGATGACGACGATGGAACAGACGTAGCGCCAGCAGCATAATCAATGTCACATTTCATATTACTCTGTTTCAGTCTACTCCCTTGTGATAGACCAAACAGATACATGAACCCAATCTATCTATCTATCTATCTATATATTTAGCAAGAGTTTGCTCTTACTTGCATGTCGGATAATAAAGTTATATTTATTATATATATAGATGCTTTAGTCCTGTTAAATTCTCAATGTAATATGATAATTAGAGACTCTAACGTCTGTAGTAACTGCACTATATCTTTTTCAGCTTTCTCTCTCTCTCTCTCTCACACACAGACATTATGATACCAAATTGAAGTTTTCAATGTCTTGCAGTACTGGGCAAGAGTTTTGCATTTATAGTGATAATATATATTTGATTTGTAGTCTTCCTTTGGTGCGCCTGTGTGGCTTAAGTGGATAATATATATTTGATTATGAAAAAAAAGAAACATTCAAAGTGAAAATCATTTTAAGACAACCCATTTCAACGACTAGGTACTCTTGATTGTTACTCAGTACTTACGAAAGCAGCATTAATTTTAAATAATGACATATAACTATATATATATATATATATGAATCATCAGCACGTACAGTTCTTCTGCAAATGACATTAGTATTTGACAAGATCTATTTCAATGTTTGGATCATCAATGGGAACAAAATAATTTGGTTTTAATTTAAACCAAATAACATTATTAACAAGATTAGATTGAACACCTCCGACTAAGGCTTCAACCGGATTATGGAGTCTGTAAACCATAACAAGAACAAGAATGGATTGATCAGTACCTTTTCGAATACAGAAGTGATCTTGATTTGAACCATTCCTATGTGAATATATCTAGCATTGGAATATTGATTTTTCCATCTAGCAATTTTTTCTTTGCTAAAAATATTGAAATATGGCATACCATTAGAAGAAGTGTAATCAACTGTGGTATTACCGCATAATTGTTCAAAAATCCTTTTTGAAAAGATTTGTGACAATTTAGAAGTCTTGTATAGATCTTCTATTTTCAGCTTTTGAAGCTTTGCAAACTGAATGAGTTGTTCGTTCGTAAACTGTGTTTTTTCTCCATAACATTACTGAGTTTAACGTTAGAGAATTCTACGGGATAAGAAATAAAATTTAACATGAAAACTTATTCATCACTAAAATCTGATTTTGATTCACTAGATATTTCATAAAAAATATTATCTGAATCCGAAAAGTCTTCACCATAGATGACACAAAGATCTTCAGTTTCGATCCTTTAATTTTGATCATCTTAGATGTTCCTTTACCCTTTTTTGGGCAATTGGGTGCAATGTGTCCTTCTTCATCACAAATGTAACATTTGCATCCTTTCTTTTTGGAAAGAGCTTTTTCTTCGTTTTTAGAAGTATTTCTTTTGATATCCTTCATTGTCTTTTGAACACGCTTTTTACCTGGCTTCCATTTTCTCCATTTAAATTTTTTCTTTCGAAAATATTTTTTGGGGTAGGATTTGCTTGGTGAGCATCCTATCTTCCAGGTTTCTTTAAGAATCTTATCACAACATCGTTGACCATAGGGTGTGTTACTGATTTGATTATTTACCTGTTTTTTGGATTTGGCTTCTAAACATTTTTCATTTATAAGCCGATAAATGTAACTAATTCGAAATCCAAGACCATCATCTTTTTTTATTCAAACTAAAAAGTGTGGGTAACCTTTTGTGGCTATTTCATCCCAAGGACTTGGAAGTTTAATGAAAAATTGAGTTAACCAGTGATCTGTGCTAGAGACTGGTAGGAGTTGAAAATATTTTTGGAATAAAACGACATACTCAGGAAATTGACAAATATCGCACAATTCAATTTTTAATAATGCGAAATTTGCATCTTCAGTTAGGAGGGTTTCTCTTGTATGACCGCATAATTCTTCCTTAAGAGATTCACGAAGAATGCCTTTAAAGTCATTAAAATTTGTTAAAATCGCAGTTTTTTGCTCTTTTCCTTTGGAGGATTGATCCCATTGTCTTAACCAACCTAGAGCATGTCTTGATCTTACACACATCCCGTATAAAGATCACCTAAAAACTATTAATGAGTGGGCTCAATTACTTGCCATTCTTATCAATTTCCCATCATATTTCATAACTAACTCAACTACACTTACCCAGAAAAAAGAAAAAAGAAAAAGACCTTAGCTAAAACATTTTTAAAGTTGATATAATTATCAAATTGTCCATGAAATATAAATTCATGCACTCATTCATGATTAATTACACTAAATCTTCCTTTCATCATCACATTCCTAAGTCAAAGCACTATAGAAATGTTGCATGAATATTAAAATATGTCTACGCAAAAAAAAGAGTCATTAATTAAATATATATACACACACATGGATGCGACCAAATTCTTTGTTTTTCATTTTTAATTAACCAGGGGTTTCCGGGAAGACACGAACCTTAGGGCCCCTCAATAGCCCGACTAATCCCCAAGGATTCGAAAGGGCGTCTCCCCACCTTGGCCAGGTAAGTCACTACAGGGGGGGTGCCCGGCGGGACTCGAACCCCAGGCCTTCTGCTTGCTAAACTCCAAAGTCTAGCGAGTAAACTGCTAGCCATATCCGAAGTGAATAGTTTCTTTATTTCATTCAAGTTATATGTAATATCTTGAATTTTCGTTAGGTTTTCTATTTGTTATTATTAACTTTATGGTGTTTATCTGAGCTAACTTAATTTTCATATTTAGTTGGAAAGTTAAAACTGGAATTTGGAAATCTTGATTGATAAATGAGACGAATTCACTAAGGAAATATTATGAATATATTATGTGACTTATAAGGTGTGGAAGCTGTTAGTTGATTTAGTTGCGATTAATCCCTAAATGACCTAGATGAGATTATTAGGTCAACTTGCCCAATTTTTGTTATTGATTAATTTAATCAAGAATATGATCAATTAAACATCCACAATCACATATATAAATACTAAAAAGTAAAGTTAGAGAGATAACACCAGGATTTTAGCAAGAAAACCAATTGGAAAACCTCGAGGATTTTTGCAATGTCCCGAGCGTAAAAAGATCTACTATGTATGAAGCAAAGTACGCTGAACTTTGACACAGGTTCACACCCCTATGCTCTACCAAGACCCAATTTGCAGATTGCCTCTATCTTTGCAACTTCCCATCGAACAGCTTTCGGGTTTAGACTTATGCCTCGAACCTTGTAGAAGAATTGCTGGTAGATCAACAATATTTCGCAAAGCGCCTTGACCCCTTCAAAGTGAGATCTAAAAATTCTTCTTATTTGAATCTGAATTTGATATCGAAGAAATAGATCTGCTTTTTGGAATTTATAAATCTTCAATTATGTTTCAATTTTGATGAGATAGAGAACAATACTACTAAATCACTCTTATATATATGTGTGTGTTCTCAAAACAAAAATAGAAAAAATAGATTTGATTTGCTGAAAAATATCTCTCAAAAAGGTTCTCTCAAAATAATGAAATTGTTTTCAAAAAAGCCGTACCTCAATGTTTAATAAAAGAGAGATTATATAGAAGTTTGGAAGACCTAAAGATACTTGGAAACCAAATCAAATCCGTGCATTGATTTTTGGAAAGAAGTCTACCCATAATAGGAATCAAAACAGACCAAGAAGGTAAGTTACCAAAATAGATCTAAAGACCTTGAACCGGTTCAGGGTGGTTAAATCGGTTTAGGGTGGCTAGACTTGAATTCCACTAAAAAGCCTCGAAATTTGAACCTGTTCTAAAATTCTTGAATCAGTTCAAGTTGGGCAGAATGTAAAATATTCCTAAAAACTTGTGTTTCAAACTTTCCAAACTTCCCAAGTGTCTTCACACACTCACATGCCTTTCTAAAACATTGTTCTCATCATTCCAGAGTGTATCGAAGTATGAATACTTGTACTTCTTCAAATCCGCTTCCGTTCTTGAATCTTAAAATTCTGAACTGAAATCATACAACTCGATCAGACTTTTTTTGACAACAAAATTAGCCAATTACAAAATATATATCTCATAATCTCCCCCTTTGGCAATTTCGGGACAAAACCCCAAAAACAACATGTAATCTACCCAAGCAAAAAAAGTAAATTACAATGATTGTCAAAATATAAATAAAAGCAGAACTTTTCTCGAACCATATGATGCTTAAACACTTATAGCATATTTAACCTGTAATCTGTACATGAACTAAAAAAAAACTACCCATGAAACTTAATTAAGAAAGATAAACACAAGCGTAAAATAGCAATGAAAGTTAAAAATTCTCAAAAGTCAATGCAATGCAAATGCAATGATCAAGTGTTCTCCCCCTTAACAAAAAAATATCTCTCCGGCCCACTGAATGATAACACTCTCGACTCTCTCCCCCTTTTTTGTCATAAATTGATAAGGGTCTAAAGGAAGAAATATCCTAGAAGAAGGAAGCACTCAACTATATAGAACTTGTAAATTGATCCCAATGAGAATATAGACAGCACAAGACTATATGAACAAGACAAATATAACCAAGATCAATTCATTGAAGTTTCAAAAACTTAGTAAGTATAGTAAAATCACCATCAAGTTCCAAAAATATATAATCTGTCAATTATTTTGATTTCAAACAATAAAACTAATGATATCACATACCCTTAGAAATCAACAATCAACATGTGCAAAAGACTTTTTTTTTTTGTTTTTTTTGTTAACTCTCTTTGTGCAACATTTTTTCTTTTTGCATATATGGTGGCTTTCATGTTTATGGGCAGCCAGCTCTTTCACTTATTCCCATTTGTTTCAAGCCAAGGTAGTTTCGAACAAATCCCAAAGGTAGCCTTTTCTAACTCTCACATTTTTCAACAGCAATTATTTTTTTTCAAAATTTTTCATTCCAAGGTATTTTTCGTCATTTTTTTGTTTTACTCTTTTGGTCTAAAACATATAAAGTAAGATTAAATTTCAAGACAATGCTTAATCGTGTTAGCATCATCTATGACCAAAATAATGACATCAAAAGTAAGTAAATGTACTATCAATGATTCATTTACTAAAAAACTAAGTAAGAAAAAATCAATTTCATAAATTTATAGCCATAATATGTTTCACATAGATAATCCATGTGTCATTAAACTCCTTGTGTTCAACATACTCAAACAATATAGTTTGCTTAACTTCCCTAAAAAATAAAGCTCCACCAAACTAGAAGCATAATCTAGACACTCAAGCTATGTGTTAAGATCTTTTCTAGATTATGTTTATGCAATGCATTCTAATCAAGACAATAAATACCTATAGATTTCTTAAGATGAGAAAACTTAGGAGCATTTAATGGCTTGGTGAGGGCTTAGTGAGAGTGTCAGCCAAATTTTGATCAGTATGCACTTTTTCCAAAGACACGACATTCTGTTCAACAAGTTCTCTGAGAAAATGATGTTGAATGTCAATGTGCTTATTCCTAGAATGCAAAATTGGATTCTTTGAAATATTAATAGCACTGGTATTATCACAAAAGATAACAATAGTACCTCAATCATCTCCATAACCCAGAAGCATCTGTTTCATCTAAAGCAATGTGTACAAAAACTTCCAGCAACAATGTATTCAGCCTCACAAGATGATAAGGATATGCAATTTCCTTTTTACTGTACCATGAAACAAGATTTGTACCAACATAAAAACAACCACCCGAAGAATTTTTTCTATCATCCTTGTTACGTACCATCCCAATCAGAATCAGTATAGCCTACAATTTCAGAGTTAAATTCAGAAGAATAACACAATCTATAATTCAATGTACTATTGACATAACGAATAATGCACTTGACTGGAAGAACGTGTTATTCTATAGGATCAGCTTGATATGTAGCACAAACACCTACACTAAATGAAATATCTAGCCTACTAGCTGCCAAATACAACAAACTATCAATCATACTCCTATACAAAGAAGGATCAACCTTTTTAGGATCAGAAACTTTATCCAATTTGGATGAAGTACTCATAGGAGTTTGCACATGCTTTAAATCTTACAAACCAAATTTCTTAACTAGCTCCTTTGCAGATTTTGATGGAGATATGAAAATTCCATTATCAAGTTGTTTCACTTGGAGACCTAGAAATAAAGTTAGTTCACTAACCATGCTCATTTCAAAAGTATTACTCATATTTTAGCAAAATCATGAACAAGGTTATCACAAGTAGCATCGAAAAAAATATCATTCACGTAAATTTGAGTAATAAGAAAATGTTTTCCTTTCTTGAAAATAAACAATGTTTTATCCACTCCCCCTCTTCGAAAGCCCTTGTACATTAGATAAGAAATTAATTTCTCATATCATGCTCTAGGTTCTTGCTTTAAACCATAAAGAGTATTTTAAAGATGAAAAACATAATCAGGATTTTGTGGATTAATAAAACCTTTTGGTTGTGATACATAAATTTTTTTCCTGCAAAATACCATTAAGAAAAACACTTTTTACATCCATTTGAAACAATTTGAACTTCCAGTGACATACAAGAGCAAAAAAAAGACGAATAGACTCAAGTTTAGCAACTGGTGCAAAAATTTCATCAAAATCAATTCCCTCAACTTGATTATATCCTTGTGTAACTAATCTATCTATATTTCCCATCACAAGACCATGTTCATTAAGTTTATTTTTAAAGATTCATTTGGTCCCTATGATGTTAACATACTAGCTCGAGGCACCAATTCCCAAACCTCATTTTTTACAATTTGAAGCAACTCTTCTTGCATAGCCATAAGCCAATCAAAACTTTAAAGAGTTTCATCAACATTCTTTGGTTCAAACTGAGCCATGTGACATGAGTTTCCTATATCATCTACAATGCATGAGTGTCCAAAATGATCACTACGGACTATACTCCTAATACTTGGTCTATCCCATGGTCCTGTCACATTGTCAATTGAATGACTCAATCGAACTCTAGAACTACCAGATGTGGGAATGTCTAAAGAAGGTGCAAGAATTCCTATAGGTTTATCAGTGGTGTCTCCTAATTCCTTGTTAACATCCTTTTTAACTTCTACACCTTCTCCACCTAAATTCTCAATTCTTTCTTCCTCATAAGTTGTAGATTCTTTTCTGTTTCCTATGATTTTGAAATTAGTCTCCTCCTCATTGATTTGAGTAGAGATTACCTTAGGCCTTGTATCATCAAAAACAACATTAATTGACTCCATGACAACATTAGTTCTAAGATTAAAAACCCTATAAGCCCGACTGATTTGTGAATATCCCAAAACATACCATCATCACTCTTAGAGTCCAATTTTCCCATGTTTTCCCTATCTCGAAGGATATAACATTTATTTCCAAAGACTCTAAAGTATTTAACAGTGGGCTTTCTATCATACCATAATTCATATGAAGCCTTTTTAAGTCCAAGCATAAGATAAACTTGGTGTGCCCCCTTTTGTGTCGTCAATGATAACCAAAGCTCAAAGTGTAATGAAATGTAGCCAAGTTTAAATTTATAGAATGCCACTACTGTTGGTTCTATTGTTTGCTCTTTTAATGAAAAAAGAAGATGTTGTTTGAAGTGCAATCTTCTAGGGGCTTTTTGGCAACTACAAGGTCACAAGGGGTATTTATGTCATTCTTCACATGTATATGGTCAACCTATACTTGCTTGTGATGTTGTATTATGTATTAGAGCTTAGATAAACAATTCTAAGGACTTAACTGTGGCTGCAATTTAGTGTGTGACTTATATACCATTGAAGGGCATTTCTGTAATTGTGTTCACTAACTCAAGAGTATCTTGGTCACTCCATTTTATTGAGACAATTTGGAACCCTATGGTGAAGGTGTATTGCAAAAATAGCCCTTGTATTCATACTGAAAGTCATTATATCATTACATTCAATAAGGGGCAGTTTTGGAAGGTTTGTGTACAAAGTGTGTTATGAATGTGCTGAGAATTCACCACTGCCACGTGGCATTATGGTCCAGCAAAGAGAAAACTGTGTAGTGAATTTGTTGGCAAATGTTGAATGGATCTTATCCATACTAGGGTTACAAGTTGAAGACTATAAATACAATATTATAGCAGCAGCCTGATTTAAGCCTCATTTGTTGAGCTTTACAAAACTCTAAAGAGGCTGCATTTCAAGAAGTCTTTGAAAGACACTCGAGAGAATCAATATCATGGAATTTTTCTGAGTATGTGGTAAATTAAGGGAGCTAAAAATACCTCAGAATAACACCTGTGAGAGTATACAACTTGAAGATGAAAATGAGGCTTGTTTGTTGTTGATTTTCTGGTGCAAATTGGTGTTTGAGGAGGTCCAAACTTGCTGTGAGTACTCTAAGAGATGGAGCTATACTTGTGCAAATGTATTTTGATGTGTTACAACTTTTCTAAGTGATCGTAAGCACCTAACATCACTGTAGTTGGTTTCTGTATCTCAAAACTGCTACATCTAATTTTCTGGTGCAAAATAGCCTCTGATATGAAGTGTGAATATGGATATAATTCTGAGAAATGTGTTTACAGCTTCTGAGCATGATTGAAATAAGTAGTTACGGCTATTTAAATTGAGAGTTGAAATGAGAAACCATCTCTGCAGTTTTGTTGTTCTTAAACACTACTTAAGCTAGGGTTTTAGAAGGTTGAGCTGATTTAAATCTCTAAGAGTAATATAACATGTTATTTCTATTGAGACTATGCATTGAATATGTTTATTACATTGAAATCAAGCTAAGGATCTGAGGTTCGAATTATTATAAGCTGAAATTCCAGTTTTATCCTTTAAGACCAGAGATATTTATGTTTCTACTGAAAACAACCTGCTGTGAGAGCTAAAACTACAATACACTTAATTGATTGTTTTATTCTTCATTTGGGCACATATAATTTGATTATATAAGACTGTTAGCATCATGGCCAGGTATATCTAGTTGTGAAATTACAGTCTTGTCTTTGAGAACAGAATCATAGCAGAGTTTTGTCTTGAAAAGACCTTGAACTGAAATTTAGTATTGTCTTGCTATATATTGAGTATTACTGATCTGAGCAAGCTATATATGTTGAGAAAATATTACTGAAAGCAACAATGAGCCTAAGTTGATGCTGCATTGCACTTTGACATACCAAACCTAACATCTGCAGAATTCTACAAGATAGAATTTGAAGTTTCAAGTTAAGTCCTTGAATTGTGAACCTGTTGTAAGCTGAGATCTATCTACATTATTTTAGTCAGTGTGTTAATTAACTGAGCTAGTGTCTAATGAGTTAATTAAGGCTGTGAAGTCAGAGAAAGGGTGAATATTGAAGCTACATTGTATATTTACTGTTTTGCCCATTGAAATCTACTATGAAGCTAGTTGCGGATTGGTTACTTCTCCTCTTGTTGTGCTGATTGAATTTATCATTTAAGCAAGATTATATTGTGGGTTCAAGACTGCGAAAGCATTGAAAAGAGCTGAGGTGAAGTTGTACTGTGAAATGACCTTTGCACCCTTTCATAGGGTTAAAGCCTCTTGGGAGCTAAAATTGTGTTACCTTGCTTATCTAATTGAGTACATCACTCAAGCAAGTGTATTTGGCTGAGACAAAGCTGTAGAAACCTAGTTTGATCATCAAGTGAAACTGTATTGGGTTTTGACATATCCATCCCCCTTAATGCAGAGAAGTTAAAGCTAGGGTTTCACTTTGTTCTTCACTTAAGGCTATATATTACATTCCTACATTATGTAGTAGCTTAAATGCATTGTACTTGGTGTATTGACATTTCATCGTAAATGGTAGTGAGGCTTTGATACTTCACCCCATTGTTGATAAAGCTATTACTTAGGACAAGGGGAGTGTTTGTGAGCATATTAGTGAGCTAGTGTGTATGTATTGGTTGTGAAAACTAGTGTCAATTTTTGTACAAGGGTGTGTGCAAAGAATGAGATAGTTGAGTGTGTAAGGTACATATAGCTAGTGGATGATTTATTAGCTGAGGCCAGGAACCAAGGTTTTTCCCTATTGAGAGGGTTTCCTTGTATATCTTGTGTCATGTGCTTGATTTGTGTTTGATTAGTTTTGTTGACTAAGAAGAAAAAGTTTAATTAGACCAATTCACCCCCCTCTTGGTCCAATAACTATCACTGCTAACTGCTAACGTAGCAAGAGTGAGTAGGGATCGCCCCAAGGGAAAGGCAAGGTATTCTTGGAATCAATGTTGGATTAGTAAGTCGAATGATCAAAATAGGGGTTTGATTTGATTAATTAAACTATTGGTTTAATGAAAACAATGCAATTAAGTGACAATTTAGAAATTAGAGAAAGTAATATGAGAGAAAGGTCTTAGGGCTTAGAGTTCATTACTAAGCTTTATTTCACCAAACACTAACAATTGTAAATTAATAGGGAAATTTAAGTTGTAAAATGTGTGTGTGTCACCATTTGAAAACTAAGTATGGATGGCAAATAAGTATAGATTGTCTAATCAATCTAGTGAGTAGCACAAACTATCAAATGAGACCGTTAGCTATTTAATTAAACCACAATTAGTGCACAAACAAAAATCTAGAGAAATGTACTTCTTGCATTTATAAGTATGGAACATCAAACAACAAGAATGGATTGTCCACCAGTCTAAAAAATTAAAGCAATTACACTACAACTAAGCTAATGACATAAAAATTATACTAATTAAACTAAGGAGGTGGCAAAATTCATCAAGAAATAAGTATGAACCATCAAATAAATCACAAAAGTAATCAATTAAGCACAATGCCTTCACCATCACTAGATTAACAACATCAATACACATAGACATGCATCAATTTCATTCAATCTAGAGAAAAATACATGAATATTCATTCAAGCATACATAGACATATGGATAGAATAAAATGATCAATTGAAAGCATTAATCCATACAAAATCATGTAAAAATCACAAGATTTATATTTATTCATGGTTAAAACATCAATTACAACTAAAATCCCCAAAACATACAAAAGCTAGGTTTAGGAAGCAAGTCTAGGGGGTATCTCTAGCCCCAAGAGAAGGATTTAGCCACTCATTGTAGTGGCCATAGAACCCTCAAAGGTTAACTTGGTGGTTAGCATCGTCATCGTCATCTTTACTTTCTTCCCAAAACCCTAGTTCTAGAGAGATAAACTATTTCTATAATTGGTAATATATCTCTATGTGTAACCTCTACAAAAATTAGTTCAATTAATCTATTATAAGCCTCTTTGAGTAGGCAATAAGTCAGAAATACTGCCTCTGATTGGAGGAAATTCGCAGCTATAAAAAGTAGGTAGAGTCTGGGTATGCTAGGGAATTAGATAGCTCACTACCAGCAGCTATTTTGATCGATCAAAGGATTTTCGATCGATCCAACACTTACTTCGATTGATCGAAGATGACGTGTTATGAAGATATCTTCTTGGCCTTATCCGGATTACTGAGCTGGCACCGCCTTGCTCTTGATCGATTGTAGCCTTCTTCGATCGATTGGGACTTCCTTCGATTGATCGAAGATCCGCTAATGTAATTTTCTTGACTTTTTTTCAGATTTGCTCCTTAGCCCCAAAATTGAGCTAAATGGCTTTTCTTAGCCTATTTGAACTTTATTGACCTGAAATAGGCAAAAACACAAATAAGTACTAAAACATGAAAGTAAGATAGATAAATAAACTAAAATACCCTAGCTTAGGTGTAACGACCCGGTCATTTGCCTTCCTTTCCTTTTTCCTAAAATTTTATGAATGAATTTTTTTCATTTAATTTTCTTTTCTGAGCTCTGTTTCGTGTCGCTTAGTGTCATCTCGAGTGCTCAGAATTGGTTCCTGAGACTCTTTTCCATGAATTGACAACTTCCTTTGAGGACCGAGTCATTTTCACATTTTTTTTTTTTCGACACTATGCGCTATTTCGTCCTTTTCCCTATTCTGTCTTATCTTTGTCTATCAGTTTTTGGCACAACCTCACTTCTCATGCTCGGAGTTGGTTTTTGACTTCACGTGCCTTCATCTTGAGTGGTTTCTACGAAATACGTATCTTTACTTTTGCAAGAAAGTACTTTGGTTGCTCCCGGTGTCCATAGGGGCATGGATGCAAAGTTCTTTGAAATTATTTTCTTTTCTTGGGGTATTTTTTCGTAAATATCTTTTGAAGATATTTTATTTTAGGGGGTTTTAAGAAAATATTTTTGGAAGATATTTTCATTCTCGGCCATAAGTGCAGTTTTCACTTTTTGGAGGGGCCATTGTGCAATTAATGAAAGTTATTGCAAAATGTCTTGTTTTGAGCCTGGATCCTTGTACGGGATTCATTTTCACATTTCATTGAGTTGTGTACTCTTGGAATTTCCTCCTGGTCGATGTTTTCCAGTTTCAGGGTTTTTGGCCCTAGTTTTCGCCAAACTTGTTTTGGGCATAACTTTCTGGTTGGGACTCAGTTTTTGACGCCGTTTCTTCCGTTATTCATATTTTATCATTTTGAATCTTTTTTATTCACAAAGTTTTTCCATTTGAGCGCGTCTGCTCAAATTTTACTTTTTCGGACCCGGTGGGGCCCGTTCGGGGCACTTTTTGAGATTTCTATAAAAAGGGGTGTGAGATATTTCATTTTTCATCTTCTCCCCTCTTCATGCATGACCTGGAGCTCCCATGGCAGCCTAAGGGGTGCTTCCATCTTCTCTCTCCTCTTTTGGTTCACTTTTCCTTGATGGAAAGTCTTCGGCCTTAACGTTTGTTGTTCCCCTTGCCGTGCTCTACCTTTCCCCCTTATTAGAATTCACTTTTGACCATTCCTTGAGTTTGGTTTTGAGGTCAAGTTATGATTTTGATGGGGCTTTGATGGGGGTTATGTTCACGGTGTTGTCCCCGACAAAACCTCTCGGTATCGTCGAATTCGGAGCACTTTTATTTTGGTGGGCCTTTGAGATTTTCATCTCAAATTGAGGTAGGAGATGTTTTAGGTTTAAATTCTTGTTATATAGCATGCTTGTGATGCTTATACTACTTGTTTGCATGATTAAATATAAAATCTAGAGATTTTATTATTTATTTTTCTTGTACGGGATCTAATTTTCCCGGTTGCTCATGACTTGGTTTAAACATGTAGTATGATTTTATATTGCCCCTTGATATGCTCATTGTCGTGTATTAAAATTGGAACATTTGAATAAGTATTAAAGATTTTATTTAATATTTATCTTAGGTGAAAGATTAATTCACATGGCCTTAACTAGCTTAAAATTAATATGTGTTAGCATATTATATTAGGCCTTAGCATGCTCTTCAACATAGTTGAATTTGAAAGTAATTGGAGGTGTTTTGAAAATTAGTAATTATTAATTAATTTGCCCTGAGTGCACTATTCACTCTATTTGAATTCCGACTTGATATTCTTGATTTACATGCCATATAGCTTCACACATATTTGATTTAAAATATTTGGTTAGGTTTTGAAACCTTTTATTTAATTAAATTTCATGTTTAAGATTTAATCCTCATGGTGATATATAACTTGGGATTGTATTGTGGTATGCTAAAAAATTAAGCTTAGGTATAGTTATTCACATATATTAAATTGGGATTAATTGTATGAGAATTGTAACTTTTAATTTATATTTAACTTTAGTGAAATGTTAAGTCACATGGTCTTAAATTGAATGAAATAAACTTGTAATGTGATATTACATTAGTCCTTGGCATATTCTCTAAGATATGTTAAATTGAGAGCATTTGGTTAAGTTTAAAAATCTAGAGATTTTAATTAAAAGAATTAATTAAAATCTATTTTGTGGTCCCATTAGCTTCATTAAGGTTTTAACTTGATATTTGTATTGGCCATGACTTGTTTACTAGTATATATTAATTTGAGACTATTAGAAGTTGTTTTAGAACCTTGGTAATTAAATTAGCATGATTTAATTAAAGTTCTACTTTGTTGTTCCAACAACCTAATTGAGTTTTAGAATAGATATAGGTGATGACCATACCATGTCCTTTAACATGTATTAAATTGAGGTTATTTGGAATTGAATCGGAATCTAGAGAATTTAATTGTGTTTATCTATTTAAATTCTTTCAATTTGCTCCATAATCTAATTGTGTTTTAGGAGTGGTTTCTATATTCAAATCATGGACTTAGACTTATTGTATATTTATTTGGTTATGTTTTGAATATTGGATAACATAGTTGCTATGTTTGTATTCATGAGAATATATTTTCCTTATTGAATATATTGTTGCCTTGTGTAATGATTTGCACACTTCGTGTTTAACATCTTTCATGCATAGCGTGTAACGAATCGCACACTGAAGATTCGACATTCATCATATCATATTAGTTGTGGATATAGAGCATATATTGTATAGGTTTTCAAATTTGGTTGTGCTTAGTAGATAGTTGATTATCTTGCATATTACTGTTGATATATGCGTTGTTGCACAACTTGTTGATTTTGGAAACTTAGGGATGTTGTTGCTTGACTATGGCTAGGATGTGGTTCTAGTATGGGGGATAGTCCCTCTATATGGTCTAGTGTGCACATAGGGAGGTTATCCATGGGCTAGTAACCCTAAAGTAACTATATTGTCGGTCTGATCCAGCGTGACGTCCGAGTATCCACTTTGTTTGATTTCGCATTTCATTTTCAAGTTGATAACTAGATGATGTTGTAACTTGTTGTTTCTTATTTGTCGTTCCATTTTAAGTTACAGGATGTTAACTTTGCGAAATTATGCTTTATGCGTTGTATTGGAAGTTCCAATGTTGGTTAAATTGCATCGATATTGAAAATCGTGTTTTAACATTTTAATAAAGCTTAGGATTGATCCTATTGATTCATTTATAACATAAATGTTAGGTGGCATTAACCACTACTGTTATTTTGTGTTTTAGATTCTAAGTTGATGGCTTTGAGAACTTAAACCTTGTTGCATTGTATAATATGCTCTTTTGTTGTTGAATTGCATGGATAATGTGATTCTTGTTAACTTGTATTCAAATATGCTTTTGTCATGTTGTATGGATTACTCTAGACCTAGTTCAATTGTATTGAAAATGCAATTCATGTTAATCTATGCTCAAGCATTCTTCTTGTCATGTTCTTTGGATTATCCCAACCATGATTTGTTTCATACACGTATGTATATCATGATTCTTGTTGCTTAGACTCTAAGGTAGCTTAGGATGCTCCCCGAGTCTCACTTAGACATAGACGTTAGGTGGCATGAGCCCCTTTAACATGTTTCACCTTAAGGTGATAAATTTGTAAAATGCTAGGTCGATGCATGCTCATCTCCTACGAGTAGCTTTATGTTACTCACCTTTACGATCCTGGGGCATATTTCAGGTACGAAGACTTGGTTTGTGAAGCCTAACATTCCTTGGATGTCGTGTAGCTTTCAAGTTTCCATTTCATGCAAATGTTAGCATGAAATGTCATTTTGTAGACTTATATGTCAAAATATGTATATTTGATTCCATGTATGTAATGTGTACATAAGTGCACTCCTTTCAATGTATTTGACATGTATGAGATGAGGCCGGAGGCCAATGACATGTGTATTGTATTTTATGTAACTTTTTAACTTCATGAAATGTTATGAAAAACTTGAAAAATCGCAAGTCATTCCTTCACCACAGTTGCATCGGGTGTGGGAATTCCATTTTCATTCTTTTATAGGGTCTTATTAATCTTGTATGAAGTGTGGCCAAGGGCCAAACGGTCATTTGATCCCATTTTCCATTTTTGGATTCCATGTTTTCCATTTCAAGTCCATTTTTGCCTTTCTGCCCGTTGGGGGGTCAGATTTTGCATCGGCTATATTTGTAAGCCATGGACCATTGTAGCACGTCTAAATAGGTAAGTTACGTTTGCGTGCATAGTCGTTTCCGGGCAAAACCTCATCACTTGTGTTTTGAGCCTCTTGTGAATTCATTTCGCATTTTTTTTGCATATTCTGATCTAGGGGCATTATGGACCTTTCATCTCAGTTTTATTTTCTTCTTTTAATATAGTCACCTAGAAAACATGATTTTAGGGGGGGTTTCTTTTTCATGTTTTTCCAGAAAAGGTCGTCTTGGTACCGGAAATCCCTCGTGAAGTTTCAGCTTCCAGTTTTCATTTAGCAGCTTTATGACCCTCTTGTTCAGTTCTGATCTAGGGGCGTTTTGGGGATTTCACAGTGAGATTTTTTCAATTCCGTCCACGCAGTTGGGTAGAAAACTCGATTTTAGGGGGGATCTTCTTCGTGTTTTTCCAGAAAAACTCGTCTTGACCTCCGTTTCAAGCCTCAGTTCTGGGAAGATCAAAAAAAATGTAGCAGCAGCCAAGGGCTGCCACCAGCCATGTCTTTGGGCGCCGGTATGCACCCTGGTGGGCTCGCGCACGGGCGCCGTGTGCGCCATGGCCCCTCGTCGGGCCGCCGCGACGTCAATTCTTCTTTTGGGCTTTTCTCCTTCGTCCGGACTTCGATTCAAGTGAATTTTTTTTTAAACTTGACTAATTTTTCGCTGTCTTTCCAATGGTGTGCTCGGTTGCACCCGGTTCTTCCTGGATAATTAACAGTTTACCCTTTTTGCTTTAAATGCTCGTTTTTCTTCGTCCTGTCGTTTATCCTTCGTTCGGACTCCGAATCATGCGATTCTTGAGCCCATCTTGATTAGTTATTCGTTGTCCTTCTAGCGGTGTGCTTGGTGGCACCCAAATCTATAGTTTTCAAAAATGACTATTTTGCCCCTGGGGGCTTATTTGTCATATTTTCGATCTTTTGCTTCCGCATCAGTTCTTGTTGAGTTCCATGACCTCATAGAAGGTCACTTTGACTTCTTAGAGTCTTGTTTTCTGTTTTCGCTTCCACATTCGGATCCGTTATCGGATCATCCTTACGGTTCATCAGAGGACACGCTGGCCTAAAAACCAGGGTCGTCACATTAGGTGCAAAAATGCATCACATTTGAGCACTTATCACACCCCCAAACTTCGATATTGCTAGTCCCCAGCAATAAACTACAAAGAAAAGAAAGGAATGAACATTTATACAAATATGAACTAGAAAGCAACGAAATGATAGCGCCCCTTTCGTTGGGAACATGATTGCATTTAGCATATGCAATAAGCGTTTTAAACCCCTAGGTTACCCCTAGTAGACGAGTGAAGTCTCGTGAGGGGTTCTAGAAATGATACCCACAAACATTGAGCTCTTTCTCACTAAAGAGGCACCAATATACAAAACAAGCATTGGGAGAGAACTACCTCAAGTATGCAATTTTTTAACCATTTCCAATTAATCTCCCAAAATCTCAATACTAAGCAAACAAGTATGGTCCTCCACATAACAAGATATGATCATGCAAATTAAAACAACTCTAGAATCCTTTTTAAGTGAACCAACATCAAATATGTTGCTATCTAACCCAACTAAATAAATGATCACATCCGGCCTCAAACTAGCACATAAATCTAGTACCGATCATTAAGACAAAGAATAGACCTTTTATTAAAGCTTTATTCAACTAGGTGCGCTTATTCTTTTCACTCAATTTTTTATTTTTTATTTTTATTTTTATTATTATTATTATTATTTTTAACTAACCTAGAGGATCAAAGATGGAAGCATGGTGCAATGTGTTGATTTATTAAGCGTTCTAGCGATCCATGAGGTCGAGCGTTAGGTTACTAACTCCCAAACTAGACGGCTTTAGGGCATTAGGTTTTCAAACACCCCTAAGGACTTACAGGCTCAAATCAACTAGGCTATAAATCAAAACAACCTCCATCTAATCATTTCCCACTTCTCACCTTTTGGGAGAAGTTCTCACTTTTTTATTTTCGTTTCCAACAAAATTTATTATTTTATTTTTTTTTTAACCTAGAGTTTGGGACCTCCACCTTTCAGTATGAGAAATTCAGTACTTGATGAGGCTAGAATCCCGGCTACTTAGTGAAAATGGTTTGTTATCCACCTTTGTCAAGAATGAAAGCTTTTAATGCACTACTAGCTCAATTGGGATATAATCAAATCAATAATCAACAAAGCATGTACCCCACAAATGAATGCTAGTGTGCGCTTATGCTAATGTAGAATCCTAAAGTGAATCGCAAAGCAATCACAAAATTAGGATGATGTGGATAACAAATGCAAGCAAGATATCAATCTTTCAAAAAATTTACTTTTAAATGGTATCCACAAAGCATACAAGGAGTATTGGACTCTCAAGTCAAGCAATTTTTAGATTTTAAGTATCATGATCCTCAAAAGATCAAAATCATGGCTCAAGACTCTCAAATTATACCATATGCATAGAAACTAAGTGCGACATCTAAAATATGCTAACACACCCCCAAACCTCATCTATACATTATCCTCAATGTGCAAAGAAGCAACAGATAATGGAAAGAGTATACCAAATGGGTGAAGCAAAAGGGACCCGGCAACTGAAGCTTAGCTTTAGAAGGCACACCCCCAAACTTAAATTCTGAAAACCTGTTTGAAAATGGTCACACTAGTAATTGTCAAAGCATATGCATCAATGGTATAAATGAGAGGTGAAACTGAGAACTGGGCAAAACTCATTGCATTTGGCAATGTAAATCTCAGAATATCCAAAGCTGATATCAAAATCCCAAAAATCCATATATAGCAAATGAATACAAAACCATATATCCAAAACCAATATATAGCAACTGCAGTGCAAAAATAATATCCAATGTATCCAAAACCAGTACAAATATTAAGATAGTTCAAGAATATCTCAGCAATAGCAATGTATCAGAACAGATAATAAGTAGTAGAGAGAGAAAATGGTAGAATCAGGGAGTAGGATCTGGGGTCATCATGTCAGCAATGTGCTGCAGCATGTCAGACATCTCATGGCTGTGTCGAGTGAAAGAAATTGTAAGGTCAGTCCGCAATGCTCCAAACTCACGCCTCACCTCGGCTACATCTGCCCTCAAGTCATCGTGCCTCCTCAGTAGATCATCATGTATCCTCACCAGATCATCATGTCGCCTCCTGATATCCACGTGCCACCCGATTATATTAACTGTGAAGAAATGAAGTCTGTGTGCAGCTGAGTGACATCAGATCTGGAGCTAGAATCAGTACTGGCATATTGGGATCGAGTGTCAGTCTGTGCTAGAGGTTCTGTGGGAGGGACATGAAAGGGGTAAGCCTGTTGAGATGCAGTTGGTACATCTGGCTGTGAGGTAGAAGCTGAAGTGGTAGTGCAACACCTCTGTCTGGGAGGTGATCTATCGGTTGTATCCTTTGTAGCTACATCATACTTTGCTCTCTCCTGATCTTACTTTCTTTTCAAACTTGGTGTGCCCTTTGTTGTTAGTGACAACCAAAGCCCAAAGTGTGATAAAATGTGGCAAAGTATTTTTTTTTTTTTTTTTTTTTTTTGGGGTAAATGCCACTACCACTACTAACTACTAATGTAGTAAGAGTGAGTAGGGATCGTCCCAAGGGAAAGGCAACAATATTGGATTAGTAGGTCGAATGATCAAAAGATGGGTTTGATTAGATCAATTAAACTAATGGTTCAATTAAAATAATGTAATTAAGTGACAATCTAGAAATTAGAGAAAGTAATATGAGAGAGAGGTCTTGGGGCTTACAGTTCACCACTAAGCTTCACTTCACCAAACACTAGCAATTGTAAATTAATGGGGAAATTCAAGTTATAGAATGTGTGTGTGTGTCGCCAATTGAAAACTAAGCATGGATGGCAAATAAGCATAGATTGTCTAATCAATCTAATGAGTAGTACAAACTATCAAATGAGACCATTAACCATTCAATTAAACCACAATTAGTGCACACACAAAAATCTAGAGAATTATACTTCTTGCATCCATAAGTATGGAACATCAAACAACAAGAATGGATTATCCACCTATCTAAGAAATTAAAGCAATTACACTACAACTAAGATAATGACATGAAAATTAAGCTAATTAAACTAAGAATGTGGCACAATCCATCAAAAAATAAGTATGAACCATCAAATAAATCACAAGCGTAATCAATTAAGCACCATGCCTTGACCCACTAGATTAACAATATCAATATACATAGATATGCATCAATTTCATTAAATATAGAGAAAAATACAAGAACATTCATTCTAGTATACATAGACATATTGATAGAATTAAATGATCAATTGAAAGAATTAATCCATACAAATCATGTAAAAATCACATGATCTATATTTATTCATGGTTAAAACATCAATTACAACTAAAATCCCCAAAAATATACAAAAGCTTGGTTTAGGAAGCAAGCCTAAGGGATATCTCTAGCCCCAAGAGAATGATTTAGCCCTTCATTGTAGTGGCCATGGAACCCTCAAGGGTTAACTTGGAGGTTGGCATCATCATCTTCATCCTTACTCTTTTCCTAAAACCCTAGTTCTAGAGAGAAACTATTTCTATATTTGGTAAAATATCTCCTTGTGTAACCTCTACAAAAGTTGGTTCACTTAATCTATTACAAGCTTCTTTGAGTAGGTAACAAGTCAGAAATATTGCCTCTGATTGGTGAAAATTCGCAACTACAAAAAGAAGGTAGAGTACGGGTGTGATCGGGACTTCCTTCTATCGATCGAAGTTCCTCTGATGCAATTTTCTTGACTTCTTTCCAAATTTGCTCCTTAGCTCCAAAATTAAGCGAAATGGCTCTTGTTAGCCTGTTTGAACTTTATTGACCTAAAATAGGCTAAAACACAAATAAGTACTGAAACATGAAAGTAACATAGATGAATGGACTAAGATATCCTAGCTTAGGTGCTAAAATGCATCACATTTGAGCACTTATCACACCCTAAAACTTAGATATTGCTAGTCCCTAGCAATGAACTACAAAGAAAAGAAAGAAATGAACATCTAAGTAACTACGAACAAGAAAGCAATAAAAGAATAGTGCCACTTTCGTAGGGAACATGATTGCATTTAGCGTATGCAATAAGCCTTTTAAACCCCTAGGTTACCCCTAGTGGACAAGTGAAATCTCGTGAGGGTTTCCAGAAATGATACCCATAAATATTGAGCTCTTTCTCACTAAAGAGGCACTAATATATAAAACAAGCATTGGGAGAGAACTACCTCAAGTATGCAATTTTTCAACCATTTCCAAGCAATCTCCCAAAATCTCAACACCAAGCAAGCAATTATGGTCCTCCACACATCAAGACAATGATCATGCAAATTAAAACAACTCTAGAATCCTTTTTAAGTGAACCGGTATCAAATATGTTGCTATCTAAGCAAACTAAAGAAATGATCACATTCAGCGTCCAACTAGCACACAAATCTAGTACCGATCATCAAGACAAAGAATGGACCTTTTATAAAATCTTTATTCAACTAGGTGCGCTTATTCTTTTCACTCGATTTTTTTTTATTTTTTTTATTTTTAACTAACCTAGAGGATCAAAGATGGAAGCTTGGTGCAATGTGTTGATCTATTAAGCTTTTTAATGATCCATGAGTTCAAGCATTAAGTCAATGACACCCAAACCGGATGGCCTTAGGGCATTAGTTGTTTAAATACCCTTAAGAACTTACAAACTCAAATCAACTAGGCTACAAATCAAAACAATCTCTATCTAATCATTTCCCACTTCTCACTTTTTTGGAGAAGTCCTCACTTTTTTTTTGCTTTTGCAAACATTTTTTTTTTTTTTTTTTTTTCATGTTTTTAACCTAGACTTTGGGCACTCCACCTTTTGGCATGAGAAATTATGCGCTTGATAAGGCTATAATCCTGGCTACTTAGTGAAAAGGGTTTGTTATCCCCCTTTGTCAAGAATGAAAGCTTTCAATGCACTACTAGCCCAATTGGGATATAATCAAATCAATAGTCAACAAAGCATGTACCCCATAAAAGAATGCTAGTGTGCGCCTGTGCTAGTGTAAAATCTTAGAGTGAATCTCAAAATAATCACAAAATCAGGATGATATGGACCAAAAATGCAAGCGATATATTAATCTTTCAAAAAAATTACTCTTAAATGGCATCCACAAAGTGTACAAGGAGTATTGGACTCTCAAGTCAAGTAATTTTTTAAATTCTAAGTATCATGGTCCTCAAAAGATCAAAATCATGACTCATGACTCTCAAATCATACCACATGCATAGAACTAAGTGCGACATGTAAAATATACTAACACACCCCCAAACTTAATCTATGCATTGTCCTTAATGTGCAAAGAAGCAACAGATAATGAAAAAATTATACAAAATGGGTGCAAGCAAAAGGGACCTGGCAATGGAAGCTTATCTTTGGAATGCTCACCACCAAACTTAGATTCTGAAAACTTGTCTGAAAATGGTCACACTAGTAATTGTCAAAGCATATGCATCAATGATATAAATGAGAGGTGAAACTGAGAACTAGGTGCATCTAGCAATGTAAAGTTCAGAATATCCAAAACTGATATCAAAATTCCAAAAATCCGTATATAGCAATTAAATCCAAAACCATAATCCAAAAAACAATGTATACCAAGAGGCTCGGTAGGAGGGATATAAGAGGGGTGAGTGTGTTGAGATATAGTAGGTACATCTAGCTGTGAGGTAGAAGCTGAAGTGGTAGTGCGTAGCCTCTGTCTTGGAGGTGATCTATCGGTTGTATCCTCTACAGTTGCATCCTCCTCTGCTCTCTCCTGATCATGCTTTCTTTTCATATCCCTGTTCTTGAGGTAAGAATTGTAGGTATTTGTCCACTTGGCTTGATCATAAGCCCTCCTAGCTCTCTGTGCATCATCTTCTAGAATCTCATCTGGGTCAAACTGATAACCCTGATTAAGTAGCAGTTGAGTAATCAGATGGCCATAAAGTAAAGGCTAAGTTGCAGCTCTAGAATTATGTGTATGAATCAGATTCTTCCAGAACTTATGCATGAGCGCCTTCATAAGTGCAGGAACAGAAATCCAATAGCCTTAGCTCAAATTGTATAGAGCCTAAAAAATCCCCTCTCCGCTATGTACCATGGCCTGATGGAAAGGCATTAGGGTGCAGCACGAAATCAATAAACTAATATTAGGGATCATTGTCAACCCGGTCTGCAAATGTGTTGCCCTCATAGGCAGCATGTGGAGATAGAGTCGCTACCATGGTCATCTCAGAGGGATGAGATGGAGCACTAGGATATAATGGATCCCAAGAATCCTCAATCAATGGAGATCAATGGGGGCATCGGCAGGCAACAACTATGGTCGGGAGGGAAATGTCGATCTCCTGGCCATCTATAGTGGTATGCAATAGTAGTCTACCATCCTCATCCATCCAGAAGTGCTGGTAGAACAATGCAACCACTCGGGGATAGACAATAGTGTCTGCTGGTGTCATGATGGCATCAATGCCCCTATGAATAAGCTCATCATAGGACCACTTGGTCTAGTCCAAATGGGAAAATAGATCACAATCGAATCTATACTCGAGCTCCAGCTTATACGTAGAGTAAGAGATAAAAAGTACCTCTCGGACAATAGGATGCTGGCTCTCTATAGAAGATAGCTTTGAATGAACTGCTATAGAAGCTGAAGATGAAAACGAAGAAGACTCTACCTTTGGAGATGGAGAAGGCTGTGGAGCTCTATGTACTCGCTTTCTAGCAAGAGTCTTTTTTCTGCACTGCATCTGCAAAAGCAACAAGAATAAATCAGTGCACAGGTAGATAATAAGGTAATCAACTGATAAGAAAACACAAAGCATGTTTGAATTAAGTAGAAACAGAGAATAGACAAATAGGATCATGCTTGTGCAAGAAATAATTAAGAAAGCTTCACAATTATCATTCATATGTCTGAGCTAACAGAATAGGTCAAAGCACAATAGCAATCTCAAGACAATGCAGCGATAGCATAGAGGGTAGAAAAGTCACATTTGGAAAATTTTTAGTAACAATATGATCAACAGGGTAAGCATATGCTGTGATGTGCATAAATGATGCAATGTGCATTCATAAACCTAAAACTCAAGTAGATTCTGTAATGACATGACAAATAGACCCTAGGATGACATCGTATCAATTCCTAAGCAAGAATGTCTACAAGTTCAACAATTAAAATTAAATGGAGCAAGTAAGATGACATGGAGCACATAATCATGGCAAATGTCAACCTAGGACTTAAAAAGCATGCATATCATGTAATAAAGACTAACTGGAATGCACGGTTGCAAAATAGTTCAATCCAAGGCATGTTATGACAAACAAATTTGAGAAAGAATCTTGGACATGGTATGCAATTAGATGGCATATATTTGAATGATGCACATTTATCAACAAACTCCAAACAAAGAAATATCCCGTACTCCAATGCAACAAAATCAACATCCTATGATCACTTATGGCTCGTGACCCTCTCTAAGCAATAGATAAGCAGAAAAATGATCGCTTATCGCTCGTGACCCCCTTTAAAGCTTAAATGAAGCAAATAATGGTCAAAAACTGAGAATATAAGAAGCTTACCATTATGGAATCAAAATTAGGACCGGAAAGAACCTAGTCATCAGCCTTTAATTGGCTCTCAAGAATGGATCACAAGTGTAAAATGTAACGACCCAATCATTTACCTCCCTTTCTATTTTCCTGAAATTTTACGAATGAATTTTTTTCGTTTAATTTTCCTTTCTGAACTCTGTTTCTTGTCACTTAGTCTCATCTCGAGTGCTTGGAAATGATTTCTGAGACTCTTTTTTGTGGATTGACAACTTCCTTTGAGGACCAAGTCATTTCTGCATTTTTACTTTTTGGACACTATGCGCTATTTCTTCCTTTTCCCTATTCTATCTTATCTCTGTTTGTCACTTGTTTGGCAAAACCTCACTTTTCGTGCTCGGAGTTAGTTTTTGACTTCATGTACCTTCATCTTCAGTGGTTTTCTCGAAATACGTATCTTTACTTTTACAAGAAAGTACTATGGTTGCTCCCGATGTCCATAGGGGCATAGATGTACAATTCTTCAGAAACTTTTTCTTTTCTTATGATGTTTTTCATAAATATATTTTGAAGATATTTTATTTCAGGGATATCTAAGAAAATATCTTTTGGAAGATATTTTCATTCTGGGGTAGTTTCGCAGTTAACCCTTTTTGTAGGGGCCATTATGCAATTAACAAAAGTTATTGCAAAATACCTCGTTTGGAGCTTGGATCCTCATACGGGATTCATTTTCACATTTTGTCAACTCATGGACTCTTGAAATTCTATTCTGGTCATTTTTCTCCAGTTTCAGAGTTTCTGGACCTAGTTGCTGTCGAACTTGTTCAAGGCATAACTCTCTGCTCAGAACTTAGTTTTCGATGCTGTTTCTTCTGTTTTTCATATTTTCTCATTTTAAATCTTTTTCATTCACGGAGTTTTTCTGTTTGACCACGTTTGCTCAAAATCCACTTTTCCGGACCTGGCGGGGCCCTTTCGGGGTAGTTTTTGAGACTTACTATAAATAGGATGCCCTAAAGTGAAAAATCAAATTTTCAATCATCTTCTCCACCTCTTGGCCAGCAGCCATGGGTGCTCCTTGGCTACCACCCTTTCTCCTTCTCCTCCACTTGATTTCCTTGGTAGAAATCCTTCGACCTTTACATTTATTGTTCCCCTCGACGTGTTCTATCATTCCCCCTTATTAGAATTCATTTCTGACCATTTCTTGAGTTTGGGGTTGAGGTCAAGTTATGATTTTCATGGGACTTCCTTCGGATTCATGTTGTCCCCGACATAACCCTTCGATTTCGGCAGATTCGGGACATTTTTTTTTTTCAGTGGGGATTTGAGGTCTTCATCTCAAATTGAGGTAGGGGGTGTTTTAGGCTATATTCTTGCTATCTTGTATGCTATTAATGTTTATACAACTCATATGCTCACTTTTGGTTCAAGATTTAGAAATTGATTTAAATGTGATTTAAATTCTACTTAATTGTACCATGCTTGTTTTTCAATTTTGACTTGATATATGGCATGGCCATGACTTAGACCTTATTATATATTAATTTGGGATCATTTAAATAACCTTTGAAATCTAGAGATTTAGTTAATTTTAAATTAATTAAATTATATATGATGATATCTTGCTCACTTTGTGAAATTGATGTGATATTTGCAATCATCATGAAATGGACATTCACATATATTATTTTGAGAATTTTTGGACAACTTTGATTTCTAAAGAAATTAATTAATTAGCTTAATTAATTTTTACTTAGTATTCTAATGAATTAAACTTGTATTTCATGGGGCTTTTGCATAATTATCATGTATCATGACTTGTTGCAACTTAGCTCCATTAATGTGGTTAATAAACTTGCACCTTTACATTAGAATGATTTAATTGTTCAAGAGTTGTTAAACTAATAATTAAATCATTAATTTTATAATTGAGGTATATTCACATGAATGGATTCCTTGTGTTTTAAATTTTAGTTTGTAGTTTATATAGATGCACTTGATGATTTCTTGACATTTCACATGCCATCATAATTGAGAATCTAGGGCATGACTTGTATGTTCCAAAATCTTGGTTGTGCATGGAATGTGGTTTAATGCATTTCTTGTATCTTGATACTATCTTGACTTGCACAACTTGTTGATTTTGGAACTTGGGATATCAATCAAGAATTGACATGGCTAAGACTTGGTTCTAGTATGGGGGAATGTCCCTCTATAACTATAGTGCGCACTAGGGGAAAGGTACCCATGGGTTAGTAGCCCTAAAGTGATCTCAAGAGTACGGTTTTAATCCGGGCGATATCCAAGTTTCCACATTCGTTGATTTCACTCTTTAAATTTCAAGTTGTTATTCCTTGAAGATTTAAACTTGTCGTGTATGTGAAATGCACCAATCTTGTTCACTTGCATAGATATTATGCCTTGTTCTTGATTCATGTATAACTCTTTTCGTGTTTCATGCAACGTCCCATTCTTGTTCACTTGCATAGATATTATGCCTTATTCTTTATTCCATGTATGACTCTTTTCGTGTTTCATGTAACGTCCTATTCTTGTTCACTTGCATAGATATTATGCCTTGTTCTTGATTCCATGTATCCCATTCTTGTTCACTTGCATAGATATTATGCCTTGTTCTTGATCTTATGTATACGTTAGGTAGCATGAGCCATTTCACTTGATGATTTGTTTTATAAACGTATATATATCATGATTCTTGTTGCTTAGACTCTAAGGTAGCTTAGGATGCTCCCTCAGTCTCACTTTGACATAGACGTTAGGTAATATGAGCCATTTCACTAGATTATTCCAACCATGATTCGTTTCATATACGTATTTATATAGATGCACTTGATGATTTCTTGACATTTCACATGCCATCTAGTTGAGAATCTAGGGCATGACTTGTATGCTCCAAAATCTTGGTTGTGCATGGAATGTGGTTTAATGCATTTCTTGTATCTTGATACTATCTTGACTTGCACAACTTGTTGATTTTGGAACTTGGGATATCAATCAAGAATTGACATGGCTAGGACTTGGTTCTAGTATAGGGGAAAGTCCCTCTACAACTATAGTGCGCATAAGGGGAAAGGTACCCATGGGTTAGTAGCCCTAAAGTGATCTCAAGAGTACGGTTTTAATCCGGGCAATATCCAAGTTTCCACATTGGTTGATTTCACTCTTTAAATTTCAAGTTGCTATTCCCTGAAGATTTAAACTTGTCGTGTACGTGAAATGCACCAATCTTGTTCACTTACATAGATATTATGCCTTGTTCTTGATTCCATGTATGATTCTTTTCGTGTTTCATGTAATGTCCCATTTTTGTTCACTTGCATAGATATTATGCCTTGTTCTTGATTCCATGTATGACTCTTTTCGTGTTTCATGTAACGTCTCATTCTTGTTCACTTGCATAGATAGTATGCCTTGTTCTTGATTCCATGTATGACTCTTTTCTTGTTTCATGTAAAGTCCCATTCTTGTTTAGTTGCATAGATATTATGCCTTATTCTTGATTTCATGTATGACTCTTTTTGTGTTTCATGGAATGTCCCATCCTTGTTAATTGCATAGACATTATGCCTTGTTCTTGATCCGTGTTTAACTTGCATAGATATTATGCCTTATACTTGAATCCGTGTTTAACTTGCATAGATATTATGTCTTGTTCTTGAATTTGTGTTTAACTTGCATAGACATTATGCCTTATTCTTGAATTCTTATATAACTCTTATCGTGTTACTCAGAATGTACTAAACTTGTTAATTGCATAGATATTGTGCCATGTTCTTGATTTCGTGTATTATCCCTATCGTGTTAATTGGTATATTCCAATCCTGTAAATTGCATTGCTTTATGTGATCCATGTATTCTAGTATCTTCTTGTCGTGTTGTATGGATTATTCCAAATCTTGCTTAATTGTATTGAAAATGCAATTCATGTTAATCTATGTTTAAGCATTCTTCTTGTCGTGTTCTTTGGATTATTCCAACCATGATTCGTTTCATATATGTATGTATATCATGATTCTTGTTGCTTAGACTCTAAGATAGCTTAGAATGCTCCCTGAGTCTCACTTTAAAATGTTAGGTCAATGCATGCTCATTTCCTACGAGTAGCTTTATGTTGCTCACCACAAAGTTACTGGGGCATATTTCAGGTACGAAGACATTGCTCGTGATGCTTAGCATTCCTTGGATGTTGTGTAGCTTTCAAGTTTCCATTTTATGCAAATGTTAGTATGAAATGTCATTTTTTAGCTTTACATGTAAAACTTGTATTCTTTGATTCCATGTATGTAATGTGTACTTAAGTACACTCTTTACAATGTATTTGACATGTATGAGATGAGGCCGGAGGCCAATGACCATTATATTGTATTCTATGTACTTTTTAACTTCATGAAATATTATGAAAATCTTGAAAAATTGCAAGTCATTGCTTCACCATGGTTGCATCGGGTGTGGGAATTTCATTCTCATTATTTCATAGGGTCTTATTAATCTTGTATGAAGTGTGGCCAAGGGCCAAACGGTCATTTGACTCCATTTTATATTTTTGGATTCCATGTTTTCCATTCTAAGTCCATTTTTGCCTTTTCGACCGTTGGGGGGTCGGATTTTGCATCGGCAGTATTTTTAAGCCATGGACCATTGTAGTGCATTTAAATAGGTAAGTTACGTTTGTGTGCATGGTCGTTTCCAGGCAAAACCTTATCGTTTGTGTTTTGAGCCTTCTACGGACTCATTTTGCACTTTTGTTGCATATTCTGATCTAGGGGCATTCTAGACTTTTTACTGTGGTTTTATTTTCTTCTTTCAACATGGTTGAATATAAAACATGATTTTAGGGGGGGGGGGGGTTTCTTTTTCATGTTTTTCCAGAAAATGTCGTCTTAGTATCGGAAATCGCTTATGAAGTTCAGCTCTCAGTTTTTCAATTTAGCAGCTTTTTGGACCTCCATGACCAGATTTCATGGAGGGGCATTTTAGGCATTTTACATTGCATTTTTTTTGAATTCTCTCTTAATTCACATAGAAAACTCGATTTTGAGGGGGGTTTCTTCTTTGTGTTTTTCCAGGAAATGTCATCTAGGCCCTCAAAAATCCACTTTTTCCCGAAAAAAACCCCTATTGCCAGGTTTTTGGGTTGCACCTTACTGCCCTCTTCACATCTAACCGGTTAGAAGAGGTTATCTAAACGGTTAGATGACTTGGGACAGTGTCTTGGTCGTGATTTTTGGCCTCCTAACCGGTTAGATAGGTCTCCTAACCGATTAGATGTTCTTGGGTTAGCTCATTTTGACCTTTTTGCCTATGTTTCTTTCGTGAGCCATATCTTCTTCGTTCGGACTCCAAATCATGCGATTCTTAAGTCAATCTTACTTAATTTTTTGTTGTCTTTCTAATGATATGGTCAGTAGAATCCACTTTCATGTTGGAAATGATCATTTTACCTCTAGGTTCATTCTTGTCCGTTTTTGAAATGTTGCTTCCACATTTGTTTTCTTTGGGTTTCGTGACCTCATTGAGGTTCACATTTGTGTCTTAGGGACGTATCGGGTCGTTACAAGTGGTATCAGAGCTCCTAGGTTCAAAAACCTTAGGACGACTGGTTTTGGGTGCATATCATGCTTTTGTTGCCATACTCTATGTGTTTATATGCTTTATGATAACATGTTTTGGTTGATAACATGTTTATGTGCTTACGTGCTACATATTGTATGCCGTTCGTTTAGCATTGTTTTATTCTAATGTAAAGAGTATGACATGTGACGTATGCTAGATTAGAATTGTATATGCATAATTATGTTGCATATTTGGCATGACATGGGATTAGTCATTGAGGCATGAGTTAAGATTGATGGTGATTGTAGTCACAGTTTCATGGTAGTATAGGTTATTGTTAACCTAGCAGTGGTTCGAGGTAGGTGGTGAGTCATCTTTTGTTTAGGCTCTCGTGAAGTGAGTCATTTAGTGTTGCCATAGTGATGGATTTGTTGGTTTTGAGCCATTATGAGGTTATGGACCTCTTAGGATCCTTGATTGTTCATGATGATTCCTCTGGAACTTGCATTTTTTGTGGGCGGGTACGTTGTGGGTGGGTGCATGGCACTGTCATGCTACCATACTGGCATGCTACATGTGCAGTTCGGATGGAATCAATGTCGATTTTGTTTTGATAGGCGTTATCCTTTTGATCGATGATGATGGTGTTTGTTTTGGGGATCAGTCGTAGTGATTGATTTGGTTGTTGTTGGCATGGCTATAGTTGCCATTTTCTTTAGAGTTCTCCTTGAGTGATGACGCTTTTGGGATCAAGTCGATTGATTGATGTTTCGGGTGGAGAAAGCATTGCATTGTTAGCGTCACTTATAGTGTCACCTCTAGATTTGGAGTTAGATTGTTAGAGTCTTACCATTGTGGTAAGGGCTCACATTTGTTTTGAGACAGGTTGATGTCGCATTGGTTTTTGGAGATAGTTTATGGCTAGGACTGGTCCTTCCTTTTGCTTAGACACTCTAGGACATGATGTCCATAAGGTTCATTGTTGCATCATTTTGTCTTTTATAGTTTCATTTACTACCATGTTAGTAGTTTGATTTACGATATTGTGATGCATGAGTAGGTGGAGGTCTATCCACATTTGCCTTTTTGACGTATGGCATTAACATGCCTTTCTTATATGCTTAGAGATGCCATGTTGTTACTACACTTTAGTGACATGATTTTGTGCTTACGTGGAGACGTGCTGCATGTACCCTTGATTTTTATCTGTGTGAGTAGATTTTCCTTCTGGTAGTTGCATTATTTTTCATATGCATGACTTCCTGGTTTGGTTTCCCTTTTTGTTCTCCTCAGTCGCACGTAGTGTGTATGGGGGTTTTTGTAAGGGTTTCGTTATGAGATTCCTTATAGAGGAATTCTCCTCATTTCTTGGTTCGAGTAAGGGACTTCACAAGGAGTGAGTCTCTTCTCTTCGTTGCGTTGTGCACAGTTTTGGGAGTTGGTTGGTCCATGAGGATCACCATTGTTGTTTTGAGTCCTTGGTGAGGATTTGATGGGTTTTGGTCGACTTACTTCCATGTAGAGGGTGAAGTCTTTGACCTTGTTGTCTTTCATTTCAGAGATGGAGTCGTGGTGCTGTCCTTTTTAGGACTGGTGGTTTCCTTTCTCTCATGTTTTCCCTTAGGGAGTTTCTGCCGTGGTTGTTGACGGAGTTGAGGTGCTCAGAGTGAGTTGATTGGTGTAAGATCATTTTACAGGGACTTATGTCCATATCATTGAGGATTTGTTTAATTCGTGAGGTGAGCTCGATGCTCTTTTGAGAATGTCTTTTGAAGACTTGTTTTAGTTTTGGAGACCTTGATGTGGTTGACTCTTAGGAGGAGTTTTGGAGGATCGCTGTTGGATATGACTTGTTGTGGAGTTTCTCGTCCTAGTTATAACTAGGCATGGTTTTGAGGAATCGTAGTTCTAGTGGTTGTTTATGGATCGATAGAAATTGAGGAATTTTGATTTAGCTTGGTGTTGCCAAGCTTGGTTTTGAGAGATTCATCTTGTGACCTTAGTTGTTGGCATTTTGATGTGTGTGCCAATTGGTGGATTTGTATTTTGAGGATTTAGTTATCCGTGATAGGGATGTGGATCTGATGTTTGATTACGGTGTAGTTTTGTAGTTGATCTGTTTCAGGGAGATGTGAAGGACTTTCGATGAAATGTCTTATTGTGAGGTTCGTTTTGATTTCTGTAGGCGTTGATTTGCTTGTCAGGTTTTGGATTCCTGATTAATGTTGTTAATAGGGGTATTTTGAGACATTGGAGATGTTGGTTTTGTTGTATTGAGGGTTTAAGGCCTTAAGCATAGCGGTACCTATGGCATTATTGTCAGAGTTTTGGGATTGGCTAGGATGGTTTGGCCAGACATCTTTGAACCATATCTCAACTCTCATACAATGTTGGTCTCCATAGTGCTTTTGACAATGATTATTTTTGACATTGATGTCATTTGTATCGAGAGGTTTCTTGGGTAGACCTAGTGGGGGGCAGGTTATGAATTAGTGCCTTATACTACCATGCTACTGTACAAAGTTGTGTGTTGTGGGCGAGTACTAGTTGCCGTCAATGCTACCTTACTGACGAGTAAGTGTGGGCGGGCACTAGGCACTGTCATTGCTACCATATATTTGATTACGTCGTGGGCGGATTCTGGTCGCTATTCGTACTACCGCATCGTCTTGTTCGGTACCCTGATATGATACGTGGTTATCTTAGAGATCTTTTGGTGGTCGTTGTTGGATCGGTATGATGGTTCATCTAGAAGGATGTTTACGGTTGTTGTCTTCCATTCCTTTGTCTCACCTTAGGTTCTATGTGTGAGTTTCGACTTGTTGGGTGGCCATTTAGTCACTTTCCTTTTGAGAGGTTGTCCTGTCATTAGCACGTGGGTGCGAATGACATTGGTTTATGCGTTGTCTTTCAGCTTTGAGATTGCTTTTTTATCGCATTGTGTGGGATACTCGGAGATGTACTCCGTAGTTATCCTGGTTTCGCTTTTTTGTTTTGCTTGGGGCTGGATTTCGGGGACGAAATCCCTTTAAGGTGGGAAGGCTGTAATGACCCGGATTTTTACAGATATTTTTTTTCCGTTGTCTTTCCTTTCTGACTTCAGTTCCTCTTCGCCTAGTGTCGTCTCGAGTGCGTTGGAGTGATTTTCGAGACTCTTTTCTGTGGATTGACAACTTCTTTTGAGGACCGAGTCGTTTCCACATTTTTCGTTTTTTGACACTATTCACTTTTCGTCCTTTTCCCTATTTTTTCTTTTCCCTGTTTGTCACTTTGTTGGCATAACCTCACTTCTTGTGTTCGGAGTTGGTTTTTGACTTCACATATCTTCATTTTAAGTGGTTTCCATGAAATACGTATCTTTACTTTTGTAAGAAACTACTCTGGTTGCTCCCGGTGTCCATAGGGGCATGGATGCATAGTTTTTTGGAATTAGTTTCTTTTAATGGGGTGTTTTTCGTAAATATCATTTGAAGGTATTTTATTTCAAGGGTTTTTAAGAAAATATTTTTGGAAGATATTTTCATTATGGGCCAGTTGTGTAGTTTTCACTTTTTGGAGGGGCCATTGTGCAATTAATGAAAGTTATTGCTAAATGCCTTATTTTGGGCCTGGATCCTCGTACATGATTCATTTTCACATTTCTTTGAGTTGTGTACTCTTGGAATTTCCTCCTGGTCGATGTTTTCCTATTTCAGGGTTTCTGGCCCCAATTTGCGCCAAGCTTGTTTTGGGCATAACTTTTTGCTCGGGACTCGATTTTCAACGCCATTTCTTTAGTTATTTATATTTTCTCATTTTAAATCTTTTTTGTTCACAGAGTTTTGCCATTTGAGTGCGTTTGCTCAAATTTTAATTTTACGGACCCATCGGGGCTCGTTCGGGGCATTTTTTGAGATTTCTATAAAAGGGGGGTGAGATATTTATTTTTTCATCTTCCCTACTCTCTTGCATGACCTGAAGCTTCTATGGCAGCCCAAGGGAGGCTGCCACCTTCTCTCTCATCTTTTGAACTTCATTCCTTTGTCAGAACATAGTAAGGCTTTTGCATTTTGTGTTCGTGTTGACTACGCGCTTCTTTCACCCTTATTAGAACCCATTTCTAGCCAAATTTTGAGTTTGCTTTTGAGGTCAAATTGTGATTTTGATGGGGCTTTCATGGGGGTTATGTTCACGGCATTGTCTCCGACAAAACCTAGTAGTTTCGTCGGATTCAGAGCTGTTCCATTTTGATGGCTTTTGAGATTTTCATCTCAAATTGAGGTAGGAAATGTTTTAAGATTTTATATGTGTTGTATTGAGTGTTTCTTATGATTATACAACTTATATGTATGCCTTGTATCAAATTTAGAAACTTAGTAATTTTTATTTCTTTGTATAAGATTTAAAATTCATGATGATATATAACTTTGATTTAAATTGTGGCACACTAGAAAATCATGTTTTAATATGTTTGTTAACATATATTAAATTGGTATTGATTGAATAAAAATTGCATATTTTATTTAATATTTATCTTTTGTGAAAGATTGAATCCCATGGCCTTACCTTGCATGAAATTGACTTGTGATATGCTTTTAAATTATGTCTTGGCATGTTGTTTAACATACTTTTATTTGAGAGCATTTGGACAAGTATGAAAATCTAGAGATTTTAATTAAAATGATTAATTAAAATCTAATTAAGGGTTCCATTGGCCTAATTAAGTGTTTAACTTGATATTTGTGATAACTATGACTTATGTTCATGCATATGTTAATTTGGAACCATTTGATGTTGTTTTAGAAGTTAGGGATTTGATTATCATGATTTAATTAAATTCCACTTTATTGTTCTTATGGCTTAATCGAGTTTTGATGTGGTGTATGTAATGACCATGCTATATGGTTTATCATGTATTAATTGGAGGCTATTTGATTGAGATTTGAAACCTAGGGAATTTAATTAGTTTATTGATTAAATTTTGTTTCTAGTGTATTATTGATTAACTCATGTATTTGACATTGATAGTATGTTTAAAGCATGACTTTTGACTTATAATGAATTTATGAGTTTATGTTTTCAATATTGAGTTATATTGTTATAGCGTGTAACGAATCACACTCTGGAGATTCGACATTGTCATCCTATAGTAGTTGTGGATTTAGAGCATGTATTGTGTGGTTATAATCTACTTGTGCATGGAAGCTGACTTCGTGCATTATATAAATTATGTATAAGTTGTGAACTTATTTGGCTTATTTTGAAATTACTTGGGACATTATTTTGTCAGATGGCTAGAGTTTGGCTCTAGTACGGGGACGTGAGTCCTCTAAGTCAAAAGTTCGCTCGTTGGGTAAGCTGCTTGGGGGTTAGTAGTTCCAAATTAGCCCTAAGGAGTTCGCACGTTGGGTAAGCTGCCTAGGGGTTAGTAGCTCCAAATTTGCCTTGTCTCGGTGGAAATCTGAGCTTTGATGTCCAGGTCTTCCACTATTTGTTTTCGCATTCAATTCCAAGTTGACAATCATGTTTAATTGTGACTTGTGATTTTGGCTATTAGCGATTTGATGTTGTTAAGTACATCTATACTAAATTGTTATATTTAGTTGTTTTCACACTTTTAGATTTTAAGTTGATTACCTTAAGAATCTATGTCTTGACGTGTGGTATTACAAATTCTAATTGTACTAAATTGTTATATTTAGCTGTTTTCGTAATTGTAGATTTCAAGTTGGTAACTTTGAGAATCTATATCTAGTTGCTTGTATAGCATGTTTCTATGTTGGTTAAATTGCATAGATGTTGTGATTTATGATTTATTATTCAAATGTGACTTAGGAATGATCCTACAGATTCGTTTGGAACATAGACATTAGGTGGCATGATCCACTTTGGTTGTTCTAGCATTTTAGATTTCAAGTTGATAACCTTGGGAATCTACATCTTGTTGCTTTGTGTAAGCATGCTACTATGTTGTTGGAATTACATGAATGATATGATTATGCTAGAAATGATCTAGGGTAGCTTACGATGCTCCCTGGGTCTCATCTTGACATAGACTTTAGGTGGCATGAGCCCCTTTAACATGTTTCACCTTAAGTTAATGAAATTGTAAAACATAGGTCGATGCATGCTCATTTCCTACGAATAGCTTTATGTTACTCACCCCTACGATACTGGGGCATATTTCAGGTACAGGATACAAGATTGGAGATTGCAATTGCTTGGGAGATTTGCTGAGTTGAGCTTCTTTAGAAGCATTTTTGTTCACATGCAAGTGTTAGCATGTTCATGATTTGTCTATGAAATGTAATTTTTCTAACTTAGAGGTTTAACATGTCAAATGTTGTAAATGAATTGTAATAAGACCTTAGGCCATTGTAGCATGTTTAAAATGTTATTTTACACTTGCGTGTATGTTCACCTCATTATTTAATAACATATAAATCATTTTGGTCATGCAATGGGGGATTCATTTGAGACTTGGAAGTTTTTCTCCATTTTTGGTGCATAGCAGGTTCATTCTCAGCATTTCAACCTATTTCGGTCGACCGGTGGGTTGTTTCGGTCGACCGAACCTCCTTGAATTTCATTTGAACAGTAAAATTCCAATTCCAGTAGCCATTTTCACTATTTGAGGTTATTTTGGTCGACCGGTTCTCTATTTCGGTCGACCGATTTGAGGGTTCATTTCCTTCTTCTTTTTGGTTCATTTCGGTAGACCGATCTCCATTTCGGTCGACCAAAATGGAGCTGCCTTGTAGGTTTTGTTTGGTTGGTTGATTCTTCGGGCCTTTATCGTTTCATTTGTTCCTACAAGCTTTTGTTAATCTTGTTTAAGCCATTTGATGGTGCACTTAGTCTAGTTTGAACTAGATTATGTTTCCTTTGGTTGTCATCGGTGCCATAGGGTATCATTTGACCTTTCATTCTAGTTTTTGCTTCTGCATTTTGGATCCGTTATCGGGTTAACTTTTGGTTCATCACTGATGCACCGGGTTGAAAAACTCTGGTCGTTACATAGATTAAGCGCACTCTTCTCATAAATTACTACTAGTTTATAATGAGCACCCACTTCTTTGCTATTACCACTAGCTTAAAGTTAAGTTTGCTCAGTTATCAATTCTAGTAGCTCTTAATTTTAGTACACACTTATCTAAGTAGTTTACCTTGGTAGTAAAGTAATTTGTTTTGAAGAATTTTCTTCAAAAATTACTACTTTACAAGTAATATTATTCACTCCTACATGAGCAGATATGATGTATAGCTCAAATAACTTATGGCTAAAATGGCAACTCATCACCCTCGTGTTTTTTACTACCAAGTAAAGAGTGTGAACCAACTAACAGATTTTCATCTTCCTCTTAGGTTCTGTGTACCTCTTTAATCATTTTAACTTATGACTAAGCTAACTAGTTTGCAACTCAATAATATTTTAGCTTTCAGCTAAATTGTACATTATAGTTAACTAGCTTGATTTAGCTTGTCTCAGTGTAATTACTTACTGTATCCATAACATTTTCCATTAACACTTTAAAGTTATCGAAAAATCTTATCTTATTCAGCCCATTCATAGCTATACGTGTCTTTAAACACTAGTATAGATCTTTTTCCCTTGACTATCGAGAGAATTGGCATAGCTAGACTAGTCAATTTTTGTCTGTTATATTAAATACACAAACCAGTCATGAACTCATACAAAATTAATAATATCACACATTAAATTAACTATATTGTAAAATTAAATTACTATGCACATTAAGTAATATTATAATCTCAATTAAAAGTAAGTACTTATATAAATAATATTGAACTCACATATATAATATTATACCATATGATTAATTATATCACATAACTAATCTAAGAAATAATAATATTCACGAGAAGACTTTGCTTTCTCAAAGCTTTGTGCCTCATTCTCCAATAAACATGCTAGAAAATCAGGACCAAAAGATGTAGACGTTCTAACCCACAAGAAAATGATATGCACTAATGTTATGAGCATAACATATCAAACGTTTTATGTAATGATCCACTCCACCACATAGTATGATATTATCCGCTTTAGGATCGAGCTCGCACGACTTTGTTATTGGGCTTTATCTCAAAAGGCCTCATACCAATTGGAGATAACACCACTACCATGACTTTGTTATTGGGTTTTATCTCAAAAGGCCTCATACCAATTGGAGATAACACCAATACATAAAATCACTTTACCTTTCCCTTATGTAGGTGGTGTGGGACTGCTCACCTGTAGCTTGCTTAGTATGGTAGCATGTCAGTGCCTCTTGCACTCGCTCACGAAACACCCACTCACAAGGTCACCACATTATAAGTCCCACTTTAACTTTCTTAGGAGTAGGAACTGCAAACTTAGTTAGACACCCCCACACTTCTAGAATTTATAGGAAGGTTTTTCGACCTTTTCATAAGTCATATGATGTCACATTAGTTTCTTTTGAGGTATTTTATTGATAACATAATTTGTGGAAAACAAAACTTCCCCTCACAAATTCTGAGTTAAACCAGAACTTGTCAATATAGCATTCATCATTTCTTCGTAAATGATACCTTGTTCAGAATAAATATCAGCAAATGATGATTCGTATTCACAAACTCTATCATTTTTTAACACCTTGTCAAGTTGATTCTCAACCTCATTTTTGTAATGTTTAAACATTTCTAAGGCTTTATCTTTGCTTCGTAACAGATATAGATAACATCATCTTATGCAATCATTGATAAAAAGAATGAAATACCTTTTTCTATCTCTAGTTGGCACATGTTTAAGTTAATGTAATATACTTTATAATATCATATTACAAAATTAAAATAATTCAACCAATATTGAATTATATAAATAATTTAACATTCTACTTATATAACATGCTTCAATTTCATATAATATTGAACACATCAATATTTAGCATATTATCATACAATAATATATATAACAATATTTTATTATATCTCAATTATTAGTATAATTTCTACTTGTTTATATCTTAAATAGAAGCATATAATAAAATCTATGCAAGGCGTGATTCTGTCTTAAGATTGTTGGTAAAATATATGCTTCATGTGACATTTAAGATATAACAAACCTTATACTAATTTGTCATGAGATAATTAACAATATGCTAAGAAATCATTAATTAAATATGCAACTCTATATTTAATTAAATATGCAAAATAAAGCAATAAAATAATAATAATAAATAAAGAACCTGGACCGAGGCTAGTATTGGATACTATGTTCTTAAGATAGATTCGCCCCGCTATGGTGCTAACGGACTCAGTGGCGTCTATCTCCCAGGATACAACGGTCTACATCCACCAGTAGCAGCACTACAAACTCGTGGATACGGCGAACCTTCTCCGTGTAATACTCTCTCTGACTAAAAAATGCATCTATATTATATAAAAAAATGAATTAGGTGCAATCCGAACCAAATGGCTCGAATTAAATTGAATATGGCTCAATGAAATTGGTTTTAGGCCTAAGTGGCTCAGACTACTTGACCATGGCTTGAACCCACACCCACTTGAGTTGGGTTCATCTTGAGAGAGAGAGAATAATCAATTGCCCACCTAAATGGCAACCAATGGTGGGTATTTATAGATAAGGTGGTGTCTCTTTGTTAATAGGCACAACCACTTCCAATAGGTTGCAATGGTTGGTTATAATCAAAGTGGTGTTCCATTGTTATTAGATGTGTCTGTTCATTTGAGATGCAATGGTTTAGATTAGTTGAATCTATTGGTTATAACCACTCCTAAAACATCACCTTACCCGAATCGACACAACCTTTCACACCAGAATATTCTTGTTACAACCAACATATAATTGATATTCACATGTTGTAGTCTAATGTGATATACATAGACACGTTGCAAATAAGTTACATTCACACACCTTTCTAATAGATATTGTAGGAAGATATAGGAGAGTGTGGCTTGTGGATTTGAAATTTTCATCTTAATTGAGGCAAGATTTGGGGAAGTGAATGTTTTGAGGCTCTGTGGTTTTGTATATAGAATGAATGTACAAAATTTGTTTTTTTGGTAATGTAATTACATAAAATTTTAATTTGACAAAAGATTGAGATAATATAATGCATATACACAAAAATTTCCTTTGGTAATGACAGCTTTTAAATAAGTAGCAAAATTTTTTTTTTTGGGAATTTAATTACACAAAATTTTAATTTGTCAAAGATTGAGATATATAATGCATATACACAAAATTTCCTTTGGTAATGACAGCTTTTAAATAAGTAAAAAAAAGTGAAAAATTAATAACGTGCTAAACAAACATATCTTGAACAAACATTAAATTACGTAATATTAAACAAATATATCTTGAAAACATCACAACTTTAAAGTATAATGTTTCAAAAATCAATTATATGATACATCTCAACTTAATTGTAACATATATCATTTATGAATTTTATAATACAACAATAATATAAAAAGGAATGGGATCAAATAAATCCATCAACTTTCTTTTATGAGTGGAAGATTGTCTCATTGTTAAAACGGAAAACATGTTACACAACTTAAGCTTAACATGTTTCAAACGTAAATTATATCCAATATTATAAATTACTTGTAACACGTATCACTCATTATATAAATTAATGTCTAAACATAATGAATACTTACATATACATATCTTGATTTAAAATTGCTATTTTACTTCATTGTTGGCAAAATAGTTTTCTTTTTTCAAAATCAAATTTTATCAATCAACAACCGAATGGAAGACGATACTTTGTGAAGTATATTTTTGATATGTGTTATGAAAATATTCTGATACAATATTCAATTCATACATGATACATGTTGTAAGAACTTGTGATTCTTATTTATTGTAATCTAAAATTATAAATTTATTTTTGATATGTGTTATGAAAATATTTTGATACAATATTCAATTCATACATGATACATGTAAGAACTTGTGATTCTTATTTATTGTAATCTAAAATTCTAAATTTATTTTTATATGTGTTATGAAAATATTCTGATACAATATTCAATTCATACATGATACATGTAAGAACTTGTGATTCTTATTTATTGTAATCTAAAATTCTAAATTTATTTTTTTATATATGTTATGAAAATATTCTGATACAATATTCAATTCATACATGATACATGTTGTAAGACCTTGTGATTCTTATTTATTGTGATCTAAAATTCTAAATTTACTTATCGATTGTGCATCTCAAATATGTTTTGAGATGCATAATAAATAGGTAAATTTGTTGTGATTCTAAATCTACTATTTTGTAGATAGAATGATTGTACAAAATTTATTTATTTATTTGAATGTAATTACACAAAATTTTAATTTGTCAAAAGATTTAGATATATAATGCATATACACAAAATTTCCTTTGGTAATGATTTTTATCTCATATTTCCTCCCAAATTTTGATCACCATCTTTAAATTCAAGATCATTATCCATTAATTACCAAACCAGAATCATCTCTCATGGTGATCGAGTATACAGATCAAAATTGGGTTTTTTGTGGTCACCATCCTTTATCAGACAAATCAATTCCACTTTAAAGCGTGTATATATATATTTATGGGAATAGGAGGAAACATAAAATCAATTCCATTATTTTGCCGAGTTAATTCCATTACCCACATGAGGATGAAGGTATTTGGTGTTGGTGAAAAATCAGAGGAGGATGAAAGAAGAAGAAGAGAACAGAAGCATGAAAAAGATGAATAGAAGAGAAAAAGTAAAAGTTAATTGGGCTTTTACTGTATTGGGTCCCATGCATAACTGAATAAAATATTTTTGTATATAACTTTTTGTATACGGTATTTGTACATGGTAAAACAAAATTGAATTTAGAAACTTTTTAATTCACATGTTGAGTTAGCGCTTATTGGGTGCAGGGGTTCTTTTTTAACTAGGTGGTAAACAATAATATAATGGTGATATCAGGAATACAAATACGAAGGAAAATAAAGGATATGCTCAGTGTAGGAGGAAGAGAAGAAGACCAACTATCAAGATAAAGATGGTGGTCGGGCAAGTATACAATATCTTATGATAGCTTCCTCTTCTGGGGTTGGTTATTCCTTCATAGGACAGTGCTATTTATAGATCTGGATTCCATTGGTTATTATCCAATGGTCCCTTCCGTGCATGGTTCCTCGCATGGATTACTCCCAATCTGGATTACGTGAGTAATCCTAGAGATTTAGGAGTCTGAAGGGTCTAATCCTTTCCTCGAGTCGTGTCCTATATTGCCATGTCACTTCTCCCTTAATCAGGGGCATTAAATGTTGCTTGGCCATCGGTTGGTCAAGCCTGACACAGCATTAATTGTGATTTTAAGGTTTGTTGTTATGACATGTATAATCCCATCATCTTGTTAATTGGGCCTTGCTGAGAGCGAAGGCACCTCTTGACTTCTCATCCACCAATCCAAGATCCTCCTAAGTTTCCCAAACATAGATTCCTATAGCCGTGAAGACCCTACCTTCATCTCGTGCTATACGCAATCCCCTGATGGCGAGCCCCCTAGGGCTCCAGTCTTTCAAAGTGATATTGTCTGGCGTAACACCAGGACTCGAGGTATTCGAGAGTTGGTTTCTCGAGGCTTGATGGGCCTGGTGTGGTGCCAGGGCTTAGGGTGCTCGAGGATTAGCTTCTCGAGGCTTGTTAGGCCTTTAGCATGCCTTCTTTATATGCTTAGAGATGCCATGTTGTTACTGCATTTTTGTGACATGACTTTTGTGCTTACGTGGAGACGTGCCGCATGTACCTTTAGTTTTATCTATGTGAGTAGATTTATTTATTTGGTAGTTGCATTCCTTGTCATATGCATGACTTCCGTGTTTGATTCTCCTTTTTGTTTCCCTCAGTCGTACGTAGTGTGTCCGATTTTGTTGTGAGATTCCTTATAGAGGAGTTGTTACATTTGTTTGGTCTTGAGCTGTCCATTTCTTTAAGGTAGGAAGTGGGAGAATAGGAACATGGTAGTAAATGAAACTGTAGAAAACAAAAGTGATGCAACAATGAACCCTGTGGACGTTATCGCGCAAGGAGAACTTAAATGAAATGGCTACTCTAGCCATACAATCAGACAACCAAATCAATCACTACGACTGATCCCCAAAACAACCATCATCATTATCGATCAAAAGGACTACACCTGTCGGAACAAAACCCAACGCTGAATCCATCGAAACTGCACTCGTAGCTTACCAGTACGGTAGCATGACAGTGCCATGCACCTACCCACAACGTACCCACCCACAAAAATTACAATCTCAGAGGAACCTTCCAAAACAACCAAGGATCCCAAAAGGTCCAAAACCTAACCATGGCCTAAAATCAACAAATCTAGTACTCCGGTTGTGCTTAATGGCTCACTCCACTAGAGCCTAAACAAAAGGTGTCTCTCCACCTACCTCAAAACCAACTCTAGGTCAATAACAACCTAAACTACAATACAACCGTGACTACAATCACCATCAACCTCAACTCGTGCCTCAATGACCAATCCTGTGTCATGCCAAATATGTAACATAGTTATGTATATGCGAATCTAATCTAGCATACATCATATATCATGCTCTTTATATTGGAATCAAAACAAGTTAAACAGATAGCATACCACATATAGTACATAAGCACCTAAACATGTTATCAAACCAAAACATGTTATCATGAAGCATATAAGCACGCAAAACAAAGCAACAGAAATGTGATATGCACCCAAAACCCGTCGTCCCAAGGTATTCAAACCTGGGAGTTTTGATACCACTTGTGACGGCCCAAGTTTTGTAAACCCGGTGCGTTAGTGATGACCAAAAGATGACTCAATAACGGATCCGAAATACGGAAGCGAAAGGTGAAACAACGGTCTCTAGAGATACAATGCGTCTCTAAGACACCAATGTGACCCTCAATGAGGTCATGGGACCCAAAGGAAAACAAATGCGGAAGTGTCGTTTCAAAAACGGACAAAAAGGAACTTAGGGGCAAAATGGTGATTTTGCAAAAAAGTGGATTCAAGTGCTATCGAGCAATCCACTGGGAAGACAATGAAAAACTAATCATGATGGACTCAAGAATTTTATTATTCAGATTCCGGACGAAGGAGAAACGACAAAACAAAGAAAAACGAGCAATAAAGCTAAAAGGGGTAAACTGGTAATTATCCAGAAACATCTGGGTGCAACGAGCACACCGTTGGATATAAAATGAAAAATTAATCAATTTAAAAAAAAAATTCACTTGATTTGGAGTCTGGATGAGGGAGAAAGGTCAAAAACAAAATCGACGTTGCGACGGCCCGACGAAGGCCGTGAGAGCTACAGTGCCGTCAACCCACTACTGCTGCAACTGAGAGTAAAAATGGGCATCTAAACGGACTTTTTTGGAAAAACTCAAAGGAGAAACCCCCCGTAAAATCAAGTTTCCTACCCCGATCACGAATAAAAACAAAAAAATACATTGTAAAATGCTCAGAATCCCCAAGAAAATCTGGTCAAGGGGGTAAAAATTTCTCCGAGTTGCTGCCCAAAGAAAGGAAATAGGGCTTCGGGAGGTTTTTAAATTGCCTAAATTGAAAACGCAATCTTAAAATACACCCACAAGACCCCCAGAAGTTTTGGATCGATCGTCACACTTTTCAAAAAAAAGTCGATGAATAGTACCAAGTACATTTGCACTAAAAATCTGCAAAACCTGGCAACAAGGATTTTTCGGACAAATATGGATTTTTAAGGGCCAATATGGCATTTTCTGGAAAAACACAAAGAAGAAGCCCCCCCTCAAAATTGAGTTTTCTATGTGACTCGCCAAGAAAAATGAAAAAAATGTATTTTGAAATACCCGAAATGCCCCTAGAACAGAATAGGGTAAAACTCCCTAAAAATGCTACTTAGAGTTTTTGTTTCATCAAGGATGGTGTTGTTTTGCCAAAGTGAGTATGCAAGTGCATGTAATATGATAAAATAGATGTACCAACATGGCCTAAAGCCTCTTTACATTCCATTAATAAGTTTTAGCATACAAAGCCTCCATAGTTGATAAAAATACATTTTCAAGCAAAATATGGCCCCAATTGAATACAAGTGCAAATATAAACTTGCTTGGCCCTTGGCCTCATGTCCTACATGTCAAATGCATTAAAAGGAGTGTACTTATGTACACTTTACATATGTAGAATCAAAGAATACAAGTTTGATATATAAAGCTACCAAACGATCCAAGGCAATGAAATCTTCAAGTCTTGAGTCCTGTACCTGAAATATACCCTAGTAACGTAGGGGTGAGTAACATAAAGCTACTCGTAGGAGATGAGCATGCATCGACCTAGCGTTTTACAGTTTTATCACCTTAGGGTGAAATATGTTAAAGGGGCTCATGCCACCTAACGTCTATGTCAAGTGAGACTCAGGGATCATCCTAAGCTACCTAGATCATTTCTAGCATAGTCACATTGTTCATGCAATTCAAATAACATGGAAACATGTTATACAAAGCAACTAGATATAGATTGTCAAAGTCTTCAACTTGAAATCCAAAATACGAAAACAACAAGAGTGGGCCATGCCACCTAACGTCTATGTTCAAAATAAATCTATAAGATCATTCCTAAACTACATTTGAATATCAAAATACAATTTATGATATCAATGCAATTTAACCGACAATGGAACTTCCAATACAATGCACAAAGCATGCTTTCACAAAGTTACATCTTAAGCTCAAAATAGGAAATCAAATAAGGAATCACAAGTTACGATATCATCTAGTTATCAACTTGAAATGAAATACGAAATTAAACAAAGTGGATACTCGGACGTCACGCCGGATCAGACCGATAACATAGTCACTTTAGGGTTACTAGCCCATGGGTAACCTCCCTATGTTCGCACTAGATTATATAGAGGGACAATCCCCCGTACTAGAACCAAGTCCTAGCCGTAGCCAACAATGACATCCCCAAGTTTCCAAAATCAAGAATTTGTGCAACAACGTATATATATCAATATGTATATACAAGATATTAACCATTTACTAAGCACAACCTAAATTTTGGAAACATATACAATACATGCCCAAAGTCTACAACTACTATGGCATGAAAGATGTCAAATACAAAATGTGCAATTCCTTACACATAACAACAATATATTCAATAAGGAAAAACATATTCTTATGAATATAAAAGTAATAACTATGTTATCCAATACTCAAAAGTAATCAAGTGAACATAAACCAAATCCAAATCCATGTTTTAAACATAAAAACAACTTCCAAAATGCAATTAAATCCATGGAGTAATAAAATCGAATTTAATTGGACATAAATAGTTAAATTCTCTAAATTCCAAGTTAATCCCAAATAACCTTAATTTAATATATATTGAAGGACATATCATGGTCATCACATATATAACATCAAATGACAATTTAAGTGATTAAAGCACTTAAAACAAAATTAATTAAGCTAATTAATTAATTTCCTCTAGATTTTTAAACAATTCCAAATGCCCTCAATTTAATCTATGTTAGAGAACATACCAAGGCCTATTTAAATACCACATTATAACTTGATTTCATGCTTGATACAACCATGTGAATTAAACTTTCACTAAAGATAAATATTAAATAAAAGTTGTAATTCTTAATCAAATGAGCCAAATTTAATATATGTTAACCAACATATCCAAGCATAATTTCCTAGCATGTTACAATTCAATTCCAAGTCATACATATTCTTGAGCATTAAATCCTTTACAAAGAAATTAATTAAAATTAAATTCTAAGATTTATACAAAACATGCCTACAAGTTGTATAAGCATATATAATCATCAATACAACACAAATATAATCCTAAGACACCCCCTACCTTAATTTGAGATGAAAATCTTAAAAGCCATCAAAACGAAACGGCTCCGAATCCGACGAAACTCCTAGGTTTTGTCGGGGACAACATGATCTATATGAATCTCCAAGAAGCCCCATGAAAATCCAAACTTGGCCCAAACTCAAAATTTGGTCAGAAATGATTTCTAATAAGGGGTAATGGTAGAGCACGACGAGGCGAGCAACAAAAGCAAATGCCGAAGGATTTTCACTTAGGAAAAGTAGGTTAAAGGAGGAGAGAGAAGATGGCAGCTCCATGGGCATCCATGGCTGCCTTTGGTCATGCAAGGAGAGGAGGAAGAAGAAGAAAATCTGATTTTTCTTCTTTAAGGCACCTATTTATAGTAAATCACAAAAAGTTCCCCAAAAGGGCCCCGCCGGGTCCGGAAAAGGAGATTTTGAGCAAACGCGCTCAAACGGAAAAACTCCGTGAACAAAAAAGATTCAAAATGAGAAAATATGAACAACGGAAGAAATGGAATCAAAAGCCAAGTCTCGAGCAGAAGGTTATGCCCCGAACAAGTTCGGCGGCGACTAGGTCCAGAAACTCTGAAACTGGAGAAAAATGACCAGAATAGAATTCTATGAATTTACGAGTCAACAAAAAGTGAAAATGAATCCTGTATGAGAATCTAGGTTCCAGACGAGACATTTTGCAATAACTTTCGTTAATTGCACAATGGCCCCTACAAAAAGGGTTAACTGCGAAACTGCCCCAGAATGAAAATATCTTCTAAAAGATATTTTCTTAGATGCCCTAAAATAAAATATCTTCAAAAGATATTTATGAAAAACACCCCAAGAAATGAAATTAATTCCAAAGATTTATGCATCCATGCCCCTATGGGCACCGGGAGCAAATAGAGTACTTTCTTGCAAAAGTAAAGATACGTCTTTCATGGAAACCACTCACGATAAGGATACGTGAAGTCAAAAACCAACTCCAAGCACAAGAAGTGAGGTTGTACCAAAAACTGACAAAAGGAGATAAGACGAAATAGGGAAAATGACATAATAGGGAAAAGATGAAATAGCGCATAGTGTCCAAAAACGAAAAATGCGAAAATGACTCGGTCCTCAAAGGAAGTTTTCAATTCACATGAAAGAGTCTTAGAAACTAATTTTGAGCACTCGAGATGACACTAAGTGACGAAAAATCATCCATAGAAAAGAAAAGACAACGAAAAAAATTTATCCGCAAAATTTGAGGAAAAAGGGAAAAGGAAGAAAATGACCGGGTCATTACAGCTTCTCACCCTTGGCCTGTCTGATACCACGGTCAACTGATACTGCTGTAGAGCAGCGTCTACCACCTGAGCATAAGTAGTATAGGCTGGACTACCTGTAATAGCTCTCTTGATAGACCACATCAGTCGTTTGACGAAACTGTTGCGCTTCTTCTCCTCTGTATCCACCTCCTTCGATGCAAAGAGAGACAAGCGTCTGAACTACTGCTCATACTCTGCCACTGTCATGTTTCCCTGTTGCAGATTGAGAAACTCAGTCTTCATGGCTGCCCTGACAGCATAAGGAAAATACTTTTCTTCAAAGCGTGCACTGAACTCATCATAAGTCAAAGCAATCCTCTCCTCTATGGTGGTAACTGACTCCTACTACTGTAGTGCATCCCCAACTAGCTTGAAGGTAGCAGCATCTGCTTCTGAACCTCCGTGCACTGAACTAAGCGAAGATGTTGCTCGATGTCCTGTTTCCACTAGTGAGCTGCTCTCGCATCGGTCGAGCCTGTGAACTCAGGTGGGCTCCCCTTTGTAAAAGAACTCCTACCCTTCTCCCAAGTATCAGTCTGAACAACTAGTGCTGGTACTGGTGTTGGTAACGGTGCCGGCTATACCTAAGGCTGATTCTGAAGTGCAGCCGTTACCCCTGCTTCTATAGCCCGAGCAATAAGGTCATTGAGGTGAGGAGGAAACTCTGGATCTCCTTTCTGATCCCGAGTCTGCTGAACTTCCTCATGCTCCTCATAGAACTGACCTTCATCCTCCTGACGCTGCCTACAGGCCGCTTTGCTTCGTTACTGATTGTTCCGTCTGGTTTTTGCGTTAGCCATTCTGTCAACACAGAAAGATAGACATCAGCACGATTAAACCGAACCGTAAAGAATACAATGAATTCTAATACTTAAGCTCTAATCAAGAGAAAACGCTACGCAAAAGTCTTGTATGATAGAATCCTAGAGACACTTGAACCTGGAGTGCTCTGAAACCAACTGTGATACTCCTTGGATCCGAGACACGAGTTGATCAGGCCCAGGCCCAAACCCGAGAGATATCAAACAATTAGTATGTTAAATCAAACACAGAATACAAGACGAAATAAGAAATAAAATAATAAACTGAAGGAATGCTAATTGAAAAACCTTAAAATAAAATTATTCAAATCTAATAATCCAAAACTCTATAAGTTTACAACTCAGAAATCCATCTAGTGGACCCCTTATTAACATTCTCAATCTAAAACAAAAATGACTGAAATAAAGTCTAAAGCTAATATAGAGAAGATTCCTACGTAGTCGGAGGAATGAATATCTGTATCTGCTCTGCATGTCCAAGCCCTAACCCTGGAACTGACAAACACCAGAAAAATAAAGGAGTGGGTCAGGCCCACATGCAAGTCCTGATCTACTACAATCCAAACAGTAATTTGATATGCAGATACATCCTAGGAAGACTCAATAATATCTAGAGTAGTCCATAATGTATATAGTACACACTATAGGACGCTTGCTAGTCCAGTAGGTTTGTCTCAGCCTGAATAGAAGGCAGCATGCAAATACGCACCCTAAGGTGGGCATGAGTACCTAGACCTACCAGGGAACAACACCTATGTCTAGTTATCCATCCTAGGTGATATATGCGCCCTAACCATGGTCATGAGACTCAAGCTCATACCACGACACCATATAATATATATATATATAAAGTCCGTACTCTTCCTAATATAAAATACCATCCATCTGTGTAGTGGTCTAATATATGTATAACAAATCCATCCTGAAACCATAGTAGGTCATTCAATTCTCAATTGATATGACACAAGTAGGTGATGGACTTAACCTATATGATTAATCCATACCTTAATCCATGTTAGGTAGGACTTAGTGTTTTAACTAGTCCATTCCTAGTATGTCACCGTCCCGTACTGGTACATACAATCCAATCCATCCAACATAATTATTATGATAATTACTGTTATTTATCAACCATTATCTGGATTATGCATAAATACAATTTAATACATATCACATGACTTTAGAAAAATCATTATAGAACCTAAACATCACATTCTGTCCATTAAAATTGCTAATATGAGTCATAGCATTCAAGTCCTCTATAAAAGCCCTAAATTGATAGAATTTACAAAATATACTTATCAATTTATTTCATATCAAGAATAGATGATTTCAAGTATTTACTATTCTAATACTTCTATTTAAATACAACCAAATAGTAATAAATTATATATGCCAGAAAAATTCCAAGTTCCAGTACATGGTTTAAATGTTCAAAACAGTTAGCAACTCCCGATATTTCTTAAATTTAATTTGCTCCAATTCTTAACCCAATCATGGATTAATATTTTCCATAGTATAACAGGTTTATTCCAGACCCAACAACAATTTAAAACAGCTTAAACAAAGTTCCAATAACCTATACAGACCAAACAGTGCACAGAAACCAAACTAAATTCGTTCGACTGAGAGCAGGCTCATTCAAAATAAAGAGCCTGCTCTTTTTTTTCAAAAGAGCCTGCTCAATTGTCCTAGGAGCCGGCTCCTAGCATGGTAGAGTCGGATCCACATTCCTTTAGAGCCAGCTCTAAGGTAGAAAGAGCCGGCTCCTCCTCTTCTTGGAGCCTGCTCTTCTCCCCTTAGTTGCCGTCGTCCGTTTTGCTGCATCTTCTTCGACTCTGGTGTTTTCCAGACCTCTATAAGGTTCTTAATGGTTGTTCCAGGGTTCAATCTTAGTTCTAGGGTAATCTTAACCCATTGTTAACCAATCCTAACTTGTATAGAACACAACCCTTTTTGAAGCAAACAATTACAGAATTCTTAGTTCTAAACTAATTTGATCCAAAACAGATTTCTTCGGTGAAATTTGAATACTGTTTTTACTACTTGATTTAGAGTTTAATATCATCCCCAGATTAGTTACTAATCATCAATACACAATCATGATCTCAACTTAATCAAAACTTAAACATAAACACCGAGAAGAAACCAATAACAGAAACATCAAAGATTACTAAATTTCTTATGTCAATGAGATTAATATAATTCATACATGCATACAAGACTTGATATAATATTCGTTTAATCCATTTTAGTCTTTAAATAAATCCCTGGAGTCTAACTAGGCATGCACAGAACACGAATTAAAGGGAAAGAATAGAACAGAGACTTGCCTCTGATTTCCGGTTGAAAATCTAAAACTGTCGTCACTAGCAACTCTGGTAACGTCAATTGTTGTTATCAACCCCTGCCGCTCCTAGTTAAATCCAGAACTCCTCCTTGAATCCCTCCCTTAATCTCCTAAGGTTCTCTCTGTAAATTACTCAAGCTCCCTCTTTGTTTCTCTTCCCTCACAACTCTCTGTATGACTCTGTTACGTGAATAGGGTTAACAAACCCTTGGCAAACGTATGCTTATATTTATAGGTTTTACGTGAAACCCTAAACTAAATCCTAAACCAACTATATGTCGGCTCCAATCCTAGACACGATGTAAAAACATAAAACCCTAATTACCAAAATAGTGAAATCACCTAAGCACGTAATTAATAAAAATTGGGAAATACATTTAAATCAATGTAACAAACCAAAAATACAAATTAAGCAATTAATTAAAGAAAACACAATTTAATTGAATTAAAATAAAGTAAATCAAATAAGCAAATAATTAATTAATTAAAACAAGCAAATAAATGTATTAAAAATGCACATAAATAATTAAAACAAATTTAAGGACTATCCTTTAAAATTAGGGGTATTACAAGAAGCACGAGAAAAAGAGGATCTAGGTCTTTCTATTTCTTAGATAGAAAGTCTAGGTCTTTCTATTTCTTGGATAGAAAGTCTATTGGTCTAACCTTTACTGCGCCATCAGTACTAATCCAACGTTGTTTCCATTTCAAGCACGCACCCAATCCCTTGGGATGATCCTTACTCACCTACCTATATTAGTAGTTAAAGTTAGTAGTGACACTTTATAAATTTAAACTTAGCCACACTTTCATTGCAATTTGGGTGTACATAAGACCGACCACACCAAGTTTTGGCGCCATTGCCTGGGAGTGACTTGGCAATGCCGTGTTTTAGAAACAATTAGGAATTAGTACTCTTTTGATCGTGTTTTTACTTTATTTTACTTTAGTTACTTATTGTGTTTGTTCTTGATTGGCTTAATGAATTGAGCAAGGAAGTGAAGCAAGGGAGAATTAAAAAGCAAGGAGCTAAGCTAAGCATAAAAAGGCTAAAATCTAAAAAAAAAATTTCAAAGCGAAGTGAAAATTAAAAAATAAATTGAAGTTGCTTAAGGACCCTTTATGAGCTATTTCTTAACTCAATCTCTAGTTAAATCGTCGGCCCGCGTGGTGGCAAGTTCTTAAATTCTGAAAAAGATCGTGAGCCCGCGTGGAGGTAATTTACTTTTCTTTGCATATTGTTTAAGCAAACCAGTCCCAAATCCTAAGAGCCAAATTCCCGTTATCCTTGGCCGTCCTTTCTTGGCAACCGCGAATGCCAACATCAATTGTAGGACGGAGATAATGAAAATCTCATTTGGCCACATGAAGGTAAAGTTGAATATTTTTAATCCAACTCCCAATTCATTTGACAAGCATGAAGAGATTAATGTTGTAGAAAAATGTCATGATCTTAAAAGTGAAGGAATTGAGTTTTTGTGTGAGACCAAGGTTTCAAAAAGTCCATCTTCAACCTTGAAACCAAAGAAAGTTATTTCAAAATCCTGTTTTGAAAGGGCGTGGAAGCCCAAAGATTGCATTGACCAAGGACCGAAAACATCTTTTGAGCTTAATCCAACAAGTTCCTTAAAGAACCATATTTGGGTGGAGTTCAAAGCACTTATCACCCCATTGAGGAGGGAATGCACTATAAGATGTTTGATCTAGGCTAAAAGAGCCCAACGTCTTGTTAGAGACATTAAAGACAAGCATGACATTTCGTAGGGTATCAAAACTCTATTCTTCCCTTATTTCTATCTTTAATTTCATTTCTTGTGAAGTCTAGATACTTGTTTTTGGTTCATATGCATTGCTAGGAACTGTGATTAGGATTGCATGCACTTTTATGTTGAAATTGAGCATTTTGCATAAGTTCGATCGATCTCAAATGAGAGTTCGATCGATCGAACTTTGACCTGTATCCGACACTTAGAAAATTTTCAACCTGCATCCAAATCACCTATCTGTCCCATCATTCGAACTTATTCTCAGATCGATCATAAGTCCTTAGATCGATCCAAACTTCAAGTTTGATCGATCTTGAGTTCCCCCACTCGGACAAATTTTTGAACCCAAAAACTTGCATATTTTTGCTCTCTGTCAGATCGATCGAACATTTTGTTTAGATCGATCTCTGTTCTTCATCTCACCATCTTTGACTTTGTTTGACTTTTTAATTTTAAAATTCCAAAAATATTTTTATTTTATTTTATTTTATTTTCCAAAAATCCCAAAAAGATTTTATTTTATTTTAAAAATCCAAAAAACTTTTTTTTTCATTTTTAATTTTCAAGTTTTAATTCAATGAAATATATATATATATATATATATATATATATATATATATATATTTATATATATTCAGTTCGATCGATCTGAGGTTTCAGTTCGATCGATCGAACTGGTTCGGGAAAGTTTTTAAAAATGAAACCGAGGGTTTCAAGATCGATTTCAAAGATCGTTCTAACCCTCTTCCAAACCTTATCCCTCGTCACCACTACACCCAATCTTCTCCATCTCCGGCGACATCTCCAGCGAGCTTCATCTCATCCCAGATCTCTCTCTCTCCTCTTGGATTTCGCATCTCACCCCTTCGAGTTTCCACTTTTCTTTCTTGGTTTCTAGGTGAGATCTGAATCCATCCTTTAGATTCAAGCATCCATTTGCTTTATACTTGCTTTAAATGTTAGATCCATGCTCTTTCAATGTTGAAAATCACCATTGATGAAGTTTGAAGCTTTATATATATATGTGTATATATATATTTTGTTAAATTTTGTATTTTGGGAGTATGGGCCTCGTTAGGTGAATAGATTGATGCTATGTTGTGTTGATGGGCCCACGACCTAGTTCATGAAGGCCCCGTGCCATCCACGTCATTGATCTGTGACTGTCCACGTTCTTCGCAGAGTTCGATCGATTGAACTTAGTTCCTTAATTTCAAAGATCGATCATGAGAGACCGATCTCACATTTTTGTGATCGATCGAACTTCATAGATTTCATACACACATTCCATGCATCTTATCTTGTGTCCATGCTATCTTATTCGTGCCCAATGCTTGTAATTTTCCATATTGGATGCATTTTACACTTATACTGCTTAGCATGTTCACATCATATCACTTTTGTAGATTCATGTCATTAATTTGTTTTGTCTATCTTACTTGACATACATGATTCTATTTTGTTCTTTAAATTCTTTATTTTGGCACTGACTCCCCTTGTAAGTTTTAAATTATTTTTCAGGCCGTGACCAAGCGCAAGACCTTAGCCCACGAACACTATCACCACCAGGGCAGGCACACTTTTGATGACGAGGCCGGTCCTTCTCATGTACAAGACCCTATACAGGAGGAGGCAGCTGAGCCCATACAGTTTCCTCATTCTGACAGCAGATTACATTCTGATGCTGGTGCATCTCTTTCACACGATGATGATGAGGCTGAGCATATACCATCTCCACCACAGCCAGCTCAGCCTGCCCAGGAGTTAGACCAGCCATTGCACAGATACTCATGCCTTCTAGTGGCGTATGAGTCAGTCTTTGATATAGATTTCTTTTCTAAATCGGTACTTACCCGATCAGCTTATGAGGCCGGGGCCTTGTAGCCATTCTTACCCCTGTCACATACCCGATGTACCCGAGGCTAGTACGAATGTTCTTCCAGAACCTCCAGCCTGCCCCGCGTAACACGGCGGAGCTGAGGACTTCCATTGATGGCCACCTGATTTCTATTACTGTGGACACATTATCCAGATCATGCCATTGTCCAAATGACTGCCCTCCCGAGCTATAGGAGACATATCCCAGGCTATACAGGCCTTCATATGCAGATATGGCCGTTCATCTCATAGGTCATTATACCGATGGTGAGACCTTTACCACCCGCACTTATTTGCCAGATGGTTTGTGGTTCTTTGACTCAGTCTTGTTCCGCAACATCTTCATGGCCGGCCATAAGATTCAGCGAAGAGGCGATTACTTGACAGCTCTGTACGTTTTCTATACAGGGCATTGGCTGTCTATCCCTGTGCTCATCTAGAGCGTGATGAGGAAGCTCTACGATGAGCATATCAGTAAGGAGAGGCCCAAAAGGGCTAAGTCTTTCCCATTTGGCCCCTCATCACCTAGATCCTGCTAGACCAACGCTATCCTTTCCATCCTCAGGAGCACCCTGAGCAAAGATCTTGTCACTTCCTAAAGAAGGACTGGGATAAGACCTACAATGCTTTTATCAAGAGCTTTCAGGATGACGCATTAGAGGTGGCAGAGGAGTTAGAGGCTGAGGAGGCAGTAGCAGTAGCAAACCCGGCAGCGGACGACGCAGCAGTCGATCCGGCTGCCGTACAGATGGATATTGACTTGAAGCAGCCTACCGAGGATACAGAACAGCACTCTCCAGTTGGGTGACCTATTCATGATGCGGAGCAGGCTCAGGATCATCATTCTTCTGATCCAACCACACCTCAGGCTCTAGCACAGACACCCGGCTTTAGAGAGCGACTCCAGGCTTTGAAGGATGCTGTCGTATCTATCCGCGCCGACACGGTGTCTTTCTGAGAGGATACTGTCTCCATTAGAGTAGATATTGCTACCCTCCATACTGATGTCATGACCGCATTCTGAGATCTATCCCGAGACATCCGCGGAGTGCGACCTGCCCGTCCTACCTCTTCTTCCTAATCTCTCTATCCCTTTCCTCCTGTTATTTTAGAAATCTGTGGTCTCACCATGTTTTTGATACTGTTGTACTATTTTTGCAGCCGTGTCTGTCGGCTTATATACTGGATGTACTGTACTTTATTTTTATTTATATATATTTTCTGTATAGATGTCAAATTTTCATATTCTTATTGTTATCAGTTTGACTCCATCAGGTGCATTCCAGTGACTTCAGTGAGAGAGAGTACTGCCCAAAATTTTCAGGACCATCCTTATACCTCTCTCTAATTTTCAGTTGCTATCCCATTTACACTTTCATGTCCACTATGCACTGTTATTATCCTTTTTGTTATCTGATGAGTTTATCCAAATGCCAAATTTCAGGACCACAGTTAATCCTAAGTTTGGGGGGGCCATGCCACCCACTTTGGATACTTCAGTCCCAGCCATTCTTTGCCTTAATTGCACCGGTATACTCTTTCCTTTTGTTCTCTTTGCACATTGAGGACACTGTGCCTGTTATCGATGATTTCGATCTTTTAAGGACTATATTGCTTAAAATTTAAAAATTATTTGACTTGAGAGTCCAATACTCCTTGTATGCCTTGTAAATGCCATTTAGGAGTAAATTTTTTGAAAGATTGATATCTTGCTTGCACTTGTGGTCCACATCATCCTGATTTTGTGATTGTTTTGAGATTCATTCTAGGATTCTACACTAGCACAGACGCACGCTAGCATTCATTTGTGGGGTACATGCTTTGTTGATTATTGAATTGGTTATATCCCAATTTAGCTAGCAATGCATTGAAAGTTTTCATTCTTGATGAAGGTGGATAACAACCCCTTTTCACTAAGCAGCCGGAATTCTAGCCTCATCAAGCACTAAATTTCTCGCGCCGAAAGGTAGAGGGCCCAAACTCTAGATTAATAATTGAACTTAAAAAAATAAAAAAATATAAAAATAAATAAAAAAAATAGAAGAAAAGAAATTGCAAAAGCAATAAAAAAGTGAGGACTTCTCCCAAAAGGTGAGAAGTGGAAAATGATTAGATAGAGGTTGTCTTGATTTGTAGCCTAGTTGATTTGAGCTTGTAAGTCAATAGGAGTGTTTGAACACCTAGTGCCCTAAAGCCGTCTAGTTTGGGAGTCATTAACCTAACGCTCGACCTCATGAATCGCTAGAAAGCTTAATAGATCAACACATTACACCATGCTTCCATCTTTGATCCTATATAATATATATATATATATATATATATATATATATATATATATATATATATATAAAATCGAGTGAAAAGAATAAGCGCACCTAGATGAATGAAACTTTAATAAAAGGTCCACTTTTTGTCTTGATGATCGGTACTAGATTTGTGTGCTAGTTTGAGGGAAAGGATGTGATCATTTCTTTAGTTGACTAAGATAGCAACATATTTGATGCCGGTCCACTCAAAAAGGATTCTAAAGTTGTTTTAATTTACATGATCATTTTCTTGATGTGTGGAGGACCATATTTGTTTGCTTGATGTTGAGATTTTGGGAGATTGCTTAGAAATGTTTGAAAAATTGCATACTTGAGGTAGTTTTCTCCTAATGCTTGTTTGCAATATTGGTACCTCTTTTGTAAGAATGAGCTTAATGTTTGTGGGTATCATTTCTGGAAACCCTCACGAGGCTTCACTCGTCCACTAGGGGTAACCTAGGGGTTTAAAAGGCTTGTTGCATATGCTAAATGCAATCGTGTTCCCTACGAAAATGGTGTTATCCATTTATTACTTTCTAGTTCATAGTTAGTTAGTTGTTCATTTCATTCCTTTACTTTGTAGTTCATTGCTAGGGACTAGCAATATTTAAGTTTGGGGGTGTGATGAGCGCTGAAAAGTGCGTATTTAAACCCCTTAAGCTTAGTTATTCTAGAACCTTTATCTATCTTATTTTACCGTCTTGTATTGATTTCGTGTTATTTCCATTTTCAGGTGTTTATCCCTAAAATAAGCTAACTTAGCCAAATAAGAGCATAATTGAAGCAATTCTGGGATAAATCAAAGAAAGGAGCAAAGTAGAGCAAAAGGAAGCAAATGGTGGAATTTCAGCAACTTCGATCGATCTCAAGAAACGTTCGATCGATCCAACTTTCATCGATCTCAACACTCTAACATAGATCTGAGCCATGTTTATCCCTGTTCAAAGATCTCAAAAGTTCGATCGATCCAACTTCCTTCTCTGATTGATCGAACATCTTGTCCCTATCTAAATGATTGTTCTTATCCAGTTGTACCACCCTACCAACCACTTTTGTCCTTTTCCCAAAAATATCTTCAAAATATCTCAGATTTGTTTTTATTTAAAGAGGTGCCACCATTGAGGATCAATCCAACTTTAGTTCGATAGATCTCAGCCATATTTGATCGATCCAAGTCCAAGGTTCGATCAATCGAACTTCCTCCAGTGCGAAAAAAGTTTAATTTCTAGCTCACAAAAGTTGTCCTTTATCCAATCATTGGGGAGTATTTGTTGTACGACTCCAGATCATTTTGGGTGTCATTTAACCTACCTATATAAAGATAAGGATTACTTTTAACATAGAGGATCATATTGTATCACATCATATCATATCATACTTAGAGAACTCTTAGGGAGGAAGCAAAAAAGAGGAGGAGGCTAGAGACACCATTGGAGACTCTTCATCAACCAAGGAGCAGATTTCTTCCATGGAGCTTGCCCTTGAGGGTTGGAGGACGTCATCCATGAGTGGCTAGACATCCTCTTGGGGCTAAAGTTAGCCCTAAGCGTGCTTTATACTTCTTGATTTATGTATTTTTGAGGGGATTTGTATTGTAATTCATGTCTTGACACTTTTATATATATAGATCCTGTTTCTTCAATGATTTATATGGTTTAATGCTTCCAATTGATCATTTCATTCTATCCATATGTCTATGTATGCTAGAATAGATGTTCATGTGTTTGTCTCTATTTCTTGTGTTATTGATGCATGTCTATGTGTGTTGATGCTATAGATCTAGAGATTGTCAAGGCATAGTGCTTAATATCATGTTCTTGTGGTTTATTTGATGGTTCATACTCATTGCTTGATGGATTGTGCCTCTCCCTTAATTTAATTAGTTTATTTTCATGTCATTAGCTTAGTTGTAGTGTAGTTGTTAAATGGGAGGACAATCCATGCTTGTTATTGATGTTCCATACTTATGAAAAGCAAGTAACATGTATCTCTAACCTTGTGATGTGTTTGGATTGTGAGCTTAAAGAAAGGATTAATGGCTTAATTTGATATGTTGTGTTATCCACCATGTTGTTTAGACAATATATGCTTAAGTTGTCATCCATGCTTATTGAAACAACCACACACACACACACTATATTGCAATACATGTTCTTCCCCTCATTAATCATTCATTAAAGGTGTAGAAAAGCTATGCTTAGTGGTGATCTCTAAACCCCAAGATCTCTCTCTATCTTTTATTCTCTCTGTTACATTATTGTTTACCTTAGTTCAATTTGCATCTAGTTTAATTCAACCAACCAACCACTATTTTGATCACTTGACCTACTAACCCTAATTTTGATTCCCCAACCTAGTACGACAACTCAATCCCTTGGGACGATCCCTTCTCACTCATACTACATAGTATATATGTTAAGCGGTTTATAAATTTAAATTATGGTGCCCACTTAACACTAATTTCCAAACTCAAAGTTTTATGCATTGTTTTGTGCGACCTCCGAGCCCACACTAGCCTGTAAACCTTCCACACCCGATTCAACATGGAGTCTTCGGGCATACCAGATTGCAATCAAGATACAGCCATAAAAGCGTTCAAGATAGCCATGGTGCAAGACTCACGTTTCCATTCTTCTCTGGTGAAGAAGACCCCAACTAACATATCGGAGCTGAATTCGCGGGCACAAACTATATTAGACTTGAAAAAAATAAAGTAACTAGGCAGGAGAGGGCGACACTAGTTACAGTAGAGAATCGGCCGAAGGAGCGATCGAGCACCCCGGGGGCCTATTAGGAACCCCTTGCTATTGAGGGACGAGCCCCTGAAAAGAAATCCCGAACAATTGAAAGAGTCACGCCGCTCAAAGTAACACTGGCCAGACTATTCCAAATCCCACCACCAATCAAATAGCCAATGGAGCAAAGAGACCAGAGTAAACACTGTGTATTCCACAGTGATTTTGGTCACTTGACCAATGATTGCAGGAGCTTGAGAAGACGGGTGGAAACATTAATAGCCAAGGGTGAGTTAGCTGAGTACTTGATTACCCTGGGTTAGCAAAGGCAGCAAGATCGAGCCCGGGCAATTCCAAAAGCCGCGGTAGAGAGCCATCTTGTCTGGGTAATTAACACAATTCATGGCCGTCCAGAAGAAGACGAGCAATCAGGAAATTCCTAGAGGATCTAGCTTAAACAAGCTCATAAGATGCGGAGGATTGGGGAAATCAATACCATTGACTGCAAACCCAATCCAGTATAAGTTTTTTTTTTTCATAAAGGAGATCTCAGAAGGGTGCAACACCCACATGAAGACCCATTAGTAGTTAGTGTACTAGTGGCCAACTGTCTGGTCAGACGAGTACTGATTGACCCAGCAGTAGCACCAATATCATGACAAAGTGGATGTTCGATCAGTTAAAATTAGCCGCAGACCAGATTAGTCCCACTAAAAGCCCTTCGGTAGGATTCGATGGAAGAAGAGTGGAGCCCACAAGTGTGATCACGCTATCAGTCATTGCTGCTAAAAGATCTTTGAAAGAGAACTTCGTGATTGTGGATATTCACCCGACCTATAATTTGCTAATAGGTCGAGGATGGATCCACCACATGGAAGGAGTTCCATCAACCCTACACCAAGTCATGAGATGCATAAGCTTGAATGGTCAAGGGGTCATCGATATCTGGGGACTAGGTAACAGCAAAGGAGTGCAACCACATGACGGTTTATCCTTCCAATAAGGACAAGAAATTACTAAAATAACAATTACCGAGCTCTTCCCCTCCAAAGGAGACGGAGGAACCGAAAGAAGAACATCGTACTATAGAATCCCTAGCAGCCATGCAGATAGTCGCAAGGGATGAGAGCAAGCTCATAGGGATTCTCTAGTCAGTTCAGGAAAAGGAGGAGCTGGCAAAAATCCTAAAGAAGAACGCAGACATCTTCGCTTGGAATCACTGGGACATGCTGGGAATTGACCCACGGACAGCCTATCATAGCCTGAATGTGGACCCCAACCACCATCCAGTGAAACAAAAGCAAATAAGGTTTGTCCCCGAAAGGAATAAAATCATTGCCGAAGAAGTCAATCGACTTTTAGAAGCAGGGTTAATTAGAGAAGTTCAGTATCCTCAATGGTTGTCAAATGTGGTGGTTGTCTAGAAAAAGAATGGTAAATGGCGAGTATGCATTGACTTCACTAACCTGAACAAAGTGTACCCAAAAGATAGCTTTCCACTCCCCAAAATCGATCAGATGGTAGACACTACGACCGGATATGAAAAACTAACTTTCCTTGATGCTTACTCGGGCTATAACCAAATCCCGATGAACCCTTTGGACGAAGAGAAGACTTCTTTCATCATCGAACGGGGGACTTATTGCTACAAGGTAATGCCCTTCGGGTTAAAAAATGCAGGAGTAACTTATCAGAGGCTGATCAATAAAATGTTCGAAGAACAGATCGGCCGAACGGTCGAAGCTTACATAGATGATATGGTTGTGAAAAGTAAAGTTAAGAAAGATCATCGGTAACACCTGCTGGATGTGTTTGATACTCTCAGGAAACATAGAATGATGTTAAACCCAGCAAAATGTTCGTTCGGAGTGTCCTCAGGACAGTTACTCGGTCACCTGGTGAGCAAAAGGGGAATAGAGGCAAGTCTCACTCAGTTGACAAAATTGCTACAGAGTCAAGAGCCCTGAACTGTGAGGGAAGTCCAAATCCTCACTGGGAGAGTAACGACTCTTAGCCGTTTTATATCCAGACTATCAGACAAATACAAACCGTTCTTCGACGCAATCAGAGCTAGAAAAAGAGATATCTAGGGGGCAGAGCAGAGAGAAGCTCTCGTGAAAATATCTTTTCCCTACTTTCTAGATTGTTATTTACTTGTATTATTTTTAATTGCATTTTTAGTTTACTTAATCAACCACCAATCATCTTTGATCACTTAACCTACTAATCCGACATTAATTTCCAAGCACAAATATACCTTCTTTCCCGTGGGATGATCCCTACTCACTCTAGCTTCTTTATTAGTTGGTAGTGGTAGTAGCATTCTATAAATTTAACCCTGGCCACAATACACACTTCATCACTCTTTGCGTGCAATTGGGTGCATTGACGAAGGCACAACCGCGGTTCTTCCCCACTTTTCATCTTCATCACCCTAATGGAAAACCTTAAAAATAATCTTGGTTATCTAGACCCGAATTTTATGAACACCCTCATTTTGACTAATTTCCTCCTAGAGTTAAAGCTTTAATTCCTCCAGTGGTCCTCCGTGATCATTACAATCACAATAGGTACCATGCACCGACTTGCATCTTGCTTCCTAATTTTGGGGCCGAATAATATGAAATCAAGCCCAAGACCATTCAATTGTGTCCACTTTTCTATAGGTTAGATAATGAGGGACCATACAAACATTTGGATGAGTTTCTTGAGGCATGCTCCACCGTGAGATACATGGATGTCCTGGAAGAAGTCTTTAGATTAATTATTTTCCCTTTCACTCTTAAAAATAAGGCAAAACATTGGTTTAATAATTTGGGGGCAAATACAATAACTTCTTGGACATAAATGCAAAATAATTTTTTGAAAAAGTATTACCCCATGAGCTTAACCAATTCAATGAGAAAAACCAATAGAGAATTTTCTCACGGGGAGGGAGAACTTTTACATGAAGCTTGGGAGAGATTGAACGACTTACTAAGGAAGTGTCCATATCATGACATTCCAAAATGGCAAGTAGTTCAATATTTCTATGAAAGCTTATCTGATACCCACAAGGACATAATGGATTTTTCATGTGGAAGTTCATATTTTGGGAAACATGAAGATGACATTTGGCATCTCTTTGAAAAAATGAGTGAAAATTCAATGCATAAATCTCAAACCTCTCTGGTGAATCATAATTCTAATGTAAGAGGGAATAACTTAAAAGTATGTCAAGTTAAAAGTCCAATGGAGATTATAGCCGAAGTCAAAACTCTTACCAAAAGACTTGATCAATTTTATTAAGTCAAAAACCGTTAATTCAACCATCTTCCTTCCCTCATCATCATCATTCTAGTGAGCCTTGTATGACATGTTCAAGTTTGTTACATACTACTTCCAATGTGGAGTGAAATTTTAAGTCCATTTCAAAATAAAAATTTTCAAAGTCAGTATTTGCCTTCTCATAAAAGAAATAAAGGTTCTCAAGGGGTTGTTCCATCCTCTTTTTATCACTAAAGAATGAACCATTTTTCTCATCCTCAAGCTTACAATTCTCAAATCTACTCTCATCAATCTCAAGCACTTCCTAGTAATCCCACGTTTGAAGATAAGGTTTTGGTGGCTTTGTATAGCTTAGAAGCAAACACTAAATTGTTACATTCTCATTCTCAATCTATATTGAAGCTTGAATCCCAAATCGGGATGATAGCTAATTCCTTGATTGTAAGAGAAATTGGTAAGTTACTTAGCAAACCCGAGAAAAACCCAAAAGCCCATTACTTGGTAGAAGCAAATCCTACATCGGGATGCCTTTTCCATGAGCACGTGCAACCATTACCACTTTGAGACGTGGTAGAAAAATTGATAATTGTAATGACCCGATCATTTTCCTTCTTTTTTTTTTTTTTTTGGTAAATTTCTTTTTTCGTCTTTTCCCTATTTCGTCCTTTAGTCAATTTTCATTTTTCCTCGCATAACCTCACTTTTTGCACTCGAATTTGATTCTGGCTTTGCATACATCCACAATATTTAATTTCCATGATATCTCCATTTTTACTTTTGTAGAAAAGCATGTTAAATGTTTACTTTTCTTATAAAGGGCATAGATGCATAACTTTTGGTAATTATTCATAACTTGAGGGGTTTTTGGGTAATTATGAAAAATAATTACTTTTCGTCTTAGGGACCATTTTGCAATTTAATTTGGAAGTTATTTTCAAAAAGGGCCTTTTTGCAATTTCTGAAAAATGTGGCAAGTGTCACATTCCTAAGGTGCTACTTGTTGACATTGTGGAGGAACCACTTGGAAGCCTTGTTTAATGACACATGGAGGGTGGAGATTCATCCATTTGTTGGCCCTGGATAGGAGCACTTGTTGGCATAGATGGTTGACAAGTGTAGGCTTGATATTTAATCTTGGAAGCTTACCTAGATTCATGACAAGTGTAGGACTCACCTTTAGTCTTGCAAGTGTGTGTGTGAGAGGTAGTGCAAGAGCACCTAATGAGTGAAGAATCCCACCACATTTAGCTTAGGGTTTGCATTTTAATTCATTCATCTCTTTCCTCTCAAGAACCCTAACTTAGCTACCATTAGAGCAAAGCTTGACTTAGAACTTTGACTTCATTTTTGGTGTCCTTCCACTCACCTAAAACCATTAAGCTTGGAATACTTTAGCTTCCTCTCACTCTCCTCTATAAAACCCTTGTTTGGCTTTTCATCTTTAAGCTTGGTTGCCTTGGGTTATAAAGATTCTATTCTCTATTGAGGTATGGGGTGTTATAATTTATTTTCCAAGTGATTTAATTGTTCTTGTAATGATATACAAGTTGTATGCATGTTCTATGTTAATTTAAGAAATAAATGACTAATGGTAGCTTACATATAATTCACTTTAGACTTGATATATGGCATGGCCATGACTTAATCTTTGTTGTATATTAATTTGGCATGATTTAAATGAGCTTTTAAATCTAGAGAATTAATTAATTTAAATTGATTTAAATTTTACTTAATTGTACCATGTTTAAATTCCATTTTTTGACTTGATATATGGCATGTCCATGAGTTACTCCTTGTTATATATTAAATTTGGAATCATTTGGACTACTCTTGAAATCTAGAGAAATTACTTAATTAGTTTAATTAATTTCTATCTTATTGTTCTAATGATTTAGTCATTCAATTCATGGAACTTATTGTGTTTTATCACACATCATGACTTATTGCTGAACTTGTTGATTTTGGAAACTTGGGATATTATTAAGAACTTGACTTGGCTAGGACTTGATTCTAATACGGGAGATAGAGAGCACCCTACACTATAGTGCGCACTAGGAGAAGGTACCTATGGGTTAATAGCCCTAAAGTGATCCTAAGAGTACAGTTTTAATCCGGACAATATCCAAGTATCCATTTTGGTTTGATTTCCCATTTAAATTCCAAGTTGTTAACTTTGTGAATTTGCATCTCATTATGCTATGTTGAAAGTTTTAATGTCACTTTAATAGCATGGATTGAATTATATTAAATTGCAAACTTTGTAATAAGTTAAACTTGTGCATGCTCATTCACTACGAGTAAACTTGTTTACTCACTCCGAAGTTACCGGGTGTTTCTCAGGTAAAGAAGCATTATTGTGGGATGCACAACAATCTTAGACTTGTTAGACTACTTGGAGTATTTTTGTTATATTAAAATATGCACTTGTTAGCATATCTTGTTTCATTTTGTTCAAACAATGTAATGTGCACTTAAGTGCACCTTTTGATACTTTTTAGATGTGTGTGTAACAAGGCCAAGGGCCAAACATATTTAATTTAGTACTTGTAGTCATCTGGTACCATCTTTTGGTTTAAGAATATATTTTAACAAGCTTTGGAGGTTTAGCATGTGAGACTCTTGTAAATGATGTGTATGAGGCCATGAGCCATTGTTTTACATTCAATTATGCATATCAAGGTTGTTGATATGTTCACACACTCAAATCTTATTGAAAACCAGTTTTAAACTTTCATTTTTGAACCAATCCATGAGGGAAATTGAAAAATGGGTTGAACCTTTACACATTTGGCATATAGTAGGTCCTTTAGCAGCTTTTTGAGGTGTTTTGGTCGACCGAAATACCAAATCGGTCGACCGATGGCTTTTGGAAATTCTTTTGTACAGTAAATCATCCATTCCAGTAGCCTTTTTCACTATTCAGGGTCATTTCGGTCGACTGAAACTCAATTTCGGTCTACCAAAACTCCCTTCTATCAAAAACACATGTTTTCAGCAAATTTATGTACAGTTTGATCGACCAAAACTCCAGTTCGGTTGACCAAAATAGCCCTCACACGCCAGCCTTCTAGATTAGGTTTCAGCACTAAAGTTCCAACTTCAAAGGGTTATATCTCCTTCATTTCTAACCCAGATGGGGTGATTCTTGAGCCTAAACTCAAGGATTTCGAGTCATATTTACAATGGTACTAATGCAATTCTCAGATTCCAATTACAGTGGGAGATATTCCTGTTTTAGTAAGGTAGGGTCAATTTTTACTTAAACCGGGAAAGGGCATTTTATGGGATTCTTGCCCAATGTTCTTGGAACCTCTTAGAGTGTTGTGAAATGATAAAATTAGGTTGTAATCACCTTGTTTGATTTGTTTATATTCAATTTTCTCCTTTTGATTGTGAATTGACCATTTTATCCTTAATTATCAGTTTTTACTCGTTTTGACTCTCGTTTGTTCATTCACCTTTCCTTGAGTTCCGTGACTTCATGGAAGGTCACATTAGTGCCTTAGGGATGACTTCTATCTCTAGAGACTTTAGTTTATCATTCACTTCCACATTTAGGATCCGTTTCTAGGCCGACTTTCGGGACATTATTGACACACCGGGTTGAATAAAACCTAGGTTGTTACAATAATAGGGTAGAAAGACCAAGTGAAGATAGTGAATTAGTGCAACCAAATGTTAGCACCCATCCCATTTTCGATCCTATTCCTACTTCCTTGGATAAAAGTGGTTCCACTAAGAATTCTTCATCATCTCCTCAAGTAGGAAAATCTTATGAGCCAAAAACTCCATTCCCATATGCATTGAGAGAGACCTTACCTTTTAGGAGATAAGAAGGAAAAATTCATGATATGATGGAAGTTTTTAAGCAAGTCAAAACAAATCTTCCACTCTTAGATGTAATTAGGCAAATCCCACCATATGCAAAATTCTTAAAAGACCTATGCACTTAAAAGAGAAAGAATAAGGGACAAAGCCCTAAAAAAGTGCTCTTCACGGAGCAAGTGAGCTCCATTCTTCAACATAACACTCCTCCTAAGTTCAAAGATCCCGGTGCTCTGACCATTTCATGTGTGATTGGAAACCATGAGGTTCATAGAGCTCTTCTTGATTTGGGAGCGAGTTTTAATTTGATTCCTTACTCCGTGTATGCCCAACTAGGTTTCTGTGATTTGAAACTAACTTCGATTATGCTTCAGTTAGCCGATAGATCCATTAAAAAGCCTAGGGGAATAGGTGAGGACATTCTCATCAAGGTTGACAAGTTCTATTTTTTGGTTGATTTTGTTGTTCTAGATACCGAACTGGTTGCCAACCTTACCAACCACATTCCAATCATCCTAGGGAGGCCATTCCTTTCCACCATAAATGCAACAATTAATTGTAGATATGAGGTTATAGACCTTTCTTTTGGTAAGATGATGGTCAAGCTTAATGTGTTCAATGCAAGTCGACATCCTATCAATGAAGATAAGTGTTGTCTTGTAGATGTTTTGGATAAAGTCGTAGAGGAGTCCATTCCTTCCATGCTCCTAAAGAATCCACTAAAGGAAAATTTTTCATCTCTTCTTTCCAAGGATCCTCTTGCATCTTGTCCCTTAGAAATTTGTGAAATTGTGGGTATGATGATGAAGGATCCACGAGTGAAGTAAGCAATTTGATGAAATCCATTGCTAGTTTGGACTTCCCTCCTTAGAAAAATCCAAAAGAACCTCTTTCTCCACTCTCTACCACTCCATCGGTTCAATCTCTAATCTCCTCACCCACTCTTGAGCTTAAAACACTCACTTCCAATCTCAAGTACACCTTTCTAGGCCCAAAAGAGACCCTACCGGTCATTATTTATTCAAGTCTTGAAGAGGACCAAGAGAATGATCTTTGTAAGTGCTTAAAGAAAGTGTGTGCATTGATTACCATAAATTAAATGCCGCCACTAGAAAAGATTATTTCACATTGCCCTTCATTAAGCAAATTCTGGAGAGGTTAGCCGGGCAATAATATTATTGTTTTCTAGATGGCTATTTGGGTTATAATCAAGTAGCCCTCGATCCACTTAACCAAGAGAAAACCACTTTCACTTATCCCTTTGGCACATTTACTTATCGACGGATGCCATTTGGTTAGTGCAATGCTCTCGCCACATTCCAAAAGTGTATGATGTCAATTTTGTTGGACATGGTGGAAAAGTATTTGCAAGTTTTTATGGATGATTTCTTGTTCTTTGGGTCTTCTTTTGATTCATGTCTTCAAAACCTATCATTAGTGCTTAAAAGATGTCGTGAGACAAATATCGTTCTTAGTTGGGAAAAGAGCCATTTCATAGTTCAAGAGGGGATTGTTTTAGGCCATGCCATATCAAAAAGGGGTATTGAACTTTATAAAGTGAAGGTTGATCTTATATCCGAATTGCCTTCACCTTCTACGGTGAGAGAGATCCGCTCATTTCTAAGACATGCCGACTTCTATCGCCATTTCATCAAAGATTTTAGCAAAATTGCTAGACCCTTGTGTAATCTTTTTACTAAGGAGACACCATTTGTCTTTGATCAAGCATGCCTAGACGCTTTTCATAAACTCTGTGGTTTATTGTCATCCGCTCCCATGATGTAACCTCCAAACTGGTCATTACCATTTGAGATCATGTGTGATGCTTCCGACTATGCTATGGGGGCTGTTTTGGGGCAAATAGTAGGGAAACTTCTATGTGCCATATACTATGCAAGTAAGACTTTCTCGAGAGCCCAATTGGCTTACTTAACTACTGAAAAGGAATTACTTGCCACAGTGTATGCCCTTGACAAATTCAGGTCATACCTATTAGGGTTGAAGGTCATTGTGTTTTCCGATTATGCCACTCATAGGCATTTCTTGACCAAAAAGGAAACCAAACTTCGCCTAATAAGATGGATTTTACTTTTCCAAGAATTTGATTTTGAAATCAAAGTGGTCAAGGCAATAAAAGAACCATTTCTTTGCTAACATCCGAAAATACTATTGGGATGATCTCATTTTGTTTCGATATTACCCGAATCAAATAGTGAAGAGATGCATTTCGGAGAGTGAAGTTCCTAGTGTCCTCGTGTTTTGCCATACACTTGCATGTGGTAGATATTTTAGTGTAAAGAAGACCGCCTTGAAGGTTCTTCAAAGTGGGCTATTTTGGTCTACCATTCATAGAGATGCCTACAACTTTTGCAAAGAGTGTAAGCGATGCTAAAAGATGGGATCAATGTTGAAGAGAGACATGATGCCCTTAACCAATATTCTTGTTGTAGAAATCTTTGATACTTGGGGCATTAATTTTATGGGTCTTTTTCCTATGTCATATGGCTTCCAATACATTTTACTTGCCATCAATTATGTTTCTAAGTGGGTGAAAGCTTGTGCTACCAAAACGAATGAGCACTCCGTGGTAGTTCAATTCATTAAATCAAACATCTTTACTCGTTTTGGTATGCTAGGACCAATGATTAGTGATGGATGGAAACATTTTTGTAATCAATTCTTGAAGCAACTATTTTTAAAGTACTCCATCACCCATAAGGTTGCCACCCCTTACCATCCTCAAACAAGTGGGCAAGTGGAAATTTCAAACCTGGAAATAAAGAAAATTCTTGAGAAAACAGTGAACAAAACCCGAAAAAATTAGTTAAGAAAATTGAATGATGCATTGTGGGGTTACTGGACGGCATATAAGACTCCCATTGGTATGTCTCCTTATAAACTTGTATATGGAAAGCCTTGCCATCTTCCGGTTGAGTTAGAACATAAGGCTATATGGGCAATTAAAAAGCTCAACCTTGACCTTGATAAAGTCGGTGAGAACCGTGATGAGTGCTTAAATGTGATGCATTTTAGCACCTAAGTTAGGGTATTTTAGTCCATTCATCTATCTTTATTTTTTCGTTTTAGTATTAATTTATGTTTTGTCTATTTTTAGGTTAATAAGGTTCAAATGGGCTAAAAATTGTCCATTACAACCTTTTTGGAGTCAAGCAAAAGTCCCGAGAAGATTCTAGAAAAATTCAGAAAAAGATCAAAAATGTAGAATTTCACCACCAGTGGGTTTGGATCGATCGAAGATACACTGGCAGCGAGCTGTTTTATTCCCGTGCGCCCGAACTCCACCTATCACATGGCTGCGGGATTAGATATTTTCAAGGCTTATTTTCTGACTTGTTCACTACTCCAAGAGGCTTGTATTTAAAGGGAATTGAATCATTTTGTAAAATATCTTTTGTCTTCATTTTATTTTAGTTTTACATTGTAATAGTTAGTTTCTCTCTCTAGAAAAGTTAGAGATTAGGGTTTTAGGAAAAAACGGGAGTGGAGGCACCAAGAACACACTTGAAGATCTAGACTCTCTCTCTAGAATTCATCAAAGAAGAAGAGGAAAAAGATGGAGCCATGCTTGGGGAATGCCCTTGAGGGTTCTAAGATCACATCCACCTCCTCTATGATTGGCTAGACTTCTCCTTGGGGCTTGGATGAGCCCCAAGTTTGTAATCTAAACCTCATATCTCTTTCATACTTTTTGGGAATAATATCTCGTGATTAGTGTTTTAGCCTTGTGAATTTATTGAATCTTGGGTTCTCCTTTGATTTCTATGGATTAATTCTTTCTATTGATTCTTTACGTGATTACATGTTATCTTATGTGTGATTATTCAGGAATTGATCTCTACATTAGTTTTTCTATATTAATTGCATGTCTGTGTGTGGTTGATTGAGAATCTAGTGATGGCTATGCATGGTTTTCATTAAATGGATTTGTCAATTAATTTGATGGGTTGTGCTTATATTTGATAGGTTGTTTCACAATTTAATTCATACTTGTAGTTAGGTAGACAATCTATACTTGATTTGATATTGCATGGCTTATTATTGCAATTTCCATGATTCTCTAGATTGATGTGTGCTATAATTGTTACTAGTTTGATGGGCATGCTTAGGATTGATGGGTTGTTCTTCACTTAGTTTAATTTTTTGTTAGGTAGGCAATTCATTCTTGAATTTGATGGTCCATGCTTAATATTGCAATTAGTAGTTACATTTTGTTCACAAGAAGTTTTCCTCAAATTAGTTGAAAGTGTGTGGTTTAGTGAACGAGTTTGGTAGCGATTCCTATGTCCCAAGACCTCACTTCTTATCTCTTAAATCTCTATCTCAACTTAGTTTTATTTTACTTGCATTTTAATTAATTGCATCTTATTTTTATCAACAAACCAACCCTCCTTTGCAATCATTTTGGTACATTAGAGTCAAAATTAAATTCTAACATGTACAATCTCATGGGACGATCACTTCTCACTCATACTACATTGTATAGGTGTTAAGCGATTTCTAAATTTAAAGTATGTTGCCCACTTGACACTAATTTCTAAACTCAAAGTGTTGTGCATTATTTTGTGCACACGCTCGGGTCACATCAAACCCTTCACTTCAATTGAATGAGTTAGAGGAATTGAGACATAATGTTTATGATAATGCCAAACTTTATAAAGAAAGGACAAGGCTTTCCATGATAAACATATTGTGAAGAAATCCTTTGAGCCCAGACAAAAAGCATGGCTTTTCAATTCTAGACTCAAACTCTTTCCCGGAAAGTTGCGTACCAAATGGGAAGGCCTATATGAAATCATTTCCGTTGCACCTCATGGGGCAGTTAAGATTAAGAGCTTAAAAAATGGAAACACATTCAAAGTAAATGGTCAAAGATTGAAGCCCTACATTGAAGGGCAAGTTTTTTAAAGACATGTGGAAGCCTCCTTCTTGGTGGATGCCATCTATCTTGATGATTGAGATCATTTGAACGTCTTCTAGAGACGTTAAACCTAGTTCTATAGAGTTTCAAAACTACATTTCTCTAGTCCTTCTCTTTTATTTTTCCTCTTGCCGCATCTACATAAGGTTTTTGGTTTATCATTCAAATTTCAAGGTATGCTGATCTGGTATGAAATCCTTCTTTGAGCCTTCAATCGATCGAATATTGCCTCAATTGATCAAAAATAATTTTGATCAATCGCCAACCACGTCAAAAATTTTTGACCCCAGGGCATTAATGTTCATGTTTTTGATCGATCATGGTTCATCTCGATCAATTAAAGGATTTTCGATCAATCCAAAAAAAAAAAAAAATTGCCTTAGAATGCTTTTTCATATTTTTTATTGGGCTTGATCTCATATCTTTTTTTCATTTTGTGCCATATTGCCTTAGAATGCTTGATTTGTTTATTTTTATCTCATTTGATATTTGATGACAGTTGGTAGTGTGACCATTTTCAGACAGGTTTTCGGAATCTAAGTTTGGGGGTGCGTATTCCAATGCTAAGCTTTCTGTTTCCAAGTCCTATTTGTTAAACCCATCTGGTATACTCTTTCCATTATATGTTGCTTCTTTGTACATTGAGGACAATACACAGATTAACTTTGGGGGTGTGTTAGCATATTTTACATGTCAAACTTGGTTTCTATGCATGTGGTATGATTTGAAAGTTGTAGTGATGATTTTGATCTTTTGAGAACCATGATACTTAGAATTTAAAAATTACTTGACTTCAGAGTCCATTAATCCTTGTATGCCTTGTGGATGCCATTTAGGAGTAAATTTTTCAAAAGATTGACATCTTGCTTGCATTTGTGGTCCATATCATTCAAATTTTGTGATTGTTTTGAGATTTACTCTAAGATTCTACACTAGCACTGGCGCATACTAGCATTCATTTGTGGGGTACATGCTTTGTTGATTATTGATTTGGTTATATCCCAATTGAGCTAGTAGTGCTTTGAAAACTTTCATTCTTGACAAAGGTGGATAACAAACCCTTTTCACTAAGTAGCCGGGATTTTAGCCTCATCAAGCATTGAATTTCTCGCACCGAAAGGTGGAGGGCCCAAAAGTCTAGGTTAAAAAAAAAATTGTAAATTTGCAAAAGTAAATAAGGTGAGGACTTTTTACCGAAGGTGAGGAGTAGTAAATGATTAGATGGGGGTTATTTTGATTTGTAGCCTAGTTGATTTGAGCTTGTAAGTCCTTAGGGGTGTCTCTTCACCTAGTACCCTAAAGTCGTTCGGTTTGGGAGTAATTGACCTAACGCTTGCCTCATGAATCTTCTAGAAAGATTAAAAGATCACTACATTACGCCATACTTCCATCTTTGATCTTATAAAAAAAAATTAAATAAAAATAAAAATAAAAATTATCGAGTAAAAAGAATAAGTGCACCTAATTGAATAAAGCTTTAATAAAAGGTTCACTCTTTATCTTGATATCTTGATGATCGGTACTAGATTTGTGTGCTAGCTTGAGGCCGGATGTGATTATTTTATTAGTTGGCTAAGATAGCAAAATATTTGATACTGGTTCACTTAAAAAGAATTCTAGAGTTATTTTGATTTGCATGATCATTCTCTTGATGTGTGGAGGACCATACTTACTTGCTTGTTGTTGAAATTTTGAAGAGTTACTTGGAGATGGTTGAAAAATTGCATACTTGAGGTAGTTTTCTTCTAATATTTGTTTTGTATGTTGGTGCCTTTTTAGTGAGAAAGAGCTTAATGTTTGTGGCTATCATTTCTGGAAACCCTCACGAGACTTCACTTATCCACTAGGGGGTAACCTAGGGGTTTAAAAGGCTTGTTGCATATGCTAAATGCAATCGTGTTCCCTACGAAAGTGGCGTTATCTTTTCTGTTTGGGACTAGGAGTATCTAAGTTTAGGGGTGTGGTAAGTGCTCAAATGTGATGCATTTTAGCACCTAAGCTAGGGTATTTTAGTCCATTCATCTATCCTACTTTCCCATTTTAGTTCTAATTTGTGTTTTTGTCTATTTCAGGTCAATAAGGTTCAAACAGGCTAAAAAGAGCCTTTTAGGTCAGTTTTGGAGTCAAGAAGAAAATCCAGAAAAAGTCAGAAAAATTGCACTGTTCAAGTTTTGATCGATCAAAGGAATCTTGTATCGATCGAGGATATCTACAATAGATCGAAAAGAAGGCGGTGCTAGCTTAGTGGATAAGGCTACCAGTTATTAAAATATCTTTACCATGTCAACTTTGATCGATCGAAGTAAGTGTTCAATAGATCAAAGCCCTCTTCGATCGATCAAAGCCCCTGCTGGCAGTGAGTTGTCTAATTCTCGAGTGCACCTGAACTCTGCCAACTATTATAGCTGCAAGTTTACACCAATCAAAGGCCTTATTTTTTACTTATTGCCTATGCAAAGAGGCATATTTTTAAATTAAATGGACCAATTTGTATAGGGTTCCAACAATTTTAGCTCCAAGAGGTTGTTTTAGCTATTAGATTTCTCTCTCTAGAACTAGGGTAGGGTTTTTGGGAGCAAAGCAAAGAGGAAGAAGATGGTACCTATATTGAAGATAGCCCTTGAGCATTTGATGACACCTACCATGAGTGTCTAAATCCCTCTCTTGGAGCTAGAGATAGCCTATAGGCTTAGTTCTTAAACTAAGTCTTTTGTAGTTTTTGGGGATTTATGTTGTAAATAATGTTTTAACCATGAATTTGTATAGATCTTGAGTTTTTACATGATTTGTATGGATTAATTCTTCTAATTGATCTTTTATTTCTATTCATATGTCTATGTATGCTAAAATGAATGGTCATGTGTTTACACTCGATTTTATGAGTTTAATGCATGTCTATGTGTGTTGAAAGTATAAATCTAGTGATGGTCAAAGTATGGTGCTTAATTGATTACTCTTGTGGTTTGTTTGATGGATCATGCTTATTTCTTGATGGATTGTGCTACCTATTTAGCTTAATTAGTTTAATTTTCATGTCATTAGCATAGTTGTAGTGTAGTTTATTTAAATTCCTAAATAGGTAAATAATTCATACTTGTTGTTTGATGATCCATGCTTATGAGTGCAAGTAGTATATTTCTCTAGATTTTTGTGTGTGTGTTAATTGTGGGTTTATTAAATGGTTAATGGCTTCATTTGATAGGTTGTGCTACTCACTAGATTGATTAGACAATTTATGCTTAATTTGTCATTCATGCTTAGTATTTCAATTAATGGCACACACCCCCCTTAAATTGACAATTGCTAATGTTTAGTGAAGTGAAGCTTAGTGGTGAAATCTAAGCCCCAAGACCTTCTCTCATTCTCTTTACCTTAACCTCTAGATTGATCTTAATTTGCATATTTTTAATTGAATCATTAGTTTAATTCAACCAAATAAAACCCCTTTTTGATCATTCGACCGACTAATCCAATATTAATTCTGGAATACCTTACAAATCCCTTGGGATGATCCCTACTTGATCTTACTATGCTAGTAGTAGTAGTGGTAGTGGTTTTTATAAATTTAAACTTGACCAAAAAGGCTTTCTTGAACCACACTCTCACATTCACCAATTTTGGTACATCGTGATGGCCACGCACCACTTTCCATTAGGAAGAAGATTGCCCCACACTAGAGCAATTTTCTGGAGGTACGCAAGAGCAGAACAATGCCATGTTCTCTCATCCTGGACATAATCCATACTCCAGTACATAAAATCCGGGATGGAGAAATCACTTAAATTTTTCGTGGAGGCAACCTGCCTTACAAAATTCAGCATTCCAAGGTCCTGGGCAATCAAATCAATCTAATGCTTAACCTATGAACCAGCCATTCTAAGCTTCTACAAGCTATCGTTCTCCTTCATACAATCAAAGCTCTTCAAGGACAAATTCTGCTCCTCTTTACCCATCCTACTTGGATAAGATATTGAACACCAACAAACAAATCATGGTTGCCCTTAATGGCATGCAATCAACTGTTCAATTGGTCAATACTTACACCTAACCAATATCTAAAATTGAAACCTAATAGAAACAATTGGCTAATTCTGTGAATTAACTTCATAAAAGGGATATAGGCAAGCTTCCAGCTCAAACAGTGGTAAATCCAAAATGGCAATTTGTGATTGATGAACTCCCTCCTCCGAGCGGATTACATCATGAACAAATCAATGCAATCACCACACTTCGGAGTGGAAGAATTGTGGATAACAAGGTTAGGGAAGAGACTGAAATTCTTGCTCCTAAGGATTCAATTCCCCCCAAAGATCCTAAAATCAGTCCAAAAATTCTAAATCCGCCAATCCCAAGTGTTGAGACATTTTATGAGCCCAAGGCTCCTTATCCTTAACGTCTCTAAGAGTCTACTCACTTTGAAAACAATGGTGACAAAATTCAAGATATGTTGGAATTCTTTAGGCAAATAAATATCAACATTCCTCTTCTTGATGCCATAAAGCAAATTCCACCTTATGCAAAATTTCTTAAAGATTTGTGTACACAGAAACAAATTTCTAAAAGCAACATTCCTAAAAAGGTGAGGTTGACTAAACAAGTGAGTGCTATCATTAAGCACAATACACCTCCAAAATTCAAGGATCTAGGTGTCCCAATGATTTCGTGTGTCATTGGAGATGACGAGAATTAAAAAGCCCTCATTTACTTAGGATCAAGTGTAAATTTGATTTCTTATTCAGTTTACTTGCAAATTGGCTTGGGTGAACTAAAACCCACTCGGTTGTCTTGCAACTTATGGATAAATCTGTGAAGCAACCTCGTGGTATCATTGAAAATGTAATCATCAAGGTGGACAAGTTCTATTTCTCGGTAGATTTCTTGGTTTTGCATACCGAACCGGTCCACAATCCTAAGAGACATATTCCTATGATCCTCAGTTGGCCTTTCTTAGCTACGGTTAATGCTTCAATTAATTGCTGGACTGGGGTGATGGATATTTCTTTTAAGGGTATGAAGGTTGAGCTTAACATTTTCAATGTTTTTTAACATCCTCCAGATGAAAATGATTGTTTTACTTTTGATACATAGGATGAAATGGTCGAAGAATCTCTCCCCTTCATTCCAAGTCAAAATGTCCTTGAAAATCATAAAATTCATCATCATTCCGAATAGGTTGTTATCAATGATCTAAGTTGGAAGAAAAATTCAGAGGTTAAGGTTAATCAAACTTTTTAGTTTTCTCGATGCGAACCACCAAAGGAATCCCTCTCTTGGGAAAATGAATATCCCCTCATTCCTCAATTTGAATCACTAAACTTCAAAGTAGAACCACCGGATATATATAAACAAGATACAAACCTTTTCATGAATATTCAAGGGTCAAATTTTTAAGGAAATTCGTCAATACCTCAAAAAAAACAGACAATTTGAATTTAAAAATGAATAATCTCAGGTTATGAGGTGTGCTTAAATCACTTAAGACCAAACTTGCTTATTTCATCCTTTCACCAGACATTGATCCAAGTTTGCAACCCTACGAGGGAAACAAGCCGTGTATTGGAAATGTGGAGACCGTCCTCTTGAAGGATCAAATATATGAAGACTAATGAGATTCCCATCCCGTCGAGCTATCGACGTTAAACTTAGCCATCTTTAGGGAGCACCGAGCTTCCTAACTTCGTCATCTCTATTCTATTCTTCTAAAAAAAAAAGTAATCCAAAAATACAAAAATGCCTCAGTATGAACCTCAAATTTAGCGCTTTTTCAAAAGTTCTCCGAATTCAATTTTGTTGGTCATACTAGGTATCTCAGGCATCAAATGGGCCATGTTGAAAAAAGAAAAAGTTTTGGGATGATTTCGGGCTCCATTTTCCAAAAATAAAAGTCCAGACATTGCTAAAGGCATCGTGGTAACCAGACATCCCGTGAGAGTTAAGGCAGCTAATCTCAAAACTCTGATGACAATGCCATAGACACCAACACGCTTAAAGCCCCAAATCCTCAATGCAAGTAGAGCTAATGAATCCTACATTCCAAAACACCCTTATCAACAACCTCCAGTTATGAATCCAAAGCCTGACAAGTCTGTTCCCTTAAGCCAATGGATCGGACTCCACAAAATCCAAAAATGTCAACACCTCCCAGTCTCAACGACCCAACCTTCTTATTCACAAAAGGAACCGGTGTTCCCCATGTGAAGTGCTAGGATGAATAAAGCCCTTATCTTTTAATTCATCCAACCAAGCCTTCAGCTTAATCCAATTCTGTCAGTGTCACGCGGTACGATGCCTTAGAAATGGGCGATGTACCAGAAATGACATCAATGGAAAAAATAACTTACTATATGGGAGGCAACTCTGTTAACTCCCCTGGAAAGACACCCAAAACTCCTCAACAACTGCTAGTAGAACACGGCCCAAACCCCTGTCTTCCTCGAATAGCATACTAGCCAAGTAAGACATGTGGCGACTCCAGTCACCAATGCTGAAACCTAACACTGGGTGAGAATCGCTCTAATCTCTCATGAAAAGAAAACAATTTCCCTTGGAAGTGAAAACAGACACCCTCCCTCAAAAGAAGACGATCGTAACCCAAAAGAAAGACAACTAGTCCATCCCGAGAGCGACGTCAAAGTCTATCATGTCAAGAAAGACGAAACCGAACCCCAAAGTCATCCAACCATCCCAATAACACAACCTTGAAGAACCCAGTCTGAAGACATTGGACCCCAACTATTGTGTCAACACAAAGGAAACTGCCCCTAAATGTGACCTTAAGCGGATAAATGAGCAGAAAATGACAAAATGAAAGAATGGAAAACTCAAACGAAAAGATTAAGCAGAGGAAAAGTTCCTCGATCATTCGAAGTCCCTGCGAAAGCATCCGCCTATGGGAGAGAAGAAACTGCCCCTCCTGGAGCCCCAACTGGATGCGGTGCCGGCGCAACCACGAGCCCTGACTGTACAATTGAAGTATGTGATTGTCCTACCTGTGGACCTAGACTACTGCGTGCACCACTCCTCAGTGGGCACTCTCTCCTGATGTGGCTTAACTGCTTGCAGTAATGATAAATTGTGGGTCCTAGATGAAACTGTGGGCAATATGGCCTGACATGCCCTGACTGACGGCAACGATGACATACAATCTTAAGAGTGGACCCCACAATCAAAGGAACTGTGGTCATTGGTTGAATCTTTCGTGATGGTCCCCGTAAGAAAGTAGCGTCCCCAACTCTAGCTGTCTTTGCCCGTACCCCCGAAGGTGAAGCCTCATCCTCACATCACTCCCTAAACTCCTTAACCTGCATTGCATACCAATTCTCTGCCTTGACGAGTGAAGCCCTCTAAACTACATCCTCATAAGTCCTCAAGTCTAGGAGTGGAGACCGTGGCCTAATATCAAGCTGCAAGCCATCTCGAAGTCCCCTAAGATACTCAAAAGTCTAAATGACTACTGGTTTTGGTGCCGGTATCGGAATTTGTAACCCCAAAATCTACCAGTGCACCAACCCCTGTAGGGATTCAGCAATCCCAAGTGTCACTCCATGCATAATCTGCTCCTCAATCGTAGAAGCCCACGATGGATTAGCATCCACACTTCTAGCTTGAGCCCTGAGTCCCCTTGGACCCTTAATGAGCTCGTGTCAGCAACCAGCTTCTCAACAGCGTGACGCAATGACCCACTATGAGTCATAACCATGATGCTAAAAGCACAAAAGATGAGGTCAATAACAACACAAGTTATTATGACCAAATGGAACTCACTCCGTAAATGCATGGAACAAAAAGAATATTAATGTATGTATCATACAGTGATGCTAAAACAATTAAAGTAAGGTTTCTAAACATATGGCCATATAAGCACTTAAACATATAATCATATCAAACATGTCAACAAGAAGCACGTAAATGCATAACATGACAACATATGTGAAAGAAAACATAAGGCATGAGGGCGTATATCACATGCAATCATGTTAAAACAACTAAGAAAGGCTTCTAAACATTTAAGTATATAAGCACGTATACATGTTATCATACCAAAACATGTTAACAAGAAGCATGTGAATATATCAAAGCAAGTTAATAAAAGCATGATATGCACCCAAAACCCATCGTCCTAATGTTTTTGAACCTAGGAGCATTGATACCACCTGTGACGGCCTAAGTTTTTCAACCCGGTGCTTCAATGTGACCCAAAAGATGACCTGATAACGGATCTGAATGTAGAAGTGAAATAAAGAAGTAAAGTCTCAAAAGATGTACATCATCCCTAAGATGCCAATGTGACCTCCCACGAGTCATGGAACCCAAAAGGAAAAACAAATGTAGAAGCGATGTTTTAAAAATGGATAACTACAACCCTAGGGGAAAAATGGTCATTTTAAAACAAATATGGGTGCTATCGAGCACAGCATTGAAAAGACAACAAAAAATTAATAAATTTAGACTCAAAAATCGCTTGATTCAGAGTCCGGATGACCAAGATATGGGACCTCGAAGTTTTGGGGAAAAAAAATAGAATTTTGACAAGTTCCAGGGCCTCGCCGATTGATCAAGAAATTTGAGAATCGATCGAGAAATTTAAGGATCGATCGAGAAAATTCTGGACCGATTGAAAATTTTCTGAATCGATCGAAATCTGCAGACTAAACCAGATTTTCCAGATCTGCGAGCATTTTTCGGTACCAAAACAATCTTTTTTTAAAAAATGTTGTTAAGAAACCCCCCCTAAAATCATGTTTTCTATACAACCATATCAAAAGAATTTCTTATTTTTCAAGTAAAATCCCCAAAATTCCCTTAAGACCAAACTTTTTTTCAATAAAACCTAAAAATGTGTGATACAGGTGTTCATTTCATCAAGTTTGATGTTGTGTGCAAAATTGAGCATGCACGCAAATGTAATATGCATATTTAAGCATGTTACAATATCCTATGGCCTTGATGCAATTCATTTGCAAAATCTCATACATCAAACCTCAAATGAACTAATTTTATAATCTAAACATGAAATCAAAAGCACACCATTATGAACTTAAAGGTTCATTGACCTTGGCCTCATTACATACATGTCAAATAAGTCTCGAAAGGTGCACTTAGGTGCACATAACATACCCAAGACAAAAATGACAAGATTTGACATATTAAACCAAATGAGAGCTAACATGCTAACATGTGCATGTTTTCAAAATACATAAAATACTCCAAGCAACTAAGTAAACATAGGGATATTGTGCATCCCAAAATAGAATCTCCTAACTTGAAAATATCCCAAACAATTAGGATGAGTAAACAAGTTACTCGTAAGAAGAAGTACATGCGTATATCCTAAAGTTTCAAGTGTCATGCAAGTTTAATATAGATCAATACAAGGGATCATTCCACCTAGCGTCTATGTTACAAGGAGAACTAACGGATCATCTCAAGCAATACAAGTATTTGAAATGATAAATATAAGATGTACAAGTATATAAGCACAAGTATACTAAACGAAATTGAAACATACACGGAATAAGTATACAAGGCGCAAGTATACTAAATAAAATTGCGAGACATACAAAGCAAGTATACATGGCATGAGTGCACTAAGTGTAATTAAAAAAGAAACAAGAAGCAAGTATAAAAGATTTAAGTATACTAAATGGAAGGCAGTTTATGCTGAAGATAAAGGTTTCGGCTTGAAAAGCACGTTAATGCCAAATGAGTCCTTGGTCTAGCTTGAGCTTGATTCCAAGGACTCCCAAAAGTTGTACCCTATCTTGGGGCATGTTTGGCTTTACGAGAGAAAGCCCACCAGAGAGAAAAGTGTTTATCTTCAAACATGACCTGTTAGCTTTCCTACTAGCTTAGGTTCAAGCATACGAAATGAAATTGAAAGTGTAAGAAACAAGGCTCAAGTGTACTTGGTGAAATTGAAAATGCAAGCACTAAATTACAAGTTACAAGTAATCAATGATAAACAACTTGGAATTGAATGCGAAATCAAGTAATTGGAAAGACTAGGACATGTGGTCTCTAGACCAAGCAAGTATTTCTGGGTAATTATAACCCACAAGGTACCACCTAGTGTGCACTCTAATGATGTAAGGAGAACTCGTACCTCCCGTACTAGGACCAAGTCCTAGCCGTATCATTTTTCAAGTCCTTACAAGCTTTCCAAAAACAACAAGTTCATGACATATATTCAAAAATAATGCATGAAACTACCTACAAAGCACAAGTAAGGTGGAACCACACAAACCATGTCCTAAGGTTTCATGTCTACAATGACATACACCATGTCGAATCTTCAATATGCGATTCATTACATTTACAATGAACATTAAATGTTGAATTTCAATGTGCCATTCGTTACACGCAAGTTAATGACATTATATAAAACACTAAACTAATTCAACATTAATGTAAGCCATGACTACTAATCCACACAATATAGTAATAAGCTAACCAGGTAATTACGAGTGTAGTCTATAAGATTTTCATAATACAATCTCAATAAAATCTCTAGAATTAAACAAGTCATTAAACAATATCATCCTTACACATTTTAATATAACTATACATGATTTAAATCACAAACCCTAAGTCAAGCATACAATAATCAACTAATTCAAATTATCATCAAGTAAAGTACAAGTACTAAATATTCTACAACTTAGTAACAAGCTTCTAAAGTAAACATAGTAATACACAACAAGATAAATCTCTAGGAATTTACAAGTTATTAAATCAAACAATATCTCTACACAATATTTATAAGCTACACATGCTTTGAATTTCTAAATATTAATTCAATCAAGTTACTATCATGCAAGCTACAATTACTAAAAATACTACAATCTAGTAATAAGCATCCTAAGTAAATATTGATATTATACAAGACTTCATCATCACGACAACAAAATCTCAAAAATTTAGAAATCTAGTAAATGAAGCAATTTGCTTACAACATGAAATACATATATATACACTAAACATGCCTTTAAATCATTAAACCCTAAATCATATACAAGGTTTTCCATCTATATGCAAGACTATGATTCAATAACCATGTACACAATATATATTAAACTACAAAAACATATAAAACACTTAGGAAATAAACATATAACAACCCCTACCTTAATAGAGAATTGAATCTTTATAATCCAAGACAAGCCAAAGAGTTTGAAGAAACCATTCTAGGGTTTTGTAGAGGAGCATGAGGGAAGCTTTTACCTTCCAAAGGTTTAGGGAAATGGAACAAAACAATGGTGGAAGGTCTAGGTTTTCAAGGCAACAATGGAGGCTAGAGAGGTTTTGGTGAAGAAGAAAGAGAGTTAGTGCAGAAATGTGTTTTTCTCCACTAACTAAGGGCTTGTTGGCTCAATACACACACACTTACACCTCTCACACATACACACACACTAAACAAGAAGCCAACACTACCTCTCCCACACACACACTCTAAGAATTTGCACAAAAGTCCCTCTCCCTCTTCCAAGATATTTCAAAATAAAGTTTGCAAAAAGGTCCTTTCCAAAATATCTTGCAAATTAAATTGCAAATTGGTCCCTAAGACAAAAAATAATTACAAACTAATAATTACACAATTACCCAAAAGCAAGAATCTTTCCAAAGAAACGATGCATCCATACCCTTACATGAAAAGTAAACAAGTAACATGTTTTTCTACAAAAGTAAAACTATGCCTTTCATGTAAATCAAATGTAATGCATGCATGCAAAGGCGGGATCAAATCCTAGAACAAAAAGTGAGGTTACGAAAAAGAAAACGATAAATAGGTAAAGGACGAAAAAAAGAAAAAATGTCAAAAAAAGAAAAGAGAAGATGGCACGGCCCTTATAAGGACGATACCAATCTTCCAAAAGGAAAAGTGTTCGGACCTATTCCCGAACACTCACGACAAACCAAAGGGACAAAACCCGAACATAGAAAAGAAAGCAACAACGGAAAAAGAAAATTCATAAAATCAGGAAAAAAGGAAAGAAAGGAAAATGACTGGGTCTTTACAGCCACGTCTTATTCCACAACCATCACCCATGCAAGTTCCTCTTGGAATGCCAAGACCACTCTTTGCACCACCACCTCCTCTAGGACAAGGTCCTATTGGATCTAACGTAGAGCAACAAGTTCCCAATCCTCCAATGGTTCTCAAAGACTATTATATGCCAAATGATTATAATGCCCTGACATGCATCTGGCTTCTGGCGTGTCGTCGCACTGAAGCAAGAAATGTGGTGAAATAAGATGTAACCAAGTTTGAATTTATAGAATGCCACTACCACTACTAACTATTAATGTAGCTAGAGTAAGTAGAGATCATCCCAAGGGAAAGGAGGCGTATTTTTTTGTTGGAAATCAATGTTGGATTAGTAGGTCGAATGATCAAAAGATAGTTGATTGATGAATTATACTATGATTTAAACTAAATAAATGCAATGTAAAATAACTAAAGCGAATAAGATGTAGAGAATATGAGAGAGAAGTCTTGGGACATAGAGTTCACCACTAAGCATTACCTTCATAGACACTCAATATTTGATGGATTAGGGAGATTATGTGTTGTGGTAGGTGGGGATAAGATAAAAAATGTTCGATCGATCGAAGGAAAGGTTGGATCAATCGAAATGGAAATTTTCCTACAGATAAGGACAAAAGGCTCGATCCATCATGGCATGGTTGGAATGATCACAGTGTGATCGAGCGGAGCTTGGTTCGATCGATCGAAGAGAGCTTCTTGTACTACTTTGCTTCCACTTTGCTCCTTTCTTCCGCTAAGCTTGAGATTACTTCTTTAAATGCTCTAATTCAGCTAAATTAACTTATTTTGGGGATAAGTACCTAAAAAGGAACATAACATGAAATTAGAATGAGAAAATAAGATAGAATAAGGTCCTAGAACACTCAAGCTTAAAGGGTTTAAATGCGCACTTTTCAGCGCTTATCAGCTTCCTAATTTTAGGGCCCATCATTATGAGATCAAACCTTCTACTATTCAAATGTGCTCACTTTTTATGGCGTTAAGCAATGAGGAACCGTATAAACATTTGAATGAGTTCTTTGAAGTTTGTTCAACCATAAAATACACAGATGTTCCTGAAGAAATGTTATAGTTGAGCTTTTCCCTTTTACTCTTCGTGGCAAAGCTAAATTTTGGTTCAACAACTTGCCAGCTAGTACCATCTTGGGCAGAAATGCAACAAGAATTCTTAAAGAAATATTATCCCGCAAGTCGAACCAATGCCATACGCACATCAATTTGTGAATTTTCTTTAGGGGATGGAGAACTTCTACACGAAGCGTTGGAGAGATTGAATGATTTGCTAAGAAAATGTCCACATCATAGGATTCCAAAATGGCAATTAGTTCAATACTTTTACAAGAGCTTATCTGAAACCCAAAAGGGTATGGTAGATGCATCGTGTGGAGGTACTTACTTAGAAAGGCATGGACATGATATTTGGCGCCTTTTTGAAAATATGAGTGAAAACTCTATGCATTGGACTCTATCATCTCGCTTAGCTCAAAATTCCAATGTTAGGGGGAAGAAGAACTCTAACTTATGTCAAGTAAAGAGTTCAAATGACATTATCACCGAAGTTAAAACCTTAATACAAAGGTTTGATCAATTCTTGATGAATTAAAACTTGGCCATTCAAGCATCTTCCTATCCTCGTTCTTGTCAAGACATGTGCATGACTTGCTCAAGTTTGACTTACACTTCCTTCAATTGTCCTCATGGACATATTCAAAGTGAGCAGCATGAACAAGTGAATGTCGCTTTCACTAATTAAGGGAATAACCCTTTTTCAAATTATTATAATCTGGGTTAAAAAAATCATCCAAACTTTTCTTGGAGAAACCAAGGAGATGGTGTGAACCCTCCTCAAAATCAAGGTTACAAAGCTAAATATGTTCCCCCTCATTTGTAAAATCAAAATTCTCAAGGGTATCATCCATCTTACCCTCCTTTCAATATGAACCAATCATCAAATCCTCAAACGTCTAACTCTCATTCCTATTCTCAAGTTTTTCCAAGGAACTCTGTTTTTGAGGAAAAAGTTTTGTTGGCTTCGGGAAGTTTAGAGGCTAATACTCAATTACTTCATTCCCATTCTCAATCAATTGCAAAGCTAGAAACCCAAGTAGGGCAAATAGCTAGTAATTTGAATACTAAAGAGAAATGAAAATTGCCTCTTCACCCAGAGCCCAAACCTCAATTTATAGTGGAAGGAACTCCCATATTAGGATGTCCTCCACATGAACAAGTGAATTCCATCACCACTTTAAGAAATGGTAGAGTGATTGACAACAAAGTTGAAGTGCCAAGTGAAGAGAGTGAACCGGTATAACCAAGTGGTGGCACCCTTCCCATTTTCGATCATATTCCTCTTTCACCAAAGCCCAAAGATCACATTAAAGCGAAATCATCATCATCTAGTGCTTTTGAAAAGCTTTATGAGCCAAAGTTTCCGTTTCCACAAGCTTTGAAAGCTTCTTCATCTTTTAAGAAATAACAAGGCAAAATCAATGAAATGATTGAGGTGTTTAGGCAAGTTAAAGTGAATCTTCCTCTTCTTGATGCAATCCGTCAAATTCTAACTTATGCTAAGTTCTTGAAAGACTTGTGCACCTAAAAGAGGAAATCCAAGAGCCAAGCACTTAGAAAAGTTTTGCTAACTAAACAAGTGAGCTCCATTTTGCAACATAGCACTCTTCCAATGTTCAAAGACCCTAGTTCTCCGACCATTTCATGCACCATTGGTGACCATGAAATCAATAGGGCTCTTTTGGACCTAAGAGTGAGTGTTAACCTCCTTCCTTACTCAGTATACCTTCAATTGGGTTTAGGAGAATTAAAACCACACGTCGGTAGTTTTGCAATTTGCTGACCGTTTTATAAAAAAACCGCGTGGTGTTGTTGAGGATGTTTTGATCAAAGTTAATAAGTTCTACTTTCTGGTTGATTTCGTTGTCATTGAAACGGAACCGATAGCAAACCCAAAGAGTCAAATTCCTGTTATCCTTGGCCATCCTTTCATAGCTACCGCCAATGCGAGTATAAATTGTAGGACGGGGGTAATTAAAATCTCTTTTGGGCACATGAAGGTAAAGTTAAACATCTTTAATCCCACTACTAATTCCGTTGATAAGCATTAGCAAGTTTATGAGGTTAAGAAAGTTAATGAGGTGTCACCACTTGTTAATTCATCAAGTGCAAGTGACCCTCCTTCTAATGGTTCTACGTTGAACGCAAATTTCAAAAGGGCTAAAAAGCCTACATTTCCTTCTTTGGGTGTGAAAAAGGTCCACCTAGCTTCATTGATTCCAATCCAACAAGTTTCCTAAGGAATAATTTGTTGGGTGGGATTTAAAGCCATATTCATCCCATTGAGAAGGGAAATGCAAGAAAAATCTTTGATCCGGGCTAGAAAGTAGCCCAACGTCTTGCTAGAGACGTTAAACACTAGCATTCGTAGAATTCAAACTCTATTCCTCCTCATTTCTTCTTTTGTTACCTTTTTGCGTCATCTAGATAAGTTTTACCTCAGTTTTTCGGCAATTTCTGCACTTTCAACACATTCTGTTCAATCTGCGATCGATCGCAGAAGTTGGCGATCGATCGGCATCTGCACACTTCTATTGTTGCCTGAAAACATGCTCTCGGGATCATCCTTCGTGGAACTTCCACAATCGATCATAGATTCTAGTAATCGATCGCCCATATCATCGAAAAAATTTCAACCCCAGAGAATCGTTCATGAATTATCACGATCAATCGTGCTTGAGCCATCCCTCTTTTCCATCATTCGTATAGATCTACAATCGATCGCAAAATCTTGTGATCGGTCATCCACAACATTGAAAAATTTAAGTCCCCGAGTGACATTTAGCGATCCAACGATCGGAGTATTTTCTTAAAAAAAAAAAAAAATCAAAAAAAATATATATCAATCAAAAAAGTTGTTCAAAGAAGCACTCCGTCTTTCTACAGACGTTAAACTTAGCAGCCACGACACATTGTATCCTTTATCTTTTCCTTATTTTATGTTTTATTGCATTTTGTTTCTTTAAATGCTTTTATAAAAAGAAAAATTAAAAGTTTCACCATTGTGCCCTTATGTGCCGTCATGCATATATTCATGTTTATCTTGGGCTTGATATCACATTTCTCTCTCATTTTGTGCTATATTGTCTTAAAATGCTTGATTTTCCTTTTTCATCCCATTGTGATATTTGATGTGAGATTACTAGTGTGGTTTTTCAAGTAGATTATTGATTCAAAGTTTAGGGGAGACTTCTTTCAAAATGAATCATTACCGAGCTTCATAGGCTTTGCCACCATGGTATACTCTTTCCATTTTTTCCATTGTTCTCATTGCACATTGAGGACAATGTGCGGTATTGTATTCGACTTAAGTTTGAACCTTAATTGCATAATTGAGATTTGAGATTAATGTTCCAATGGTTTTGACCTTTTGAGGCCTATGTTTCTTATAATTTAAAAATTGCTTGACTCGAGAGTTCAATACTCCTTGTATGCCTTGGGATACCATTTAGGAGAATTCTTTTCAAAAGATTGATATCTTGCTTGCTTGTGTGACCCACATCATCTTGCTTGTGAGATTATTTTGAGATTCGACTCTAAAGTTCTACACTTGCACAGGCGCATACTAGTATTCATTTGTGGGGTACATGCTTAGTTGATTATTGCTTTGGTTATATCCTAATTGAGCTAGTAGGTTTTGAAAGCTTTCATTCTTGACAAGATGACCTTGCATGCTAATAATAAACCTTTTACTGAGTAGCCGGGATTCTAGCCTTATTTAGCATTTGTGACAGCCCTGGATTTTACAAACCCAGTGCGTCCTGCGATGACCCGAAATGGATCCAAAATGCGGAAGCTAAACAAAAACAAGTCTATAGAGATGTACATCATCCCTAAAACAAGAAATTGGTCTTCCGAGGAGTCCTGTGACTCTACGGAAGTAAGACCGGAGTTAGGGTTTCAAAACCCTTTAAGGAACAGACCAAGGGCAAAATGGTCATTCCAAAATGAAATGGGTGCCACTGTGCATACTAGTAGAAAGATAACAAAAAATCAACAAATTTAGACTCAAGAATCACTTGATATGGAGTCCGAATGATAAAGATATGAAGATAGAACAAACGACGTCCCCTGATTAAGAGATACCATAACCCTATCTCATTAAAACTATCATAACTATCATTACAGTTGGATTTTTAGTGTGTAGTTGGTACCATTGGAAAGATGACTTCAAGATCTTGAAGTTAGACTCAAGAATGACCTAATTTAGACCTGAAATGAGCAAGTAATGACCATTTGAAGACATTTTTTCATGGCAGCCAGACTGAGTCGACTCAATTGGCAACTGAGTCGGCTCCTTTAGGCCGAGAGCACCAAAAATGAGTAAAATGAGGCGTGAATGAACCCAGTGGGCACCTTTAAGAACCAAGTCAGATCTTTTGGACTAAGAGCACAAAAAATGAAGGAAATGGTGCCAGAATAAACTATGTCGACTCTTTTGGGAACCGAGTCGGCTCGGTTGAAGAAAGAGTGGGCTCCTTTAGGCTGAGAGCATGCAAAATGAAGTAAATAATGCCCAAGTGAACTAAGTCAATCTTTTGGGAACTGAGTTGGCTCCTTTAAGAACCGAGTCAGCTCCTTTGAGCCGAGAGCATGCTGCAATAGATTTTATAGGAAAAATGAAGAAAACTGAAAACTTAAATGAAATAGGGAATTTTTTAGACCAAGACGACATTTTTCAGAAAAATGCCATGAAGAACCCCCCCTCCCCTAATATCACATTATCTATGCAACAAAGTCAAGCCCGGAATTTATTTCTTGAAGGAAAACCCCAAAATGCCCTTAATCCATATTATGCAAAGCAAATGTAAAATGAGTCCATAAGAGGCTCATTTGACCAAGGAAAAGGTTTTTCCTAGAAACGATTATGCACGCAGACGTAACTTACCTATTAGGACATGCTACAATGATCCATGGCTTAAAAATACCATCGATGCAAAATATGACCTATCCAAACCCCAATGCGTGGAAAATGCCCTTTAAAGGCAAAAAATGCAACAACTAGACCTAAATGCAATCGAATGATTGTTTGGCCTTTGGCCACACTTCATGCATATTAAATGAGTCCTAATGGATGTGCTCAGGCACACTTTGTACCACACGATTTGGAAATGAACCCTTAAAGGCTCGGATTTTCCTATTTTAGCCCAAAAATGCAATATATGAAACTAAAATGCAAAAATGAAAACGAAATGGCATTTGGCCCTTGGCCACACCTCATACATGTTAAATGAATGTTAGATAATGAATTGTATACTCAATGCACACTCCGGTGCGTAAATGACATATTAAAATACATGGTTTTTATAATATTCTAATTAAAGGCAAATTTCAACATTTAAAAATATACATGGATTTCAAATAAGGTTTGGCCCTTGGCCACATATCAAATACATAGAATAGGTGTCTAAAAGTGTGCTTAGGCACACATTACAAGTCTTAAGGTAAAAATGACATTTTTAACCTAACCATACATTACAACTTTAAAAGTAAAACTTAAACATACTAACACTTGCATGTGAACAAGAATATATTTAAAAGAACTTCGATTCATCGAAACGACCTAGGGATATTGTGCACCCCGGAACCATATCTTCTTGCCTAAAATGGGTCGCATTCAGTGAAGGGTGAGTAAACCGTATTACTCATAGAGAATGAGCATGCATAGACTTAACTTTTTACAGAGTTATTACATTAACATGAAACAATTCAAAAGCATCATGCCACCTAACGTCTATGTCATAAGTAAGACTCAGGAAGCACCCTAAGCTAACTTAGATCATTTCTAGCATAAATTACATCATTCATGCAATTCAAACAACATAGAAGCATGTTATACAGAGCAACAAGATATAGATTCTCAAAGCCATCAATTTGAAATATAAAATACAAAAACAACTACAGTGGGTCATGCCACCTAACGTCTATGTTCCAAATGAATCTATAAGATCATTCCTAAGGTACATTTGAACGTTTTAGCATAAATGTACTTAGCAACATCAAAATTACAATGATTCATTAAAAATCACAATGCATGAATGTACTTAACAACATTTAAAACTGCGATGATTTATTTAAAATCATAATGCATAAATGTACTTAATAACATTAAATCGCCAATAACCAAAATCATAAGTTACAATTAAACATTGGTTGTGTTGGACCAAGAGGGGGGTGAATTGGTTAAAACATTTTCTTGTATAAACTTAACAGCAATCAAAATAAGTAAACAATAGGCAATGCAACAGTATTTACAAGGAAATCCTCTCAATTACCGAAAACCTTGGTTCTTGGACTATGCCAATTTAATCATCCACTAGCTGTAAGTAAGCTGTTACACACTCAGCTGTCTCACTTTCTACACACACTCTTGTCACAGAAGTAGACACTAGTTTTCACACACTCTACTCACACACTAGCTCAAAACAGTGTGAACACACATTCCCCCTGTCCTAGACAACCCTGCGTGGACCAAACAAGCTCTCAAAGATCACCAAATACACCATAGCAGACATAAATCAATATTAACAAGTCCTTCCTATAATAAAAATAGGTCAGATAGCTCAAAACTCCAAGATACAACCTTCAAACCTCAATCTGCTATAGTTAGGGTTTGAGGGGTAAAATGGGAATTTTCTGTAATGACCCGGTCATTTTCTTCCTTTTCTCTTTTTTTTTCAAATTTTAAGGATAAATTTTTTTTTTTTTTTCATTATCTTTTCCTTTTTGGGTTCAATTTCCTGCCTCTTAGTGTCGTCTCGAGTGCTCAGAAATAGTTTATGGGACTCTTTCCTTTGGATTGACAACTTCCTTTGAGGACCGAGTCATTTCCACATTTTTTTGTTTTTTGACACTATTCATTTTTCGTCTTTTCCTTATTTCGTCCTCTTCTCATTTTTCACTTTTACTTGCATAACCTCATTTTTTGTGCTCAAATTTGATTCCAGTTTTGCATACGTTCATGATATTTAAATTCCATAACATCTACATTTTTACTTTTGTAGAAATGCATATTAAATACTTACTTTCTTTGTAAAAGCCATGAAAACAAGACTTTTTTCAATTATCCATAACTTGAGGGGTTTTTGGGTAATTAAGTAAAGTAATTATTTTTCGTCTTAGGAACCATTTTGAAAATTAAATTGGAAGATATTTTCAAAAAGGACCTTTTTGCAATTTTTGAAAAATGTGACAAGTGTCACATTCCTATGATGCCACTTGTTGATTTTCTGGGCGAACCACTTGGAGGCTTAATCTCATGACACATGGAGGGTGGAGATTCACCAACTTGTTGTCCTAGGATTGGTGCACTTATTGGCATGGATGGTTGACAAGTGTAGGGTTAATATTTAATCTTAGAAACTTACTTGGATTCATGACAAATGTAGGACTCACCTTTAGTCTTGCATTAGTGTCTGTGTGAGAGGTAGTGCAAGAGCACCTAGTGAGTGGAGAAGCCCACCAATTTAGCTTAGGGTTTACACATTTTAATTCATTCATCACTTTCCTCTCAAGAACCCTCAGGAAGCCACCATTGGAGAAAAGCTTGACTAGTAGCTTTGACTTCATTTTTGGTGCCCTTTCACTCACCTTACAACTTTGAACTTAGAATACTTTAGGCTCCTCCCACTCTCCTCTTCAAAACCCTTGAAGGATTTAGCCTAACTCCTAGTTTTGCTTTGGTATCTAGAGATTCAATTCTCTAGTGAGGTATTGATCTATTATTTTGAAGTATTTTTATGTCATTATTGAGTGTTTTACATGCATGGAAGAGAAGGACTTGTATTTTGCCCTTAAACTATTTTAACTTGAATTTAATCTTGTCAAATTAAATATAGAATATGAAAATATACTCAATTAGCTTTCATTTAGTTTTGGTTTCGTGTAATTTGGATTTAAAATGAATTAGTTATGAATTTTTGAAGTTGCAAGCTAGTTGCTAGAAATTTGAAGCTTTTCCTTTTCGGTTTGGAAATTAATTTTTCTATAGAGCTGTGATGCTTCAATTACCTTGAAATTTTTATTGAAACTTTCCCCATGGGTTTTACACTACCCAGAACTTTTTTACGATTTTAGAGTATTTCTAAATTTTTTTTTTAAATCCGAAACTATCTGTTGTCCATGTTTTTATTGCAGCTGGAAAATATACTTTTAGATGATTTATTTCACTAACTTTTTGACATTGGATCATGGCTTAAATTTTTAGTTTTACACTCTCATATGTTTACTTCCAAAATAAATTAGGTTTGCCCAATTTGGATATCAAATGAATTTTTCATGAATTTTCAAAGTTGGAAGCTACAGGCTGAAATTTTGTTTTCTGGGCAGAATTTTGTTTCAAAGTTGTGGTTCAAAACTGTTTCAATTGGGAAAATATTTTGTTAAACTAAATTAATATTATCAAATTACAGTGTTTAAGCTTTTATTGGGTTTTGGATTCATTCAATTTGGGTCATAACTGAATTTTTTATGAATTTTACAAGTTGAAGGTAGCAAGCTGAAAATTCCGTTTTGCTAATCGAAAATTTGGGGCGATTTCATTTCGGTGGTAATTGGAATTTTCATTCCAATTGAGGTAGGGAATGATTTAGGATTATTTGTGTGTTGTGTTGTGTGTTTCCCATGATTATACAACATATATGTAAGCCATGTATCAAATCTAGAAAATTAGAAATTTTTATTTCTTTGTATAAGATTTAAAATTTATGATGATGTATAACTTTGATTTGAATTGTAGCATGTAAGGAAATTATGCTTAGATATGTTGGTTAACATATATTAAATTTTGATCATTTGATTAAGAATTACAACTTTTATTTAACATTTATCTTTAGTGAAAGTTTAATTCACATGGTTGTATCAAACATTAAATCAAGTTGTAATATGATATTTGAATAGGCCTTGGCATGTTCTCTAACATAGATTAAATTGAGGACATTTGGAATTGTTTAAAAATCTAGAGGAAATTAATTAATTAGCTTGATTAATTTTGTTTTAAGTGTTTTAATCACTTAACTTGTCATTTGATGTTATATATATGACGACCATGATATGTATTTCAATATATATTAAATTGATGTTATTTGGATTAACTTGGAATTTAGAGACTTTAACTATTTATGTTTAATTAAATTCTGCTTTATTACTCCACGGATTTAATTGCCTTTTGGAAGTTGCTTCTATATTTAAATTATGGATTTGGATTTGATGTATGTTCACTAGATTACTTTTGAGCATTGGATAACATAGTTGTTACTTTTATATTCATGAGAATATGTTTTTCCTTATTGAATATATTGTTGCTATGTGTAAGGAATTGCACACTTTGTATTTGACATCTTACATGTCGTAGTAGTTGTGAATTTTGAGCATGTATTGTATAAGGATCCAAAATTTGGATTGTGCTTGGTAAATAGTTGAAATCTTGTATATACATGTTGATATATAAACGTTGTTGCACAATTTGTTGATTCTGGAAACTTAGGGATGTCGTTATTTGGCTATGGCTAGGACTTGGTTCTAGTACGGGGGATTGTCCCTCTATATAGTCTAGTGCGCACATAGGGAGGTTACCCAGGGGCTAGTAACCCTAAGGTAACTATATTGTCGGTCTGATCTGGCGTGACGTCCGAGTATCCACTTTGTTTGATTTCTTATTTCATTTCAAGTTGATAACTAGATGGTATCGTAACTTGTTGTTCCTTATTTGATTTCCTATTTTAAGCTTAAGATGTAGCTTTGTGAAAGCATGCTTCATGCATTGTATTGGAAGTTCCATTGTTGGTTAATTACATTAATATCATAATTTGTGTTTTGATATTCAAATGTAGTCTAGGAATGACCTTATCGATTCATTTTGAACATAGACGTTATGTGGCATGACCCACATTTGTTGTTTTCGTATTTTGGATTTCAAGTTGAAGATTTTGAGAATCTATGTCTTGTTGCCTTGTATAATATGTTTCCATGTTGTTTGAATTGCATGAATAATGTGATTATGATATAAATGATCTAGGTAGCTTAGGATGCTCCCTGGGTCTCATCTTGACATAGACGTTAGGTGGCACGAGCCCCTTTAACATGTTTCACTATAAGGTGATAAAATTGTAAAATGCTAGGTCGATGCATGCTCATCTCCTACGAGTAGCTTTATGTTACTCACCCCTACGATACTGGGGCATATTTCAGTTACAGGACTCAGGATTTGAAGATTCCATTGCTCCTTGGATGACTTACAGTTTCTAAGTTCCTATTTTATGCATGTGTAAGCATAAGATGCCTCTTTGTAGCCCTATCTGTTTAAACTTGTATTCGTTGATTCGTATATATAAAGTGTACGTAAGTGCACTCTTTTCAATGTATTTAACATGTATGAGATAAGGCCGGAGGCCAATGGCATATATCTCGTTTCCTATGCACTTTTGTTTTCAAAGTTTATTACGAAAATATTAGAAAATGTTAAGTCATTGCTTCATAACTTTCGCATCGGGTGTTGGAATTTCATATGCTTTCTGCCCAGACACAAAATCAGATGACTCTCGAGTCTAATTTTGTTCATTTTTCGTTGTCCTTCCAATAGTGTGCACGGTGGCACCCTTTTCAGTGAGAAATGACCATTTTGCCCTTAGTTCATCTATTTTCAGGTTAGGCATTCTTGCTTCATTTGCTTGGCTCATTTGAGTTCCGTGGCTTCATGGAGAGTCATTTTGGGGCCTTAGGGATGACGTACATCTCTTGGGGTCATTAGGCTTCTTTCGCTTTCGCATTTCGGGTCCGTTATTGGGTTAACTTCCGGTTTATCACTAACGCACCGGGTTGAGAAATCTGGGTCGTTACAGGTGGTATCAAAGCACCTAGGTTTGAATACCTTGGACGATGGGTTTTGGGTGCATATCATGCTTATGTTGCCATGCTCTATGTGTTTATATGCTTCATGATAATATGTTTTGGTTTGATAACATGTTTATGTGCTTACGTGCTACATGTGGTATGCCGTTTGTTTAGCATGATTTAATTATTATGTAAAGAGCATGACATATGATGTATTCTAGATCAGATTTGTATATGCATAACTGTGTTGTATATTTGGCATGACACAAGATTGGTCATTGAGGCACGAGTTGAGGTTGATGGTGATTGTAGTCACGGTTGTATTGTAGTTCAGGTTGTTGTTGACCTAGATTTGGTTTTGAGGTAAGTAGAGAGACTCTTTTTTTTATGAACATAGATGTCAGAATTTTGATGTGTATGCCATGTGGTGAACTTGTTTTTCGAGGACTTAGTTATCCATGATAGGGATGTGGATCTGATGTTTGATTTCGGTGTAGTTTTGTAGTTGATCTGTTTTAGGGAGATATGTGGGACTTTCGATGAAGTGTCTTGTATTGAGGTTCATTTTGATTCATAGTGGTGTTGATTTATCTGGTAGGCTTTGGATTTTTGATTGATGTTGTTAATAGGAGTGTTTTGAGACATTCGAGTTGTTGGTTTTGTTGTATTGAGGATTTAAGACCTTAAGCGTAGCGGTGCCTATGACATTATTGTCAGAGTTTTAGGATTAGCTACCCCAACTCTCACACGATGCCTAGTTTCCGTAGTGCATTTGGTGATGATCTTTTCCCGACATTAATGTCATTTGTATCGAGAGGTTTCATGGGTAGACCTAGTGCGTGGCAGGTCATGAATTAGTACCTAATACCGTCATGCTACCTTACTGACGAGTAAGTATGGGCGGGTTATGGTGGCTATTTGTACTGCCACATTGTCTTTGTTGTGTACCCTGATTTGATACGTGGTTATCTTAGAGTTTTTTTTATGGTTGTTGTTGGATCGGTATGATGGTTCATCAGGAGGAATGCTTATGGTTGTTGTCTTCCGTTCCTTTGTCCAACCATGGGTTTTTTGTGTGTGACATCGTGTGACCATGTGGTCAATTTCCTTTTAAGAGGTTGTCCTGTCGTAAGCACGTAGGTGCGAATGACATTGGTTTGTACGTTGTCTTTTAGCTTTGGGATTGCTTTTGTAGCACATTGTGTGGGGTACTCGGAGATGTACTCCGTAGTTATCCTGGCTTCACCTTTAGTTTGTTGGGGCTGGATTTCGGGGACGAAATCCCTTTAAGGTGGGAAGGTTGTAATGACCCGATCATTTTCTTCCTTTTCCCTTTTTCTTCAAATTTTAACGATAAATTTTTTTTTTTTTTTTTCATTATCTTTTCCTTTTTGGGTTCGATTTCCCGCCTCTTAATGTCGTTTCGAGTGCTCAGAAATAGTTTTTGAGACTCTTTCCTTTGGATTGACAACTTCCTTTGAGGATCAAGTCATTTCCACATTTTTTTGTTTTTTGACACTATTCATTTTTCGTCTTTTCCTTATTTCGTCCTCTTCTCGTTTTTCATTTTTACTTTCATAACCTCATTTTTTGTGCTCGGATTTGATTCCGATTTTGCATAAGTTCATGATATTTAAATTTCATGACATCTACATTTTTACTTTTGTAGAAATGCATATTAAATGCCTACTTTCTTTGTAAAAGTCATGAAAATAAGACTTTTTGCAATTATCCATAACTTGAGGGGTTTTTGGGTAATTAAGTAAAGTAATTACTTTTCGTCTTACGGACCATTTTGCAATTTAAATTGGAAGATATTTTCAAAAAGGACCTTTTTGCAATTTTCAGAAAATGTGACAAGTGTCACATTCCTATGATGCCACTTGTTGATTTTGTGGTGGAACCACTTGGGGGATTAATCTCATAACACATGGAGGGTGGAGATTCACCCACTTGTTGTCCTAGGATTGGTGCACTTGTTGGCATGGATAGTTGACAATTGTAGGGTTAATATTTAATCTTAGAAGCTTACTTGGATTCATGACAAGTGTAGGACTCACCTTTAGTCTTGCATCAGTGTGTGTGTGTGAGGTAGTGCAAGAGCACCAAGTGAGTGGAGAAGCCCACCAATTTAGCTTAGGGTTTACACATTTTAATTCATTCATCATTTTCCTCTCAAGAACCCTAAGGAAGCCACCATTGCAAAAAAGCTTGACTAGTTGCTTTGACTTCATTTTTGGTGCCCTTTCACTCACCTTAGAACTTTGAACTTGGAATACTTTAGGCTCCACCCACTCTCCTCTTCAAAACCCTTGAATGATCTAGCCTAACTCCTAGTTTTGCTTTGGTATCTAGAGATTCAATTCTTTAGTGAGGTATTGATCTATTATTTTGAAGTATTTTTATGTCATTATTGAGTGTTTTACATGCATGGAAGAGAAGTACTTGTATTTTGCCCTTATACTGTTTTAACTTAAAATTAATCTCTTCAAATTAAATATAGAATATAAAAACATACTCAATTAGCTTTCATTTAGTTTTGGTTTCATGTAATTTGGATTTAAAATGAATTAGTTATGAATTTTTGAAGTTGCAAGCTAGTTGTTGGAAATTTGAAGCTTTTCATTTCGATCATGAAATGAATATTTATATGGAGCTGTGGTACTTCAATTGCCTTAAACTTTCTACTGGAACTTCCCCCATTGGTTTTACACTACTCAGAATTTTTTTACGATTTTAGAGCATTTCTAAATTTTTTAAAAAATCCGAAACTATCTATTGTCCATGTTTTTATTGCAGCTGGAAAACATACTTTTAGATGATTTATTTCACTAACCTTTTGACATTGGATCATAGCTTAAATTTCCAGTTTTACACTCTCATATGTTTACTTCCAAAATAAATTAGGTTTGCCCAATTTGGATGTCAAATGAATTTTTCATGAATTTTCAAAGTTGGAAGCTACAGGCTCAAAATGTGTTTTCTAGGCAGAATTTGTTTCAAAGTTGTGCTTGAAAAGTGTTTCAATTGGGAAAATATTTTGTTAAACTGAATTGATATTATCAAATTACAGTGTTTAAGCTTTCATTGGGATTTGGATTCATTCAATTTGGGTTAGAAATGAATTTTTTATGAATTTTACAAGTTGAAGGTAGCAAGCTGAAAATTCTGTTTTACGGACCGAAAATTTGGGGAGATATCATTTCGGTGGTAATTGGGATTTTCATTCCAATTGAGGTAGGGAATGTTTTATTGTGTGTTTGTCATGATTATACAACCTATATGTATGCCTTGTATCAAATTTAGAAAATTAGAAATTTTTATTTCTTTGTATAAGATTTAAAATTTATTATGATGTATAACTTTGATTTGAATTGTAACATACTAGGAAATTATGCTTAGATATGTTGGTTAACATATATTAAATTTTGATCATTTGATTAAGAATTACAACTTTTATTTAATATTTATCTTTAGTGAAAGTTTAATTCAGATGGTTGTATCAAGCATTAAATCAAGTTGTAATGTGGTATTTAAATAGGTCTTGGCATGTTCTCTAACATAGATTAAATTAAGGACATTTGGAATTGTTTAAAAATCTAGAGGAAATTAATTAATTAGCTTGATTAATTTTGTTTTAAGTGTTTTAATCACTTAACTTGTCATTTGATGTTATATATATGATGACCATGACATGTATTTCAATATATACTAAATTGAGGTTATTTGGATTAACTTGGAAATTAGAGACTTTAACTATTTATGTTTAATTAAATTCTACTTTATTACTCCATGGATTTAATTGCATTTTGGAAGTTGTTTCTATATTTAAATTATGGATTTTGATTTGATGTATATTCACTTGATTACTTTTGAGCATTGGATAACATAGTTGTTACTTTTATATTCATGAGAATATGTTTTTCCTTATTGAATATATTGTTGCTATGTGTAAGGAATTGCACACTTTGTATTTGACATCTTACATGCCATAGTAGTTGTAAATTTTGAGCATGTATTGTATAAGTTTCCAAAATTTAGATTGTGCTTGGTAAATAGTAGATATCTTGTATATACATGTTGATATATATACGTTGTTGCACAATTTGTTGATTTTGGAAACTTGGGGATGTCGTTGTTTGGCTACGGCTAGAACTTGGTTCTAGTATGGGGGATTGTCCCTCTATATAGTCTAGTGCGCACATAGGGAGGTTACCCATGGGCTAGTCACCCTAAAGTAACTATGTTGTCGGTCTGATTTGGCGTGACGTCCGAGTATCCACTTTGTTTGATTTCGTATTTCATTTCAAGTTGATAACTAGATGATATCGTAACTTGTTGTTCCATATTTGATTTCCTATTTTAAGCTTAAGATGTAGCTTTGTGAAAGCATGCTTCATGCATTGTATTGGAAGTTCCATTGTTGGTTAATTGCATCAATATCATAATTTGTGTTTTGATATTCAAATCTAGTTTAGGAATGCCCTTATAGATTTATTTTGAACATAGACATTAGGTGGCATGACCCACACATGTTGTTTTCGTATTTTGGATTTCAAGTTGAAGATTTTGAGAATCTATATCTTGTTGCCTTCTATAATATGTTTCCATGTTGTTTGAATTGCATGAACAATGTGATTATGATATAAATGATCTAGGTAGCTTAGGATGCTCCCTGGGTCTCATCTTGACATAGACGTTAGGTGGCACGAGCCCCTTTAACATGTTTTACTATAAGGTGATAAAATTGTAAAATGCTAGGTCGATGCATGCTCATCTCCTACGAGTAGCTTTATGTTACTCACCCCTACGATACTGGGGCATATTTCAGTTACAGGACTCAGGATTTGAAGATTCCATTGCTCCTTGGATGACTTACAATTTCTAAGTTTCTATTTTATGCAAGTGTTAGCATAAGATGCCTCTTTGTAGCCCTATTTGTTTAAACTTGTATTCGTTGATTCGTATATATAAAGTGTACGTAAGTGCACTCTTTTCAATGTATTTAACATGTATGAGATGAGGCCGGAGGCCAATGACATATATCTCGTTTTCTATGCATTTTTGTTTTCAAAGTTTATTATGAAAATATTGGAAAATGTTAAGTCATTGCTTCATAACTTTCGCATCGGGTGTTGGAATTTCATATCCTTTCTGCCCGGACTCAAAATCAGATGACTCTCGAGTCTAATTTTGTTCATTTTTCGTTGTCCTTCCAATGGTGTGCACGGTGGCACCCTTTTCAGTGAGAAATGACCATTTTGCCCTTAGTTTAACTCTTTTCGGGTTAGGCATTCTTGCTTCATTTGCTTGGCTCATTTGAGTTTCGTGGCTTCATGGAGAGTCATTTTGGGGCCTTAAGGATGACGTACATCTCTTGTGGTCATTTAGCTTCTTTCGCTTCCGCATTTTGGGTCCGTTATCGGGTCAACTTCCGGTTCATCACTAACGCACCAGGTTGAGAAATCCGGGTCGTTACAGGTGGTATCAGAGCTCCTAGGTTTGAATACCTTGGACGACAGGTTTTGGGTGCATATCATGCTTATGTTGCCATGCTCTATCTGTTTATATGCTTCATGATAATATGTTTTGCTTTGATAACATGTTTATGTGCTTACATGCTACATGTGGTATGCCGTTTGTTTAGCATGATTTAATTATTATGTAAAGAGCATGACATATGATGTATTCTAGATCAGATTTGTATATGCATAACTGTGTTGTATATTTGGCATGACACGAGATTGGTCATTGAGGCTCGAGTTGAGGTTGATGGTGATTGTAGTCACGGTTGTATTGTAGTTCAGGTTGTTGTTGACCTAGATTTGGTTTTGAGGTAAGTAGAGAGACACTTTTTTTTATGACCATGGATGTCAGAATTTTGATGTGTATGCCACGTGGTGAACTTGTTTTTTAAGGACTTAGTTATCCATGATAGGGATGTGGATCTGATGTTTGATTTCGGTGTAGTTTTGTAGTTGATCTGTTTCCGGGAGATATGTGGGACTTTCGATGAAATGTCTTGTATTGAGGTTCATTTTTATTCATGGTGGTGTTGATTTATCCGGTAGGCTTTGGATTTTTGATTGATGTTGTTAATAGGAGTGTTTTGAGACATTGGAGTTGTTGGTTTTGTTGTATTGAGGATTTAAGACCTTAAGCGTAGCGGCGCCTATGACATTATTGTTAGAGTTTTGGGATTAGCTACCCCAACTCTCACACGATGCCTGGTTTCCGTAGTACATTTGGTGATGATCTTTTCTCGACATTAATGTCATTTGTATCGAGTGGTCTCATGGGTAGACCTAGTGGGAGGTGGGTCATGAATTAGTACCTAGTACCGTCATGCTACCTTACTGATGAGTAAGTGTGGGCGGGTTATGGTCGTTATTTGTACTGCCACATTGTCTTTGTTGTGTACCCTGATTTGATACGTGGTTATCTTGGAGTTTTTTTGGTGGTTGTTTTTGGATCGGTATGATGGTTCATCAGGAGGAATGCTTATGGTTGTTGTCTTCCGTTCCTTTGTCCAACCTTGGGTTTTTTGTGTGTGACTTTTGACTAATCGTGTGAATTTGTGGTCAATTTCCTTTTGAGAGGTTGTCTTATCGTAAGCACGTGGGTGCGAATGACATTGGTTTGCACGTTGTCTTCCTGCTTTGGGATTGCTTTTGCAGCACGTTGTGTGTGGTACTCGGAGATGTACTCCGTAATTATCCTGGTTTCACCTTTAGTTTGTTGGGGCTGGATTTTGGAGACGAAATCCCTTTAAGGTGGGAAGGTTGTAATGACCCGGTCATTTTCTTCCTTTTCCCTTTTTCTTCAAATTTTAACGATAAATTTTTTTTTTTTTTTTTCATTATCTTTTCCTTTTCGGGTTCGATTTCCCGCCTCTTAATGTGGTCTCGAGTGCTCGGAAATGGTTTTTGAGACTCTTTCCTTTGGATTGATAACTTCCTTTGAGGATCGAGTCATTTCAACATTTTTTTGTTTTTTGACTCTATTCATTTTTCGTCTTTTCCTTATTTCGTCCTCTTCTCGTTTTTCACTTTTACTTGCATAAACTCATTTTTTGTGCTCGGATTTGATTTCAGTTTTGCATACGTTCATGATATTTAAATTCCATGATATCTACATTTTTACTTTTGTAGAAATGCATATTAAATGCTTACTTTCTTTGTAAAAGCTATGAAAATAAGACTTTTTGCAATTATCCATAACTTGAGGGGTTTTTGGGTAATTAAGTAAAGTAATTATTTTTCGTCTTACGGACCATTTTGCAATTTAAATTGGAAGATATTTTCAAAAACGACCTTTTTGCAATTTTCAAAAAATGTGACAAGTGTCACATTCCTATGATGCTACTTGTTGATTTTGTGGTGGAACCACTTGGAGGCTTAATCTCATAACACATGGAGGGTGGAGATTCACCCACTTGTTGTCCTAGGATTGGTGCACTTGTTGGCATGGATAGTTGACAATTGTAGGGTTAATATTTAATCTTAGAAGCTTACTTGGATTCATGACAAGTGTAGGACTCACTTTTAGTCTTGCATCAGTGTGTGTGTGAGAGGTAGTGCAAGAGCACCAAGTGAGTGGAGAAGCCCACCAATTTAGCTTAGGGTTTACACATTTTAATTCATTCATCATTTTCCTCTCAAGAACCATAAGGAAGCCACCATTGCAGAAAAGCTTGACTAGTTGCTTTGACTTCATTTTTGGTGCCCTTTCACTCACCTTAGAACTTTGAACTTGGAATACTTTAGGCTCCACCCACTCTCCTCTTCAAAACCCTTGAATGATCTAGCCTAACTCCTAGTTTTGCTTTGGTATCTAGAGATTCAATTCTCTAGTGAGGTATTGATCTATTATTTTGAAGTATTTTTATGTCATTATTGAGTGTTTTACATGCATAGAAGAGAAGTACTTGTATTTTGCCCTTATACTATTTTAACTTAAAATTAATATCTTCAAATTAAATATAGAATATGAAAATATACCTAATTAGCTTTCATTTAGTTTTGGTTTCATGTAATTTGGATTTAAAATGAATTAGTTATGAATTTTTGAAGTTGCAAGCTAGTTGTTGGAAATTTGAAGCTTTTTCATTTCGATCATGAAATGAATTTTTATATGGAGGTGTGGTGCTTCAATTGCCTTAAACTTTTTACTGGAACTTCCCCCATTGGATTTACACTACTCAAAATTTATTTAGGATTTTAGAGCATTTCTAAATTTTTTAAAAAATCCGAAACTATCTGCTGTCCATGTTTTTATTGCAGCTAGAAAACATACTTTTAGATGATTTATTTCACTAACCTTTTGACATTGGATCATGGCTGAAATTTCCAGTTTTACACTCTCATATGTTTACTTCCAAAATAAATTAGGTTTGCCCAATTTGGATGTCAAATGAATTTTTCATGAATTTTCAAAGTTGGAAGCTACAGGCTCAAAATGTGTTTTCTAGGCAGAATTTGTTTCAAAGTTGTGCTTGAATAGTGTTTCAATTGGGAAAATATTTTGTTAAACTAAATTGATATTGTTTAAGCTTTCATTGGGATTTGGATTCATTCAATTTGGGTTAGAAATGAATTTTTTATGAATTTTACAAGTTGAAGGTAGCAAGCTGAAAATTCTGTTTTGAGGACCGAAAATTTGGGGCGATTTCATTTCAGTGGTAATTGGGATTTTCATTCCAATTGAGGTAGGGAATGTTTTAGGATTATTTGTGTGTTTTATTGTGTGTTTGTCATGTTTATATAACCTATATTTATGCCTTGTATCAAATTTAGAAAACTAGAAATTTTTATTTCTTTGTATAAGATTTAAAATTTATTATGATGTAGAACTTTGATTTGAATTGTAACATACTAGGAAATTATGCTTAGATATGTTGGTTAACATATATTAAATTTTGATCATTTGATTAAGAATTACAACTTTTATTTAATATTTATCTTTAGTAAAAGTTTAATTCAGATGGTTGTATCAAGCATTATATCAAGTTGTAATGTGGTATTTAAATAGGCCTTGGCATGTTCTCTAACATAGATTAAATTAAGGACATTTGGAATTGTTTAAAAATCTAGAGGAAATTAGTTAATTAGCTTGATTAATTTTGTTTTAAGTGTTTTAATCACTTAACTTGTCATTTGATGTTATATATATGATGACCATGACATGTATTTCAATATATACTAAATTGACGTTATTTGGATTAACTTGGAAATTAGAGACTTTAACTATTTATGTTTAATTAAATTCTACTTTATTACTCCATGGATTTAATTGCATTTTGGAAGTTGTTTCTATATTTAAATTATGGATTTGGATTTGATGTATGTTCACTTGATTACTTTTGAGCATTGGATAACGTAGTTGTTACTTTTATATTCATGAGAATATGTTTTTCCTTATTGAATATATTGTTGCTATGTGTAAGGAATTGCACACTTTGTATGTGACATCTTACATGCCATAGTAGTTGTGAATTTTGAGCATGTATTGTATAAGTTTCCAAAATTTAGATTGTGCTTGGTAAATAGTAGATATCTTGTATATACATGTTGATATATATACGTTGTTGCACAATTTGTTGATTTTGGAAACTTGGGGATGTCGTTGTTTGGCTACGGCTAGAACTTGGTTCTAGTATGGGGGATTGTCCCTCTATATAGTCTAGTACGCACATAGGGAGGTTACCCATGGGCGGGTCATCCGAAAGTAACTATGTTGTCGGTCTGATCTGGCGTGACGTCCGAGTATCCACTTTGTTTGATTTCGTATTTCATTTCAAGTTGATAACTAGATGATATCGTAACTTGTTGTTCCATATTTGATTTCCTATTTTAAGCTTAAGATGTAGCTTTGTGAAAGCATGCTTCATGCATTGTATTGGAAGTTCCATTGTTGGTTAATTGCATCAATATCATAATTTGTGTTTTGATATTCAAATCTAGTTTAGGAATGCCCTTATAGATTTATTTTGAACATAGACATTAGGTGGCATGACCCACACTTGTTGTTTTCGTATTTTGGATTTCAAGTTGAAGACTTTGAGAATCTATATCTTGTTGCCTTCTATAACATGTTTCCATGTTGTTTGAATTGCATGAACAATGTGATTATGATATAAATGATCTAGGTAGCTTAGGATGCTCCCTGGGTCTCATCATGACATAGACGTTAGGTGGCACGAGCCCCTTTAACATGTTTCACAATAAGGTGATAAAATTGTAAAATGCTAGGTCGATGCATGCTCATCTCCTACGAGTAGCTTTATGTTACTCAACCCTACGATACTGGGGCATATTTCAGTTACAAGACTCAGGATTTGAAGATTCCATTGCTCCTTGGATGACTTACAATTTCTAAGTTTCTATTTTATGCAAGTGTTAGCATAAGATGCCTCTTTGTAGCCCTATTTGTTTAAACTTGTATTCGTTGATTCGTATATATAAAGTGTACGTAAGTGCACTGTTTTCAATGTATTTAACATGTATAAGATGAGGCCAGAGGCCAATGACATATATCTCGTTTTCTATGCACTTTTGTTTTCAAAGTTTATTATGAAAATATTGGAAAATGTTAAGTCATTGCTTCATAACTTTCGCATCGAGTGTTGGAATTTCATATCCTTTCTGCCCGGACTCAAAATCAGATGACTCTCGAGTCTAATTTTGTTCATTTTTCCTTGTCCTTCCAATGGTGTGCACGGTGGCACCTTTTCAGTGAGAAATGACCATTTTGCCCTTAGTTTATCTTTTTTCGGGTTAGGCATTCTTGCTTCATTTGCTTGGCTCATTTGAGTTTCGTGGCTTCATGGAGAGTCATTTTGGGGCCTTAGGGATGACGTACATCTCTTGTGGTCATTTGGCTTCTTTCGCTTCCGCATTTCGGGTCCGTTATCGGGTCAACTTCCGGTTCATCACTAACGCACCGGGTTGAGAAATCCGGGTCGTTACAGGTGGTATCAGAGCTCCTAGGTTTGAATACCTTGGACGACAGGTTTTAGGTGCATATCATGCTTATGTTTCCATGCTCTATCTGTTTATATGCTTCACGATAATATATTTTGCTTTGATAACATGTTTATGTGCTTATATGCTACATGTGGTATGCCGTTTGTTTAGCATGATTTAATTATTATGTAAAGAGCATGACATATGATGTATTCTAGATCAGATTTGTATATGCATAACTGTGTTGTATATTTGGCATGACACGAGATTGGTCATTGAAGCTCGAGTTAAGGTTGATGGTGATTGTAGTCACGATTGTATTGTAGTTCAGGTGGTTGTTGACCTAGATTTGGTTTTGAGGTAAGTAGAGAGACACTTTTTTTTATGACCATGGATGTCAGAATTTTGATGTGTATGCCACGTGGTGAACTTGTTTTTCAAGGACTTAGTTATCCATGATAGGGATGTGGATCTGATGTTTGATTTCGGTGTAGTTTTGTAGTTGATCTGTTTCCGGGAGATATGTGGGACTTTCGATGAAATGTCTTGTATTGAGGTTCATTTTGATTCATGGTGGTGTTGATTTATCCGGTAGGCTTTGGATTTTTGATTGATGTTGTTAATAGGAGTGTTTTGAGACATTGGAGTTGTTGGTTTTGTTATATTGAGGATTTAAGACCTTAAGCGTAGCGGCGCCTATGATATTATTGTTAGAGTTTTGGGATTAGCTACCCCAACTCTCACACGATGCCTGGTTTCCGTAGTACATTTGGTGATGATCTTTTCCCGACATTAATGTCATTTGTATCGAGTGGTCTCATGGGTAGACCTAGTGGGAGGTGGGTCATGAATTAGTACCTAGTACCGTCATGCTACCTTACTGATGAGTAAGTGTGGGCGGGTTATGGTCGCTATTTGTACTGCCACATTGTCTTTGTTGTGTACCATGATTTGATACGTGGTTATCTTGGAGTTTTTTTGGTGGTTGTTTTTGGATCGGTATGATGGTTCATCAGGAGGAATGCTTATGGTTGCTGTCTTCCGTTCCTTTGTCCAACCTTGGGTTTTTTATGTGTGACTTTTGACTAATCGTGTGAATTTGTGGTCAATTTCCTTTTGAGAGGTTGTCTTGTTGTAAGCACGTGGGTGCGAATAACATTGGTTTGTACATTGTCTTCCTGCTTTGGGATTGCTTTTGCAGCACGTTGTGTGGGGTACTCGGAGATGTACTCCGTAATTATCCTGGTTTCACCTTTAGTTTGATGGGGCTGGATTTTGGAGATGAAATCCCTTTAAGGTGGGAAGGTTGTAATGACCCGGTCATTTTCTTCCTTTTCCCTTTTTCTTCAAATTTTAACGATAATTTTTTTTTTTTCATTATCTTTTCCTTTTCGGGTTCGATTTCCCGCCTCTTAATGTGGTCTCGAGTGCTCGGAAATGGTTTTTGAGACTCTTTCCTTTGGATTGATAACTTCCTTTGAGGATCGAGTCATTTCAACATTTTTTTTGTTTTTTGACACTATTCATTTTTCGTCTTTTCCTTATTTCATCCTCTTCTCGTTTTTCACTTTTACTTGCATAACCTCATTTTTTGTGCTCGGATTTGATTCCAGTTTTGCATACGTTCATGATATTTAAATTCCATGACATCTACATTTTTACTTTTGTAGAAATGCATATTAAATGCTTACTTTCTTTGTAAAAGCTATGAAAATAAGACTTTTTGCAATTATCTATAACTTGAGGGGTTTTTGGTTAATTAAGTAAAGTAATTATATTTCGTCTTACGGACCATTTTGCAATTGAAATTTGAAGATATTTTCAAAAAGGATCTTTTTGCAATTTTCAGAAAATGTGACAAGTGTCACATTCCTATGATGCTACTTGTTGATTTTTTGGTGGAACCACTTGGAGGCTTAATCTCATGATATATGGAGGGTGGAGATTGACCCACTTGTTGTCCTAGGATTGGTGCACTTGTTGGCATGGATGGTTGACAAGTGTAGGGTTAATATTTAATCTTAGAAGCTAACTTGGATTCATGACAAGTGTAAGACTCACCTTTAGTCTTGCATTAGTGTGTGTGTGTGAGAGGTAGTGCAAGAGCACCTAGTGAGTGAAGAAGCCCACCAATTTAGCTTAGGGTTTACACATTTTAATTCACTCATCACTTTCCTCTCAAGAACCCTAAGGAAGCCACCATTGCAGAAAAGCTTGACTAGTAGCTTTGACTTCATTTTTTGTGCCCTTTCACTCACCTTAGAACTTTGAACTTAGAATACTTTAGGCTCCACCCACTCTCCTCTTCAAAACACTTGAATGATCTAGCCTAACTCCTAGTTTTGCTTTGGTATCTAGAGATTCAATTCTCTAGTGAGGTATTGATATATTATTTTGAAGTATTTTTTTGTCATTATTGAGTGTTTTACATGCATGGAAGAGAAGGACTTCTATTTTGCCCTTAAACTATTTTAACTTTAAATTAATCTTGTCAAATTAAATATAGAATATGAAAATATAGTCAATTAGCTTTCATTCAGTTTTGGTTTCATGTAATTTGGATTTAAAATGAATTAGTTATGAATTTTTGAAGTTGCAAGCTAGTTGTGGGAAATTTGATATATATACGTTGTTGCACAATTTGTTGATTTTTGAAACTTGGGGATGTCGTTGGTTAGTTACGGCTAGGACTTGGTTCTAGTACGGGGGATTGTCTCTCTATATAGTCTAGTGTGCACATAGGGAGGTTGCCCATGGGCTAGTAACCCTAAAGTAAGTATGTTGTTGGTCTGATCTGGCGTGACGTCCGAGTATCCACTTTGTTTGATTTCGTATTTCATTTCAAGTTGATAACTAGATGATATCGTAACTTATTGTTCCTTATTTGATTTCCTATTTTAAGCTTAAGATGTAGCTTTGTGAAAGCATGCTTCATGCATTTTATTGGAAATTCCATTGTTGGTTAATTGCATCAATATCATAATTTGTGTTTTGATATTCAAATGTAGTTTAGGAATGACCTTATAGATTCATTTTGAACATAGACGTTAGGTGGCATGACCCACACTTGTAGTTTTCGTATTTCGGATTTCAAGTTGAAGACTTTGAGAATCTATATCTTGTTACCTTGTATAACATGTTTCCATGTTGTTTGAATTGCATGAATAATGTGAATATGATATAAATGATCTAGGTAGCTTAGGATGCTCCCTGGGTCTCATCTTGACATAGACGTTAGGTGGCATGCGCCCCTTTAACATGTTTCACTATAAGGTGATAAAATTGTAAAATGCTATGTCGATGCATGCTCATCTCCTACGAGTAGCTTTATGTTACTCACCCCTACGATACTGGGGCATATTTCAGGTACAGGACTTAGGATTTGAAGATTCCATTGCTCCTTGGATGGCTTACAGTTTCTAAGTTTCTATTTTATGCAAGTGTTAGCATAAGATGCCTCTTTGTAGCCCTATTTGTTTAAACTTGTATTCGTTGATTCGTATATGTAAAGTGTACGTAAGTACACTCTTTTAAATGTATTTAACATGTATCAGATGAGGCCGGAGGCCAATGACTTGTATCTCGTTTTCTATGCACTTTTGTTTTCAAAGTTTATTATGAAAATATTGGAAAATGTTAAGTCATTGCTTCATAACTTTCGCATCAGGTGTTGGAATTTTATATCTTTTCTGCCCGGACTCAAAATCAGACGATTCCTGAGTCTAATTTTGTTCATTTTTCATTGTCCTTCCAATGGTGTGCACGGTGGCACCCTTTTCAGTGAGAAATGACCATTTTGCCCTTAGTTCATCTCTTTTTGGGTTAGGCATTCTTGCTTCATTTGCTTAGCTTATTTGAGTTCCGTGGCTTCATGGAGAGTCATTTTGGGGCCTTAGGGATGACGTACATCTCTTGGGGTCATTTGGCTTCTTTCGCTTCCGCATTTCGGGTCCGTTATTGGGTCAACTTCCGATTCATCACTAACGCACCGGGTTGAGAAATCTGGGTCGTTACAGGTGGTATCAGAGCTCCTACGTTTGAATACCTTGGACGATGGGTTTTGGGTGCATATCTTGCTTATGTTACCATGCTCTATGTGTTTATATGCTTCATGATAATATGTTTTGGTTTGATAACATGTTTATGTGCTTACGTGCTATATGTGGTATGCCGTTTGTTTAGCATGATTTAATTATTATGTAAAGAGCATGACATATGATGTATTCTAGATCAGATTTGTATATGCATAACTATGTTGTATATTTGGCATGACACGAGATTGGTTATTGAGGCTCGAGTTGAGGTTAGTGGTGATTGTAGTCACGGTTGTATTGTAGTTTAGGTTGTTGTTGAACTAGAGTTGGTTTTAAGGTAAGTGGAGAGACTCTTTATTTTATGACCATGGATGTCAGAATTTTGTTGTGTATGCCACGTGGTGGACTTGTTTTTCGAGGACTTAGTTATCCATGATAGGAATGTGGATCTGATGTTTGATTTCGGTGTAGTTTTGTAGTTGATCTATTTCAGGGAGATATGTGGGACTTTCGATGAAATGTCTTGTATAGAGGTTCGTTTTGATTTATGGTGGTGTTGATTTATCTGGTAGGCTTTGGATTTTTGATTGATGTTGTTAATAGGAGTGTTTTGAGACATTGGAGTTGTTGGTTTTGTTGTATTGAGGATTTAAAACCTTAAGCATTGCGGTGCCTATGACATTGTTGTCAGAGTTTTGGGATTAGCTACCCCAACTCTCACTCGATGCCTGGTTTCCGTAGTGCATTTGGTGATGATCTTTTCCCAACATTAATGTCATTTGTATCAAGAGGTTTCATGGGTAGACCTAGTGGGAGGCAGGTCATGAATTAGTACCTAGTACCGTCATGCAACCTTACTGACGAGTAAGTGTGGACGGGTTTTGGTCGCTCTTTGTACTGCCTCATTGTCTTTGTTGTTTACCCTAATTTGATACGTGGTTATCTTGGAGTTCTTTTGGTGGTTGTTTTTGGATCGGTAAGGTGGTTCATCAGGAGGAATGCTTATGGTTGTTTTCTTCCATTCCTTTGTCCAACCTTGGGTGTTTTGTGTGTGACTTTTGACAAATCGTGTGACCGTGTGGTCAATTTTCTTTTGAGAGGTTGTCCTATCATAAGCACGTGGGTGCGAATGACATTGGTTTGTACATTGTCTTTCAGATTTGGGATTGTTTTTGTAGCACGTTTCGGTGGTAATTGGGATTTTCATTCCGACTGAGGTAGGGAATGTTTTAGGATTAGTTGTGTGTTGTATTATGTGTTTGCCATGATTATACAACATATATGTAAGCCTTGTATCAAATCTAGAAAATTAGAAATTTTTATTTCTTTGTATAAGATTTAAAATTTGTGATGATGTATAACTTTGATTTGAATTGTAACATGCTAGGAAATTATGCTTAGATATGTTGGTTAACATATATTAAATTTTGATCATTTGATTAGGAATTACAACTTTTATTTAATATTTATCTTTAGTGAAAGTTTAATTTATATGGTTGTATCAAGCATTAAATCAAGTTGTAATGTGGTATTTAAATAGGCCTTGGCATGTTCTCTAACATAAATTAAATTGAGGACATTTGGAATTGTTTAAAAATCTAGAGGAAATTAATTAATTAGCTTGATTAATTTTGTTTTAAGTGTTTTAATCAATTAACTTGTCATTTGATGTTATATTTATGATGACCATGACATGTATTTCAATATATATTAAATTGAGGTTATTTGGATTAACTTGGAATTTAGAGACTTTAACTATTTATGTTTAATTAAATTCTACTTTATTAGTCCGTGGATTTAATTGCATTTTGGAAGTTGTTTCTATATTTAAATTATGGATTTGGATTTGATGTATGTTCACTTGATTACTTTTGAGCATTGGATAACATAGTTGTTACTTTTATATTCATGACAATATGTTTTTTCTTATTGAATATATTATTGCTATGTGTAAGGAATTGCACACTTTGTATTTGACATCTTATATGCCATAGCAGTCGTGAATTTTGAGCATGTATTGTATAAGTTTCCAAAATTTGGATTGTGCTTGGTAAATAGTAGATATCTTGTATATACATGTTGATATATATACGTTGTTGCACAATTTGTTGATTTTGGAAACTTGGGGATGTCATTGTTGGCTACGGCTAGGACTTGGTTCTGGTACGGGGGATTGTCCCTCTATATAGTCTAGTGCGCACATAGGGAGGTTACCCATGGGCTAGTACCCTTAAAGTAACTATATTGTCGGTCTGATCTGGCGTGACGTCCGAGTATCCACTTTGTTTGATTTCGTATTTCATTTCAAGTTGATAACTAGAGGATATCGTAACTTGTTGTTCCATATTTGATTTCCTATTATAAGCTTACGATATAGCTTTGTGAAAGCATGCTTCATGCGTTGTATTGGAAGTTCCGTTGTTGGTTAAATTGCATCGATATCATAATTTTTGTTTTGATATTCAAATGTAGTTTAGGAATGACCTTATTGATTCATTTTGAACATAGACATTAGGTGGCATGACCCACACTTGTTGTTTTCGTATTTCGAATTTTAAGTTGAAGACTTTGAGAATCTATATCTTGTTGCCTTGTTGATCGGTTGATCAACTAACATCAACCTTCGCAATAGCACGAATCATTGTAAAATAGGGCTATTGGTCGGGTAAGTCGAACCACTGGGACTGCGCTAATCTATGGCAACCTAAGTGTCTAGAGTCATTTTAGAGTGATAAGGGGTGTTCATAGAGGGTTTGTTTTATGGTCACTAAACTAGGAATTCAAAGTGCATAAAATAATAGTGTGCTAGGAAGTAAAGAGAGATAGAACAATAGAGAAGAGACTAGGGAATTGACTTCACCACAAGCCATATAAACATGCCTAATTGCAATTAACTTGGGGAACAAAGTATACATGCAACCATGATATGTAGAAATGCAAGACAACTACAATATCTTCAAGAAGTTCACACATTCAAGAATTAAGTATAATCCATCCAAGGTTGGCATAAGTCATCTATCTAAATTAGGGTATAGAATGAAGTATCCTTCCTAAGCTATGAACTATCAAAGTCCTCAATTTGTGTGGTAAGTGCACATGAAGTCTAGAACTAAGCCATAATCCATCAAAGGTTTCCCTAAGCCATGGAATATCAAATTTCTTAAACAACATGCCATTAAAACTATTGTATAATCTCATCTTCATTCTCACTATAAAGATGTAAGTAGCATAATCATGAAGAAACAATTTCTAAGATAAGATAAGAGTCTCTACAAGATTAAATATGAAATGAAACACAAATACATCAAAGTGTATCTCTAGATTAGACAACTTGTTACATAAATGCAAAGTTCCCCAAATATAAACACAATTAATACATATTTACTTGACAAAGGTTACATCAACTCCCTAGGAAGAGGTTTAGTTACCCATGGTAGCTCTAGATGAAGGAGGAAGCAAGGCCTCCAACTCCATTTTCGTGCTCCCTTGTGTTGGCTTGAAGAACTCCTCTTACTTTGCTCTCTTCTCTCTCCTCTAATCTTGTAGAATGAAGCTCAATCATATTGTGTGGCTTCCCTCTCTTATCTTCTAGAGATAAGGCTCTAGAAACCCCCACCAACCAACATCTCCAACCAACCATTAAAGAGGGAAATTAGAATTGAGGAACCCAAGATGCAAGTGGCTGAAAATGGGCCATTTCCGGATGCAATTCTGCCCTAAGTTCGAGCACTCGAAATAAGGGCTCGAGCACTCGAAATTGGAGCAGAATGCTCCATTCTTGCCTTGCTCCGCCCAGACCTACTTCGGTTAAACAGCCATAACTTTGCGCTCCGAACTCCGAATGATGAACCGTTTGAAGATTTAGAAAGCTAATTCAGAGCTCTAAATATTTTATGTTTTAGTGGAGATCCAATTCTCAAGGATGGTTGGTCGAAAATGAAGATCAAGGCAGAATTTCATTGCTGCCAGGCAGTTCTGCGCACCTCTGGTAACAAGGCCATAACTCTCTGCTCCGAGCTCCAAATGACAAACCGTTTGAAGATTTAGAAAGATAATTCAGAGCTCTAAATCTTTCATGTTATGAGGGAAGTCCAGTTCTCGAGTTTGGAAGGTCAAAATGGCGAGCAAAGCCCAGGTTCTACTGCTGCCAGAATTCAGCATTGGCACCTTTTGTTGCTCAAGATTCCACAAGGCCTTATTCTTGTTCCATTTTGGCCAATGAACCTGAAAATGCATAAAAACATAGAAATGAAGATAATCTACATAAATTAACATACAACGGACTTTACTAATGCAATTTAGGGCGCTTGAATATACAATATTCGGCGCTTATCACACCCCCAAACTTACATTTTGCTAGTCCCTTAGCAAAACTACAATGAAAAACTTAATGAAAAGACAACCATGGGCTTGCTACTACAAAAATATCATCCATGGTAAAATAAGATATATACATTGCTCAAAAATAACTTGAAATAGAAAAAGAGCTGGAGATGGGGTCATTGGGAAGACTACCTTGCATATATGAAGCATTGATACAAAAATTGGCTAAATACATTTCCACATACATGCATCAACATCAAAGTCTATATAAATAACTCAATTATCATCTCTTGAATGGAAATCAACTCTAGCTTCAGTGAAAGTGAATTGGATTCTCAACATGCGGCTTTTACTTTCTTTTCCAATTCCAAAGCACAAGTTTTCAAATCATTGAATTCCCCTTTAAATGAGGTCCCTAAGGCATGATTTTATTTACAAGACAACTTTTGTTGCTTATTGACAATTTATTGTAACTCATAAGCGAAACATAGAATGGTTGTGCAATGCTGAAGTCCCTTAAGCTTTCTAACCAACCCCTGTAGCAAGCGTTAGGCCAACAACTCCCAAACCAGATGGCTTTAGGGTGTTAAGTGTAGAGACACTCCTAGGGCTTAATAGCTCGAGTTGGAAAGGCTACGAACTCCAACGAACCATGTTTATTACCAGTTTATTTTTTGAATGACCGTGCAATGTTTAAGTCCCTTAAGCTTTCTAACCAACCCTTGTAGCAAGCGTTAGGCCAACAACTCCCAAACCAGATGGCTTTAGGATGTTAAGTGTAGAGACACTCCTAGGGCTTAATAGCTCGAGTTGGAAAGGCTACGAACGTCAACTGGTCATTATTTTCTTTCCTTTTCAGTTTTTTTTTTTTTTTTTTTTTAGACAACTTAAATCATGCCAAAGATATTCATCCATTAGGTTCATCAAATCAGATTAACTAGGGCAAGGTCAAGGTCAATCAAGTTGCATGCCTCACAGTTAAGTTTCCAATGTGCATCTGTGCATTGTGAAGCTTAAAAGAGTGTCAAATCCAGCGAGAATTTAATTGAGACATTTATACAGACTAATTTGAATCTACATGATCATTTCAACTCAAATTTTCTTTATTTTCAAAAATATCAGCTGCTTCTATACACAAAGTTTTAAACATATGCTTTCATCTCCAACAGGTTTCAAATTCCATTATCATTGCTTAGCAAAAGTGTAAAACCAAAAATACATAAATGCACCCCCAAACTTGAATGTCACATTGTCCTCAATGTGAGAAGACAAGTAAATCAAAATAAGCGCAAAGAGGGTAAAAGAACAATAATACCAAGTGGAGTGACGACGACGTAGATGTTCAGCCATGTGAGTGCGCAACGGCGTCCCCCAAACTTGGACATGAAGACCTATCAAGACAGAACTAATGTACACAGGTGAAAGCATAGGTCTCTTAAGAAAAAAAATCAAAACAGAAATGAAAACACTAAGACGAATGTGATTGCAAGGTAAAAATCCATACAAAATACAAATTGGCACACATGAGTCATAAGTGTAAAATGGAAAACAAAACAATGCCAAAAGCCGTGCATTTAGAGAGATAAAGTTGGCTTAGGCAATTCGTCAAACACGTGGTGTGCAAGACAAAAAGGAAGAGGGCCAAAGGTTGATTAGAGATGAGAAAATCCAAAAATTTGGCCCTGCAAATGCAATACACAACTCCCAAACAATCACAAATCCTTCCCACAAGCAATCCCATCCTCCATTGATCAAAAATTAAAAGAAAAAGAGGGTTAGACACTTACCCAACAATGGAGAACCAAAGGCCTTGTGTGCGTGGGATAAATGGTGGGGATGGGTGGGAGGTTGATGGTGGTGCTTGGGTTAGAGGAGAGTGGGGAAAAAGGTGGAGGAGGTGAAGGTGGGTTTGCATGGGGTGGTGAGGTTGAGGGTGGTTGGGTTGTGAAGTTGGAGTTGGTTGTGAGGTGCATGCAAGTTGCATGAAAGTGCCGAGAGAGAGAGATGGTTTTGGGCAGGCATGAGGTTGAGGGAATGGTGTTGGTTGAGTTATGGGTTGCATGCATGGTGGGATGAGATGAGGGTGGTGAAGTGAGGTTGATGGTGGTTGAATGGTGTGAGGCCGAGAGGGATGGTGGTTGGTTTGGGAGGTGAGATGCGGGTTGAGAATGATGAGGTGAGGTTGATGCGTTTGAGATGAAGGTTGTGCATGCATGGTTGTGCATGCATGGGTGTGGGTTAATGTGGGTTGGTTGAGGAGTTGCCGAGAGGGAGGAGGGTGGTGTGTGGGGTTGAGGTTGAGTTGGTGGTTTGCAGGTGAGGGAGATGGGGAAGATGGTTGATGCCGAGAGGTGGTAAGGGTGATGGTTTGGTGAGGTGAGTTGTGAAAGATGAGGGCTCGGGTGAGGGAGGAAGAGAAGTTGGTTCACACTTCGAGCACTCGAAATGGGTTCTTCGAGTGCTCGAAGGACATGCAGTGAGTGAGGGAGGGAAGCTGCATGGTGGAAACTTGGTTTGAGAGAGAGAGAAGGTTTAAGGTTGAGGGGTGGTGGTTGCTGGGTTGCCGAGAATGGGAGAGATGGTGAGGTGAAGGGGTTGTGGGTTGGTTGGAGGTTGGTGGAGAGGATGGGGTGAAGAGGTTGGTTGATGATGGGAAGGTTGCTTGGTTTGTTGCATGGTGGGCATGTTGGCTAGGCTCGAGCACTCCAAATGGGAGCTAGAGTGCTCGAGCTTGGGGCAGAGAGATTGGCAAGATGTGAAGGGATGTCGAGCACTCGAAATGCCAATTCGAGTGCTCGAAATTGGATCAGTAAGCTCGGGAAAATGAAGAGGCTTACATTTCGAGCACTCGAAAATGGACTTAGAGCGCTCGAAATACAAGCAGTAGCCTCGGAATGGTTTTGTGCAAGCTTCATAGAGCTTTCGAGCACTCCAAAGAGGAAATAGAGTGCTCGAAATGAAGGCAGTAGCATTGAGGTTGAGAGATGAACTTTTGCATGCATTGTAACATTATGCAGTGAGGTTGAGAGATGAACTTTGCATGTCATTCCATTAGGTGCCTCATTCTTATGCATTGTGAATGTATACATGATCAACTGAGAGCTGAAGAATTGATAAAACCTTGCAACATGATTCCAAATCAAGGCATGGATGGATTATTTTCACCTTGTATGCATGGAAAATAATGAAACATTGCAAATTAATACAATCCAATGCATGGATGGATAATTGTCAAACTCTACACTTCATTGCAATGCAAGGAAAATTTTGAAAATTTTTCAGATTGTGCAATTTTCCTCCAATGAACTTCATTCCATTCCATGGAAAATTTTGAAAATTTTGTTTTTAAACTTTGCAGTTTTTTTTTTTTTTTTTTTCAAACTTTGCAATCATCTCAAATGCATGGAAATATTTTTTTGTTTAAACTTTGCAACTCCATTTTAATTCAATGCATGGAAAAATTTAAACTTTGCACTTTCATTCCAATGTAATGCATGGATGGAAAATTTTGAAAACTTTTCAACTTCTTTCTAATGCATGGACAATTTGGAAAGTTTTTCAAAATGTAGCACCTTTCCAACGCATGGATGATTTTGAGAAACCATGATCCAACAATGCATTGAAGATGAGAGGCTATGCATGTGAGTGCCATGTCGAAAGTCCGAGAAAATTGCCTGATAGAGCCAGAAACTTCCGGGAATGAAAACAAGAGTGGAGAAGGTCTAAGAAGTCAGTCTAAAAATGTGGAACACAACTTAAGATAGTTCCAGAGAAAGTTAAATTTTGGCATTTCTTAACCATTTCCTATAAAATTTCATGGCTCAGGCAATTGATCATTAGGGAGGCATTGAAGTCGAAAGAATTGCTCCCCAAGGGTGCTAAATTTAACGTCGATAGCTAGACGCACCGAGATCAGGTTAGTCCTCCTTACCCTATACCATGTCTCTCTAGAGAGTCATAGGTCCCCAAATAGGATAATTCTTTTAAAAGTGGAGGAGGAAGACTTTGAAGACAAAAGTGGAAAAGAGGTAACGGAAAGACCTCAACCCACTCTTCTTTCTCAATGAAGAACTTTGGACTATGGGGCTGATTTGGATTATGGGAAGATGGATCAAGTGAGGGCACACCTAGCAAAGGGTTTTGAAAAATCATATTTAGCATGGGAATGCCCGGAGAATTGTCCTTCAAACTTTCAACATCCTCGCCACACTTATCCGGTGGTTCGGGCTCAACAGTTTGAGATAACTCAAGTGAGGGAATGGGATGAGATGCAAGCTCCCAAGAAAGAGATACATTTGATGTTGACAAAGGAAAAGAATGAATATGTGGATGAATATTAAGCAAAGAATTCACCTCCGAAATGGAATTGTCAACATTAAAATCCTCACAATTGAAATGAGCCAAACAAGCTTTTAGAGGATCCTCCATTGAAGGAGGTGTATCAAGCAAAGGATTATGTAGGGGCTGTTTTGGAGTAGGGTAGACAATCTCTACATCATTATTTTTCCCATTTTGAGCCACAATTGCTTCATTTTGATGTGGGGCAACAATTTGATCTTCCACCACCATTTTATCATTTTCACATGTAATAACCACTTGATCATTCTCATGATGAAAGTTACTAGGAGTAATCTCATCATTCATAGAATTTTCTTTTGGATTGGCCATAAATTCAAATGAAAATGTTTCCTCCTCTTCATGATTTTTAGCATTAATCCTTTGTTGAATTTGAGATATTTGGTCATCTATCATTGCACTAACTTGGGACTGGTGATATGGTACCACTTGATTGATAGACTCTACTGTGGATTGCATGCTAGCAAGGGAAGCCAATAGTTGATTGTTGGAGTCCATCATTTGCGTGTGCATAGACTCCATCATTTGTTTGTTAGCAACAATTAGCTCATCCAATGGAGACGGTGGAAAAGGAGAAGAGGGCGGGAAAGGATGATCATTGGGTTGAAAAGGTTGCATATGAGATTGTGGGGTTGAATTTCCTATGTCATGCCACAAGAAGTTTTGTTGGTCTCCCCAACCCGAGTTATAACCATTGAAGTATGGATCACTACCCGGTTCAAAGAAATTTTCATTTGGTTGCTCTAGATAGAAGTCCGAGAATTGTCTCGTTGGAAGACAATCTCTTGTATGATGTGTATTACTAGAGCAAAAAGCACAAAACTCATGAGGTGTGTAGAATTGAGTTGGAAGATAACTATTCTCCATCTAGGAGTAATTCAACAACACACAAAGCAATCAACACAACACTTCATCACCATAACCTCCACATACAATGTTCCCATTCTCCTCAATTATCAAGACAAAAAATGTAAATGGCCACGACAAGGACCAATGCTTGAATACGAAATTTAAAACAATTGAAATAGCCTCGACAAGGGCTTGCAATTTAATTACTTCTAAGCTTAACACATGCACGATATTCACAATTCGAAACTAGAAGTCACGAGACTTACCTGGGGTCCTCTAGACTTACAATTTGCTAGCATTCCCACGGCGAGCTTCGAGTCCCTAGAATCTTACAACACTTAAAACACAAAGGTGGTCAAAACACACAAGGAATATTCACAATCAAACTAAATTTAACCCTAGAAACTTCGGTTGCTAAACCGTTTGCAGTCCCCGGCAACGGCGCCAAAAATTGATCGGTTGATCAACTAACATCAACCTTCGCAATAGCACGAATCATTGTAAAATAGGGCTATTGGTCGGGTAAGTCGAACCACTGGGACTACGCTAATCTATGGCAACCTAAGTGTCTAGAGTCATTTTAGAGTGATAAGGGGTGTTCATAGAGGGTTTGTTTTATAGTCACTAAACTAGGAATTCAAAGTGCATAAAATAATAGTGTGCTAGGAAGTAAAGAGAGATAGAACAATAGAGAAGAGACTAGGGAATTGACTTCACCACAAGCCATATAAACATGCCTAATTGCAATTAACTTGGGGAACAAAGTATACATGCAACCATGATATGTAGAAATGCAAGACAACTACAATATCTTCAAGAAGTTCACACATTCAAGAATTAAGTATAATCCATCCAAGGTTGGCATAAGTCATCTATCTAAACTAGGGTATAGAATGAAGTATCCTTCCTAAGCTATGAACTATCAAAGTCCTCAATTTGTGTGGTAAGTGCACATGAAGTCTAGAACTAAGCCATAATCCATCAAAGGTTTCCCTAAGCCATGGAATATCAAATTTCTTAAACAACATGCCATTAAAACTATTGTATAATCTCATCTTCATTCTCACTATAAAGATGTAAGTAGCATAATCATGAAGAAACAATTTCTAAGATAAGATAAGAGTCTCTACAAGATTAAATATGAAATGAAACACAAATACATCAAAGTGTATCTCTAGATTAGACAACTTGTTACATAAATGCAAAGTTCCCCAAATATAAACACAATTAATACATATTTACTTGACAAAGGTTACATCAACTCCCTAGGAAGAGGTTTAGTTACCCATGGTAGCTCTAGATGAAGGAGGAAGCAAGGCCTCCAACTCCATTTTCGTGCTCCCTTGTGTTGGCTTGAAGAACTCCTCTTACTTTGCTCTCTTCTCTCTCCTCTAATCTTGTAGAATGAAGCTCAATCATATTGTGTGGCTTCCCTCTCTTATCTTCTAGAGATAAGGCTCTAGAAACCCCCACCAACCAACATCTCCAACCAACCATTAAAGAGGGAAATTAGAATTGAGGAACCCAAGATGCAAGTGGCTGAAAATGGGCCATTTCCGGATGCAATTCTGCCCTAAGTTCGAGCACTCGAAATAAGGGCTCGAGCACTCGAAATTGGAGCAGAATGCTCCATTCTTGCCTTGCTCCGCCCAGACCTACTTCGGTTAAACAGCCATAACTTTGCGCTCCGAACTCCGAATGATGAACCGTTTGAAGATTTAGAAAGCTAATTTAGGACTCTAAATATTTCATGTTTTAGTGGAGATCCAATTCTCAAGGATGGTTGGTCGAAAATGAAGATCAAGGCAGAATTTCATTGCTGCCAGGCAGTTCTGCGCACCTCTGGTAACAAGGCCATAACTCTCTGCTCCGAGCTCCGAATGACAAACCGTTTGAAGATTTAGAAAGCTAATTCAGAGCTCTAAATCTTTCATGTTATGAGGGAAGTCCAGTTCTCGAGTTTGGAAGGTCAAAATGGCGAGCAAAGCCCAGGTTCTACTGCTGCCAGAATTCAGCATTGGCACCTTTTGTTGCTCAAGATTCCACAAGGCCTTATTCTTGTTCCATTTTGGCCAATGAACCTGAAAATGCATAAAAACATAGAAATGAAGATAATCTACATAAATTAACATACAACGGACTTTACTAATGCAATTTAGGGCGCTTGAATATACAATATTCGGCGCTTATCACTTGTATAACATGTTTCCTTGTTGTTTGAATTGCATGAATAATGTGATTATGATATAAATGATCTAGGTAGCTTAGGATGCTCCCTAGGTCTCATCTTGACATAGACGTTAGGTGGCATGCGCCCTTTTAACATGTTTCACTATAAGGTGATAAAATTGTAAAATGTTATGTCGATGTATGTTCATCTCCTACGAGTAGCTTTATGTTACTCACCCTTACAATACTGGAGCATATTTCAGGTACAGGACACAGGATTTGAAGATTCCATTGCTCCTTGGATGGCTTACACTTTCTAAGTTTCTATTTTATGCAAGTGTTAGCATAAGATGCCTCTTTGTAGCCCTATTTGTTTAAACTTGTATTCGTTGATTCGTATATGTAAAGTGTATGTAAGTGCACTCTTTTCAATGTATTTAACTTGTGTGAGATGAGGCAGAGGCCAATGACATGTATTTCGTTTTCTATACACTTTTGTTTTCAAAGTTTATTATGAAAATATTGGAAAATGTTAAGTCATTGCTTCATAACTTTGGCATCAGGTGTTGGAATTTCATATCTTTTCTGCCTGGACTCAAAATCAGACGATTATTGAGTCTAATTTTGTTCATTTTTCGTTGTCCTTCCAATGGTGTGCACGGTGGCACCCTTTTCAGTGAGGAATTACCATTTTACCCTTAGTTCATCTCTTTTCGGGTTAGGCATTCTTGCTTCATTTACTTGGCTCATTTGAGTTCCGTGGCTTCATGGAGAGTCATTTTGGGGCCTTAGGGATGACGTACATCTCTTGGGGTCATTTGGCTTCTTTCGTTTCCCCATTTTAGGTCCGTTATCGGGTCAACTTCAGGTTCATCACTAACGCACCGGGTTGAGAAATTTGGGTCGTTACAGGTGGTATCAGAGCTCCTAGGTTTGAATACCTTGGACGACGAGTTTTGGGTGCATATCATGCTTATGTTGCCTTGCTCTACGTGTTTATATGCTTCATGATAATATGTTTTGGTTTAATAACATGTTTATGTGCTTACGTGCTACATGTGGTATGCCGTTTGTTTAGCATGATTTAATTATTATGTAAAGAGCATGACATATGATGTATTCTAGATCAGATTTGATATGCATAACTGTGTTGTATATTTAACATAACACGAGATTGGTCATTGAGGCTCGAGTTGAGGTTGATGGTGATTGTAGTCACGGTTGTATTGTAGTTTAGGTTGTTGTTGACCTAGAGTTGGTTTTGATGTAAGTGGAGAGACTCTTTTTTTTTTTATGACCATGGATGTCAGAATTTTGATGTGTATGCCATGTAGTGGACTTGTTTTTCGAGGACTTAGTTATCCATGATAGGGATGTGGATCTGATGTTTGATTTCGGTGTAGTTTTGTAGTTAATCTGTTTCAGGGAGATATGTGGGACTTTCGATGACATGTCTTGTATTGTGGTTCGTTTTGATTCATGGTGGTGTTGATTTATCTAGTAGGCTTTGGATTTTTGATTGATGTTGTTAATAGGAGTGTTTTGAGACATTGGAGTTATTGGTTTTGTTGTATTGAGGATTTAAGACCTTAAGCGTAGCGGCGCCTATGACATTGTTGTTAGAGTTTTGGGATTAGCTACCCCAACTCTCACACGATGCCTGGTTTCCGTAGTACATTTGGTGATGATCTTTTCCCGACATTAATGTCATTTGTATCGAGTGGTCTCATGGGTAGACCTAGTGGGAGGTGGGTCATCAATTAGTACCTAGTATCGTCATGCTACCTTACTGATGAGTAAGTGTGGGCGGGTTATGGTCGCTATTTGTACTGCCACATTGTCTTTTGTTGTGTATCCTGATTTGATACGTGGTTATCTTGGAGTTTTTTTGGTGGTTGTTTTTGGATCGGTATGATGATTCATCAGGAGGAATGCTTATGGTTGTTGTCTTCCGTTCCTTTGTCCAACCTTGGGTTTTTTGTGTGTGACTTTTGACTAATCGTGTGAATTTGTGGTCAATTTCCTTTTGAGAGGTTGTCCTGTCGTAAGCACGTTGGTGCGAATGACATTGGTTTGTACGTTGTCTTCCTGCTTTGGGATTGCTTTTGCCGCACGTTGTGTGGGGTACTCGGAGATGTACTCCGTAGTTATCCTGGTTTCACCTTTAGTTTGTTAGGGCTGGATTTTGGAGACGAAATCCCTTTAAGGTGGGAAGGTTGTAATGACCCGGTCATTTTCTTCCTTTTCCCTTTTTCTTCAAATTTTATGGATAATTTTTTTTTTTCTTTATCTTTTCCTTTTCGGGTTCAATTTACTGCCTCTTAGTGTCGTCTCGAATGCTCGGAAATGGTTTCTGAGACTCTTTCCTTTGGATTGACAACTTCCTTTGAGGACCGAGTCATTTCCACATTTTTTTGTTTTTTGACATTATTCATTTTTCGTCTTTTCCTTGTTTCGTCCTCTCCTCTTTTTTCACTTTTACTTGCATAACCTCATTTTTTGTGCTCAAATTTGATTCTGTTTTTGCATACGTTAATGATATTTAAATTCCATGACATCTACATTTTTACTTTTGTAGAAATGCATATTAAATGCTTACTTTCTTTGTAAAAGTCATGAAAACAAGACTTTTTGCAATTATCCATTACTTTGGGGGTTTTGGGGTAATTAAGCAAAGTAATTATTTTTCGTCTTAGGGACCATTTTACAATTTAAATTGGAAGATATTTTCAAAAATGACCTTTTTACAATTTTTGAAAAATGTGACAAGTGTCACATTCCTATGATGCCACTTGTTGATTTTGTGGTGGAACCACTTGGAGGCTTAATCTTATGGCACATGGAGGGTGGAGATTCACCCACTTGTTGTCCTAGGATTGGTGCACCTGTTGGCATGGATGGTTGACATGTGTAGGGTTAATATTTTATCTTAGAAGCTTACTTGGATTCATGACAAGTGTAGGACTCACCTTTAGTCTTGCATTAGTGTGTGTGTGAGAGGTAGTGCAAGAGTACCTAGTGAGTGGAGAGGCCCACCAATTTAGCTTAGGGTTTACACATTTTAATTCATTCATCACTTTCCTCTCAAGAACCCTAAGGAAGCCACCATTGCAGAAAAGCTTGACTAGTAGCTTTGACTTCATTTTTGGTGCCCTTTCACTCACCTTAGAACTTTGAACTTGGAATACTTTAGGCTTCACCCACTCTCCTCTTCAAAACCCTTGAATGATCTAGCCTAACTCCTAGTTTTGCTTTGGTATCTCGAGATTCAATTCTCTAGTGAGGTATTGATCTGTTATTTTGAAGTATTTTTATGTCATTATTGAGTGTTTTTCATGCATGGAAGAGAAGGACTTGTATTTTTCCCTTAAAGTGTTTTAACTTAAAATTAATCTTGTCAAATTAAATATAGAATATGAAAATATACTCAATTAGCTTTCATTTAGTTTAGGTTTCATGTAATTTGGATTTAAAATGAATTAGTTATGAATTTTTGAATTTGCAAGCTAGTTGTTGGAAATTTAAAGCTTTTCCATTTCGGTCATGAAATGAATTTTTATATGGAGATGTGGTCCTTCAATTGCCTTGAATTTTTTACTGGAACTTCCCCCATTCGCTTTACACTACTCAGAATTTTTTTACGATTTTAGAGCATTTCTAAATTTTTTCAAAAATTCGAAACTATCTGCTGTCCATGTTTTTATTGCAGCTGGAAAACATACTTTTAGATGATTTATTTCACTAACCTTTTGACATTGGATCGTGGCTTAGATTTCCAATTTTACAATCTCATATGTTTACTTCCAAAATAAATTAGGTTTGCCCAATTTGGATGTCAAATGAATTTTTCGTGAATTTTCAAAGTTGGAAGCTACAGGCTCAAAATTTGTTTTCTGGGCAGAATTTGTTTCAAAATTGTGGTTCAAAACTGTTTCAATTGGGAAAATATTTTGTTAAAATAAATTGATGTTATCAAATTACAGTGTTTAAGCCTTCATTGGGCTTTGGATTCATTCGATTTAGGATATAATTGAATTTTTTATGAATTTTACAAGTTGAAGGTAGCAAGGTGAAAATTCTATTTTGCGGACCAAAAATTTGGGGCGATTTCATTTCGGTGGTAATTGGGATTTTCATTCAATTGAGGTAGGGAATGTTTTAGGATTATTTGTGTGTTGTATTGTGTGTTTGCCATGATTATACAACATATATGTAAGCCTTGTATCAAATCTAGAAAATTAGAAATTTTGATTTCTTTGTATAAGAATTAAAATTTATGATGATGTATAAGTTTGATTTGAATTGTAACATGCTAGGAAATTATGCTTAGATATGTTGGTTAACATATATTAAGTTTTGATCATTTGATTAAGAATTACAACTTTTATTTAATATTTATTTTTAGTGAAAGTTTAATTCACATGATTGTATCAAGCATTAAATCAAGTTGTAATGTGGTACTTAAATAGGCCTTGGCATGTTCTCTAACATAGATTAAATTGGGGACATTTGGAATTGTTTAAAAATCTAGAGGAAATTAATTAATTAGCTTTATTAATTTTGTTTTCAGTGTTTTAATCACTTAACTTGTCATTTGATGTTATATATATGATGACCGTGACATGTATTTCTATATATATTAAATTTAGGTTATTTGGATTAACTTAGAATTTAGAGACTTTAACTATTTATGTTTAATTAAATTGTACTTTATTACTCCATGGATTTAATTACATTTTGGAAGTTGTTTCTATATTTAAATTATGGATTTAGATTTGATGTATGTTCACTTGATTGCTTTTGAGCATTGGATAACATAGTTGTTACTTTTATATTCATAAGAATATGTTTTTCCTTATTGAATATATTGTTGCTATGTGTAAGGAATTGCACACTTTGTTTTTGACATCCTACATGCCATAGTAGTTGTGAATTTTGAGCATGTATTGTATAAGTTTCCAAAATTTGGATTGTGCTTGGTAAATAGATGATATCTTGTATATACATGTTGATATATATACGTTGTTGCACAATTTGTTGATTTTGAAAACCTGGGGATGTCGTTGTTTGGCTACGGCTAGGACTTGGTTCTAGTACGAGGGATTGTCCCTCTATATAGTCTAGTGCGCACATAGGGAGGTTACCCATGAGCTAGTAGCCCTAAAGTAACTATGTTATCGGTCTGATCTGGCGTGACATCCGAGTATCCACTTTGTTTGATTTCGTATTTCATTTCGAGTTGATAACTAGATGATATCGTAACTTGTTGTTCCTTATTTGATTTCCTATTTTATGCTTAAGATGTAGCTTTGTGAAAGCATACTTCATGCGTTGTATTGGAAGTTCCATTGTTAGTGAATTGCATCGATATCATAATTTGTGTTTTGATATTCAAATGTAGTTTAGGAATGACCTTATAGATTCATTTTGAACATAGACGTTAGGTGGCATGACCCACACTTGTTGTTTTCGTATTTTTGATTTCAAGTTGAATACTTTGAGAATCTATATCTTGTTGCCTTGTATAACATGTTTCCATGTTGTTTGAATTGTATGAACAATGTGATTATGATATAAATGATCTAGGTAGCTTAGGATGCTCCCTGGGTCTCATCTTGACATAGACGTTAGGTGGCATGAGCCCCTTTAACATGTTTCACTATAACGTGATAAAATTACAAAATACTAGGTCGATGCATGCTCATCTCCTACGAGTAACTTTATGTTACTCACCCCTACGATACTAGGTCATATTTCAGGTACAGGACTCGGGATTTGAAGATTCCATTGCTCCTTGGATGGCTTACTGTTTCTAAGTTTCTATTTTATTCAAGTGTTAGCATAAGATGCCTCTTTGTAGCCCTATTTGTTTAAATTTGTATTCATTGATTCGTATATGTAAAGTGTACGTAAGTGCACTCTTTTCAATGTATTTAACATGTATGAGATGAGGCCGGAGGCCAATGACATGTATCTTGTTTTCTATGCACTTTTGTTTTCAAAGTTTATTATGAAAATATTGGAAAATGTTAAGTCATTGCTTCATAACTTTCGCATCGGGTGTTGGAATTTCATATCCTTTCTACCCGGACTCAAAATCAGATGACTCTCAAGTCTAATTTTGTTTATTTTTCGTTGTCCTTCCAATGGTGTGCACGGTGGCACCCTTTTTAGTGAGAAATGACTATTTTGCCCTTAGTTCATCTCTTTTCGGGTTAGGCATTCTTGCTTCATTTGCTTGGCTCATTTGAGTTCCGTGGCTTCATGGAGAGTCATTTTGGGGCCATAGGAATGACGTACATCTCTTGGGGTCATTTGGCTTCTTTCGCTTCCTCATTTCGGGTCCGTTATCGAGTCAACTTCCGGTTCATCACTAACGCACCGGGTTGAGAAATCTGGGTCGTTACATTTTCTCTCTAGATCAACTCAACAGTACCTTATACAATCTTCAACTATAGTACTCATGATCATAGCTTTAAACAATAAAGTATAGCATGAGAATATCATAAAGTTCATTACAGCCCTTGTTTTAGCAAAACACAACTTAAGCCTTAGGGTTTGAATGCTGAAAATTACAGTTAACCAAATTTTTGTCACAAGGCCAACTTCAAAAGTCTTGATTCATCAAAATATACTTGCTAGCAGATTAAAAACTCATAAAATATCAAGGCATCATCAATCAATGGTTGAATCCAAGAATAAACTAGTAAATTAATCATAACAGGTGAGCTCACTGTCCAAATTTGATTTCAGCATGTTTTCAACAAAACTTTGTACTGAGCAAGTGTAAAAAGGTCAATTATACCTGTGTGAACCCTCTGAATAGAGCACACCACCTTGAAACTCAAAAACATTACTCAGTCCAGCCCTTGCTGCAACAAAAATAACAACAGCAGCATCTCCTCAGTTAATACACTAACAAGGCTTGAATCAGTGAGGTTTCATAGCATGAATCATCATTAAAACACTCAGAAAATAAAGTTCATTCAATACTCGTGAGAGAATACTAGCTGCAGCTCCCTTTTTAACAATTCTCAAAAAGGCTTGAAACCCTAAAAGCTCTATAACAGCATATATATAGTAATGTTGAGTACACAAAGCTTCATACACTTAGAGCATACACTTGTCACCTTTAGCCAATGATTGATAGAGCTTAAATCAGATATTTTCAGGAGAGAGAACCAATCACAGCAAGCCACTTCAGCAATTTTGTCACCTTGCACACTAAAAATCATACACACACAATACACTGCTGTAATTTGCATTTTCCTCCTGACTTAGCCTCCAAGAAATGTAATATTCTTACATATACCAGCTCTCTAGGACCATTGAGACGTGTCACATTCTTGAGCATAGCTAGAAAAGACCATAATGCCCTCAAAACATTTTTAACTCTTCTAAGCATTGTGACAGACCTGAGACTATATCCCTCACAATGTAGGTCCAATCAAGAAACTTCAGTGCAATGCAGCTACCTGAACATACGTGTATATATGTAATATAACTAAGAAAAGACAATGCTGCCCCTGAGAGCACTTGTAGTAACTTTGCAAAAGTTGAACCTCAATTGATTCAGCAAATTCAGCTAAAACAGATAATAACACTGAGATACACACACTAAGGCCAATGAGAAGAATATGACACTGGTAAGGGGATGACCATATTGCCCTTATATCTTATTTCAAACACAAATGAAGAAGAGTAAACCCTTTGAAACCGCTAAAAATCAGGTTTTTGACATTAAATAGGTAAACACTGCTTAGGGAACCTTAGGACCAATAGGTTGTCAACTTGAAATTGAATGCGAAATCAAATAATGGATGTAATGACCCGGTCATTTTCCTCCCTTTCCTTTTTCGGTGATTTTCTTTTTTCATCTTTTTCTAATTTTGTCTTTTCCCTATTTCGTCTTTTTCCTGTTTAATATTTTTCCTTGCATAACCTTACTTTTTATGCTCAGATTTGATTCTGGTTTTGCATGCATTCATGATATTTGATTTCCATGATATTGGTACTTTTACTTTTGTAGAAATGTATGCTAATTGTTTTGTTTTTTTCGTAAAGGGCATGAATACATACTTTCTTGTAAATATTCTTGATTTCTGGGGTTTTAGTGTAATTATGTAAAATAATTATTTTTCCTCTTAGGGACCTTTTTGCAATTTAATTTAGAAGATATTTTGAAAAAGGACTTTTTTTGTAATTTTTGAAATGTGACAAGTGTCACATTCTCATGGTGCCACTTGTTGGCATTGGGGTGGAGTGACTTGGAAGCATGATCTCTCGACATTTGGATGGTGGAGATTCACCCACTTATTGGCCTAGGATTGGTACACTTGTTGGCTTAGATGGTTGACAAGTGTAGGCTTAAGATTAAGTCTAGGAAGGAACCATTGATTTGTGACAAGTGTAAGTTCACCATTTAGTCTTGCATTGTGTGTATGAGAGAGGTACTATAAGAGCACATAGTAAGTGGAAGAATACTAGATCCTCCACTCACCATTTTCACTTTCATCTTTATCATTTACACTTGTTCTTCAAAACCCTAACCTAGCCACCATTGGAGAAAAGCTTGGTTAATAGCTTATTTCTTCATTTTGGCTTCCTTCCACTTACCTTAGACCAAAACCCTTGGGAGACAAAAGTTTCCTCTTGCTCTCCTCTACAAATCCCTAGAATTGTTTTCCATTTTTAACCTTGGTTGCTTGGATTATAGAGATTCAATTCTCTATTGAGGTAGGGGTGGTAGTATGTTTATATTTTAAGTGCTTTATAATCCTTTGAGGTTTAACATATATTATGTACATGCTTTTAATATGATAGTCTTGCATATTATAGGAAACCCTCACTTCTTGATTTAGGGTTTATTGATTTAAGCATGTATGATATGTATATACCATGTCTAGAAGGATTATATAATTTAGAAGTATGCTAAATTCTAGTATTTTCACATGTGGTAGTGATATAGAACTCTAGTAGAATTATTAATGTTATTTACAATTTCTAATGACTTGAATTGCTATATTTGTTGTGATAATAATTCTATATTCTTGTGGATTACTAATTGTAATTATCTTAAAGGCTTATTACTATAATGTTAAGATTTAGTATATAAAGCTTATTATTGAGGCATGATTTAAATTGATAAGTTGGTGGTATTGTATTGTGCATAATATCATGATGAGGACTTGTCATTTGGTATGCCATTTTAGACTTGGAACCCTAAGACATGGTTTATGTGGTTTCAAAATACTTGTGCTGGTTATATGCCTTTAATATAGTGTTTAAGTTTTGAACTTGACATATTTTAGATTCTCTTGGGACATTGTTACAAGTGATATTGCTAGAGTTTGGCTCTAGTGCGAAAGGTATGAGTTCTCCCCAATTAAGATAGTGTGCACTAGGGTGGTCTTCCCAGCGGATTAATGCCCAGAATAACTGTTTTGATCTTGGTTCAGTCTGAGACATGATGTCCAAGTGTTCCACTAATCGATTTCGAATTCAATTCCAAGTTGACAACCAATGCTTAATTGTAACTTGTGATTTTTGCTATTGGCGAATTGATGTTGTTAAGTACATTGATATTAATATGTGTTGTTAAAGAATCATTTAAGTTAGCTTAAGATGATCCTTTAGAACACCTTGAACATAGACGTTAAGTGGAATGATCCCTTGTATTCGTCTATATTGATCTTGCAATGATATTGAAATTTTAGGGTATACGCATATGCTTTTTCCTACGAGTAACTTGATTACTTACCCTAGTGGTTTGGGTTGTTTTACAGGTAAAGAGGCTATGTTCTTGGATGCTCATCATCCTTAGGAGCTTATGAGCAATTTGAAGCATTTTTGTATACTGACATGCGAATGTTTAACATGCTTTACTTTTGATGTTATATTTTGTATACCATGGGTGTATGGTATTTTAGAAGCTAATGTAACTTCCTTAATGTGTAATGATACTTAAGTGCTTAATTTTGACACTAGAAGCATGTATGTAATGAGGCCAAGGGCCAAGCATGTTCACTTTAGTACTTGTACACAATTGGTATTTTATTTGGTTTCAAAAATGTATTTTAACCAACTTTGGAGGTTTGGCATATGAAATTCTTATAATTGACATGCATGAGGCTATGAACCCTTGTTTTACATTCAATTATTCATTTTGAGGTTGTTGACATGTCCACATATTCATATCTCCTTGAAAATCAACTTTTAACCATTGTTTTTGAACCAATGCATGATCGGAATTGAGGCTTGGGTTAAGCCTCAACATTTTTGGAGAATAATAGGTCCTAAAGCAGCTTTTTGAGTCATTTCGGTCGTTCAAAAATGTTAGTTTGGTCGACCGATGGCTCTTGGAAAATTCATTGCACAGTAAAAACTCATTTCTAATAGCCTTTTCCACTGTTCAGGGTCATTTCAGTCAACCAAAACTTCATTTCATTCTACCGAAACAACCCTCAAAAACATGTTTTTAGGAAAATTTATGTCTAGCTTGGTCATTCGAAACTCCAGTTCAGTCGACTGAAATAGCCCTCATACGCCTGCCTTCCAGATTTTGTTTCAGCTTTGATGTTACAACTTCAAAAGATCATAACTTCTTTATTTCTAATCCAAATGGGGTGATTCTTAAGCCTAAACTCAAGGATTTTGAGTTAGTTTTTCAATGGTACCAATACCATTCTCAGATTAAAATCACATTAGGAGTTATTCATGTTTTAGCGAGGCTGTGTCAGTTTTTGCTTAAACCGGGGAAGGGCAATTTTGTGTGATTCTTGGCCAAAGTTCTTAGAACCTCTTGTAATATTGTGAAATAATTAGATTAGGTTGTATTCACCTTATTTGACTTATTTAGAGTCAACTTTCTCTTTTATTTGTGAATTGACCATTTTGCCCTTAATTAACAAATTTTGCCCGTTTTAACTCTAGTTTCCTCTTTCGCTCTCCTTAAGTTCTGTGACTTCATGGAATGTCATATTGGTGTCTTAGAGATAATTTATATCTCAAAAGAATATGGTTTCATCTTTTGTTTCCGTATTTCGGATCCGTTATCGGGTTAAATTTCAAGTCATCATAAACGCACCGGGTTGAAAAACTTGGGTTGTCATAGTGGAAGACTTGGACATCAAATCTCGGAGTAAAACTAAGACCTAAACGGTTATTCCGGGCACTAACCCACTGGGAATTATACCCTAGTGTGCACTATAAAATAGGGAGAACTCGTACCTCCTGCACTAGAGCCAAACTCTAGTAATGTCTTTGTAACAATGTCCCAAGTGACTCCAACATTAATAAATAAGTTCACAACTTATACGTAATTAAATAATGCATGAAATCACCTTCCATGCATAAGTAGGCTGAAACCACAATCCATGCCTTAGAGTTTCAATTCTAAAATGGCAGATATAATGTCAAGTCTTTACCATGATATAATGTACAATACAATATCATCTACTTAACAATTTAAATCATGCTTCCATGGTGAACTTTAAATACTAATTCTACAACATTGTAGCAATAAGTTTACAAGGCTAATCATATTAATAATTCACAAGAATCTCATATTACTAGTACATAGTAACAAGTTACCAATTTGACTTCCAATAATGCATAATAAGCATTCCATATTCATAATACTATGGAATCACAAGAGTTTAGTAATCTACTAAATCAAATAGCTTCTCTACACAAGTTATATCTACTTAAATACTTGATTATATCAAAGGAACCATTAAATAGATTTTAATTAATTCATTTAATAAAAATCTCTAGATTTCATAACAATTCCAAATAGCCTCAATTTAATAAATGTTAAGGAACATAGCATGGCATCAACAATATCAAGTTAAAAATCTAATTAAGTGACTAAAACACTTAAAATAAAATTAATTTATTTTAAAGCAATTCCAAATGTTCCCAAATTTATACATGTTAAAGAACATACTAAGGCCTAATTTAATATCATATTATAAGTTGATTTCATGCTAGTTACAACCATGTGAATTAAATCTTCATACAAGTGAAAGATTAAATAAAACTTTCAATACTTATTCAAATACTCCAATTTAATATATGTTAATGAACATATCAAAGCTTAATTATTAGTATGCCACAATTTAATTCAATCACATATACAACCATGTGAATTAAATCGTACACAAAAAAAAAAATTAAATTAAATTCTAGATTATGAACAAAAGCATGCATACAAGTTGTATAAGCATTAATAGCATGCAAAACAACAAAAATATAAATCTATAACATCCCCTACCTCCATTTGAGATGAAATCTCAAATTCCCATCGAAAGAAAAGTGCTCCGAATCCGACGATACTCCTAGGTTATGTCGGGGACAACAAGGTGAACATTAAACACCAAGGAGGTACCACCAAAATCCAAACCCAAACTCAAAACTCAAACTCAAAAATGGTCGAAAACATATTCTAATAAGAAGGAAAGGAAGATCTCACCAAGGCCTACAATAAACGCTAAGGCACTACGGCATTTATCACGAGGGAAGAGGCCGAAAAAAGAAGAAGAAGGGTGGTAGGCCAAGGCCCTATGGATGGCCGGCTAAGGAGGGACGAAGAAGATGAAAAATTTGAATTTTCATTTACTAACCCCCTATTTATACAAAAACCTTAAAAGTGTCTCAAACGGGTCATGCCAGGTCCGAAAAAGTGAAATTTGCGCAAACGCGCTGAAATGGCAAAACTCCTTGAACGAAAAAAAATCGAAATGAGAAAAAATTATCAACGGAAGAAATGGAGTCAAAAACTGAGTCCTGAGCAGAAAGATATACCCCAAACAAGTTCGGCGGTAACCAAGGTCAGAAATCCTAAAAGTGGGGAAAAATGACCGGAAAGAAATTCTAAGAGTACCCGACTCGACAAAATGTGAAAATGGATCCCGTACGAGGATCCAGGCTCAAAACGAGGCATTTTGCAATAACTTTCATTAATTTAACAATGGCCCCTCCAAAAAGTGTTAACTGCACCAATGACCCAGAATGAAAATATCTTCCAAAAATATATTTTTAAAAACTCCTAAAATAAAATATCTTCAAAAGATATTTACAAAAAATGCCCCAAGAAACAAAAGAGTTTCTGAAGAACTTTGCATCGATGCCCCTATAGACATCGGAAGCAACCAGAGTACTTTTCTACAAAAGTAAAGATATGTATTTCATGGAAACCACTAAGAATGAAGGTACGTGAAGTCAAAAATGAACTTCGAACACAAAATGTGAGATTGTGCCAAAAAGTGACAAACAGGGTAAAAGATAAAAATTAAATAATGTCCAAAAAATGAAAATGTAGAAATGACGTGGTCTTTTAAGGAAATTATTAATCCAAAGGAAAGAGTCTCGGAAACCATTCCTGAGCACCTGAGACGACACTAAGTGACAAGAAACTGAACTCAGGAAAGAAAAGATCAACGGAAAAAAAATATCCGTAAAATTTGAGAAAAAAGAAAGGAAGGAAAATGACCGGGTCATTATAACCTACCCTCTTTAAAGGGATTTCATCCCCAAAATCCAGAACATACAGAAGAGAACTGAACAAGATCAAAGCAAGGTCAAACTAAAGGATTAATCATAAGGTGCTAAAGGACAAATCCAAAAGCCTGAAGATCATCCGAAGGAATGCGAAAACCAAGAACTGAATGACACCTCCCAAACGAATCAGTATATTAACCCAATGTTAATCACCGAGAGAATCCCAAGACAACGACAAGTCAAATCAAGACAGATGGCTAAGAATGACATGGCAGTACGAACAATGACCAGAACCCGCCCACACTTACTGTCAGTAAGGTAGCATGACAGTATAAGGCACTAGTTCATAATATGCCCCAAACAGGTAAACCTATAAGGAAACCTTTCAATACAAATGACATTAATGTTGAAAATGATCATTACTAAAAGCACTATGGGAACCAGGCATCTGTGAGAGTTATGGTAGTTAATCCTAAAACTCTGACAATAATGTTATTGTCACCGTTACGCTTAAGGCATTAAATCCACAATGCAAGTAGAGTCAGCAACTCCTACATTGCAAGACACCCTTATCAACAACCTCCATTCATGAATCCAAAGCCTGATAAGTCTGTGCCCTCAAGCCAATGGATCGGACCCACAAAATCGAAAACCTAAACACAGATCTAAAGTATACCTACCGTAAGGCTACATACAGAAGACAAAATGTTAGGTCAAAATCCCTATAGTGGACAACTAAAATCTCAAAACACAAGTCTACTACTTAGCTCACACATCTCTATCCCAACAACCACGGTCACAAAACCCTAACATAAGTGTAGGAAAGATGAAACAGCATAAACCAAATACTCGCATAGTAGATAATCACAAAATTAAATGACATAAATCAAATAATACCTTAGTAGTAAGCACACAGTACACATAAGGTAAACCAAATAAACTACCTATTATATAGGAGTTAAACAAACAACGACACGTTATACACCACTAACGGTGCAAGCATGCTAAACAGATACAGTATATGAAAACGTATCATTTATATCCTCACACGAACTACCACATAGTCATATATCCTAAACATGTTCCTAAGGCATGCCATAAAAAAATAGGTTTCATAAACATGTAAAAGTAATCTTACAAATGAAATTTTCACAAAATATGACGAAATGAATGGAATGCCTCGCAAAAGGATAACCTCTCAAAAAATGTAACATAAAACCTGGATGAGTCCAATCTCTCACGACGAGCAAAGGAATCATCCCCCCAATGACCACTAAGGTCCTCGAGACATGGGGTCAGCAAGTTTTTCCCAAGACCAGCTCATACCCTGTTAGAATCCCAACACCACACGAACTAAGACAACAACGAAATGGATAGCCCCAATGCTAACCATTATGAGACATAAAAAAAAAAACCCCATTCCAAGATGCTAACGAGTTCGATAGGAACTCTACCGGATTCTACCAGAACCTAACACAATGCCCCAAGTCTTCAAAGACAAGGGAGGGTAATTAATTGCATCAACGCAATTAATTACATAAAACTGATCACATCCCAACCGTAACTCATAAGAGTTGTCCAAGGCAACACAAGAAGGATCCTAGGTTAACACACTTATCCAATCCCGAAACCAACGCCCTAAGAAGGAAAGACACGAGAACCTCGCCCTAAGGCTCACAAAGTAACTCCGACTCGAGTTAGTCCTGACTTATCGTCCCATGATGCTAGAAACAAAGACCTCAATGACATCATGACGTCAAGACCACTATGAAGTCCTAAGAGATGACACCGACATCTCTAACACCACCATGACTACATCAGGAAGAGATAAAAGAAAATGAGATGAAATGGTGCCTCCATGGCCTACGTCTCATCTCGCCAGATGGATACTACAACTTTATGCTCACCTAAGCCCTAATGAGAAGATTCTCTATGAGTCAAGACTGTGACGCTATACGCGTGAAAAGAAAATGAGATCAATAGTAACACGAGTTCTTATGATCGAATGCAACTCACTTAGTGAATGCATCAAATAAGTAGCACGTCAATGTATGCAATAAATAGTCATGATAAAGCAGATAAGCATACACAATATGCTAAACAGGTAATGGAAACTTCTAGGTACTTAAACATATAAGCACATATCAAACCAGGATGCTTTTAAACATATAAGCATGTAAGTGCAGAAAACATGTCATCATACCGAGCATGTTATCAAAAGGCACATAAACATGTTATCAAAAAGCATGTGAATGTAACAAAGCAAATCAAAAAAAGTATGAAATGTACCCAAAAGTCATCCAAGGTATTCAAACCTAGGAGCTCTGATACCACTTGTGACAGTCTTAGATTTTACAAACCTAGTGCGTTTTACGATGACCTGAAACGGATCCAAAATACGGAAGCTAAACAAAAACAAGTCTATAGAGATGTACATCATCCCTAAGACAAGAAAGTGGTCTTTCAAGGAGTCTCGTGACTCTATGGAAATAAGATTGGAGTTAGGGTTTCAAAACCTTTCAAGGAACGGATCAAGGGCAAAATGGTTGTTCCAAAATGAAATAGGTGCCACCGTACACACCATTAGAAAGACAATGAAAAATCAACAAATTTAGACTCAATAATCACTTGATTCAGAGTTCGAATGATAAAGGTACGAAGATAGAACAAATGACGTCCCCCGATTAAGAGATACCACAACCCTATCTCACTAAAACTATCATAACTCTGACTAAGATTGGCGATTCAATGTGTGGTTGGTACAATTGGAAAGCTAACTTCAAGTTCTTAAAGTTAGACTTAAGAATAACCTAATTTGTACCAAAAATAAGCAATTTATGACCATTTGAAGACAAGTCATCATGGCAGCCAGACTAAGTCGACTTAGTTGGCAACTGAGTTGGCGCTTTAGGTCGAGAGCACCAAAAATGAATAAAATGAGGTGTGAATGAACCCATTCGGCTCCTTTAAGAACTAAGTCATCTCTTTTGGACTGAGAGCACGAAAAATGAAGGAAATGGTGCCAGAATGAACTAAGTCGACTCTTTTGGGAACCGAGTTGGCTCAGTTGAAGAAAGAGTTGGCTCCTTTGGGCCGAGAGCATGCAAAATGAAGTAAATGATGCCCAGATGAACTAAGTCGACTCTTCTAGGAACTGATTTGGCTTAGTTGAAAAAAGATTCGGCTCCTTTAAGAACCGAGTCGGCTCCTTTGAGCTGAGAGCATGCTGCAACAAATTTTCTAGGAAAAATGAAGAAAATAGAAAACTGAAATAAAATCGGAAATTTTTGAGACCAAGATGACATTTTTCGGAAAAATGACATGAAGAAAATCCCCCCCCCCCCCCTAAAATCACATTTTCTATGTGACGGAGTTAAGGCCGGAATTTATTTCCAGAAGGAAAACCCCAAAATACCCTTAAATCATATTATGCAAAGAAAATGTAAAATGAGTTCATAGGAGGCTCATTTCACCAAGGAAAGGGTTTTTCTTGGAAAAGATCATGCACGTAGATGTAACATACCTATTAGGATGCGTTATAATGATCCATAGCTTAAAAATACCACCGATACAAAATATGACCTATCCAAACCCCCAATGCGTGGCCCTTTAGAGGCAAAAAAATGTAACAACTGGACCTAAATGCAATGCAATGACCATTTGGCCTTTGGCCACACTTCATGCATATTAATTGAGTCCTAGTGGATGTGCTCGTGCACACTTTGTACCACACGATTTGGAAATGAACCCTTAAAGGCTTGGATTTTCCTATTTTAGCCCAAAAATGCAATATATGAAACTATAATGCAAAAATGAAAAGGAAATGGTGTTTGGCCCTTGGTCACACCTCATACATATTAAATGAATGCTAGATAATGAATTTCATACTCAATGCACACTCCGGTGCATAAATAATGTAATGACTCGGTCTTTTTTCCTTCCTTTCCTTTTCTCAACTGTTTAAGGATATTTTTTTTCCGTTGGTCTTTAACTTTCTGAGTTTAGTTTCTCATCGCTTCATGTTGTCACGAGTGCTCTGGAATGATTTCTGAGACTCTTTTCTTTGGATTGACAACTTCCTTTGAGGACCGAGTCATTTCCACATTTTTCGTTTTTCAACACTATTCACTTTTCGTCCTGTTCCCTATTTCGTCATTTTCCCTATTTTGTCTTTTGCCCGTTTGTCACTTTGTTGGCATAACCTCACTTTTCGTGTTTGGAGTTGGTTTTTGACTTCATGTATCTTCATCTTGAGCGGTTTCCACGAAATACGTATCTTTACTTTTATAAGAAAGTACTTTCATTGTTCCCGGTGTCCATAGGAGCATGGATGCAAAGTTCTTTACAATTATTTTGTTTCCTTGGGGTGTTTTTCATAAATATCTTTTGAAGATATTTTATTTCAGGGGTTTTTAAGAAAATAATTTTGAAGATATTTTCTTTTTAGGCCCCAGTTTTCACTTTTTGGAGGGGCCATTGTGCAATTAATGAAAGTTATTGCTAAATGCCTTGTTTTGAGCTTGGATCCTTGTGTGGGATTTATTTTCACTTTTTGTTAAGTCTTGTACTCTTAGAATTCTCTTCTGGTCGTGTTCCTCCAGTTTCAGGGTTTCTGGCCCGGTTGCCGCCAAACTTCTTCAGGGCATAACTTTCTGCTCGGGACTCAGTTTTTAACGTCGTTTCTTCTGTTGTTCATATTTTCTTGTTTTGAATCTTTTTCATTCATAGAGTTTTGTCATTTGAGTGCGTCTGTTCAAAATTCACTTTTCCGGACTTGGCGGGACCCTTTCGGGGCACTTTTTGAGATTTTCTATAAATAGGGGGACTTAAAGTCAAAAAGTTAGATTTCCATCATCTTCTTCACCCTCTTAGCCGGCAGCCATGGGAGGCCAAGGGGCTGCCTTCATTCTTTCTTCTCCTCCACTTGATTTCCTTAGTGAAAAGTCTTCGGCCTTAACATTTATTGTTCCCCTTTACGTGCTCTACCTTACCCCCTTATTAGAACCCATTTCTAACCATTTTTTTGAGTTTGGGTTTGAAGTCAAGTTGTGATTTTGATGGGGCTTCTTGAAGATTCTTTTGAGTTTGGGTTTGAAGTCAATTTAGGATTATGTATGTGTTGTATTAAGTGTTTCCCATGATTATAAAACTTGTATGCATGCTTTTGTTTATAATCTAGAATTTAATTTAATTAATTTCTATGGTTAAGATTTAATTCACATGTGGATATACAACTTAGAATTAAATTGTGGCATGCTAGAAAATTATGTTTTGGTATGTTTGATAGCATATATTAAATTGGGATTAATGTAATAAGAATTGCACTTTTTATTTAATATTTTTCTTTTGTCAAAGATTAATTCTCATGGTCGTACCTTGCATGAAATTGACATGTGATATGCTTTTAAATTAAGTCTTGGCATGTTCTTTGACATACTTTAAATTGAGAGCATTTGGATGAATATGAAAATCTAGAGATTTTAATTAAAAGAATTAATAAAAATCTATTTAGTGGTTCCATTGGCTTAATTAAGTTTTTAATTTGATATTTGTGATGACTATGACTTGTGTACAAGCATATATTAATTTGGGACCATTTAGAGTTGATTTGGAAATTAGAGATTTAATTATTATGATTTAATTAAATTCTATCTCATTACTCCATGGATTTTAATTATGTTGTAGAAGTTGTTTCTATATTTAAATCATGGATTTGGACTTGTTGTGTAGTCACTTCGTTATGTTTTAAGCATTGAGTACATTATTGTTAAATTTATATTCATGAGAACTTGTTTCCAATATTGAATATATGATTGACTTGTGTAATGAATTGTACACTTTGTGTTTGACATTATATATGCCATTTTAGAATTTAAACTCTAAGGCATGGATTGTGTGGTTTCAACCTACTTGTGCATGGAAAGTGATTTTCGTGCATTATATATATTAAGTATAAGTTGTGAACTTATTTGATTATTTTGGAGTCTTGGGACATTGTTACAAGTGACATGGCTAGAGTTTGGCTCTAGTGCGGGATGTATGAGTTCTCCCCAATTGAGATAGTGCGCACTAGGGTGGTCTTCCCAGCGGGTTAAAGCCTGGAATAACCGTATTGTTCTTGGTTCATTCTAAGACGTGATGTCCAAGTCTTCCACTATTTGATTTCGCATTCAATTCCAAGTTGATAATCATGTTTAACAGTGACTTGCGGTTTTAGCTATTGGCAATTTGATGTTGTTAAGTACATCCGTACTAAATTGTTATATTTAGTTGTTTTCACACTTTTAAATTTCAAGTTGATAACTTAGAGAATTTATGTCTTGATGTGTGGTATTAGAAATTCTAATTGTGCTAAATTATTATATTTAGTTGTTATTGCATTTTAGATTTCAAGATGGTAACCTTGAGAATCTATATGTTGATACCTTATGGAGCATGCTTCTATGTTGGTTAATTGCGTAGATATTATGATTTGTGCCTTGTTGTTCAAATGTGACTTTGGAATGATCCTATAGATTCATTTGGAACATAGACTTTTGGTGGTATGATCCACTATAGTAGTTTTAGCATTTTAGATTTCAAGTTAGTGACTTTGAGAATCTATATCATGCTGCTTGTATAGCATGCGCCTATGTTGTTGAAATTGTATGGAAAATGTTATTTATGTTAGAAATGATCTAAGGTAGCTTAGGATGCTCCCTGAGTCTCACCTTTGACATAGACACTAGGTGGAATAAACCACAATGATTAAATCATTAAAATTGTAAAATATAGGTCGATGCATGCTCATTTCCTACGAGTAGCTTTATGTTGCTCACCCCAAAGTTACTTGGGCATATTTCTGGTCCAGGATTCAAGATTTAGAGATTTGCACTTGCCTTGAGTGACTTGTGGAGTGGAGGTTTCTTTAATGCATTCTTGTTCACATGCAAGTGTTAGTATGTTGAGTTGCCTTTGAAATGTAATTTTTCTAACTTGAAGGTTTAGCATGTCAAATATTGTAAATGAATTGTAATAAGGCCGTAGGCCGTTGTTGCATGTTTAAAATGTTATTTTACACTTGCGTGTATGTTTACATCATCATACAATAGTATATAATGAAATTTGATCATGCTATGGGAGATCCATTTGAAACTTAGGAATTTATTTTCAGTTTTAGTGTATAACAGGTTCATTCTTTGCATGTCTACCTGTTTCGGTCGACCGGTGGCTTATTTCGGTCGACCGAACCCCTTTAAACTTCAATTGAACAGTAAAATCTCAATTCCAGTAGCCTTTTTCAGTTCTAAGCCTCAAACCGATCAACCAATTTGTCATTTCGGTCAACCGAAATGAAGACTCTTTTTCACCGGTTTGTCATTTCGGTCGACCGAAATGAAGACTCTTTTCCTTCTTTCTCCTGGCTCATTTCGGTAGACCGAAGCTCCATTTCGGTCGACCAAAATGGAGCTGCTTTGTTGATTTTGTTTAGCTGTTGTTTCTTCAGGCTTGTATCTATCGGTTTACTTCCCACTCGACCTTATTGATCTTGTTCAAGCCATTTAATGGTGTACGTGGTCTAGTTGGACTAAATCTTGTTTCCTTGGGTGTCATTGGTGTCAGGGGGTACCATTTAACCCTTTTCATTTTAGCTTTCACTTTCGGTTATTTCCTTGAGTTTCGTGACTTCATGGAAGGTCACATTAGTATCTTGGGGATGGTTTGTATCTATTAAGACTTGGTTCTACCTTTTGCTTCGGCATTTCGGATCTGTTATTGGGTTATTCTTTTGGGTCATCACAAGACACACTGGGTTGAAAAATCCAGGGTCGTCAGAGGTGGTATCAGAGCTCCTAGGTTTGAATACCTTAGACGACGGGTTTGGGTGCATATCATGCTTATGTTGCCATGCTCTATGTGTTTATATGCTACTTGATAACATGTTGTGGTTTGATAACATGTTATGTGCTAATGTGGTATATATAGTATGTAGTTTGTTTAAGCATAATTTTAATTCCTATGTAAAGAGTATGACATGTGATGTATGCTAGAGTAGAATTGTATATGCATGACTATGTTGCATATTTAGCATGACACGGGATTGGTTATTAAGGCATGAGTTGGGGTTGATGGTGATTATAGTCATAGTCTCGTGGTGGTATAGGTTGTTGTCAACCTAGCATTGGTTTTTAGGGTAGGTGGATGGTCACCTTTTGTTTAGGCTCTCGTGAGGTGATTCGTTTGGCATTACCGTAGTACCAGATTAGTTGGTTTTGAGCCATAATGAGGTTATGGGCCTCTTTGGATCCTTGATTGTTCGAGATGATTCCTCTGGGATTACAATTTTTGTGGACGGGTATGTTGTGGGTGGGTGCATGGCACTGTCATACTACCGTACCGGCTAGCTATAAGTGCAGTTCGGATGGAATCAATGTTGGTTTTTTTTTTTATAGGCGTGGTCCTTATGATCGATGATGATGATGGTTGTTTTGGGGGTCAGTCGTAGTGATTGATTTGGTTATTGTTGGTATGGCTATAGTTGCCATTTTCTTTGAGTTCTCCTTGCGTGATGACACTTTTGGGATCAAGTCGATTGATTGATGTTTGGGTAGAGAAAACATCACATTGTTAATGTCACTTGTAGTGTCACCTTTAGATTCAGAGATGGATTGTTAGAGTCTTACCATTGTGGTAAGGGCTCACGTATGTTTTGAGACAGGTTGTTGTCGCATTGGTTTGTGGAGTCAGTTTATGGCTAGGACTGGTCTTTCTTTTTACCCAGACACTCTAGGATATGATGTCGTTAGGGTTCATTGTTGCATCATTTTTTTATCTTCTGCAGTTTTGTTTACTACCATGTTAGTAGTTTGATTTATGATATTACGATACATGAGTAGGTGGAGGTATGTCCACATTTGCCTTCTTGTTATGTGGCATTAGCATGCCTTCTTTATATGCTTAGGGATGCCATGTTATTACTGTACTTTAGTGACATGATTTTGTGCTTACGTGGAGACGTGCTGCATGTGCCCTTGATTTTGTCTATGTGAGTAGATTTACCTTCTTGGTAGTTGCATTCCTTGTCATATGCATGACTTTCATGTTCAGTTTTCCCTTTTGTTTCCTTCGATTGCACGTAGTGTGCATGCGGGTTTCCACAATGGTTTCGTTGTGAAATTCCCTGTAGAAGAGTTGTCACATTTGTTTTGTCTTGAGCTATCCACTTCCCTAAGGTGGGAAGAATGCTCCATTTTCTTGTTTGTCGTATTGACACTTATGGAGGGAATAGGGTTTCTCCTCTTTTCCTAGTTCGTGTTAGGGACTTCATAAGGAGTGGGTCTCTTCTCTTCATCGTCTTGTGTATGGTTTTGGGGTGGCTGGTCCGTGAGAATCACCATTGTTATCTTGAGTCCTTGGTAAAGATTTGGTTGATTTTGGTCGACTTACTTCCATGTAAGGGGTGAAGTCTTTGACCTTGTTGTCTTTCGTTTCAGAGACAGAGTCGAGTTGTTGTCCTTCTTAGGACTGGTGGTTCCTTTTCTTCGTGTCTTCTCTTGGGGAGTTTTGCCATGGTTGTTGACGGGTTGTGGTACTCAGAGTTAATGGATTAGTGTGAGATCATTTTTTGGGAACTTGTGTCTATATCATTGAGGATCTGTTTGATTCGTGAGGTGAGCTTGATGCTTTTTTAAGGATGTCTTTAGGAGACTTGTTTCAGTTTTGGAGACCTGGATGTGGTTAACTCTTATGAAGAGTTTTAGGAGATCATTGTTGGATATGGCTTGTTTATGGAGTTTTCTCGTTCTAGTTATGACTAGGCATAGTTTTGGGGAATCGTAGTTCTAGTGGTTGTTTATAGATCAATGGAAATTGAGGAATTTTGATTTAGCTTTGTGATACCAAACACGGTTTCGAGAGATTCATTTTGTGACCCTAGTTGTCAGGATTTTGATATGTGTGCCAGTTGGTGGACTTGTGTTTTGAGGATTTAGTTACCCATGATAAGGATGTAGATCCGATGTTTGATTTCGGTGCAGTCTTGTAGTTGATATATTTCAAGGAGATGTGTAGGACTTTCGATGAAATGTCTTGTAATGAGGTTCATTTTGGTTTATGGATGTTTTGACTTGTTTTTTTAGGCTTAGGACTCTTGATTGATGTTGTTATAGAAGTATTTTGAAACATTGGAGTGTCAGTTTTGTTGTATTGAGGATTTAAGGTCCCAAGCATAGCGGTACCTATGGCGTTGTTGTCAGAGTTTGGGATTGGCCAGGATGGTCCGGCCGAATGTCTTTGGACCATATCTCAACTCTCACAAAATGTTTGGCCTCTGTGGTGCTTTTGGTAATGATCATTTTCGACGTTGATGTCATTTGTATTGAGAGATTTTATAGGTAAACCAAGTGGGGGGCAGGTTATGAATTAGTGCCTTATACTATCATGCTACCGTACAAAGTTGTGTGTTGTGGGTGAGTGCTAGTTGCCGTCAATGCTACCTTACTGACGAGTAAGTGTGGGCGGGCACTAAGCACTATCATTGCTACCATATATTTGAGTTCGTCATGGGCAGGTTCTGGTCACTTTTCGTACTGCCACGTTGTCTTTGTTCAGTACCTTGATTTGATACGTGGATATCTTGGAGTTCTTTTGGTGGTTATTTTCGGATCCGTTTGATTGTTCAGCAGGAGGGATGGTTGCGGTTGTTGTTTTCCATTCCTTTATCTGACCTTGGGTTCTGTGTGTGACCTTTGACTTGTCGTGTGGCCATATAGTCACTTTTCATTTAAGAGGTTGTCTTGTCATGAGCACGTGGATGCAAATGACACTGGTTCGTGAGGTTCCTTTCAGCTTTGAGGTCGCTGGTGTAGCGTGTTGTGTGGGATACTCGGAGAAGTACTCTGTAGTTATCCTGGTTTCGCCTTTTGTTGGTTGGGGCTGCATTTCGGGGATGAAATCCCTTTAAGGTGGGAAAGTTGTAATGACCCAGTCTTTTTTCCTTCCTTTCCTTTTCTCAGATTTTTAAGGATATTTTTTTTCCCGTTGGTCTTTTCCTTTGAGTTCAGTTTCTCGTCGCTTAGTGTCATCTCGAGTATTCTGGAATGATTTCCAAGACTCTTTTCTTTGGATTGACAACTTCTTTTGAGGACCGAGTCATTTCCACATTTTTCGTTTTTCAACACTATTCACTTTTCGTCCTTTTCCCTATTTCGTCATTTTTCCTATTTTGTCTTTTCCCCGTTTGTCATTTTGTTGGCATAACCTCACTTTTTGTGTTCGGAGTTGGTTTTTGACTTCATGTATCTTCATCTTGAGTGTCCATGAAATACGTATCTTTACTTTTGTAAAAAAGTACTCTGGTTGCTCCCGATGTCCATAGGGGCATAGATGCAAAGTCCTTTGGAATTATTTTCTTTCCTTGGAGTGTTTTTCATAAATATATTTTGAAGATATTTTATTTCAAGGGTTTTTAAGAAAATATTTTTGAAGATATTTTCATTCTAGGGCCATTAGTGCAGTTTTCACTTTTTGGAAGGGCAATTGTGTAATTAATCAAAGTTATTGCTAAATGCCTTATTTTGAGCCTGGATCCTTTTGCAGGATTCATTTTCACTTTTTTTCGAGTCATGTACTCTTTGAATTCTATTCTGGTCGTCTTACTCCAGTTTCAGGGTTTTTGACCCTAGTTACCGCCGAACTTGTATGGGGCATAACTTTCTGCTCGGGACTCAGTTTTCAACGCCGTTTCTTCTTTTGTTCATATTTTCTCATTTTGAATCTTTTTCACTCACAGATTTTTGTCATTTGAGTGCGTCTGCTCAAAATCCACTTTTCTAGACCGGCGGGACCCTTTCAGGGCACTTTTTGAGATTTTCTATAAATAGGGGGACTTAAAGTCAAAAAGTTGGATTTCCATCATCTTCTTCACCCTCTTGGCAAGCAGCCATGGGAGCCCAAGGGACTGCCTTCATTCTTTCTTCTCCTCCACTTGATTTCCTTAGTGAAAAGTCTTCGGCTTTAACGTTTATTGTTCCCCTCGACATGCTCTACCTTTCCCCCTTATTAGATCCCATTTCTGACCATTTTTTTGAGTTTTGGTTTGAAGTCAAGTTATGATTTTTGATGGGGCTTCTTGAAGATTCTTGTTTATCGTGTTGTCCTTGACAAAACCCTTCAGTATCGTCAGAATCGGAGCACTTTTTTTTTTTTGGTGGGCTTTTGAGATTTTCATCTCAAATTGAGGTAGGGAATGTTTTAGGATTATGTATGTGTTGTATTAAGTGTTTCCCATGATTATACAACTTGTATGCATGCTTTTGTTAATAATCTAGAATTTAATTTAATTAATTTCTATGGTTAAGATTTAATTCACATGTGGATATACAACTTAGAATTAAAATGTGGCATGCTAGAAAATTATGCTTTGGTATGTTTGATAGTATATATTAAAGTGGGATTAATTGAATAAGAAATGCACTTTTTATTTAATATTTTTCTTTTGTGAAAGATTAATTCCTATGGTCGTACCTTGCATGAAATTGACATGTGATATGCTTTTAAATTAAGTCTTGGTATGTTCTTTGACATACTTTAAATTGAGAGCATTTGGATGAATATGAAAATCTAGAGATTTTAATTAAAAGAATTAATAAAAATCTAATTAGTGGTTCCATTGGCTTAATTAAGTTTTTAATTTGATATTTGTGATAACTAGGACTTGTGTACAAGCATATATTAATTTGGGACTATTTAGAGTTGATTTGGAAATTAGAGATTTAATTAGTATGATTTAATTAAATTCTATCTCATTGCTCCATGGATTTTAATTATGTTGTAGAAGTTGTTTCTATATTTAAATCATGGATTTGGACTTCTTGTGTAGTCACTTGGTTATGTTTTAAGCATTGAGTACATTGTTTTTAAAATTTATATTCATGAGAACTTGTTTCCAATATTGAATATATGATTGACTTGTGTAATGAATTGTACACTTTGTGTTTGACATTATATATGCCATTTTAGAATTTAAACTCTAAGGCATGGATTGTGTAGTTTCAACCTACTTGTGCATAGAAGGTGATTTTCGTGCATTATATAAATTACGTATAAGTTGTGAACTTATTTGATTATTTTGGAGTCTTGGGACATTGTTACAAGTGACATGGCTAGAGTTTGGCTCTAGTGCGGGAGGTATAAGTTCTCCCCAATTGAGATAGTGCACACTAGGGTGGTCTTCCCAGCGGGTTAATGCCCGGACTAACCGTATTGTTCTTGGTTCATTCTGAGATGTGATATCCAAGTCTTCCACTATTTGATTTCGCATTCAATTCCAAGTTGACAATCATGTTTAATTGCGACTTATGGTTTTGGCTATTGGCGATTTGATGTTGTTAAGTACATTCATACTATATTGTTATATTGAGTTGTTTTCACAAAGAATCTATGTCTTGATGTGTGGTATTAGAAATTCTAATTGTACTAAATTTTTATATTTAGTTGTTATTGCATTTTAGATTTCAAGATGGTAACCTTGAGAATCTACATGTTGATACCTTTTGTAGCATGCTTCTATGTTGGTTAATTGCGTAGATATTATGATTTGTGCCTTGTTGTTCAAATATGACTTTGGAATGATCCTATAGATTCATTTGGAACATAGACTTTAGGTGGCATGATCCACTATAGTTGTTTTAGCATTTTAGATTTCAAGTTGGTGACTTTGGGAATCTATATCATGTTGCTTGTATAGCATGCGCCTACGTTGTTGAAATTGCATGGAAAATGTTATTTATATTAGAAATGATCTAAGGTAGCTTAGGATGCTCCCTGAGTCTCACCTTTGACATAGACACTAGGTGGAATAAACCACAATGATTAAATCATTAAAACTGTAAAATATAGGTCGATGCATGCTCATTTCCTACGAGTAGCTTTATGTTGGTCACCCCAAAGTTACTGGGGTATATTTTAGGTACAGGATTCAAGATTTAGAGATTTGCACTTGCCTTGAGTGACTTGTGGATTGGAGGTTTCTTTAATGCATTCTTGTTCACATGCAAGTGTTAGCATGTTGAGTTGCCTTTGAAATGTAATTTTTCTAACTTGAAGGTTTAGCATGTCAAATATTGTAAATGAATTGTAATAAAGCCGTAGGCCATTGTTGCATGTTTAAAATGTTATTTTACACTTGCGTGTATGTTTACATCATCATGCAATAGCATATAATGAAATTTGATCATGCTATGGGAGATCCATTTGAGACTTAGGAATTTCTTTTCAGTTTTGGTGTATAACAGGTTCATTCTTTGCATTTCTACCTGTTTCGGTCAACCGGTGGCTTATTTCGGTCGACCGAACCCCTTTGAACTTCAATTGAACAGTAAAATCTCAATTCCAGTAGCCTTTTTCAGTTTTGAGCCTCAAACCGGTCGACCGGTTTGTCATTTCGGTCGATAGAAATGAAGACTCTTTCCTTCTTTCTCCTGGCTCATTTCGATAGACCGAAGCTCCATTTCGGTCGACTGAAATGGAGCTACTTTGTTGATTTTGTTTAGCTGTTGTTTCTTCAGGCTTGTATCAATCGGTTTACTTCCCACTCGACCTTATTAATCTTGTTGAAGCCGTTTAAGGTGACGTGGTCTAGTTGGACTAAATATTGTTTCCTTGGGTGTCGTTGGTGTTAGGGGGTACCATTTGACCCTTTTCATTTTAGCTTTCACTTTCAGTTATTTCCTTGAGTTCCGTTACTTCATGGAAGGTCACATTGGTATCTTGGGGATGGTTTGTATCTCTTAAGACATGGTTCTACCTTTTGCTTCCGCATTTCGGATCCGTTATTAGGTCATTCTTTCGGGTCATCACAGAACACACTGGGTTGAAAAATCCAGGGTTGTCAGAAATAACATATTAAAACGCATGGTTTTCAGAATATTCTCATTAAAGGCAAATTTTAACATTTATGAATATACATGGATTTCAAATAAGATTTGGCCCTTGGCCACATATAAAATACATAGAATGGGTGTCTAAAAGTGTGCTTAGGCATATATTACATGTCTTAAGGTAAAAATGACATTTTTAACCTAACCATACATTACAACTTTAAAAGTAAAACTCAAACATGCTAACAGTTGTATGTGAACAATAATATATTTAAAAGAACTTCGATTCATTGAAACAACCTAGGGATATTGTGCAACCCGAAACCACGTCTTCTTGCCTGAAACGGGTCGCGTTTAGTGAGAGGTGAGTAAACCGTATTACTAGTAGAGAATGAGCATGCATAGATAGAACTTTTAACAAAGTTATTACATTAACATGAAATATTTTTAAAATGATCATGCCACCTAACGTCTATGTTATAAGTGAGACTCAGGAAGCTTCCTTAGCTACCTTAGATCATCTCTAGCATAAATTACATCACTCATGAAATTCCAACAACATAGAAGCATGTTATACAAAGCAACAAGATATAGATTCTCGAAGCCATCGACTTGAAATCTAAAATACGAAAACAACTAAAGTGGGTCATGCCACCTAACATCTGTGTTCCAAATGAATCTATAGGATCATTCCTAAGGTACATTTGAATATTTTAGCATAAATGTACTTAGCAACATCAAAATTGCAATGATTCATTAAAAATCACAATGCATGAATGTACTTAACAACATTAAATCGCCAATAACCAAAATCACAAGTTACAATTAAACATTGGTTGTTAACTTGAAATTGAATGCGAAATCAAATAGTGTAAGACTTAAACATCAGATCTCGGAGTAAAACCAAAACCTAAACGGTTATTCCGGGCACTAACCCGCTGGGAATACCACCCTAGTGCACACTATAAAATGGGGAGAACTTGTACCTCCAGCACTAGAGCCAAACTCTAGCCATGTCTTTGTAACAATGTCCCAAGTGACTCCAAAATCAATAAATTAGTTCACAACTTATACATAATTAAAAAATGCACGAAACCACCTTCCATGCACAAGTAGGCTGAAGCCATACAATCCATGCCTTAGAGTTTCAATTCTTAAATGACATATATAATGTCATGTCATTACTATGATATAATGTATAACACAATATCATCTACTTAACAATTTAAATCATACTTCCATGGTGAACTTTAAACACTAATTCTATAACATTGTAGCAATAAGTTTACAAGGCTAATCATATCAATAATTCACAAGAATCTAATATTACTACTGCATAGTAACAAGTTAGCAATTTTACTTCCAATAATGCACAATAAGCATTCCATATTCATAATACTATGGAATCACAAGAGTTTAGTAATCTATTAAATCAAATAACTTCTCTACACAAGTTATATCTACTCAAAAACTTGATTATATCAAAGGAACCATTAAATAGATTATAATTAATTCATTTAATTAAAATCTCTAGATTTCAGAATAATTCCAAATAGCCTCAACTTAATATATGTTAAGGAACATAGCACGGTCATTAACAATATCAAGTTAAAAATCCAATTAAGTGACTAAAACACTTAAAATAAAATTAATTAAACTAATTAATTAATTTTCTCTAGATTTTAAAACAATTCCAAATGTTCCCCTACCTCCATTTGAGATGAAGGTAGGGGAACATTTGGAATTAAGTTGATTTCATGCTATTTACGACCAAGTTGATTTCATGCTATTTATGACCATGTGAATTAAGTCCTCATATAAGTGAAAGATTAAATAAAACTTTCAATACTTATTCAAATACTCCCAATTTAATATATGTTAATGAACATATCAAAGCTTAATTTAATAGCATGCCACAATTTAATTCCATCACATATACAACCATGTGAAATAAATACTACACAAAGAAAATAATTAAATTAAATTCTCGCTTATAAAAAAGCATGCATAAAAGTTGTATAAGCATCAATAGCATGCAAGACAACAAAAATATAAACCTATAACATCCCCTACCTCCATTTGAGATGAAATATCAAATCCCAACTGAAAGAAAAGTGCTTTGAATCTGACGATACTCCTAGGTTATGTCGGGGACAACAAGGTGAACATTAAACACCAAGGAGGTACCATCAAAATCCAAACTTGAACTCAAAACTCAAACTCAAAAATGGTTGAAAACATATTCTAATAAGAGGGAAAGGAAGATATCACCAAGGCCTACAATAAACGCTAAGGCATTATGACATTTATCACGAGGGAAGAGACCTGAAAAAGAATAAGAAGGTGGCAGCCCAAGGCTGCCATAGATGGCTGGCCAAGGAGGGAGGAAGAAGATGAAAAATCTAACTTTTCATTTACTAACCCCCTATTTATAGAAAAACCCTAAAAGTGTCCCAAATGGGTCTTGCCGGGTTCGGAAAAGTGGAATTTATGCAGACGCACTCAAATGGAAAAACTCCATGAACGAAATAGAACCAAAATGAGAAAAAATTATCAACAAAAGAAACAACATCAAAAATCAAGTCCCGAGCAGAAGGATATACCCCGAACAAGATCGATGGCAACTAGGGTCAGAAACCCTAAAACTGGGGAAAAATGACCAGTAGGAAATTGTAAGCGTACACGACTCGACGAAATGTGAAAATGAATCCTGTACGAGGATTCAAGCTTAAAATAAGGCATTTTGCAATAACTTTCATTAATTACATAATGGCCCCTCCAAAAATTGTTAACTGCACTAATGACCCAGTATGAAAGTATCTTCCAAACGTATTTTCTTAAAAACCCCTAAAATAAAATATCTTCAAAATATATTTACGAAAAACACCCCAAGAAACAAAAATGTTTCCGAAGAACTTTGCATCCATGCCCTTATAGACACTGGATGCAACCAAAGTACTTTTCCACAAAAGTAAAGATACGTATTTCATGAAAACCACCTAGAATGAAGGTACGTGAAGTAAAAAACCAACTCTAAACGCAAAAATTGAGGTTGTACCAAAAAGTGACAAACGGGAAAAAAGACGAAAAGTGAATAGTGTCAAAAAAAGAAAATGTTGAAATGACGCGGTCCTTTAAGGAAGTTGTCAATCCAAAGAAGAGTCTCGGAAACCATTCCCGAGCACCCAAGACGACACTAAGTGACGAGAAATCTAACTCAAAAAAGAAAAGATCAATGGAAAAAAATCTATATATATCCGTAAAATTTGAGAAAAAAGAAAGGAAGGAAAATGACCATTGAATTGTCACGTCAAAAAGTGAAGGGCCTACATAATAGTTAAAAATAATAATAATAATAATAATAATAATAATAATAATAATAATAAAAAGGGAAACAAAGAAAAAGTGAGCACTTCTCACCAAAAGTGAGGAGTAGGAAAATGACATGATGAGAGTTGTTTTGATTTGTAGCCTAGTTGATTTGGGGGTATCTTTACACCTAATGTCCTAAAGTTGTCTGATTTGGGAGTCACTAACCTGACGCTCGTTACATAGATCTTCTAGAGAGCTTAAGAGATCACTACATTGCACCATACTCTTGCCATTGATCCCATAATTTTTTTTAAAAAAAAAGTGTGAAAAAGAAAGAAAAAAGAAGTGTATGTAGGAAATCAATTGCATAAAAAGGTTCATTTTTTTTTTTTTTTTGTCTTGATGATTGGTACTAGATTTGTGTGCTAGCTTGAGACCGGTTGTGCCTATTTCATTGATTTGTTAAGATAACAACATATTTGATGCAGGTTCACTCAAAAAGGATGATAAATTTGTTTTGATTTGCATGATTATCTTGCTTGATGTGTGGAGGACCATATTTGCTTGGTTGTTGTGGAAAATTTGGAAAATTGCTTAGAGATGGTTGAAAAATGGCATACTTGAGGTAACTTTCCTTCAATACTTATTTAGGATGTTGATGACTCTTAAGTGAGAAAGAGCTTGATGTTTGTGGGTATCATTTCTGGAAACCCTCACGAGACTTCAGTCGTCCACTAGGGGTAACCTAGGGGTTTAAAAGGCTTGTTGCATATGCTAAATACAACCGTGATCCCTACAAAAATGGCTTTATCTTTTTATTGCTTTCTAGTTTGTAGTTTGTATAGTTGTTCATTTCTTTCTTTACTTCATTACTTCGTAGTTCATTACTAGGGACTAGCAATATCAAAGTTTAGGGATGTGGTAAGTGCTCAAATGTTGCACATTTTAGCACCTAAGCTAGGGTATTTTAGTTCTTTCATCTATCTTACTTCCCCGTTTTAGTTCTAATTCTTATTTTTGTCTATTTCAGGTCAATAAGGTTCAAATAGGCTAAAAACAGCCTATTAAGCCTTTTTTAGAGTTAAGAAGAAAATCTGGAAAAAGTTAGAAAAACTGCACTAGGCATCTGTGATCGGTCGCAGATTCATCACGATCGATTGCAAGCCACGTCAGCATTGGATAAGGCACCACGTCATCGTTCGTCAATTCCACGATTGATCGTAGCTAATCTATGATCATTCGCAGTGCCACGTCAGCACCAGCTCAGTAGATAGGATTGCCAGTTGTCAAGGATAAGGATGCCATGTCAGCTACGATCGATCGCCGAAGTTGGCGATCGATCGCCACCCTGCTGGCAATAAGCTGTTTTATTCCTGACTCTACCCGAACATCACCTACCACATGGCTGCGAGATTGAACCAATTAGAAGCCCAAATTCTGATTTGTTTACAACTCCAAAGAGCTTGTATTTAAAATCAAATTGAACCATTTGTGTAGAGGTTAGCTAGTTTTTTTAATCAAATTTTTGACAATAGAAATTCTCTCTCTAGATTAGGGTTTCTTGTGAAGAAAATAGGCAAGATTATCATCATCCTTAGGGTTTCTACCAAGAAGACAAAGAGGAAGAAAATGCAACTTAACTTGAAGATAGCCCTTGACGGTTCCATTACCACATCCATGAGTGGCTAAACATCATCTTAGGGTTTGGATGAACCCTAGTCTTGCTCTCTAGACCCTAACTCTATGCTTTTTTAGGGAAATCTTTGTTGTAATGAATGTTTAGCCTTATGAATATATGGATCTTGATTTTTCACATGATCCTTATGGTTGAATGCTTCTTTATAATTCTATAGATTATTTGCATGTCTATATGTAATTAATTGAGGATTTCATCTCTACACTAGTTTTCTATGTTAATTGCATGTTGATGTGTGATTAAAATTGTGAATCTAGTGATGGCTATGCATAGATTTCATTAGATACACTTATTAATTAATATGATGGGTTATGCCAATACTTGATGGATTATACCACATCTTTAGATTAATTGTCTTTATTTCCTTTTCTTAGTTTAATTGTAGTGTAATTGTATTTTAATTCCTAGATAAGTGGACAATCCATACTTGTATTTGATAATTCATGCTTAATGTCATAAGTTATATGATTCTCTAGATTAATGTGTGTGACAATTTTAGATTAATTGGATGGTTTATTCTTTGACTTGATAAGTTGTGCAACATCCTAACTTGTTAATTAAGTGGACAATTCATGCTTGTAATTGATGATCCATGCTCATTGTTGCAATTGTTGGCACATATTTGGATTACAACATTGTTCTTTCCCCAATTAGATGAATGCTAGTGGTTTAGGGACAAGCTTAGAGGTGATCCTAAGACCTCCCTCCTATTTTCACAACTCTACTCTAATTAAGATTGTTTTCTCTTGCATTGCTTTTAATTCATCATTATCTTAATCAAACCAAACCAAAAACCTCTTTTCAATCTATTGAACAATTAATTCCATGTTTAATTCTGAGTGCCCTCAATCTCTTAGGACGATCCCTTCTCACTTCATATTACATAGTATAAATGTTTAGTGGTTTATAAATTTTAGATGTGATGCCCACTATGCACTATTTTTAGCATACACTCTAGGAAACATCAAAGAGCTTAAGGGATTTGGACATTGCATGGCTATATCAAAAAAAAAATAAAAAAATTGTTCAAATAAAATTCATGCCATCGATTATTATATTAAAAGACAAGTTAAGGATGTGAAAGCCATTGTATGAGTTAAAAAAGAGTTAAAATGCATTAGAAAATAATATAATTATTCCTGTTCACTTCTAAGGAACTTGAGATGAATTCTATTATAAATGAGATGTTGAAGGTCATGTATGTGGACTATTTCATTGATGTATAAATGCTGGGAATTGTATATTATTCTGAGGTATCATTGTAATGACCCGGATTTTTTCGGATAAATTTTTTCCGTTATCTTTTCCCTTCTGAGTTCAGTTTCTCGTCACTTAGTGCCATCTCGAGTGATCGGAAATGGTTTCTAAGACTCTTTCCTTTGGATTGACAACTTCCTTTGAGGACCGAGTCATTTCCACATTTTTCGTTTTTTGGCACTATTCATTTTTCGTCCTTTTCCATATTTTGTCTTTTCCCTGTTTGTCACTTTGTTGGCATAACCTCACTTCTTGTGTTCAGAGTTGGTTTTTGACTTCACATATCTTCATTCTAAGTGGTTTCCAAGAAACACGTATCTTCACTTTTGCAAGAAAGTACTCTGGTTGCTCCCGGTGCCCATTGGGGTATGGATACACAATTCTTCAGAATCTTTCTCTTTTCTTGGGGTGTTTTTCGTAAATATCTTTTGAAGATATTTTATTTCAGGAGTTTTTAAGAAAATATTTTTGGAAGATATTTTCATTCTGGGGCAGTTTTGCAGTTAACCCTTTTTGTAAGGGTCATTGTGCAATTAACGAAAGTTATTGCAAAAATACCTCGTCTGGAGCCTGGATCCTCGTACAGGATTCATTTTCACATTTCGTCGAGTCATGGACTCTTGGAATTCCTTCTGGTCATTTTTCTCTAGTTTCACAGTTTTTGGACCCGGTTGCCTCCGAACTTATTCGGGGCATAACTTTCTGTTCGAGACTTGGTTTTTTATTCCGTTTCTTCTGTTATTCATATTTTATCATTTTGAATCTTTTTTGTTCACGGTGTTTTTCCATTTGAGCATGTTTCTGAAATTTTCACTATTAAAGGCGTTTTGGGGCCTTTTTGTAATTTTGTAAAGTTTTGGGGTAAGTTCACGATTACTGAAAGTTAGGAATTATAAATAGGACAAAAAATAGAAAAATTTCTATTTTTTTCCAGACTTGCTCCTCTCCCAGCCGTGGGTTCTCTCTCTCTCCCAAAAACATTTTTTTTTCTTTTTTTCTTGCCTTCAAGCTTCCCTTCCATTTTTTGGCCTATCGGCTGGTCTTCCAGGCTTAGTTCCTTTACAGAAAACATTCCGCTCATCACTCTCTACGTCATACTCAAAGTGCTTAATTTTTGGAGGTATGTAGAGTATTTTACGAATTTTTGAAAGTTTGAATCTAGGAATTTCAATGGGGGTTTTGAACCATTTGTAGCCAGATTCTGGGGTGGGTCCTTTGGGGCAGAATGATCTTCTTAGCGTCGGCCACGTTCCCACCGAACAGTTTTCCATTCTGCCACCGTTAACCGGAGTTGACCTGCATTGACCGGCGTTGACTTTCCAGCCGGGAATGCATTTTGAGGTAGGGGATGTTTTAGGGTTATATTAATGTTGTAATGATTGTTATATGAGCATATACAACTTGTGAGCATGCCTTGTTCAAGTTATATATTTTAATTTAATTATTTTCTTTGTTTAAGATTTAATTCTCATGATGCTAGGCAACTTAGAATTAAATTGTGGCATGCTAGAAATTTAGGCCTTGGTATGCTGGTTGATATATATTAAATTGGGATTATTTGAATAAGAATTGCAAATTTTATTTAATATTTATCTTTTGTGAAAGTTTAATTCATCTAGTTGTATTAAGCATGGAATCAACTTGTAATATGATATTAAAGTAGGCCTTGGTGAGTTCTTTAAGATATATTAAATTGAGGACATTTAGATATGTTTGAAAATCTAGAGGAAATTAATTAATTAGCTTATTAATTTTATTTGTAGGTGTTGTAGTCACTTAAATTGATTTTGGGTATAATATATGTAAAGACTATGCTATGTCCTTTAACATATATTAATTTGAGTTTATTTAGGATTAATATGAAATCTAGAGACTTTTCATGTTAAGTTGAAAATCCCTTTTAATGTAGTGAAATTAATTACCTTGTGAGCATATTACTAATTGGATATAGAATTAGTACTTGGGGCCTCTTAAAATGGTAATTGGACTTAGCATGATATAGAATATCATTGACTTGTAAAGCTTGTTTAAATATATCTTGTGTAGGTATATAACTTGTTATAATATTACAATTATTTACCTTGAAAGCTTGTTACTAAATTGAAGCTTATTTAGTACTTGTGGCTTAGGATGGTAATGTGATTCAATTGTTGTAAAATATTCTTGCCTTGTGTATAATTGTATATTGGAGACTTGACATGTCATATGCTATTTAGACTTGAGTCCTAGGATATGGTTTGTGTGGATTTAACCTTATTTATGCATGGAAGATGGTTTTATGCATTATTGATTTTGATATAAGTTTGGTCTAACTTATTGATTTTGGTATAAGTTTTGAACTTATTGATTTTGGGAAGCTTGTAAGGACATATTTCACGTGATGGCTAGGGTTTGGCTTTAGTACGGAGACAGAGTCTTCTAAGTCATAAGTGCGCACTAGGTAGTACCTTGTGGGTCGTAATTGCCCGGATTAACTTATGCATGTGCGCACTAGGTGGTACCTTGTGGGTCGTAATTGCCCGGATTAACTTATGCATGTGCGCACTAAGTGGTACCTTGTGGGTCGTAATTATCCAAAAATACTTGCTTGGTCTAGCGATTGCATGTCCTAGTCTTTCCACTATTTGATTTCGCATTTAATTTCAAGTTGTTAATCATGGATTACTGGTAGCTTGAGAATTAATGCTTACTTTAGGTATTTAGATCTTATTTAGTATATTTGAAACTGTATACTTGTTTTATGTATTTAGATCTCATTTAGCATACTTGAACTTGTATCCTTGGTTGTGTATCTAAACCCTATTTAGTATACTTACGCATTGTATGTTTGATTTGTATAATCGGATTTCAGTTTGTATACTTGTGTCGTGTATGCTTTTCTTGTGCGTAATTCATTTAGCTTAGTATACTTGTGCTTGTATACTTGATTCATGAGTTTTCCATATTAAAATGTATACTTGTGTAGGTATGCTTAGACATTGCATGACTTGTCTTAATATGGTTTAGTGTACTTGGAAATGTATGCTTATATGTCGAATAACATGTTTTAGCATTGTTTAGTATACTTGAACTTGTATACTTACTCCGTGAGTTTAAATTCCATTCAGTATGCTTTTGCCGTGTATACTTGTCTTATGTGTATTTAGTTTAGTTTAGTATACTTTTGCGTGTATACTTGATCTATGAGTACTCTACACATGTCGAATACTTGCGTATGTATGTTAGATATTTTTTATCTTGTTTAACATGATTTAAGGTACTTGAACGTGTATGCTTGTATGTTGTGTATCATGTTTTAATACGGTTTAGTGTACTTGAGCATGTATATTTGTATGCCGTAGTTCATTTCAACTGCATGAGTAGCTTAGGATAATCCCTGAGTCTCATTTTGACGTAGACGTTAGGTGGCATGAGCCCCTTTGACATGTTTCACCATAAGGTGAAAATTTTGTAAAATACTAGGTCGATGCATACTCATTTCCTACGAGTAGCTTTATGTTGCTCACCCCAAAGTTACTGGGGTATATTTTAGGTACAAGATTCAAGATCTGGAGGATTGCACTTTCCTTGGGTGATTTGTAGATTTAAAGTCCATTTAAATGTATTTTTGTACACATGCAAGTGTTTGCATGTTTGAGTTTGCCATTGAAATGTAATTTTTCTAACTTGGAGGTTTGACATGTCAAATGTTGTATATGAGTTGTAATAAGGCCATGGGCTATTGTAGCATGTTTAAAATACCATTTTACACTTGCGTGTATGTTCACATCATCACACAATAATATATAATGCAATTTGATCATGCCATGGGGAGTCATTTTGATGCCTTAGGGATGACGTACATCTCTAGTGGCCACTTAGTTTCCTTCACTTCCGCATTTCGGATCTGTTATCGGATCATTCTTTTGGTTCCTCACAAGACACACTGGGTTGAAAAATCTAGGGTCGTCACAATCATTATATGCATACTTCTTGTAGTCTTCACAATAGAGTCCTTCTTCAAGGTCATATGTTTAAACTTAACAAGAGTGAGCCTTGTTGCTTAATATTTATAGGTATCATTTCTGGTAAACCCTCATGAGGCTTCACTCGTCCTCTAGGGATACCTAGGGGTTTAAAAGGCTTATTGCATATGCTAAATGCAATCGTCATTCCCACGAAATAAGGGATGTCTTGTGTTATTTTTGCTAAGGGACTAGCAAATGGTAAGTTTGGAGGTGTGATAAACGCCGAATATTGTATATTTAAGCGCCCTTAATTGCATTGTTTAGTCTATTTAGCATGTTAAAAATGTATGTTTTACATACTTTTGTGTTTACTTATTATTTTCACGCTTTATCTCCAAAATGGTGTAAAAGCGGCATGCTAAGGGCTTTTAAAGTACAATAAAATTGGCGAGTTACGGAACCCGGCAAAATGGACTTAGACCTTAAAGATCGTACTCAGCCTGAGAATGAAGTCAGGCACGAGAAGCTAAGCAGCAGGAAAATTCAACTTCAAGGATCAAGCCTTATGTCAAGATGCACTCTTTTAGTGTAATTCTTGCGTCCAGACACACTTCATAATCCGACAACAATTGAAGATTTGAAGAAAAGCAAAATTCCAGTAGCCAGCTAAATATGCGTCCGGACGCCCGATGCCACAGCCTCGCGAACCAAGAGAGATCTGGACACTCAGCATCTGGACGCACTTCCTAGTGTTCGAACATAAACCTACGCAGCTCTAAAATTATTTTAAATTTTTAGTTACTTTTCTCTCTCCTTCTGACATGAATGTACGATATTAATGGCTTTTTAAACTAAATTCTGGCAGAGGGGGTTATATACACTTGTATAGAGTTGTATCATATATCATGTATCAATATAGAATTCGAATTTTGAGTGCTAGAAAGAGAAAGTGAGAAATAGCTAGGGTTCTTGAGTGTTCTTGGCTTGGGGCTGCCATAGAGCTGAAGATGGAGTCTTCCTCTTCCATTGATATGAATAATTTGTTTACCACTTAAAATCACCATTTGCAATAACACATATCAATGTAGAATAGGGCTGTTATAAGGGTTTGTCGAACCAAAAGGAATGCTAGCCTATGGCAATCAAGATTGTAAGATTAATTCCGGGTTTGATTTGTGAAATATAGTTGATGGATTACTCTGTTTGTCACATACATAAACTAAATTTAACTAAAATTACTAAAAAAAAGTTTTGATTGCAAATAAATGAGATAATAAGGATAAGGGCTAGGGAAATGACTTTACCACAAGCTTTGAAAACATATCTAATTGCAATTAACTTGGGGAACAACTTATACATGTAACCATGATATGTAGAAATGCATGACAACTACAATATCTTCTAGAAAATCATACATTTCAGGACTAAGCATAACCCATCTTTGGTTGTCAAGGTTCATCCACCTAAACTAGGTTGTGGTATGAACCATCTTCACTAGGCATGGCCTATCAAGGTCCTTCAATTGTATATTGCAGCACATGAAATTCAATTATCTATCATAAATTATCTTCAGTTGGTATGGACCATCTACCTAACTAAATTAATCAAAAGGTGTAACATAGTCCATCTTTCTTAAGTATAACTCATATAAATTCTTAATTAACATGCCAATATAACTATTGCATAATCTCATCCTTATTATCACTCTAAGAATGTAAGTAGCATAATCATGAAGAAATAATTTCTAAGACAAGATAAGAGTCTCAACAAGATTATATATGGAATGAAACACAAATACATCAAAGTGTAATCTCTAGATTATACAACTTGTCACAAATATGCAAAGTTCCCCAAATTTAGATACAATCAAGACATAATTACTTGGAAAGGGTTACATCAAGTCCCTAGGAAGGGAGTTAGCCTCCCATGTACAAGGTGTAAGCTTCCATTGATGATGAAGACTGCATCTCCATGAGCTCAGAATTCTGCCTCCTTCTTCTTCCTCCGCTTTTCTCCATATTTCTCTCTCTATCTTTCACCCCTATTCAAACTTAGAGATAGATAATGATAGGTGGTTGATATATAAACTGAAAATGCCCTTGAAATAGATCATATTTCGTAACATTTCAAATTCTAAAAGAGTTAGAGACATCCCTAAAATCAAGGAAACAAACTTTGACTAAATCGAAGTGTGACAGCTCAGCATGTTGGCAGAATTAGCATGTCATTCTTCTATATTTTCGACCTATGAATTGTCCAAATTAGACTTTACTCTAAACATAGAAAATATAGTGCTATGAGTTAGATTTCCAAATCATTAAACCATTTAGCAATTTGATTTATAACTCGAGAGATATTGTCAAAATACCGCAGGAGTACAAAGTTGAGTTCTGCCACCTGGCAGCATATTGGTGTCCTCTTTCTCTCTATTTTTGATAGCTAAAACGTAGGAATTAGACTTCTATAAAAATATACCAAACATAGTGCTCTGAGTTCTCTTTCCATAGAATCAAACAGTTCGTCATTTGGAGTTCGGAGCAGATTGTTATGGCCTCTTTACTGAAGGTGGGCAGAGTTGACGATAACTCGCGTCGGGATGCGAAGTGCTGATGCTTGGCATTCGGATGTGAGGTCCTGCGTCCGGACGCTAGGCACTGATGCTTGACTTCATCTTCTTTTTTGCAATGCTAACTGTGTCTATTGCCTATTTGGGCCATTTCTTCCTGAAAACCACTTGATGTTTAGGCCCGATATGCCTTGTGCTCCAAAAATCCTTAAAACCTTATTTTTATTCCTTTTCGAAATTAGACCTGCAAAAATACAAAAATACAAAAATGAAGTTAATTTATATACACAGATCAAATAATTGGCTTAACTAATGCAGTTAAGTGTGCTTAAATATGCAATATTTGACGCTTATCATCAATCATTGGAGTTCCTACCATGACCAGGATGAGCTAAATCCCCTTCTAAGGGATTGAGGCAGCCTCGATTAAGTAATCATGTAGTTTTATAATTTAATTTGGGGAAAACTCTTGTATGTGATGAGTTTTATGAATAAAGATGTTGATGTATTATTCAATTTGTGCTTTTGCATTGAATTAATTTATAATCTGGGCAAAATATTTATTTATGTAGGTATATACACCAAGTAAGTCTTATCTTAGAAGCATGATTATGTAGTTATGATAAGTGCTCAAATGTGATACATTTTAGCACCTAAACTATGGTATTTTAGTCCATTTTATCTATCTTACTTTCTCGTTTTAGTTCCAATCTGTGTTTTTGTCTATTTCAGGTTAATAAGGTTTAAATAGGCTAAAAAAAAAAAAAAACCCTTTTAGCTCCTTTTTTTGAGTCAAGGTGAAAATTGAAAAAAATTCAGAAAAACTACAATAGATAGCCTTCGATCGATTGAAGGATTTCCCGATTGATCGAAAAGATCTACAATCGATCGAAATGAAGGCGGTGCCAGCTCAGTGGATAAGGTTGCCAGTTATCCAAAATATCTTTGCCATGTCATCTTCGATCAATCGAAGTAAGCTTCGATCCATCGAAGCCCCTGCTGGTAGTGAGTAGTTTAATTCCCGAGCACGCCCAAACTCAATCAACTTTTGTAGTTACGAGTTTGCACCAATCAAAGGCCTATTTTCTGCCTTGTTGCCTACTTAAAAATGCTTGTATTTAAATGAAATTAAACCAATTGTATTGGGTTCAACTAGTTGTTCCAAGATTGAATATAGTTTTAGATATTTTGTCTCTCTAGATTAGGGTCTTTGGAGACCAAAGCAAGAGGAAGAAGATGGTGCCTACATTGAAGAAAGCCCTTGTGTGTTGGATGACAACAACCATGAGTGGCTAAATCCTTCTCTTGGGGCTAGAGATAGCCCCTAGGCTTGCTTCCTAAACTTAGGATTTTGTAGTTTTTGGGGATTTATGTTGTAAATAATGTTTTAACCATGAGTATATATAGATCTTAAGTTCTTACATGATTTGTATGGATTAATTCTTCCAATTGATTTTTTATTTCTATTCATATGCTTATGTATATTAGAATGAATGGTCAAGTGCTTACACTAGAATTTATGAGTTTAATGCATGTCTATGTGTGTTGGAATTATAAATCTAGTGATGGTCAAGGCACGGTGCCTAATTGATTACTCTTGTGGTTTATTTAATGGATTATGCTTATTTCTTGATGGGTTGTGCTACCTCCTTAGCTTAATTAGTTTAATTTCCTTGTCATTAGTCTAGTTGTAGTGTAGTTGCTTTAAATTCCTAGATAGGTAGACAATCCATTCTTGTTGTTTGATGATCCATGCTTATGAGTGCAAGTAGTACATTTCTCTAGATTTTTGTGTGTGTATTAATTATGGGTTTATTAAATGGTTAATGACTTAATTTGATAGGTTGTGTTACTCACCAGATTGATTAGACAATTTATGTTTAATTTTCCATCCATGCTTAGTATTTCAATTAATGCCACACACACTTGTTTTACAACATGGAATTCCCCTAAATTAATAAATGCTAAATGTTTAGTGAAGTGAAACTTAGTGGTGAATTTTATGCCCCAAGACTTCTCTCTCATTCTCTATACCATAATCTTTAGATTGTTCTTAATTTGTATATGTTTAATTCATTAGCTTAATTCAACCAACCAAACCTCTCTTTGATCATTCAACTTACTAATCCGAATTCGATTATGTTGCATCATGCAAATCCCTTGGGACGATTTCTACTCACTCTTGCTACGTTAGTAGTAATGGTGGTAGCTGTTTTTATAAATTTAAATTTGACCAAAAAGGCTTTACTTGAACCACTCTCACATTCACACATTTTGGCATATGTAAGCGACCCTTGTCAAATTTTGGCGTCATTACCGAGGATTAGCAATGCATTATTAGGAATTGAATAGGAAGTAGTACTCCTTTGATACTTATTTTATTTTATTTTGTTCTTACTTTGTTACTCTTAATTAACTAGGTACTTGGAGCAAACAGAAGCAAGCAAAGGAACTTCAAAGCAAACTAGCAAAACATAAAAAGCAAACAAAATAAAAATTGCAAAACCAAAGCAAAAAGCTTTAAATTTTTTCTTTTCTTGAAGTTGCTTAAGGACCTTTGTGAGTGTTTTTAAACTCCTCTTGCTTAGTTTAAATCATCGGCCTGTGTGGAGGCAACTTAATTTCTTGAATTGTTAAAAAGCATGTGAATATGGGATCAATGTATGTGGAGGCTTGTTGTTGATTGATCTGTGTTATGGAGGACGAGTTCTTTTTTTTGTTGTTTTTATTGGTGTGTTGATTAAATTTTGTACGGTTCTCCCCCAGTCTTTATCTTCATTGATCTAATGGAAAACCTTGAGAACAATCTTGGTTACCTAGACCCGAATTTCATCGAACACCCTCTTTTTGACCAATTTCCTCCCGAAGTTCAAGCTCCAAACCCTTCAATGGTCCTTCATGATCTTTATAATTCCATTGGGTATCATGCACCAACTTGCATCATGCTTCCTAATTTTGGGGCTGATCAGTATGAAATCAAGCCCGAGACCATTCAATTGTGTCCACTTTTCTATGGGTTAGATGGTGAGGAACCATACAAACACTTGGATGAGTTTCTTAAGGTATGCTCCACTGTGAGATACATAAATGTCCCAAAAGAAGTCCTTAGGTTAATTCTCCTCCCTTTCACTCTTAAAAATAAGGCAAAATATTGGTTTAATAATTTAGGGATAAATACAATAACTTCTTGGACACAAATGCAAAATGAATTTTTGAAAAAGTATTACCCTGTGAGTCTAAGCAATTCAATGAGAACCGCCATTAGAAAATTTTCCCACGGGGAGGGAGAACTTTTACATAAAGCTTGGGAGAGATTAAATGACTTGCTAAGGAAATGTCCACATCATGACATTCCAAAATGTCAAGTAGTTCAATATTTCTATGGGAGCTTATCCAATACCCATAAGGACATAGTGGATTCTTCATGTGGAGGTTTATATTTTGGGAAACATAAAGATGACATTTGGCATCTTTTTGAAAAAATGAGTGAAAATTCAATGCATAAATCTCAAACCTCTCGGGTGAGTCATAATTCTAATGTAAGAGGGAACAACTTAAAAGTGTGTCAAGTTGAAAGTCCAATGGAGATTGTTGCCGAAGTCAAAACTCTTATCCAAAGACTTGATCAATTTTTATTGAGTCAAAAACCGGTAATTCAATCATCTTCCTATCCTCATCCTCATCATTCTAGTGAGTCTTGCATGACATGTTCAAGTGTGCTTCACAATACTTCCCATTATCCCCATGGACATGCTCAAAGTACATAATATGAACAAGTTAATGCTACCTTTGCCCATCCTTATTCTAATGCTTATATTTCGGTATGGAGTGAAATTTCAAGTCCGCATCAAAATCAAAATTTTCAAAGGAAGTATATGCCTCCCCATAAAAGAAATGAAAGTTCTCAAGGGTTCATTCCATCTTCCTTTCATCATCAAAGAATGAACCATTTTTCTCACCCCCAAGTTTACAATTCTCAAGTCTACTCTCATCAATCTTAAGCACCTCCCAGTAATCCTACATTTGAAGATAAGGTTTTGGTGGCTTTAGGTAGCTTAGAAGCAAACACTAAATTATTGTATTATCATTTTCAATCTATATAGAAGCTTGAATCCTAAATCGAGATGATAGTTAACTCTATGAATGCAAGAGAAATTGGTAAGCCAACCCGAAAGAAACCCCAAGGCTCATTACATGGTGGAAGCAAATCCTATATCAGGATGCCCTTCTTATGAACAAGTGCAAGCAATCACCACCTTAAGAAGTGGTAGAAAAATTGATAATAGGGTAGAAAAGGCAAGTGAAGATAGTGAACCGGTGTAACTAAGTGTTCGCACCCGTCCCATTTCTGATCTTATTCCTACTTCCTTGGATGAAAGTAGTTCCACTAAGAATTCTCCATCTTCTTCATCGTCTCCTCAAGTAGGAAAATTCTATGTGCCAAAGGCTCCATTCCTGTATGCATTGAGAAAAACTTCACCTTTTGGGAGACAAGAGGGAAAAATTCATGATATGATGGAAGTTTTCAAACAAGTCAAAATAAATCTTCCACTCTTAGATGCTATTAGGAAAATCCCACCATATTCAAAATTCTTAAAAGATCTATGCACACAAAAGAGAAAGAACAAAGGACAAAGCCCTAAAAAAGTGCTCCTCACGGAGCAAGTGAACTCCATTCAATATAACACTCCTCCTAAGTTTAAAGATCCCGGTGCTCCGACCATTTCATATGTGATTGAAAACCATAAGGTTCGTAGAGCTCTTCTTGACTTATGAGTAACTGTTAATTTGATTCCTTACTCCGTGTATATCTAACTAGGTTTGAGTGATTTGAAGCCAATTTCGGTGGTGCTTGAATTGGCCAATAGATCCATCAAAAAGCCTAGGGGCATGGTTGAGGACATTCTCATCAAGGCTGACAAGTTCTATTTTCTGATTGATTTTGTTGTTTTAGATACCGAACCAGTTTCTAACCCCACCAACCACATTCCAATCATCCTAGGAAAGCCATTCCTTGCCACCGCAAATGCAACAATCAATTGTAGATCCAGGGTTATGAATTTTTCTTTTGGTAACATGATGGTCAGGCTTAATGTGTTCAATGCAAGTCAACATCCTATCGATGAAGATGAGTGTTGTCTTGTAGATGTCTTGGATGAAGTTGTAGAGGAGTTAATTCCTTCCATGCTTCTAAAGAACCCTCTTGAGGATAATCTTTCATCTCTTATTTCTGAGGATCCTCTTGTATCTTATCTCTTAGAAATGTATGGAAATTGTGGGTTTGACAATGAGGGATCCATTAGTGAAGTAAGTACTTTGATGAAATCCGTTACTAGTTTGGATTTCCCACCTTGGAAAAATCCAAAAAAACCTTTTTCTTCACTCTCTGGCACTCTACCGGTTCCATGTCTAATCTCTCGACCCACTCTTGAGCTTCAAACACTTCATTTCAATCTCAAGTATGCCTTTTTAGGCCCAAAAGAGACTCTACCGGTCATTATTTCTTCAAGTATTGAAGAGTCCCAAGAGAATAATCTTTTGGAAATGCTTAAAGAAAATAAGAAAGCCATTAGGTGGAGCGTGGCCGATTTAAAGGGGATTAGCCCTTCTATATGTATGCATCGCATTATTATGGAAGAGAATGAGAAACCCTTTAAAGATGCTCAAAGGAGATTAAATCCAAATATGAAAGAAGTGGTTAAAAAAGAGGTTGTGAAGCTTTTAGACGTGGGAATCATCTATCTAATCTTTGATAGTAAATGGGTGAGTGCAACCCAAGTGGTTCCTCAGAAATTGGGAATTACGGTGGTTGAAAATTCCAAGGGTGATCTAATTTCTGAACGCACCGCCACTTCATGGCGTGTGTGCATTGATTACCACAAATTGAATGCCGCCACTAGAAAAAATCATTTCCCCTTGCCCTTCATTGACTAAATTCTAGAAAGGTTAGCCGGGCAACAATTTTATTATTTTCTAGATGGCTATTCGGGATATAATCAAGTAGCCCTTGATGCACTTGACCAAGAGAAAACCACCTTCATTTGTCCTTTTGGCACGTTTGCTTATCAATGGATGCCATTTGGTTTGTGCAATGCTCCCTCCGCATTCCAAAGATGTATGATGTCAATTTTTTCGGATATGGTGGAAAAGTATTTAGAAGTTTTTATAGATGATTTCTCAGTCTTTGGGTCTTCTTTTGATTCATATCTTAAAAATATATCATTGGTACTTAAAAGATGTCGTGAGGTAAATCTCGTTCTTAGTTAGGAAAAGAGCCATCTCAAGGTTCAAGAGGCGATTGTTTTAGGCTATGTTATATCAAAAAGGGGTATTGAAGTTGATAAAGTGAAGGTTAAGCTTATATCCAAATTGCCTCCACCTTCTACAGTGAGAGAGATCCGTTCCTTTCTAGGATATGCCAGCTTCTATCATCGTTTCATCAAAGACTTTAGTAAAATTGCTAGACCCTTGTGCAATCTTCTTTCCAAGGAGACACCATATGTCTTTGATCAAGCATGCCTAGGCACTTTTCATAAACTCCATGGTTTATTATCATCTTCTCCCATCATGCAACCTCTGGTCATTACCGTTTAAGATTATGTGTGATGCTTCCAATTATGTTATGGGGGCTGTTTTGGGGCAAAGGGTAGGAAAACTTCCATGTGCCATATACTATACAAGTAAGACTTTTGAATTACTCCCCTACCGAGAAAGAATTACTTACCGTAGTGTATGCCCTTGACAAATTTAGGTCATATCTCTTAGGGTCAAAGGTCATTATGTTTTTCGATCATGCCGCTCTTAGGCATCTTTTGACTAAAAAGGAAACCAAACCTCGCCTAATAAGATGGATTTTACTTCTCCAAGATTTGGATTTTGAAATCAAATAAAAGAAAGGCTCCGAAAATGTCGTTGTCGATCATCTTTCAAGACTAATGGTGGAATCTTCTCCAAGTCCCCCAATTCATTATTCATTTCCGGATGAGCAACTCTTCAAAGTTTCTAATAGAAATTTGCCTTGGTTCACCGACATTGTGAACTACCTTGCAGTTGGCAAGCTTCCAACCAATTGGTCAAGGCAAGAAAATGACCGTTTCTTTTCTAACATCCGAAAATACTATTGGGAAGATCCAATTTTGTTTAGATATTGCCCAGACCAAATAGTGAGGAGATGTGTTCCAGAGAGCGAAGTTCCTAGTGTTCTTGTATTTTGCCACACCCTTGTATGTGGTGGGCATTTTAGTGCTAAGAAAACCACCTTGAAGGTTCTTCAAAGTGGGTTATTTTGGCCCACCATCCATAGAGATGCCTACAACTTTTGAAAGGTGTGTGAGCGGTGTTAAAAGATGGTAACAATGTTAAAGAGAGACATGATGCCCATAACTAATATTCTTGTTGTGAAAATATTTGATATTTGGGGCATTGATTTCATGGGCCCCTTTCCAATGTCTTATGGCTATCAATACATCCTCCATGTCGTTGATTATGTTTCCAAGTGGGTGGAGGCTTGTGTTACAAAATGAATGACCACTTCGTGGTAGTTCAATTCATTAAATCAAACATCTTTACTCATTTTGGTATGCCAAGGGCAATGATTAGTGATGGAGGGCAATCAATTTCTACAGCAACTATTTTTAAAGTACTCCATCACTCATAAGGTTGCCACTGCCAATTGGTGTGTTTCTTTCTTAAGGTCGTGTTAACACCAACAAGTTGCAATAAAAGTGTGGCCAAGTTTAATTTTATAAAGTTTCACTACTAACTCTAACTACTAATATAGCTAGGGTGAGTAGGGATCGTCCCAAGGGATTGGGGGCTATATTAATATGGAAACAAGGTTGGATTAGTAGGTCGAGTGATCAAAGGGTGTTTTAATTTGTTAAATAAACTATAATATAAATAAATTCAATACTAAACAATTAAAGTAAATAAAAGGGTAAAGAACAAGAGAGAGAGAGGTCTTGGGATCTACAAGTCACCACTAAACATCACCATTCTAGACATTCAATGTGTAATGAATGAGGGGAAACATGTGTTGTAATAGAAAGAGATGTAATTGATTGAATCAACAAGCATGGATTGGCTAATTAAGTATACATTGTCCAGACAACCTAATGAATAGCACAATATATCAAACTAAGCCATTAATCCTTCCTTTAAGCTCACAATCAACACACTAACAAGATAGAGAATTGTACTACTTGTATTTATGTATGGAACATCAAACAACAAGCATGGATTGTCCTCACATCTAAGAAAGTAAAGCAACTACACTACTTCTAAGCTAAGGACATGAAAATTAAACTAATTAAACTAAGGTAGAGGCACAATGTAATGACCCAAGTTTTGTTTCAACCCAGTGGGCCAGTGATGAACCGAGGATTAACCCGATAATGGATCCAGATGCAAAAGCAAGAAGCAAGACAATGGTCTTCCAAGGCATAACATACCTTTAAGACCCTAAGATGACCTTTCATGAGGTCATGGAACTCAATGAGGACTGACGCGGAAACAAAAGATCGGAAAGATAACAATTAAGCCCTAGGGGCAAAATAGTCATTTCTGAAAATATGGATTTGGATGCCACCAAGCACACTTCTAGAACTACAATGAAAAATTAATCAAGATGGACTCAAGAATCACATGATTCGGAGTCCGGACGAAAAAGAAATGGCAAGACGAAGAAAGACGAACACTTAAGGCTAAAAGGGTAAAATGGTAATTCCAACTGAAATGGGTACCCCTGTGTACATCATTGGATAGACAATGAAAAATTAACCAAGATGGACTCAAGAATTACTTGATTCGGAGTCCAGATGGCAAAGATATCAAGTTATGAAGTCGAAGGAAGGGAAACCCTATCCCGGTTCGAACAAAAAACTAACACTACTTCACTAAAACTTGAATATCTCAAGCTACAATTAGAATCTAAAGCTAAAATTGGTACCATTGGAAAGCGTACTTCGACGCGGTCAATTTAGACTCAAGAATGGACCAATTCAGAGTTAAAACGAAGAAGATACAATAACTTGAAGTTGGAAGTGCAGTGCTGAACCAAGACACACACATACACACACACATGAATAACACTACGAGTGCTCGTGAGAGGCTATGAGTGCATGTGCAGCACATGCCCCATGGCAAAAACCTAGTGCCCCATTTACAAGCGCTCGTGCGACATGTACGAGCGCTCGTTCTGCTAAAGGCTCAGCAGATTTCTGAGTTTGAAATGTGATTTTGAGGACTTTCTGGGCCTTTTTGAAAAAAACACAAAGAAGAACACCCCCCCCCCCCCCAAAAAAAAAAATCTTGTTTTCTACCTGACCATGTGAACGGAAACAAAAAAAAAACTACTATGAAATGTCTAGGATGCCCCTAGACTAGATTTGGCTCAAAACGGCAAAAATGCAACTTTGCACCAAGCATGCATTTGACCCCAAATGCACTTCTAAGCTGAAACGAATAGGCACGCATACATAATAAGTGATTTTGAGTGCGCGGGAATGGTCCGCGACTCCCGAAAATGGCTGATGCAAAATCCGACCCCCCGACGGCCAAAAAGGCGAAAATGAACTTGAAATGGAAATTTTGAAAACCAAAATTAACAAATGATTGAAAATTACCATTTGGCCCTTGGCCACACTTCATGCATATGAAATAGGTCTTAGTGGATGTGCCGTAACACACGTTACGCCACCCGATTTAAAAATGAACCCTTAAAGGCTCGAATTCTACTATTTAGCCCCAAAAATGTAATATGTGAAACAATAATACAAAAGTGGAAACAAAATGGTGTTTGGCCCTTAGCCACACCTCATACATGGTAAAGGGATGGTAAATACTGAATTTCATGCACAATGCACGCTCCGGTGCAAAAATGACATGTTAATACCCTAATTTTCATACTTTTCTCATTAAGGGCGGAATTCTACATTTTTCAATATACATGGATTTCAAATGAAGTTTGGCCCTTGGCCACATATCATATACACGAAATGAACATCAAAAAGTGTGCTGAGGCACACGTTACAAGTCTCAAGGCAAAAATAATATTTTTGACCTAACTATGAATTACAACTTTAAAAGTAAAAATCAAACATGCTAACATTTGCATGTGAACCAGAATGCATTTAAAGAAACTTCAAATCTCCAAACCACCAAAGGCTAATGCAAATCTCCGAAGCTTGAATCCTATACCTGATCAAAACCCCCAGTAACTTTGGGGTGAGTAAACAAGTTTACTCGTAGAGAACGAGCATGCATTGACTCGATTTCTTTAGAGATTTTTAGACTGACATGAAATAGTTCAAAAGAATCATGCTACCTAACGTCTACGTCAAGATGAGACTCAGGGATCATCCTAAGCTACCATAGAGCAACGTCAACAAGAATCATGATATACATACATTTACGAAACGAATCAAGATAGGGATAATCCAAGGAACATGACAAAAAGATACTAGAATACGAAAATCAAATTGTCAAGGCAATTTACATGATTGAAACATTCCAATTTAACACAATAAGAAGTGTACATGGATATGAGTTAACAAGAATTACATTATCCATGCAATTAACATGATTGGAGCATTTTAATTAACACGATAGGAGTAATACACGAAATCAAGAACAAGGCATAATATCTATGAAATGAAACAAAGATGGAACATTCCATGAAATACGAAGAGAGTTATACATGAAATCAAGAATAAGGCATAATATCTATGCAAGTAAACAAGATTGGAGCATTTCACATACACGACAAGTTTAAATCTTCAAGGAACAGCAACTTGAAATTTAAAGAGTGAAATAAACCAATATGAAAAACTCGGATATTGCCCGGATTAAAACCGTACTCTTGAGATCACTTTAGGGTTACTAACCCATGGGTACCTTTCCCCTAGTGCGCACTATAGTTGTAGAGGGACATTCCCCCGTACTAGAACCAAATCCTAGCCATTTTAATTCTTGATTGATATCCCAAGTCCCAAAATCAACAAGTTATGCAAATCAAGATAGTATCAAGATACAAGTAAATGCATTAGCCACGTTTCATGCACAACCAAGATTTTGGAACATACAAGTCATGCCCTAAGTTCTCAACTACAATGGCATGTGAAATGTTAAGAATTCAAAGTATGTATCTATAAAGATCAAAACCAAAATGTATAGCACAAGTATAAGATACATGATTCAATTAATTATTAAACAACATATGAGTAATTTAAATCATTCCAAGACAATCATACTAGTTCATTAACTACCTTAATGAGATTAAGATACAAGGGATACAAGTCCATGTAATACAAGTCAAATTCATGAGTTTAACAAGGATTCAAGATCAAGGTACGATTAACTCGATGGAAGCATGAATGGAAATTTAATTAACTTAAGGGATTAAATTGTCAAAGTTACAAGGCAAGTCCAATTGTTCTATGAACAAATTATATTAAGGATCATGTCAAGGACAAGTTCAATATTAAGTTAGAAACTTAATCATGCTTTTAGAACCATTGAATGGATTTTAATTAATTCCTTTAATTAAAATCTCTAGATTTTGAAACTTATCCAATTAATCTCAAATTAATGTATGTTATTAAACATGTCAATACTTGATTTAAGAACATGATACAAGTACATTTCATGCAAGGTACGGCCATGAGTATTAAACTCTAATACTAGAAAAATAATAAATGAATGATTTCGAAACCTAATCAAATATTCTAGATTAAATATATGTGAAACCATATGGCATGCATATCAATAAAATGAAGCCGAAAATCCAATGGAGTGAATAGTACACTCGGAATAAATAAATTAATCAAATTAATTAAATATTACTAGATTTCAAAACACTTCCGATTTCTCTCAAATTCACCTATGTTGGAGAGCATACTAGGGCCTAATATAATATGCTAACATGTATTGATTTCAAGCAAGTTAAGGCCACATGAATTAATATTTTATTCAAGTTAAATATTAAATAAAATCTTCATTACTTGTCCAAATGATCTAGATTTAATATATGTCAATGATCATGTCACGGGGTCATTTAATATCATGCTACATATTTAAACAAAGCTATGAGCAACCAGGAAAATTAAATCTTACACAAAGAAATAATTAATTAAAAATACTAGATTTGATATCCAAGCATGTAAACAAGTAGTATAAGCATCCATAGCATGTAATATGACAAGAAAATAAATTATAACACCCTCTACCTTAATTTGAGATGAAAATCTCAAAAGCCTACTGAAATAAAAGTGATCCGAATCCGACGATACCGAAGGGTTTTGTCGGGGACAACACGATGAACAAGAATCCCCAAGAAGCCCCACGAAAATCACAACTTGACTTCAAACCTGAACTCAAAATTTGGCCAAAAATGGGTTCTAATAAGGGTGAAAGGTAGAACACGTGGAGGGGAACGTTAAACGTTAAGGCCAAAGACTTTTTGCCAAGGAAAAGTGGACCAAAAGAGGAGAGAGAAGGTGGTAGCCATGGCTGCCATGGAATCTGGCCAAGAGAGGGGAAGAAGATGGTTAAATCCAATTTTTTTGACTTAAGACCCCATATTTATAGAAAAACCCTAAAAGCGCCCCGAAGGGGTCCCATAGGGTCCGGAAAAGTGGATTTTGAGCAGACGTACTCAAACGGCAAAACTCCATGAACAAAAAAGATTCAAAATGAGAACATATGAACAATGAAAGAAACAGCATCAAAAACTGAGTCCCGACCAGAGAGATATTCCCCAAACAAGTTCGGCGGCAACTAGGGTCAGAAACTATGAAACTGGAGAAAAATGACCAGAACGGAATTTTAAGAGTACACGACTCAATGAAATGTGAAAATGAATCCCGTACGAGGATCCAACCTCCAGATGAGGTATTTTTGCAATAACTTTTGTTAATTGCACAATGACCCCTCCAAAAAGTGAAAACTGCACTAATGGCCCAGAATGAAAATATCTTCCAAAAATATTTTCTTAAAAACCCCTGAAATAAAATATCTTCAAAAGATATTTATGAAAAACACCCAAAAAAAGAAAAAGATTCCAAAGAACTGTGCATCTGTGCATCTATGGACACCGGGAGCAACCAGAGTACTTTCTTGCAAAAGTAAAGATGCGTATTTCGTGGAAACCACTTAGGATGAAGGCACATGAAGTCAAAAACTAACTCCGAGCATGAAAAGTGAGGTTGTGCCAAAAACTGACAAACGGGGATAAGACAGAATAGAGAAAAGGATGAAATAGTGAATAATGTCCAAAAAGTGAAAATGCGGAAATGACTCGGTCCTCAAAGGAAGTTGTCAATCCGAACGAAAGAGTCTCAAAAACCATTTCCGAGCACTCAAGATGACACTATGAGATGAGAAACTGAACTTCAAAAAGAAAATTAAACGGAAAAAAATTTATCTGTAAAATTTTAGAAAAAGGAAAGGGAAGAAAATGACCGGGTCATTACAACTTACCCTCCTTAAAGGAGTTTCGTCCCTGAAATTTGGAACATACCGAAAGAGAATAAAATAGGGACCGAATAAAAGGTCAAACCAAAGAACAGCTCAGAAAGCGCTGAAGGAAGAGATTTTAAGATCAACTAGACCAATGCGAAACCACGAACTGAGACTGATGAGCTGAAAAGTGCGTATTTAAACCCCTTAAGCTTAGGCATTCTAGTACCTTTATCTATCTTAATTTACCGTCTTAGATTGATTTCATATTATTTCCATTTTCAGGCACTTATCCTGAAAATAAGCTAACTCAGCGAAATAAGAGCAGAAATGAAGCAATTCTGGGATAAATCAAAGAAAGGAGCCAAGTGGAAGCAAAAGGAAGAAAAAGGTGGAAATCAACATCTTCGATCGATCTCAGATCAAAGTTCGATTGATCCAATATGATCGATCTCAGCACTTCAAGATGGATCAGAGCTATGATGACATTTTCAGATATCTCAAAAGTTCGATCGATCCAACATCATTCTTCGATCGATCAAACTACCTTGTCCTTATCCAAATGATTGATCTTATCTAGTTGTACCACCCTACCAACCACTTTTGTCCTTTTCCCAAAAATATCTTCAAAATATCTCAGATTTTTCTTTATCCAAAAAGCGTCGCCATTGAGTTTCGATCCAGCCTAAGTTCGATAGATCTCAGCCATGTTCGATCGATCCAAGTCCAAGGTTCGATTAATCGAACTTCCTCCAGTACAAAAAAGTTAAATTTCCAGCTCACAAAAAGTTGTCCTTTATCCAATCATTGGGGAATATTTTGTGCACCACCCGAGCTCATTTATGTGTCATTTGACCTACCTATATAAGGATAAGGATTAATTTTTACATCATATCACATCATATCATCTCATACCTTGTAAGAACTCTTGGAGAGCAAGCTTAGAGGATGAGGAAGCTAGAGACACCATTGGAGACTCTTCATTAACCAAGGAGCAAATCTCTACCATAGAGTTAGCCCTTGAGGGTTGGAGAAGCACTACCATGAGTGGCTAAACATCCTCTTGGGGCTAGAGTTAGCCCCAAGCATGCTTTCTACATCTTGATTTTGTGTATTATTGAGGGATTAGTGTTGTAATACATGTTTTGGCACTTTTATATATATAGATCGTGTTTATTCAATGCTTTATGTAGTTTAATGTTTCCAATTGATCATTTCATTCTATCCATATGTCTATGTATGCTAGAATAGATGTTCATGTGTTTGTCTCTATTTCTTGTGTTATTGATGCATGTCTATGTGTATTAATGCCATAGATCTAGAGATTGTCAAAACATTGTGCTTAATGGAATGCTCTTGCAATTTTCTAGATGGTTCATGCTCATTTCTTAATGGATTTTGCCTATCCCTTAGCTTAATTAGTTTAATTTCATGTCATTAGCTTAATTGTAGTATAGTGGTAGCATAGTTTTTAGATGGGAGGACAATCCATCCTTGTTGTTTGATATTCCATACTTTTGAATGCATATAGCATATGTCTCTAATCTTATGGTGTATTTAACTTGTGAGCTTAATGAAAGGATTAATGACTTGCTAGATATATTATGCTTTTCACATGCTATTTAGACAATATATACTTAATTGCTAGATATATTGTGCTTTTCACATGTTGCTTAGACAATATATACTTAATTGGTCACCCTTGCTAATTGAATCAACCAAACACACACACACATCAATATTGCAACACATATTTTCCTCATTAGTCACTTGTTAAGGGTGTAGAAAAGTATTGTTTGGTGGTGACCTCTAAACCCCAAGTTCTCTCTCTCTTACTTACTCTTTATTGCATTCAATTATTTAGTTTAATTTGCTCTCTAGTTTAATCAACTAACCAACCATTTGTTTGATCACTCGACCTACTAACCCTAATAGCGATTCCACAACCAAATTCGACTCCAATCCCTTGGGACGATCCCTACTCACCCTAGCTATATTTTTAGTAAAGGTAGTAGTGGCTTCTATAAATGTAAAACTTAGCCCTCGCCTTATTGCACACTCTTAAGCTTATGGTAGGACGATGACCATAGTTTTTGGCACCGTTGCCTGGGATTAGGCAACGTTGTATTTGTGGAATCCATTAGGAATTAGTACTCTTTTGATCGTGTCTTTACTTGGTTTTTATTTTTCTTTTGATTACTTATTGAGTTTGTTCATCTTTGACAAGGAGCATTGAGCTAGGAGGCAAGCAAAGGATCATTCAAGCAAATGAGCTAAGTAAGCATGGAAAAATGCTAAAAATTTAAAAAAATTTGCTAAGCTAAGCTATAAATTTGGAGTTGAAGTGCTAAAGGACCTTTGTGAGCTTTTTCTTACTCAATCCCTTAGTTAAATCATCGGCCCGCGTGGAGGCGTGTTTTTAATTTCTTAGATAAATCGTGAGCCCGCGTGGAGGCATTCTTAATTATTCTTTGCATCATTATTGTTAAAGAATAGGAGTATGGGTTAAGTGTTTGTGGAGGAAGTTTCATTGAATGGTTGTTAAGTTGAAGTGTTTGTTTATTCATTGTGTTTGTGTGTTTTTACATTATGCATGCATGGTCGTAGATCACTAAGACCAACTCTTATCCCTCTTGATTTGCATCTTGAATCCGTAGTTAGAAATCCTAGGGGAAGAGGAAGTTCTAGTTCTACCCAATCGATTACATCAATAGAAGGCCATAATGAAGAACATGTAGAGGACCTTGGTCACATAGACCAAAATGGTATCCTCTATCCAAATGTACATCAAGAGAACATGCAAGCATCATTAGACATGCCTAGGCCATTCATTCACCAACCACAACAACAAAAAGGCCAAGTTCCATTTGGAATGCCAAGGCCAATGTATGCTCCACAACCTCCCATCATTCAAGGAAATCAAAATCAAGGTGCCCATGTTGCACCTCAAATTGCTAATCCTCCACTTGTTTTAAGAGATCACTATGTGCCTAATGAATGCAATACACCCACATGCATTCAATTGCCACCATTTAGAGCACATCACTATGAAATTAAGCCACAAACCATTCAAATGCTTCCTAACTATCATGGACTTCCAAGTAAAGAACCTTACAAGCATTTGGATGAGTTTCTAGAAGTACGTACCACCGTTAAATATACGGACATGCCGGAAGAGGTCTTAAGACTCAAACTTTTTCCATTCACCATAAAAGACAAGGTAAAGTATTGGTTTAACAATCTTAGGCCTTTTTCAATCACTTTTTGGGTAGAAATACAACAAGAGTTCTTAAAGAAGTACTATCCGGTTTCTAAGACCAATACTATGAGAACCTCAATTCGAGATTTTTCACATGGGGATGGAGAAACATTTCATGAGGCATGGGAACGCTTCAATAAATTGCTTAGGAAGTGTCCACATCATGACATACCCAAATGGCAATTAGTTCAATATTTCTTTGAGAGCTTATCGGACAATTACAAAGGCATGGTTGATGCTTCCATGGGTGGCTCATACATTGATAGGCATGAGGATGACGTGTGGCATCTTTATGAGAGCATGAGTAAAAATTCTTTGCATAGAACATTATCATCCAAGAATGGTAGAAATTCATAAGGTAGGAAGAGTGTTGACTTACATCAAGTCGACCATTCAAATGAAATAGCCGCCAAAATGAAGTCTTTATCTCAAAGATTTGATCAATTTTTGATTAACCAAAACTCGGCGAACCAAGTATCTTCCTTCCCTAACCATTCTCATCGTGCATCAAATGAAACATGTATGACTTGTTCTAGTGTTCTTCATTCTACTTCTCATTGTCCTCACGGACAAGTGCAAAATAAACTTAATAAATAAGTCAATGCAGCTTTTGTGAACCAAGGGAACAATCCTTATGGTACTCATTATAATCCAAGTTGGAGAAATCATCCGAATTTCTCTTGGAAAAACCAAGGAGAGTGCTCAAACCCTTCCCAAGGTGGTTTTCAAGGGAAGTACATTCACCTCCACTTCAAAACCAAGGATCCTGAGGTTATAGACCTTATCAATCACAAGGGAATCAATTTGTTAACTCTCATTTTCCCAACTAATCTTATTCCCAAGGAAATGCTATAAGTCCCGCCTTTGAAGAAAAAGTTTTGAATGCTTTGGGCACTCTTGAGGCAAACACTCAATTGCTTCATTCCCACTCTCAATCTATTGCGAAGCTAAAAACCCAAGTAGGGCAAATAGCAAGCACTCTTAATGCAAGAGAGAAGGGAAAGATGCCTATGAATGCCCCACCTAAGCAATAATGTGTTGTAGAAATCCATTCCTCATCGGAAGGCCACACCATTGAGTATGTTAATACGGTGACTACCTTGTGGAGTGGTAGAATTGTGGACAATCAAGTTGAAATGTCCAATGAAGAGAGTGAACCGGTGCAACCTCAAGTTGTCACCCATCCTGTTTTACATCCCATTCCTCCTTCATTGCATATACATGATCTTGTGAATGAGAGAGCTTCAAAATGTGATTTGAAGAATGATTTTGAAAATGATTTGAAGAAAGATTTACTGAAAAATGAATTTGAAAAGGTTTTGTTTAAAAATGTTTTGAAACAAAGTGATTTAAGAAATTCTTGAGTTACAGAGACTTCAAAGAAAAATTCTAAAAAAGTGTTTGAGCCAAAAGTTCCATTTATGGATGCCTTAAAAGGATCCATTTTAAAAGACAAGCAAAAGGCAAAAACCAATGAAATCATGGAAATGTTTAGGCACGTGAAAGTCAATCTTCCACTTTTGGATGCAATCAAGCAAATTCTGGCTTATGGCAAATTCTTGAAAGACTTGTGCACCCAAAAGCAGAAGAACAAGAGCCAAGCACCAAGAAAAGTGATTTTGACCGAGCAAGTAAGCTCAATTTTGCAACATAACACTTTACCAAAGTTTAAGGACCCCGATTCACCTACTACTTCATGCATTATTGGTGATCATATTATTAATCAGGCGCTTCTTGACTTAAGAGCAAGTGTTAACCTTTTTCCATACTCGGTTTATGTCAAATTAGGCCTAGGTGAATTGAAACCGACGTCGGTAGTTTTACAACTTGCCGACCGATCCATTAAGAAGCCTAGGGGTATAATTGAGGATGTTTTTATTAAGATTGACAAATTCTTCTTCCCTGTTGATTTCGTTGTCATTGACACGGAACCGGTCCCCAATCCAAAAAGCCAAATTCCTGTTATCCTTGGCCGTCCTTTCTTGGCAACTGCTAATGCCAGCATCAATTATAGGACGGGGATAATGAAGATCTCATTTGGCCACATGAAGGTGAAGTTGAATATCTTCAATCCCACACCCAATTCATTTGACAAATATGAAGGAGAGGTTAATGTTATAGATAAATGTTATGATCTTCAATGTCAAGGAAGTGAGCTTTTGTGTAAGACCAAAACTTCAAAGGGATCATCTTCAACCTTGTATTCTCAAATTCTTGTTTCAAATTCTTGCTTTGAAAGGGCATGGAAGCCCAAAGATTGTGATTGCATTGACAAGGGTCAAAAGTTTCTTTTGAGCTTAATCCAATAAGTTCTTCAAAGAACTATTTGTTGGGTGGAGTTCAAAGCATCTATCACCCCAACAAGGAGGGGATGCATTACAAGATCTTTGATCCGGGCTAAAAGAGCCCAATGTCTTGCTAGAGACATTAAAGACTAGCACGACATTTCGTAGGGTGTCAAGACCCTATTCCTCCCTTATTTCTATCTTAAATTTCATTTCTTGCGAAGTCTAGATACTTGTTTTTAGTTCATATGCATTGCTAAGAACTGTGATTAGGATTGCATGAATTTTTATGTTGTAATTGAGCATTCTGCATAAGTTCGATCGATCTCAAATGAGAGTCCGATCGATTGAACTTCTATCTACATCCAACACTTAGAAAATTTTGAGCCTGCATGAACATGCATATTTCAGCCCTCTGTCTCATCGATCGAAAACATTTCAAGATCGATCTGAAGTTCTTCGATCGATCCAACTTCAAAGTTCGATCAATCTTGAGTTCCAACACTTAACCAAATTTTTAAACCAAAAACCAGCATATTGTTGCTCTCTGTCTGATCGATCGAACATTTTGTTCAGATCGATTTCAATTCTTCAATTCTCTATTTTGACCTTTATTTGCCTTTTTAATTTTAACAAAAATTCAAAAATATTTTTATTTTATTTTCCAAAAATTAGAAAAAGATTTTATTTTATTTTATTTTTTTCTTTAAAAAAAGAAAGATTTTTACTTTATTCAAAAATCTAAAAATATTTTTATTTTATTTTTATTCCATTTTTCAAAAATCCAAAAATATTTTCTATTTTTTTCAATTTTAATTTTTAATTTTTAATTTTTTAAAAATTTCAAAAATTCCAAAAACACTTTGAAGAGAGATCATCAAAGTTCGATCGATCTGACGTCTCAGTTCGATCAGTCGAACTAATCGGGAAAAGTTTTTAAAAATAGACCTGGAGGGTCTCAAGATCGATTCATTAGATCGATCCAACCCTCCAAACCCTTGTCCCTCATTCCCGTCACCACTGTGCCCCATCTTCATCATCTTCTCCTGCGAATCTTCGGCGAGATCCAAACATTGACTCTTTCTCTCTCCTCTTGGATTTCCGTCTCCATCTTCCTCTCATCTTCTCTCGCGACTTGAGGTAAGATCCGAGCCACATCTTGTGATTTCAAGCCTCAACTTATTTAATACATGTTTTAAATGTTGAATCCATGATATATTAATGATGAAATCCACCATTGATGAGCTTGAATCATGTTTGTATATATGTGTATATATATGTATATATGGTTATATATTTTTGAGTTTTGATTCGATTTGTGGGACTATGGGCCATGCTAAGTGAGTAGGATTGATTAAATGATGCGTTGATGGGCCCAAGACCTTGTTCGTGTGGCCCCTGTGCTTCCAAAGTCATAGATCTGTGACTTTTCAGTTTTTATCTTCACACAATTCGATCGATCGAACTTATATCTCAGATCGATCTTGAGAGATCGATCGAACTTAGTTTTTCAGTTTCTCAGATCGATCGAAGTTTTGAGATAGATCTCACATTTTTTGTGATAGATCGAACTTCACAGATCTCATATACACACTTCATTCATCATGCATTATGTTCAGGTTATCTCATATATACCAATGCCTGTGATATTCCACATTAGATGCGATTCATACTTACATTGTTTAGCATGCTTCATATCTTGTCACTTGCATAGATTTATGTCATTTATATGTTTTGTCTATCTTATTTGACATGCATGTTTCTATTTTGTGCTTTCAATTCTTTATTTTGGCACTGACTCCCCTTGCAAGTTTTTAAATTATTTTTCAGGCTATAACTAAGTGCAAGACTGTTGCCAAGACGCAACACGAGCCTCAAAGAGATATCAGACTGAGGATAGAGGAGCCAGCAGAGCCCTCTCATGCACAGGAGGAGCCATTACAGCCTTCTCCACCTCAGTCACCTGCTCATGAGGCTGAGGATGATCATATTCCATCCACTTCTGCGACTCAGCCTGCGTTTACACCATCACCATCTTCATCACATGCTGGAGCTGAGCATTCACCATTACCATCTCCACTACACCAGCCAGCTGCACCAGCTCGAGAGCGTGATAGGCCCGTGCCTAGATATGTGCATATGACAGTGGACCATGAGTCAGTGTTCGGCACAACTTTCTTCTCTAGATCGGTATTGACCCGATCAATTTTTCACGATATTATCCAAAGGGGCCTTGTAGCTATTCTTGCCCCAGTTACTGAGCCAGTCTACCCGCAGCCCAAAACGGAAACAAGTCTCTAAAAGACATCCTCAAAAGAGCATCGAGCTCACCTCATGAATCAAATAATTCCTCAATGATATGGACTCAAGTCCCCATAAAATGACCTCACATCATTCAGCTTACTCTGAGCACCATAACTCTGTCAATAACCACGGCAAAAGCTCCCCTAGGGAAAACACGAAGGAAAAGGAACCACCAGTCCTAAAAAGAACAACACGACAACCCTATCTCTAAAACGAAAGACAACAAGGTCAAAGACTCCACCCCCTATATGGAAGTAAGTTAACCAAAATCTATCAAATCCTCACTAAGGACTCAAGACAACGATAGTGATCCTCATAGATCAACCAACCCCAAAACAGCACACAACGCAATGAAGAAAAGAGATTCACTCCTTGTGAAGTCCCCAACACAAACCAAGAAAAGAGAAGAAACCCTATTCTCCCACAGGTGTCGATATGACAACACGAAAATGGAGCGTCCTTCCCACCTTAAGGAAGTGGACAACTCCAGACAAAACAAATGTGACAACTCCTCTACAAGGAATTTCACAATGAAACCCTTACAAAAACCGAGGGGAAACAAAAGGGAAAACTAAACGTGGGAGTCATGCAAATAATAAGGAAATGCAACTACCAAGAGAGTAAATCTACTCACATAGATAAAATCAAGGGTACATGCAACACGTCTCCACATAAGCACAAAAGTATGTCATTAAAGCGCAATAACAGCATGGCATCTTTAAGCATATAAAAAAAACCATGCTAATGCCATACAACAAGAAGGCAAGTGTGGATAGACCTCCACCTACTCATGCATCATAATATCATAATTCAAACCATTAACATGGTAGCAAATGAAACTGCGGAAAATAAGAATGATGCAACAATAAACCCTATGGACATCGTGTCCTAGAGTGTCTAAGTAAAAGGAAAAACTAGTCCTAACCATAAACTGACTCCAAAAATCAGTGCAACAACAACCTGTCTCAAAACAAACGTGAGCCCTTACCACAATGGTAAGACTCTAACAATCCATCTCTGAATCTAAAGGTCACACTACAAGTGACACTAACAATGCAATGTTCTCTCTACCTGAAACATCAATCAATCGACTTGATCCCAAAAACGTTATCACGTAAGGAGAATTCCAAAGAAAATGGCAACTACAGCCATACCAACAGCAACCAAAATCAGTCACTATGACTGATCCCCAAAACAACCATCATCATCATCGATCAAAAGGACAACGCCTATCAAAACAAAAACCAACACTGATTCCATCCAAACTATACTTGTAGCTAGCCAGTACGGTAGCATGACAGTGCCATGCACCCGCCCATAACGTACTAACCCAAAAAAATTGCAATCCAAGAGGAATCATTCCGATCAACCAAGGATCCGAAGAGGCCCATAACCTCATCATGGCTCAAAACCAACAAATCCAGAACTATAGGAACTCTAAATGACTCACCTCACGAGAGCCTAAACAAAAGGTGGCCATCCACCTACCCCAAAAAACAATGCTGGGTCGATAACAACCTATACCACCATGAGACTGTGACTATAATCACCATCAATCCCAACTCGTGGCTCAATGACCAATCCCATGCCATGCCAAATATGCAACACAGTTATGCATATACAAATCTAATCTAGCACACATCATATGTCATGCTCTTTACATAAGAATTAAAATCATGCTTAAACAAACTGCATGCTATATATACCACATAAGCACATAAACATGTTATCAAACCACAATATGTTATCCAAAAGTATATAAACACATAGAGTATGGCAACATAAGCATGATATTCACCCAAACCCGTCGTCCAAGGTATTCAAACCTAGGAGCTCTGATACCACTTGTGACGGCCCAAGTTTTTCAACCCAGTGCGTTAGTGATGAACCGAAAGTTGACCCGATAACAGATCTGAAATGCGGAAGCGAAAGATAAAACCAAAGTCTATAGAGATATAAATCATCCCATATAGAGATATAAACCATCCCTAAGACACTAATGTGACCTTCCATGAAGTCACGGAGCTCAAAGAAATAATCGGAAGCGAAAACTAACATGAAAAGGGTCAAATGGTACCCTATGGCACCAATGACAACCATAGGGACAAAATCTAGTTCAAACTAGACAATGTACACCAAAACTAAAAAAGAGACTTTAAGCCTCACTTGAATCCCCCATTGCATGATCAAACTTAATTATATGCAAGTGTGTGATGATGTAAACATACACGTAAGTGTAAAACAACATTTTAAACATGCTGAAATGGCCTATAGCATTATTACAATTCAATTACAACATTTAACATGTCAAACCTCTAAGTTGGAAAAATTTCATTTCATAGGCAAAACTTAAACATGCTAACACTTACATGTGAACAAGGATGCTTCTAAAGAAACTTCAATTCTGCAAATCACCAAAGCAAGTGCAAATCTCCAATCTTGTATCCCGTACCTAAAATATACCCCAGTAACTTTAGGGTGAGTAACATAAAGCTACTCATAGGAAATGAGCATGCATCGACCTAACATTTTACAATTTTATCACCTTAAGGTGAAACATGTTAAAGGGCTCATGCCACCTAATGTCTATATCAAGGGTGAGACTAAGGGAGCATCCTAAGCTACCCTAGATCATTTCTAGCATAAATCACATCATTCATGCAATTTCAATAACATAAGAACATGTTATACAAGGCATCAAGATATAGATTCTCAAAGTTATGAACTTGAAATCTAAAATGTGAAAACAACCAAAGTAGGTCATGCCACCTAACGTCTATGTTCCAAATGAAACTATAGGATCATTCCTAAGCTACATTTGAACAACAAAATGCGAATCACAATATCTATGCAATTTAACCAACATAGAAGCATGCTATACCAAGTAACTAGATATAGATTCTTAAAGTTATCAACTTGAAATCTAAGAGCGTGAAACTAACTAAATATAGCAATTTAGTATAATTAGAATATCTAATACCACACATCAAGACATAGATTCTCTAGGTTATCAACTAGAAATCTAAAAGTGCGAAATCAAGTAGTGGAACACTTGGACATCTAAGCTCGGAATTCTGCTGAGACCTCAACGGCTATTACGGGGACTAACCCGCTAGTAATACCACCCCTAGTGCGCACTATCTCGACGGGGAGAACTCATACCTCCCGCACTAGAGCCAAACTCTAGCCATGTTATAGTAATCATATCCCAAGTGACTCCAAAATAAATAAGTTAACAACTTATATACGAAATATATATATACAGCACGAAACTACATTCTGTGCACAAGTAGGTTGAAACCACATAATACATGCTCTAAATCCACAACTACTATAGGATGACAATGTTGAATCCTCAGAGCGTGATTCGTTACGCGCTATAATAACATCACATGTCGAATCTTCAGTGTGCGATTCGTTATACTCTATAACAATATAATTCAATATTGAAACATAATTGCATAAATCCATTACAAGTCTAAAATCATGCTTCTAACATAATATCAATGTTAAACACATGATTTAATCAATAATGCAATAGAAACGAAAATTAATTATATAACCTAATTAATTTCTCTAAGTTTCATATCTCAATCAAATGAACCCTAATTAACACATGTTAACAACATAACTTATTCATTACATGAGTCAAGTCAAAAGCTTACTTAGGTCATTGGATCAATAGGATGGAATTTAATTAAAACATGATAATTAAATCCCTAAACTCTAAAACAACATCAAATGGTCCCAAATTAATAAATGCTAGTGTACAAGTCCTAATCATCACAAATATTAAGTTAAAAACTTAATTATGCCAACGAAACCCTTAAATAGATTTTAATTAATCATTTTAATTAAAATCTCTAGATTTTCATACTTAACCAAATGCTCTCAAATTAAAGTATGTTAAACAATATGCCAAGACTTAATTTAAAAGCATGCTACAAGTTAATTTCAGGTAAGGTACGTCCATGATAATTAAACTTTCACAAAAGATAATTATTAAATAAAAAGTGCAATTCTTATTCAAATAATTCCAATTTAATGTATGTTAACAGACATATCAAAACTTAATTTTCTAGTATGCCGCAATTTAATTCTAAATCATATAACATTATGAGAATTAAATCTTAACCATAGAAATTAATTAAATTAAATTCTAGATTATGTACAAAAGCATGCATACAAGTTGTATAATCATGGTAAGCACTCAATACAACATATACAAAATCCTAAAAACATCCCTTACCTCAATTTGAGATGAAAATCTCAAAAGCCCACCGAAATAAAAGTGCTCCGAATCCGACGAAACTTCTAGGTTTTGTCGGGGACAACACGATCTACATGAACCCTAAGAAGCCCCATCAAAATCACAACTTGACTTTAAACCTGAACTCAAGAAATGGTCAGAAATGAATTCTAATAAGGGGGAAAGGTAGAGCATGTCGAGGAGAACGATAAACATTAAGGCCGAAGAGTTTTCATTTAGGAAATCAAGTGGAGGAGAAGAAAGAATGAAGGAAGCCCCTTGGGCTCCCATGGCTGCCGACCAAGAGGGTGAAGAAGATGATGGAAATCTGACTTTTTGAATTAAGACCACCTATTTATAGAAAATCTCAAAAAGTGCCCCGAAGGGGTCCCGCTGGGTCCGGAAAAGTGGATTTTGAGCAAACGCGCTCAAATGACAAAACTCTGTGAACAAAAAAGAAGTAAAATGAGAAAATATGAATAACGGAAGAAACGAAGTCAAAAATTGAGTCCCGAGCAGAGAGATGTGCCCCAAACAAGTTTGGCGACAACCGGTGCCGGAAACCCTAAAACTGGAGAAAGACAACCAGAAGGAAATTCCAAGAGTACACGATACAAAGAAATGTGAAAATGATTCCCGTATGAGGATCCAGGCTCCAGACGAGATATTTTTGCAATAACTTTCGTTAATTGCACAATGGCCCCTTTAAAAAGTGAAAACTGCACTAATGCCCCCGAATAAAAATATCTTCCAAAAATATTTTCTTAAAAACCCTTGAAATAAAGTATCTTCAAAAGATATTTACAAAAAATACCCCAAGAAAAGAAAAAGATTCTGAAAAACTATGCATCCATGCCCCTACGGACACCTGGAGCAACCAGAGTACTTTTCTACAAAAGTAAAGATACGTATTTCATGGAAACCACTTAGAATGAAGATATGTAAAGTTAAAAACCAACACCGAACACAAGAAGTGAGGTTATGCCAACAAAGTGACAAACGGGGAAAAGACAAAATAGGAAAAATGACGAAATAGGGAAAATGACGAAAAAATGAATAGTGTCGAAAAACGAAAAATGCGGAATTGACTCGGTCCTCAAAGAAAGTTATCAATCCAAAGAAAAGAGTCTCAGAAATTACTCCAGAGCACACGGGACGACACTAAGCAATGAGGAACTGAACTCAGAAAATAAAAGATCAACGGAAAAAAATATCCGTGAAAATCTGAGAAAAAGAAAGGAAGGAAAAAGACCGGATCATTACATGAATCTATGCAAGTTGTAATGCAGCCAGGTATAGACAACGAATAAGTGAAACATACTAAATATGACAGAATAAAACGCACCCAATATTGAAAACACAGGCATTGGGCAAATATAAGATAGCATGGAACACAAAAGATGGCATGTGAAGTGGATTTACAAATCTATGATGTTCGATTGATAATGAAAAGATGAGATCAATCCAAGTTGGATCGATCAGGAATTGACTGAGATCGATCTTTCTCTGATCGATCAGAGAAAAACGTGATCGATCGAACTCTGCAAAAATATGAAAAGTCACAGATCTGTGACGTGGACAACATGGGGGCCACCCAAGTAAGTGTAATGACCCGGATTTTCACGGATATTTTTTTTCCGTTGTCTTTCCTTTCTGAGTTCAGTTCCTCTTCGCTTAGTGTCGTCTCGAGTGCTCTAGAGTGATTTCTGAGACTCTTTTCTGTGGATTGACAACTTCCTTTGAGGACCGAGTCATTTCCGCATTTTTCGTTTTTTGACACTATTCACTTTTTGTCATTTTCCCTATTTTGTTTTTTTCCCGTTTGACACTTTGTTGGTGTAACCATACTTCTTATGTTCGGAGTTGGTTTTTGACTTCATGTATTTCCATCTTGAGTGGTTTCCACGAAATACGTATCTTTACTTTCGTAAGAAAGTACTCTGGTTACTCCTGGTGTCCATATGGGCATGGATGCAAAGTTCTTTGAAATTATTTTCTTTTCTTGGGTGGTTTTTCATAAATATCTTTTGAAGATATTTTATTTCAGGGATTTTTAAGAAAATATTTTTGGAAGATATTTTCATTCTGGGCCATAAGTTCAGTTTTCACTTTGTGGAGGGGCCATTGTGTAATTAATGAAAGTTATTGCAAAATGTCTTCTTTTGAGCCTAGATTCTCATACGGGATTCATTTTCACATTTCGTCGAGTTGTGTACTCTTGGAATTTCCTCCTAGTCGATGTTTTCCAGTTTCAGGGTTTCTGGCCCCAGTTTGCGCCAAACTTGTTTTGGGCATAACTTTCTGCTCGGGACTTGGTTTTTGACACCGTTTCTTCCATTATTCATATTTTATTATTTTGAATCTTTTTCATTCACAAAGTTTTTCCATTTGAGCACGTCTACTCAAATTTTACTTTTTCGGACCCGGCGAGGCCCGTTCGGGGCACTTTTTGAGATTTCTATAAAAGGGGGGTGAGATATTTCATTTTTCATCTTCTCCCCTCTTCATGCACGACCTGGAGCTCCCATGGCAGCCCAAGGGGTGCTGCCACCTTCTCTCTCCTCTTTTGAGCTTCATTCCTTCGTCAGAATATAGAAGGGCCTTTGCGTTTAGTGTTCATGTTGACTACACGCTTCTTTCACCCTTATTAGAACCCATTTTTGACCATTCTTTGAGTTTGGGTTTGAAGTCAACTTGTGATTTTGATGGGGCTTCCTTGGGGGTTATGTGCACGGTGTAGTCCCCGACAAAACCTAGAAGTTTCGTCGGATTTGGAGCGGTTTCCATTTGGTGGCTGTTGAGATTTTCATCTCAAATTGAGGTAGGAAATGTTTTAGGATTTTATATGTGTTTTATTGAGTGTTTCTCATGATTATACAACTTATATGTATGCCTTGCATCAAATTTAAAAGGTTAGTAATTTTTATTTCTTTGTATAAGATTTAAAATTCATGATGATATATAACTTTGATTTGAATTGTGGCATGCTAGAAAATCATGTTTTAATATGTTTGTTAACATATATTAAATTGGTATGGATTGAATAAAAATTGCATATTTTATTTAATATTTATCTTTTGTGAAAGATTAAATCCCATGGCCGTACCTTGCATGAAATTGACTTGTGATATGCTTTTAAATTATATCTTGGCATGTTGTTTAACATACTTTAATTTGAGAACATTTGGACAAGTATGAAAATCTAGAGATTTTAACTAAAAAGATTAATTAAAATCTAATTAAGGGTTCCATTGGCCTAATTAAGTGTTTAACTTGATATTGTGATAACTATGACTTATGTTCTAGCATATGTTAATTTGGAACCATTTGACATTGTTTTAGAAGTTAGGGATTTGATTATCATGATTTAATTAAATTCCACTTTATTGTTCTTATGGCCTAATCGAGTTGTGATGTGGTGTATGTAATGACCATGCTATATTGTTTATCATGTATTAATTGGAGGCCATTTGATTGAGATTTGAAACCTAGGGAATTTAATTAGTTTATTGATTAAATTCTATTTCTATTGTATTATTGATTAACTCATGTATTTGACATTGATAGTATGTTTAAAGCATGACTTTTGACTTATAATGGATTTATGAGTTATGTTTCAATATTGGATTATATTGTTATAGCGCGTAACGAATCACGCTCTGAAGATTCGACATGTGATGTTATTATAGCGCGTAACGAATCGCGCCCTGGAGATTCGACATTGTCATTCTGTAGTTGTTGTGGATTTAGAGCATGTGTTGTGTGGTTACAACCTACTTGTGCATGAAGGTAGTTTTGTGTACTGTTTAATACGTATATAAGTTGTTAACTTATTTATTTTGGAGTCTTGGGACATTGTTACTGTGATATGGCTAAAGTTCGGCTTTAGTACGGGAGGTATGAGTTCTCCCCAATTGAGATAGTGCGCACTAGGGTGGTCTTCCCAGCGGGTTAATGCCCGGAATAACCAATTTGTTCTTGGTTTAGTCCGAGACGTGATGTCCAAGTCTTCTACTATTTGTTTTCGCATTCAATTCCAAGTTTCCAATCATGTTTATATTGTGACTTGTGGTTTTGGTTATCGGCGATTTGATGTTGTTAAGTACATCTATACTAAATTGTTATATTTAGTTGATTTCACACTTTTAGATTTCTAGTTGATAATTAGAGAATCTATGTCTTGATATGTGGCATTAGATATTCTAATTATGCTAAATTGTTATATTTAGTAGATGTTGCATTTTAGACTTCAAGTTGATAACCTTGAGAACCACTATGTTGTTGCTTTGTGTAAGCATGCTCCTATGTTGTTGCTTTATGTAAGCATGACCCTATGTTGTTAAAATTGCATGAATGAGGTGATTGATGCTAGAAATGATCTTAGATAGCTAGGATGCTCCCTGAGTCTCACCTTGACAAAGACGTTAGGTGGAATGAACCACAATAATTAAATCACGCAACTTGTAAAACTTTAGGTCGATGCATGCTCATTTCCTACAAGTAGCTTTATGTTACTCACCCCTACGATACTGGGGCATATTTCAGGTACAGGATACAAGATTGGAGATTGCAATTGCTTGGGTGATTTGCTGAGTTGAGCTTATTTAGAAGCATTCTTGTTCACATGCAAGTGTTAGCATGTTCATGATATGTCTATGAAATGTAATTTTTCTAACTTGGAGGTTTAACATGTCAAATGTTGTAAATGTATTGTAATGAGGCCATAGGCCATTGTAGAACATCTATTTTATCATATTACATACACTTGCATGCTCACTTTGGAAAACAATACCGTCCTTGATGAAACAAAAACCTAAAGTTGCATATTTTTTTTGTTTGACCCTATTCTATTACAGGGGCATTTTTGGTATTTCAAAATCATGTTTTTTCATTTTTCCTTGCTTGTCACAGAGAAAACTTGATTTTGAGGGGGGTTTCTTTTTTGTTTTTTTCCAGAAAACATCATCTTGGCCCTCAAAAATCCATTTTTTTCCAGAAAATCTGTGCTGCCAGGTTTTGCAAATTTTTAGTACAAATGTAGTTGGTACTATTCATCGACATTTTTTTGAAAATCGTCGCGACCGATCCGAAACTTCCGGAGGTCTTGTGGGTGTATTTTAAGATTGCATTTTCAATTTAGGCAATTTAAAAACCTTCCAAAGCCCTATTTCCAAAACTTGGGCAGTAGCTCGGATTGGTTTTTTTTCTCTTGACCTGATTTTCTTGGTGGCATTCCGGGCATTTTACAATGCATTTTTTTTGTTTCCATCCACATTTGGGGTAGAAAACTTGATTTTAGGGGAGGTTTCTTCTTTGAGTTTTTCCAAAAAAGTCCGGTTATATGCCTTTTTTACTCTCAATTGCAACAGTGGTGGGTTGTCCTCTTCGGGCCGCCACGACATCATTTTTGTTTTTGATCTTTCTCCTTCGTCCGGACTCTAAATGATGAAAATCTTGAGTCCATTATGATTAATTTTTTATTGTCTTTCCAGCGGTGTGCTAGATAGCACTTGAATCCATTTTTTACAAAATGACTATTTTGCCCCTAGGTTCTTTTTATCCGTTTTTGAAACGACACTTCTGCATTTGTTTCCTTTGGGTTTCGTGACCTCATTGAGGGTCACATTGGTGTCTTAGAGACGCATTGTATCTCTAGAGACTGTTGTTTCACCTTTTGCTTCCACATTTCAGATCCATTATCGGGTCATCTTTTGGTTATCATTGACGCACCGGGTTTACAAAACTTGGGCCGTCCCAAGTGGTATCAAAGCTCCTAGGTTCAAAAACCTTAGGACGACGGGTTTTGGGTGCATATCATGCTTTTGCTTCCATGCTCTATGTGTTTATATGCTTTATGATATCATGTTTTGGTTGATAACATGTTTATGTGCTTACGTGCTACATGTTGTATGCCATTCGTTTAGCATTGTTTTATTCTAATGTAAAGAGCATGACATGTGACGTATGCTAGATTAGAATTGTATATGCATAATTATGTTGCATATTTGGCATGACACGGGATTGGTCATTGAGGCACGAGTTGAGGTTGATGGTGATTGTAGTCACAGTTTCGTGGTAGTATAAGTTGTTGTCGACCTAGTATTGGTTTTAAGGTAGGTGGATGGTCACCTTTTGTTTAGGCTCTCATGAGATGAGTTGTTTGGCGTTACCATAGTGCTGGATTTGTTGGTTTGGGGCCATTATGAGGTTATGGACCTCTTAGGATCCTTGATTGTTCAGGATGATTTCTCTAGAACTTGCGTTTTTCGTGGGCGGGTACGTTGTGGATGGGTGCATGGCACTGTCATGCTACTGTATTGGCATGCTACATGTGCAGTTCGGATGGAATCAGTGTTGATTTTGTTTTGATAGGCGTTGTCCTTTTGATTGATGATGATGGTGTTTATTTTGGGGATCAGTCGTGCTGATTGATTTGGTTGTTGTTGGCATGGCTATAGTTACCATTTTCTTTGGAGTTCTCCTTGAGTGATGACGCTTTTGGGATCAAGTCGATTGATTGATGTTTTGGGTAGAGAGAGCATTGCATTATTAGGGTCACTTGTAGTGTCACCTCTAGATTTGGAGTTAGATTGTTAGAGTCTTACCATTGTGGTAAGGGCTCACATTTGTTTTGAGACAAGTTGATGTCATATTGGTTTTTGGAGACAGTTTATGGCTAGGACTGGTCCTTCCTTTTGCTTAGACACTCTAGGACACGAAGTCCATAGGGTTCATTGTTGCATCATTTTGTCTTTTGCAGTTTCGTTTACTACCATGTTAGTAGCATGATTTATGATGTTGTGATATATTTTCCTTCTTGTTGTGTGGCATTAGCATGCCTTCCTTATATGCTTAGAGATGCCATACTGTTATTACGCTTTAATGACATGCTTTTGTGCTTACGTGGAGACGTATTGCATGTACCTTTGATTTTTATCTATGTGAGTAGATTTCTTTCTGGTAGTTGCATTCCTTGTCATATGCATGATTTTCAGGGTTGGTTTTCCCTTTCGTTTTCCCTCGGTTGCACGTGGAGTGTATGTAGGTTTCCATAAGGGTTTCACTGTGAGATTCCTTGTAGAGGAGTTGTCACATTTATTCCATCTTGAGCTGTCCACTTCTCTAAGATGGGAAGGATGCTCCATTTTCGTGTTGTCATATCGACACTTGTAGGAGGATAGGGTTTCTTCTCTTTTCTTAGTTCGTGTTAAGGACTTTATAAGGAGTTAGTCTCTTCTTTTCGTTGTGTTATGCACAGTTCTTGGTTGGTTGGTCCGTGAGGATCACCATTGTTGTTTTGAGTCCTTGGTGAGGATTTGATGGATTTTGGTTAACTTACTTCCATATAGGGGGTGAAGTCTTTGACCTTGTTGTCTTTCATTTCAGAGATAGGGTTGTGGTGTTGTCCTTTTTAGGACTGGTGGTTCCCTTTCTTTCGTGTCTTTCTTGGGGAGTTTTTGCTGTGGTTGTTGACGAAATTTTGGTGCTCGGAGTGAGTTGATTGGTGTGAGATCATTTTATGGGGACTTGTGTCCATATCATTGAGGATTTGTTTGATTCGTGAGGTGAGCTCGATGCACTTTTGAGAATGTCTTCCGAAGACTTGTTTTCATTTTAGAGGCCTTGATGTGGTTGACTCTTAGGAAGAATTTCAGAGGATCGCTGTTAGATATGGCTTGTTGTGGAGTTTCTTGTCCTAGGTATAATTAGACATGGTTTTGAGGAATCGTAGTTCCAATGGTTGTTTATGGATCGATAGAAATTGAGGAATTTTGATTTAGCTTGGTGTTGCCAGGCATGGTTTTGAGAGATTCATCTTGTGACCTTAGTTGTTAGCATTTTGATGTGTATGCCACTTGGTGGATTTGTATTTTGAGGATTTAGTTATCTGTGATAGGGATGTCGATCTGATGTTTGATTACGGTGTAGTCTTGTAGTTGATCTGTTTCAGGGAGATGTGAAGGACTTTCGATGAAATGTCTTATTATGAGGCTCGTTTTGATTTTTGTAGGCATTGATTTGCTTGACAAGTTTTGGATTCCTGATTAATGTTGTTAATAGGGGTATTTTGAGACATTGGAGATGTTGGTTTTGTTGTATTGAGGATTTAAGGCCTTAAGCATAGCGGTACCTATGGCATTGTTGTCAGAGTTTTGGGATTGGCTAGGATGGTCTGGCCAGACATCTTTGGACCATATCTCAACTCTTACAAAATGTTGGTCTCCATAGTGCTTTTGGTAATGATCATTTTTGACATTGATGTCATTTGTATCGAGAGGTTTCTTGGGTAGACCTAGTGGGGGGCAGGTTATGAATTAGTGCCTTATACTGCCATGCTACCGTACAACCATACAAAGTTGTGTGTTGTGGGCGAGTACTAGTTGCCGTCGATGCTACCTTACTGACGAGTAAGTGTGGGCGGGCACTAGGCACTGTCATTGCTACCACACATTTAGGCACGTCATGGGCGGGTTCTGGTCGTTATTCGTACTGCTGCATCGTCTTGTTCAGTACCCTGATATGATACGTGGTTATCTTGGAGATCTTTTGGTGGTCGTTGTTAGGTCGGTATGATGGTTCATCTAGAGGGATGTTTACGGTTGTTGTCTTCCGTTCCTCTTCACTTAGCGTCGTCTCGAGTGCTCTAGAGTGATTTCCAAGACTCTTTTCTGTGCATTGACAACTTCCTTTTAGGACCGAGTCATTTCCGCATTTTTCATTTTTCGACACTATTCACTTTTCGTCATTTTTCCTATTTCGTCCTTTTCCCTATTTTGTCTTTTCCCCGTTTGACACTTTGTTGGCGTAACCACACTTCTTGTGTTTGGAGTTGGTTTTTGACTTCATGTATCTCCATCTTGAGTGGTTTCCACGAAATACGTATCTTTACTTTCGCAAGAAAGTACTCTGGTTGCTCCCGGTGTCCATAGGGGCATAGATACAAAGTTCTTTGAAATTATTTTCTTTTCTTGGGGTGTTTTTCATAAATATCTTTTGAAGATATTTTATTTCAGGGGTTTATAAGAAAATATTTTTGGAAGATATTTTCATTTTGGGCCATAAGTGCAGTTTTCACTTTTTAGAGGGGCCATTGTGTAATTAATGAAAGTTATTGCAAAATGTCTTGTTTTGAGCCTGGATCCTCGTACGGGATTCATTTTCACATTTCATCGAGTTGTGTACTCTTGGAATTTCCTCCTGGTCGATGTTTTTCAGTTACAGGGTTTTTGGCCCCGGTTTGCGCCAAACTTGTTTTGGGCAGGACTTTCTGCTCGGGACTCGATTTTTGACGCCGTTTCTTCTATTGTTCATATTTTATCATTTTGAATCTTTTTTGTTCACAAAGTTTTTCCATTAGAGTGCGTCTACTCAAATTTTACTTTTTTGGACCCGACGGGGCCCGTACGGGGCACTTTTTGAGATTTCTATAAAAGGGGGGTGAGTTATTTCATTTTTCATCTTCTCCCCTCTTCATGCACGACCTGGAGCTCCCATGGCAGCCCAAGGGGTGCTGCCACCTTCTCTCTCCTCTTTTGAGCTTCATTCCTTCGTCAGAATATAGAAGGGCCTTTACGTTTAGTGTTCATGTTGACTACACGCTTCTTTCACCCTTATTAGAACCCATTTCTGACCATTCTTTGAGTTTGGGTTTGAAGTCAAGTTGTGATTTTCATGGGGCTTCTTTGGGGGTTATGTGCACGGTGTAGTCCCCGACAAAACCTAGAAGTTTCGTCGGATTTGGAGCGGTTTCCATTTGGTGGCTTTTGAGATTTTCATCTCAAATTGAGGTAGGAAATGTTTTAGGATTTTATATGTGTTGTATTGAGTGTTTCTCATGATTATACAACTTATATGTATGCCTTGCATCAAATTTAAAAAGTTAGTAATTTTTATTTCTTTGTATAAGATTTAAAATTCATGATGATATATAACTTTGATTTGAATTGTGGCATGCTAGAAAATCATGTTTTGATATGTTTGTTAACATTTATTAAATTGGTATGGATTGAATCAAAATTGCATATTTTATTTAATATTTATCTTTTATGAAAGATTAAATCCCATAGCCCTACCTTGCATGAAATTGACTTGTGATATGCTTTTAAATTATGTCTTGTCATGTTGTTTAATATACTTTAATTTGAGAGCATTTGGACAAGTATGAAAATCTAGAGATTTTAATTAAAATGATTAATTCAAATCTAATTAAGGGTTCCATTGGCCTAATTAAGTGTTTGCTTGATATTGTGATAACTATGACTTATGTTCTAGCATATGTTAATTTGGAACCATTTGAAGTTGTTTTAGAAGTTAGGGATTTGATTATCATGATTTATTTAAATTCCACTTTATTGTTTTTATGGCCTAATCGAGTTTTGATGTTGTGTATGTAATGACCATGCTATATTGTTTATCATGTATTAATTAGAGGCCATTTGATTGAGATTTGAAACCTAGGGAATTTAATTTGTTTATTGATTAAATTCTATTTCTAGTATATTATTAATTAACTCATGTATTTGACATTGATAGTATGTTTAAAGCATAACTTTTGACTTATAATGGATTTATGAGTTATGTTTCAATATTGGATTATATTGTTATAGCGCGTAACGAATTGCGCTCTGAAGATTTGACATGTGATGTTATTATAGCGCGTAACGAATCGCGCTCTGAAGATTCGACATTGTCATCCTATAGTTGTTGTGGATTTAGAGCATGTGTTGTGTGGTTACAACCTACTTGTGCATGAAGGTAGTTTCGTGTACTGTTTAATACGTATATAAGTTGTTAACTTATTTATTTTGGAGTCTTGGGACATTGTTACTGTGATATGGCTAAAGTTCGGCTTTAGTACGGGAGGTATGAGTTCTCCCCAATTGAGATAGTTCGCACTAGGGTGGTCTTCCAAGCGAGTTAATGCCCGGAATAACCAATTTGTTCTTGGTTTAGTCCGAGACATGATGTCTAAGTCTTCCATTATTTGTTTTCGCATTCAATTCCAAGTTTGCCATCATGTTTGTATTGTGACTTGTGGTTTTGGCTATCGGCGATTTGATGTTGTTAAGTACATCTATACTAAATTGTTATGTTTAGTTGATTTCACACTTTTAGATTTCTAGTTGATAATTAGAGAATCTATATCTTGATGTGTGGCATTAGATATTCTAATTATGCTAACTTGTTATATTTAGTAGATGTTGCATTTTAGACTTCAAGTTGATAACCTTGAGAACCACTATGTTGTTGCTTTGTGTAAGCATGCTCCTATGTTGTTGCTTTGTGTAAGCATGACCCTATGTTGTTAAAATTGCATGAATGAGGTGATTGATGCTAGAAATGAGCTTAGGTAGCTAGGATGCTCCCTGAGTCTCACCTTGACATAGACGTTAGGTGGAATGAACCACAATAATTAAATTAGGCAACTTGTAAAACTTTAGGTCGATGCATGCTCATTTCCTACGAGTAGCTTTATGTTACTCACCCCTACGATACTGGGGCATATTTCAAGTACAGGATACAAGATTGGAGATTGCAATTGCTTGGGTGATTTGCTGAGTTGAGCTTCTTTAGAAGCATTCTTGTTCACATGCAAGTGTTAGCATGTTCATGATTTGTCTATGAAATGTAATTTTTCTAACTTGGAGGTTTGACATGTCAAATGTTGTAAATGTATTGTAATAAGGCCATAGGCCATTGTAGAATATCTATTTTATCATATTACAGACACTTGTATGCTCACTTTGGCAAACAATACCTTCCTTGATGAAACAAAAACCTAAAGTTGCATATTTTTTTTTTTAACCCTATTCTGTTACAGGGGCATTTCTGGTATTTCAAAATGATTTTTTTTCATTTTTCGTCATGTGTCACGTAGAAAACTTGATTTTGAGGGGGGTTTCTTTTTCGTGCTTTTCCGGAAAACATCATCTTGGCCCTCAAAAATCCATTTATTTCCAGAAAATCTGTGCTGCCAGGTTTTGCAAATTTTTAGTACAAATGTAGTTGGTACTATTCATCGACTTTTTTTTGAAAATCGTCATGACCGATCTGAAACTTCCGGAGGTCTTGTGGGTGTATTTTAAGATTGAATTTTCAATTTAGGCAATTTAAAAACCTCCCGAAGCCCTATTTCCAAAACTTGGGCGCTCGGATTGGTTTTTTTTCTCTTGACCTGATTTTCTTGGGGGCATTCCAGGCATTTTACAATGCATTTTTTTTTGTTTCCGTTGGTTTTAGGGTAGAAAACTTGATTTTAGGGGGGGTTTCTTCTTTGAGTTTTTCCAAAAAAAGTCCGGTTAGATGCCCGTTTTTACTCTCAGTTGCAACAGTGGTGGGTTGTCCTTGTCGGGCCGCCACGACATCATTTTTGTTTTTGATCTTTCTCCTTCATCCGGACTTTGAATGATGAAATTCTTGAGTCCATTATGATTAATTTTTTATTGTCTTTCCAGCAGTGTGCTCGATAGCACTTGAATCCACTTTTTGCAAAATGACCATTTTACCCCTAGGTTCTTTTTGTCCGTTTTTGAAACGACACTTCTGCATTTGTTTCCTTTGGGTTCCGTGACCTCATTGAGGGTCACATTGGTGTCTTAGAGATACATTGTACCTCTAGAGGCCGTTGTTTCACCTTTCGCTTCCGCATTTCGGATCCATTATCGGGTCATCTTTTGGTCATCACTGACGCACCGGGTTTACAAAACCTGGGCCGTCACAGTAAGCTTGTGGGTCCCTCTACACTTCAACACATCAAGATTGGTCACTTATGTAGGCACGTAACCCCTGAAAACAAAATCGAAATCAAATATATACAAATATATATATATATATATATATATATATATACATATATACATATATATCACATGCTTTGAGACTTCAAAAATAGGTAGAAATCAAACATGGAAACTCAGATCTAACATGGAAAACACGAAAGAATCAAAATTGAAGCTTAAAGTTGAAAATAAAACTTAGAACTTACCAAACTGAATGAGAGAAGTAGAGGTGAAGAGATGAAATGAAATCGGTGGCGAGAGATGGAGTTCAAAGACTTGGGATGGTTGCCAGAGGTTCGCCGGAGGTGGGAGAGATGATGAATAGCAAAGGGAGAGAGCTGGGGTCTTGGATCGATCTTGGAATCGATCTAAATGACCCTTGGGTTATATTTTTAAAAACTACCTCCGATATGTTCGATCGATCACTAAGAAATCAAATCAATTGAATGTAGATCGATCGAATGTAGATCAATCAGGAAGAAACTCAGATCGATCGAATCCATAAAACGACATAATATTTTTGAAAAATTTTGAATTTTTGAAAAGAAAACAAATTTTGAAATTAAAAATATTTTGGGAGTTTTTGGAAATTAAAACAAAATGTTTTTGGATTTTTGGAAAATAAATAAATAAAAACAAAAAGAAAAATAAAATATTTTTAGATTTTAAATTTTTTTTTTATAAAAATAATTAAATTAAATTAAAAACAAAATTAAAAAAGAAGTCAAAGTCAACCGGAGGTATTGATATCGATCGAATTTAAATCGATCAAAGTTCGATCGATCCAACAGGTGAAATCCTGCAGACAAGTTTGATCGATGCACAGAGGTGATATTTCATGGGTTAAATTTTTTTTCTAAGTATGGAATGAAGATCGATTTGAGGAAAAATCTCGATCGATCTTAGAACACTCAGATCGATCTGAATTGAAGTTTGCACGATACACAGAGAGCTGAAATATGTAGGAAAATTACGCTCGATGGGACAAAGAGATGATTGGATGCAGGGTTGGCAGTTCGATCGATAGAACCTTTTTCGAGATCGATTAAACAGGCACAAAATGCTTGATTTGAAAATAACAGTGCATGCATACTCAACCAAAGTCCCTAGCAATGTGTATAAACCTAGAACATATCTAGATGACGCAAGAAATGAAAGTAAAAATATAAATAGGGGAGGAATAGGGTTGTAAACCCTACAAAGTACTAGTGTTTAACGTCTCTAGTAAGACGTTGGGCTCTTTTAGCCCGGATCAAAAATCTTGTTGTGCATCCCCTCCTTGACGGGGTAAATGGCACTTTGAATTTCACCCAACAAATTGTTCCCTAAGGAACTTGTAGGATTTGAATCAAAGGAGATTGACGGTCCTTTGTCCATGCTATTCTTGGGTTTCCATGCCCTTTCAACACTAGCTTTGCACACATTTTTCTTTGAGCTTTTTTTGGTAAGCAAACCATAGGAATGTTCAACCTCATGCAAAAACACAACTTTATCAAGTTCATTTTCAACACACTTCTCCACAACACACACTTCTTCATGCTTATCCATTGAATTCGGGGTTGGATTAAAAATGGTCAACTTCACTTTCATATACCCAAATAATATTTTCATTATCCCCATCTTACAATTTATGTTGGCATTTGTAGTTGCCAAGAAAGGACGACCAAGGATAATGGGAATTTGGCTCTTGGGATTCGAAACTAATTCCATATCAATGACAATGAAATCAATGGGGAAGAAGAACTTATCAATCTTAATCAAAACATCCTCGATGATACCCCGGGGCTTTTTAATGGATCGGTCAGTAAGTTGCAAAACCACCGATGTTGGTTTTAAGTCTCCTGAGCCCAATTTAACATACACCGAGTATGGAAGAAGGTTTACACTTGCTCCTAAGTTTAAAAGAGCCCGATTAATGACATGGTCACCAATGATGCAAGAAGTAGTAGGTGAACCGGACTCCTTAAACTTTGGGAGAGTGTTGTGTTGCAAGATGAAGCTCACTTGCTCGGTCAAGACCACTTTCTTTGGTGTTTGGCTCTTGTTCTTCCTCTTTTGGGTGCAAAGATCTTTTAAAAACTTGGCATAAGCCAAAATTTTCTTAATTGCATCCAAAAGTGGAAGATTGATCTTCATTTGCCTAAACACTTCAATTATTTCATTCACTTTGGTCCTTTGCTTTTCAAGAGAAATGGACCCTTTCAAAGCGTCCAAAAATGGAGCCTTTGGCTCAAAGTCTTTTTCAAAATCTTTTGTCACAACATCTTCAACACAAGTATCCTTCAAACCATTGTTCAAATCACTTTTCAAATCATGTTTCAACATTTTCTCACAAAGATGATCATGCACATGCAATGAAAGAGGAATAAAATGTGAAACGGGATGGGGGTCAACTTTTGGTTGCACCGGTTCACTCGCTTCATTGGAAACACCAATTTGATTGTCCACAATTTTCCCACTTTTTAAGGTCGTCACTGCATTAACATATTCCATTGTGTGACCTTCATTGGTTTCTACAACGAATTGTTGCTTTGGTGGGGCATTTAGAGGTGTCTTTTCTTTCTCTCTAACATTTAAGGTACTAGCTATTTTGCCCGACTTGGGTTTCTAGCTTAGCGATAAATTGAGAGTGGGAATGAAGCAATTGAGTGTTTGCCTCCAAAATACCCAAAGTGGTCAACACTTTCTCCTCAAAACAAGACCCCTAGAATTTCCTTGGGAATAAGATGATTGATTAGAAAAATGAGAATTAGAAAATTGGTTTCCATGTGATGATTGAAACGAAGATCTATAACCTTAGGAACCTTGACTTTGCATTAGAGACGGAATATACTTTCCTTGAAAACCACCTTGGGGAGGGTTTGAGCCTTCCCCTTGGCTTTTCCAAGAGAAGTTTGGATGGTTCCTCCATCTGGGATTGTAATGTGAGCCATAGGGATTATTCCCTTATTTGACAAATGCAGCATTAACTTGTTCATGATGTTCATTTTGCGCATGTCCATGGGGACAATTAGAAGTAGTATGTAAGATACTAGAACAAGTCATACAAGATTCATTGATGCATGATGATGAACATTATTAGGGGAGGAAGACACTTGATTTGTTGAATTGTGGTTGATAAAAAATTGATCAAACCTTTGAGTTAAAGATTTCACCTCGACGGCTATGTCATTTGAATTGTCAACTTAATATAGGCTGACATTCTTCCTTCCACCTAGAATTCTACCATTTTTAGAGGACAAGGATCTATGCATGGAATTTTCACTCATACTTTCATACAATTGCCAAACATCATTTCAATGTTTATCAAGGTAAGAACCACCCATAAATGCATCTGCCATTCCTTTTTGATTATCCGGAAAACTTTTGAAAAAGTATTGGACTAATTGCCATTTAGGAATGTCATGATATGGACACTCCCTAAGCAAGTCATTAAATCTTTCACGAATGGAAGTTCTCATAGCATTGGTCTTTGATACCGGGTAATACTTCTTCAAGAACTCTTGTTGCATTTCTGCCCAAGAAGTTATCGAAAAAGGCCTAAGATTGTTGAACCAATATTTTGCTTTGTCCTTAAGGGTAAAAGGAAAAAGTTTAAGTCTTAACACTTCTTATGGCATGTTCGTGTACTTCATCGTGGAACACACTTCAAGAAACTCATCTAAATGATTGTATGGTTCTTTACTTGGAAGTCCATGATAGTTAGGAAGCATTTGAATGGTTTACAATTTAATCTCATAGTGATGTGCTCTAAATGGGGGCAATTGAATGCATATCGGTGCATTGTATTCATTTGGACCATAATGATCACGTAAAGGAATGGGAGGATTCCCAACCGGTGGTGCTAAACGAACGCCGTAATTAACTTGAACCATGGGAGGTTGTGGAGCAAAAAGTGGCCGAGGCATTCCCAATAGAATTTGGCCTTGTTGTTGTGATGGAATAAATGGTCTAGGCATGCCTAATGGTACTAGAATATTGTCATGATGCACATTAGGGTTAAGGATGCCTTGTTGGTCTATGTGACCAAGGTCCTCCACATGGTCATCATGTTGCTCCTCCATTGATGAAATGGAGTGATGAGAACTACCTTTTCCCCTTGGATTACGAACAACCTATTCAAGATTCAAATTATGAGGGACAAGAGTATGATTTAATGACCTACGACCATTCATGCACTAGTAAAACAAATAACAAGTAATCAATCAAATAGCAATCACTTCACCCCCACAACAAATCAATCAACGAATCTCCACATACAATGATTCCATACACCCATGCTTGAATAATATGCAATGAAAAGTAAATTGCCTCCAAGCGGGCTCACGATCTATCTAAGAATTTAAGAACTTGCCACCACGCTGGCCGATGATTTAACTAGAGATTGAGTTAGAAAGATCTCACAAAGGGTCTTTAAGCAACTTCAATTCATTTTTCAATTTTCTGTTTAGCTTTGCAAATTTTAGATTTTAGCCCTTTTATGCTTAGCTTAGCTCCTTGCTTTCAATTCTCTTTTGCACGACTTCCCTTGCTCAATTTACCTAGCCAATCAAGAACAAACACAATAAGTAACTAAAAATAAAGTAAATAAAGACACGATCCAAAGACTACTAATTCCTAATTATTTCCAAAACACGGCATTGCCAAATCAATCCCCGGCAACGATGCCAAAACTTGGTGTGTTTCTTTCTCAAGGTCGTGTTAACACCAGCAAGTTGCAATGAAAGTGTGGCCAAGTTTAAATTAATAAAGTGCCACTACTAACTCTAACTACTAATATAGCTAGGGTGAGTAGGGATCATCCCAAGGGATTAGGGGCTATGTTAATATGGAAACAAGGTCGGGTTAGTAGGTCGAGTGATCAAATGGTGTTTTGATTTATTAATTCAACTATAACATAAATAAATTCAATACTAAACAACTAAAGTAAATAAAAGGGTAGAGAACAAGAAAGAGAGAGGTCTTAGGATCTAGAGGTCACCACTAAACATCACCATTCTAGACATTCAATGTGTAATGAATGAGGGGAAACATGTGTTGCAATACAAAGAGATGTGATTGATTGAATCAATAAGCATGGATTGGCTAATTAAGTATACATTGTCTAGACAACCTATTGAATAGCACAATATATCAAACTAAGCCGTTAATCCTTCTTTTAAGCTCACAATCAACACACTAACAAGATAAAGAATTGTACTACTTGCATTCATAAGTATGGAACATCAAACAAATAAGCATGGATTGTCCTCACATCTAAGAAAGTAAAGCAACTACACTACTTCTAAGCTAAGGACATGAAAATTAAACTAATTAAACTAAGGTAGAGGCACAATCCATCAAGAAATGAGTATGAACCATCAAACAAACCACAAGAGTATTCTATTTAAGCACTATGCCTTGATAATCTCTAGATTCATAGCATCAATATATATAGACATGCATCAATATCACAAAAACAAGAGATAAACACATGAACATCTACTGTAGCATACATAGACATATGGATTGAATGAAATGATCAATTGGAAGTATTAATCAACATAAATCATTGTAAGAATAAGATTCATATGTAAATCAAATGTCAAGACAAGATTACAACACAAATCCCCTCAAAATACAAACCATTAAGGTCTAAAAGGCATGCTTAGGGCTAACTCTAGCCCCAAGAAGATGTTTAGCCACTCATTGATGTAGTCATCCAACCCTCAAGGGCCATCTTCATGGTAGAAATGCTCTTCTTCTTTATGGAAACCCTAGAAGAATGGAAGAACTCCCAAAATAGTGTATGTCTCTCCGCGCTCTATCCTCCTCTCCAAGATATGTGATATATGATTCTAAGTTATGTTGAGATATGAAGATATGATGTAAAAATGACTCAAAATCCTTATATAGGTTGCTCAAGTGTCACACCCAATTGTCAAGTCTCATGTACTAGGGTCCCTTCAATGATTGCACCATGAGCCATCTTTTAATGAGTTGGACTCTGTTTTATTTTGGACTTGAGGAGGTTCGATCGATCAAATTCAGATGAGATTGATCGAACTGTGGCCAGATCCATCAAAGTTAGGCCAGATCGATCAATCCTTGGCGGCGCCTTTTTAGAATAAGACAAATCTAAGATATTTTTGGGATATTTTGGGAAAAAGACAAAAGTAGTAGGTGGGGATAAGATCAAAGAAGTTTGATCGATCTAAAGAAAGTTGGATTGATCAAAGATGGAAATTCTTTGAGGATAAGGACAAGGGGTCCGATCCATCTTAATGAGGTGAGATCGATCCATGTGAGATCGATCGAAAATATTCCTGATCGATCGAAGATTGCTGATTTCCACCACTTTGCTTCCACTTTGCTCAATTCTTCCATTCAGCTTGAGATTGCTTCTTTTTATGGTCTAATTTGGCTGAATTGACTTATTTTGGGGATAAGCACCTGAAAAGGGCAATAACATGAAATTAGTCTAAAATGGGAAAGTAAGATAGATAAAGGTCCTAGAATACTCAAGCTTAAGGAATTTAAATGTGCACTTTTCAGCGCTCATCACCTACCATCCTCAAACAAGTGGGCAAGTTAAAGTTTCAAACCGGGAAATAAAGCAAATTCTTGAGAAAACAGTGAACACAACCCGGAAGGATTGGTCAAGGAAATTGAATGATGCTTTATAGGTTTACCGAACGGCATATAAGACTCCCATTAGCATGTCTCCATATAGACTTGTTTATGGGAAGCCTTGCCATCTATCGGTTGAATTAGAACATAAAGCTATGTGGGCAATTAAAAAGCTCAACCTTGACCTTGATAAAGTCGGTGAGAACCGTTTACTTCAATTGAATGAGTTAGAGGAATTAAGACATAATGCCTATGACAATGCCAAAATTTATAAAGAAAGGACCAAAGCCTTCCATGATAAACATATTGTGAAGAAATCATTTAAGCCAGGACAAAAAGCATGGCTCTTTAATTTTAGGCTCAAACTCTTTCCTGAAAAGTTGTGTACTAAATGGGAAGGCCAGTATAAAATCATTTTTGTTGCGCCTCATGGGGCAGTTGAGATCAAGAGCTTAAAATATGGAAACACATTCAAAGTTAATGGTCAAAGATTGAAGCCCTACATTGAAGAGCAAGCTTTTTAAAGAGATGTGGAAACTGCCCTCTTGGTGGACCCCATCTATCTTGATATTTGAGATCATTTTACTATCGTCTAGAGATGTTAAACCTAGTTCTAATAGAGTTTCCAAACTCTAGCCCTCTATTCTCTCTCTTTTGTTTTTCATTCTTACGGCATTTTGATAAGGTCCTTAGTGTATCATTGAAATTTTCCAGACATTTTGTACCTTAAACACTTTTTCTTAGAGTCTTCAGTCGATCGAACTTAATTTCGATCAATCGAGAATGGTCTCGATTGATCGAAAATCGTTTCGATCGATCGGTAACCACGTTAGAAAATTTTGATCCCATGGCATTAATGTTCATATTTGCGATTGATCGTGGATCATCTCGATCGATTGAAGGATTTTCGATCGATAAAAAAAAAAAAAAAAAAAAAAAAAAAAAAAAAAAAAAAAAAAAAAAAAAAAAACACTTTTCAGCATTTTGTTCATATATCCTTGCATTTTATTCCTTGAATTTTATATTTCCATGTTTTCATAAAATGAAAAACATAAAAAAATTCTCAACATTGTGCCCTTTTGGGTTTGATCACTTGCCTCTCATTCATTTTGTGTTATATTGACTTAAAATGCATACCATGAAGATATTTGATGTGTGTTTGCTAAAGTGACCATTTTCAGATAGGTTTTTTGGAATCTAAGTTTGGGGGTGTGTTTTCAAATGCTAAGCTTCTGTTGTAAGGTCCTATTTGTTACACCCATTTGGTATACTCTTTCCATTATTTATTAATTTCTTTATACATTGAGGATAATGCATAGATTAAGTTTGGGGGGGTGTTAGAATATTTTGGCATGTCACACTTATTATGCATATGGTATGTTTTGAGAGCGCAGCTATGATTTTGATCTTCTGAGGGCCATGATACTTAGAATTTAAAAATTGCTTAACTTAAGAGTTTAATACCCCTTGTATACCTTGTGGATGCCATTTAGGAGTAAATTTTTCAAAAAATTGATATCATACTTGCCTTTGTGGTCCATATCATCTTGATCTTGTGATTGTTTTGAGATTCACTCTAGAATTCTACACTAGCATAGGCGCACACTAGCATTCATTTGTGGGGTACATGCTTTGTTGATTATTGAATTGGTTATGTCCCAATTGAGCTAGTAGTGCTTTGAAAGCTTTTATTCTTGACAAAGGTGGATAACAAACCCTTTTCGCTAAATAGCCGAGATTGTAGCCTCATCAAGCATTAAATTTTTTGTGCCAAAAGGTGGAGGGCCAAACTCTAGGTTAAAAAATATAAAAAAAAAATAAGAAAGTAAGGACTTCTTACCAAAGGTGAGGAGTAGGAAATGATTAGATGGAGGTTGTTTTGATTTGTAGCCTAGTTGATTTGAGATTGTAAGTCCTTCGGGGTGTCTCAACACCTAATGCCCTAAAGTTGTCCGGTTTGGGAGTCATTGACCAAACACTCGTCTCATGAATCTTCTAGAAAGCTTAAGAGATCACTGCATTACACTATGCTTCCATCTTTGATAAAAAAAATAAAATAAAATAAAAAGTGCACCTAGTTAAATAAAATTTTAATAACAAGTTCACTATTTGTCTTGATGATCGATACTAGATTTGTGTTCCAGCTTGAGGCCAGTTGTGAGCATTTCATTAGTTAGCTTAGATAGCAACATATTTGATGCCGGTTCACTTAAAAAGGATTCTAGAGTTGTTTTGATTTGCATGATCATTCTCTCGATGTGTGGAGGACCATACTTGCTTACTTGTTGTTGAAATTTTGGAGAGTTTCTTAGAGATGGATGAAAATTAGCATACTTGAGGTAGTTTTCTCCCAATACTTGTTTTATATGTTGGTACCTCTTTAGTAAGAAAGAGCTTAATGTTTGTGGGTATCATTCCTGGAAACCCTTACGAGACTGAACTCGTCCACTAGGGGTAACCTAGGGGTTTAAAAGACTTGTTGCATATGCTAAATGCAATCGTGCTCCCTACGAAAGTGGCGTTATCCTTCTATTGCTTTCTAGTTCATAGTTACTTAGTTGTTTATTTCTTTCTTTTCTTTGTAGATCATTGCTAGGGACTAGCAATATCTAAGTTTAGGGGGTGTGATAAGTGCTCAAATGTGATGTATTTTAGCACCTAAACTAGAGTATTTTAGTCCATATATATATCTTACTTTCCCGTTTTAGTTATAATTTGTGTTTTTGTCTATTTCAGGTTAATAAGGTTCAAATAGACTAAAAAAAGCCTTTTAGCTCCTTTTTAGAGTTAAGAAGAAAATTTAAAAAAAGTGAGAAAAACTGCACTAGACAAACTTCGATCGATCGAAGAGATCTACAATCAATTAAAATGAAGGCGGTGCCAGCTTAGTGGATAAGGTCGTCAGTTGTCAAAAATATATTTTCCACGTCATGTTCGATTGATCGAAGTAAACTTTGATCCATCGAAGCCATCTTCAATCGATCGAAGCCCCTGCTGATAGTGAGCTATTTAATTCCCGAGTGCGCCCGAACTCCACCAACTTTTGTAGCTGCGAGTTTGCACCAATCAAAGGCCTATTTTCTGACTTGTTGCCTACAAAATGAGTCCCGATCAGAAAGTTATGCCCTAAACAAGTTCGGCGGCAACTAAGTCTAGAAACTCTGAAACTGGAGAAAAACGACCAGAAGGAAATTCTATAAATTTACGACTCAACAAAAAGTGAAAATGAATCCCGTATGAGAATCCAGGCTCCAGAGGAGATATTTTGCAATAACTTTCGTTAATTGCACAATGGCCCCTATAAAAAGGGTTAACTGCGAAACTGCCCCAGAATGAAAATATCTTCCAAAAGATATTTTCTTAGATACCCCTAAAATAAAATATCTTCAAAAGATATTTATGAAAAACACCCCAAGAAATGAAAAAGATTCTGAAGAATTGTGCATCCATGCCCCTATGGACACCAGGAGCAGCCAGAGTACTTTCTTGCAAAAGTAAAGATACGTATTTTGAGAAAACCACTGAAGATGAAGGTACGTGAAGTCAAAAACTAACTCCGAGCATGAAAAGTGAGATTTTGCCAAACAATTGACAAACGGAGATAAGACAGAATAGGGAAAAAAACGAAATAGCGCATAGTGTCCGAAAAGTGAAAATGCAGAAATGACTCAGTCCTCAAAGGATGTTGTCAATCCATGGAAAAGAGTCTCAGAAATCATTTCCAAGAACTCAAGACGACACTAAGCGATAAGAAGTAGAGTTCAGAATGGAAAATTAAACGAAAAAAATTCATTCGTAAAATTTCAAGAAAAAGGAAAGGGAGGTAAATGACCGGGTCATTACAGATTTTGGCCACCTAACCAATTATTGTAGGAGCTTGAGAAGACAAGTGGAGGCGTTAATAGCCAAGGGTGAATTGACTGATTTCCTGATTACCTTGGGACAACAAAGGCAGCTGGATCGAACCCGGGCAATTCGAAAGGCTGCGGTAGAAAACCATCATGTCCGAGTAATCAACACAATTCATGATCGTCCGGAAGAGGATCCAACTCAAACAATCCCATAAGCTACGGAGGATTGGGGAAATCAATGTCGTTGACTGCAAACCTAATCCAGTATAAGTTTCTTTTCATAAAAGAGATCTTAGAAGGGTATAACACCCGCATGAAGACCCATTAGTAGTTAGTCTACTAGTGGCTAATTGCCTGGTCAGATGAGTACTGATTGACCCTGGCAGTAGTGCTAATATCATGACAAAGTGGACGTTCGATCAATTAAAATTGGCCACAGACCAGATTCGCCCCACTAGAATCCCTTTGGTACGATTCGATGGAAGACGAGTGGAGCCCACAGGTGTAATCATACTATCAGTCACTGCTGCTAAAAGATCTCTGAAAGAGAACTTTGTGATTGTGGATATTCACCCTACCTACAATTTGCTAATGGGTCGAGGATGGATCCACCGCATGGAAGGAGTCCCATCAACCCTGCACCAAGTCATGAGATGCGTGAGCCCGAATGGCAGGAGGTCATCGATATCTGGGGGGACCAGGTAACAGCAAAGGAGTGCTACCACACGATGGTTTATCCTTCTGATAAGGACAAGAAGTTGCTAAAATAGCAATTACCGAGCTCTTCCCCTCCAGAAAAGATAAAGAAACTGGAAGAAGAGCATCCTACGGTAGAACCCCTAGAAGCCATGCAGATTGTCACAGGGGACGAGCACAAGTTGACCTAGAGAAGAACTCTCCAGTCAGTTCAAGAAAAGGAGGAGCTGATAGAAATCCTAAGGAAGAATGCTGACATTTTCACTTAAAATCACTAGGACATGCTGGGAATTGACCCACGGACGGCCTGTCCAAGCATGAACATGGACCCTAGCCACCATCCGGTAAAACAAAAGCAGAGAAGGTTTGCCCCCGAAATAAATAAAATAATTGTTGAGGAAGTCAATCGACTTTTAGAAGCAGGGTTCATCAGAGAAGTCCAGTACCCTCAATGGTTGTCAAACGTGGTGGTTGTCGAGAAAAAGAATGGCGAATGGCGAGTACGCACTGATTTCACCAACCTGAACAAAGCATGCCCAAAAGATAGCTTCCCACTCCCCAAGATCGATCAAATGGTAGACGCTACAACTGGATATGAAAAACTAACTTTCCTTGATGCTTACTCAGGCTACAACCAAATTCCAATGAACCTTTTGGATGAAGAGAAGACTTCTTTCATCACCTAACGTGGGACCTACTATTACAAAGTAATGCCTTTCGTGTTAAAAAATGCAGGAGCAACTTATTAAAGATTGATCAACAAAATGTTCGAAGAGCAGATTGGCTGAACGGTCGAAGCTTACATAGACGATATGGTTGTGAAAAGCAAAGATAAAAAAGATCATCGGCAACACCTGCAGGATGTATTTTATACTCTCAGGGAATATAGAATGATGTTAAACCCAGCAAAGTGTTTGTTCGGAGTGTCCTCGGGTAAGTTCCTCGGTCACCTGGTGAGCAAAAGGGGAATAGAGGCAAGTCCCACTCAGTTGGCAAAACTGCTACAGAGTCAAGAGCCCTGAACCATGAGGGAAGTCCAAATCCTCACTGGGAGAGTAGCAGCTCTTAGCTACTTTATATCTAGACTATTAGACAAATGCAAACCATTCTTCGATGCAATCAAAGCTAGAAAAGGAGAAATTTGAGGGGTAGAGCAAAGAGAAGCTCTCGTGAAACTCAAGGAGTACATGAAAAATCCCCCAATTCTATCTGCTCTAGAGCCCGAAGAGCCATTGTAGCTCCACCTAGCAGTATCTCAGTCAGCAACCAGCTCGGCCCTAGTAAGAGGAGTGGAAAAAAGACAACACCTTGTCTTCAACTCCAGCAAGGCCATGACCGACGCAGAAAGCTGGTACTCAATGGCAGAAAAAATCATCCTTACTCTAGTTTGGGCCAAAAGGAAACTTCAACACTATTTCAAGGCTCGTCGGATAGTAGTTCCCACGATACACCCTATCAAGGCAATTCTCAGTAAATCAGATATCTCAGGTTGGATCACCAAGTGGGCAATTGAATTAAGCTCCTTTGACATTCGGTACGAATCACGCACCGTAAAAAAAGGGCAAGTGGTTGTAGATTTTCTCTTGGACATTGACCCAGGGGAAGAACAACAAACCATAGAAAACCCTTGCTGGGAGTTATACGTCGATGGTTCCTCGAGCCAAAATGGAGCCGGAGTAGGACTAGAGATAAGAACCCTCGAGGGGACTAGAATCCAGCAGTCAATCCGACTAGAGTTCCCAATCACAAACAATAAAGCGGAGTATGAGGTGCTATTGGCAAGGCTCAGATTAGCCAAGGAACTCTAAGTAAAATACCTCAGAGCCTATAGTGATTCGCAACTCATCACCAGGCAGGTGACAGGATAGTACACCTCTAAAGAGAGCCAAATGAATGCATACCGAGAAGAGGTTGAAAAATTGACAATGTACTTTGATACAATCAAATTTCAGTAGATCCCTAGGGAAGAAAATTCGATAGCCGATCGCTTGGTGAATGCAGATCCACAATGGACGAATCACTAACCAGGGTCATCCCCATTGATGTCCAAGATATGCCAAGCATCACAAGGGGAATGCAGGTACGGGTCATACCATGGAAACTGATGAGCACTGAAAAGTGCGCATTTAAACCCCTTAAGCTTGAGTATTCTAGGACCTTTATCTATCTTATTTTCCCGTTTTAGACTAATTTTGTGTTAATGCCCTTTTCAGGTGTTTATCCCAAAAATAAGTTAATTCAACCAAATAAGAGCTTAAAAGAAGCTAACTCAAGCTTAATAGAAGAAAAGAGCAAAGTGGAAGCAGAATGAAGCAAAGTGTGGAAATTCAGCATGTTCGATCAATCTCAGCATTTCTTCAATCGATCGAAAGTTCATCGATCTAAACAGTTCAAGATGGATCCAAGCCCTTGTCCTTATCCAAAAGAATTCAACAAGTTCAATTAATCCAACATTTCCCAGATCGATCGAAATGATTCGATCTTATCCACACCTACCACCCACCTACCATTTTTGTCTTCTTCCCAAAAATATCCCGAAATATCTCAGAGATTTGTCTTTATTCAAAAAGGCGCTACCAAGGATGATTGATCTCTACAGTATTCGATGGATCTCAGCCAAGTTCAATCGATCGAACTTCCTCAAGTACGGAAAAAAATAGATTCCAGCTCATTAAAAGTTGGCTCATGGTGCAATCATTGGAGGGACCTTGGTGTACGAGCCCAGACCATTGGGTGTGACACTTGACCTACCTATATAAGGATTTTGAGCCATTTTTACATCATAACTTGTAACATTCAAAATAACTTGTATATCTCATATCTTGGAGAAGAAGCTAGAGATCAAAGACCTTTACACATTTTTAGGGAGTTCTTCCATTCTTCTAGGGTTTCCATCAAGAATGGGGTTAGTCCTACCATAAAGATTGCCCTTGAAGGTTAGATGACTACTTCAATGAGTGGCTAGACATCTACTTGGGGCTAGAGTAACCCCTAAGTTTAGTTCTTTGTATATTTTTGGGAGTAACTATGTTTTGATCTTGGATTTATATATACATCTTGTGGTTTCTACTTGATGTGTATGGATTAATGCTTTCAATTGATTATCTACTTCTAACCATATGTCTATGTATGCTAGAATGGATGATTCATGTGTTTTTCTCTAGATTTAGTGGAATTTATGCATGTCTATGTGTATGGATGAAGTTAATCTAGAGATGGTCAAAATATAGAGCTTAATTGAACACTCTTGCAATTTATTTCATGGTTCACACTTGTTTCTTGATGGATTGTACCACACCCTTAGCTTACTTAGTTTAATTTCATGTCTTTAGTGTAGATGTAGTGTAGTTGCTTTAAATTCATAGATAGGTGGACAATATACTCTTGGTCCTTGGTGTTCCATACTTATGAATGCATTAGGTGTATGTTTCGAGATACTTGTGTGTGCATAAATTGTGGTTTTATTGAATGGATTTTGGTCTCATTTGATAGGTTGTGCTTTCCATTTGATTTGGCTTGACAATCTATGCTTATTTGCCATCCATGCCTAGTTTCAATTAATGTCACACACACACTCACAAGTTACAAGTCAATTTCCCTATTAATATACAATTGCTAGTGTCTAGTGAAGTCAAGCTTAGTGGTGAGCTCTAGTACCCCAAGTCCTCCCCTCTATATCTTTCTCTACTTTATTAATCATTGAATTTTATTCACTTTAGTTTCATTTGCATAATAACTTAATCAATCAATCCAACCAATCTTTGATCACTCAACCTACTAACCCTATACATTGTTTCCAGTGCAAAGGCACCCACAATCCCTTGGGATGATCCCTACTCACCCTAGCTATATTTTTACTTAAGAGGTAGTAGTGGCTTTTATAAATTTAAGACTTGGCCACATTGCACAGTCACACTCTTAGTTCATCTCTTTGCACACTTTTAGAAGTTGGTGCGATGACACCACCAAGTTTTTGGCGCGTTGTCAGGGATTTAATTGGCAACACCGTGTTTTGGAAACAAATAGGAATTAGTACTCTTTTGATAGTGTCTTTTCTTTATTTTCTTCTTAGTTACTTATTGTGTTTGTTCTTGATTAACTAGGTGCATTGAGCGAAGGAAGTTGAGCAAAGGAGAATTCAAAGCAAGGAGCTAAGCAAGGCAAAAACGCTAAAATCTAAAAAAATTGCGAAACAAGCAAGGCTTAAAAATTGAAAATATATTGAAGTTGCTTAAGGACCTTTGTGAGATCTTTCTAACTAAATCTCTAGTTAAATTGTCGGCCCACGTGGTGGTAAGTTTTTCAATTCCTAGATAGATCGTGAGCCCGCGTGGAGGCAATTTACTTTTCTTTGCATGTTGTTCAAGCATGGGAGTATGGGATCATTGTATGTGAAGATTTGTTGATTTGTTGTGGGGGCAAAGTGTTTGTTACTTGCTTATTTCTTGTTATTTGTTTTGCTAGTGCATTCATGGTCGTAGGTCATTGAATCCTACTCTTGTCCCTCTTAATTTTCATCTTGAATCGGTTGTTCGTAATCCTAGGGGAAAAGGTAGTTCTCATCGCTCCATTTCATCAATGGAGGAGCAAAATAATGACCATGTGGAAGACTTTGGTTACATAGACCAACAAGGCATCCTCCACCCTAATGTGCATCATGAAAACATCCAAGTACCATTAGGAATGCCTAGATGATAAGCGCCGAATATTGCATATTCAAGCGCCCTTTCTTGCATTAGTTAAGCCTATTAATGGAGTATAATGTACAGTTTTAATTCATTTGTGTATTTCTTTCTGGTTTCAGGTGGTTTTCCCGAGAATGATCAAAGAAGCGGTTTTGACATCATTTGTGTTGAAACACGTGCGCCGTGCCGGGGAGTCATCTTTTGGACCGAACCTCTTATGTTACAGTTTTTGTGAAGCCATTGCTTAGTGTTCATTGTGCTTCAGAAATGGAAGCATGTCCACGATCCGGTTTGATGAGACTTGCAAGAAGCATTGTCAAAGCTGCAGTGGCAAGCTCCTGCGGGTGCCCACCGCACCACCGCGGGCGCCCGCCAAACCCATTTACTCTCTGCCAGGTTTCGTGGGCCCTTGCTTAGCTCCTGCAGAAGCCCCCGCGAGCCATCGCGGGCGCCTGGTGCGCCACCGCGGGCACCCACCAAGCACACCAGTACAGCCCTCGTGAAGCCAAGCCCCTGCGGGCGCCCGCGGAACTGTAGTAGGTAGTTCAACTGCCCCTGATTTTCAGTTTTTTGGTCCCCTTATCCTTATTTTGTGTGGTTCAGCTTCATACAGAGGGGGGAGCTCGGGATTGTGAGTATGGGGAGTAGGTTTTGGATGGATAAAGAGGGGAAGGTGATCTCATATCATAGCAAACATTTTTTGAGATCTAGAGAGGGAGAGAAGTGTTCTTGGAGCAAGGGTGCAGAAATGGAGGGTGTTCTTCTTCTTCTTCATTCCTTGTAGCATTAATGGGTAACTCAACCTCTATCTATGGAGGTGATGAAACCCTTCCTTATAAACATGTTTAATTTTTTATTTATTTTGGGGAATGAAGTGTATGTATGGCCAAGTTCCATAATCTAGAGCATATTACAATTTGTAATGAATGCTTTTAATTGTAAATGATCATGTTGAATCAAATGTTCTTGTCTTAGATTATTTATTCTCATGGTTGTATGGCTAGTATTTTCATAGTGACAATGGAAACAAGATTATGGAATGGTTCTAATGGCATGGTTTTTGAGAAACTTATTAATCCATAGCTTTAGACTTTCTTTTGATGGGTTAATCTTGCATCTTGATTCCATGTGCTTTCACTATTTAATTAAGGGTTTGATAATCTCTAGCTTAGCAAGCATGTCTAAGGTTACACCATAGTGTAGGTAGCTCAAGCATCTGAAGTTTTGATAGGTTATTCTTACCTTGTGATTAAATGAATTTCTTGAAGATATTGTAGTAACTATGTGTTGCTATGTATCATGGTCATGTATGTACATTAATTCCCCAAATCAATCATTTACTTAGCATGTGTAAAGGGTAGGAGTGGATTCACTTCCCTAGACCTTTCTATCTAGATTTCTTCTTTCTAAACTCCTTGCAATTTACTGTTTTATGCATTTCTTAATTCATAGCTTAAGTGACAAACCAACAAATCCTCATTACCCCTTTATCATTCTAAAAATGATTCTAGACACCTAAGTTGCCATAAACTAGCAGTCCCAGTGGTTCGACTTACCCGACCTATAGCCCCATTTTACACTGATTTGTGCTATTGCAAAAAAGTTGAATTATAATTGATAGTCCAGCCTTCGATCAATTTTTGACGCCATTGCCGAGTACTGCACACGGTTTAGCAACCGAAGTTCTAGGGTTAATTTTTGTTTGATTGTCAATATTGTGATTTGTGAATATTTCTTGTGCGGTTTTGACCATCTTGGTGTTAAAAGTTGTTTGTGAGATTCTAGGGACTTGATGCTCGCCGAGGGAACGCTAGCAAATTTGTAAGTCTAGAGGACTCCAGATAAGTCTCTTGGCCGTCTAGTTTCGAAATTGTTAATATTGTGTATGTGTTAAATTTGGTGATAGTTAAGTTGTGAAGCCCTTGTCGACGCTATTGTCTTGTTTATTTTCGATTGCAAAGCATCGGTCCTTGTTGTGGCCATTTAATTTATGTCTTGATAATTGAGGAAAAAGGGAACATCGTATGTGGAGTTGATGGTGAAGAATTATTGTATTGATTGTGGGGTGTGTTGTTGATGTTTGGCTGTAGATCACTCTCCCTACCAACTCTAGAATCGCCAGTTGACATAAATTTGCTCTAAAGAACTCTTAGAAGAAACCTTAGGGAATCTTCTCATATAAGAGAGCTTGAAACTGAATTTAACACAATGGATGAAAATGCAGGAAATGTCGAAAATAAGGGGATTAATAATGATAGGGTCAAAATTCCAAATGTGGTTCCCATGACTCTTAGGGACCACTTCATCACTACCACTTAAACTTCTCCCTCTTGCATAGTGATGCCAAATATTGAGGCCGCTCAATATGAAATTAAATCTTGCACTATCCAAATGCTTCCATCTTTTTATGGCTTTGAAAATGAGGACCCTTATAAGCACCTTGATGAATTCCTTGAAATATGCTCTACCATCAAGCTGAGGGGCTTTCCTGATAATGCTCTCCAATTACATCTCTTCCCATTCTCCTTAAAAGAACGGGCAAAGTATTGGTTAAACTCCCTTGCTGCAAATTCCATCACCACATGGGCTCAACTGCAATAAGAATTCTTTATCTAGTGAGTAAAACCAATTTAATGAGGCGTTCCATTCTTAGCTTTTCATAAAGCGAGGGGGACCAACTCCATGAGACTTGGGTGAGATTTCAAGACCTCTTAAGGAAATGTCCGCACCACTTAATTCCAAAATGGCAATTGGTGCAAGCCTTCTATGCTGGGTTAACCGACCTACATAGATTCATGGATGACTCATCTTGTGGAGGGATGTTCATGTCTAAAAGTGCGGATGAGGCATGGACTTTACTTGAGAATTTGAGTGAAAACTTGTTGCAGCATAATTCTCGTAGTGGTCCAACCTCAACCAATACAAAGAACACCAACCCGTGTCAACCAAAAACACTGAGGGAGGAATCCTCCCAGGTGGATGCCATAGCTCATAAATTCTATCAATTGATGGCACCACATCTCTCCCCCTCTTTGTCTCAAAATTTGGCAAGTGCGGTTTGTGCATCATGTACTAGTCTATTCCATCTCTCGAAAGATTGTCCCACACCGGAACAATTTCCTAATTCGAATCAAGAGCAAGCAAATGCAATGTTCTCAAGGCCCGAAAATAATCCATTTCCCAATACTTACAATTCGGGATGGAGAGATCATCCGAATTTTTCATAGAGGCAATAAGCCCCACAAAATTTGAGTTTTCAAAATCAAGGGCAACAAAATCAGCCCTCTTCTCAATTTCAGAATAGGCAATTTCAGGCCTCCTCAAGCTACCATCCTCCATATAATCCAAATGTCTCCAATCAACCCCATGTGTTCCCAACTGATGAAATCGTGGCTGCAAACAAGCAAATGATGGAATAATTGAATAAGCAAATGATGGATTCCAACAAGTAACTCTTGACATCTTTGTAACCCACTCTCCAAATGGTTCATTGTCATACTCAGTCCATAGCTAAGCTTAAGAATCTAGTGGGTCAAATAGCTAACTCCATGAATCAATTGCTCCAAAAGGACAAGGGTAAGCTTCCAGCTCAACCATTTGAAGATCCTAGAGGGATGCATGTGATTGACGAAACCCCTCCTCCGAGTGGGCCAATTCATGAACAAGTCCAAGCAATCACCACCCTTAGAAGTGGTCGTGTTGTTGACAACAAGGTTGATGGAAACAAGGACGAGAAAAATTCTCCTTCAAAAAATCCAAATCCAAGTACTAGCTCTTCTAATCCAAACCGTACTCATGAAAATCCCAAGCTTGTCACCCCAAATGTGGAAACTTCATATGAGCCAAAAGCTCCGTTTCCTCAACGTCTCCAAGAGTCGACACAAATTGGGAATAAGAATTGCAAAATTTAAGACATGTGGGAAGTTTTTAAACAAGTAAAGATTAACTTGCCTCTCTTAGATGCTATAAAGCAAATCCCTCCCTATGCAAAATTTCTCAAGGATTTGTGCACTCAAAATCGCACTTCTAAAAATCATCTGCCAAAGAAGGTGAGATTAACTAAGAATGTGAGTTCAATTATTCAGCGCAGTGCTCTTCCAAAGTATAAGGATCCGAGCGACCCAACTATCTCGTGTGTCATTGGCGACAACAAGATAGAAAGGGCCCTCCTTAACTTAGGAGCTAGTGTAAATTTGATTCCATTTTCAGTTTAATTACAGCTTGGGTTAGGAGACTTAAAGCCAACCTTTGTGGTCTTGCAGCTTGCTGATAAATCGGTCAAGCACCCACAAGGCATTCTTGAGGATGTCATTATCAAAGTGGACAAATTCTACTTCCCGGTAGACTTTGTGGTTCTTGACTCGGAACCGGTCTATGACCCAAAGAAACATATTCCCGTAATCCTCGGCAGGCCATTTTTAGCTACGGCTAACGCTTCAATTAATTGCCGAACCGGGGTGATGGATATCGCCTTTAGAAATATGCAAGTCAAACTCCACATCTTCCATGCAACTCAACATCCTTCTGATGAGGATGATTGTTTCCTTATCGATGTGGTAGATGAAGTGGTCGAAGAATATCTCCCCTTCATTCTAAGCAAAGATCCTTTGAAAACTTGCATGTCTCATTTCGACTTCTCAAACTTTGATATTGACCAATCAATCTAAGAAGTAAACTCCTTGCTTGACATTAATGCTGTCATGGATACTCCTCCTTGGAAAATTCCAAAAGAACCACTTCCTCAACTTTCTTCTACTCCTCCGGTCCCTTCTTTGAAGTCTTCTCCATAACTTGAGCTAAAACCGCTCTCGGCTCACCTCAAGTATGTATTTCTTGGTGCAAATCAAACTCTTCCAGTCATCATTGCTTCTTACCTTTTAAAGGATCAAGAAACTAGCCTTTTAGCTGTGCTATAGGAGCAAAAAGAAGTTATTGGCTGGGCAGTGGCTGATTTGGAGGAGGACGCTAAACCTTCTAGAGAGGTGCAGCGCTGGTTGAATCCCAACATGAAAGAAGTGGTCATGAAAGAAGTGATCAAGCTATTGGATGCAGGAATCATCTACCCCATCTCCGATAGCAAGTGGGTGAGTCCCACTCAAGTTGTTCCTAAGAAATCTGGCCTCACCGTTGTTGAAAATTCCACGGGAGAACTCGTGCCACAACGCACCACCATCGGGTGGCGTGTGTGCATTGACTACCGAAAACTTAACTCTACCACTAGGAAAGATCATTTTTCACTCCCATTCATTGATCAAATCCTAGAGAGGTTAGCCGGCCAAAGCTTCTATTGTTTCCTTGATGGTTATTCCGGCTATAACCAAGTGGCAATTGATCCACAAGATCAAGAGAAGACCACATTCACATGCCCCTTTGGAACCTTTGCCTATAGATGCATGCCTTTTGGGCTATACAATGCACCGGCCATGTTCCAAAGATGCATAGATATGGTTGAAAAATTCTTAGAGGTATTCATGGACGATTTTTCCGTCTTTGGATCCTCCTTTGACTCGTGTCTCTAAAATCTATCCCTGTACTTCAAAGGTGCAAGGAAACAAATCTCATTCTAAGTTGGGAAAAAAGTTACTTGATGGTCCAAGAAGGCATTGTTTTAGGACATGTCGTTTTAAAAAGGGGAATTGAGGTTGATAAAGCCAAAGTGGAGTTAATCTCTAATCTCCCTTCAAATTCGGTCCGTTAAATCCGTTCCTTGCTTGGACATGCCGGTTTCTATAGTCGCTTCATCAAAGATTTTAGCAAAATCTCTTGACCCTTGTGTAATCTTCTTACCAAGGATGTTCCATTCAATTTTGATGAAGCTTCTATGGAAGCTTTCGTGAAACTACGCACTCTTCTCTCATCTGCCCCAATCATGAAACCGCCTAATTGGTCTCTTCCATTTGAGATCACGTGTGATGCATCCGATTATACATTAGGTGCGGTTTTGGGCCAACGTGTGGAATAACTTTCATATATCATCTATTATGCTAACAAGGCACTCTCCAATGCTCAGTTAAATTACACCACCACTGAAAAAGAATTGATAGCTGTGGTGTATGCCTTGGATAAATTACGTTCTTATCTTCTTGGATCCAAGGTCATTGTCTTCTCGGATCATGCCGCTCTTAGGCATTTGCTCGCTAAAAAAGAGACCAAACCCCATCTAATTCGATGGATACTCTTACTTCAAGAGTTTGACATTGAAATCCGGGATAACAAAGGGACCGACGATGTTGTCGCAGACCATCTCTCTCGTTTACTCATTAAAAAATCTTCTGAGTTTGCTGCAGCCCGTGATTCCTTTCCGGATGAGCAACTTTTTCAGATTTCCCATTCTAGTCTCCCTTGGTATATGGATATTGTCAATTATGTAACGATGGGCAAAATTCCATCCAATTGGTCCAAACAAGAGAAAGATAGGTTCTTCTCCCAAGTTAAGCATTTCTTTTTGGAAAATCCGGAGTTGTTCAAATATTGCCAGGATCAAATCATCCGGAGATGCATTCCCGACAATGAAACCACAAATGTCCTAAATTTCTGCCACACTTTTACTTGTGGGGGACACTTTAGTGCCAAAAAGACCGCCGACAAAGTCCTTCAAAGCAGATTTTACTGGCCATCCTTATTTCAGGATGCATACAATTTCTGTAAATCTAGTGAGCGATGTCAACAGCTCGGATCCATGTCCCGGAGGGACATGATGCCCCTCACTCCCATCTTAATCATAGAAATTTTTGATGTATGGGGGATCGACTTCATAGGACCATTTCTATCTTCTTATGGCTATGAGTACATCCTTGTAGTGGTGGATTATGTTTCTAAGTGGGTTGAAGCCGAAGCTACCAAAACCAGTGATCAACTTTATTCAGTCCAACATTTTTAGTCGTTTTGGTACACCCGAGCAATCATTAGTGATGGTGAATCTCATTTCCAAAATCGTTACCTTAATTTCGTCCTCTCCAAGTACTCCGTCCTTCACAAGGTTGCCACACCTTACCATCCTCAAATGAGTAGTCAAGTGGAAGTATCTAATCAGGAGATTAAGCACATCTTGGAAAAAATGGTTCGACCGGACTGCAAAGATTGGTCGTTAAGACTAAACAATGCGCTTTAGGCTTACCGAACAGCTTATAATACACCCATTGGCATGTCGCCATATCAACTTGTCTTTGGCAAGGCGTGTCATCTCCCTGTTGAACTAGAGCATCGTGCTTATTGGGCCATAAAAAAGCTCAACTTTGATCTCAAATAAGCCGGCTCTACTCGTAAATTGCAACTCAATGAACTTGAGGAACTTCGAAATGATGTGTATGAAAGCACCAAAATCTATAAGGCAAAGACTAAAGCTTTTCATGACAAGCACATTGTCAAAAAGTCTTTTGCCCCTGGACAAAAAGTTTGTCTTTTCAATTCTAGATTAAGACTCTTTCCCGATAAACTTCGTTCGCGGTGGGATGGTCCATATGTCATCACCGCCGTCTTTCCTCATGGTGTAGTCGAACTCTAAGATCCTACCAATGGATCTCTCTTCAAGGTTAAGGGCCAATGGCTTAAGCCTTACATCGATGGCATAGTCCCTATTCGAAAAGTTGAGAAAGTCCTATTAACAGACCCAATTTACGAGGATTGATGCGCCATGTAACGCTCGGTTCATCTAGCTATCGACATTAAATTCTTTTATCTTCCGAGCTTCCTTCTTCCAAAAGCCTAGTTCCATGAATTTTCTAGAAGATCATTAAGTTTGACCAAAAATGTGCATTATTCCGGGCTTGTCTCATTGAGTATTCCAACAGTTACAGTTGGTTTCATTCCTCATTTTTAGGTCCTTGTACCATTTCTGGAACAATTTAAGGTAAACTAAGTATTTGTTCTGTCTAATCCAAAGTTAATTTGACAAGCGGATTTCGTGCTTTTCTCTTGGGCCATTAAGTGCCAAAGCCTGATTTGTAGTCACAACCCCGGGCATACAAGCTGAGTCTGACTGCCAAGGCAGCTTTGCAAGAGGTCCCGCGGGCGCCCACCAATCTATCCAGTAGCCCTCGTCGCGCCGCGGGCGCCTGCGGATGCCCTCCGCTGGTAGTTTAATGGGCTTCTAAGCCCATTTCCCCCATTTTGTTTCACTTAAAACCATTTCTCTCCCTCTAATATCTCCAGCCCCTCCCCATCATCCTCCAACCTCTCTCTAACCTCCTCATTCATTCATCCTCACCTATCATCTTCCATCCTCACCCATCATCTTACACGATCATCAAGCATAAAGCAACTTTGTTCTCCAACTTTGGGTAAGTTATTCTCCTTTCTGTTTTCTTTTAATTTATGCATCAAGGAGGATGAGATTGTTGTTGTTGAAGTTTGGTGATTGTTTGATGGTGATTTTCTATTGATTGTAGGTTAGAATTTTGGGGTTTTCGCATTTCTAACCTTATTTTTGCTCTCTTCCCAATTAAACTGCACACCAGGTGTTTGATAGAAGTCCTGAACCAATTTTATTCCTTCTAATGGCTCCTAGGGTCATTTCCAAGCATGCTCGTTCATCTGAGGGCCCTTCTAATGTGCCTCCAACCCCAAATTAGGCTGAATGGCCATTTGAAACAGAAGCAAGATTCGACATTGCAAATACTTTTGAGCACAATTTAGAGACCGCATAGTCTGTCCGTGAATTGAGGGCCCGTGGCCTCGCCTCTCTTTTCAAACCACGCGCTTATTCTTACTACCCGCATGTGGTCCGTCTATTCTACGCCAACATGTTCCACTCATGTGCGGAACCGGACAAACTCAAAACCACCATCGATGGCTATGATTATGAATTCGACCTGGATGACCTTGCTATGGCTATGGATTGCCCCTTGGTTTCGCCGGTGGATGAGGCAGGCCTCCCCCTTTATGTTGAAGGTCCCGATCAGCTTACCTTGGCGGACATTGTGGGAGAAATTTGTCATAGTCTATTCACCGGCAACAGAACCACAAGCACCAATAAATCTTTCTTGCCAGCTGTGGTTTCTTGATTCGGTCCTAGCCAAGAACGTCCTACCCGTTCTAGGCCATTCTGAGCATAAGGGAGATTTTCTAAAAACCCTCTACTATGTTGAAAAGGAGTGTTGGTTTTGTGTCCCACAGCTTATCTCGGACCAATTGCTAAAAATCTACAATGAATTAATCTTGGTTCGGTTGCGCACCACCACCACCTGGGCATTCCCATTTCCATACCTTATTACAAGGTTGCTCAAAAATGCGGGGTTCAGAGCTCCCCGTGGTGAGCAAAAAGAGAAAGATGTGTTAAACTTCAACCTTGGGGTTTGGAAGTCCAGCACAGCTCAGCTTCAGACGTCCCGTCAGGCCCGCATTGGTGGCGAGTTGGATTGGGGTGCTCCGGCTCCCCCTGTGGCTCCTGCCCCTCCTGCTCATGATGCCCCCACTGCTCCAGCTGCCCCTTTTGTACCACCGCCAGATGTCATGACTCACGCCGACTATCTCACCTTGTATGCTCATTTCGATGCCTTTTCCTTGCACTTTGACGCCATAGAGGGTGCCGTCCAGAAGACTCAGGAGAATTAAGAGATTCTGCAGGCTATGCTCCAGTCATTGATTGACAGTGCACCTAGCGCACCTGGTGCTTCCTCCTCTACTCCAATGGTGGAGTGATTTCATGTTTTTCGTTTGATTTCCCTTTTCAGTAGTACGTTTTAGACTTATTTTGGGCCGCGTTTGGCATTTGCTTTTCAGTTTTTCTTTTGCACTTATAATTGCATCACTTTTGCTACTTTACATGGATTATAGTTTTTAGTCAAATAAATTGCAGTTATTTTCATTGAATTTGGATTCATATGATTCTTGCTTTGTATAGATATCTTTTGACAGGTTTTTGAAACCAAGTTTGGGGGCATGCTCATGGAATTCATGAGCTGGCCTATTTTTGCACCGCCACTCCAATCCTCTCAACTTGGTACTATTATTCCTTTCCCCCTTTGTTCATTCTCATTGCTTGTCCCTTGTCTTCTCACATTGGGGACAATGTGATATTCAAGTTTGGGGGTGCATGTGCATGCTATTACATTTTTGGTGTGCGTGCATGTTATTGCAGTTTTGATGATTTTTGCTCATTTTTTATGCTCGTAAGTTAATAAAATCATATTATTTAAAGCAATGATAGGGTCATCATGGAACTTTTTGAAGGTTAAAGCATGTGCTTAATACTTTGTCTATAGAAGCCAAGACAATTTTTGAAAATAAAGAAACTTTTGAAATAAGCATGTTGATTCGTAATCGGTTTGAATATAAAGACTTCAATTAAATTTTCGTCGGATTTCATACTCTGTTATGCTTCACATTGCACATTTGCACACCGGAAACCTAATTGTGAGGCATGCAACCCAAATTGACCTTGATCGAGACTTAGTGATCTAAATTAATGACCTTAATGAATGGATATCCTTGGCATTTGTTAAAAAAATAAAAAAATAAAAAAAATAAAAAATAAAAAGGTAATATCAATCAATGACCAGTCGAAGTTCGTAACCTTTCCAACTCAAGTTATTAAGCCCTAGGAATGTTTCTACATTTAGCACCCTAAAGCCATCTGGCTTGGGAGTTGTTGGCCTAACACTTGTTATATGGGTTGGTTAGAAAGCTTCAAGAACTTAGACATTGCACGGTTATTCAAAAATAAATAAAGATGGTTCGTCGAAATTCGTAGCCTTTCCAATTCTAGTTATTAAGCCCTAGGAGTGTCTTTACACTTAGCACTCTCAAGCCATTTAGCTTGGGAGTTGTTGGCCCAACACTTGCTACATGGGTTGGTTAGAAAGCTTAAGGAATTTTCGACATTACACAACCATAGTAAGTGATCTTTTGACTTAATCAATAAAATTGTCAATAAGCAACAAAAGTTGTTTAGTGAATAAAGTTATGCCTTGGAGACCACATTTAAAAGAAGATTTAAGGATTTGAAAATGTGTTCTTGAGATTGGAAAAAGAGGGTAAAAGCCACATATTGGGAATCCGGCTCACTTTCACTAAAGTTAGAGTTCATGTTATTCAAGAGATAACAATTGAAATGTTTATATAGACCTTAATGATTGATGCATTTACGTTGAACTTGTTTTGCCATTTTGTGTGTTAAGGCTTCATATATGCAAGGTAGTCTGCTCAATGTCTATCTTCGAATTTTCTGTGTTCCAAATCATAGTTGAGCTTCGTCGATATTTTTGTTTCATGATTAATGCATGTGTCAGCATTTCATTGGTCATCATTTTCATTAAGCTCTTTGTTTTGTTTTGCTAAGGGACTAGCAAAATGTAATTTTGGGGGTGTGATAAGTGCCGAATATTACATATTCAAGCGCCCTTTCTTGCATTAGTTAAGCCTATTAATGGAGTATAATGTATAGTTTTAATTCATTTGTGTATTTCTTTCTGGTTTCAAGTAGTTTTCCCGAGAATGATCAAAGAAGCAGTTTTGACATCATTTGTGTTGCAACACGTGCGCCGTACCGGGGAGTTGATCGGTTGATCAACTATACATCAACCTTCGCAATAGCACGAATCATTGTAAAATAGGGCTATTGGTCGGGTAAGTCGAACCACAGGGACTGCGCTAGTCTTACGGCAACCTTAGTGTCTAGAATCTTTCTAGAATGATGAAGGGTTTATAAAGGTTTTGTTGTTTGTCATTTAAGCTAAGAATATTGAAATTGCATAAATTAGAAACTTGCAAGAATTAAAAAGAAATGAAATACAAATAGAGAAAAACTAGGGAAATGAATCCGCTCCAACCCTATACAAATTCTAGATTGAGATTAAATTGGAAAAATCAACATAAATGATGGTCATGACACATAACAACCCTTGGTTGCTATACTATCCTCAAGAGGTTCATTAAATCAAAAACAAGAATAATCCATCAAAGATTCACATGCTTGAACTACCTAAACTAGGGTGTAGTCTTCAACATGCTCCCTAAGCCAAAGATTATCAAGCCCTTAATTAAATGATGAGAGCACACAAAGTTAAGAATCAAGTATAAACCATCAAAGGGCATCCTAAGCAATGATTTATCAAAGTTCTCAAACTCCATGCCATTAAAACCATTCTATGATCTAACTTCCATTGTCACTATGGAAATGCAAGCAATATGATTAGGAAGAGAAACCATCTAAGACAAGATGAATAGCTCAAAATAATCATGTATAGACATTAGAATTCATTACAACACATATGATGCTCTAGATCATAAAATCACCAACAATAATACATTGAAATCCCAAAAGTAAAATCTACACTAGAACATGCTTACAAGGGAGGGGCTTCATCACCTCCCTAGAGAAGATTTAGTTACCCATAGGAGCAATGGAAGAAGGAAGAAGCTTGAAGACCTCCTCCATTTTCGTGCTCCCTTCTTCAAGCTTGAAGAACTCTATCTCCTTGCTCTCTTCTCTCTCTTCTAATCTTGTAGAATATGGGATAATGATATGTGTGGCCTTCCTTGCCTTATCTACCACCAAAAGGTCACCAACCAACATCTCCAACCACTTCATTAAAGAGGAAAGCAAAGTGAAGAAACCAAGGTGCAAGTGGGCTGAAATGAGCCATTTCCGAAGGGCATTCTGCCCAAAATTCGAGCACTCTAAGCAAGGCCTCGAGCACTCGAATTTAGTGTAAAAATGCCCATGCTTCACTTGCTCTGCCCAGACCTACTTTGGTTAAACAGCCATAACTTTGTACTCCGAACTCCGAATGATGAACCGTTTGAAGATTTAGAAAGATAATTCAGAGCTCTAAATATTTTATGTTTTGGTGGAGATCCAATTCTCAAGGATAGTTGGTCGAAAATGAAGATCAAGGCAGAATTTCATTGCTGCCAGGCAGTTCTGCGCGCCTCTGGTAACAAGGCCATAACTCTCTGCTCCGAGCTCCGAATGACAAACCGTTTGAAGATTTGGAAAGCTGATTCAGAGATCTAAATCTTTTATGTTATGAGGGAAGTCCAGTTCTTGAGTTAGGAAGGTCAAAATGGCGAGCAAAGTTCAAGATTCACTGCTGCCAGAAATTCAGCATTTTGCCTTTTGATGGCCAAAACTCCACAAAGCCTTGATTTTGCTCCTTTTTTGGCAAATGGACCTGAAAATATATACATACACACAAATGAAGATAATCTACTTAATTAAACAAACAACGGACTTAACTAATGCAATTTAGGGCGCTTAAATATACAGTATTCAGCGCTTATCACACCCCCAAACTTACATTTTGCTAGTCCCTTAGCAAAACTACAATGAAAAACTTAATGAAAAGACAACCATGGGCTTGCTACTGCAAAAATATCATCCATGGTAAAATAAGATATATACATTGCTCAAAAATAACTTGAAATAGAAAAAGAGCTGGAGATGGGGTCATTGGGAAGACTACCTTGCATATATGAAGCATTGATACAAAAATTGGCTAAATACATTTCCACATACATGCATCAACATCAAAGTCTATATAAATAACTCAATTATCATCTCTTGAATGGAAATCAACTCTCGCTTCAGTGAAAGTGAATTGGATTCTCAACATGCGGCTTTTACTTTCTTTTCCAATTCCAAAGCACAAGTTTTCAAATCATTAAATTCCCCTTTAAATGAGGTCCCTAAGGCATGATTTTATTTACAAGACAACTTTTGTTGCTTATTGACAATTTATTGTAACTCATAAGTGAAACATAGAATGGTTGTGCAATGCTGAAGTCCCTTAAGCTTTCTAACCAACCTATGTAGCAAGCGTTAGGCCAACAACTCCCAAACCAGATGGCTTTAGGGTGTTAAGTGTAGAGACACTCCTAGGGCTTAATAGCTCAAGTTGGAAAGGCTACGAACTCCAACGAACCATGTTTATTACCAGTTTATTTTTTGAATGACCGTGCAATGTTTAAGTCCCTTAAGCTTTCTAACCAACCCTTGTAGCAAGCGTTAGGCCAACAACTCCCAAACCAGATGGCTTTAGGGTGTTAAGTGTAGAGACACTCCTAGGGCTTAATAGCTCGAGTTGGAAAGGCTACGAACGTCAACTGGTCATTATTTTCTTTCCTTTTCAGTTTTTTTTTTTTAGACAACTTAAATCATGCCAAAGATATTCATCCATTAGGTTCATCAAATTAGATTAACTAGGGCAAGGTCAAGGTCAATCAAGTTGCATGCCTCACAGTTAAGTTTCCAATGTGCATCTGTGCATTGTGAAGCTTAAAAGAGTGTCAAATCCAGCGAGAATTTAATTGAGACATTTATACAGACTAATTTGAATCTACATGATCATTTCAACTCAAATTTTTCTTTATTTTCACAAATGTCAATTGCTTCTATACACAAGGTATTAAACATATGCTTCGTCTCCGACAAGTGTCAAGTTATACTATCATTGCTTAGCAAAAATTATGAAACCAAAAATGCACCCCCAAACTTGAATGTCACATTGTCCTCAATGTGTGAAGACAAGCATACCAAAATAAGAGCAAAAAGGGGGGAAAAGAACAATAATACCAAGTGGAGTGACGACGACGTAGATGTGCAGCCATGTGAGTGCGCAACGGCGTCCCCCAAACTTGGACATGAAGACCTATCAAAACACAACGAAAATATACATGGAAAAGCATAGGTCTCGTAAGAAAAACCAAAACAGAAATAAAAACTCTAACCTGAAGTTTAGTGCAAGATGAAAAACAAAATAAGGCCAAAAAAATTGATTAATTTATTTATTTAGTATTATTATGATTAGTATTATATCTATATATATATAAATATATATGTATATATATATATATTTTGTTTTTTATATTTTAAAAGTTAACTTTTTTTTTTGTGTGTTTTTTTTTTTTTTTTTTTTTTTTTTTTTTTTTTTTTTTTTTAGATATGCATGAGTTTGTGGTGAGTGAGAATGTGAGGTTGGTGAGGGTGGATGCCAAGGGGTGATGGTGTTGAAGCCAAGGTTGGTTAGTTTGGGTAAGGTGGTTGCATGGTGGGTAAGGTTGGCATGCATGATGGGAGGTTGAGGTGCCGAGAGGGTGGGATGAGAGAGTGAGGTTGGGTTGTATGAAGTGGGTTGTTTAGTTGGAGATGGGAGAGGAGTTGGTTTGAGAGGGATGGTTTGGGTAGGTTGCAGGAAATGGGGGTTGGTTGGTGGGAGTGGAATGCATGCCGAGAGAGAGATGGTTTGCATGGAGTGTGGGTGGGTTGGGGATGGTGTTTTGTGAGGAAGCCGAGAGTAGGTTGGTTGTAGGTTGAGGTGTGGAGTTGGGTGAAGGCGAGGGTTGGGTGGTGTGCTTAAGGGCATGCATGGTGAGAGGTTGAGGGGGGGTGGAGTGCTCGGATGGGGCATGGTGGTAAGAAGTTGAGCAGCAGCGAGCACTCGAAGCTTGGCTTTGAGTGCTCGAAAATTCTGCAGAGAGTAAGAGATGAGGGATGGTGATGCATGGTTTGGTTTGGGAAGAGAGAGAGAGGAAGGTTGGTGTGCATGGTGTGAGGTGGAATGGTTTGAAATTTTTTTATTTTTTATTTTTATTTTTATTTTTTTTTTTTGTGAGGTTGTTTGCTGGGCTCGGGATTGAGTGAGTTGGGTTGATTGGATGATGTTGCCGAGAGGGGCATGCAGGGTGGCTTGCATGGATTGTGGGTGGGTTGTGGCGTGGGAAGGGTAAGGTGGTGATGGTGTGTTGGGCTCGAGTTGCCGACTGCATGGAGATGAGTGAGTGGAATGGGAGATTGAGAGAGAGAAGGTGGAGTTTGGGTGGTGAGAGAGAGTTGAGGTTTAAGGTGTGTTGCATAGAGGTGGTCGGTTTGTGGGTAGCCGAGATGGGGAAGATGGGTTGAGAGAAGTGGATTGCTGGGATGTTGGTTGTTGGAGTTGGGTTTCTTGGTTGAGAGAAGTGGTCGAGCACTCTAAGCATGGAAGTAGAGTGCTCGAATTGGGACCAGTAGCCTCAGCAGCTTTGGGGTTTAAAATTCAAGCAAGGTCGAGCACTCCAAATTGGAGTTTAGATTACTCGAAATGAAGCCAGAGAGTTCGGGTTTGCTGGGATGTGGCAGCGAGCACTCCAAAGGAACTTGAGAGGGCTCGAAAATGAGGCAGTGGCTGCAAATGAAGGGCTGAAATTGGAGGGCATCAACGAGCACTCGAACTTGGATGGTAGATTGCTCGAAATTGGATCAGTAGGCTTGAAAATGAATTCATTGCAATGGAATGTGTAATGTGAGCAACATGGAAATGGAAGCTGTTCAAAATGGAGTCCATGCATGGAAAGTCAGTGGCTTGGAGATGAAAGAATGCATGCAATGAATGCATGCAATGAAAGAATGCATGCAATGAATTTTAATGTAGGGAAAATTTTTGAAGCCTTGCAAGAGAATTCCAATCCAATGCATGGATGGAAAATTTTTGAAACTTAGCACTTTATCTCTAAAGCATGGAAAAAATTTTAAAATTTGCAAATTCAGTCCATTCCACTGCATGGATGGAAAATTTTTGGAAAAATTGTCGAATTGCTCAACATTTCTAATGCCTAGATGAAAAATTTTCAAACTTTGCATTTCATCTCCAATGCATGGAAAATTTTGGGGAACCATGATCCAACAATGCGTTGAAAATGAGAGGTTGTGCACATGAGTTGCATGCCAAAGATCCTATGAACTTGCTCGAAAGCGATGGAAATTTCCGGGAATGAAAATTAGAGCTGAGAAGGTCTAAGAGGCCAGTCTAAAATTGCGGAACGCAACTGAAGATTATTTCAGAAAAATCAAATTTTTGGCTTTTCTAAACCATTTCCCAGAAAATTTCAAGGCACGAGCAATTTGAGAAGGTAGGGAAGCTTGGAACATCGAAAGAATTTCTTCCCTTGCTTTGCTAAATTTAATGTCGATAGCTAGACGAACCAGGATCAGGATCCATTGGAGAGATGGATCCTTAACGCTCCGTATGCAACTTGCCTCCTTCATATGGTCTCAAACTTGGATCAATGAATGGTGAGGGATATTGATCCTTCCGAAGAGAAACAAGTTTGGCCTTAGAGGATTTGAGCATCGCTTTTAATCTCACTTCTTTTATTTTCAGATTTAAGCAAAGGTGTTGCTTGTTCGAGATTATGGAGGCTCGTTGAATGTCATTGTTTTGACTAACAATGGTAGGATCATGACCTTCCATATTTGCAATCTCCAAGTCATATACCTCATTGTACTCAAATGGTTTGTTCACAGGTTGAGTATCATGGACAATGATTCTAGATTGGGCTGGAATGATTGGAAGAATTTTCAGCAACTTGTCAACATTCTCCTTACCTTTGTCCAGTGGTTCACCCTCAAAATGTTGAGGTAACTCCGGTGAAGAAATGGAAGGAGATGGACAATCCCATGATAGAGATGGATTTGGTGCTTCCCATAAAGGAGAGGAAAATGGTGATGGAATATCAAGCAAGGAGTTGACTTCCCGAATGGATTTGTCCACACCAAAATCCTCAAAATCAAAAGGGACCAAGCAAGCATGTAGGGGATCCTCCGTTGAAGGAGGTGGGATTGGATTTTGAATGTGTTCATCAGCAATAGTGATTTCAAAACACTCATTGTCATCTGAAGGAAGTTGCACAGCATTGAAGATATTGAGCTTAACATTCATATTCCCAAAAGAGATATCCATCAATCCGGATCTACAGTTAATGGAAGCATTAGCTGTAGCTAGAAAAGGACGTCCGAGAATTATGGGAATGTGTTTTCTTGGATCATGGACTGGTTCCGTATCAAGAACCACGAAGTCTACCGGGAAGTAGAATTTGTCCACTTTTATGATCACATCTTCAATAATTCCCCGTGGTTGCTTAATAGATCGATCAGCAAATTGCAACACTATCGGAGTTGGCTTTAGATCTCCCAAACCAAGTTGTAGGTAAACCGAATATGGAATCAAATTCACACTAGCTCCTAAGTCAAGGAGGGCCCTCTCGATTTTGTTGTCACCAATGACACAAGAGATTGTGGGGGCACCCGGGTCCTTATACTTCGGAGGAGTGCTGTGCTGAATGATCGCACTAACATTTTCGGTTAACCTCACTTTCTTTGGTAAATGACTTCTGGAAGTGCGCTTTTGAGTGCACAAATCCTTAAGGAATTTTGCATAGGGAGGAATTTGCTTGATAGCATCCAAGAGAGGAAGATTGATCTTTACTTGCCTAAAGACCTCCCACATGTCTTGAATTTTGCAAGTCTTATTCCCAAAATGTGTCGACTCTTGAAGACGTTGAGGGAACGGAGCTTTTGGCTCATAAGTAGTTTCCACATTTGGGGTGACATGCGTGGGACTTCCGTGAATGGTATTTGGACAAGAAGAACTTGGATTTGGACTTGAAGAGCTTGAATTTGGATTTTTCAACGGAGGGTTTTTCTCACTTGTGTCTCCATCAACCTTGTTGTCAACCACTCTACCACTCCGAAGGGTGGTGATAGCTTGAACTTGTTCATGAGTCGGCCCACGCGGAGGAGGGGTTTCATCAATCACATGCATTCCCCGGCAACGGCGCCAAAAATTGATCGGTTGATCAACTATACATCAACCTTCGCAATAGCACGAATCATTGTAAAATAGGGCTATTGGTCGGGTAAGTCGAACCACAGGGACTGCGCTAGTCTTACGGCAACCTTAGTGTCTAGAATCTTTCTAGAATGATGAAGGGTTTATAAAGGTTTTGTTGTTTGTCATTTAAGCTAAAAATATTGAAATTGCATAAATTAGAAACTTGCAAGAATTAAAAAGAAATGAAATAGAAATAGAGAAAAACTAGGGAAATGAATCCGCTCCAACCCTATACAAATTCTAGATTGAGATTAAATTGGGAAAATCAACATAAATGATGGTCATGACACATAACAACCCTTGGTTGCTATACTATCCTCAAGAGGTTCATTAAATCAAAAACAAGAATAATCCATCAAAGATTCACATGCTTGAACTACCTAAACTAGGGTGTAGTCTTCAACATGCTCCCTAAGCCAAAGATTATCAAGCCCTTAATTAAATGATGAGAGCACACAAAGTTAAGAATCAAGTATAAACCATCAAAGGGCATCCTAAGCAATGATTTATCAAAGTTCTCAAACTCCATGCCATTAAAACCATTCTATGATCTAACTTCCATTGTCACTATGGAAATGCAAGCAATATGATTAGGAAGAGAAACCATCTAAGACAAGATGAATAGCTCAAAATAATCATGTATAGACATTAGAATTCATTACAACACATATGATGCTCTAGATCATAAAATCACCAACAATAATACATTGAAATCCCAAAAGTAAAATCTACACTAGAACATGCTTACAAGGGAGGGGCTTCATCACCTCCCTAGAGAAGATTTAGTTACCCATAGGAGCAATGGAAGAAGGAAGAAGCTTGAAGACCTCCTCCATTTTCGTGCTCCCTTCTTCAAGCTTGAAGAACTCTATCTCCTTGCTCTCTTCTCTCTCTTCTAATCTTGTAGAATATGGGATAATGATATGTGTGGCCTTCCTTGCCTTATCTACCACCAAAAGGTCACCAACCAACATCTCCAACCACTTCATTAAAGAGGAAAGCAAAGTGAAGAAACCAAGGTGCAAGTGGGCTGAAATGAGCCATTTCCGAAGGGCATTCTGCCCAAAATTCGAGCACTCTAAGCAAGGCCTCGAGCACTCGAATTTAGTGTAAAAATGCCCATGCTTCACTTGCTCTGCCCAGACCTACTTTGGTTAAACAGCCATAACTTTGCACTCCGAACTCCGAATGATGAACTGTTTGAAGATTTAGAAAGATAATTCAGAGCTCTAAATATTTTATGTTTTGGTGGAGATCCAATTCTCAAGGATAGTTGGTCGAAAATGAAGATCAAGGCAGAATTTCATTGCTGCCAGGCAGTTCTGCGCGCCTCTGGTAACAAGGCCATAACTCTCTGCTCCGAGCTCCGAATGACAAACCGTTTGAAGATTTGGAAAGCTGATTCAGAGCTCTAAATCTTTTATGTTATGAGGGAAGTCCAGTTCTTGAGTTAGGAAGGTCAAAATGGCGAGCAAAGTTCAAGATCCACTGCTGCCAGAAATTCAGCCTTGTGCCTTTTGATGGCCAAAACTCCACAAAGCCTTGATTTTGCTCCTTTTTTGGCAAATGGACCTGAAAATATATACATACACACAAATGAAGATAATCTACTTAATTAAACAAACAACGGACTTAACTAATGCAATTTAGGGCGCTTAAATATACAGTATTCAGCGCTTATCACACCCCCAAACTTACATTTTGCTAGTCCCTTAGCAAAACTACAATGAAAAACTTAATGAAAAGACAACCATGGGCTTGCTACTGCAAAAATATCATCCATGGTAAAATAAGATATATACATTGCTCAAAAATAACTTGAAATAGAAAAAGAGCTGGAGATGGGGTCATTGGGAAGACTACCTTGCATATATGAAGCATTGATACAAAAATTGGCTAAATACATTTCCACATACATGCATCAACATCAAAGTCTATATAAATAACTCAATTATCATCTCTTGAATGGAAATCAACTCTCGCTTCAGTGAAAGTGAATTGGATTCTCAACATGCGGCTTTTACTTTCTTTTCCAATTCCAAAGCACAAGTTTTCAAATCATTAAATTCCCCTTTAAATGAGGTCCCTAAGGCATGATTTTATTTACAAGACAACTTTTGTTGCTTATTGACAATTTATTGTAACTCATAAGTGAAACATAGAATGGTTGTGCAATGCTGAAGTCCCTTAAGCTTTCTAACCAACCTATGTAGTAAGCGTTAGGCCAACAACTCCCAAACCAGATGGCTTTAGGGTGTTAAGTGTAGAGACACTCCTAGGGCTTAATAGCTCAAGTTGGAAAGGCTACGAACTCCAACGAACCATGTTTATTACCAGTTTATTTTTTGAATGACCGTGCAATGTTTAAGTCCCTTAAGCTTTCTAACCAACCCTTGTAGCAAGCGTTAGGCCAACAACTCCCAAACCAGATGGCTTTAGGGTGTTAAGTGTAGAGACACTCCTAGGGCTTAATAGCTCGAGTTGGAAAGGCTACGAACGTCAACTGGTCATTATTTTCTTTCCTTTTCAGTTTTTTTTTTTTAGACAACTTAAATCATGCCAAAGATATTCATCCATTAGGTTCATCAAATTAGATTAACTAGGGCAAGGTCAAGGTCAATCAAGTTGCATGCCTCACAGTTAAGTTTCCAATGTGCATCTGTGCATTGTGAAGCTTAAAAGAGTGTCAAATCCAGCGAGAATTTAATTGAGACATTTATACAGACTAATTTGAATCTACATGATCATTTCAACTCAAATTTTTCTTTATTTTCACAAATGTCAATTGCTTCTATACACAAGGTATTAAACATATGCTTCGTCTCCGACAAGTGTCAAGTTATACTATCATTGCTTAGCAAAAATTATGAAACCAAAAATGCACCCCCAAACTTGAATGTCACATTGTCCTCAATGTGTGAAGACAAGCATACCAAAATAAGAGCAAAAAGGGGGGAAAAGAACAATAATACCAAGTGGAGTGACGACGACGTAGATGTGCAGCTATGTGAGTGCGCAACGGCGTCCCCCAAACTTGGACATGAAGACCTATCAAAACACAACGAAAATATACATGGAAAAGCATAGGTCTCGTAAGAAAAACCAAAACAGAAATAAAAACTCTAACCTGAAGTTTAGTGCAAGATGAAAAACAAAATAAGGCCAAAAAAATTGATTAATTTATTTATTTAGTATTATTATGATTAGTATTATATCTATATATATATAAATATATATGTATATATATATATATTTTGTTTTTTATATTTTAAAAGTTAACTTTTTTTTTTGTGTGTTTTTTTTTTTTTTTTTTTTTTTTTTTTTTTTTTTTTTTTTTTTAGATATGCATGAGTTTGTGGTGAGTGAGAATATGAGGTTGGTGAGGGTGGATGCCAAGGGGTGATGGTGTTGAAGCCAAGGTTGGTTAGTTTGGGTAAGGTGGTTGCATGGTGGGTAAGGTTGGCATGCATGATGGGAGGTTGAGGTGCCGAGAGGGTGGGATGAGAGAGTGAGGTTGGGTTGTATGAAGTGGGTTGTTTAGTTGGAGATGGGAGAGGAGTTGGTTTGAGAGGGATGGTTTGGGTAGGTTGCAGGAAATGGGGGTTGGTTGGTGGGAGTGGAATGCATGCCGAGAGAGAGATGGTTTGCATGGAGTGTGGGTGGGTTGGGGATGGTGTTTTGTGAGGAAGCCGAGAGTAGGTTGGTTGTAGGTTGAGGTGTGGAGTTGGGTGAAGGCGAGGGTTGGGTGGTGTGCTTAAGGGCATGCATGGTGAGAGGTTGAGGGGGGGTGGAGTGCTCGGATGGGGCATGGTGGTAAGAAGTTGAGCAGCAGCGAGCACTCGAAGCTTGGCTTTGAGTGCTCGAAAATTCTGCAGAGAGTAAGAGATGAGGGATGGTGATGCATGGTTTGGTTTGGGAAGAGAGAGAGAGGAAGGTTGGTGTGCATGGTGTGAGGTGGAATGGTTTGAAATTTTTTTATTTTTTATTTTTATTTTTTTTTTTTTTTTTGTGAGGTTGTTTGCTGGGCTCGGGATTGAGTGAGTTGGGTTGATTGGATGATGTTGCCGAGAGGGGCATGCAGGGTGGCTTGCATGGATTGTGGGTGGGTTGTGGCGTGGGAAGGGTAAGGTGGTGATGGTGTGTTGGGCTCGAGTTGCCGACTGCATGGAGATGAGTGAGTGGAATGGGAGATTGAGAGAGAGAAGGTGGAGTTTGGGTGGTGAGAGAGAGTTGAGGTTTAAGGTGTGTTGCATAGAGGTGGTCGGTTTGTGGGTAGCCGAGATGGGGAAGATGGGTTGAGAGAAGTGGATTGCTGGGATGTTGGTTGTTGGAGTTGGGTTTCTTGGTTGAGAGAAGTGGTCGAGCACTCTAAGCATGGAAGTAGAGTGCTCGAATTGGGACCAGTAGCCTCAGCAGCTTTGGGGTTTAAAATTCAAGCAAGGTCGAGCACTCCAAATTGGAGTTTAGATTACTCGAAATGAAGCCAGAGAGTTCGGGTTTGCTGGGATGTGGCAGCGAGCACTCCAAAGGAACTTGAGAGGGCTCGAAAATGAGGCAGTGGCTGCAAATGAAGGGCTGAAATTGGAGGGCATCAACGAGCACTCGAACTTGGATGGTAGATTGCTCGAAATTGGATCAGTAGGCTTGAAAATGAATTCATTGCAATGGAATGTGTAATGTGAGCAACATGGAAATGGAAGCTGTTCAAAATGGAGTCCATGCATGGAAAGTCAGTGGCTTGGAGATGAAAGAATGCATGCAATGAATGCATGCAATGAAAGAATGCATGCAATGAATTTTAATGTAGGGAAAATTTTTGAAGCCTTGCAAGAGAATTCCAATCCAATGCATGGATGGAAAATTTTTGAAACTTAGCACTTTATCTCTAAAGCATGGAAAAAATTTTAAAATTTGCAAATTCAGTCCATTCCACTGCATGGATGGAAAATTTTTGGAAAAATTGTCGAATTGCTCAACATTTCTAATGCCTAGATGAAAAATTTTCAAACTTTGCATTTCATCTCCAATGCATGGAAAATTTTGGGGAACCATGATCCAACAATGCGTTGAAAATGAGAGGTTGTGCACATGAGTTGCATGCCAAAGATCCTATGAACTTGCTCGAAAGCGATGGAAATTTCCGGGAATGAAAATTAGAGCTGAGAAGGTCTAAGAGGCCAGTCTAAAATTGCGGAACGCAACTGAAGATTATTTCAGAAAAATCAAATTTTTGGCTTTTCTAAACCATTTCCCAGAAAATTTCAAGGCACGAGCAATTTGAGAAGGTAGGGAAGCTTGGAACATCGAAAGAATTTCTTCCCTTGCTTTGCTAAATTTAATGTCGATAGCTAGACGAACCAGGATCAGGATCCATTGGAGAGATGGATCCTTAACGCTCCGTATGCAACTTGCCTCCTTCATATGGTCTCAAACTTGGATCAATGAATGGTGAGGGATATTGATCCTTCCGAAGAGAAACAAGTTTGGCCTTAGAGGATTTGAGCATCGCTTTTAATCTCACTTCTTTTATTTTCAGATTTAAGCAAAGGTGTTGCTTGTTCGAGATTATGGAGGCTCGTTGAATGTCATTGTTTTGACTAACAATGGTAGGATCATGACCTTCCATATTTGCAATCTCCAAGTCATATACCTCATTGTACTCAAATGGTTTGTTCACAGGTTGAGTATCATGGACAATGATTCTAGATTGGGCTGGAATGATTGGAAGAATTTTCAGCAACTTGTCAACATTCTCCTTACCTTTGTCCAGTGGTTCACCCTCAAAATGTTGAGGTAACTCCGGTGAAGAAATGGAAGGAGATGGACAATCCCATGATAGAGATGGATTTGGTGCTTCCCATAAAGGAGAGGAAAATGGTGATGGAATATCAAGCAAGGAGTTGACTTCCCGAATGGATTTGTCCACACCAAAATCCTCAAAATCAAAAGGGACCAAGCAAGCATGTAGGGGATCCTCCGTTGAAGGAGGTGGGATTGGATTTTGAATGTGTTCATCAGCAATAGTGATTTCAAAACACTCATTGTCATCTGAAGGAAGTTGCACAGCATTGAAGATATTGAGCTTAACATTCATATTCCCAAAAGAGATATCCATCAATCCGGATCTACAGTTAATGGAAGCATTAGCTGTAGCTAGAAAAGGACGTCCGAGAATTATGGGAATGTGTTTTCTTGGATCATGGACTGGTTCCGTATCAAGAACCACGAAGTCTACCGGGAAGTAGAATTTGTCCACTTTTATGATCACATCTTCAATAATTCCCCGTGGTTGCTTAATAGATCGATCAGCAAATTGCAACACTATCGGAGTTGGCTTTAGATCTCCCAAACCAAGTTGTAGGTAAACCGAATATGGAATCAAATTCACACTAGCTCCTAAGTCAAGGAGGGCCCTCTCGATTTTGTTGTCACCAATGACACAAGAGATTGTGGGGGCACCCGGGTCCTTATACTTCGGAGGAGTGCTGTGCTGAATGATCGCACTAACATTTTCGGTTAACCTCACTTTCTTTGGTAAATGACTTCTGGAAGTGCGCTTTTGAGTGCACAAATCCTTAAGGAATTTTGCATAGGGAGGAATTTGCTTGATAGCATCCAAGAGAGGAAGATTGATCTTTACTTGCCTAAAGACCTCCCACATGTCTTGAATTTTGCAAGTCTTATTCCCAAAATGTGTCGACTCTTGAAGACGTTGAGGGAACGGAGCTTTTGGCTCATAAGTAGTTTCCACATTTGGGGTGACATGCGTGGGACTTCCGTGAATGGTATTTGGACAAGAAGAACTTGGATTTGGACTTGAAGAGCTTGAATTTGGATTTTTCAACGGAGGGTTTTTCTCACTTGTGTCTCCATCAACCTTGTTGTCAACCACTCTACCACTCCGAAGGGTGGTGATAGCTTGAACTTGTTCATGAGTCGGCCCACGCGGAGGAGGGGTTTCATCAATCACATGCATTCCCCGGCAACGGCGCCAAAAATTGATCGGTTGATCAACTATACATCAACCTTCGCAATAGCACGAATCATTGTAAAATAGGGCTATTGGTCGGGTAAGTCGAACCACAGGGACTGCGCTAGTCTTACGGCAACCTTAGTGTCTAGAATCTTTCTAGAATGATGAAGGGTTTATAAAGGTTTTGTTGTTTGTCATTTAAGCTAAAAATATTGAAATTGCATAAATTAGAAACTTGCAAGAATTAAAAAGAAATGAAATAGAAATAGAGAAAAACTAGGGAAATGAATCCGCTCCAACCCTATACAAATTCTAGATTGAGATTAAATTGGGAAAATCAACATAAATGATGGTCATGACACATAACAACCCTTGGTTGCTATACTATCCTCAAGAGGTTCATTAAATCAAAAACAAGAATAATCCATCAAAGATTCACATGCTTGAACTACCTAAACTAGGGTGTAGTCTTCAACATGCTCCCTAAGCCAAAGATTATCAAGCCCTTAATTAAATGATGAGAGCACACAAAGTTAAGAATCAAGTATAAACCATCAAAGGGCATCCTAAGCAATGATTTATCAAAGTTCTCAAACTCCATGCCATTAAAACCATTCTATGATCTAACTTCCATTGTCACTATGGAAATGCAAGCAATATGATTAGGAAGAGAAACCATCTAAGACAAGATGAATAGCTCAAAATAATCATGTATAGACATTAGAATTCATTACAACACATATGATGCTCTAGATCATAAAATCACCAACAATAATACATTGAAATCCCAAAAGTAAAATCTACACTAGAACATGCTTACAAGGGAGGGGCTTCATCACCTCCCTAGAGAAGATTTAGTTACCCATAGGAGCAATGGAAGAAGGAAGAAGCTTGAAGACCTCCTCCATTTTCGTGCTCCCTTCTTCAAGCTTGAAGAACTCTATCTCCTTGCTCTCTTCTCTCTCTTCTAATCTTGTAGAATATGGGATAATGATATGTGTGGCCTTCCTTGCCTTATCTACCACCAAAAGGTCACCAACCAACATCTCCAACCACTTCATTAAAGAGGAAAGCAAAGTGAAGAAACCAAGGTGCAAGTGGGCTGAAATGAGCCATTTCCGAAGGGCATTCTGCCCAAAATTTGAGCACTCTAAGCAAGGCCTCGAGCACTCGAATTTAGTGTAAAAATGCCCATGCTTCACTTGCTCTGCCCAGACCTACTTTGGTTAAACAGCCATAACTTTGCACTCCGAACTCCGAATGATGAACCGTTTAAAGATTTAGAAAGATAATTCAGAGCTCTAAATATTTTATGTTTTGGTGGAGATCCAATTCTCAAGGATAGTTGGTCGAAAATGAAGATCAAGGCAGAATTTCATTGCTGCCAGGCAGTTCTGCGCGCCTCTGGTAACAAGGCCATAACTCTCTGCTCCGAGCTCCAAATGACAAACCGTTTGAAGATTTGGAAAGCTGATTCAGAGCTCTAAATCTTTTATGTTATGAGGGAAGTCCAGTTCTTGAGTTAGGAAGGTCAAAATGGCGAGCAAAGTTCAAGATCCACTGCTGCCAGAAATTCAGCCTTGTGCCTTTTGATGGCCAAAACTCCACAAAGCCTTGATTTTGCTCCTTTTTTGGCAAATGGACCTGAAAATATATACATACACACAAATGAAGATAATCTACTTAATTAAACAAACAACGGACTTAACTAATGCAATTTAGGGCGCTTAAATATACAGTATTCAGCGCTTATCAGGAGTCACCTTTTGGACCGAACCTCTTATGTTGCAGTTTTTGTGAAGCCGTGGCTTAGTGTTCATTGTGCTTCTGAGATGGAAGCATGTCCACGATCCGATTTGATGAGACTTGTAAGAAACATTGTTAAAGCTGCAGTGGCAAGCTCCCGCGGGCGCCCGCCAAACCCCCTACTCTCTGCCAGGTTTCGCGGGCCCTTGCTTAGCTCCCGCAGAAGCCCCCGCGAGCCACCGCGAACACCTGGCTCGCCACCGCAGGCACCCGCCAAACACACCAGTACAGCTTTTTGGTCCCCTGATTTTTAGCTTTTTGGTCCCCTTATCCTTCTTTTGTGTGGTCTAGCTTCATGCAGAGGGGGGAGCTCGGGATTGTGAGTATGGGGAGTAGGTTTTGGATGGATAAAGGGGGGAAGGTGATCTCATATCATAGCTAACATTTTTTGAGATATGGAGAGGGAGAGAAGTGTTCTTGGAGCAAGGGTGCAGAAATGGAGGGATGTTCTTCTTCTTCTTCATTCCTTGTAGCATTAATGGGTAACTAAACCTCTATCTAGGGAGGTGATGAGACCCTTCCTTGTAAGCATGTTTAATTTTTGATTTATTTTGGGGAATGAAGTGTATGTATGGCCAAGTTCCATAATCTAGAGCATATTACAATTTGTAATGAATGTTTTTAATTATAAATGATAATGTTGAATCAAATGTTCTTGTCTTAGATTATTTATTCTCATGGTTGTATGGCTAGTATTTTCATAGTGACAATGGAAACAAGATTATGGAATGGTTCTAATGGCATGGTTTTTGAGAAACTTGTTAATCCATAGCTTAAGACTTTCTTTTGATAGGTTAATCTTGCATCTTGATTCCATGTGCTTTTACCATTTAATTAAGGGTTTGATAATCTCTAGCTTAGCAAGCATGTCTAAGGTTACACCATAGTGTAGGTAGCTCAAGCATGTGAAGTTTTGATAGGTTATTCTTACCTTGTGATTAAATGAATTTCTTGAAGATATTGTAGTAACTATGTGTTACTATGTATCATGGTCATGTATCTACATTAATTCCCCAAATCAATCATTTACTTAGCATGTGTAAAGGGTAGGAGTGGATTCATTTCCCTAGACCTCTCTATCTAGATTTCTTCTTTCTAAACTCCTTGCAATTTACTGTTTTATGCATTTCTTAATTCTTAGCTTAAGCGACAAACCAACAAATCCTCATTACCCCTTCATCATTCTAAAAATGATTATAGACACCTAAGTTGCCATAAACTAGCAGTCCCAGTAGTTTGACTTACCCGACCAATAGCCCCATTTTATAATGATTTGTGCTATTGCAAAAGGGTTGAATTATAATTGATAGTCCAGCCTTCGATCGCTAGACCATTTATTCCACCACAACAACAAGGCCAAATTCCATTGGTAATGCCTCAACCAATCTTTGTTCCACAACCTCCTATGGTTCAAGCTAACCACTGTGTTCGAGTAGCACCACTGGTTGTAAATCCCCCTCTTGCTTTAAGAGACCATTATGTGCCTAATGAATATAATGCACCTACTTGCATTCAATTGCCTCCATTTAGAGCACATCACTATGAAATCAAACCACAAACCATTTAAATGCTTCCTAACTACCATGGACTTCCAAGTGAAGAACCCTATAAGCATTTGGATGAGTTTCTTGAAGTGTGTTCCACCGTGAAATACACGGACATGCCAAAAGAAGTGTTAAGACTCAAACTTTTTTCTTTTACCCTCAAAGACAAGGCAAAATATTGGTTTAACAATCTTAGGCCTTTTTCGATAACTTCTTGGGCAGAAATGCAACAAAAGTTCTTGAGAAAATTCACGAATGGAAGTTCTCATGACATTGGTCTTTGATATCGTCATGATGTGGGCACTTCCTAAGCAAGTCATTGAATTTTTCCCATGCCTCATTAAACATACCTAAGTGGCAATTAGTTCAATATTTCTTTAAAAGTTTACCGGATAATCACAAGGGTATGGTTGATGCATCTATGGGTGGTTCTTATCTTGATAAACATGAAAATGATGTGTGGCAATTGTATGAAAGTATGAGTAAAAATTACATGCGTAGATCTTTGTGTTCTAAAAATGGTAGAAATCTAGGTGGAACGAAGAATGTTGGCTTATATCAAGTTGACAACTCCAATGACATAGCCGTCGAGATGAAATCCTTATCTCAAATGTTTGATTAATTTTTGATCAACCAAACTGCGGTGAATCAAATGCCTTCCTCCCCTAATCATGTTCATCATCTAATGAATCATGCATGACTTGTTCAAGTGTCTTACATTCTACTTCCAATTGTCCCCATGGACATGTGCAAAATGACAACCATGAGCAAGCCAATGCCATTTTTACTAACCAATGGAATAATCCCTATGGCAATCATTATAATCTAAGATGGAGGAACCATCCAAATTTCTCTTGGAAAAGCCAATGGGAAGGCTCAAACCCTCCCCAAGGTGGTTTTCAAGGAAAGTATGTTCCGCCTCCAATGCAAGCCAAGGTTCCTAAGGTTTTAGGTCATCGTCATTTCAATCACATGGCAATCAGTTCTCTAATTCTCATTTTCCAAATCAATCATATTCTCAAGGAAATTCTAGAAGTCCCGCTTTTGAAGAGAAAGTTTTGACCGCTTTAGGCACTCTAGAGGCAAACACTCAATTGCTTCATTCTCACTTTCAATCCATTGCTAAGCTAGAAACCCAAGTAGGGTAAATAGCTAGTACTTTAAATGCTAGAGAGAAAGGGAAAATGCCTTTAAATGCCCCACCAAAGCAACAATGTGTTGTAGAGACTCATTCCTCATCGGAAGGTCCCACAATTGAGCATGTCAATGTGGTGACAACCTTGAGAAGTGGGAAGATTATGGACAACCAAGTAGGTATGTCCAATAAAGAGAGTGAACCGGTACAACCAAAAGTTGACACCCGTCCTGTTTCACATTTTATTCCTCCTTCATTGCATATGCATGATCATCATGTTGAAAAAGCATTGAAAAATGATTTGAAAGATGAATCCAAGCATGATTTGAAAAAGGACTTGAAAAATTCTTGCGTTGATGATGTTTCAAAGAAAAATTTTGAAAAAGTTTTTAAGCCAAGAGCTCCATTTCCGAATGCCTTGAAATGATTCCTTTATCTTCATAAACAAAAGACCAAGACCAATGAAATCATTAAAATGTTCAGGCAAATAAAGATTAATCTTCCACTTTTGGATGTAATTAAGTAAATTCCAGCTTATGCTAAGTTCTTAAAAGATCTTTGCACCCAAAAGAGGAAGAACAAAAGCTATGCACCAAGAAAAGTGGTCTTGACCGAGCAAGTGAGCTCTATTTTGCAACATAACACTCTCCCAAAGTTTAAAGACCTCGGTTCACCTACTACATCTTGCATCATTGGTGACCATGTCATAAATCAGGCACTTTTAAACTTAGGAGCAAGTGTCAATCTTCTTCCATACTCGGTGTATGTCAAATTGGGCTTAGGAGACCTGAAACTGACGTCGATAGTTTTACAACTTGCCGATTAATCAGTCAAAAAGCCCCGAGGTATCATTGAGGATGTTTTAATTAAAATTGATCAGTTCTTCTTCTCGGTTGATTTCGTTGTCATTGACACGGAACCGGTTCCAAATCCCAAAAGCCGTTTTCCCATTATCCTTGGCCGTCCTTTCTTGGCAACTTCAAATGCCAACATCAATTGTAGGACAGGGATAATGAAAATCTCATTTGGCCATATGAAAGTAAAGTTGAACATTTTTAACCCAACCCTGAATTCAATGGACCAACATGAAGAAGTGTATGTTGTAGAGAAGTGTGTAAACCATGAATTTGATGAAGTTAAGTCTTTACTTGATGTTGAACATTTCCATGGTTCGTCTACCAACCTGAAAGCACAGAAAGTTGCATTTCCAAGGGCATGGAAGCCCAAGAGTTGTTTTGACCAAGAATCATCAATGTTGTTTGAATCAAATCCAATGAGTTCCTTAAGGAGCAATTTGTTAGGTGGGGTTCAGAAATCCATTCACCTCGCTAAGGAGGGGTTGTATAACAAGATATTTGATCCAAGCTAAAAGAGCCCAACGTCTTGCTAGAGACGTTAAAGACTAGTACATGCTTCGTAGGGTTTACAACCCTATTCCTCCCTCATTTCTATTTTACCTTTCATTTCTTGCATCGTCTAGATATGTTTTGGGGTTTATACACATTGATAGGAACTATAATTGAGAATGCATGCACTTTCATTCTGAAAATAGGCATTTTGTTCTTGTTCGATTGATCTCAAAAGAGGTTCGATCGATCAAACATCCCTTCCTGCATACAATCATCCCTCTATTCCATCAATCGAAATTTTCCTGCATAAATCAGCTCTCTGCATATCGATAAAAAATTTCCTTGGATCGATCTGAAAGTTCTTAGATCGATCTAACTTTTTTTGGATCGATCTTCACTCCACACTTAGAAAATTTTTTGAGATTCATGAAAAAGGCCTCTCTATGCATCATTCGAACTTGTCTGTAGGTTTTCACTTGTTCGATCGATCGAAGATTTGTCCAAATCGATCTGTACCCCCTTTGTTGACTTTGATTTGACTACTCTTTTGAATTTTGAACTTTAATTTAATAAAAAAATCCAAAAATATTTTCAATTTTTAGTTTATTTCATTTTATTCTCAAAAAATTTTCATAAATATTTTTAATTTTAGGAAATTTTTAAAAATCTAAAAATATTTTTATTTTATCTTTTTTTATTTTTTTATTTTTATTTTCAAAAATTCCAAAAAGATTTTTATTAATTATATTATCCAAAAATCCAAAAAAAAAAAAAGATATTTTCTTTTTAATTCCATTTTTTTTTAAATTTTCTAAACATCCATAAAATATTTTCAGTTTTCAAAAATCCGAAAATTTCAAAAATACTTAATCATTTCGAAGCATAGATCAATCTGTGGTCTTTCAAGATAGATTTATATTCGATCGATCTGAGATTTTTCCAGATCGATCGAACTTGTCGGGACCAGTTTTTAAAATAAAACCCTAGGGTCATTTTGATCGATTTGTACATCGATCTCAGACCCTCATCTTTCTCACCACTGCAAACCTTATCTTCCCAACCTCCGGCGTGTTTCTGGCGAACTTCCCGAGCCTCGAATCTCTCTCCTTCACCTCAGATCTCATCTCTCTCTCCTTTAAACCACTTCTCTCACTAGCTTTGGTAAGTTTGAGTTTGATTTTCCATTTTTGAGCTTCAATCTACATGATTTTGATGTTTCCATCTTAGATCTGAGATGACATGCTGGATTTCTTTCCATATTTGAAGCTTTAAGCATATGTATATATGTGTATCTATATATGTATAGATTTTTGTATATATTTCATTTCCAAATTGATTTTGAGGGTCACATGCCCAAACAAGTGCCCATTTGTGTGTTGTTGAGGAATTGTGGGACCCACGAGCTTGCTCGGGTGCCTCCATGCCATCCACGTCACAGATCTGTGACTGTTCACATTTTTTACAGAGTTTGATCGATCTCTATTTTTCTCAGATCGATCTGGTAAAGATCGATCTCACTTAAGTCCAGATCGATCCAACTTGGATCGATCTCATCTTTTCTCGATTGATCGAACCTCGCAGATTTACTTATACACTTCACACACCATCTTTTGTATTCCATGCTATCTTATTTATGCCCAATGCCTATGTTTTCCACATTGGATGCATTCTATACTTATATTGTTTAACATGTTTCACTTGGTCACTATTTATTTGGCTACGTCATTAATTGCATAAATTCATGACTATTATTCTGAGTTGTCTAGCTTATTTGACATACATATTTCTATATACCGTGTTTCAATTCTTTATGCCGGTACTAACTTATATTGCAAGTGTTTTTCTTTTTGTTTTGCAGGCTATGGCTAGGGTAAAGACTATTGCCCATAGGCATTATCCACGCTGAGTGAGGCAGAGAGTAAAGGAGCAGGCAGGACCATCTCATGTTCAGGACCCCATTCCAGAGCCAACTCCAGAGTAGGTTGATGAGGCTGAGCAGCCTGAGCAGTTAGAGGACTATCCAGAGGCAGATCTAGCTCAATCCCCATCAGCCGACTCTAGACTAAAGTCTTCAGCTTCTGCATCATCTTCTTCAACTGAGACTAAGCATGTACCTTCTCCCTCACCACCACCGGCACAGCTAGGCCAGGTCCGCGACAGACCTATCAGGAGATACTCACGCCCTCATATGGCGCATGAGTTAGTATTTGATATTGTTTTCTTCTCCCAGTATCTCCTGACCTGATTAACTTACGATAATATTGACCGGAGGGGTATTTCAGCTATTTTAGTCCCCGTTACATATCTAGTTTACCTGCTGCTTGTTCGGTTGTTCTACCAAAACCTCTGGCCGGCCCCGAGTAACCTATCAAAGCTGCACACTACCATTGATGGCCACCCCATCCGAATCACAGTTGATATTCTTGCCAGATCTTCTCGATGCCCACATGTCTACCCTCCTGATGTTCATTATTTTTATCTTGGAGTATAGGGCTTCTTATGCAGACATAGTCGTGGCACTGACTAGCCACTATGCAGATGGCGAGACTTTCGCCACCCAGACTTACCTGCTCGATGACCTTTGGTTTTACAATTCGGTACTATTCTTAAATGTATTTATGGCGGGCCAGAGGCGTTCAAACTTTCTGGTTGCTTTATATGCATTCTATACAGGCCACTGGGTATCTATGTCGACACTCTACTGGAGTGTCATGATGAGATTGTATTTGACTTACATTAGCAAGGCCAAGCCCAGGCGGGCCACTTTCCTCCTATTTAGCCATCTTATCACTCAGATCCTCTGAGATCAGCATTATCCTTTCCATCTAGATGAGCGTCCAGAGACAGGAGCTTGCACTATGGCAAAAAGGAGTGGAATAAGAGCTACAATGCTCTTATCAAGAATTTGGTGGAGGACGTTGTTCTAACAGCTAAGGAGCTTGAGGAGGAGGATATGGCAGCAACAGCAGCAGCAGTAGAGCCAGCAGCAGATGATCCAGTAATCACACTGGCGGCTGCAGTACATATGGACATTGACTTAGAGCAACAGCCTCGAGCAAAGGAGATCCTACATCATTCTCCGGCAGGGTTACCACTTCATTTTTAGGAGATGGCTCAGGATGTACCACAGTTTCATGATCCAGTCATCCCTGAGGCTCCAGCTCAGACACCTGGCCTAGGAGAGCGTATCCAAACCTTGGAGGATGCAATTGTCTCTCTCGGTCAGATGTGGTATCTCTCAGTACGTACGTGACTACTCTCCTCTCTAATGTCTTGGCTGCGCTGCAGGGCATATCCAGAGATGTCAGGGGATCACGCCCCACTCGCCCTACCTCATCTGCTTGATCTCTATTCCTCTATTTCATTCTTCCATTATATCTGTGATACATTCCTGCTCTTTTGATACTATTGTGATATTTTTGCGGCCAGTCTGTCAGCCCCATTACTGTGATGTACTATATACTATTTTTATTTTCCTATTTTATGCATGATCTTTTGGATGTCATATCCTTCTATTGATATATCTTTCTTTCACTGACTCCATTATCAGGCGTATCCCAGTGACTTTAGTAAGAGAGTGCTACCCGAATTTTTCAGGGCCACCATTTTCCTCTCTCATTAGTTCATTTATTATCCCATTTACACTTGCATGTCTACTGTGCACCATTATTGTCCCCTTTGTTATCTGATCAGTTTTTCTCCCAATGCCATTTTTTCTGGACCACTGTTAATCCCAAGTTTGTGGGGGATATACCACCCACTTTGGATACTTGTCTCCCAGCCATTCTTTGCCATAGCCGCACTGGTATACTCTTTCCTTTGTTCTCTTTGCACATTGAGGACACTGTACCATTTAAGTTTGAGGGGAATGGGTGTAGTTACAGTATTTGCTTTCAATTCAAAATTTTGAGCATGACTTAGGTATTTGAGGGATTTCTGTGATTAGTCCATAACTAGCTATGATTTTAATCTTTTGAGGACTATGTTGCTTAAAATTTAAAAATTACTTAACTTGAGAGTCCAATACTCCTTGTATGCCTTGTGGATGCCATTTAGGAGTAAATTTTTCGAAAGATTGATATCATGCTTGCACTTGTGATCCACATCATCCTGATTTTGAGATTATTTTGAGATTCACTCTAGGATTCTACACTAGCACAGGCGCACACTAGTATTCATTTGTGGGGTACATGCTTTGTCAATTATTGAATTGGTTATATCCCAATTGGGCTAGTAGTGCATTGAAAGCTTTCATCTTGATAAAAGTGGATAACAAATCCTTTTCATTAAGTAACCGGGATTTTAGCCTCATCAAGCACTGAATTTCTCGCGTCGAAAGGTGGAGGGCCCAAACTCTAGGTTAATAATTGAATTATAAAAAAAAATAAAAATAAAAAAAGGGGTTACAAAAGAAATAAAAAACTGAGGGCTTCTCCCAAAAGGTGAGAAGTGGGAAATGATTAGATGGAGGTTGTTTTGATTTGTAGCCTAGTTGATTTGAGCTTGTAAGTCCTTAGGGGTGTTTGAACACCTAGTGCCCTAAGGGCATCCGGTTTGGGACTCATTAACCTAACGCTCGACCTCATGGATCGCTAGAAAGCTTAATAGATCAACACATTGCACTATGCTTCCATCTTTGATCCTTCAAAAAAAAAAAAAATCGAGTCAAAAGAATAAACGCACCTAGATCAATAAAGATTTAATAAAAGGTCCACTCTTTGTTTCGATGATCGGGACTAGATTTGTGTGCTAGTTTTAGGGTAAGGATGTGATCATTGCTTTAGCTAGCTTAGATAGCAACATATTTGATGCCAGCCCACTCAAAAAGGATTCTAGAGTTGTTTTGATTTGCATGATCATTTTCTTGATGTGTGGAGGACCATACTTGTTTGTTTGATGTTGAGATTTTGGGAGATTGCTTGGAAAGAGTTGAAAAATTGAATACTTGAGGTAGTTTTCTCCCAATGCTTGTTTGCAATATTGGTGCCTCTTTAGTGAAAATGAGCTTAATGTTTTTGGGTATCATTTCTGGAAACCCTCACGATACTTCACTCATCCACTAGGGGTAACCTAGGGGTTTAAAAGGCTTGTTGCATATGCTAAATGTAATCGTGTTCCCTACGTAATTGGCGTCATCCATTTATTACTTTCTAGTTCATAGCTGTATAGTTGTTCATTTCATTCCTTTACTTTGTAGTTCATTGCTAGGGACTAGCAATATTTAAGTTTGGGGGTGTGATAAGCACTGAAAAGTGCGCATTTAAACCCCTTAAGCTTGAGTATTCTAGGACATTTATCTATCTTACTTTCCCGTTTTAGACTAATTTTGTATTATTGCCCTTTTCAGGTGCTTATCCCAAAAATAAGTCAATTCAGCCAAATAAGAGCTTAAAAGAAGCTAACTCAAGCTGAATGGAAGAAAGGAGCAAAGTGGAAGCAGAATGAAGCAAAGTGTGGAAATTCAGCATGTTCAATCGATCTCAGCATTTCTTCGATCGATCGAAAGTCCATCGATCTAAACAGTTCAAGATAGATCCAACCGCTTGTCTTTAACCAAAAGAATCCAATAAGTTCAATCGATCCAACATTTCCCAGATTGATCAACACCCACCTATCACTTTTGTCTACTTCCCAAAAATATCCCAAAATATCTCAGAGATTTGTCTTTATTCAAAAAGACACCACCAAGGATGATTGATCTCTATAGTATTCGATGGATCTCAGCCAAGTTCGATTGATCTCACCATAGTTCAATCGATTGAACCTCCTCAAGTTTGGAAAAAAATATATTACAGCTCATTAAAAGTTGGCTCATAGTGCAATCATTGGAGGGACCTTGGTGTACGAGCCCAAACCATTGGGTGTAACACTTGACCTACCTATATAAGGATTTTGAGCCATTTTTACATTATAACTTGTAACATTCAATATAACTTGTATATCTCATATCTTGGAGAGGAGGCTAGAGATTAGAGAGCTTTACACATTTTTAGGGAGTTCTTCCATTCTTCTACGGTTTCCATCAAGAAGGAGGTCATTCCTACCATAGAGATAGCCCTTAAGGGTTGGATGACTACTTCAATGAGTGGCTAGACATCTACTTGGGGCTAGAGTAGCCCCTAAGTTTAGTTCTTTGTATATTTTTAGGGATTTATTTGTAACAATGTTTTGATCTTGGATTTATATATATATCTTGTGGTTTCTACTTGATGTGTATGGTTAATGCTTTCAATTGATTATTTACTTCTAACCATATGCCTATGTATGCTAGAATGGATGATTCATGTGCTTTTATCTAGATTTAGTGGAATTTATGCATGTCTATGTGTATGGAAGAAGAAAATCTAAAGATGGTCAAAACATAGAGCTTAATTGAACATTCTTGCAATTTATTTGATGGTTCACACTTGTTTCTTGATGGATTGTACCACACCCTTAGCTTACTTAGTTTAATTTCATGTCTTTAGTGTAGTTGCTTTAAATTCATAGATAGGTGGACAATTTACTCTTGTTCCTTGGTGTTCCATACTTATGAATGCATTAGGTGTATGTTTCGAGATACTTGTGTGTGCATAAATTATGGTTTCATTGAATGGATTTTGGTCTCATTTTATAGGTTGTGCTTTCCATTTGATTTGGCTTGACAATCTATGCTTATTTGCCATCCATACCTAGTTTCAATTAATGTCACACACACACACAAGTTACAAGTCAATTTCCCCATTAATATACAATTGCTAGTGTTTAATGAAGTCAAGCTTAGTAGTGAGCTCTAGTACCCCAAATCCTTCCCTCTATATCTTTCTTTTCTTTATTAATCATTGAATTTTGTTTACTTTAATTTCATTTGCATAATAGCTTAATCAATCAATCCAACCAATCTTTGATCACTCGCCCTACTAACCCTATACATTGTTTCCATTGCAAAGGCACCCACAATCCCTTGGGACGATCCTTACTCACCCTAGATATATTTTTAGTTAAGAGGTAGTAGTGGCTTTTATAAATTTAAGACTTGGCCACATTGCACACTCACACTCTTAGTTCATCTCTTTGCACACTTTTAGATGTTGGTGCAATGACACCACCAGGATCCAAGCTGGATAGATCCAATATTAGCTTACCTTGAGAGAGGAGAACTCCCCAACTCTAAGGAAGCGACCCGGCAGCTAAAGATAAAAGTTGCCAAATATTCAGTGGTAGGAGGACAGCTCTTTAGGCGATTGTATTCCGGGCCCTACCTCAAATGTTTGACCCCTATGCAATCCCGAGAAGCTTTAAAACAGATACATGAAGGGGAATGCAGGAATCATTCTGGGAACTGGTCATTAGCTCATAAAGCTATCACTAAAGGTTTTTCTGGCACTACATGCCAAGTGAAGTGGAAGAATACTCCCGTAGATATGACAAGTGCCAAAGGTATTCCCCCCTTGTCCGTCTACCCTCAGAAGAAATACACACCATGAGTAGCCCATGGCCGTTCGCATAATGGGGAATGGACGTGGTACGACCCCTACCAATGGCTGCATCGTAAAAAAGGTATGCCCTATTAGCCACTGATTATTTCACTAAATGGGTAGAGGCAGAGGCATACGCAAGTGTGACTAATGTCCAAGTGAAAAAGTTCGTTTAAAACAATCTGATATGCAAATTCAGAATCCCAAAGTCTATCATCATAGATAACGGGCCAAATCTGGATAATCAATATACTCAGCGTTTCTTCGACAAGTACAGAATCAACCAGAAAGTATCAGCTGCATACCACCCCCAAGGCAATGGGCAAGCGGAGATAACTAACAGAACAATATTTGCTTACATAAAAAAGAAGCTTGAAGATAGAAAGGGGAAGTGGTTAGATGAATTGCCAAATGTCCTATGGGTATACAGAACCACCCTGAGACGTCCCACCAGTGAAACTACTTTCTCTTTAGCTTACAGTACCGAAGCTGTAATCCCCACCAAGTGGTAGCACCCACCATCCGAAGCTTAGCTTGGGACCAGAAGTCAAATAATCAGTTTCTGGAACACAGTCAGGATCTATTGGAAGAAAAAAGAGAAGCTGCAGCCATCTGGCTAGCAGCTTACCAACAGCAGATAGCAAATAGTTACAAAAAAAGAGTCAGAAGGAGAAGCTTCAATCCAGGAGATCTGGTACTCCTAAAATTAGAAAAGTATGTCAGTAAATTGGAACCTAACTGGGAAGGACCATACCGAATATCAGACGTGATTTGAAAAGGAGCTTACAAACTTCGACACCTGGATGGCACCGAAATGACCAAGCCAAGGAATGCAATGAACCTGAAAAGGTACTTTCAATAAAGTAATTCGTACAATGTTTTCCAGTACTCTACTTTTTGAAAGAATAAAGCTGCTGACAGTCTTTTTCGAATGTCCCACATTGAATAAAAACAAAACTTCTGGTTACTATTTAAAGTAGAATAACACGAGATCTAAATAGTGGAGTGGACCCCCTGATCGTAGGCAACCCATAATAGGACCCACCATTAGGGGTCTCCACTTCACACTTTTTATTTTATCATAGATAAGGTTTCATCACCTATAAGAAACGATGTCCCACATCGTTCAAAAACTAGAATCTAACCCTTTTCTTATAAGGATCCTCACTTACCTCCTTATCAGTGTGTGGGACCCATTGATAATGGGATCCCATTTACGACACTGAAGTGCCCCATTGTCAGAGGTCTCCATACATTCCCCACAATTTTTTAAATGAAAGATGTTTTCCTGTTTTTAGAAAGCAAGGTCCCACATTGATAAAAAAAAAAAGGAAAAGAATCCTTTATTATTATAATATGACCTACCAGGTATACAATCAGTGGGTGAGGGCCCTAAATTATGAGACCCGTGGATAGTCAAAGCTCATTATCAAAGGGTCCATAATTTAGAGCCTTCCCCGCTTCCTTTTGTGATGGGTCACTTCTTTTCAAATCCCTATCTCACTTTAAACAGAAAATGGGTTTTTTATAAAATAGAATCGTTTAATTTTAATGTTAGCAAGAGATGCCCATATAAAGAAGGTCTGACACCCGTTTTGACCAAAAAAGGCCAATAAAAAGGGGTCGACCCGCGTCAAAACACTCAAGACGGACCTAAAAATAGGCGAAGGCCCCAAGAGCTTAATACCCAAACGGGCCTGACCAAAGAAACTGCTCAAGTCTTAAAAAGCTGAACGGCCCTAAGAGTCAATCGCAAAATAGGCGAAGGGCCTAAGAGCCTAACTCCCGAACGGGCTTGACCAGAGAAACTGCTCAAGTCCTAAAAATCCAAACGGCCCCAAGAGCCGATTCATAAAATAGGCAAAGGCCCCAAGAGCCGATTCACAAAATAGGCAAAGGCCCCAAGAGCCTAATGCCCGAACGGGCTTGACCAAAGAAATTGCTCAAGTCCTAAAAGGCCGAATGGCCCCATAAGCCAATCGCAAAATAGGCGAAGGCCCCAAGAGCTTAACACCCTAACGAGCTTGACCAGAGAAACTGCTCAAGTCGTAAAAAGCCGAAGGCCTCAAAAGCCTAATGCCCGAACAGGCATGACTAGAGAAACTGCTCAAGTCCAAAAAAGCCAAACGGCCCCAAGAACCGATTGCAAAATAGGCGAAGGCCCCAAGAGCCTAACGCCCGAACGGGCTTGACCAAAAAAACTGCTCAAGTCCTAAGGCCCCAAGAGCCTAACACCCGAACGGGCTTCACCAGAGAAACTGCTCAAGTCCTAAAAAGCTAAACGGCCCTAAGAGCCGATCGTAAAATAGGTGAAGGCCCTAAGAGCCTAACGCCCAAACGGGCTTGACTAGAGAAACTGCTCAAGTCCTAAAAAGCGGAACGGCTCCAAGAGCCGATCGCAAAATAGGCAAAGGCCCCAAGAGCCTAACGCCCAAACGGGTTTGACCAGAGAAACTGCTCAAGTCTTAAAAATTCAAATGCCCGATTAAGTTTGATCAAAGAATTGATCAGGCACGAAAAGTTAAATGACCCCCAGAGCCGACCGCAAAAGAGCTGAAAGCCTTAAGAGCCTAACGCCCGAACGACCTAAAAAACTGAACGGCCCTAATAACTAATCACAAAATAGATAAATGCATAGAGATTAGATCACAAGCAAGAACACAAGCAAAAGTAATCCCAAAGATTATCAAAAAGAAACCTCCATGTTCTTAAAAGTAGGTGAAGGTTTCTACAAAAAAGACAAGGCATACCCAATACCTCCAAACAATTAAAAAAAAAAAAAAAAAAAAAAAAAAAAAAAAAAAAAAATTTATATAAAAATAAATAAATAAATAAATCAAGGAGCTACGCAGGATCACTATCAGGTCAGCTCTACCTTCCGCATTAAATCTCTGTGTAAACGCATCAACCAACTCTACCCTGGCTGGAATAGAGGAAGGGACATCAAGCGACAAAGCAGGTAACCCCTGGGAGCCCGAAGGATATTGGAGAGGAGGCAAAACCTCACCAGCCACCTCACCCTTTAGCAGAGCAGCAAATTCTGTCTCTCTAGGGCCAGCCGAAGGCTGGGCATATTCACCAGCAATCAAGAGCCCCTATTCGGCATCATGCTCATCAGCGTCACCATAATCCCTCTCCTCAGAAGGAAGCTGCCCCTGAGCAAAGCTTGAAGCCTTTGGCATAACGGAGATTCGCAATTTGGGAAAAATGGTTAAACATCTCCAAACCCCCATCCTTACAGGTTTGAATAAGAGAGTTTGCCTTCCCAAGCTGTAGGTCAAGCTCAACCACTTTGTCCTCAAGTTCCTTAGCTCTTTTGTCAAAATACTCAATTGACTTAAGCTGCTAAGCTTTCTCCCTCTTCTCCTCGGCAAAGGAAGCCTCTAAAACACTTACCCTCTTCTGAAGGGTAGCAGACTAGTTCACCTGAAGGGAGTCAGCTGAGAGTTTCTTCATAAGAGCAAACATTAAGAAAGAGCTCTGCGCAAAGACAACATAGAATTGTTAAAAAAAAAAAAAAAAAAAAAAAAAAACCCTTAAGTAAAAGAGAAACAGAATGATAAAGAAGAGTTACCTCCATTATGGACTTGGGAGCAAGAGACAACAGATCGTCAACACTCATTTGCTGTTGTAAAATTTCATCTCTGGGAGGCCATATCCCTCTGGCTAAACCCATCAACGTCTCTGGGTCTTTGACTCCAGAGTCACCAATGGTGATAGGGGACCCATCAGACTTCATCATTTTGGGGAACCACTTCTCGGTAGACCCCGCAAAATCACCCCGGCGACATCAGTAGCACCAGGAATTAAAGCACTTTTTCTTCCAAAAGCCCCAACCATAAGCTTGAGATGCTTTAAAAAAGAATCATCCTTCTCTAAGGGACGTTTAGTCCCAGACTAGACTCCTTTTTGCTTTTGAGAAGGAGAAAGCTTGCTCGCCTCGACAAGGAGTTTCTTCCTTTCTTGCAACAACTTAGCAACCGCCTTCCTCACCTTCTTCATCGTACGAGGTTTTGGAGGAGAAAGTTCCATCACTGATTGAGAAAGGGTAAAAGGGCCAGGTGATAAGATAGCCTCAGAATTGGAAGTGTCAAGATCAATGGGCTCCTCAGGATTTTTAGCAATTATCGGATAATCCCTCGAGATCACCTCAAGAAGAGAAGAGGAGAGAAGGATCTTGGCAGAAGGAATGTCGCTCCAAACTCTTTCCTGTAAATAAGCAAGATGACTATCTGCAAATTTCAAAGAGAAAAAATCAGTTTTGTGACCCAGGAAGTCATATATATAACAAAAATGCTTTACAACACAGACGAAGAAAGAAGACTCACCCGAATCATCATATGCGGGAATAGATGGGGCATAAAAGCTCGATCGAATGAATAAATCCTGAGCGGACGAAGATCGCCACGCCCCTCTGACCTTAACAATTTTGTATTTCCACTCTTTGTCAGAGGTATTAAGGTGAGAGAAAAGAGTTCTACCTAGTCTAGAATGAAGGTGGAATCTACCCTCTTCTCCTTTTAATCTATCAAGTGAATAGCAAAACAAAAGATCGGCAAGATTTAAGGTCAAACCTTGAACCCTGTTCAGAGTAAGAAGACACGAGAGAATACGGAAGCAATTAGGGTTAACTTGAAGAGGAGCCAGATTCAACACCAACAAAACCCGAAGGTAAAAAGGATTTAGGGGGAATTAAAAGGCAGGAAAATGCAAAGCAAATAAGAGCATTTTGCCCTCCTCTAAACCCTTACCTATACTGAAATTCAAATCATGGTCGTACTCCTTAAGGGTAACGTCAGAAGGAAACCGATTCTTCTTTCTGAACTGAGAAATCGAAAAAGACTTTTTTTTACAACATCTACAGGGAGGATTATAGGACCCTCGGCATAATCGCTCAGACTCGCCGCCACAATTCCCGACTCGGAATCAGACATATGAAAGCTATGAGTTCATTCACTACTTTCTTGACTTATAATGTAAGAAAGATGGAACAAAAAGAAGATTAACCTCGACAGATGGAAGGAGATGTCGAAGCAGCAATCGGATTCTCTCCAAAACTCAGGAACAAAATCACAAATGCAGATATCCAAGTCACAAAAACCCAATATATAAGCAGAAGAGGGCAGATAACAGAAGGGCAAACACGAAGCCCCAGAATCGACAACACGAATGGTAATGATCAGCAGTAACAGCCGCAAAAACTTCTCTACCTCTCAAAAGCAGTTAAAATTCCTTACATGAATCAAATTCATAAAAGGAATTGGAGGTAAAGTGTGGAGGAAAAAAAATCCCACCAATTACAAAACACCACGTGGCAGCAAAAATTAGCCCACAGCCAAATTAAGGTAACTAGAAGCCCACAATTAGTTGGAAGTCCAACAGAGGAAGCCTTACGAGTGTACCAGCTCAGCCCAATTAAAGTAAAGGAAGTTCTACTTAATATAAAGGCGGCCCAATCTTGACAAGGCCCAAATTCCATAACGTCTGCCATAATGTTGAATACACAATCTGTAGTTATAATTACCCACGTTTGGGAATAAAAGCCAAGAAACTGCTCCATGTAAATCTCTGAGGAAAAACTTATAAATAGAGCCTGAACGAGAATGAAGAGGCATTAAATTCCCAATATTGCTACTCTCTCAAAGATTTGTTTGTTGTCTTCTTGATTTTTCTGTGTATTCTCCATAATTAATCTCTTTAGGTGTTCGGGTGTAAGAAATTGCACCTACAGCATGCCTCCTAGACTTTGATGTTTTGTAATTAATGGGGATTTGTGTTGTAATTCTTATCTTGACATCTTATATATATATATATATATAAATCTTGTTTCTACATTGATTCATGTGGTTTAATACTTTCAATTGATCATTTAATTTTATCCGTATGTCTATGTATACTAGAATGATTGTTCATGAGTTTATCTCTAGATTTTTGTGACATTGATACATGTCTATGTGTGTTAATATTATGAATCTAGTGATGGTCAAGGCATGGTGCTTAAATAGATTACTCTTGTAGTTTATTTGATGGTTCATACTTATTTCTTGATGGATTGTACCACCTCCTTAATTTAATTAGTTTAATTTTCCTATCACTAACTTAGTTGTAGTGTAATTGAATTACTTTCTTAGATAGGTGGACAATCCATGCTTGTTATTTTATGTTTCATGCTTATGAATGCAAGTAATATATTTCTCTAATTTAATGAGTATGCATTAATTGTGGACTTATGGAAGGATTAATGTCTTAATTTGATATATTATGCTATTCACTAGATTGACTAGACAATGTATGCTGACTTGGCCATCCATGTTTGATATTTCAATTAATGGAACACATTTTCATTTACAACACATAATCCCCCCAATCCATCAAATATTGAATGTCTCGGAAGGTTATGCTTAGTGGTGAACTCTATGTCCCGAGACTCCTCTCTCATATTCTCTGCACCTCATATTGTTTTAGTTGTTTTTACATTGCATTTATTTAATTTAAATTGTAGTCTAATTCAACTAACAAACCATCTTTTGATCATTCAACCTACTAATCCATCATTGATTCCAAGAATACGCTTCCTTTCCCTTGGGAAGATCCTTACTTACTCCAGCTACATAAATAGTTAGTAGTGGTAGTGGCATTCTATAAATTCAAACTTGGACAGATTTTATTACACTTTTGTGCTTTGGTATCGTGACAACACCAAGTTTTGGCGTCGTTGTCGAGGATTGGCAACGTCATATTTTGGGAATCAATTAAGAATTAGTACTCTTTTGATCTTGTCTTTATTTTATTTCAGTTTGGTTACTTATTATGTTTGTTCTTGATTGACTAGGAACGTTGAGCCAAGGGAAGTGAAGCAAAAGGATTCTAAAGCAAAGAAGCAAGCTAAGCTAAGCAAAGTAAAAGCAAAAAAAGCAAAAAATTTAAAATTTTGCAACGCAAGGCAAGACAAAGAAAAATTGAAAATAAATTGAAGTTGCTTAAGGACCCTTTGTGAGCTTTGCTAACTCTCTCTCCCTAGTTAAATCGTTGGCCCGCGTGTAGGTATGTTTTAATTTCTTAAATAAATCGTGAGCCCGCGTGGAGGCAATTTACTTTTCTTGCATATTTTTTAAAACATGGTAGTATGGGATCAATGTATGTGGAGGATTGTTGTTGATTGACTTGTTACGAAGGAGAAGTGCTTATTTTTGTTGATGTACTGCTTGAATTTTATGTGGTCCTAGCCCACCCCTCATCATAACCACATCAGTGGAAAATCTAGAGCGTTATCTTGGTTATCTAGAGCCGAATTTCATGGAACATCCTCCTCAAGCTCTAATTCCTCCAATGATCCTTCGTGATCATTACAATTTCAATGAGTACCATGCACCAACTTATATCATGCTCCCAAACTTTGGGGCTGATCAATATGAAATTCAGCCCGAGACTATTCAAATGTGTCCACTTTTCTATGGCTTAAATGATGAGGAACCATATAAACATCTTAATGAATTTCTTGAGATATGCTCCACCGTGAAATACATGAATGTCCTGGAGGAATTTCTTAGGTTACTCCTCTTCCCCTTTACTCTTAAAAATAAAGCAAAACATTGGTTCAACAATTTGGGGGCAAATTCAATAACTTCTTGGATACAAATGCAAAATGAATTTTTAAAAAAATTTTACCCTGTAAGTTTGACCAATTCGATGAGAACAGCTATTAGAGAATTTTCTCACGGGGAATGAGAAATTTTGCATAAGGCTTGGGAAAGATTGAATGACTTACTAAGGAAATGTCCACACCATGGCATTCCAAAATAGCAAGTGGTTCAATATTTCTATGAAAGCCTATTCGCCATTCACAAGGACATAGTTGATATATCATGTGGAGGTTCATATTTTGGAAAGCATGAAGATGATGTTTTACACCTTTTTGAAAAAATGAGTGAAAATTTATTGCATAAATGACACACTTCTAGGGTGAGTCATGATTATAATAAAAAGAAAAATTTAAAAGTGCGTCAAATTGAAAGTCCAATGGAGATTGTGGCCGAGGTTAAAACTCTTTCTTAAAAACTTGATTAATTTTTATTGAGTCAAAAACTGGTTATTAAATCATCTCATTCACATCATCCCCATCATTCTTGTGAGTATTGCATGACATGTTCTAGTGTTTTACATTCTACGTCCAATTGTCCCCATGGACATGTGTTTAATAAACACTATGAACAAGTTAATGCTATATTTACTCACCTTCATTCAAATGTTTATGTTCCGGTGTGGAATGAAAATTCAAGTCCTTTTCAAGCTAAAAATTTTTATAGTCGATATGTTCCTCCTCATAAAAGAAATGAAGGTTCTCAAGGATTTGTTTCATCTTCTTCTTATCATCAAAGAATCACTATTCTCATCCTCAAGTTTATGATTCTCAAAATTGTTTTCATCATCCTCATGATTTTTCTAGTAATTTCACATTTAAAGATAAGGTTTTGGTGGCTTTGGGTAGTTTGGAAATGAATACTAAATTGTTATACTCTCATTCTCAGTCGATATCAAAGCTTGAATCCCAAATCGGTATGATAACTAATGCATTGAATGCGAGAAAAATTGGTAAACTATCTAGCCAACCTGGAAGGAACCCAAAAGACCAAAACATTGTGGAAGCAAACCCTACATCAGGGTGCCCTTCCCAAGAGCAAGTGCAAACAATTACCACTTTGAGAAATAGTAGGTAAATCGACAATAGGGTTGAAAAGCCAAGTGAAGATAGTGAACCGTGCAACCCAAGGTTAGCACCTGTCCCATTTCCAATCCTGTTCCTACTTCCTTGGATGAAAATGGTCCTACAAAGAATTCTGAATCTTCTTCATCATCTCCTCAAGATGAAAAATCTTATGAGCCAAAGGCTCCATTTCCATATACTTTGAGAGAGACTTCACCTTTTGGGAGGCAAGAAGGAAAAATTCATGACATAATGGAAGTGTTTAAACAAGTTAACATAAATCTTCCTCTCTTGGATGCAATTAGGCAAATTCCACCTTGTGTAAAAAAAAATTAAAGATCTTTGCACACAAAAGAGAAAGAACAAGGGACAAGGCCCTAAAAAGGTGTTCTTCACAGAGCAAGTGAGTTCCATCATTCAACATAACAATCCACCTAAGTTCAAAGATCCTGGTGTTTTGACCATCTCATGTGTGATTAGAAGCCATGAAGTTCGTAGAGCTCCTTTAGACTTAGGAGCAAGTGTTAATTTGATTCCTTACTCCGGATATGTTGAGCTAGGTTTGAATGATTTGAAGCCAACCTCAGTGGTACTTCAATTAGCTGATAAATCCATCAAAACACTTAAGGGCATGGTTGAGGACATACTTATCAAGGTTGACAAGTTTTATTTCCCAGTTGATTTTGTGGTTCTTGATACCGAACTGGTTGCCAACCCTACTAATCACATCCCAATCATCCTAGGAAGGCTATTTCTTGCCACCACGAATGCAACCATTAATTGTAGATCCGGGGTTATGGACCTTTCTTTTGGTAATATAATGGTTAAGCTTAATGTTTTCAATGCAAGTCGACATCCCATAGATGAAGACGAGTGTTGTCTTATAGATGTCCTAGATGAGGTTGTTGAGGAGTCAATTCCTTCCATAATTATTAAAAAACCAACTGAGGACAATCTTTCATCTCTTCTCTCTCAGGATCTTCTTGCATCTTGTCTCCTTGAAATGTGCGGCAACTATGGGTTTGACAATGAGGGTTCAATTTGTTAAGTAAGCAATTTAATGGAATCCGTTGCAAGCTTAGATTTTCCACCTTAGAAAGCTCCAAAAGAACCTCTTCCTTTACTTTTTAGCACTCCACCTATTACATCTTTAATCTCCCCACCCACTATTGAGCTTAAAACTCTTCCTTCCAATCTTAAGTATGCCTTCTTGGGCTCGAAAGAGACCATCCGGTCATTATTTCTTCAAGTCTTGAAAAAGACCAAGAGAATGATCTCTTGAATGTGCTTAAAGAAAATAAGGAAGCTATTGGATGGAATGTGGCTGACCTAAAGGGAATTAACCCTTTCATTTGTATGCAACGCATTCTTATGGAAGAAGATGAGAAACCTTTTAGAGATGCCCAAAGGAGATTGAATCCAAACATAAAAGAAGTGGTTAAGAAGGAAGTCATAAAGATTTTAAATGCAGGGCTCATTTATCCAATCTCTGATAGCAAATGGGTGAGTCCAACCCAAGTAGTTCCTAAGAAATCGGGAATTACGGTGATTGAAAATTCAAAAAGTGAGGCAATTTCTAAGTGTACCGCCAATTCATGGCGTGTATACATTAATTACCAAAAGTTAAATGTTGCCACTAGAAAAGATCACTTTCCTTTGCCATTTATTGACCAAATTCTAGAGAGATTGGCTGGGCAACAATATTATTGCTTTCTTGATGGCTATTCGGGTTACAATCAAGTAGCCCTTGACCCTTTCGACCAAGAGAAAACCACATTTACTTTTCCTTTTAGCACATTTGCCTATAGACGGATGCCATTTGGTTTGTGCAATTCTATAGCCACATTCCAAAGGTGTATGATGTCAATTTTCTCAAACATGGTGAAAGAGTATCTAGAGGTTTTTATGGATGATTTTTTAGTCTTTGGGTCTTCATTTGATGCATGCCTTAAAAATCTATCTTTAATGCTCAAAAGATGTCGGGAAACAAACCTCGTTCTTAGTTGGGAGAAGAGCCATTTCATGGTTCAAGAAGGTATTATTTTGGGTCATGTCATCTCAAAAAGGGGTATCGAGGTTGATAAAGCAAAAGTTGAGCTCATTTCTTAATTGCCTCCACCTTATACGATGAGAGAAATTCACTACTTTCTAGGTCATACCGCTTCATCAAAGACTTTGGCAAAATTACTAGACCTTTGTGCAATCTTCTTGCCAAGGAGGTTCCATTCGTCTTTGATCAAGCATGCCTTAATGCTTTTCATACACTTCGTGGTTTATTGTCAACTTCCCCTATTATGCAACCTCCCAATTGGTCATTACCGTTTGAAATCATTTGTAATGCCTCTGATTATGCCATGGGTGCAGTTTTGGGACAAAGGGTAGGAAAACTTCCATGTGCCATATACTATACAAGCCACATTTTCTCCAGAGCTCAATTGAATTACTCCACTACTGAGAAAGAATTACTTACAGTAGTGTATGCTCTTGACAAATTCCGATCCTATCTCTTAGGGTCTAAAGTCATTGTCTATTCTGATCATGTTGCTTTACAAAATTATTACTAGGATACTAGCTGATATATTATCTTTGGTGTTGCCTAAGCTTATTGGTTCAGAACAAACTGCATTTATAAAAGCTAGGAAAGTTCAAGATGCTATTATCATGGGGCATGAAATGGTTAGTGAGTTCAATACTAAACACCCTATCATGGCATTGAAAGCAGATATTTCAAAAGCCTTTGATTTAGTTTCTTAGAGCTTCCTTTTGAAAACTCTGACTGCTACTGGTTTTAGTAACACTTTGATAAATTGGATCTCCACTCTGTTGAGCTTTACCAAATATTATGTTCTAATTAATGGATCACCTTCTGGTTTTATTCATCCTACAAAAGTCCTGAGACAAGGGTGTCCTCTCTCTCCTTGTCTTTTCATATTGGTGACAGATAAGTTTTCTCAACTTATCAACTCTGAAGTTGTTAATGGGAGAGTGTAATAGTCAAACACAGCTCGAAAAGCTAATTCTAGCACATGTCACACATTTTTTGCAGATAATCTTTTGGTTACATGCAAAGCCTCTATTTCCAATGCTCGGTCTCTTCAAGGAATTTTTAAAATATTTGGTGCGGCTTCTGGTTTGCATGTCAATTTTTAGAAAATAAGTGTTATTTTTTCTAAGGCAGTTAAAAGAAGAAGAAGAGCTATTCTTGATCTGTTACAATGCAAGGAGGAGAATTTACCTTTGAAATATTTGGGTATTCCTCTATGTTCCACATGTTTAAAGATATTTCATTGTAATGTTCTCATGGACAAAATTTCAAAAAAGCCCAACACTTGGAGTAATAATCTGTTATCAGTAGCTGGTAAGGTTGAGTTAATTAAGACAGTCGTTACATCTATCTGTTTATATTGGTGTAGTGTTTTCCTTTTGCCTGTAGCTATTATTAACCATATTCAAAAGTTATGCAGAGATTTTATTTGGGGCAGTAAAGACAATTTGAAGAAGTTACATCTTATAAGCTGGGATTTGATGTGCAGAACTAAACTGGAAGAAGGGTTGGGTATTCGAAAGTTGATTGACTTACAGACAACCTCTCAATGTGTTCTAGCTTGGAATTTCTTGCTAAGTAAAGATCGTATTTGGGTCCCTGGTTCAAGCATAGGTATGCTTCTCATTCCACATATTGGCAAGCAATTCCAAAGAGCTCACACTCTATTCTATGGAGAAATTTGATCAACTGTAAGGACCTAATGCACCTTAATATTAATTTTTCAATTGGTACTGGGACTATTTAGCCGATCCATGGTGTGAAGGGCAGACTATGTTGTAGAGATTTGGTCACAGAATTGTGAGACGTCTGGGATTCTCGTGGGATACTACCTTATCTACTCTCATAGTTAATGGTAGTTGGAATTTGGAGCTATTACAAGATAGTATTTTCCTACCTATCAGAGATTATATTCAAACCTTGAATGTTCATGCTAGAGATGACAGATTTACATGGGCTGGAGATTCTTTTTCTTTTAAATCTATTTGGCAGCAATGCAGAGTTACTTATTCAGAGCTTGAATGATCCAAGATTTGTTAGGGTAAGGCTCGACCTAGATGGTCTGTTAATTGTGTTTTCTTGTTTAACGATAGGTTGTCTTCTATGGTTAATCTTCAAAGGAGAAAAGTGCAGTTAGCTTCTAGGTGTTCTCTTTGTTTACTTAAAAATGATACTAAAAATCATCTGTTTGTGGGATGCACCTATAATCGGAATTTTTGGAAGTGGATGGCAAACACTATGAGATGGAATATTGATTTCTCTTCAATTTTCACTTTAGAGGACTTGGTTTCCTGGTTTTCTCAACAAACAACTAAGATGACTCATATTATTTTTGTTGATGCCTTGTGGATCATTTGGCAAGAAAGAAATCGAAGAATTCATGATTGTATACCTAGATCTCACCAAGAGATTGCAAGACAAATTTTATTTGTGGTCCTCGATATCTATAATGTGGCTATTCAAGATCTTTTTACTTAGCAGTTTTTCATTACAGATCTTTGTTACTATTCATATCTTTTTCCATAGCAGTTCTTTTGATTTGTTCTAGATTGATTCCTTTGTATTTCTTTATCATTTGATTTTTTAATCCTTTCTGGGGTATGCCCTCTGTGTGCTTGTAAATATTTATCTTTTGAGGCATCTTTTGACCAAGAAAGAAATAAAACCTCCTTTGATAAGATGGATTTTGCTTCTTCAAGAATTTGATTTCGAGATCAAGGATAAGAAAGGCACCAAAAATGTGGTTATCGATCACCTTTCGAGGTTAATGATAGAATCTTTGCAAAGCCCACCAATTCGTGATTCATTTCCAGATGAACAACTCTTCCAAATTTCTAATGAACAAATGCCTTGGTTTGCCAACATTGTGAACTTTCTTATAATTGGCAAACTTCCAACTAATTGGTTAAGACAAGCAAAGAAACGTTTTTTTGCCAACATCCGGAATTACTATTGGGAAGATCTTATCTTGTTTCGATATTGTTCGAATCAAATTGTGAGAAGATGCAATCCGAAGAGTGAAATTCCAAGTGTCCTTCTGTTTTGTAATACCCTTGCTTGTGGTGGGCATTTTAGTATAAAGAAAACCGCCTTGAAGGTTCTTTAAAGTGGGCTATTTTGGCCCACCATCCATAGAGATGCCTACAATTTCTGCAAGGAGTGTGAGAGATGTCAAAAGATGGGGTCGATGTCAAGAAGAGACATGATGCCCTTGACAAATATTCTTATTGTTGAGATCTTTGATATTTGGGGCATTGATTTCATGGGTACTTTTCCTATGTCTTATGTCTCTGTCCCATCGTTCGAACATTCTCTGCATATTTTAGTTCTCTGTCCACCATTCGAACTTCATGTCCGATCAATCCAACTCCTCTTCGATCAATCAGGTTGACCTTATGATCGATCTCAATTCCGTACTTAAAAAAAATTTAAAGCTCTAAAAATTTGATCTCTCTGTCCCATCGTTCGAAAGTGTTTGTAGGTTTTTAGGTCTTGGATCGATTAAAATCCGATCGATCATTGTTTCTAAATAAAAAATAAAAAAAATTCAAAGTGGCATTCCATCTTGCTAGAGACGTTAAACTTAGTGATCATTGTGCATATTTCTTGCATTTCTGTTTCTTTACATGCTTCATTTATCTTTAAAATAAAATAAAAAATAAAAAAATACAACAAAACTGTTTCACCATTATGCCCTTATGTGTAGTCATGCTACTTTCTATTTTGTCTAGGGCTTGATCTCATATCTCTCTCTTTCATCTTGTGTTATATTGCCTTACAATGAATGATTTGATTATTCTTATCCCATTTGATATTTTATGTAAGTTTGCTAGTGTGGTTATTCAAGTAGGTTGTTGATTCCAAGTTTGGGGGTGCACTTTTTTCCAATGGAACATTGCCGAGCTTTATGTTTTTGCCACCACGGTATACTCTTTCCATCATTTCCATTGTCCTCATTGCATATTGAGGATAATGTGCAGTTTAAGTTTGGGGGTAAGGTAACATTGTTGCATTGCATTCTATTTAAAGTTTTGATCTTTAAATGCAAGATGGAGATTTGAGATCGATGTTAGTTATGATTTTGATCTTTTCAGGACTATATTACTTAGAATTTAAAAATTGCTTGATTTGAGAGTCCAATACTCCTTGTATGCTTTGTGGATGTCATTTAGGAGTAAAATTTTTGAAAGATTGATAACATGCTTGCACTTGTGGTCCACATCATCTTGATTTTATGATTATTTTGAAATTCATTCTAGGATTCTACACTAGCACAGACGCACACTAGCATTCATTTGTGGGGTACATGCTTTGTTAATTATTGATTTGATTACATCCCAATAGAGCTAGTAGTGCATTGAAAGTTTTCATTCTCGATAAAGGTGGCTAACAAACCCTTTTCACTAAGTAGCCGGGATTTTAGCCTCATCAAGCACTGAATTTCTCGCGCCGAAAGGTGGAGGGCCCAAACTTTAGATAAAAAATAAAAAAATAAATAAATAAATAAAGTTGTTGCAAAAGTAAATAAAAAAAGTGAGGACTACTCCCAAAAGGTGAGAAGTGAGAAATGATTAGATGGAGGTTGTTTTGATTTGTAGCCTAGTTAATTTGAGCTTGTAAGTCCTTAGGAGTGTTTAAACACCTAATGCCCTAAAGCGGACTGGTTTGGGAGTTGTTAACCTAACGCTCGACCTCATGGATCGCTAGAAAGCTTAATAGATCAACACATTGCACTATGTTTCCATCTTTGATCCTTAGGATTAGGAAGAAAAAAATATGCATCGAGTGAAAAGAATAAGTGCACCTAGTTGAATAAAGCTTTAATAAAAGGTCTATTCTTTGTCTTGATGATCAGTAATAGATTCGTGTGCTAGTTTGAGGCCGGATGTGATCATTTCTTTAGTTGGCTTAGAGAATAACATATTTGATGTCAGTTCACTTAAAAAGGATTCTAGAGTTGTTTTGATTTGCATGATCATTGTCTTGATGTGTGGAGGACCATACTTGCTTGCTTGATGTTGAAATTTAGGGAGATTGCTTGGAAATGGTTGAAAAATTGCATACTTGAGGTAGTTTTCTCCCAATGCTTGTTTGGAATATTGGTGCCTCTTTAGTGAGAATGAGCTTAATGTTTGTGGCTATCATTTCTGGAAACTCTTACGAGACTTCACTCATCCACTAGGGGTAACCTAGGGGTTTAAAAGGCTTGTTGCATATGCTAAATGCAATCGTGTTCCCTACGAATTATCCACTTATTGCTTTCTAATCCATAGTTGTATTATTGTTCATTTCTTTATTTTCTTCATAGTTCATTGCTAGAGACTAGAAATATTTATGTTTGGGGGTGTGATAAGCGCTGAAAAGTGCCTATTTAAATCCCTTAAGCTTGAATGTTCTAGGACCTTATTCTATCTTATTTTTCCATTTTAGTCTAATTTCATGTTATGTCCCTTTTCAGGCACTTATCCACAAAAGAAGTCAATTCAGCTGAATTAGAGCATTAAAAGAAGCAATCTCAAGCCTAGTGGAAGAAAGTAGTAAAGTGGAAGCAAAGTTGTGGAAAGAAGCCTTCTTCAATCGATTGAACCAAGCTCCGATTGATCACACTGTGATTGTTCCACCCATGCCATGATGGATCGAGTCTTTTATCCTTATCTTAGGCAAATTTCCCTTTCAATCGATCCTACCTTTCCTTTGATCGATTGAACACTTTTGATCTTATCCTCACCTACCACTTTTGTCCTTTTCCCCAAAATATCCCAAAAATATCTCAGCTTTTCCATTATCTAAAAAGTACACCAACATAGTTCGATCGATCTAAGCAACCTTGTGATCGATCGAACTGTCTTAAGTGCGTGAAAAATAGAGTTCTAGCCAAATAAAATGTGTGCTCGTGGTGCAATCATATAGAGGTCCTAAAGCACGAGGTCTGACCATTGGGTGTGACATTTGAGCTACCTATATAAGGATTTTGGCTACTTTGAGTAAAGAAGGTTGGATTAGGTTTTGGCAAAAGGCTAGAGATTAGAGAGAGAAATACACAATTTGGAAAAGTTCTTCTACTCATCTAGGGTTTCTACCAAGAACTCAAGAGGATGAGGATGATTTCTACCATAGAGATAGCCCTTGAGGGTTGGAAAACAACATCAATGAGTGGCTAAACCATTCTCTTGGGGCTAGAGATAGCCCTAAGCATGCCTCCTAGACTTTAATGTTTTGTAATTAATGGGGATTTGTGTTGTAGTTCTTTTCTTGACATCTTATAGATATATATATATATATATATATATATATATATATAAATTGTGACGGCCCAAGTTTTATATACCCGTTGCACTAGTGATGAACAAAAGGTGACCCGATAACAGATCTAAAATATAGAAGCGAAAGATGTAAAATAGCCTCTAGTGACGTACATTATCCTAAAGGCACCAAAATGACTCCCCATGAAGCCATGGAACTAAAATGAGTCAAGTACTAAAGCAAGGATTTCAAACCCGATGAGAAATGAACCAAGGGTAGAACGGTCACTTCAAACTAAAATAGGTGCCACCGTGCACACCATTGGAAAGACAATGAAAAATGAATGATGTTAGTCACAAGAATCGCCTGATTCGGAGTCCAGACGAAAAAGATATGAAAAGAGAACAAAGTGGCATCCTCCGTTTGAGAGGTACCACGACCCTATCTCACTAAAACTATCATAACTCTCTCTATGGTTGGATTTTTTATGTATGGTTGGCACCATTGGAAAGCTAACTTCAAGATCTTAAATTTAGATTCAAGAATGACCTGATTTGGATTAGAAATGAAGGAGATATGACACTCTGAAATTGGTGCAAGAAGGCTGTCTAAGAAAAACTGAAAAGGGAAGGCTTCAGGGAGGATCAGCTGACCGACCACAAGGACTAGCCGTCTGAAACTCAATCATTAGGCAGCCAAAGCTCAATCATCAGACAACCAAAATGACCTTTTTTACTAGCAAACATACTGGAATTGGTCTCGAGGGACCATCAACCGGCTGATATCAGTTGTCAGCCGACCGATGCACCTAATATCAGTAAAAATTCTACTGTCAAGTTTGTGAGAAGTGCCCGATCCAAGTCTAATGCTACTCATGCATCCCATATGCCTCGAGACAAGTTTAAAAACATTCCCTAGCCTCATACAAGCATCCATAACATGCTAAATCAAAAGGAAACTTTAAATCATACCCCAATGCATGAATTTTGCATAAAATTTCACAAGTCATCCAAAAATAACTCCAAAGTCGAAACGTAAGAGTTCTGTGAGATGTGAGCATGCACGCAAATGTAAAATGATAAGGTAGACACGCCACAATGGCCTACGGCATCATTACAATCCATTTACAAAATTCGACATACCAACCTCTAATTTTCACAAAATAGGCTACAATGAGAATTCTTGAGTTTTAAAATGTGCTTGTGAACTTTGAAGTTAATGACCCTTAGCCTCATGTTATACATACAAAATAAGTATCGACAAGTGTACTTGGATACACATTACACATCAAGGAAGCCACTTTAGCTTCTAAAATACCATACACCCATGGTATTCAAAATATATCATCAAAAGTAAGCATGTTAAACATTTGCATGTCAATACACAAAAATATTCCAAATTGCTCATAAGCCTATAAGGATGATGAGCATCCGAGAATATAGTCTCCTTACCTGTAAAATAACCCAAACAACTAGGGTGAGTAATCAAGTTACTCGTAGGAAAAAGCATATGCGTATACCCTAAAGTTTCAATATCATTGCAATATCAATATAAACGAATACAAGGGATCATTTCACTTAACGTCTATATTCAAGGTATTCTAAAGGATCATCTTAAGCTAACTTAAATGATTCTATCACAACACAATATCAATATCAATGTACTTAACAACATTAAATCGCCAATAACCAAAATTTCAAGTCACAATTAAATATCGGTTGTCAACTTGTAATTGAATGCGAAACCAAATAGTAGAAAACTTGGACATCAATTCCCAGAGTAAACCAAGACCTAAACGGTTATTCTGGGTACTAACCCACTAGGAATACCACCCTAGTGCGCACTATAAAATGGGAAGAACTCGTAACTCCCGCACTAGAGCCAAACTCTAGCCATGTATTTGAAACAATGTCCTAAGAGAATCCAAAATTATAATTAAGTTCTAAACTTATATACAACAATTAAGGCATAAAAACCACCTTCCATGCACAAGTAATTTGAAACCACACAAACCATGTCTTAGGGTTCCAAGTCTAGAATGGCATAACAAATGACAAGTCCTCGTCATGATATAATGTACAATATAATACCATTAACTCATCAATTTAAATCATACCACAACAATAAGCTTTATATACTAGATTATAACATTGTAGTAATAGGCTTCTAAAATAATTACCAATAGTCATCAGTAAGAATATAGAATTATCACCACAACAAAGATAGCAATTCAAGTCAATAAGAATTGTATATAACCTTAATAATTCTACACAAGATAAATAGATATCATACATGCTAAAATCAACAAACCCTAAGTCAATTATGAGGATTTCCTATAATATGCAAGACTACAGAACTAAACCATGTACACAATATATATTTAACCTCAAAGGAACATAAAACACTTAAAATATAAACATACTATCATCCCTACCTCAATAGAGAACTTAATCTCTATAACCCAAAGCAACCAAGCTTAAAATGTGAAACTAAACTAGGGTTTTATAGAGAAGAGTGAGAGGAAACTTTTACTTCCCAATGTTTAAAGTCTAAGGTGAGTGGAAGGAGGCCAAAATGAAGTAATAAGCTCTTAGCCAAGATTTTCTTCAATGGTGGCTAGGTTAGGGTTTTAAAAGTAATGGGAGTGAGGAAGATGAAATAAATGTGGTGAGTGGAAGATTTAGCGCTCCTCCACTCACTATGTGCTCTTACACTACCTCTCACACACATACTAATGCAAGACCAAATTTGGAGCATACACTTGTTACCAATCCATGACTCCTTTTATGACTTAATCATACTCCTACACTTGTCAACCACCCAAGCCAATAAGTGCACCTATCCTAGGCCAACAAGTGGGTGAATCTCCACAATCCACATATCACAAGATTATGCTTCCAAGTAACTCCACCCCAATGCCAATAAGTGGCTCCATGAGAGTGTGACACTTGTCACACTTTCCAAAAATTACAAAAAGGTCCTTTTCCAAAATATCTTCTAAATTAAATTACTAAAATGGTCCCTAAGACAAAAAATAATTACTTTGTATAATTACACTAAAACCCCAAAAATCAAGAATATTTCCAAGAAACTATGCATCCATTCCCTTTACGAAAAAGTAAGCAACTATAATGTTTTTCCCACGAAAGTAAAAATGCAATTATCTTGGAATTTAAATATCATGGATGGATGCAAAGCCGGAATCAAATCCGAGCATAAAAGTGAGGTTATGCAATGAAAAATGATAAATGGGGAAAAGACGAAATAGGGAAAAGACGAAAAAAAGAAATTACTGAAAAAAGAAAGGAAGGAAAATGACCGGGTCATTACATAAATCTTGTTTCTACAAAGATTCATGAGGTTTAATACTTCCAATTGATCATTTAATTTTATTGAAATGTTTATGTATGCTAGAATGAATGTTCATATGTTTATCTCTAGATTTTGTGACATTAATACATGTATATGTGTGTTTATATTATGAATCTAGTGATGGGTAAGGCATGGTGCTTAAATAGATTACTCTTGTAGTTTATTTGATGGTTCATACTTATTTCTTGATGGATTGTGCCACTTCCTTAGTTTAATTAGTTTAATTTTCATGTCACTAGCTTAGTTGTAGTGTAATTGCCTTACTTTCTTATATAGGTGGACAATCCATGCTTGTTGTTTGATGTTCCATGCTTATGAATGTAAGTAGTATATTTCTCTAATTTAATGAGTGTGCATTAATTGTAGACTTATTTAAGGATTAATGGCTTAGTTTGATATATTGTGTTATTCACTAGATTGACTACATAATGTATGCTTACTTGGCCATCCCTACTTGATATTTCAATTAATGGCACACGCTTTCATTTACAACACATGATCCCCCTAATCCATTAAATATTGAATGTCTAGGAAGGTTATGCGTAGTGGTGAACTCTATGTCCCAAGACTTATTTCTCATATTCTCTACACCTTATATTGTTTTAGTTGTTTTACATTGCATTTATTTAGTTTAAATTGTAGTCTAATTCAACCAATAAACCATCTTTTGATCATTCGACCTACTAATCTAAATATGCTTCCTTTCCCTTCGGACGATCCCTACTTACTCTAGCCACATTAATAGTTAGTAATGGTAGTAGCATTCTATAAATTCAAACTTGACCACATTTTATCACACTTTTATGCTTTGGTATCGTGACAACACCATTATACCACCCACTTTGGATACTTGTATCATAACCATTCATCGTCATAGTTGCACCGGTATACTCTTTCTTCTTTCTTTTGTTCTTTTTGCACATTGAGGACATTGTGTCATTTAAGTTTGGGGGTGATGTGTGTTCTTTACATTCAATTCAAGATTTTGAGCATGACTTGTTTATTTAAGGGATTTTCTATGATTGGTCCATGACTAGCTATGATTTTAATCTTTTGAGGACTATATTGCTTAGAATTTAAAAATTGTTTGACTTGGGAGTCCAATACTCCTTATATGCCTTGTGGATGTCATCTAGGAATAAATTTTTCGAAAGATTGATATCTTGCTTGCACTTGTGGTCCACATCATCTTAATTTTGTGATTGTTTTAAGATTCACTCTAAGATTCTACACTAGCACAAGCGCAGACTAGCATTCATTTGTGGGGTGCATCCTTTGTTGATTATTGATTTGATTACATCACAATTGAGCTAGTAGGGTATTGAAAGCTTTTATTCTTGATAAAGGTAGATAACAAACCCTTTTTACTAAGTAGCCGAGATTTTAGCCTTATCAAGCATTAAATTTCTCGCGTCGAAAGGTGGAGGGCCCAAACTCTAGGTTAATAATTTGAAATAAATAAATAAAAATAAAAATAAAAAAAATTGTTGCAAAAGCAAATAAAAAGTGAGGACTTCTCCCAAAAGGTGAGAAGTGGGAAATAATTAGATGGAAGTTATTTTGATTTGTAGCCTAGTTAATTTGAGCTTGTAAATCCTTAGGGTTGTTTAAACACCTAATACCCTAAGGCCATCCGGTTTGGGAGTCATTGACCTAACGCTCGACCTCATGGATAGCTAGAAAGCTTAATAAATCAACACATTGCACTATGTTTCCATCTTTGATCCTTAGGATTAGAGAAAAAAAAAAAATCAAGTAAAAAGAATAAGTGCACCTAATTGAATAAAGCTTTAATAAAAGGTCCATTCTTTGTCTTGATAATTGGTACTAGATTTGTGTGATAGCTTGAGGCCGGATGTGATCATTCCTTTAGTTGGCTTAGATAGCAACATATTTGATGCCAGTTCACTTAAAAAGGATTCTAGAGCTATTTTGATTTGCATGATCATTATCTTGATGTGTGAAGGACCATACTTACTTGCTTAGTGTTGAGATTTTGGGAGATTGCTTGGAAATGATTGAAAAATTGCATACTTAAGGTAGTTTTCTCCCAATGCTTCTCTGAAATATTGATGCCTTTCTAGTGAGAAAAAGCTTAATATTTGTGGGTATCATTTCTGGAAACCCTCACGAGACTTCACTCGTCCACTAGGGGTAACCTAGGGGTTTAAAAAACTTGTTGCATATGCTAAATGCAATCGTGTTCCCTACGAAAGTGACGTTATCCATTAATTACTTTCTAGTTCATAGTTGTTTAGTTATTCATTTATTTATTTTCTTCGCAGTTCATTGCTAGGGACTAACAATATTTAAGTTTGGGGGTGTGGTAAGCGCTGAAAAGCGCGCATTTAAACCCCTTAAGCTTGAATGTTCTAGGACCTTATTCTATCTTATTTTCTCGTTTTAGTCTAATTTCATGATATTTCCCTTTTTTGACACTTATCCCCAAAATAAGTCAATTCAACTCAATTAGAGCATTAAAAGAAGCAATCTTAAGCCTAGTGGAAGAAAGGAGCAAAGTGCGTCGCCATGGTTCGATCGATTAGGAATTAATACTCTTTTGATCTTGTCTTTATTTTATTTCATTTTGATTGTATTGTTCTTGATTAGTTAGGTACGTTGAACAAGGGAAGTGAAGTAAAAGGATTCTAAAGCAAAGAAGCAAGGTAAGCTAAGCAACGCAAAATCATAAAAAGCTAAAAATATAAAAATTTGCACAGCAAAGCAAGGCAAAGAAAAATTGAAAAGTTGCTTAAGGACCTTTTGTGAGCTTTTTTAACTCTATCTCTAGTTAAATCGTCGGTCCATGTGGTGGCAAGTTTTAATTTCTTAGATAAATCATGAGCCCACATGGAGGCAATTTATTGTTCTTGTATATTGTTGAAAGCATGGGAGTATTGGATCAATGTATGTGGAGGTTTGTTGATTGATTTGTTGCGGAGGAGAAGTGCTTGTTACATATTTGTTGTTGACTTGTTGTTTGTTTTTATTGTGCATGTATGGTCGTAGATCATTGAATCCAACTATTGTCCCACTTAATTTGAATCTTGAATCCATTGTTCATAATCCTAGGGGAAGGGGTAATTCTAGTGACTCCATTTCATCAATAGAGGAACATAATGAGGACCATGTAGATGACCTTGGTCACATCGACCAACAAGGCATCCTTCACCCTAATGTGCATCACCATCATGACAATATTCATGTACCATTAGGCATGCCTAGACCTTCATTCCACAACAACAAAGCCATATTCCAATGGGAATGCCTCGGCCAATTTTTTTTCCACCTCCACCTCTCATTGTCTAAGGAAATCATGGTGTTCATGTAAAGCCACCGGTTGCGAATCTTCCTCTTGCCTTAAGAGATCATTATGTGCCAAATGAGTATAATGTACCAACATGCATTCAATTACCTCTATTTAGGGTACACCATTATGAAATCAAACCACAAATAATTCAAATGCTTCCCAATTACCATGGGCTACCAAGTGAAGAACCATACAAGCATTTGGATGAGTTTCTTGAAGTATGTTCCACCATGAAATACACGAACATGCTGGAAGAGGTTTTCACCCTTAAAGATAAAGCAAAATATTGATTCAACAATTTGAGGCCTTTTTCGATAACTTCTTGGGCAGAGATGCAACAAAAATTCTTGAAAAAGTATTATCCGGTTTCAAAGACCAATGCAATGAAAACTTCAATTCGAGAATTTTCTCAAGGGGGAAGGGAAATGTTTCATGAGGCATGGGGCACTTGAATGACTTGCTTAGAAAATCTCCACATCATAACATTCCTAAATGGCAATTGGTTCAATTTTTCTTTGAAAGTTTGTCGGATAATTATAAAGGAATGGTAGATGCATCTATGGGTGGTTCTTATCTTGATAGGCATGAAAATGATATATGGCATTTGTATGAGAGCATCAGTGAGAATTCAATGCATCGATCCTTATCATCCAAAAATGGTATAAATCTAGGTGGAAGGAAGAATGTTGGCTTATATCAAGTCGACCATTCTAATGACATAGCCGCCGAAGTGAAGTCTTTATCCTAAAGGTTTGATCAATTTTTTATCAACCAAAATTTGGCGAATCAAGTGTCTTCCTTCCCTAGTCATACTCATCATACTTCCAATGAATCTTACATGACTTGTTCTAATGTTTTACATTCTACTTCCAATTGTCCCCATGGACATGTGCAAAGTGAACACCATGAACAAGTGAATGCCGCATTTATTAACCAATGGAATAATCCCTATGGCACTCATTATAATACCGGGTGGAGCAACTATCCAAACTTCTCTTGGAAAAGCCAAAGGGAAGGCTCAAACCCTCCCCAAAGTGGTTTTTAAGGCAAGCATATTCCGCCCCCAATGCAAAGCCAAGGTTCCCAAGGTTACCACTCATCTTACCAAGCACCACATGGAAACCAATTTTCAAACTCTCACTTTCCAACTTAATCTTCATATTCGCAAGGGAATTCAAGAAGTCTCGCATTTAAGGAGAAAGTCTTTACCACTTTGGGTACTTTGGAGGCAAATACCCACTTACTTCATTCTCATTCCCAATCAATTGCAAAGCTAGAAACCCAAGTCGGGCAAATAGCTAGTACCTTGCATGCTAAGGAAAAAGGAAAAATGCCTTTGAATCCACCACCAAAGCAATAATTTGTTGTGGAGACCAATTCCTCTTCAGAAGGTCACACAATTAAACATGTGAATGCGGTTACCACTTTGAGAAGTGGAAGAGTTATTGATAATCAAGTTGGTGTTTATAATGAAGAGAGTGAACTGGTGCAAACAAAAGTTTACACCCGTCCCATCTCATATTTTATTCCTCCTTCATTGCATGTGAAAGAACCCTTTGTTGAGAATGTCTCCAAAAATGATTGTAACAAAGTTTTTGAGCCCAAGGCTCCATTTCCGGATGCCTTAAAAGGATCCAATTCTGTTGAAAAGCAACAAAGCAGCAAATGAGATAATTGATGTGTTTAGGTAAATGAAAATCAATCTTCCTCTCTTGGATGCAATTAGACAAATTTCGGCCTGTACCAAATTTTTTAAAGATCTTTGCACCCTTAAGAGGAAAAACGAAAGCCAAGCACCGAAAAAAGTTGTCTCAACCGAGTAAGTAAGTTCCATTTTGCAACACAACACCCTCCCAAAATTCAAAACCGGTTCACCAACCACTTCTTGCATTATTAGTGATCATGTCATTAACCGGGCTCTTCTTAATTTAGGAGCATATTCAGTTTATGTTCAATTGGGCTTAGGTGATTTAAAACCAACTTCGGTAGTTTTGCAACTAGCCCACTAATCCATCAAAAAGCCCTAGGTATTATGAGGATGTATTGATCAAAATTGATAAGTTCTTCTTCCTGGTTAATTTCGTTGTCATTGACATGGAACCGGTCCCAAATCCCAAGAGCCAAATTCCCGTTATCCTTAGCTGTCCCTTCTTGTCAACCACTAATGCCAACATTAACTATAGGATGGGGACAATGAAATTTTCATTTGGTCATATGAAGGTGAAGTTAAACATTTTCAATCCAACCCCCAATTCTATGGACAAGCATGAAGAAGTATGTGTTGTTGAAAAATGTCTTGGGAATGAATTTGACAAAAATGAATCTTTGCTTGGTGTTCAATAATCAATTGTTTTGCCTTCTAAAATGATTTGAAATGATGTTGTCTTTAAACCAAGTGTTTGATGTGAATAATTTGTTTACCAATTAAAATCACCACTTGCAATAGCACATATCAATGTAGAATAAGGCTATCATAAGGGTTTGTCAAACCACAAGGAATGTTACTTTATGGCAGTCAAGATTATAAGATTAATTCCCGGTTTGATTTGTGAAATATAGTTGTTGGATTGTTTTGTTTGTCATAAACATAAACTGAAATTAACTAAAATTACTAAAACAGAATTTTGATTGCAGGTAAATGAGATAATAAAGATAAGGGCTAGGGAAATGACTTCACCACAAGCCTTGTAAACATGCCTAATTGCAATTAACTTGGGAAACAACTTATACATGTAACCATAATATGTAAAAATGCAAGACAACTACAATATCTTCCAGAAAATCATACATTTCACGACTAAGCATAACCCATCTTTGGTTGGCATGGTTCATGCACCTAAACTAGGTTATGGTATGAACTATCTTCCCTAGGCGTCGCCTATCATAGTCCTTTAATTGTATGTTACAACACATGACATTCAATTATCTATCATAAATTATCTTTTGTTGGTATGGACCATCTACCTAACTAAATTAATCAAAAGGTGTAGTATAGTCCATCTTCCTTAAGTATAACTTATATAAATTCTCAATTAATATGCCAATATAACCATTGCATAATCTCATCCTTATTGTCACTCTAAGAATGTAAGTAGCATAATCATGAAGAAACAATTTCTAAGACAAGATAAGAGTCTCAACAAGTTTATATATAGAATGAAGCACAAATACATCAAAGTGTAATCTTTAGATTATACAACTTGTCACAAATATACAAAATTCCCCAAATTTAGATACAATCAAGACACAATTACTTGGCAAGGGTTACATCAAATTCCTATGAAGGGAGTTAGCCTCTCATGTGCAAGGTGTAAGCCTCCATTGATGATGAAGACTCCATCTCCATGAGCTCAGAATTCTGCCCCGTTCTTCTTCCATCCCCTTTCTTAATATTTCTCTCTATCTTTCACCCAATTAAAAACTTAGAAATAGATAATGATGGGTGGTTGATATATACACTGAAAATGTCCTCTAAAGAGATCATATTTTGTAGCCTTTCAAATTCTAAAAGAGTTGGAGACATCCCTAAAATCAAGGAAACAAACTTTGACTAAATCAAAGTGTGACAGCTCAGCATGTTGGCAAAATTAGCATGTTATTCTTCTGTATTTTTGACCTATCAATTGTCCAAATTAGACTTTCATTTACCCATTGAAAATATAGTTCTATGGGTAAACTTTCCAAATAATTAAACCATTTAGCAATTGGATTTATAACCCAAGAGATATGGTCAAAATACCATAGGAGTGTAAAGTTGAGTTCTGCCACCTGGCAGCATGTTGGTGTCCTCTTGCTCTCTATTTTTAACATCTGAAATGTGGGAATTAGACTTCCATTAAAACATACCAAACATAAAGCTCCGAGTTCTCTTTCCACAAAATCAAATGGTTCATTATTTAGAGTTTGGAGCAGAGAGTTATGGCATTTTTACCGAATATACGCATAGTTGATTACATGTGCGCGCGCGAGACAAGGCCCCTCGTCCGGACGCAAAAACTCAAGTCGGGATGCAAGAGCTCATGTCAGGATACCATAACTTGCATCGGGACGCGAAGTGCTAATGCATGCCCAAATGCAACTGTTTTTCATTTTTTCATCTTGGACCATTGAGTCCTTCTTCATCCAAATGTGTTGCTGAGAGTTTCCATAGGATATTTAGGCCATCTCTTCTTGAAAACCACTTGATATTTGGGCCCGATATGACTTGTTCTTCAATAACCCTTAAAAACTTATTTTTATTCCTTTTTAGCAATTAAACCTGTAAAAAAATAAAAATACAAAAATGAAGATAATCTTTATACAAAGATCAAATAATGGGCTTAACTAATGCAATTAAGGGCGCTTAAATATATAATATTTGGCGCTTATCACACTCCCAAACTTACATTTTGCTAGTCCCTTAGCAAAACAAAAATGAAAGACACAATAAACTATCCATATTTCTCCTTTTAAACCCCTAGGTATATCCCTAGAGGACGAGTGAAGTCTCGTGAGGGTTTGCTAGAAATAATACCCAGAAACATTAAGCAACAAGGCTCATTCTAATATACATTGAAACATATGACTATGGGGAAAAACTTTATTATAAAAACTACAACAAGTATGCATACAATGACATCTCAAAACAATATTCAATTCCCAGCATTCATGCATCAACAAACTAGTCCACATACATAATCCTCAACATCTCATTTATAATAGAATTTTATCTCAAGTTCCTTAGAAGTGAATAAGAATTTAATTTTTTTTTATAATGCACTTTTAACCCTTTTATGGCTCATACAATGTCTTCAACATCCTTAATTTATCTTTTGAAATCATAATCCAAGGTATGAATTTATTTGAACACATTTTGTGTTGCCCTTTTTTATTATTATTATTATTATGTATGACCATGTGTAATGTCTAAGTTTCTTAAGTTCTCTAACCACCCCATATAACAAGCGTTGAGCCAACGACTCCCAGACCAGATGGTCTTAGGGCGTTAAGTGTAAAGACACTCCTAAGGGCGTAATAACTCTGATTGGTTAGGCTACAAACTCAAACTAATCATACATCTTACATTCTTTCCTTATCTTCCTTTTTAATCAGTTGACATGTTGAAAGAATGCAGTTTTATTCAAATTTTTTTTTTTCAATGCCAAGGATTATTTCATTCATCCAACTTACTAATTTGGGGAGTGAATTAAGTAAAACCACAAGGAACAGAATGCAATTTCTGGTGTGCTCAATGTGCATTGTGAAGTCACTTAGAGATGAAAGACTCCAAAATAAAACATTTAAATCATGCAATGGACCTTTTCATTTGAATAATCATGCTAGCAACTTTTAATCATTCATTGATATCATATATAAGCATATAAGTTGTATTAATCACATAAATTCCCCCCAAACTTAGTTCCAACAACACCAAAAATCATTTGCCTAAACATACAATATTTGTTCTTTTTTTTTTTTTTTCTTCTTCTTCTTCTTTGTTTTCCCTTTTTTTTTTTTTTTTTTTTTTTTTTTTTTTACATATCAACAATAGAAACCCATCTGACAATGACAATATGCATATCAATAGTTAACTCTCAACACCCCCAAACTTAAATGATACATTGTCCTCAATATATGAAAACAAGTATAGAAACTAAGCATACATAGAAGCGTAAAAGGAGAGAAACTACCGGAGTGTAACATAGTGATTCTATTGCATCCAGTTGCATTCAAAATGCTAAAGTACTTTCCCCCAAACTTGTACCTGATAATCTGTCCATATAAACTAGGTACCAGGCGTAAAAGCATAGACATAGATAAGGATATAAGTCTGAAATAACATGTCATGCTTTCTTAAAACTGGAAAAGAAATCAAAATCTGTGCACATCAAAAAGTGCACCTACAATTGTCATACCAAACATGGCCCAAAACATAGAATTATTCAAGAGGGGGCAAATTGCTGACAGAAAGCTACTTTGAAATTTTTTACTTTTTTTTTTAATTTTATATATTTTTTTTAGTTATTTTGTTTATTTTGAATTTATGAATGCATAAATGTCCAAAAGGAAAGGAAAATAAAATAAGAAAATTAAAATAAATTGTAAATTAAAGTTGTTTTTTTTTTTTTTTAATCATTCACAACATTGCGTCAGGACTGCGCCTGGAGAGTAATGCTCGGCGTATGAAGATGGTGTCCGAATGCGGTGAGTGGCATTCAGATGCAGGAGTGCCCAGGTGTTGGCGTTCGGACGTGAAGTGTGGTGTTTGGACGCGGGTCTTCTCTGAAATTGGCATCTGGACACTAGTAGTGGCGTCTAGACGTGAGAGTGCCCAGTGATGTGGGTCTGAACGCGAGGATTGTCTTCCGAAGGCAAATTTGCCCAGGTATTTCTAAAGATGAGCCCAAAAATTCTTGAAGATGTTACTAAAACCATAATAGGACTATAGAAACCCACGATGACCACTGAAATGGAAATCTAGATAATTCCAAGTGGAGTCTTTACTTAGTCATTTTCAAAAAAAATTGGTTTACGGTAACAAAGATATAAAGAAGTTTGGAATAGAAAGAACTACTTCCTTAGAGTGCTAAATTTAGTGTCGTATTCTCAAAATAAAAAAGTTCCTTTACAAGTGGAGAAAGTCGAGCTTGAAGATTAAAAATGAGACGAGGTAAAGGAAAGACCTCAACCCACTCTTCTTCCTCATTTAGGAACTTTGGATTATGAAGTTGATTTGGATTATGGGAAGGCGGATCAAGTGAGGGCACATCAAGCAAAGATTTGTGAAGGATCATATTTAGTGCGGGAATTTTTGAAAAAATATCCTTCAAACTTTCAATATCCTCCTCATACTTATCCGGTGGTTCGAGCTCAACATTTTGAGGTAACTCAAGTGAGGGAATGGGAGGAGATGCAAGCTCCCATGAGAGAGATACATTTGATGCTGCCCAAGGAGGAGAGTGAATGGGTGGAGAAATATCAAGCAAAGAATTTACCTCCCAAATAGATTTATCAACATCAAAATCCTCACAATTAAAATGAGACAATCAAGCTTTTAGAGGATCCTCCATTGAAGGAGGTGTATCAAGCAAAGGATTATTTAGGGAAACAATCTCTTCATCATTCATTTCCTCAATTTGAACCACAAATTCTTTATTTTCATATGTGGCAAGAAATTGATCATTTTGAACCACTATTTCTGCATTCTCACATGTGCTAACAATTTGATCATTCTCATGATAAGAGTTATTAGGGGTAATCTCATCAGTCATAGAATACCTGTTTGAATCAGTTATAAGCTCACATGGAAATTCCTCTTCCTCTAAATGATTTAGATCATTAGCCATTTGTTCCATTTGGATTTCTATCCTAGCTGGAGCTTGGGAATGAGAATGGATCAACTCAATGGTGGGTTGCATGCTAGAAAAGGCATCCAATATTTGCTTTTGTGAAGCCAATATCTCTTCCAATGGAGAAACTGTAAGAGATAAGGGCTGGAAATAATGATCATTCTCATGATTAAAGTTACTAGGAGTAATCTCATCATTCATAGAATTTTCTTTTGGATTAGCCAAGGGTTCAATTGGAAATTCTTCTTCCTCTTCATGATTTTGAGCATTAACCCTTTGTTGAATTTGGGCTATTTGGTCATTTATCAATGCACTTGCTTAGGACTTGTGGTATGGTACCACTTGATTGAGGGACTCTATTGTGGATTACATGCCATTAAGGGCAGCCAAGATTTGATTGTTGGAATCCTCTAATTGTGCTGCTAATGCAGAAAATGTTGGAGGTGAAGGTTGGAAAATATGATCATTGGGCTGAAAATTGGATTGAAAATATTGCCCATGAGATTGTGGGGCTGAATTTCCCATATCATGCCACAAAAAGTTTTGATGATCTCCCTAACCTAGTTCATAATGATTGACATATGAATCATTCCCCAGTTCAAAGAAATCAAAATTTGCTTGTTCTTGATAAAAATAATAAAATTGTCCCATTGTAGGACAATCCCTTGTATCATGTGTATAACTAGAACAAAATGCACATAACTCATGTGGTATATAAAAATGAGTTGAAGGATAATTACCCTCCATTTAGGACTAATTCAACCACTTGTTTAGATACATAAATAATAATAATAATAATAATAATAATAATAATAAAATATTCACACAAAATATATACAAATAGAGCATAGAGTGCAAATAAATTTAACTTTGAAAACTCACAAAGGGTCTAAAATTTTCTAAAATTTCCAGAATTTTTCTTTCAAGCAAAACAGCCCTTTGTACCTACACAAATGCACTCAAATACTCCAAAACAAGTTAAAAATAGAATATATACAAAATTCTAAACTAAAAATCAAACCAAATTTAATCTTTAAATCTTAATCACAAAACCGTTTGCATTCCCCGGCAACGGCGCCAAAAGTTAATGCGAATAATTTATTTACCAATTAAAATCACCACTTGCAATACCACATATCAATGTAGAATAAGGCTATTATAAGGGTTTGTCGAACCATAAGGAATGTGATGAGCGTTGAATATATGCATATTCGAGCCCCTAAATGCGTATATGTTAAGGCCTGAAGTGATACTTCTATCCATAATTAGACTAATTTATGTTTAATGTGTGTTTGTAGGTACTTTCCTAGATAAATGGTTAAAATCGGGACTTTATGATGATATTGAAGCTTACAGATTCGTTGTCAGTCATTCAGAGCAAGCCGAGAGCTGAAATGGTGAAGTTTAAAGCAATTCAAGCCTTAGAGCTCGAGCCCAAGTATTGAGGCTCGAGCATCACAACAGAAAGGAGAAGAAAAGTCAACAAGGCCCAAATGCTCGAGCCTTGTACCTTAATGCTCGAGCCTTACCATAGGGTTCTCTAACCTTAACTAAAGGTGCTCGAGTATTGACCCTCAAGCTCGAGCATGAGGCGTCAGAAATTAACGAGTTGATTTTAATTAAAGGCTATGCTCCTAGGTCTCATGCCTTACCTCCACGATCGAGCACAATCTACTAAGGATCGAGCATCATCCACTGATGCTCCAGCCTTAAGCCCCAGATGCTTAAGCATGGTACCTAGTGCTCGAGCCCAAAATGCTTGGATCGAGCAATGTTAAAAGAGTTCAACCCCAAAAATATTCTAAATGTTGAAGAAAAAGACACTTCGAAAAATAGTTGAAGAAAATTGGCTAAGTGTCAATGTGAAGATCAAGCCCATTTATTGAAGCTCGAGCATCAATCCAAAGAAGCTCGAGCATTGTTCCTAATGCTCGAGCATGAACCCTAATACTCAAGCATATGCTCCTAAAGCTCGAGCCTTCCATGACATGTCAGATTAAAAGTTGCAGGATTGCTCTTTTTACCAGCCGTATCTTATCCCAGTTGGGCCATAAGACCTAAAAGCCCACCAAATACTTATTTTCTTCTATAAAAAAAGGCATAAGCCTTGATAAAAGAGGTCTAAAATTTCAATCTCTTTTGATGGTGTTATTCAGAAGGTTGAAGGTGTGGTGGCTTTTAGGGTTCCTACAACCTTAGAAGTGAAGATCCTGAGAAGAGAAGTGTCATCCATGACAATGGAGATGAATTCAACACAGATGATATCCAACCTCGTCATAAGTAGCTAATTCCTCTCTTAGGGCACTGATGTAACCCAACCTAATATTATGGTTGATTGTTTTAACTCTGGGTTTTATTTTAATATATGATTATTTTCTTGATTATATGACTATGAGCACTTGAGACAACTCAAGTGATTTTCATGCTTTAATAGATTATAAACTGTTATTCCCTTGTCTTAGATGTAATAGTTTATTCTCTATTCTCAACCTATCTTGTTGTGCGGTATCTGGCAGAGCCTTACCGGACACAAGAATAGAGGTCATATAATGGTACTTTCATGTTTTTTACAAAAGAATGTTTTCATAATCTATGCTTAGGAAAGGTGGTTCATTCGCACAGTAGTTAAAGTAGGTAGAGTAGGTAGGCGGATAATCCACGCTAACCACAGATAGGTTATAGTTAGCTAATCTTGTAAAACATCTTTCTTTAAAACCCAAATTAAACGGATGTTATTGAGTTCAATTCTTTTGAAAAATATCATTATTAAATTCCCAGAGTTAGTATAATTAATCATAATATGATGGTTGTGGTGAAGTAGCCCTAAAACTTTTTCAATCTAATCATTTAAATTAGTTTAATTTGTTTTAGTTAACTATTTTGTTATAATTTTATTTGTTAAATCGTGACAACCAACAAACTTTCCAACCAAGTTACTGTAAATCATAAGACAAAATTAAAGACTAATGCAAATCTCATCTCTCTGTGGGTTCGACATCCTCTTTGCATAGAGCTATCCTACATGATATCGTTCTATTGTGAGCGGGTATTTTATTATTGCGAGATATACAAATGATTTTTGGCACCGTTGCCGGGGAGATTATTTTTGTTTAGTTTTTAATTAGTTATTTTGGTTTATCAGTCTTCGGACTTTCTGATATCTCATCTTAATTCTGTTTCTTTTTAGGTACAAATTAGCAATGAGGATAACGACGCTTAAGGGAGAAAAGCTTCGGTTTATTAAACCTTTTGTGAGTTTTTACTATTTTTCTGTTACTTAGAATATTTTAGTTTTGTTACTGTTAGGATTAGTGGAACCAGTGCATGTTAACTCATCAAAATAGGTCAAAACCTTTAGTGCATGATCTTGAAATAGAGAGAACTTTGAGTCAAAACACTTGAATAATATCGATAGTTCCTCTGATAACATGGCTAAGCAACGTAATGCACCAAGTAATAATGGTAATGGTAATGGAGAACAGGAGCCACCTGTTCTTCCACCATAACCACAATTGAGGGATCATTTCATTCCTACCACATATACTTCCCTTCGTGCTTTGTTTTTCCTGATGCAGATGCAACCCATTTTGAGATCAAGCCTACTATAATCAAAATGCTTCCTACCTTTCATGAGTATGCAACAGAGGATCCTTATAAGCACTTGGATATGTATTTAGAATTGTGTTCAACTACCAAGTTGACCACTCTAACCAATGATTCATTCAGAATGCATCTTTTCCAGTTCTCTCTTAAGGACAAAGCAAAATCTTGGTCGCAGTCCTTTCCAAAAAATTCCATATCTATATGGGACATGTTGCAACAGGAGTTCTTGAAGAAATATTACACTATGGGTAAAACCACATAAATGAGAAAAGAAATCATGGCATTTTCCCAAATCCTGGGAGAACAACTCCATGATGCATGGGAAAGGTATAACGATCTTCTAAGAAAGTGTCCACACCATGATATTGCTCAATGGCACTTAATACAGATCTTCTATAATAGTCTTACAGATTCTTATAGAAATATGGTTGATGCTTCCAATAATGGAGCTTTTTTGTGTAAGAGTCCGGCTGACGCTTGGGAACTGTTTAAGGCCCTAAGTGAAAACTCAGTGCAACATGTTTCTTCCTCTAGGTCTAGGTCTTCACCTGGAATGCATAATTTTGAAAAAATTTATGAGGTAGATAAATATAGTGAATTAGCCGCTCAAATAGAAGCCTTGAACCGTAGGTTCAATCAAATCCTATCATCTAGCTTCTTCTTCTTTTTAGGTAAAAGGGTAAGCTATCATCTGGCTTTACTCCTATTGCTAATCCACAAATTGCCGTGCCAAAGGAAGTTTGTTCCATCTGTGTTAATCCTAACCATTTTGCTGACGCTTGCCCTATGCTGGGACAATCATCTGAGATCCCACAGGAGCAAGTGAATGTTGCATTCTCTAGACCAGCTTATAATCCATTTTCTTCTACATATAATCTTGGCTGGAGAGATCATCCCAATCTGTCATGGCGTAACCAAAATCAAGGAAACACTATTTCCTAATCTCAAGGGCAATATCAAAATTCATCCAATCCTATGCCACAAAATAATTCTTTCAACCAATCTAGAATTTACCGTCCACCTCAGTTTAGGAATCAACCCACTCAAGCTCCTAATCTTCCACCTCCTCCTAGAAATTCTGCTTTTGAGGAACAAGTACTCAATGCTCTTATTGATCTTAAAGCCAATATCCAACTTCTTAATTCTCATTCTCAAGCCATAGCAAAGTTAGAGGCACACGTTAGGCAAATAGCGAGTACTCTATCTCGAAGAGAGTATGGAAAGCTGCCTAGTTAGCCAATAGCCAACCCGAAAGGGCAGACTTATATGACTGATGAAACTAATTCCTCGGGTATTCATCATGAGTAACTTCAGGCTATCACTACATTAAGGAGTGGTAGAGTGGTTGATAACCAAGTTGAAAAAGGACAGGAGAAAAAAGAAAGGCTTAGGATTCCTATTGTTCCTATTATTTATAATCCATATCCCAAGGATGTTTCCTCAAGTGTTATTCCACAATCCACAAAAGAAGTTGAAGGTGAAGTCACTTCTTTATCTACTCCTAACCCTGACACAGCTTATGAGCCAAAAATGTCTTATCCTAAACTTCTCAAGGAACCCTCCCACTTTGGTAAACAAGGGGAGAAAATTCAAGATATGATGGAGGTCTTTAAATAGGTCAAAATCAATCGTCCTCTGCTTGATGTTATAAAGCAAATTCCAGCCTATTCCAAATTTCTAAAGGACTTGTGCACTCTTAAGAGAAAATCAAAAAGCTAAGTTCTTAAGAAAGTTTGTCTCACCGAGTAGGTCAGTGCTATTCTTAAGTACAACACTCCTCTAAAGGTTAAAGATTCTGGTGCTCCTACAATTTCTTGCATCATTGGAAACAATGTGATAGAGCGAACACTTCTTAACCTTAGAGCAAGTGTTAATCTTATTCCTTACTCGGTGTATGAGAATTTAGGTTTGGGAGAGTTAAAACCTACGTCGGTTATTCTACAGCTTGCTGACCATTCTGTCAGACAACCGCGAGGTATTGTTAAAGATGTACTCATAAAAGTGGACAAGTTCTATTTTTCGGTTGATTTTCTAGTTCTTGATACAGAACTGGTCCACGATTCCAAAAAGTATATTCCAGTCATTCTTGGGTGACTTTTTCTAGCCATAACGAATGCTTGCATTACCTGTAGGACTGGAGCTATGGATTTATCTTTTGGAAATATGAAAGTTAAGTTAAACATCTTCAATGCTATTCATCATCCTCACGATGATAGTGAATGTTTTTTCCTTAATGTTATTGATGAGTTGGTTGAGGAATCACTCCCAACTATTTTATCTAAGGATCCTTTAGAATCTTGTCTGAATCACTTCAATTATGAAGATTTTGATATTGATTCTTCAATAGCTGAAGTGAATTCTTTGCTTAATTCCACTCATATCACAGATTTTTCTCTATGGAAATATAGGTTAGAGCCTCTTCCACCTCTTTCTAGTACTTCGCCTATTCCTTCTTTAGAGTCTCCACCTAAACTTGAGCTTAAGCCACTACTGGAAAAGCTCAAGTATGCTTTCTTGGGTTTAAATGACACCTTCCTAATGATCATTGCTTCCAATTTTACAAGTTCCCATGAAAATAGTCTCTTCAAAGTTCTAGAGCAAAATAAAGAGGCTATTGGGTGGAGTGTGGCTGATTTGAAAGGAATTAGCCCCACAATTTGCATGCATTAGATTCATTTGGAGGAGGATTCTCGAACATCTCGGGAACTCCAACGAAGATTGAATCCTAATATGAAGGAGGCAGTTTTAAAAGAAGTTATGAAGTTGCTAGATATGGGAATAATCTACCCCATCTCAGATAGCAAGTGGGTGAGTCCTACTCAAGTAGTACCCAAAAAGACAGGTATTACAGTACTTGAGAATTCTAAGGGTGAATTAGTTCCACAGTGCATCACCACTGGAAGGCGTGTGTGTATTGATTACCGGAAACTCAACTCCGCTACTAGAAAAGATCATTTTCCACTTCCATTCATTAATTAGATTCTAGAGCGATTGGCTAGCCAGAGCTATTATTGCTTTTTAGATGGATATTCCAGCTATAATCAGGTGGCCATTGATCCTAAGGATCAAGAAAAAACTACTTTCACTTGTCCATTCGATACGTTTGCATATAGACGGATGCCTTTCGGATTATGTAATGCGCTAGCAACATTCCAGAGGTGTATGATGTCTATCTTTTTGGACATAGTTAAAAAGTTTCTCAAAGTCTTTATGGATGACTTCTCTGTTTTCGAGTCCACATTCGAAAACTGTCTTCAAAATCTTTCTCTAATGCTTTAGCATTGTAGGGAAACCAATCTTATTCTTAGTTGGGAAAAGAGCCATTTTATGGTTCAAGAGGGTATTATTTGAGGACATATTATTTCAGAGAGAGGTATTGAAGTTGATAGAGCTAAAGTAGATTTGATCTCCAAATTTCCTCCTCCTACCTCCGTAAGGGGAATACGATCATTTCTTGGGCACGCCAGGTTCTATCGACGCTTCATTAAAGATTTTAGCAAAATTTCTCGTCCTTAGTGTAATCTACTTGTAAAGGATGCTCCTTTTGTCTTTGATGAATCACGCCTTGAAGCTTTCCAAAAGCTTCACTCACTTCTTTCTTCGGCTCCAATCATGAATCCTCAGGATTGGGCTCTTCCATTTGAGATTATGTGTGACGCATCTGATTATGCTATGGGTGCTGTCTTGGGACAACGAGTAGATAAACTTCCTCATGTTATCTACTATGCTAGTAAAACTCTTTCAGATGCACAATTGAATTATACCACTATTGAAAAAGAGTTGCTTGCAGTTGTCTTCGCTTTGGACAAATTCAGATTCTATCTATTGGGTTCCAAAGTCATAGTCTATTCTGATCATTTTGCTTTGAACCATCTTCTTTCTAAAAAGGAAACCAAACCCCGTTTAATTCGATCGATCCTCTTGCTTCAAGAATTTCATTATGAAATCCGGGATAAGAAATGGTCAGAGAATGTTGTAGCTAACCATCTTTCTAGAATTTTGATTACAGATACCTCAACTTCACTTCCAGTTTGTTGATTCCTTTCTGGATGAACAACTGTTTGACGTTTCTCATAAGGATTTGCCTTGGTTTGCTAATATTGTGAATTATCTCGCAATAGGCAAAATTCCTTTATCTTAGTCAAAGTAAGATAAAGGATCGATTCTTTTCCCAAATTAGGATGTACTATTGGGAAGATCCTCAGCTATTCAAATATTGTACTGATCAAATCATTTATAGATGCGTTCCTAAGAGTGAGTTTCATAGTATTCTAACCTTCTGTCACAGTTTGGCATGTGGAGATCATTTCAGTGCAAAGAAAACTGCAGCTAAAATTCTTCAATGTGGTTTCTTTTAGCCTTTGCTATTTCGGGATTCATACTTATTCTATAGGCCATGCCTTAGATGTCAGCAGCTAGGATCGATTGCCAGAAGGAATATGATGCCCTTAACTCTAATCTTAGTTATTGAGGTTTTTGATGTTTGGGGTATTGATTTCATGGGTCCTTTTGTTCTGTCTAATAAAAATGAGTACATTCTTGTGGCTATTGACTATATGTCAAATTGGGTTGAAGCAGTGGCTACTAAAACCATTGATCATGTAGTCGTGGTTGAGTTCATTCAAACGAACATTTTTAGTCGGTTTAGTATGCCACGAGTTATTATTAGTAAGGGGAGTGCTCACTTCGGTAATAGGTACTTCCGTACCTTAGTCCAAAGATACTCCGTCACTCATAAAGTTGCTTCTGCTTATCATCCCCAAACAAGTGGCCAAGTAGAAATATCCAATCATAAAATAAGAGAATTCTTGAGAAAACGGTTAAGCTAGATCGTAAAGATTGGTCTTATAAATTGAATGATGCTTTGTGGGCTTACTGTATTGCTTTTAAGACTCCAATTGGTATATCACCTTACCATCTTATCTATAGTAAAAGGTGCCATCTTCCTGTAGAATTAGAACACAAAGCTTTCTGGCCATAAAAAAACTCAACTTCGATATGACATCTACTGGTTCTAATAGGAAGCTTCAATTAACTGAGCTTGAAGAATTACGTAATGATGCGTATAAGAGTGCTAAGATTTATAAAGCAAAGACTAAGGCATTTTATGACAAGTATATCTTGCGTAATACTTTTGAGCCTGGGAAGAAGGTTTGGTTGTTTAATACATGACTAAAACTTTTTCCTGGAAAGTTAAAGTCACGTTAGGAAGGTCCATACATGGTTATTTCTGTTACACCTTATGGTGCAATAGAGATATAAGACTGGACAGCTGTCCAAGGTCAATGGACAAAGACTTAAACCCTACATAAAGGGTAGTGTGCAGAGAGGCACAGTCGATGCAGTGGAGCTTCATGATCTTATTTACTTGGACTAGAGAGGTCAGGTTTTTGTTGCGCTATCGACGTTAAACTTAGCATGCTGTCGAGCTATCGACGTTAAACTTAGCATTTGTATGTTGTACCGTAGTTTATTTTTATTTTTTATTTTCGTTATTTTAAGTTTTTAATTTAGTTATTTTCTTTTCTAGATTTTAGGTTTATTTTAGTCTTCATTTAGGTTTAGGTTAGTTAGGTTTGAATAAAATAAAAAAGGAAAATAAAAATAGGAAAAATCCAAAAATCTAATAATTTGGCCCAATGCTCGAGCCTGAGAGTTTGAGGCTCGAGCATCATCAGCTATAGGCTCGAGCATTAGTACCCAAAGCTCAAGCTTTCCATCATTGTGAAGTTAGAAATTGATGGCGGCAGGCTCGAGCTCATACCCTTAATGCTCGAGCCTGAGGTTCTAAAAGTTTTAAAATCAGGAAACTGAGTACTCCGTCACCTAGAACAAAAAAGAAAACCATGGTTCTTTATATAAGCTCTCTAAATTCTCTTCCTATTCATAATCGGTGCTAATTCAAATTCTTCTTCCAGATCTGCAGGAAATATAGAGGTAAACTTCTCTTTCTTATTCTTCTTTCAAATAGAATTTCTAGGTTCATTAATTGTCTAAATCTAATGAAGGAGAGTATGAATTATTCTTTGAATACATGAGTCTATGAATTTTGTTCATACATCATCTACATAGACTAGTTGTTTAGCTCTACTCTTCATTGATTTATTGAACTATGTTCTGTGATCTGATTCGGTGAAGTCTAGGTAAAGCTCGAGCTTTGCAAGTTTAGGCTCGAGCATCAGCTACTAAAGGCTCAAGCATCAGTATCTAAAGCTCGAGCCTCGGTTGGCAGATTGTAGGAATTAGAGATTTTTGAGAAATTTGAAGGTTTATCTTGATGATGGTTCATCCTACTCCTGCTAAACGCGCTAGAGGGATGAAAGATGTGTTGCCAAGTGTGTGGCAGACAATTCCAATTTCTTATGAAACGACCTTTGATTACCAGGCGTTCATCAATGATCCGCGCACTAGATGGGCTATGAAATCTTTCAGTTACAGGCACCTTCTTCATCTCATAGTCCCTGTTACTTAGGTTGCTTATCCTTGTCTTGTTCGTTTGTTTTACCTCAATCTAGTTTATAGTGAGGATGACCCTTGGGATTTTAGGACTAGAATTGATGGGCATGATTTAATTATTAATCCTGATGCTATTGCTACTGCTCTAGAATGTTATAATGCACTACCTAAAGTGTATATGAGAGGCATAACTGTCCTATTTTCACACCTTTCCTTAGGGTACCAATTGCTGAGAATTTAATTCAGAAGCTATGTGATGGTCGATTTGCTGAGAGAAAGCGTAGTAGTACTACCAAAGCCAAAATTCCTAAGAGGTTGTGGATTTTAGATTTTATCATCTCAGCTAATGTCCATCCTCTTGGACATAAAAATATTAGGAATACTGACTTTCTCCAGGCCCTTTATGCTATTCAATTTGAGCACTGGTATTCATTCCCTAGGATGATTTTCTGTCAGCTACTGGAGTTTTGGTCTAAGATTGGACCGTATAAGGATATTCCAACACATGCGCTGCCTTTTCCATATATGATTACCAGGATATTAGAGCTGCAGGGTTTTGTGGTGAGTTCAAAAAAGGAATCATGTGATGAATCTCCACAATTTGGAATGAGGGAATAGAATAAAGTATGGACACATATGCCAGCACATTGGAGAATTGCAATAGAGTTTGGTGATGCAGGATATGTAGTGGTTGTTGATAGGAGAGTAGATGATAAGGCTACGAATGAGGAGATGTATCCCTCCGATTCTAGGCCCAGGTTAAGAGGAGACCCGCTCCTTCAGCCCAGCCTGAGAGTTCTTCTCAGGCTGAGATTAAAGTTTTACAGGCCAGGGTGGCCGAGCTGCAGGATGGTCAGACAGTGCTGCGGCAGATGCTGACAACGCAACAGAGCATATTAGAGAAGTTACTTCGTCTCACTCTATCCGCTCCATCCACTTCTTCCGTTCCACCACCACCACCTATGGATTAGTTTTAGGACTTTTCTATATTTTTGTTGACTAGGGTAGTCTTCTTGTTGTATTTATTTCCATATGATGTATACCTGCCTTAAGCCTTTCTTTTAAAAGCATTGTACTGATTTCTGATTTGTATACATGCTTTTTGGATATATTTTCCTTGTGTTTATATTGTTATGCTTACTCCATAGACTTGATACTCTGATGTGTGTTGGAGTTTATTGATTTTGTCAGATACAACAGATTAAGTTTGGAGGTGATTTTGAGAGGAACCACTATGTTGAAGGAGTCGATGCTAACAACTCATTTTTACCCATCTGTGCCGTATTTTGTCATATTTTTGCTGGTTTACTTGTATGGTAATATCTTTCTAACTCTCCTTTGTTCTCACACATTGAGGACAATGTGCACAAAAAGTTTGGGGTAAGGTTGTGGTTTGCAAAATTTTAATTTTTGGCTTAATCTGCTTGCACAAGGATATTCGATAGTTAATGATATAAGCATATGTTTGAGTTTGTTGATGGTTATATACTCTGTTTGCAGTCTGATGTTGGTTAAAACTAGTTTGTATGCTAAATTTCTGTGAAAGGGATTACTTGAAAATTTTTAAAATCAGTTGGTGGCTGTGGTTCACTCTGTTAGGATGATTGTTGTTTAATGATGTTGATCTCTGAGATACTACACTTTGCACATATTCACACTTAGATGATCAGGTAGATTTGATAGTTTTGATGAGCAAGGCATAAAAAAATAAATTAAAAAAAAAAAAAAGAAAATAGAAACACAGAAAATTTTGGTATATATGCAAAGCAACAAAGAAAAAATTATTCACCAATGTGAATGAAAAATGAAAAAACATGATAAAAAACAACAAAGAAAAAGAAAAGTATAAAATGATCAAGTTCAGGTTTGTACTTAGATTGCTTGAGTGATTAAGTCCTTTGAGGTGTGTTCTGACACCTAATGCCCTAAGATCGTCTGGTCTGGGAGTCATTGGCTAAAAGCTTGTTACATAAGGGGTTTAGGTTGCCTAGATTACTTGAACAATTAACTCCTAAGGGGTGTTTTAACACTTAATTCCCTAAGACCATCTGGTCTGGGAGTCATTGGCTGAAAGCTCGCTACAAAGGTGATTTAGAAAGCTTAATAAACCTAAGCATTGCACAGTATCCTTTTTAAAAAATGCATACCCGAAAAAAATAAAATTCCTTGGGAGTTGGAGTTTGAAAAGTCTGCCTGTGAATTAAGGAATAACAAGGAACAAATGCAAGTATGGATAATATGCCACGCGTTGAATTGTAGGATAACTTTCAAAGTATCTTTAGAGATAAAAATTGTTGAATGAATGATTAAACTAACATGTGGGGACTATGGTTGCTTAATTGAAATTGGAAGTTAAAAGTTTTTCTGATTACATGATTGGTATACTTGCTATATTTGACTAATTAATGAACTGCAGGGATGATATGATTTGAAAATAGGCTTGAATAAGCTTGTTGTGCTTGTAAGGCACTGATTTGAGAAGTTTGTGGACATCTTCACTAAAAACCCTCCCGAGACTACAACTTGTCCACTAGGGGTAACCTAAGGGTTTAAAGGCTTGTTGCACAGGCTAAATGCAACCATGATTCCCACGAAAGTGGCTTTTTAGTTCTGTATTGCTAAGGGACTATCAATATGTAAGTTTGGGGATGTGATGAGAGCTGAATATATGCATATTAGAGCCCCTAAATACATATATGTTAAGGCCAAAAATGATACTTCTATCTATAATTAGACTAATTTATGTTTAATGTGTTTTTATAGGTACTTTCCCAGATAAATGGTTAAAACCAAGACTTTATGATGATATCAAAGCTTACAGAGTCGTTGTCGGTCATTCAGAGAAAGTCGAGAGCTAAAATGGTGAAGTTTGAAGCAATTTAAGCCTTAGAGCTCGAGCCCAAGTGTTGAGGCTCGAGCATCACAACAAAGAAGAGAATAAAAGTAAATAAGGCCCAAATGCTCAAGCCTTGTACCTTGATGCTCGAGCCTTACCATAGGGTGCTCGAGCCATAACCAAGGGTGCTCGAGCATTGACCCTCAAGCTCGAGCATGAGGCGTCAAAAATTAATGAGTTGATTTTAATTAAAGGTTATGCTCCCAGGTTTCATGCCTCACCTTCAGGATCGAGCACCATCTACTAAGGATCGAGCATCATCCACTGATGCTCGAGCCTTAAGCCCCAGATGCTCGAGCATGGTACCTAGTGCTCGAGCCCAAGAAGCTTGGATCGAGCAATGTTAAAAGAGTTCAACCCCAAAAATATTCTAAGTGTTAAAGAAAAAGACGCTTCAAAAAATAGTTGGAAAAAATTGGCTAAGTGTCAATGTGAAGATCGAGCACCATTTATTGAAGCTCGAGCATTGTTCCTAATACTCGAGCATGAACCCTAAAGCTCGAGCCTTCCATGACATGTCAGATTAAAAGTTATGAGATTACTCTCTTTACCAGCCGTATCTCATCCCAGTTGGGCCAGAAGATCTAAAAGCCCACCAAATACTTATTTTCTTCTATAAAAGAAGGCGTAAGCCTTAATAGAAGAGGTCCAAAATTTCAATCTCTTTTGATGGTGTTATTCCTATAACCTTAGAAGTAAAGATCTTGAGAAGAGAAGTGTCGTCCGTAACGATGGAGATAAACTCAACACAGATAATATCCAACCTCATCATGAGTAGCTAATTCTTCTCTTAGGGCACTGATATAACCCAACCTAAAATTATGGTTTGATTGTTTTAACTCTGGGTTTTATTTTAATATATGATTATTTTCTTGATTATATGACTATGAGCACTTGAGACAACTTAAGTGGTTTTCATGCTTTAATAGATTATAAACTATTATTCCCTTGTCTTAGATGTAATAGTTTATTCTCTATTCTCAACCTATCTTATTGTGCGGTATCCGGCGAAACCCTGCCGAACACAAGAATAGAGGTCATATAATGGTACCTTCATATTTTTTACGAAAGAATATTTTCATAATCTATGCTTAGGAAAGGTGGTTCATTCATACAGTAGTTAAAGTAGGTAGAGTAGGTAGGCAGATAGTCCACGCTAACCGCAGATAGGTTATAGTTAGCTAATCTTGTAAAATATCTTTCTTTTAAACCCGAATTAAACGGATGTTATTAAGTTTAATTCTTTTGAAAAATATCATTGTTAAATTCCCAGAGTTAGTATAATTAATCATAATATGATGGTTGTGGTGAAGTCAAAGCCCTAAAACTTTTTCCCTCTGATCATTTAAATTAGTTTAATTTGTTCTAGTTAACTATTTTGTTATAATTTTAGTTTGTTAAATTGTGACAACCAACAAACTTTCTAACCAAGTTACTGTAAACCATAAGACGAAATTAAAGACTAATGCAAATCTTATCTCTCTGTGAGTTTGACATCCTCTTTGCATAGAGCTATCCTACACGATATTGTTCTATTGCGAGCGGGTATTTTATTATTGCGAGATACACGAACAGAATGCTAGCTTATGGAAATCAAGATTGTAAGATTAATTCCCGGTTTGATTTGTGAAATATAGCTGTTGAATTGTTATGTTTGTCACATACATAAACTAAAATTAACTAAAATTACTAAAACAGAATTTTGATTGCAAGTAGATAATAAAGATAAGGACTAGGGAAATGACTTCACCACAAGCCTCGTAAACATGCCTAATTGTAATTAACTTGGGGAACAACTTATATATGTAACCATGATATATAGAAATGCAAGACAACTACAATATCTTCTAGAAAACCATACATTTCTGGACTAAGCATAACCCATCTTTGGTTGGCATGGTTCATCCACCTAAACTAGGTTGTGGTATGAACCATCTTCCCTAGGCATGGCCTATCATGGTCATTCAATTGTATGTTGCAGCACATGAAATTCCATTATCTATGATAAATTATCTTCAGTTGGTATAGACCATCTACCTAACTAAATTAATATAAAGGTGTAGTATGGTCCATCTTCCTTAAGTATAACTTATATAAATTCTCAATTAACATGCCAATATAACCATTGCATAACCTCATCCTTACTGTCACTCTTAGAATGTAAGTAACATAATAATGAAGAAACAATTTCTAAGATAAGATAAGAGTCTCAACAAGATTATATGTAGAATGAAGCACCAATACATCAAATTGTAATCTCTAAATTATACAATTTGTCGCAAATATGCAAAGTTCCCCAAATTTTGACACAATCAAGACATAATTACTTGGCAAGGGTTACATCAAATCCCTAGGAAGAGAGTTAGCCTCTCATGTGTAAGGTGTAAGCCTCCATTGATGATGAAGACTCCATCTCCATGAGCTCAGAATTCTGCCCCGTTCTTCTTCTACCCCCTTTCTCAATATTTCTCTCTCTATCTTTCACCCAATTCAAAACATAGAGATAGATAATGATGGGTGGTTGATATATAAACTGAAAATGCCATCCAAAGAGATCATATTTCGTGACCTTTCAAATTCTAAAAGAGTTGGAGACATCCCTAAAATCAAGGAAACAAACTTTGACTAAATCAAAGTGTGACAGCTCAACATGTTGGCAGAATTAGCATATTATTCTTTAGTATTTTCGACCTATCAATTGTCCAAATTAGACTTTCATCTAAACATATAAAATATAGATCTATGGGTCAGACTTCTAAATCATTAAACCATTTAGCAATTAGATTTATAACCCGAGAGATATGGTCAAAATACCACAAGAGTGCAAAGTTGAGTTCTGCCACCTAGCAGCATGTTGGTGTCTTCTTCCTTTCTATTTTTAACATCTGAAATGTGGGAATTAGACCTCCATTAAAACATACCAAACATAGAGCTCTGAGTTCTCTTTTCATAGAATCAAACGGTTCATCATTTGGAGTTCGGAGTAGAGAGATTTGACCTTTTTACCGAACGCGCGCAAGACATAGCCCAGTGTCCAGATGCAAGAACTCACGTCGGGACGCAAGAGCTTGCGTTGGGATGCCAAAACTCACGTCGAGACGCGAAGTGCTAATGCATGCCCAAATGCAACTGTTTTGCATTTCTTCATCTTAGACCATTGAGTCCTTTTTCATCCAAATGTGTTGTTGAGAGTTTCTATAGGATATTTGGGCTATCTCTTCTTGAAAACCACTTGATATTTAGGCCCGATATGACTTGTTCTTTAAAAACCCTTAAAACCTTATTTTTATTACTTTTTAGCAATTAAACCCGCAAAAACACAAAAATGAAGATAATCTCTATACAAAGATCAAATAATAGGCCTATCTAATGCAATTAAGGGCGCTTAAATATGCAATATTTGATATTTATCAGTGTTAAAAGGGCATGGAAGCCCAAAAATTTTGTTAATCAAGGACCATCAATTCCACTTGAATCAAATCCAACAAGTTCCTTATGGAATAGTTTGTTGGGTGGGGTTCAAAGTTCTTTTCACCCCATCAAGGAGGGGATGCATACTAAGATCTTTGATCCGGGCTAAAAGAGCCCAACGTCTTGCTAGAGACGTTAAACACTAGTGTTTCGTAGGGTTTTTCAACCCTATTCCTCCCTCATTTCTATTTTATTTTCTTACGTCGTCTAGATACAATCTGGGATCATATATGTGGGTTGAGACTTTGATAGGGAATGCATGTGCTTTCATCTCCAAATTAGGCATTTAGTGCCTGTTCAATCAATCGTAAGAGATATTCGATCGATCGAACATCTCTGCATATTCCCATCTCTCTCTGTTCCATCGTCCGAAGATTCTCTACATATTTCATCTCTCTGTCCACCGTTCTAACTAATTCTTCGATCGTTCCAAGTTCCCTCGATTGATCCAGTTATCCCTTCGATCAATCTCAGTTCTATACTTAGAAAATTTTTGAATCTCTGAAAATTTCAGCTCTCTGTCTATCGTTCGAAGCTTTCTGCAGGTTTTCAGCTCTTGGATCGATCGAGTTCCAATCAATCATTCTTCGATCAATCTGAGTTCTTCCTTTCGACTTTGACTTTTCAAATTTCAAAAAAATATATATATATATTCAAAAATCCAAAAAGATTTTAAATTTTCAAAATTCAAAAATTTCAAAAATATATTTTGTCATTTTGTAGGTTCGATCGATCTGAGCACCTTCATGATCGATCCAGGTTCGATCGATCTGATGAATAATGTGATCGATCACACATGTCGGGAATAGTTTTTTAAAAAATGACCCAAGGGTCATTTGGATCATTTACTTCATCGATCCAAAGCCATTATCTCTCCCCCGAGACTCTCCAATCGTCTTCCCCACCTCCGGCAAGTTTCCGATGAGTTCCAAGTTCCATCTCCACCATCTTCAATATCATCTCTCTTTTCTCTTCATCTCTCTTCTCGGATTTCAGTAAGTTCACATTTCCTTTTTAATTTTTATGTTGATTCATGATTGAACTTGTTGCCATGCTTAGATTCGAAGCTTTCCATGTTGATTTTGTTGCCATTTTTGGGTTTACAAGCATATATTTATATATGTATATATATATATATATATATATATATATATATATCATTTTTATTTCTGAATTTGGTTCGGGGGTCATGTGCCATTTTGATTGACCATTTGTGTATTGTTGAGGTGTATAGGGGGTCACGACCCTTGAAGTGACCATTAGGATACGCCCCGTGTCTTCCACGTCATGAACGGGTGACTGCTCATTTCTTAGTAGGTTCGATCGATCACACCAGTGCCCTGATCGATCAGGGCACGATCGATCCAATGCATGTCATGATCGATCCAACTTGGATTGATCACATTTTTCTATAATCGTTCGAACTTCACTGTTTTACATAATTGATGCTCATATACCCTCTCTTGTGTTCATGCTATTATATTTATGCCCAATGCCTGTGTTTTTCACATTGGTTGCATTCTTTGCCCGTTATGTCTAGCATATTTCACATTATTTGATCATTCAATGTTTATACTTTACCTGCATTATCACTTGTAGAGATAGATTCATAGGCTTATATATCATGATATTTGCTTCATTTTGAGCATCGTGTTGTCTATCTTAATCTGACAAACATGTCTCTATCTTTTATGCGTTTATTTCTGTATCTCATCTATTAGTTTCTGTTACTGACTATAATTGCAAATGTTCTTTTTTTTTTGCAGGCCATGACTAGGTTCAAGACCACGGCTAACCGAACTTATGACCGCTGAGTGAGGCAGCGGATAGAGGAGCCTGAGGAGCCAACTCCTTCTCAGTCCGAGCATTCCTCCTCTTCTTCTTCTACTTCATCTCAGGAGGGTGAGCCCACGCCACCTCCTTTATCTGCTCCAGTGCCACTATCGGCACAGCCTAGCATTGTCCGAGACAGGGTCGCCTTTCAGTGGCACATGAGTCTATTTTTGATGAGGATTTCTTTGCATGGTCAATCACGAACAAGTGGTTGTATAATTTATCCCATCTTGGCCCCAGTGGCTAATCCAGTTTACCCGAGGCTTGTTCAGCTGTTCTACCAGAACCTTCGAACAGCTCTGAGTAACTTGGCTGAGCTGCGGACTACCATAGATCGGTATCTCATCCGCATTACAGTCGAGACATTAGCGACATCATCTTAGTGCCCACATGCCTGCCTTCTAGGCATAGATTACCTGATTTTGTAAAGGATATCATTTGCAGACATGGCCACAGCTCTTCATGGCACCATTACTGTCGCTGACACTTACACCACTAGGACTTACTTGCCTGACAGCATATAGTTCTTTGATTCAGTTTTATTCTAAAATGTTTATATGGCTGGGCACAAAATCCAGCGGCGGGCAGATTTCCTTGCAGCTTTATACGCCACTTACACAGGGCATTGGTTTTCTATTCCTACACTCTACTAGAGTGTCATAATGAAGCTATATATTGATTACATCAGCAAGAGCAACCCAAAGTGGCCCAAGTTCCTCTCATTTGCACATTTGATTACACAGATCCTCCGGGACCAGCACTATCTATTTGACCCAAAGGAGGACATTGAGACTAGGGCCTGCAATTACAGGAATAAGGACTGGAATAAGAGCTATAACGCTCTTATTAAGAGTCTGGAGGTAGAGGCAACCTAAGTGGCGGAGGATACGGCAGCATAGGAGGCGGACGCAGCAGTAGCAGTAGAGGCACCGACGGTAGAGAGAGCTCATATGGACATTGACCTGAAGCAGAAACCTCCAGTAGAGTCACCATACCCTTCTCAGGAATAGAGTCACCATTCTCAGAGCCGGGACGAGCATCAATCTTTTGATGACTCCAAATTTCCCCGTCGGGATGATCCAGTCATTCCTGACACTCAGGCTCGGACAGACAGCTTGGGAGAGCGTATCTGGACACTGCAGGATACAGTCATCTCCCTCAGAGTAGATGTGACCACTCTCCGTACAGATGTCATAACAGCGCTGTAGGACATTTCTAGATATATCCGAAATTCACACCCCGCCAGATCGTCATCCTCTTCCTGACCTCTCTCTCTCTTTATCTCATTTATACCTGTGTTTTCAGACTGTTACTTTGATACTGTTATTCCAATTTTGCGGCTAGTCTGTTGGCCAGATTACTGTGATGTACCTTATACTTTTTTTATTATTCATAATATTTTGGATGTTTCGGTCTTATATTGATATATCTATTGATGATTGACTCCATTATCAAGTGCATTCCAGTGGCAACCCATATTTTTCAGGACTATCCTTACCCCTCTCTCTCTTTCATTTACTTTCCCACTTACACTTGCATGCCCATTGTGCACCATTACTATCCCATTTGTTATTTGATGAGGTTTTATTCTAGTGACATCTTTTCAGGACCACAGTTAATCCCAAGTTTCGGGGGGTTATACCACCCACTTCAGATACTTATGTCCCGACCAGTCATCGCCATAGTTGCACTGGTATACTCTTTCCTCTTTCTTTTGTTCTCTTTGCACATTGAGGACATTGTGCCTTTTAAGTTTGGGGTGATGTGTGTTCTTTCCATTTAATTCAAGATTTTGAGCATGACTTGTGTATTTGAGGGATTTTCTATGATTGGTCCATGAGTAGCTATGATTTTGATCTTTTGAGGACTATATTGCTTATAATTTAAAAATTACTTCACTTGAGAGTCCAATACTCCTTATATGTTTTATGGATGTCATTTAGGAGTAAATTTTTTGAAAGATTGATATCTTGCTTGCATTTATGGTCTATATCATCTTGATTCTATGATTGTTTTGAGATTCACTTTAGGATTCTACACTAGCACAGGCGCATACTAGCATTCATTTATGGGGTACATACTTTATTGATTATTGATTTGGTTATATCCCAATTGAGCTAGTAGTGCATTGAAAGCTTTCATTCTTGATAAAGGTGGATAACAAACCCTTTTCACTAAGTAGCCAAGATTGTGGCCTTATCAAGCACTGAATTTCTCGCGCCAAAAGGTGGAAGGCCCAAACTCTAGGTTAATAACTTGAAAAAAAAAAAAAAAAAAAAAAAAAAAGGAGGTTGTTGAGAACTTCTCCCAAAAGGTGAGAAGTGGGAAATGATTAGATAGAGGTTGTTTTGATTTGTAGCCTAGTTGATTTCAGTTTTTAAGTCTTTAGGGGTGTTTAAACACCTAATGCCCTAAAGCAGTCCGGTTTGGGAGTCATTGACCTAACGCTCGACCTCATGGATCATTAGAAAGCTTAATAGATCAACACATTGCACAATGCTTCCATCTTTAATCCTTAGGATTAGAAAAAATTAAAAAAAATAAAAAAAAATTAAGTGAAAAGAATAAGCGCACCTAGTTGAATAAAGCTTTAATAAAAAGTCCAGTCTTTGTCTTGATGATCAGTACTAGATTTGTGTGCTAGCTTGAGACCAGATATGATCATTTCTTTAGTTGGTTTAGATAGCAACATATTTGATTCCGGTTCACTTAAAAAGGATTCTAAAGTTGTTTTCATTTGTATGATCATTATCTTCATGTGTGGAGGACTATATTTACTTGCTTGATGTTAAAATTTTGGGAGATTGCTTGGAAATGGTTGAAAAATTACATACTTAAGATAGTTTTCTCCTAATGCTTGTTTGAAATATTAGTACCTCTTTAGTGAGAAAGAGCTTAATGTTTATGGGTATCATTTTTAGAAACCCTCACGAGATTTCACTTGTCCATTAAGGGTAACTTAGGGGTTTAAAAGGCTTGTTGCATATGCTAAATGCAAGCGTGTTCCCTACGAAAGTGGCTTTATCCATTTATTGTTTTCTAGTTCATAGTTGTTTAGTTGTTCATTTCTTTATTTTCTTCATAGTTCATTGCTAGGGACTAGCAATATTTAAGTTAGGGGGTGTGATAAGCACTAAAAAGTGCGCATTTAAACCATTTAAGCTTGAATGTTCTAGGACCTTATTCTATCTTATTTTTCAATTTATGTTTAATTTCATGATATTTCCCTTTTCAGGCAGTTATCCCAAAAATAAGTCAATTCAGCTGAATTAGAACATTAAAAGAAACAATCTCAAGCCTAGAGGAAGAAAGGAGCAAAGTGGAAGCAAAGTGGTGAAGCACCCTTCTTCGATCGATCGAACCAAGCTACGATCGATCACACTATGATCATTCCAACCCCATTATGATGGATCGAGCCTTTTGTTCTTATCTTTAGGAAAATTTCCTATTTGATCGATCCAACCTTTCCTTCGATCGATCGAAACCTTTTGATCTTATTATCACCTACCACTTTCGTCCTTTTCCCAAAAATATCTCAGCCTTGTCATTATCCAAAAAGTGCGCCACCATGGTTTGATTGATCCGAGCAACCTTGTGATTGATTGAACTGCCTCAAGTTGCGTAAAAAATAGAGTTCCAGCCAAATTAAAGGTGTGCTCGTGGTGCAATCATTTGGAGCTCCTAGTGCACGAGGTCTGACCATTGGGTGTGACATTTGAGCTACCTATATAAGGATTTTGGCTCTTTTCAGTAAAGGAGGATGATAGACGTTGGTTAGATAGAAAGGTTTGGCTAGAGATTATAGAGAGAAATACACAATTTAAGAAAGTTCTTCCACTCAGCTAGGGTTTCTACCAAGAACTCAAGAGAAGGAGGATGATTTCTACCATGGAGATAGCCATTGAGGGTTGGATGACAACATCAATGAGAGGCTAAACCATTCTCTTGGGGCTAGAGATAGCTCTAAGCATGCCTCCTAGACTTTGATGTTTTGTAATTAATAGGAATTTGTGTTATAATTCTTGTCTTGACATCTTATATATATAAATCTTGTTTCTACACTGATTTGTGTAGTTTAATACTTCCAATTGATCATTTAATTCTATCCATATGTCTATGTATGTTAGAATGAATGCTCATGTATTTATCTCTAGATTTTATGACATTGATACATGTCTTTGTGTGTTGATATTATGAATCTAGTGATGGTCAAGGTATGGTGCTTAAATAGATTACTCTTGTGATTTGTTTGATGGTTCATACTTATTTCTTGATGGATTGTGCCACCTCCTTAGTTTAATTAGTTTAATTTCCATGTCAATAGCTTAGTTGTAGTGTAATTGCCTTACTTTCTTAGATAGGTGGACAATCCATTCTTGTTATTTGATGTTCCATGCTTATGAATACAAGTAATATATTTCTCTAATTTAATGATTGTGCATTAATTGTGAACTTATGGAAGGATTAATGGCTTAATTTGATATGTTGTGCTATTCACTAGATTGACCAGACAATGTATGCTTACTTGCCATCCATGCTTGATATTTCAATTAATGACACACACCTTCATTTACAACACATAATCCCTCTAATCCATCAAATATTGAATATCTAGGAAGGTAATGCTTAATGGTGAACTCTATGACCCAAGACTCCTCTCTCATATTCTCTACACCTCATTTGTTTTAGTTGTTTTACATTGCATTTATTTAGTTTAAATTGTAGTCTAATTCAATGAACAAATCATCTTTTGATCAATCGACCTACTAATCCATCATTAATTTCAATAATACCGCTCCATTTCCCTTGGGACGATCCCTACTTACTCCAGCTACATTAATAGTTAGTAGTGGTAGTGGCATTTTATAATTTCAAACTTGGCCACATTTGATCACATCACTTTTGAGCGTTGGTACAGCGACACACCCAAAACTTATCTTTTTTTACATAAACAATTTTAGATTAATTATGCAATGATTTCCCTATTATCCCAGGCAAAGTGTCACAAAACTCAGAAGACTTTTTCTTACTAATCATTCTCTTCATCTGAGTATAACTCTCCAGATTTTTTAATTTCTTCCCAAGTTCAATTTCTCTTTTCTGACACTTATACTTGATATGACATTTTTCTCCACAAAAATGACATGTTATAATTAGCTTGGGAGAACTAGTGATAACAGAAGGTTTGGTTTTCACAAAAAATCTTTAGATCGTTTTAAATACAAATATTTTAAAGTTGAATCCAAATCTAATCAACTATTTAATCATGTTCAGATGATATACAACAAGCTCACAGCAAGATATCAACATTATAATCTAAATTCAGGAGGCTTAAACCAGAAAACACAGCAAACAAGAGGTCTGAGACATCAAAATAAACTACAAGAAGAATAAGAGAGTAAACACAGACACTCTCTTGCACGGTTCAAACTCTCTCTCGGTGTTCGTAACGACAATGAACTTTAGCCCCAAGGAAATGGTGTGACTTCTTGATGGTGAGAAACGGCTACTTCGGTATGGTTGACACTAGGTTTTATTCATATAAATCAAACTACTCTGACATAGATGATTCTTGTAATTCATCCTTTTGTGGTCCACCACTTGAATGCTCTCATTCACCTTTCATACTTTTTCATATTTAAGAATTGAAGTTCATCTCTTTCTGCATCTATATATGTGTATATATATAGATTGATATACAAATTTAGATAGAGAACTAGAGTAAAAAAAGGGATGGGGAGGGCCTAGAGCTTAAAACTTGCAATACAGAGAAAAACTTCAATGGCCACCACCGAGCTAACTATAACTTCAAGCCCCAATTATCTTCAAGGCTAGAACCGTGGAACTAAATCAAACGAAACTGGTTTATTATGGTTTGATTTGGTTCAATTTGATTTCAATTTCTATAAAACTGTTAGGATCAGTTTGGTTCTAAAACACAACAAAAGCATCAAAATCGAACTGTGTACTTTTAGTTAAAACAAATAGAGCCTTATAATCTTAGGTTATTTAATTTATGACCATTTTGGGAGGTATAATTACCAATACCATAGGAAAAACCATCTTTATTGATACCTATAGGAAAAACCCTGCGGCACAAACAACAAAGCCATTCAAAGAAAGAATGTCAGAATGAAAGGATGCATACCTGTGTAAAAAAACAACTTACCAAAAGTAATTACAAATACGTCAATTTCTACACTTTGGATCCAAATTGCCCTTAACAACTTGTGACACTATTACAAAATGGCCTACACGTATCGATTGAAAAAAATTCCCTAAATAATATTTCAAGAGTCAAAAGTCTTTCTTACCCTCAATAACCTATTACATTAAATTACGAAAATAACCTCATTGAATCTTAAAAAATAGAACCAACCTAAGTCTTCCATATTCACTCCCTCTAATTCTCTCTCTTTTTCTCTTTCTCTCTCTCTCTAACTCCCCCTAACAGACGGTTATCTCTTTCTCTTACTCCCCACGCATGATAACTTGCTACTGCAACCACTTTCGATGAACTAATGGACGAGTTTGAAGAAAAAAAAACATTGTGGATGGTAGTCGGAGAGAGAGACAAAGGAAAAGGAAGAGAAAGAGAAAACGAGTAATAATAAAAGTCACCTAGTGGTGGGTTGTTCAGCGGTGCAAATTCTCTACACTGGCGAACCTATCCACTTCGGTAACATTCTTGTAGGGACTTGAGATATATAATTTCATCATAAAAATAAAAATGACAAATTGTGAAGTCAATAAAGTTTGAGATATAGAATTTTAAAATAAGATGACCACCTTTTTAACTGAAAAAACATTAAGAGATAAATGGGATGTGTAGTAATTGTTGAGAGGTGGTGAAGCCTAAGGTGATGGGTGCTTTGAGTTCTATTCATTCTAATGGGCACTTTGAGAAAATTCTTAATGCATCCTTCATCACCCTTATTCCAAAGAAGGGTGGTGCTGTTGAGGATAAGGACTTTACACCAATTAGTTTTGTAAAACCTGTTTACAAGATTCTAGCTAAAGTTTTAGTAATCCATCTAAGGAGAGTTATGGATGAGGTGATCTTAAAGTCCAATAATGTTTCTATTGGTGGTCGTTATATTTTGGATTTGGTCTTGGTTGCTAGTGAGTGTGTGGAGGCCAAAGCTAGAAGTTGTGTTCCGGGGATTGTTTTCAAGTAAGACGTCGAGTAGGCTTATGATCATGTTTGTTGGAATTTCTTGTTGTATTTGCTAGAAAGGACGGGGTTTAGCCCTAAATGGATTAATTAGATATGGCAATGTATCTCAACTGCATGCTTCTCAGTCCTTGTTAATGGTTCCTTAGCTGGATTCTTCACTAGCTCTCGAGGTTTGCGTCCGAGGAGAGCATATTGATGAGGAGAGCATAAGAGTTGGATTTTATTCGAGGTTTCATGATGGAAAACAATCTTAATCAGTTGGTTATCTCTCATTTGCTCTTTGAGGATGACACCATCGTTTTTAGTGACCCTAGGGTGAACTAGTTAAGGGTTAAGGTGTGTTCTGGCATATTTCCTAGCATTGCAAGGTTAAAGATCAACATTGGGAAGATCAAGTTGGTTTTAGTTTGGGGAGTCGAAGGAATTCAGGATCTTACAAATATTCGTAGGTTTTTTGTTAGCGCTCTCCCGATTTCATATTTAGGTCTTCCTTTGGAGGCAGTTTTGAAAAGGATTTCAGTTTGGGATCCCATGGTTGAGAGCTTCGAGAGAAGACTTGTAGGGTGAAAGAAGTAATATCTTTCAAAAGGGAGAAGGATTACCCTTATAAAGAACACCCTTTAAAATCTTCCTACCTTTTTTATGTTTCTTTTCCTGATGCCAAAAGCTGTTATTCGAATATTAGATGAGATTGAGAGGAATTTTCTATGGGGTGGCATTGGTTATTAGTTCAAATACCATTTGGTTAACTAGGAGATGGTGTGCTCCCCTAGTCAAATGGGGGTTTGGGCATTCAGAGATTGGATTTGTTCAACAAGGCATTATTGGGTAAATGGTTATGGAGATTCGGGAAAGTGGCCCTAGTTATGGATGAAGGTCGTTGCTTGCTAACATGGTGAGGACGATAATGGGTGGTTATCTAAGGAAGTGATATTTCCAGCAGGTATGGGCACTTGAAAGCTAATTCGGAAGGGGTGAGATGACATTTCCAAACCTATCTGGTTCAAAGTTCGGAGTGGGAGTCTCATCAGGTTTTGGGAGGATCTCTGGTATGGACCTTGTTTTTGGCTCGTAGGTTCCCTCAGTTGTTCAGGATTTCTTCAAGAAGACATGTTCTGATTGCCAATTGTTATTGTCTTGATAGTAGGAGGTTGACTTAGGATATGCAGTTTCATAGAGAGTTTCATAATTAGGAGCCTACGGAGGTTGCTGAGTTCTTAGCATTGCTCTACAACCAGTTGGGGGAAGGGGTAGGTGTCAACGGCTCACACCCCGAATTTTAGGACGTGATAAATGAGATTAAAGTAAAATAAAATAAAAGTAACATAAAAAACTAAGATGAAATAAATAATCTCATATATAATTAAAGATAACCTTCCTCAACAATGTTTCAACTCTTCAAAATTAGAGACAAACAACTGACAAGATCATTATACTTTTCATATAACCATAAACTCTCTCTTAGATCATAATTTTAAAATTTCAAGACACATCCTCTAAGACTCCTTGTGCAATATAAACTTGCCTTAACCTTCACAGTGCTCTGAAAATAGCTCAAACCATTTTGAAGCCCCTAAACCTTGATTTTGCACTAGAAAACAGCACTATATAACCTTCTTGATGATCAACACATTTGTATGCACTCAATAATTAATTCTGAGGTGAAATGAAGCTTAAATCATAAATCTAACACTCATAAACCCTTGTTCATTCTTTGCTCTCGAGACACACACAATGCACCACACAAAAGGCTCACAATTGTCACTAACAAGGCTTAGCTACTACTGCTATAACAGGATATATATAGTACCTTACACTGATATGGTGCAACCTTAAATAGAAATACATTTAGCACATTCCACCAATCATTGGTGAGGGAATATTCTGACATTCCCTGTGTGAAAGGACCACAATGTCCTTGTTACACCTAAGTGTTTTGTCCGCTAGTGCACATGCAATTCATAGCTTAAATATATATATATATATACATATATCTGAATCAATACAACTTGGTGCATAAGAAATGTGAATTGTCCAACAAATTTCTCTCACTAGGACCATGTCATGTGCATTGCATAGACAAAAAGACTAAAATGCCCCTTTAAAGGACATTTGTCAATATGCAGTAGAAATGAGTGATGCAGCTTATGTGTTCCCTAACACACTGTATTCCTGAGCTTTGTGATGCAATGTAGCATTCAATGCTGTTGAAAAGGAAAGTTTCGGTAGTAATACTACCAAATATTATTAGCTATAAATATAATATTTGAAGGATATTTGTTGTAAATAGAATATTGGTCAAATATTGTAAATTAAGAAATTATTAATTAGGCCAGCTAGTTATGTGCGTGTATTCTCTCTTATAAAGAGAACCAATGTAAACTTGTGAATAGTGTACTAATATAGAGAAAAATTTTATTCTATATTTATTCCTTTCAAGTTTATATGGTATCAGAGCCACCTTAAGGGGAAAAAAAAAAAAAAAAAAAAAAAAAAAAACCTAATTTTCTTTTCTGCACAATTTCTTCGTTGATCAACCATATCTGACGTTTCCTCCATGCCAACCTCGCCTATCACAACCCAATCAACCAATCCGATAACCCAAGCCCCCAGTACTGTTTCTCACTCGGTTCAGATCACCAATATTCGCCTTAATGGTGACAATTATTTACGGTGGTCCCAGTCCGTTCGGATCCTGACGGGAGATAAGAAGGCACTAGCATCGAACGACCCAACGTACGTGACCTGGGATGCAGAAAATTCAATGGTGATGACTTGGCTTGTGAACTCCATGGACGAGGATATTAGCTCCAACTATATGTGCTACTCCACGGCCAAGGAGCTCTGGGACAACGTGAATCAGATGTATTCTGATTTGGGAAATCAGTCTCAGATCTATGAATTGACTCTAAAACTTGGTGAGATTCGACAGGGAGAAGACTCAATCACCAAGTATTCATTGAAGCACTTTTGGTAGGACATGGATCTGTTCAATGATTATGAATGGAATTCCATTGAAGATGCCAATCACTACAAACGGACCGTGGAGGCTCATCGTATTTACAAATTTCTTGCTGGGCTCAACGTGGAATTTGATGAAGTACGAGGACGGATCATTGGCAGGACTCCACTTCCTCCAATTGGTGAAGTGTTTGCTGAGGTTAGAAGAGAAGAGAGCCACAGACACGTAATGTTGGGGAAGAAGACTACCAGCAGACCTGTTGAGAGTTCCGCCCTTATTGTTGCAGAGACTGCTGCTAATAAACCAACAATTTTTAGCGAAAAACTGAAGAGAACTGCTGGAAAATCCACGGAAAACCAACGAATTGGAAGAGCAACAAGCCTGGTGACAGAAATAGGCGTATGGTTCCTACTGCTAATGGAGCTGAGACAAGTCCCTTAAGCAAGGAGCAGATAGATCACCTTCTGAAGCTGCTGAAATTTAATTCCTCATCTGGTATTCCTTGTGTTGCTCTTGCACAAACAGGTAGTGCACTTAATGCCCTTTCTTATTGTTTAAATTATACTCCATGGATCATCGATTCTAGAGGCTCTGATTATATGACCAGGATTTCCAATCTTTTTAGCACTTACTCACCATGTTCTGGCCTTGAAAAAATTAGAATTGCAGATGGTAGTTTCTCACCTATTGCAAGAAAAGGTTTGATAAAATTATCCAAGAATATAGATCTTAAATTTGTTCTTCATGTTCCTAAGCTAGCCTGTAACCTTTTGTCTATGAGTAAACTAACCAAAGAATCTAATTGTCATGTAATTTTCTGTGATTCTTACTGTGAATTTCAGGATCGGAGCTTGGGGAAGAAGATTGGCAGTGCTAAGATAATAGATGAACTTTACTACTTTGATGAGGACTTCTCCAGTAATAAAAAGGCTCAGGGCCTTAGTAGTGTTAGTTCTAACTCTCTTTACGAACAAATAATGTTTTGGCATTTAAGACTAGGACATCCTAGCTTTCCATATCTTAAACATTTGTTTCCTGCTTTATTTAAAGGTTTGGATTGTTCATTGTTCTATTGTGAGAGTTGTTATTTATCTAAGAATCATCGTACTACTTATTTGCCAAAACCTTATACTTCTTCAAAATCATTTTATTTAATACATAGTGATGTTTGGGAACCTTCAAGAGTCATTACTATCTCTAGGAAAAAATGGTTTATTACTTTTATAGATGATCATACCCGTTTATGTTGGGTTTATTTGATGAATGAAAAGTCTGAGGTTGAAAAGATTTTTTAAGAATTTTTACACAATGGTTGAAACTCAGTTTCAAGCAAAAATTAGCATTTTTCACACCGATAATGGAACCGAGTATAATAATGAAATTTTGGGGAGTTTTTTTGAAAGAAAATGGTATCCATCATCAGTCTACATGTGTGGATACCCCTCAACAAAACGGAATTGCTGAAAGAAAAAATATACATTTACTTGAAGTGGCTCGTGCTATAATGTTTTCAATGAATGTTCCAAAATATCTTTGGGGGGAAGCTGTTTTAACAGCTTCGTATTTGATTAATAGAATGCCTTCACATGTTTTAAAATATAGCACGCCATTAGAATGTTTCAAAAGAATTTTTCCAGTATCAAGGATATACTCAGATTTACCTCTAAAGGTTTTTGGCTGCATAGCTGATGGAAGAAAATTTTGGGGATTTATCTCCTACTCCTTTATCAAATATGATTTTGACTCCTTCACCTCATCCTACTATTATTCCCGAAATTCAAAGTCAGGAACACTGTGATAAAACCAATGAAAACAATGAAGAGAATCCTAGTCATATAGTGCCAAACATTACTGTATCTGAAACAGGGGAAGAATCACTACAACCGGGCACTAAAGTTCCCAATACTGAGCCTCTGGTTTATACTCAGAGAATACCCCATCAAAAGAGTAAAAGTCAGACTATTCATCTTGGAAATGATCAATCTCAACCTTCGGGAACTGGACCTCCAGATATCACAGGTAATTCTGTTCCTAACTCATCTTCAGTTCCTATTGTTTCTCCTAACCAAGAACCATCAGACCTTGATATTCCTATAGCTATTAGGAAAGGTATTCGAATCAAATATTCAAATCCAAAATATTCCATTGCCAAATACCTTTCTTATGAAAAACTCTCTCACACTCATAGGGCTTTTACCTCAAAAATCTCACACTTGTTTGTCCCGAGAAACATTCAGGAAGCTCTTGATGATCCGAATTGGAAGTTAGCAGTGATGGAAGAGATGAATGCTCTTAGAAGAAATGGTACTTGGGAGATAATTGATTTACCTAAGGAGAAAAGAACAGTAGGTTGCAAGTGGGTCTTTACTGTGAAATGTAAAGCTGATGGTAGCATAGAGAGGTACAAGGCAAGATTAGTAGCAAAAAGGTTCACCCAGACCTATGGAATTGATTATCAGGAAACTTTTGCTCCTGTAGCCAAGATAAGCTCAATTAGAATTTTGTTATCTTTGGCTGTGAATTTCAGTTGGCCATTACACCAGTTAGATGTAAAAAATGCCTTTTTAAATGGAGATCTTGAGGAGGAGGTCTTTATAAATCTACCATATGGGTTTGAGGGAAAATTGGGACCTAATAAAGTCTGTAGACTGAAAAAATCTTTATATGGTCTCAAATAGTCCCCTAGAGCTTGGTTTGAGATATTTGGGAGAGCTGTGAAGAATTGTGGCTACTGTCAGATCCAAGCTGACCATACCATGTTCTACAAACACAGTAAAGAAGGCAAGGTTGCAGTGTTAATTGTCTATGTGGATGATATAGTCTTGACAGATAATGACAATGAAGAATTGGGGAGACTGAAAAAGAGACTTGCAGCTGATTTTGATATCAAGGATTTGGGTGCATTAAAATACTTTCTACGAATGGAGTTTGCTAGATCCAAAGAAGGTATATTTGTGAATCAACGTAAATATGTTCTTGATTTACTTAGTGAGATAGGTCTGCTAGGATGTAAACCAGCCGAGACACCCATTGAGCCCAACCCTAAGCTGCAGCCTTCTAAAGATGAAGAAGTTATGAATAGAGAGCAGTATCAAAGACTTGTTGGAAGACTGATCTACTTGTCGCCTACACGTCCAGATATAGCTTTTGCAGTTAGCATGGCTAGCCAGTTCATGCATTCATCTGGATGAGAACACTTTGATGCAGTCTACAGAATTCTCAGATACCTAAAGAGGACCCCTGGAAGAGGTCTACTGTTAAAAAACTGTGGGCATTTGCAAGTTGAAGCCTATACTGATGCAGATTGGGCTGGGAGTGCTATTGATAGACGGTCAACTTCTGGCTACTGCACCTTTGTTGGAGGTAACCTTGTCACCTGGCGGAGTAAAAAACAAAATGTAGTAGCAAGAAACAACGCAGAGGCCGAGTTTAGATCAGTTACTCATGGAATTTGTGAGGTGTTATGGATTAAGAGGTTATTGGATGAATTAAAGGTCTCTAATCCGTTGCCTATGAAATTGTACTGGGACAATAAAGCTGCTATTTCGATCGCTCACAATCTAGTGCTTCATGACAGAACAAAGCACATGGAGGTAGACAAACACTTCATCAAGGAAAAGCTCGAAAAAGGATTGATCTGTATGCCGTACATTCCTACTACCGAGCAAGTTACAGATATGCTTACAAAGGGACTTCCTACAAGAAAGTTCGACAGACTAATTGGCAAGCTGACTATGGAGGATATCTTCAAACCAGCTTGAGGGGGAGTATTGAAAAGGAAAGTTTCGGTAGTAATGCTACCAAATATTATTAGCTGTAAATATAATATTTGGAGGATATTTGTTGTAAATAGAATATTGGTCAAATATTGTAAACTAGAAAATTATTAATTAGGCCAGCTAGTTATATGCGTATATTCTTTCTTATAATAGAGAACCCGTGTAAACTTGTGAATAGTGTGCTAATACAGAAAAAAAATTTATTTTATATTTCTTCCTTTTAAGTTTATAAAGGCAAATACAAAATGATTATGTAAACGTGTGAAAAGACTTAATTGCACCAGAAATAACATTGTCTTGGCTTGGGAATTGAACTTGTGCTTCAATGTACCTTCCTTAATCAATTTAAATTGAGCTCTCTCGTGTTTAAAATGACTATATTGCCCATGTGCATCACTAAAATGGCCTGAAGACGTTAGAATTAATAGTGTATCAAAGTAATGGACCTGTGAATACCTTTTTGACATTTAAAAGGACAAACGCTAGATCTAAGCTAGGACCAATAAAATATATAGAAAGACTGAATTATTGCTTCATCCGGGATGTGTGTGTGTATATATATATGGTAGGTAAAGTTTTCATTTGCTTATATATATATATATATATGAGTGTGACGTACAAAGATCAAATAAATCTAAGATTAGTTAATATACTTAACGAATTTTATTTATTTATTATTTTCTTCATCTAGTTACGGGAATATAGGATGATTGGTGCAATATAATGATTTGAGCATATATTCTGTTGAATCTATATATAAATGTGTGACTCGTCTCTATCTAGTTTTTTCCCAATACTAATAATTTTAATTTTTTTAGTTTCAAATTAAGGTATCATGAGAGGATCTGTTGGTCTTCAGAATTGATATAAATATATAAAAATATATATATAGTGTTATTTATTTGTTTGTATTTATATTCTTACCTATAATTTTGATTTATCCATGTAGTGTACTGTTCGTTTCGAAATCTCATGCTGTTGGGTTTTCTAATGCAAGAATTTCCTATTAGTAAATATAAAAGTGGTAATGATTAGTAACAAAAATAGTAATTGAACTATAGAAATATAATATCTATAACCGCACTTTAGGTGTATTTGATTAAGCTAACTGCTTACTTTGCTCTGGGATGAGAATTTTAGTTGTGTACTTTCTCGTGCTTAATTGCATTTTGATAACTGGATGAAAATATAAAGGAGCGGTTAAAAGAAATTATTTCGAAAATACATGGCAGTAGTCCGCCGGAGAATGACCGAGAATCCGCTGGTGTGTGCGTTGAGGATTAATTTATTTACTTTGAATATCGAGTCTAAACCGATTTGAGTATTAAGTTTAAACCGAGAATCCACTGGTGTGTGCATTAAGGATTAATTTATTTACTTCGAGCATTGAGTTTAAATGTTGCTATTCAGATTTTGATTGTGTTGGGTATTTATATTATTGCTCCATTAATAAATTTTTATTTGGTACTTTATTTATGTTTATACAAATGCTCTGAAAATTATAAAGATGTACGTAGTATCCAATATTCTATCTTGCTGTATATATAGATCTATAATATTTTTCTTATTGGGCAGTTGTGTCCGAACGAATGAAGATTTTCCTGTTCAGTCGTTTCTTACCATCAAGAATTCACACCATTTCCTTAGGCCTGAAGTTCGTCATCGTTACGAACACCGAGAGAGTGTCTACTATATTATAAAAAAGGGTCCGATTTGGTCCTCCCTCTGATGAACTTTGTAGATGGCTCATAGAATGACTCAGCTGCCAATATCCTACCAATTGGTAGGCTAGTAAACGATGTGTTCACTCTACCTACACGAGAGCCTACTTAACGCACAAAACAATGCACCCAGGGAGTAGGGGCAAGCAGTATATCAATTTTTTTATTTTTTATTTTTATTTTTAGGCAAGAATGTTAAGAGTTGGTGGTTAGAGGAGAAGAAGGGTACATGATCTCCCAGACACGGGGAGCAACCCAACCATTTGGGCAACACCGCACTTGCAAGCGGTATAACATTAACTCTTCTGTTCTAGTGGGAATGGGCTTATAACACTCTTGTTACATAATAAGGAGCAATAATGGGCGCATAAATGAGTTCAAGTTCCAAGTATTCCCTCCAGAAGAGGGTGTGTGTGTGTGTACATATATATATATATATAAACACATGTTAAATAATATATGTAACATTTAAAAACATAAATTTCTAACCAAAAAAGACATTTGATAATTCCGATGCTTAAATGCATTACCAGCAACCACTCCCCGGAACCATCAAGGAGCTACTTTTCTGCAATTCTGCAACTCCGAAATTTTAGATGCAGCAGCAGCCAGGCATTAGATCATGTGGACGCTTAAGTATACATTACCCAGCACCCACTCCATGGAAGCATCAAGGCGTTACTTTTGGGCAACTTGGAAATTTTAGATGCAGCAGCAACCAGTGGACATTCCCGTCTGAACTCAATTCCCAGCTTAATCCCAACTGCCCAGTTGGGGTCCATTTTCCAACCTCGTTTAGTTATCAAGACCTGTTACCACGCTGGCGCTTAAAAGAATCCGCTCTTGAACTGATTTGTCCATACGTTCCATGACCAAACCCAGCAGCACTAGAACCTTGTGATGCAGATCTTTGGTCTGCATTCATGAATACTGGAGCAGGAGGCACAACATGATGGCTCGATGGGTGATTCCAGTGTGCTTTACCCTTATTTTCAGGCAGCCTACCTTTGTTATGATTTGAAGGAAAGTTCTGGGGGTTGTCATTCCACATGAGCGATCTCATAAAACCATTTGGATTCTGACCCATTTTCTTTCTCCCTGATTCTTGGTCAATTTCAGTTGCATTCACCATTGAAGTCAGTGCATCCACAGATTTCAATGACAATGAGACTCCCGACATCCCATCATATGACAGAACACAGGATATTGCATATACAGAAGCCTCAAGAAGTTGAGGAAGAACTTTTTTTGGATGAGTTACCTACAAACCAACAAGGTAAGAATTAGACTCGGGAAATATAAAGTTTTAAGATAACGCAGAGATTGTCTGCATCAACTTCATGCATATTTTAGTAACCCTCCAAAAGTAAAACAATACAAGATCTTACTTTGAACAAAATTGCTGCAGAAAGTCTCTCTCTTAAACAGTAAATCTGAGCAACATCAAGTGCTGTTGACTCGAAGTATAGCCACCTGTCAACAACCACCTTAACAGTATTATCAGGAGAGGACATGATTTTTTCTCCATGTCGTACAGCAGTCTTATCATGCATCTCTGTTTTATCTTCATCACTATCATCGTCGTCATCTTCAAAGTCGCTTTCATCATCATCTTCACCGCCATCATCATTATCGTTAGCAGGAGCAACAACAATCTCTGTTGCTAACAGTAATAACGGGAGAGGCCCAACAACACTAGATTTTCTAATGTGCAAACCCCCATCTCCACGGGTTATCTCATCATATATAATTAAAGGCTGATCAACAGATGACTTAGATGATAACTTAAAGTTTGTGGATTGAGGGTGCAACCGGACCTTATCACCACTAGCAGTTTCCACAACTGATCGCTTTCCGCCTTTGTGAGGTGGAAGTAATCTCCCCACCATTGGATACAAACCAGCCACAAGGACTGCATGGAGTATACCAGGATCCCGTGCATTTAGGCTAAAACCAGATGCATCTTCCTGAATAAAACCATTCCGGATTAATTCAGATTTTAGTTGCTTGCGCATTCTGGATAGCATATTCATGGCACTTGAAGACATGAAGTATTGAGAACAAAAAAGTGCTTCTTGACCCCTCTCCTTGGCGTTCTGCCAGCACTCAAATGCAGCTATTACCGCTAGTTGATCACCATGCCCACCATAGAGTGAAGCCAGCTCAGATTTAGCAGCCGCAGCTCTCTTCTTTTCATTAGGCAACATGGGAAGAGTAAATAGATCTCTGTAATCAGATGCACAAGCCAAAGTCAAAGCTGGTTCGAGGCAATTCAATAATATGGCAAAGAAAAGCATCTTGCTTGTTAGGGGATGTACTGGTAGAGAACCCAGCTTCTCCCCGAGTTCTGTAAGTTTCTCATCAAGTGACAGGGCCCCAATATCTTGAAGAACAATAATCGCATTACGTATGGTTTCAAAAACCGGCGGGTCTAATGTTTTCCGTAAGAAATCTCCTATTTTGCAATTTGGATCAAGTAGCTTCACCTGTTAGTGAGTAAAAAAGACATTCAGCATTATAGAATACATCACAAATATGTTCATAAATTGCAAGTAATGCAACAATTATTAACAGACTTCCAAAGAATCATAAAAGGCATTATTTTACTTCCACGACAACAAAAATCAGCAATTAAAAAGGAAAAAGGTATTTGTTCAAACTAGTGATCCTCCAAACATGGTAAACAAAAAAGAATATGTAATTGTCCCAACATTCACTAGATTCCCTGTATCTCATATTTTTGGATTCTCCAAACATAACAAGGAGATCAACAGGTACCTGCAAACAAAGTTCCTCAATTGGCATCCTCTTGATTTCAGGAACTTGGAAATCTGGCAATGAAGCTGCTCGAAGTTTTGAATAAAGATGATAACAGATTCCTGGCTGGCAGCGTCCAGCACGTCCTTCTCGTTGCTTTGCACTTGCTTTTGAAACCCAAGAAGAATGAAGAGTTGAAACATTGTTGTAAGGGTCATAATTTTTTTCTTTCATCCTTCCACTGTCGATAACATAAACAACATCATCAATGGTGACAGCAGTCTCAGCAATGTTAGTTGAAAGAATTATTTTGCGACAACCAAGAGGGGGCCGTTTAAAAACCTTCTTTTGCTCCACAGATGGGACCATAGAATGGAGAGATATAATTACAAACTTAGAAGAATCTTTGAAGAACTGGCTAGAAATTAATATCTCTCGTGTTCTATTTATATCATCCCACCCAGGAAGGAAAACAAGGATAGCTCCATCTTTCGAGTCGATACATATTTTCCTTATTAATTGCCCTATAAGGACAACATCAATAAGTTCAGGATTGATAGTTGATAGATATTTCTCAAGTATTTGTTGTTCTTCCTCAGAGTTGGAAAGGGATTTTTCCATGTGTTTTTTTATAATTTCAGCAGCTTCTCCCTCACCCTCTCTTTCAGCCCAACCCACTGCAGTTGTTCCATCATTGGCTCGTATACTGCAGTCAGCACCAAAAGAGAGAAGCATGCAAACATCACCCACTCTACCTTTTCCAGCTAATACCATTAATGGTGTTACTCCAGTCAAAGAATGCTGATAATTAAAAAAAATTGGAGCTTCTTCAGAAGAAACTAAATCTAGGAGGGGATCAAACTCATCATTTGACCAAGCCAAATTAATAGCTTCATCAAGGGCAACTCTGTATTCTTCTGTTAACTTGGACTCCTTAATTGTAACACTCTCTGAAGTACAATCAAGGTGATTATTTTCCAGTGATTTCAATAAAGAAAGTACATCCTCCAAATAAAACGTTTTCACCTGAATCAAGAATGCTACAAAAATCAAAAACAGAAATCAACAATAAACAAATAAATAAATATGCAACATACAACAGGGAAAAAAATTTACAGGATAAGTGAACCCAGGGACTCGGATAATTGGGCAACCACCAAAGTAGTGTGAAAACCGTTCAGCATCAAGTGTAGCACTCATCAGTACCTATTGCATTAAAACTGGTGATGAAGTCCATTGAAGACTACTACTTGAAGAAAGAAATTACTGAAATAGTAAATATTAGAAAATATATATATATATATATGTTACACATATACAGATTGATACTAACCAGATGTAGATGAGGATATGAAGGAAGCATGTCTCTGCAGATAACAAGAAACTAATATAAGTAGATTATCTAACTAACATGGAAGAACAAAAACTACCAACTTTGCTTGTGAGTACTGTTTCTTTCAGTGTAAGAGTGAAACAAAGAATTCTAAAAATATTCTTAATGACTATATAAAGGATGAAATTCACTAACTAACAATAGTATTTAAGATATAAGGTAGTCATCATAAACCATCACATGTTTGGCATTCCCCGCATCAACATAGAATCTGTATTACCAAGTCATTCATGTCCAAAGCAATTATACATACCCATATCCATTTAAGTATAGCAAGAAAATTTGAGACTTTAAAGCAAGCAAAGCAAACCTGAGAATTGCTAGCATGAAATCAGAATAGCGATCCCGTTCATGAATTTCATCCTACAAAGCAAAACAAGATCACAGCCAATGCCAGCCATTAAAACCAAAACAGATACACATATATGGTAAGCTTTTGTTACATATATGTGACAAATGATATAAACACATAAATAAATTGATATAAATCGAATTTTACATAAACATTTCAGAGTAACATAAAAACATAAATAGAAATTTCTTCTGAGAAATTATTTTAGGTGAGAATTCACATCACAATCTCCAGCTAACCCAAGAACAGTTTAAGATACCGAGTCAATTGGAACTAACAAAAAAAGTTGCATTTACTACAGTTACACAATGGAAGCACTATCATCAAAACAAATGGAATTTTCCACAGTACCAAGTGAAAATGGCAGATCAACTGCATGCTGGCCATGAGGCAGCCAAAAGGACAGGAAATAGCCTCCCTATTTGACAAATCTTGAGACATGCTCCCTGAATAACATCTCGTGGAACCAAAAGGATAACAATGTACGTGGAAAGATCGGGCTCAGCTCAATAAAAACTAGTTCATGCTTGTTCATATTGCTCAGCAAGCCAAACTTAAGTGCAATTCATCTCTTTAATAAATGAGCCGAGCTAGAACAGAACAGATTTGGCTTTATCAGGGTCACGAACAGGAGGCCAACGTGTTTGTTAATATGTTCTTTCATTAGTCACATCTCATATGACACATGATTTTACCATAAAATGCACAAGAAATAAGAATAAACAAATTGTTGTCGCATGATATGTGTCAGGTCTTTATTCTTCAACATTAACAAATCTAACACATTAGATTGATGAAATTTAATGGCTCTAGATGAGTCCTTACACGTGTGGTACTTGACCCCCAACCTCATCTCCTGCCTTATTCTTTATCTTACAATTGGAAGAGGGGAAGAACAGGCACTCAACAACAGCAGTCTTGAGAAAAGAAGACCCAAAATATTTAGAAGACACTCGTATATATGTTTGTTCTGAGAAATTGAACATGTAATCATAATTTATTAAAATTACTTTGAGCTATTTGATCTTCTTTGGTTTCTAATGAGTGGATTATCTTGTTTACATGGTTTCATATCTCTTCTCATGTGTTTTCTTCTTCTTCTACTTTTTCTTTTTCCTTTTTTTATACTCTAAAAATAATTTGCAGTTCAGATATACCAAATATAGAAGAGATTGTGCAATCTCTACAGTTGTATATTTTCTTCTTGATTCAGTATAGTGAAATTTCTTCTCTCCATGGATGTACGTCGAGTTCAGCCATACCACGTAAAATACTGTGTTATTATGCGTCCTTGTTTGTGTCTTGCTTCCACTGTGCCGAATGAAGGGGATTAATTCCCAACACTTTTGAAAAGTAGAAAAAGTTTATTTCTTTTCATACGGAAGATCAAAGCTCTTATTTTGCACTAAATATTTTCGACAGTTTTCTTGTGAAAGAAAAGTGCTTTGTTTTTGTTTTCAATAATCATTATACATATTAGATTTGGTGAGTTGTTCATAACTGGTGTTGATACATTCGTTGTTGAGCTACTCAAGGTTATTCAAGAGTAATCAACCAGATTCTCAAGTAAATAAACTAGTGGATGAGATTAATCAATGAAGAAACAAATTCATGGTGAATGTTGTAGACAAATTAGAAAGGCGACAAAAGGTTTGGTGTCTTGCTGTGTCTAGAGATCAACTAGGAGTTTGAACTGTACTGAATAGGGGTGTACAAAGAACCGATGGAACCGAACCAAACCGGTGCTTCGATTCCAGTTCCTCACGGTTCCGGTTCACCGTCGGCTGTCTCCTCACCATCGTGGCCTTCCTCTTCGGATCTGCACTGAAGATGTGAGATCTCTCAGATGAGATTCTCTTTACTGGTTTATTACTACTATTACTACCATGTATGTCAGTGTCGGTGATCGCATAGAGTTTTGTAAATTTTGTTTGCTGCAGAATAAGGGGAACCGTGGAACCGAACCAAACCGGACCGGACCGGTCTTTACGGTTCGGTTCCATGTCCCAATGGTTCTGGTTCCGGTTCCAATTTTTAGGAACCGTTGGGAACGGTTCCAGCTCCGATTCCAAACCGTGTGCACACCTAGTACTGAAAGTGTGACCTAGGTTGTGTATCTCAATTTTTATAGTAAATTAATTTGCCATACTAGGTCCCGTGTTTTTTAACACTAATTTGAGAGTTTTTCCACGTAAAAATCTAGTTTATATGATTATTACTTTACTGCTTTTATGAATAAATTTATGATTGAATACTTGTTAAATTTGAATTGAAAATTGCATATAACTCGAGCAAATTCTTTTGATAAGTAATAAGAATCTATCATTAAAGACGCTCAAAAAGGAGAGCGCTCCTGGAAAAACAAAAGCTAAAGACACCATAGGCGTCACAACAACTTCAAACTGTCAACAAACTCCAAAAGTTTATCCATAGATAAACAATTTCGCCTGTTGACCACTTGACCCAAAAGAAAAGAGAATGCAAAATATTCAATTTAAGAACCCAAGCAGGGGACTCCTCGCCTTCAAAGGATCTCCTATTCCTCTCATGCCACAAACCCCACCATATACAAAGAGGAGTTGCACTCCAAGCATCTCTAACGTGGATCTCCTATTCCTCTCGGGTTCAATCTAGTGACGTTTTACGCACGTAAACCCATCAATTGGTATTAGAGAAGGTTGCTCAAACAATACAGAGTAGGTCATGGAAAGTCTGAGGGAAGCAATTCTATATCTAGGCTAGTTTTCCTAAATTGAACAAACTATAGAAACTGGTAAGCTAGGACTAAGATATTTCTAAAGTCCTTCGATGAAATGGTCTGGCAATAGACTACCAACAACTAAGAGTACGGCAGCAAGTTGGGCTGGCCCAACCCAGCCCAGTCCCAACCCAACCTCAACCTGAATCGGGTTGGGTTGGGCCAGCCCGAATTGTACCAAACATGGGTTATGGTCAAAACCCAACCCAAATATTTTCGGACGGGTTGGGTCGGTTGACGGGTTGAGGTTTTTTTTCTTAATTTTTTTTTTCAGAAATTTATATATATATAAATATTTGATTATATTATTATTTAAAAACAAAATTTTTTTAGGGCAAATCATTTCAGCCTCCCAATCGCTTCCATCTCTATTCTCGTTCTCAACTCTGAACTTGCCCTCTTTCTCTACAACTGCAAACTACAAAATCTACAAGAATCAGAAGTTCAAAACCCATATATTTCAGTTTATCTATCAGTCTGCAAGAATCAAAAGTTCAAAACCTACTAACTATATCAAAACCCACATCGGCATATCATTTCCATTGTTCAAAAAATCAAAACCCATATCTTTCAGTTTGCATCGCCCGCTGTTCCAATTCGGTTTCGCCATTCGCAACCTTCAGCCGCTGTCTCTCAACTCTCAAGCTTGCCCCCCTCTCTCTCTGCAACTGCTAACTTGTATGTATGAGTTTTGTTTTAAATTTTGGAAGTGACGGCGGCAGCGGCAGAGGCGAAGGGACGGCGGCGACGGTGGATCAGCGGCTAAGGGCGATTGACAATGGCAGCAGCAACAGAGGGACGACGGCGGCGAGAGAAAGAGAAAGAAAAAGAAGAAGGGAGAAAAAAAAAAATTAAATTTTTTTTTTTTTTTTTTTTTTGGGTTTTGGGTTGGGTTCGGGTTGAGCCCGAGCCCAACCCGAACATGAGCTTGATTTGTAAATTTTAATCCCAAATTTAAAATTTTCTGGGTTGGGGTTGGGTTGGGCTAGTTAGCCCGCCCAAGTTGCAACCCTAACTAAGTGTGGGACTCTCAACGCTGTGTCTAATTGTACAAAAGATGAACTAGTAGATGCACATTACAATTCGGTATTAAATACTATTTCTGCAGCATAACCCCAACTGAGTTTGGCAGGCTAATGAATTGCACTCTTGCAAGAGATGCATGGCATAAAAGAACATGAGGGAACCACTACCGTTAAAATCTCCAAACTTCATATGCTGACCATTAAGTTTGAAAATCTTAGGATGAAAGATGGGGAAACTTTTGATGAATATTGCACTAAGATTAATGACAAAGTGAACAACAATTTCATTCTAGCAAGACAATCTCATAAACAAAGGGTACCTTATTAATCAATACATGATAGATTTAAAACTTAAGTCACTCCATAGAAAAGAAAAGATATAGATCAAATAATTATAAGATAAATGACCTAGTCATTGCAAACTTATGACTTAAATAATCCTCCAACTAAAAATGGATAGAACCTTGCACTAAAAGCTATTTAAGAGACTTTGTGGGGGGGGGGGGGGAATACAAGTAGTGATTCTGATTAAAAAATAATTAAAAAAAAAAAATTTGCTTTGTTTATTAGAAAATTAAAAACCTTCTTAAAGAATAAATAAAGCAAGAAAGGTAAAATTCCTAAGAAATTTGACTAAAAGGGGAAAAAAATAATAAATAAATAAATAAATAATTCTAAGGATGTAACTTGCTGCAATTGTGGCGAAAAACTAAGTGATTGTCCAAAGAAACCGAAAGAAGAGTAAGGATAAAAAGAAGAAAACTAAAATTAGGATAATGAAAGTCACACTCACAATTCATCTGAATCCATAGTGATTCTTCTTCTTTTGAGGGTGATGAGGCATCATCAAGTAACCAACAGGCATGTGGCCTAGCAGTACCAGGCTCCTACTTTTCCAAGGGAGGTCAGGGGTTCGAAACTCAGTGGAGGCATGTGTGTGTGAGTACCAACTAAAAATAAAAAATAAAAAAAGGTATCATCAAGTAGCATTGGTTGCAATTGTTGAACCTCGAGGTACTTCCAATATGAACCTTCTGAACTAAATACCGATACAAAAGATGATGAAAGTAGCTACCCTAGAAGTGAAGCCGAAAAGGACGATGATGATCAATAAAAGCTTAAACTAGCCGTTAATGAACTATTTGAGGAGACTGTTCAAGCTGAAATTTTAAATAAGAATTTAAAGATCAAACTTAAAAAGCTAGAACAAACCTTAGAGGAAACTAAGAAAGCATTAGTCAAGAAAAATTTGTTGAATGATGAACTTGAAAGATATAAAACTGATTTGCTCAGCAAAATAAATTTCTTAATTCAAGAGAACACTGAAACACATAATCTGAAAAATTCTTATTCTAGCTTGGTAGTTACTCTAGATTGAGTTGATCGACTAACTGAGAGATCAAAGTACTAGAGAAGAAGCAGATTATGTAGGAAGCAGCAAGGTTGGAAGAAATGATTGAAGGGTGGAAGAGAGGAGGGATACAGCGTGTATATATTGCATAAAATGAGGGCTTGATCTGCCCTATCTGAGGGATCTGGGTATCGATTGTATGTTGAGGTGGCGACAATTCCAAATCTCCCAAAGCATGGTGTTTTGGAGACGAAGGTGTCAAAAAGGGGTGTTGACTTCTTTCTTTATGATCAAAGCATTTGGAAAAGAAGAGATGTAATTCAAAATTTTCTGGTAGGGAGGTTTGATCGTGATGTTGGGGATTGTGCGAGGATTGAAGACAGGGCTTTGTAACGACCCACTCCACCACATGGTATGATATTGTCCGCTTTGGGCCTGAACCCGCACGGATTTGCTCTTGGGCTTTACCCCAAAAGGCCTCATACCAATTGGAGATGACACACTTACATATAAGCACTTCACCTTTCCTCTACCCAGGCGATGTGGGACTGTGCACCCGTAACTCGCCAATATGGTAGCCTGACAGTGTCTCTCGCACCCGCCCACGGCACACCCGCCCACAGGGTCATCACAATCCACCCCCCTTGGAGGCCCGACGTCCCCGTCAGCACACTTCCGGCTGGGTCAGGCTCTGATACCATTTGTAACGGCCCACTCCACCATATGGTATGATATTGTCCGCTTTGGGCCTGAACCCGCACAGATTTGCTTTTGGGCTTTACCTCAAAAGGCCTCATACCAATTGGAGATGACACACTTACATATAAGCACTTCACCTTTCCTCTACCCAGGCGATGTGGGACTGTGCACCCGTAACTCGCCAGTGTGGTAGCCTGACAGTGTCTCTCACACCCGCCCACAGGGTCATCACAATCAGTTACTAGAAATTCAAGTCTCAAGGTTGAGGATCCGCAGCTGGAGGACTTATCTATTCTTTGTATTTTATTTTAAAGTAGGATATTATTACCTCCGTAAGTACTAATGGATTAATGGATAGTGGATTTTGGTTAAGGGGTCCTTGAGTTAAGTGATTCCCGAGTTGTAACCATTGGCGAGTTATTAATGAAAATTTTATTTATTAGTTTTTCTTCAGCGTATTATTTATTCTCTTATTTCATTTTGTACTCTGTGCTTGCTTGAAATACTTCAATTGTTTTGATATCCCCTGATTTTGTGCGCAGATTTGATCAACCCGTGTTCCGAAATTAGGGAGTATCACAGGCTTCAAGGGCTTGGAAGATTTCTGCTGGTGTGATGGTTTCCCCGTTTGCCGGATTCCCTATTGCTGTTCAGATTGCCTTCTCATGCTGAGGCGGTTAGGGTTTTGAGGGAAGGTAAACGGACTTGGGGAGAAGCTGAGTTACGATTGGATGTGTGGTCTTTCCGCGTGGGGTGTTGTGGTATTCTCAAGGAAAAGAAGGAGAAGAGAGTGATGGTGTTTGCCTTACCGCTGCATTTGTGGTCTTATGCTTTATTTGAAGATATTGGAAACACTATGAGGGTTTCAGAAAGGTAAAAGCAGACGAAAGGAAGGATGCAAGCAAGGTCATCATCTATGTCGACGTTGATGGCGGAGTGGATTCTTGCGAATGACAAACGACTCTGTTACAGGGTGTATCTGGTGGTTGAGAGGTATCCAGAGCTTGTCCCAACTACTGATGGCTTTGACGGAAAGGATGAGAGTACTGTTCTTCCGAAAGATGAATGGTTGAGGTTGCAAAGAGGAGGTGGGAAGAAGTTGCTGGCACCGGAGTTGCAGGGTTCTAAACGTAGAAGAAGATGGAGTGGTTTTCACGGGCGGGCAGCGCGTGGATCCAATGGGCGGGCAGCGCGTGGATCCAATGGTAAAGAAGAAGGGACACGTGGTTGGCATGCAAGGGATCCCCAGGATTGCACTTACTCGGATAAGATAAGGGATTTGAATTTCAAAGATAGGGCACATGACCCCTCAAGTAAAGGGGAGTGGGGTGGATCTTCTTTTTGGGCTGGGCCTCGTGGGCGGTTTCACAAGCCTATTGGGGAAGGGGAAAGAATGGTTGGGCCACATGATTTCCGGCCCTCTTACAGACATGCGAAAAGTAATGGTCGAGGCAACTTGGGCCAAAAAGTTTCCGGGTCAAGAAGTTTTGGTCAAAGTAGTTTGGGCCAGAATATTCATGGGCTAAGACGGAATGATTTTAATGGTCCTTCAGGGCCAGAGAGGAGGTTCAAGGCCCAACCTTCCCACACACAAAGGAAAACTAATGTGCACTCTATTGGGTCTGGGCAATCCTTTGTGTCTTTAAAGACTCAATCGTTTGGGCCTGCCCTCCATAATTCATTTGATCCTCTACAGGAAGGGTCTACTTCAGGAGGTAAGGATGTCAGCTCATTTGGAGGATCTGAGGAGGTGGTGAATGCGAGACCGAGAAACATGGGCGATGGTTCAAGCACTTACGATTATCTGAACCAGAAACCAAGCAACGCACAAGTTACTGAGTTAGTGTAAAAGGGCGAAGATGGTCTCGGAAGCAAAAGCAAAAGTGGGTAAAGTCCACCATTGGAATCCACAAACCGGGTATGTGCTCTGATCTCTCGCCACATCTCTCTTCCTTCTCTACCCCTTTTGCTACTTCTACTGCTCCTTGAGGGGTGTTGAGGAGGGAAAATGGTATGGTGGATGGGGGTTTGTTAATGGGGGTCCATAGGCTATCCCCAATTGCTGAGGTGAGTAATGAAGGCAGAATTGAGGATGATGGTGGGGCGTCTGTATCCTCGGACTTCACAGGGACGATGTCAGGTTCTGAGACGTGTTGTTTGAAGATCAAGGACTGGCCTGTGATGCTTCTCCCAAGTGGAAAGGACGACGGCAGTGTTGTGCTGTGTGATGGACAATGAACTCAGTTATTGATTGATGGGGGCACGGTCGAGGCATTAAGAGCTGGTCTGAAACTGCATTGGGATGGAACGAAAACGGGTACTGTTGAGTCTTGTTTGCTGACCGCTGGGAGTTCTGAACAGGGCAGAGTTACGAGTACTTCTGATGGCTGGGATCCGGATGGTGGGGCTCTGTTCTCTGATGTTGACGCTTTGACTGTGGCGCTATGTTACCCGGACTCGGGTACGGGTGTCGGACACGGGTGCGTGTCTAGGGGTCGGATTCGTCAATCTATCAATTTACACGATACGTGGACACGGCTACTTGGAAACTTTGGAAAGTTAAAAAAAAAATTAGAATATTTTTTTATGTTTGAGACATCAATCATAAAACTAAAAAAATAAATATATCAATTGTAATTTTTTATAAACATTTTATAATTATTACTACCATTTGTTTGCCTCATTTGATTGGTGGCATGGCCATAGTCATGGATATGCATTCCCGTGTTACTATTTGATGGGAACCTTTGGGGCAAGTTTGGGCTTGGGCTAATATGCCTTTCTATTGTCATCTTAGTCTTGACCTTTGGGCCTGTACAAGTCAAAGCACAATTAACAAGGAAGCCCAACTCAACAATATAAACAATATGTATATCAGTCATAACTCATAATAAAGGTAAGTAACAGCTGTATACCACACACAGCTGTAGGTATTGCTTTCCAGCTGTGAGGCATTGAATTTTTTACTTTTATTAAAAAGCCCATTATTGTCTCTATCATTTCAGATCCAAATAAATAGGTAAATAGGTGGCATCATCCTGGCCATTAAAGGCTGGGTATTAACAATTGCGTGAAACCACGCTCAGGTAGGTAATTGCAAAGTCAGCACGTGCGATTTCACAAACAAGAAGTCGTCTTCAACCTTTAGACCACCGATTCGAATCAGAGCGCCACTGTTGAACCAGGAAGCTTCGTATAGCTGCAGATCTATTAAATAAAACATGAAAAAAATCCCTAATCCTTCACAAGCATCGAGTTACACATCCTTTAGTTTATTTTCGTCATCAGTTGTGTCCGGTTGAAGAATGGAGGGTCGGACACATATCCCATGTCGGTGTCCGTGTCGTGTCGTGTCGACACGGACACTCTAGCCGTCGCCGACGAGTCCAGGTAACACAGCTGTGGCGGAATGCCCCTCTGAACTGGACATCCCACCACCAGTATGAGAGAATGGAGACACAATCGGAATTGATACTCCATTGGCAGTAATTAGAGACGTGCAAAGGGCTGCTAATTTGGATGGTAGTGATGAGGAATGGTTTATGGAGTGTATAGGAGGGACAAGTAATTTGCTGGGATTATCTAGTGCTGGGGAGGGGGGAGAAGACAACTCAGGATATGTTTCAAGTGGTTGAGGATGAGAGGGCGATGGTGAAAACTATGAAGAGCCCTGGGAGGAAGTGGGGAGAGAGCTGAAAAGTTTGTTTTCCAACGTCAACTACGAAGGGAGGAGTGGGGACAAGGGTGAGAGGAAGAGTGGGGGGAGGGAAAGATATTTGTGTATCTATGAAGCTCAAAATTGTGTCTTGGAATATTCAGGGATTGATGACCCGAACAAAAGAATGGTGGTGAAGGTACTTGTACGTAAATGGGGGGTGAATGTGGTTTGTTTGCAGGAGTCTAAACTGGATTCAAGTCGCGCCCGCCCGGGGGGGGGGGGAGGGGGGGGGGGGGGGGGGTTGTTTAGGTATGTGGATTGGGAGGTGGTTGATGCCGAGGGGACTGCTGGAGGTATTGTGGTGCTTTGGGATAAAAACAATGGGTATCGAACACTAGCTTGTGGAAAGGGAGATACTCTATTTCTGTATTGTTTTTGCTGGAGGAAGATGGTTCACAGTGGGTGTTTATTGGTGTGTATGGGTCGGGAGGGGATGTCGAAAGAAGAGGTTTGTGGGAGGAATTGCGGTTTGTTAGATCAAGGTGGGCAGTCCAGTGGTGCATTGGGGGAGATTTTAATGATGTTTGTATGCCTAGTGAGAGATCCACAGAAGGTCTTTGGTCTCAAGCCATGACTGATTTCATTGACACCCACCACCTTATTGATCTTCCGATGGAAGGAGAACATTTCACATGGTCTAGTGGACGAGAATCACCAACGTTGTCACGGCTGGACAGATTCTTGATTTCGGGGGATTTGGAGGAGAGATTCCCTGACGTGTCTCAGGTGGCTTTGGCCCGTGCTATTTCGGACCATATTCCTATTCTTCTTTATTGTGGAGAGGTGAGGAGAGGGAGATCGCCTTTCTGGTTTGAAATTATGTGGCTCCGGGCTGATGACTTCAAAGATAAGGTTCGGATTTGGTGGACGGGCTACGAGATTAGGGGCAGTCCGAGTTTCAATTAAGGTCATTGAAGAGTGATATTAAGACTTGGAACAAAGAAGTGTTTGGTAACCTTGTATAGCGAAAGAATAGATTACTCCAGGAAATCTCATTGTCACGATTGGATCGTTTTCTTATTTCTGGAGATTAGGAAGAAGTTTCCTGATGTGATCCAGGTAGCTTTGGCTAGACCAACTTTTGATCATATTCCTGTGATTCTAGATTGTGGTGCATTGAGAACGAGGGGTACTCCTTTTCGATTTGAGAACATGTGGTTACGGGCAAAGGATTTTTAGGGGTGTGTGAGGGCTTGGTGGGAGGTGATTAGGGTGAAGGGTAACCCGAGCTTTATTCTTGCGAAAAAGCTTAAGGGGCTGAAAAATGAGATCAAAAGGTGGAATAAGGAGGGGTTTGGGAATCTCGAGTGGAGGAAGAATAGGCCTTTGCGGAGAGGGAAGGAATGGGTAGTATTGATGAGAGTCAAAAAAGTAAGAGGGATGCATGCCAGACAGAGCTTGCGGAGATTGCAGTGATGGAAGAAATTTCTTGGAGGCAGAAATCTAGAGCTTTATGGCTTAAAGAGGGTGACAAGAATACTAAATTCTTCCATCGGGTGGCTAGCGCTCAGAGGATAGGCAATCACATTGGGAGGATTACTATTGATGGGAAGGTTCAGGTCAGGGAGGAGGATGTTTGCAGAGGGATTCTCTCTTTTTATCAAGGTTTGTTTACGGAGCCTTCTGCTTGGAGACCCCGGCTGGATGGGCTTCCATTTGATTCCATTTCGGAGCTTTAGTAGAGATGGGATGGAGATTCCGTTCTCTAAAGAGGAAGTGCTAAAGGTGTTTAAGAGTTGTAACGGGGATAAAGCTCCGGGTCCGGATGGCTTTACTATGAGTTTTCTTTTGGAGAGTTAGGGTGTGGTCAGGGGAGAGGTGATGGATACGGTTCATGCTTTTCATTCTCAGGGGAGGTTTGAGAGTTCCTCTAATGCCTCGTTTATTGCACTTATTCCAAAGAGAGAGGAGGGTGGGGGGGGGCGCTTCGGATGTGAAGGACTTTAGACCTATTAGCTTGTTCGGGTGTATTTACAAATTAATAGCTAAAGTTCTAGCTTTTAGATTGAGGGATGTTTTGGATGATATTATTTCGGAGTCTAAGAATGCTTTTATTGGTGGGCGTCAGATTCTTGACTCAACTCTTATTGCTAGCGAATGTGTGGACACGAGGATGAGGAGCGGTGTCCCAGGGGTTCTCTATAAACTTGATGTTGAGAAAGCCTATGATAATGTGAGTTGGAAGGTCCTGCTGTATTTGATGGAAAGAATGGGGTTAGGGGGCAAATGGAGGCATTAGATTGAAGCTTGTATTTCTTCAGCGAGATTTTCGGTAATGGTTAATGCTGGTTTTTTTGGTAGCTCGAGAGGTTTGCGCCAGGGGGAATCCATTGTCTCCTTTTCTATTTATTATTGTTATGGAGGCCCTGAGTAGGATGACGAGGAGGGCGGTGGAGTTGGGTTTTATAAAGGGGTTCATGGTGGGTGGGGAGGCAGCTCATCATCTGGACCAGTGTTATTAAAAGCGCACCTAGACGCGAGGCACACCTTCAACACCTGTAGTTCCCCCAAGCGCAGTGACCTCCAATATGGGCGCACCTTGTCTACACCTTGGGGATTTTATGAGGCGCGCTTCATGTATTATGAGGTGCTGTTTCCTTTTATATATTTTACGTGTTTGTTTTATAGTATATATATTAGTATATACTTACAGGCTTTTGGAAACTAAAACCAAAAAATAGTAATTTTGTCTTCTTGTGAGGCAACCCAATGGTCCCAATAGTCAACAAATCAATCAAGCAAAAGCTGCAGAAGAAAGAAAGACATGAGGGAGTGGGAAACATCGAGAAGAGAGAGAGAGAGAGAGAAAGAGAAGAAAGGGTTATCAGTTGCAGGCTTGCAGCCACAGCCTCCTTCCAACGAAGACGAAGCCAGGAACCAACCTACCAAGTCAGTTCAGTTTTTTTTTCCTCCTCCTCCTCTTCTATTCTCATCTTCTCTTCTCTTCTTCTCTCTCTCCTCATTTGCTTCTTCTATATATCTAGTTTTTTTTTTCTTTTTTTTTTTTATCTGGGTCTCTGTTTTTTTTTTCTTTTTTCTTCTTTCTTTTTCTTCATCTACTCCTCTCCCGTCTGTCTCTCTGCATTTTTTCCCTTTACTCATGAACAGTGTTTTATTTTTTTTTTATTATTTTTTTTCAATCTCTGTTTTTTTCTCGTGAACAATGTTTCTTTCTTTATTTCTTTTCTTCATGACTTCATCTACTTCTTCTAAGGGCTCTGTTAAATTTTTTTTTTTTTTTCATCTACTCCTCTCTGAGTCTCTCTCTCTTCATCTACTTCTCTCAATGAACAAATATTTTTTTTCAATCTCTGTTTGAGGGCTCAGGGCTCTGTTTTTTCTTTCTCTTTCTTTCTTTTCTTCATCTACTTGCTCTTATCTCTGTTTTTTTTTTTTTTTTCAATCTCTGTTTGATGTCCCTCGACTTTTTCTTCCTCTGAACTCTATCTCTCATTTTTTTTTTCTCCCTTCTTCTTTGAAGGTTGTCTTATGGTTAACATTCCTTCTGAGTTCTGTCTGTCTCTTTTTTGTTGATGTTGTGTTTTGTTTTTTCTTCTTTTGAATGCAGTTTGCTGAATTTTGCTGCATGTTGTTTGCTGGATTTTGCTAGATTATTTAAATTTTGAATGCATCTTTCTGATGTTGTTTGTTGAATAGCCTGAATGTTGTTTGCTGAATTTAACTTGGTCCATTGACTCCATTCTATTTCTCATTGTAAATAGATAGAAAAAAATGTCAAAGGATCCAACTTGGAATTATTGTCGCCTGCAAAACCCACAAGATAGGAATGCAACGTGTAATTTTTGTGAAAAAGTTATGAAAGAAGGTATTTATAGGGCTAAGCAACACATTGTAGGAGGACATAGAAACATACAAGCATGTAAAAAGTGCCCTAAACATGTGAACCGGAACCGGAACCGGTTGGTTGGGACATGGAACCAATTCTACAGTTCTGGTTAGTTTATGGGTTGAGACTTATGAAATTGAGAGAGATGTAGTCTCACAAGGGAGTTGATAGGTAGTAGTAGTTAATAGGTTGGTAGAGTAGGAAAAACACCGGTGACACTAGCAGCGAGGAGATAGGCTCATGGAGTGGTATATGGTGAAAAGACATGTACGTGGTGTTGGGAATCTATTGTTGCAATATCTCTACAAATCATAGTGGAATCTCCTCATTCATGGACGTAGCCTTGAGTTTAGGTGAACCATGTATATCTTGTATTTGTGTGTGATTGATTTATTGGTTTTTATTGGATTTTTGTGTTCATACGTTTCCGTTGCCCCAACAAATTGGAATCAGAGCCAAAGATGAAGGAAATCCAGAAAACACTAGTATCAGTGAGTGCGACAACGAGTTTCAGTTGCAAGTGGAGTCTCAAGTAGTCAAGGTGGAGCCTTGGAGGTTTGACTGATCGCGCAACGTACAATGGGAACAATTAGTGTTTTGCAGGAGTATCGTCAAAATTGAAGCTGCAAAAGAATTGTCCTGATTAAGGTCATGGAAAGCGATGATTGGCTAGATGGCATTTGAGTCAAGGTGGAGATTGTTGGAAATTGTGTCTCAAATTCCTATTCTAATTAGATTTCTATTTTAGAGTTATATTATGTAAGGAAATTTCTTATCAAGTAAGTGAGCTTTAAGAAATTGCAATCCTTGTCCAACAGGGAATTGGGTTTAGAACTCTATAAATAGATACCTAGGTTATGGGTTGAGACTTATGAGATTGAGAGAGATGTAGTCTCACGAGGGAGTTGATGGGTAGAGGCAATTTATAGGTTAGTAGAGTAGGAAAAACACCGGTGACACTTGCAGCAAGGAGATAGGCTCATGGAGTGTTACATGGTGAAAAGATAAGTACGTGGTATTGTTACTCTATTATTGTAATATCTCTACGAATCATAGTGAAATCTCTTCTTATCCATCGACGTAATCATGAGTTTGGGTGAATCATGTATATCTTGTGTTTGTGTTTGATTGTTTTATTGGCTTTCATTGGATATTTGTATTCATATCCCCCCACCCCCACCCCCCCCCCCCCCTCCCTCTTGTGTTTGTCCCCCCCCCCCCCCCCCCCCCCCCCCCCCCCCCCCTCTTGTGTTTGTGTTTGATTGTTTTATTGGCTTTCATTGGATATTTGTATTCATATCCCCTTATAGGATGGGCTTGATATGTGTATGGGCTTTCACTTATTGGGTTTTTTAAAAAGAAAAAATCTAATTGGATTGGGCTGGACTTAAATAAGTTTAAATGATTAATTATTCAATGGGTTGAAGCCTATATCTATTTCATATTTTACACACACATAAATAAATATATATATATATATATACGAGCCATTAAATGAGTTTGTTCACAAACAGTTCATGAACAAAGGAGCCGAGCATAGCCGTGTTTGTGTTCGGTTCATTTAATAAACGAACCACATATTTGTGTTTGGGCTTGGTTCGTTTAGTAAATAAACGAACATAAACCGAGCCCGAGTAGTTCAGGAACGGCTCGTCTTGTTTGCAGCCCTACCTAGTACTTTTCATTATGAATTCAAAGGAAGACATGCAAGACAACAATGTAAATCTTACTTATCAAAAACAAAAAAAAAAAGTAATGTAAGGAACACAGCATAGAGAGAAGGCATCAAAGTTTTCAGGATTGAGTAAAAGAAAAGAAAAATAAACATTTAATAGTCATGTTACAATAAGATTCATACCACAATAATGTGGGTTATGTCAGAAATATCATCTTCAGCCCATCTTCCGGAAGCTCCTACCATCATCCTGCCAGTGCCCTTAGAAACCAGTACCCTCAACAGAATCCCATTAGTGCAGAACAGAATTGATGAGTGCCTCCCACCTTTGCTCTCCAACCTTATCTAAGGTTTGCAGTAAAGAGATGAGTCAGCAATGGTAAAATATATAGAACAAAAAGAAAGCTACGGTAATAATGAAATAATTAGGAAATCAGAATTCTCAAGAAACAGATACTAACAACTGAATAATGTGATTATCCATGAAGACTGAGTGATAAAAGTCACATGTATAACTATAGACACAGACATGCAAGTTCATAATTGTGATTCGCAAGACTTCCTAAGATAACATTTTCAGTAGCCTTCTTATTTTTCTTTCTTCCGAATTCTCCGTGTCTTCCTCTAGCAAGGAAACTGAACCATATTGCCAATAAAAAATTATATTTTTCATATCATATCAAGAATAACAAGATATATTCCAAATTTTAAAACATATCGGAAAATATAGTAAGACAAGGACGAAAAATATCTAGTAGATGAAATATATAATTCTTTAGTGTTGTTAATTTACATAATTAAAAAGTGTCTAATCTTTATATTAAAATTAAAAACTAAATTACCAACAAAAACTGAAATTTAAGGTACTGATAACATATATCAAGGATATAATAACATCTGACACACCAATAAGGTGTGCGTAAAATTTTATAATAGCATAGAACACTATTACGAAATGTGTTACACATATTCAGTGAATATAGTGTTGAATCATTTCATCTGAGAGTTTATCATCAATATTGAAGCTGTGATTGTAAGATTGGAAAAAGTGCCAAAAAAACACTTCAACTTCTTGCTTCATGCTCAATCATTTACACAATTTAGAGAAGGCAAGTGACTTAAAAGAGACTAAGATTTGGAATCATTAGTAATTTAGTCAGTCTGAGAATTTCCCATTTGATCATGTTCTAGAGATGTGTGGATGGTGTCTCCCCCTTTATTTGTGGTGGGCTCTACGGATAGAGGAATAGGAGGTTACTTGATGGGCAGGAGATTCCTATGCGGGTTCTGAAATATTCTATACAAAGTTCATTATTTTTTTGGGTTCATGGGAGAAGTTATAAATCTATGGAAATTCTATCGTCTTTTGTGGATAGTCATATGACATGGTCTTTTTTGACTTATGCAGTGGTATTTGGGATGCACTCCCCTCGAGTCTTTTCAATGAAAATATATACAAAAAACAAAACAGAAAAATAAAAAATAAAAAATAAATAAAAACATATTAAAAAAGAGGGAAGAGGGGTTAAAATCGGTTTATAATAAATTAAGACCTTGAACTAATTAGGAATTATTTTGAAATAAGTTTAACATTAACCAAGAAGTTTAACATTAAATTTTTATTTTTATATTTTGTAAGTAAGATTTTTTTTTTTTGATAAGTAAAAATAATATTAAAAAAAGGAGTTCAAAAGGAGAACGCGTCCCAATTACAAAAGTGGAACCGGAGCTAAGGCCCCAAAGAATCCAAAAAAGTAATTAAATCATATGAAGAAGAACAAAAGCTCCTCTTCACATAATTGAAGAGAGAACGAAGAATGTAAAGTTTGACCGTTTCCGTAGGCGACTCTTTTCCTTCAAACATTCTGCTGTTTCTCTCCTTCCAAATGCACCACCATACGCAATGTGGTACAATTCTCCAGAACTCGCGAACGTCTCTTCTCACTCGACAACCTCTCCAAATATGAATCAATTCCTTAGTAGATCGTGGCATAACCCAACACATGCCAAACAACCTAGCAATAAGATTCCAACAGTCAATCGCCACAGGGCAATGCAAAAGGAGGTGGTTAACGGACTCCTCGCCATCCTTGCATAGACAACAGCGATTAACTATACAATTGCCCCTTTTTCTCAAGTTATCAATTGTCAGAATCCTTCCCCACACAGCAGTCCAAACAAAGAAAGCCACCCCAGTTGGAGCCATAGACCGCCAAATAGTTTTCCACGGGAAGTCTCGATTAACAAAATTTGACAAACATAAGAACAAAGATCTAACTTCGAAACGACCATGAGAAGAGGGAACCCAACTTAAAACATCATTACCTCTGCCAACGCCCTCCTGTCGATACAGAAGATCCAAAAAAACACATACCTCGTCCATCTCCCAATCTTGAAAAGAGCGCCAAAAATGCACATCCCATATAATCCCGCTGCTATCAAGCCGATAGCAGTCAACTATGTAGGCATGTTTATTAACGGCAATACTATATAATCTTGGAAAAGTATGAGAAAGTGACTGATCCCCACACCAGAGATCTTCCCAAAACCGAATGCAACGTCCGTCATGGAGTTTGAATCTGATATGAGCCGAAAAAACATCCCATCCTTTCCGAATAGCCTTCCACATCCCTACTCCTCCCGCTAGGGTAACCGGACGCGTAGACCAACCTCCAGCCTCTTCGCCAAACCGACAAGAGACTAGCCTACGCCATGGTCGATGTCTTTCCCTCCCAAATCTCCATAACCACTTACCCAAGAGAGCTTGATTGAAAGGAACTAAACGTCTTATACCAAGTCCACCCAATTTCATAGGCTTACAAACATCCTCCCATTTGAGAAGGTGGTACTTGAACTCATCGCCCTTACCACCCCAAAGGAAATCCCTTTGAATTTTTTCAATCCTGTCTGCAATGGAACAAGGGATTTGGAACATAGAGAGAAAATAAGTGGGAAGGCTCGACAAGGTGCTCTTTATATGAGTAACTTTACCCCCTTTTGACAAGTATTGCTTCTTCCAACCTGCTAATCTCTTCGCGTACCTGTCAATCACAGAATCCCAACTCCCCACTAAACTAGAAGAGACCCCTAGGGGCAAACCCAAATAAGGAATAGGGAATGAGCTCACTCTGCATCCAAGGACTGCAGCTAAAGAGGAAATATCCGGAACATTCCCTACTGGGACAAGCGCACACTGTCACATTGACCTTAAGCCCGGAAACTGCCTGAAAACAAGTCAGAACACACCTCAAGTGTCGAAGTTGAGACACATCAGCATCACAGAAAACCAGGGTGTCATCTGCAAAGAGTAAATGGGAAATCTCCATCTGATGGTCTAAATCTCTACCCACTCTGAAACCCTTAACAAAACCAAGGTCCTCTGCCCTATGCATCAGTCTACTTAACCCCTCCATAACAAGAAGAAAAAGGAAAGATGACAAAGGATCACCTTGTCTTATACCTCTAGAACAACCAAAGAAACCGGCGGGAGAGCCATTCACAAGAACTGAAAACTTGACAGACGAAAGACAGGTCTCAATCCATTTCCTCCATTGTAAGTAAGATTTCATTGAAGAGCACTCAAAAAGGGAGTGCATCCCAACCACAAAAGAAAAGCCAAAAGCCATAATAACCCCAATCTATGACTGAATTTTGAAACCTTAATATGGTTAAGGATTTTGAGTTTAAGTTGAAAACAAAATGAGAGTGCAATGATAAAGTTGGTCCATTGTGACCTGGAGGTCATGAGTTAAAAACCGGAAACAGCCTCTCCATAAGAGGCAAGTCTATGTACATCTCACCCTCCCAGACCCTGCAATGGCGGGATCCTCGTGTACAACCCTTTATTTTGGTGTCTTTGTGCCTTCAAAAAAACAATAAAAATAATATACCTGGAATCTCATGATGAGCTTTATATTTCTAAATGCTAGACTCAATAAGCTTTCCAACAATATACAATACACCTATTCAAATTCGTTTGACCGCTCAATGAAGCATAAGCAGACCATATGCAACCAAGTTTGGCAAAATGCAACGACTTATTGAACTTGACTCCAATCGATCAAATTCACTCTAAAATGCTACAATTGATCAGAAAATGGACCAGTGGCAGTTGGAGTTGTTTCGATCGATTAAACTCAGTATGAATTAATCAGACACCGAGAATCGGTACATACAAGTTTCCTAATTCAAATTGGTTTCTAAACCTTCAAAGTGGGTGTGTGAGTATCTTCCCAAAGGTTTAGAAAAAACAAAACAAAAAAATAATCTAAGTACTCCAGCACTATAAAATGGAGTCCTAGGGTCCTGTGAGAGACGACTACACTATATGTGATAGATTGGAAGGGCTTTTTTTTTTTTTTTTTTCATCCGGTAGGATTCAAGAAAGAAAACTGTATAGTGCTATTATGTGATTGAGCTCTAAAATATTGAGGAAATAAGTTGGAAGGCTCGATGGAGGACTCTTTATCAAAGTGACCCTCCCACCTTTTGAAAGATGATGCTTCTTCCACCTTGCCAACCTCTTCTCACACCACGGGATCCCAACATCCCACTCTCCTAGATGGCACCCCAAGAGGCAACCACAAATACGATAAAGGAAAAGAGCCAATACTGCAACCAAGAATGTCAACTAAAGTGGAAATCTCCATAACCTCCCAGAAGGAAACCATAACACTCTTTCCCACTTTCACCTTCAAGTCAGATAAAACTTGAAACCAAATTAGAACACATCTCAAATACCTTATCTGAGACTCATCAGCGTCACGGAAAAAAAAAAAAAAAGACGTATCATTGACGCATCAAATGGGAAATCTCCAATTAACTAGAAGCATCTCTACCCACCCGAACACCACACTCAAAACCCCAAATCTACAACCCTCCTATCAATGTGCTGAGAGCCTCCATCACCACGAGGAACAAAAAGAGAGAGCGGACCCCCCTACCTTAGTCCCCTCAAACTACTGAAGAAGCCTATCGGAGAGCTACTCCCAAGAACCGAGAAGCAAACACTGGAAATGCAAAACTTGATCCATCTCCTCCATTTCATACCAAACCACATTATCTCCAATAAATAAAGAAGGAAGCTCCAACTTACATGATCTTACCTTCTCAATGTCCACCTTGCACAAAACACAAGGGATCCCACTACATAATCTAGAATCCAAACAATCTCCAGCAGCAAGGATAGAATTTAAAATTAGACGGCCTCCAACTAAAACACTATGGGAATCTGGGATGACCCCGTCCAAAACCTCCCTCAATCTCAAAGCAATAACCTTAGCTATTAATTTATAGATACATCCCACCAGACTAATAGGTCTGAAGTCCTTGACATCAGATGCCCCCCACCCCTGAAATCGAATAGAACTGAAGCCCCCAAGCTCTGCTCTCCAACTAAATGTTTCTGTGAAAAGATGCAATCCCCCTACAAACCTCCTCATCCTTGCACAACACCACCCCTTTCACCCGCATCCTCCCAATATGGTGGCCCCTTCAATTAGCATTTGCAAGCCTATGAATGAACTTTGTACTTCTATCCCTGTCCTTAAGCCATAAGGTTCTAGAATTCAGCCATGAAACTTCCTCTAAAGTACCAATCTTTGCCTCGCACTCCAACCTCCCATGCCTTAAAGCCTCCGCAAGGTCACCCAACCCCTTCTTCCTATCAATTTCTGCAATCTTGGAAAAAGCACGATTCTTCCTCTATTCTAGATTCCCGAACTCGTCCTCATTCCATCTTTTAATTTCTTCCTTGAAAAACCGCAGTTTGCCCGCAAAGGTAAAACTCAGAGTGCCACTCGCATCAAAAACCCCTGTCAACCTCTCCACGGGGGAACGAATGACGTTAAAGTCCCCTCCAATACACCAAGGATACGGCCATCTCCTCCGAACAGAACCAAGCTCCACTCACTACAAGTGTCGCACGTCATCTTCAATCTAGTCATAGACCCCAAAGAACACCCAATAAAAACCATCCTCCTCCATATTAAACAAAAAAACACAAAGAATCTTCCAATCCACACACCCAGTTTGGAAACCCATCTTTTGTCCCACATCACAAGAATCCCCCAAAAGCACCCAAAGGATCCAAAGCCACCCAATCCACAAATCTCCAACCCCAAAGACTCCTAACCATCATATCCAAAACTGAGGTAAGTTTCGTTTCTTGCAAACACACCACATTAACGTCCCACTTATGAATCGCCAACTTCACCACCTTCCTCTTATCTGAATCATCAAGACCGTGGATATTCCATGAAATAATTGACATACGAAATAAGATGTTGAACCTCCCTCTCCCCCTTTCGGAAGTTGTCCTACCCTTTCCTCCCACCTTTTGACTCTCCTGAATTTAATGAAACATACCCACAGCCTCACAACTCTCACCCTCATAAAAGTCACTCCAATGAGATTGCACATAAACTCAACATTATTTCTCACCCACACCTCCCTACATACCCGATCAGCTCAAGGATGACGTGCTTCGGGATCACTCCAGTTTCGGCACAATAGAAGGAGGGGTCTCTTCCATCAATGCGGTCTTAAAGGCCACCTAGTTGTCTTCAAGGATGACGTGCTTGGGGATAACCCCTCCATTGGCGATACTGAGGATGACTTTTTCAGTGACGCTCATATTATAGGCCTCGACATCCCGATAGACTCCACATATTTCATCAATGGTTTCAAACAACTTCTCACACCACAAGTGTAAGGGTAATCCATAAAATGAATTCTCCTTTGCTTCCTCTTTTTCAACAGACCCAAACAGCAGATTAGCCCCACCCCATCTCTTCTATCTGACCTTCAGCGCCCTCTGCACTTCCATTTCCAAAGGGAACCCGAACAGCAACAAACCAACGGGCAAGGTGTAAACCCTCACCCCACTCAAAATCTTCCAAATCTTCGATGCACATTCCTCAATTCTTTGTAGACTACCCACATCTCTATCAAATCTCCCAACCAAACAATATTTCAAAGCGGCCTGCCTGATTGTTGTGTTGTGATTATCTACCCCGAAAACATGCCCTTGGTTGGTCACCGAGCTTTCAACCTCACCAATGACAGCGAGACTTAGGAGTCTCGCCACCACAAGAAAGGAGCAGTTCTCGCCCTCAAAAGCTCTCATAACAACCCAGAAGAAAAAAGAGAAAAGCCAGAAAGAAAGAGAAAGAACAAAGGTCGCCGGAGTAGAAGACTTCAGTACCTTGGAGAGAAGGAAAGACCGGGGGGTTAGAAAGCGACATTAGAGAATAATAAGGTTTTTTTTACCTTATGATGGTAAAAGTCCCCTCCTCTCTTTTATTGAAAACACATGCCCAACAAGAAGTCAAATGCTGATGTTTTACAATAAAAGTTTTATATAAGATCACCATAAATTGTAGAGTTCTTCTCCATATTTGTTATTTTCTATGAATTGTCGAGTTCTATAGTTTTTTCTTTATCAGTTTGGATCTCGAAGCATTTTATGCAGCCTCTCTACTCTCTTGTTTTTTCTTCTCCCCTTTCTCTTCCTCTTTTCTTCTTGAAAGCACATGCCTGACAACAAACTGCTGACACTTTCTAAAATGGTTCTACATATAGGCACCATGAAGATTTTACCTACTATTTAGGGATCATTATGCAAAGATATAAAACAGTGAATTTATTTTTCTAAGCAAGCAGAAAAATTATGGATTGCTGAACCAGAATGCAGAGGACAGAAAGTCTCAAAATTCTTACAAAAGTGTCTTAAAATTTTGTAGAAAATCTATATGTTACAAAATTATGACTAGCAGTATTTTCAATCCATAAATTCATTTCCTATATTCACTTCAATCAGCTGTACAAGATGGACCCTGAAATTTTTACCATAAACCCTCTAAGTTACTAATATTGCTTACAATTTTGGTTGTAATGAATAAAAACAGCAGTCATAATGATCAAGACAGAGTATAAACGTTACCTTGTATCCAACACTATCTCCAACAGTTTCGCCTCTTTCATAAGAGATTCTCTCAGCAACTACATAGGAAAACAACAAGAGTATAAATTTCTTGTGCAGCTAAAAGTGAATGGACAATGGGAATAGAAAATAAGTTGGCAAGAGTACAAAGAGATTTGTAGGCATAGATTGGTAACAGGCACCTGATGTCGCTGAGATTCGTCGTGGTTGAGTGCAGACTATTTTACATGCCTCATCCTTACCCCACATATAATCCAAAAGAAATTGTGGGACCTGAATCATAAAAATAAGGACAGAAGTTCAATGTGATACAGCAATTGGAATTACTATCAAGCATTAAGAGCACGATATCAGCCATCCAATATGTATAATAGGAAAGTACAAGTTAAAAATAATAATAATCTCTCTTCAAGTTTTACAAGTACACACATATATATATCTATATATATATATATATATATAAATAAAAAATAATAAAAAATAAAAAGCAAATGGTGGTTGCTTCAAATATTCTTCTTTTTTGGGTGATAATTCCATGCCTTTTACTTACTAGTCAGTAGAAACGAGAAAAGTGGAGGATTGGAAAGACTTCATTTTTCATATGAGGCTTGGGTTTAGGAAGTTGCAGAATTTGCAACCTGATCTATTGAATGTACATCGTACAAGCATTATAACTTATACCATGAAGATCAGAATGCTTTGATCCACACTTAGTTCTTATTTTCTTAGTGAAAGGAAGTAAGTTCATTCTAATACAACTTATATTACGCAGTTGACATTCAAAAAAAAACTATAGACAAATTACAGATGTGATTTTTGGATTCAATAATAACTTGAGGGAGGTCCAACCAATTGCATACCTTCTCAATCCAACAAGCGAAAGCTCAAGCTAGAATTGAGAAGGAAACACTCAAATCAATAGTCCATTGTTGTTAAAGGCTCAAGGCCCACTAAGGCGCCAAAGGCCTTCTGGAGCCTAAGAATAAGGTGAGAGCCCGATCGAATTAAGGCGTGTGTATAACAATAAGCATATTTAAACATAATTATTATATATATTCAGAATCAAGCACTAACTGCAGTTAATGTAAGGAGTGAACCATAAATCTATGAATTATGTCAAATATTTCATAACGTTAAACAATACGATCTATGATATAGAACCTGCTTTAAAAGAACTTGTCCTCGAGTTTAATTCTTGGGTCATATATGAGTGTGAACAAAATTTTATACCATTGACGACTTGACCTTGGTGTTTCTAAAACTTGCTTCTTATTTGTTCAATCCCAAAAGAGCACCAAATGTGACAGATTTCCAATCTTCCTTGGCAACTCAAAAGAAAAGAACTTATTTGAGACATCAAGCCTTTGCAACTTTTGACAATACCCGTTCTCATGAATAATAAGACCATGCAAGATTCATCAACGAGTTTTTCCTTGAACAGACAATCGAGAATGCTGAATTCTTCAACAGTAAGTGCATTAACTGGGCCTTTGCCGAGCACCAAGTGCAATTCAAGAACATGCCACTATAGGACTCTAGATAGATTTAAAAAGAAATTCCAGTGATCCATTAATGAATTTCTCTTTGTTGTCCATGCTATCCATATGATGTGTACAAACTTTAAGGTTTGGTTCCTCAAGTTTGACTACAGACTCAAAATTATTTTGGAATGAATTAACATTTGTAGCATTGGTAACTACCTTATCTTCAACAGAAGAAATATTGTTTACAATGGTCTCAGTCGCAACAGATATACTAGGAGAAGTTGTTGCAACACCCACTTCCCGATTCATGACTGGGGGTTGATTCATGGTTGGAGATGGTGGTGGTTTATTGGAATCTGTTACGACAAACGCAGGGAACCCAAGAATAAATCGGTTACTGACTTATTTTTCTCAAATGGTACAGAGGGCTGTGCTAGGTCAGTTGGAGCTATGCCACGCTGTTCAGAAGGTGCACTGTCAGATTTCACACATGTTTTTTGCTGATGAACTCTTCATGATCCTGAAAGCTAGTATCCCAAATGCTAGGTGACCAAATGCTTTGTTGCAGCAATTTTCTGTGGTATCAGGATTGAGTGTCAATAGTCAGGAGTGAGCTGTTCTTCTCAAGGTTTGTGAGGAGGAAAAGAGGTATCAGGGCTATACTTAATTTTAATGTGGGTTCTCTTCCTGCCTCTTTATCTTGGGGAGCCTCTGGTTGATAGAAGGTTTACTAGTGTTCATTGTGAAGGATTGGTGGATAAGATTAACTCCAAACTGAGTGCTTGGAACTGTTTCAATCTCTCACTACCAAAGAGGGTGGAATTGATCAAGTCAATGCTTACTTATTATTACTTCTGGTGTACCGTCTTCTACATCCCTGTTGATATTCAGATCAGCATTGAAAAGAAGATTAGACAGTTCTTATGGTCTGGCAATGCAGGGCAGAGTACACACTCACTCTTCAGTTGGGAGAACGTCACTATGCCAAAGAGGGAGGGTGGTCTAGGGATCAGGTGCCTTCAGAGTATCAACCTAGCCAGTAAGTGTGCCTTGCTGTGGGACTTCTTGCACTTGAAAGCAGCTCTATGGGTCAAATGGTTTAGGGATAAATATGTTAATGGAGTACACTTCTGGACTATGCTTGGCAAAGCCTCAGATTCTGGAGTACGGAGGGACATTCTTTCTGTTGAAAGATGATCCCACATATGGATTTCAAAATTAATAATGGTGATATCTTCAGTCTATTTTTTGATCCATGGTTTGAGGGGCTCACTCTTCAGCAGAAGTTTGGTTTGAGAAGGATTGCTGCTGGTTTCAATACTGATGCTAAAGTGTGAGTTAGGCCATGTTTCTGGTTGGGTCACTCCATCTACATGGCCCATTGAAATTTCTAATTACTTAAATAGGAGGAGGTATTCCCCTGAGGATGATGAAATAGATTGGAAAGGAAGACAGTTCTGTTTTAAAATTGCATGGAACTTATGTAGACATCAAGGCACTTAAGTCCCATGTTTGGGATGGCAGCAGGCCCAGGGCCTCTATCTTTGCGGTGCTGGTATTGCAGCATGCAAATAAGTCCTTTGCCAACCTTCAGAGACAGGGACTTAATCTTACATCCATTTGCCACATTGTTTTGCTGGTGCTGACTCCAATGAGTACCTCTTCTGGTCTTGCTCCTTTGCAAAGAAAGTGTGGTTATGGTTCTGTGATCTGTGCCATTGGGCAGCTTGCTTGCTTCACTATCTTTTGAGGTAGCCACTGACTAGTTCATCCACAGGACTGAATCTCACAATATGAGAAACAAGGTGATGAGGTCTTTTTATAATTCTATAGTGTGGAGTCTTTGGAACCATAGGAACAACATTCTTCATGGTGGAAGTCCTTCCACAGCAGAGGTGGAGGCCAGGACAGCTTGTCTGGAGGGACTTACTTGCTTGGGCATCTCAATTCCAGATTTGCAAGCTATTTTTTAATTGCAAAATCTTGCTTTCTTTGTCTAATCTTCAAGTTGAGTGTACGCCTTAGACTTGTTGCAAGACGTTTTCATCTTTTCTAGGGATCTCTTTCCAGTGATCACTCTCCTAATGTACTTTAATGTTTCATTTTGTATTAATAAAACTTTCCCACCATTCAGGAAAAAAAAAAAAAAGTGCAAAAAGGAGGATTCTAAGACTCGAGCCTTAATTCATAGGTTAGATGATGTGGGTCCACTTAGAGTCTTGAATAATTCGGTGTTCTGGTCAAGTTGCATCATTTATGAGTTTGGTGGGCATTATGATGCAATTAAGAAGATTTTTATTTGCTTTTATGTTATTAAGTCATAAGTTAGCAATTGGAAGAGTTGTATCGCCTAGAAGATGTGGGCGATGCCCTGGTGTGGGCGCCCTTTCCTCAGGGGCACTTTGGTGTTCATTCTCTCTACAGGTTCCCCTTTTGAACGCCTTTTATCAATTATTACTTAACAAAAAAATAAATAAATAAATAAAATGCTCTACGGCCTACTCTCCTATGGAAGGTTGTTTGCGCTCTAAAGCCCCCCTCAAGGTGGCTTTCTTTGTGTGGATGGCAGTTGTGGGAATATCTGAGACTCCGGATAACCTGAGAAGGAGAGGACAGGTGGTTGTCAATTGGTGCTGTTTGTGCAAGAGAGATGCAGAGATAGTTGATCGTCTTCTGCTGCATTGCTCAGTGGCCAGGGATTGTTGGAGTTTATTGTTCAATCCAGTGGGTAATGCTTCGGTCCTCAAGAGGTTACAGTGGGTGCCCAAGCCCGTGATTGTCGGAGGGTACCGCCTCTATGTTTTTGGTGCTGTTTATGGTTAGAACGGAAGAGAAGATCCTTTGATGGGAAGGAGTCTCCTATTGGAGCACTGGAGTTCTCAATTCTTATTTCTCTTTTTTGTTGAGTTAGTGGAAGAAATTGTAAATCCATGGGGTATGTGGTTGAATTTTGGACTCTTTGAGAGTGCAAGGGCCCTATTTGGCCTTGTGCAGCTTCTGCGGGATGTGTTCCCCTTTTGATCGCTTTCTAATACAATCCTACTTATTAAAAAAAAAAAAAAAATTATCCCAATTATGAGGTATGTTTAAAAGTCATGAGTAATGAGTTAAACTCCATGTAAGTCTAAGAGGTACAAGCAGAATCCAATAAAAGGATGGAGTGTAAACTTGGTTAATCAATGAATGAATGAATAAATATATTTTATGAAATTGCTCTGTGAGCGATTCACAAAATATGATGTGTGAGACCTTCTCTAGGTGTGATGCTTAAACCTGTTTGTGATTCCAATAGGCTGCCTTATTCTATTTCTTCTCTCTTTGATTTTTCTACATTTCTACCATCAAACCTCCAAATTTCGGCCTGGTGGTCTGAACTTTCGGCAACTGAATTCTGTAAGTTGAGCTATTTAAGGCTGCTACTAAAGTCCTAAATCAGTTTTTTATCATAGCTAAGTAGACATTACATTTACATGATTGGGAAATGAAAGATTGGATGGTAATCAGCGGGTTGAGTTGCTATGTAGAATTGTGGAGCAGCTTAACTGGTTGAATGTTCAATTCAATAAGTTAGAAGCTCGAATTTCTCAGCCTATTAACAGTTCAGCAGCCGTTGAGCAAGGAACTATATCTAAAACTAATGATGGCAGAAACCGGGAGCAACAACCACCTTTAAACTCTCAACAAAGGCGTAATTTGAGGGCCGGCTAATCCATCACCACATCCCATGTTTGAGTTTCCAAGAACCAGTTAGAAGTGAATCATCATGAGCCACATGATACTGCTGGAGATATTACCAAGAAGCTAAGTGATGGAAATCGTAGCACACACACAGAAACAACGCAGACAAATGGTGGATCAAAACCGCCTTTATCTAACATGGCTGATCCTAAAGGAAAGAGTCATGGTTAGCAAGGGAAATGGAAGGGATAACAAGTGCTTCAAATGTGGAGAAACGGGCCACATGGCATATTAATGTCCAAAGAAAAATTTACATATTGGAACAAGGCATGAAGAATAGGTAGGAGTAGATAATGAGAACCAGATTGACCATGGGACCTACACCAATAATGATGTGGAAAGAGAATAAAGAGAATGTTCCATCCATCTCTATTGTGAGGCACATCCTTGCAGCCCCTAAAGTTGAAGACGAATATTGGTGGCACAAATCTATTTTTCCGATGCAAGTTCGTTGTGGAACGAAGCTTGGAAGCCTATTATTGATGGCGGTAGCTGCACAAGTGTTGTCTTTGCAGCCACGGTTGAGCGCCTCAAACTTTCAGTCCTTTCACATCCACAAATGTTCGAAGTGGGTTGGATAGATGGTACTTTTATTCAGGTGATTTATTCAGATGGGGAGAGGGAGTTTAACACAGTTATTATCTTTGACCTTATTCACAAGGACTTGCTGAGCCTTACAGAATACAATATGCACATGGCAAGGCTTGTTGATGTTGGGAGGAATAAAGTTGCTACAGAGTTTGCAATCTCTCTTCTCCCAAAGTTTTTGGTTCAGAAATCAGGAGCAAGTGTGTCAGTACTTCCCAATTTGGTTGATGCCTTGGCAAAGCTTGCAAATAGACCTAGATCTCCCGAGTCTTTACAACAGCTGTTGAATGAGATTCCAAGAAATTCTGCTGCTAATGCTGCAGTTCTTGCTGGATTTGGTGCTAGGAAGGATAATAGGGTCAAGCAATCCAGGGAAAAGAAAAACTCTGACAATGTTATTACAAGCAGGGACAACTATATCAATGCCTAATCTGAGGGAGCAGATCCTACTGGTCTTCGTGATCAGGTTTCTGTCCTATTTGCACAATGGTACCAGATATCTGAACTTAATGTTACAAGTGATGTATCTTGTCCTCATTTTATTTCACAGTAGCAGCAAAGTGAGTATTTTAATGGGGATGATATGTAAGATCCATTTATCTGCCTTTTCATGGAACTTTCTACAAAGCAGATAAGTATCCGACCATGGTTATCAAATTCACCTCACAAATCTCAGAACCTGTCATTTCTTGTTATTGATGTGTATCTGAAATACTTGACTCTGAAGTACTGTGTGGTGGGGCATGGGCTGACTAAACTCCAACTTTTGTCTAAAGATATTATCAGTAATTACCAAGAGTCATTCAAAGCGATGCTGAAGAAAAGAGGCCATATTTCATGTTGTTCGTCAACTGGCTTTATGACCTTGACCCAGATCCCATCCTAGGGGGTGATAACTGTTGACTTCAAAAGATAATCAAATCAAGAGTAAAGTATAAGGAGGAGAAAAACACTAAAGAGAAGAAAGAGGATGAGAGAAAAAGAGTAGAGAGATGGGGAAAGAGAGAGAGAACAAAAGAATACTTTCGTCCTTCCACCACATTCTATTTATACTAACAAATTTCAGAAATTACACATAAGCCCCAACATTATATAAGTAACAACAAATAAGCACCTAACAACAATCCCTCTCAAGTTGGTGCAAAGATATCTATCATGCCCAGCTTGAATAACATATTTTGCTAGCAAGTCTTGCTCACACCCTTAGTCAAAACATCAGTTGATCATGTGTCTCGACGTATGGAGTACAAATCAACCCAAGACGAAGCTTTTCCTTGATGAAGTGTCAATCGACTTCAATGTGCTTTGTCCTGTCATGTTGAACTGGATTGTGGGCAATGCTAATAACAGCCTTGTTGTCACAATACAACTTCATTAACTCGCAAACAGGATAACCCAACTCACCCAACATCGTTTGTAGACATAACAACTGACAAACTCCATGTGCCATGGATCTGAACTCAACCTCTGCACTAGACCTAGCTACTACAGACTATTTCTTGCTTCACCATGAAATAAGATTACCTCCAACAAATGTGCAATATCCTGAAGTAGATCATCGATTTGTAACAAATCCTGCCCAATCAACATCAGTATAGGCTTCAACACGCAAGTGGCCATGACGGCCAAACAATATCCCCTTACCAGGTGAACCCTTAAGGTAGTGAAGAACATGATGAGTTGCCTCACGGTGAGGTGTACGTGGAGCATGCATAAACTAACTAATCACACTAACAGTGTAGGCAATATCTGAGCGCGTGAGAGATAGGTAAATTAGTCTCCCAACCAATCGTTGAAATCTTCCCACATCGTCTAATGGGTCTCCATCTACATCATTAAGCCTATGGTTCTGCTCAAGGGGAATATCAATAGGTCTAGCCCCAAGCCTATTTCAACCAAAAAATCTAACACATACTTCGTTGAGAAATGAGCACCCCTTTCTTCGATCGGCACACCTCGATGCCAAGAAAGTATCTCAATGATCCAAGGTCTTTAACCTTGAACTCTGTCCCCAAGAATGACTTCATTCGATGAATCTTCTGGATCATTTACAATGATACCAATATCATCAACATATGCAATGATGGAAGTGGTACAGTGCTGGTGCTTCTTGATGAAGAGAGTGTGATCTGCCTGTGAACCCTTGAGGTAGTGAAGAACATGATGAGTTGCCTCAAGGTGAGGTGTACGTGGAGCATGCATAAACTAACTAATCACACTAACAACATAGGCAATATTTGGGCGTGTGAAAGATAGGTAAATTAGTCTCCCAACCAATCGTTGAAATCTTCCCACATCGTCTAATGGGTCTCCATCTACATCAATAAGCCTATGGTTCTGCTCAATGGGAATATCAATAGGTCTAGCTCCAAGACTGTTTCAACCAAAAAATCTAACATATACTTCCGTTGAGAAATGAGCACCCCTTTCTTCGATCGGCACACCTCGATGCCAAGAAAGTATCTCAATGATCCAAGGTCTTTAACCTCGAACTCTGTCCCCAAGAATGACTTCATTTGATGAATCTTCTGGATCATTTACAGTGATACCAATATCATCAACATACAAAATAAAGTAAGTTGTGCAATCCTGGTGCTTCTTGATGAAGAGAGTATGATCTGTCCAACTCTATGTGTACCCTACTCTTTTCACAGCAGTGCTAAACCTCTCAAACCAAGCACATGGCCGCTAGTTTAACCCATACAAGGCTTTATTTAGCTTGCACACTAAATTCTGACCATTGGCAAGCTTAAACCCTTGCGGCATAGTCATATACACCTCTTCCTCCAAGTCAACATGAAGGAAAGCATTTTTTACATCCAGCTGATGTAAAGGCCAATTCAAATTAGTTGCCAAAGAAAAAAGGACACATATAGAGTTCAGCTTGGCAACTAGAGCAAATGTTTCTAGATAATCAATCCCATAGGTCTAAGTGAAGCTCTTAGTAACTAATCGGGCTTTATATCTCTCAATTGTTCCGTCTGCATGATACTTTATTTGTGTAGACCCATTTGCATCCTACTAATTTCTTACCCCTGGGTAATAGAACAATATCTCAGGTACCATTCTTCTCAAGGGCCTTCATCTCTTCAAGCACGGCTTCCTTCCATGGAGTTTGACTAAGAGCATTTGAAACACCAAAAGGAACAAATACATAGGAGATACACAAAGTGAAAGCTCGATATGTCCCCTGGGTAATAGAACAATATCTCAGGTACCATTCTTCTCGAGGGCCTTCATCTCTTCAAGCACGGCTTCCTTCCATGGAGTTTGACAGAGAGCATTTAAAACACCAGAAGGAACAAATACTTAGGAGATACACGAAGTGAAAGCTCGATATGTTGGAGATAAGGCATTATAGGATACAAACTAAGATATGAGATGTTTTGTACAACTACGAACACCCTTACTATTAACATATATAATACCACGATTTATGGTATGACTTACCATAATAGCAAAGATTTGACTATGCATATGTTAGCATATATGATACCACGATTCATGATATGACTTACCATAATAGCAGAGATTTAACTATCCTATAGAATATGCCATAGAATATGCTTTAGAATAAGTTGTGATTTGATCTTGATTTTATTTAGTTTCCTTTGTTGTAGTATGAGCATGTGCTCATTTTATCTATAAATACTAGAGCTGTGAATGAGTAATTGATATCATTCAAGCCTTTACACAATTCTCTCCTTTCTCTTCCTTTTATATATTTCTACTTGGTCTCAGAGCCAACACCTTTCCACACATTTCAGTAGCCTTGCTACTTGTGCGACAGCTACCTTAGGCTGTTTGTGACATCGTGTGACGTTGCCCACACATGTTTTTCTGTGTTGCTGTTTTGTGATCGAAAACAGGTATTTTTTAAGTTTTACAATTTCTTTTTCACTCTTCTAGGGTTGGGTAAATTGGGATAGTTGGTTTCCAACACCTAGAAAGGCTTGGGTATAAAAATATATATATATAAAAATAAAAATAAAATAAAATTAGCCTACAAAGAGGTTCCAAATATTAAGGAGGAGGTTGTCTGGCTATATGTAAGCGGGCAGCGCTCCTTAAAAAAGGTATGTATTTGGATTTTTCAGGGAATGGTCTGAGGAGACATTGTTATTGTTTATGATCTGAGGAGACCCTTTCATTTATTAATAGAATTTGTGGTGTTTTTGGAGTTTTTTATTGTCGTGTGACAGATTATGGCAGATTCAGGGTCCTCGACTGTTAATTCTCTTGGCTCAAGTTCTGTGGGTGGTGGTGCCATTTTTCCCACCAACTCATCAGAAAATCCAGGACTTCAAATCACCACAGTGAAGTTGGATGGCTCCAACTATTTGATTTGGGCACAGTCTGCCAAGATGTTCATTGGTAGCAAAGGCAAGATTGGCTATATTACTGGTTCTGAGAAAGAGCCAGCTATGTTAGAGAAGGCATATCCACAGTGGTTTGCAGATAACGCTATGGTTATGTCTTAGCTAGTCAATTCGATGCAACCAAACATAGTTGTTGGCTATATGTTTATGAAGACTGCTAAGCAGATTTGGGATTCAGTTCAACGCACTTATTCTCAGAGGCAAAATAATGCACGAATTTTCCAACTGGGGCGAGATATCACCAGGATTTCTCAGGGTGACTTGACAGTTTCAGGTTACATCGCCAAGCTTCGTGCTATTTGGGAGGAGATGTCATATTATGATTCCTTCCACTCTTGGAAGGATCCAGATGATGCAGTTTTATATACAAGAATTGTGGAGAAGAATCGAGTGTTTCAATTTCTTGCCGGGTTGAGCGACGAGTTTGAGTATGCTCGTGTTCATTTATTGGGCTTATCTTCATTCCCAACTCTTGAGGATACTCCTATGTGTTGTCAGAAGAGAGCTGCCGGACTCATCCATTAGGTGTTGCTTCTGTTGATCGTTCTGATCGTTCTGCTATAGCATTCGGGTTCCCAACCTTTCAAGAACTTCACCATCCCAGTCAGTTCAGAGCACTACCACCGGTCCTCCTCTGGGACAACAACGTGGACGGTGTGACCATTGCGGAAAAATTGGTCACATGAAATCTCGTTATTATGCTCTACATGGACGTCCACCACAACAGAACCAACAGCCTCGATCCTCTGCACATTCTGTTACACAACCAGTCTCGTTGTCAACTCCTAACAACCCTGCCTCTACATCTTCTACCACAGTTACCTTGACTCAAGCTGATTTGGACAAGTTCAAGCAATTCTTCAACCAAATGGAAGCATCACCTCAGCCAACCTCCACTTATGCCCACTCAGGTACTATTGCGTCTGTATATAGCGTATCTACATCTTCAACACCATGGATCATTGATTCTGGTGCTTCAGACAATATGACTGGTATGTCCTCACTCTTCCAATCTTATAGTATCTGTTCTGGCCAACGCAAGGTCCGCCTTGTGGATAGATCTCCATCTTCCATTGCTGGGACATATCAGTTACTCCTTCATTAACTTTGTCAAATACACTTCATGTTCCAAAGTTGACTACAAATCTTATTTCTATTAGTAGCATTACCAAACAATTAAATTGTAGTGTAACGTTCTTTCCCTCTCATTGTATTTTTCAGGATCTGGTGTCGAAACGGACGATTGGCAGTGGGCGTGAAGTGGACGGTTTATACCTGTTGGATGCTCTTTTGTCACCTTAAGCACATTCAGCTTCATTTTCTAATATTGTTTCATCTAATAAAGCCCAGCTTATGCGTTGGCACATGCGTTTAAGACATATTTCTTTTGGTTATTTGAAACATTTATTTCCTTCCTTATTTTGTAACGTGACAGTGTCAGATTTATCCTATGAAACATGTCACATGGCTAAACATGTTTGTTCCGATTATCCTACTAGTAATAAATCTGCTTTAACACCTTTTGATCTTGTTCATTCAGATGTGTAGGGTCGTTGCCCAGTTACTTCTAGTCTTGGATTTCGCTATTTCGTGTTGTTCATTGATGATCATAGTCGTGTTACTTAGGTTTATCTTATGAAAACCAAAAATGAGGTATACACCATTTAAAAAAATTTTATGACAATGGTTCAGACTCAATATGGTCGTACCATTAAAAAATTCAGATCTGACCAGGGTACAGAGTACACTAATGGGGAGGTACAACAGTTATGTACATAATTTGGGATTGAGCATCAGATGGCTAATGTTAAAACCCTCAACAGAATGGTCGTTTTGAGAGAAAGAATCGCCACATCCTTGACTTAGCCAGAGCAATCTGCATTGGCATGAATGTTCCCCAATCATTTTGGGGAGATGCAATTCTTACTGTTGTTTACATCATTAATAGGACTCCTTCTAGGATTCTTAACTTTGCAGCCCCACTCTCAATCTTACATCCCAATTCATCTCTTTTTTTATTCCTCCGCGAGTCTTCGGGTGTGTGTGCTTTATTCAGTAGTTGGGGCAGACTTGTACAAAGCTTGACCCCGAGGCTTTGAAGTGTGTGTTTTTGGGCTATTCTCACTCTCAAAAAGGTTATAGGTGTTACCATCCTCCCAGTCGGCGGCGGTTTATATCCATGGATGTTTCTTTCTTTGAGCATACACCATACTATAGTGGTTCAGTTGGTTCTCAGAGTGAATGGTTCCTATTGAATATAATGGATGATCACCTTCTTCCGTCTTCAACTCCTCTACCATTACCTGTTTCTTCTTTTATGATTCCTCCTCGTGATACCCCTCCAGCAAGGGGAATTGTTCCTTTTTCACAGGTTTATAGTCAGAGACAACAGGTACAAGCTTCTACTCCCACGATCGACTGCCCTGTTCCTTCAGCACTAGCTCCGCCTTCTCAAGCTATTGTTTTGCTTGATGATCGCCCAATTGCTCTTCGAAAGGGTAAACGTTCTTGTACATACCTTATTTCTAATTTTGTTTCTGATTATGCTCTCTCACCCTCCTATCGGAGTTTTCTTGTTTTTGTTCCCTCGGTTCCTATTCCTTCTAGTGTTGCAGATGCACTAGCACAACCTTAATGGTGTGATGCTATGACAGAAGAACTACAAGCACTTGAGAAAAATCAGACTTGGGACATGGTTCCGCTTCCTATTGGACGAAAGGCTGTGGGTTGTCGTTTGGTGTTTACAATTGAGCATAATCCACATGGGTCAATTGCTCGTTACAAGGCCCGATTGGTTGCCAAGGGTTATGCTCAAACTTATGGCATAGATTATCAGGAGACTTTTGCCCCTATTGCCAAGATGAATACCATCCATGTATTATTTTCCGTTGCTGCAATTCGATCTTGGCCTTTATTTCAGTTAGATGTAAAGAATGCCTTTCTCAATGGTGATTTACAAGAGGAGGTGTACATGGTTCCTCCTTCGGGCTTTCGTTCTCCTGCTCATTCTGGTATGGTATGTCATCTTCGTCGTTCTCTGTATGGCCTCAAGCAATCTCCTCGAGCTTGGTCTGATCGCTTTGGCACTGCTATGCTCAAGTTTGGTTTCCATCAAAGTGCAACCGATAATACCTTGTTTTTACGTCATTCAGGTGGTAAGACAATTGCTCTCATTGTGTATGTCGATGATATTGTTCTTACCGACGATGATACTACCGGAATTGATGAGGTTAAGAGCTATCTTGGTCGTCAGTTTGAGGTTAGGGATCTTGGTCCCCTACGGTACTTCTTGGGCATTGAGGTGGCTCACTCCAAGACTAGCATTTTCATCTCTCAACGCAAGTATGTTCTTGACTTACTTTCTGCTTCTGGTCAGCTTGGCGCTCGTCCTGCTGATACTCCGATTGAGCAGAATCATCGGTTGGCTGATTCTGAGGGCGAGTTGTTGTCAGGTATTGGTCAGTATCAACGACTTGTGGGGAAGCTCATCTATTTATCCATGACTCGACCTGACATTGCTTATGCCGTGAGTGTCGTGAATCAATTCATGCACTCTCCTCGTGCCCCTCACCTTAATGCAACTATTCGGATCCTTCACTTCCTTAAAAGGGTGTCCAGGCCGTGGTATTTTGTTTGTCAATCATGGTCACTTACGTGTTGAGGCTTGGACAGATGCTGATTATGCAGGACCAATTTCAGATAGGAGGTCTACTTCAAGTTATTGTACCACTATTGGTGGTAACTTGGTTACTTGGCGCAGTAAGAAGCAGGATGTTGTCTCTCGATCTAGTGCAGAGGCAGAGTATTGGGCTATAGCTCTTGGGGTAGGTGAGTTGCTTTGGCTGAAAACCTTGATGACAGACTTGTGCCTTCCAGTATCGCTTCCATTTTCACTCTACTGCGACAAGAAGTCTGCCATTAGCATAGCAGCAAATCCCGTTCAGCATGACAGGACTAAGCATATAGAGGTGGACCGTCACTTCATACGAGAGAAGATCATCTCTGGTCAAATTTGCACGCCATTTGTCCCAAGCTCTCAGCAGCTTGCAGACATTCTTACAAAGGGCGTCAGCAAGATTGTGTTTGAGAATGCATTGTCCAAGTTGGGCGTTTCAGATATCCACGCACCAACTCGAGGGAGAGTGTTAAACATATATAATACCACGATTTATGGTATGACTTACCATAATAGCAGAGATTTGACTATGCATATGTTAGCATATATGATATCACGATTTATGGTATGACTTACCATAATAGCAGAGATTTGACTATGCTATAGAATATGCCATAGAATATGCTTTAGAATAAGTTGTGATTTGATTTTGATTTTATTTAGTTTCCTTTCTTGTAATATGAGCATGTGCTCATTTTATCTATAAATACTAGAGCTGTGAATGAGTAATTGATATCATTCAAGCCCTTACACAATTCTCTCATTTCTCTTCTTTTTATATATTTCTACTCTTACGATACGCAAGAGGGACATCAAGATCAACTGGAATACTATTGGGAAAAGAATCAAGAGTATCAATGTCAACTGAGTAATTACCTGGATCGAGGGAGACTTCTTGGTCCAAGGGGTGAGTCAATGACTTGTTTTGCCCTTCTAGTGTAGACAATTGGCTGTTTTCTTTGCTGCAAATCATTGGTGTTAGGAGGACCAAACATAAGCACCTCAGTAAGAAGCTACCCCTGAATGGGAACAGGCAAAGGAAGGGGGCATTCCCTCTAAATGGACGACGAATTCTCTACCTGTATAATAGTCTCCCCCTGTAGAGAATCCCGAGCAGTGGGGAAACAAAAGGAACAAACTCAAAGAATGTAACATCCATGGAGACCAAGCGATGACGAGTGGTAGGGTAATAACACCGACACCTTCCTGAGTGGTGGAGTATCCAAGAAAGGCACATCGGATAGCCTTAGGGTCCATTTTGTCTTAGCGATGATGAATGTAAACATAACAAACACAACCAAACACTTTCGGAGGGAAAGTAAACAAGGCAGTGTGATGGTGTAAGACAGAGAAGGGGGATTGATAGCCAAGAACCTTAGAACGCATGCGATTGATAAGGTGTGTAGCTGTTAAGGTTGCATCAGCCCAATAACTTTTAGGCACTCCCATCCCAATTAGAAGAGAATGGGTCACCTCCGTAATATGACAGTGTTTTCTTTCAGCTACACCATTCTGTTGTGGTGTATCGACACAAGAGGTTTGATGGACAATCCCGTTATCAGCAAAAAAGGAGGCAAGACCACCATATATAAACTCTCCTCCATTATCAGATCGAAGGACTTTGAGGGGACAATCAAACCGAGTACATATCATCTTACGAAAGGTTTTAAAAATGGAATGAACTTCATCTTTGGTTTTCATAAGAAAAAGCCAAGTCATCAATAAACACAACAAAGTAATGAAAACCAAGTAACGAAGTAGTAGATTCAAGACCCCACACATCATAATGAACAAGTTGCAAAGGAGTTGTACTTTTATTAATAATAGTAGGATAAGAAACACGACATTGTTTGGCAAAAACGCATGTTTCACAATTTAACTCAAAAGATTCAACAGAAGCAAACTAGGGAAAGCACAAGCTTCAAAACAAAAGGAGGTAAATGACCTAGTCTATTATGCCATCACATTAACAGATCTTTATTGACATTACTATTCCTAACACTAGATTGATTTACAACATAATTAGAAGTTGGCCTCACGTTCAGCAAATACAAGCCATTGTCCTCACATCCACTTCTAATCGTCTTCCCCGTATCCAAGTCCAGTAACACAGTGAGATGGAAAAAATGTTACACTACAATTCAAGCCTTTCGTAATGTGACTGACAGAAAGGAGGCTATTGGTAAACTTTGGTACATGAAGAACAAACGATAAGGTAAGATTAGGAGAGACAGAAACAATGCCCTTCCCCGCAAAGGAGGTAAAGGTGCCATCATCCACTCTAACCTTATCCTTACCAGAACATAAACTGTACAAAAAAAAAAAAAAATCATATGCCATACCAGTCATGCGATCAGTGGCTCCAAAATCAATGATCCAAGGTGGCCCACCAGATAATGTGTCTAATAATGTGGAAACTTGATGTGCCGAAAGAGAGGTACCTGAGCAAAGTTATAGGTGGAAATGGAGGCATTTTAAGCTAGTAGATGTCGAAGAGCATCAAGTTCAGCCCCGGACAAAAAATTCGGTGCCCTGAGGAGGCATGGCCTGTAGAAGCAATCTCACGCTCAGCAGAATGTGTCGTAGATAACCTCCTAAATGAACCAGGACTTAGCCTAGCATTCGCATAAGCAGGAGCTAAAGTAGGGTGACCGTGTAGATTTCAACATGTTTCCCTAGTGTGGCGTGTACGCCCACAGTGATCACACCTCAACTTGTTCTTGTCATCCTGCTTCCCTCCTTTTGGAGGATTAGGCTTGTTCCATTGTTGTGTGACAAGAGCGGACCTCTCAGACAGTGGTACTTCTAGCTCAAGCTTAGTGTATATAGGTGCAGACATAGCCTTCTTCCTACTCTCCTCAACCTGGATATACGAAAACACCTCTAATAGATGTAGGGGCTAGGTACCTGCCTAACACTTATACCCTGGCATGACCGTATCTCGGATGCAGACCACCCAAGAACTCATAAATTTGATTCCTTTCTACAATAGCACGAAATGTTTTAATATCAGCTGCACACACAAGTATGTAGTCTTGGTGGTAGTGATCTAACTCTTCCCATTTACCACGTAGAGTGTGGTAATATACAGCAAGAGTTTGGTCTTCCTGCTTGAATCTTGAAATCTGTTGTTGGAGTTCATACAGTTTTACAAAATTATCAACCGAGGAATATGTCTCTTCCGCAGCCTTCGATAACCCTTTAGCTGTTTTCACAAACAAAAACCCTTTGTTGATATGTGGCTGCATTAACTGCAACAACCACGTCATAACTAGTGCATTATTTGCACTCCACTCTTTGAATTCCTAGTGCATTATTTGCACTCTAATCTTTGAATTCAGGATCACTCTTGGAGGGATACGTGACAGTCCATTCGATATGGTCAATCATCCTACAACCAGTGATATGCATACGAGCAAATTGAACCCACTCCATATAGTTTGTCTCATATGAGCAAATTGAGCCCACGCCATATAGTTTGTCTCATCCAGCCGAACAGTCGTAATACAAAGGCATGGATGGTGATCACAACTACTGCCTAATACTCGAGTTAGACTAGGAGAAGACCCAGCTTCTTTTGAAGTTAGCTCTAAGCCAGACATTTTATCAAACAGTTTCTAGGTATACAATCCTCAGAAACAAAAGTAACAACAAAATACGTAGAGAACCACTTCTCTAACACAAACAACTAGAAATATTACCGTCTCCTAAGATGCATAAAAAAGTGACCTTACAGCCACCACACAAACCCTAGAAAGCAACAAAGTAGATCATACCAGAATCGCAAACGACAAAGAAAAAGTCGTTGTTGCAAAACCATGCGAACATGAAAAAAAACACCGATCAAGTTGGATCCACGATGCGTATGGATGTGATTAACTCTACTTCCTTGCAAACAAATCCCATCTTGGAATCTGTTCAAACCCCTTCACACCCACTGTGGTTTACACAAACTTTCCCTAGGGTTTCAACTACACACCTAGAGCTTTACAAGCCATGCTCTGAAACCATGGTGACTTTAAGAGAGAATCAAATCAAGAGTAAAGAAGAAGAAGAAGAAGAAGAAGAAGAAGAAAGAGAATGAGAGAAAAAGAGAGAGAAATGAGGAAAGAGAGAAAGAATGAAAGAATACTTTCATCCTTCTACCACATTCTATTTATACTAACAAGTTTCAAAAATTACACATAAGCCCCAACATTATATAAGTAATAACAAAAAAAGCCCCTGCCAACAATAACTTTCAGGTTTTGGTTGCTTTTGCCAATGTTTTCCATTTATTGCAGCCTCTTAAAGTTGCTGCATTCAGCTGTGTGGCTTGAACTGGTCAGTCACAGGAGATTTATACCTAAATTGCTCACTGTTAACCCTCCGAAAGGTAGGCCTCAGGTTTGACAATTGCTGGTTGACCTGTTCAAATTTATGGAGCCAAATCTGAAGAATGCTGAACAGCGAGAACTGGTACATTTATTCTGTAAAAAGGCACTCTGATGGTGCTGGTTGTGCTGCTTCACGATTTTCCAGAGATCCTCTGCGAATATCATTTCTGTTATGTGATTTTAAACCTTCTAGCTGCATCCAGATTCGAAACATCATCCTGGGTGCATTTCCACACAATATCGATCCTTCTACTCCTAACATGAAGACCGATAGCTAGCAAGATCAACCAATCGCCATGAATTTTCTCAGAGGTTGATGCCACCTTGAAATCCAAATAGATGGTCCACAATGGTTCATTGGAATACTTGATGGATGCTGCTATGGATTTCTTCCAGATGCTGATTGTCGATGTTGATACTGAAGGGCGCAACCATTTCCCCAATGCAATTGCTAATCAGCTGTTTGATCACTAACTTAGTTTCAACAAGAGGAGGTGGTTATCAAAAGTTCCTTGTAAAATGGAGGGGACGTCCACTTTTTATTGTAATTGGACTACCGTCTACCGATAGTGAGTTCCAATGCCTAGCTCGGACCTTTATGAGCAATTTCATCCCTTTACCTTGCCGGGTCAAGTCTTTCCAAGCCGGGGAGGATTGATGGAGATCAATGGCAGCAACCATTAAAGGTGTGTCAAAGGTACGGAAAGGAGGATTTCAGAACTCAAGCCTTAATTTGGCATAGGTTCATGATGTGGGTCCACTTGGAGTCTTGAATAATTTTTGGTCACACTGCGTCATTTACGAGTTTGGTGGGCGTTATGATGCAATTAAGGTGATTTTTTATTGCTTTTATGTTATTAAGTTGTAAGTTAGGTATTAGAAGAGTTGCAAGTCTTATAGATTTTCTCAATTATGAGGTAAGTTTAGAAGTCGTGGGTTATGAGTTAAGCGGCACGCAAGTCTAAGAGGTATGAGCAGAATCCTATAACAGGATGGAGTGTAAACTTGGCTGATCAGTGAATGAATGACAAAAAAAATATCTAATGAAATTTCTTTGTGAGTGATTCACAAATATGAGGCTAGACTTATCCAAAAAAAAAATGCCTAGAGGCTAGACCTGTTGGTGTGATTCCAATTGACTGCTCTTATTTTATTTTTTTTCTCCTTGATTTTTATATATTTCTACAATCGAACCACAAAATTTCAGCCCCGGTTGTTTCAACTTTCAGCCACTGAATTCTGTATGTTTTAGCTATTTAAGGCTGCTCTTGAAGTCCTACACCATTATAATGCAAAACTGCAAATACATTCATAAGCATATCAGTGGTTAAACAATTCAAAAAGTACATCCCCATTAATTACAACTTCTGAATCCTGAAACAGCATCTGTTCATAAAGCTATACCAAAAATATATCAGGTAAGAAAATAAAGCAAAGAAATGGTAACCTGTGTGGTTTTTCCACATCCAGTCTCACCAGATATGAGCACCACCTGCTTTGAAACATTAACCAAAGAATAAATTCTTAGAGAGTGGCAGAAGTCAGATAGATAAAAATATACAAATTACAAGTCAAAAACCAACAATCAGCAAAACAAGTACCCTTTCAGTCAACAAGAGATCTAGTCAAAAATATATATATATAAATATTTGAAAAGTAAAAGTGTATTAGAAAGCGTTCATATCCTAATTAACGTCATAGAAAAGATTTCTCAACTCCCTCTCCCCTTTCCAAAGGGGGGCATTCCTCTTTCTAACAACATCAATATGATCATTCACCCACTCCTTTCCTTCATCAACACAATCCTGTCTAACACCATCAGTCACCACACTTTCACAGTCAAGGGTTCAACCACCCCTAAATTTGGATGTCGCTCCTCAGCCCACACAATCATATCCAAAGCCCCACACCGTTTATCCCTCAACACCTCTCCTACCCCATCCTCCATCTCCTCCTCCTCCCCTACACACGAAATCCACTCAACAACACTGTCCTCCCTACCTTCCAAACCGTCAACCTGAGTATTCGTACCAACAGCATGATCAATAGGCAGAGTTCTGTATTTCGTCAATTCCTGTACCAACAGAGCTGTTGCATCATCACTGAGAGTAAAATGAAGGTCCTTCCCAACATAAACTACCATCCTTTCGGAAGCGCCAGTCAAAGGGTCCATCTGTGACCTCCCCAATCTGTCTCCATCCAGTATAGAATCACCCAAATCATCAACCATGTCTGTAATAGGCTCAGAAATCCAACCCAGCTCCTCCCCAACCAATGACGGCTGAACCGATGAAGAGAAATCAGACAGAAACCCATCATTCCCCAAGAAATCCAAATCAGAATCCACACTGGCCATCCCATCCCTTTTTGATAACCCAAAAAGATCAACACCGGCCATCCCATCCCTTTCTAACAGCCCAACAAACCCACATCCATTCGAATCCGAGTCAACCACCTCATCCTCGGACCCCACCTCTACCACAGGGGAAAGCAACCGAGACTTTACTGAAAACCCATCACAGTCCTCCCCCATCACTCCTCGACACCCCGCAAGGAGTAGTAGAAGAAGGAGGAGCAGAAAGAGAGCTCCAAGAGTGGGAAATAGGATACATACCAGGTTCGAGGTCTCTGTCCTTGCGAGCCACCCATTTCTGTTTTTGCTTTTGGTCCATCTTTTGTCAGGGTGTTTAATCATAAATGAATTCCTTTGATAATCCGGCTTATCTGACGAGTCACAGTCCTCTGAAACATCACTGCAACTTCCGCTGAGCAACGGACCAAAGCTATTCCCAGACATCAATCTTTTGCAGCACTCAGCGTGATGGAATCTCTTAGTCTTCAACCCATCTCCCTGAAAGGACTCACCCACCTTTACCCAGAAGTCTCTCTCCCTCTGAGACAAATACTTAGCCACAGGCTTTGTTGTCGAAGGACCTTTGAACTGCGTAGGAGATGGACCTATGGACTGGGCCTGCTGAATGTAGATGGACTCCTTAGCAACCAGTGGACTGGACTGGTTCCCCTTAAAAGAGACAACAAGTCCCTTATCCGGGCCCCAAGCCACCACCCTATCCCCTCTAAACTTGCCTAATCTGGGCACAGGCTTATAATGAGGAAGCCCAGCCGACGATCTTGACGCAAGTGAGTTGGGCTTGGCCGGATGCAGCCCAGCTGAAGAGGATGGCCCAACAGATTTGACAGACATGGGCTTGGACTGAGACCTTACTGTAACATTTAGTCCCTGACGCCCATAGTGTGGCCCAGGTCCAGGCCCATCCTTATCAGAATACAAATGTCCCACACACTCACATGCATGATCACGTGCACCCACAGTTGTCTTGCACCGACAACGGGATGGCCATGAACACCAACCACGTCTCACCCCTAGATCTGCCCACCCCACTCTCCTTCGGCATGTGCATCCCCCTACGTCCCCAGCTCCCTGCCCTTGGGAAAGACCACCGTGACGATCCATAATATGCTCCTCCAGTGGAGCACAAAGACCACCTCCAGACCATCGTACCACTCGATCCTTCCTATCCGAAATCACTTGGGGTCTCCTCCTTTCACTCACATCGAAAGAATTCAAAGTCGGTACAAAGAAGGGCAGGTCTCTTCTGTCAACGAAAGTCTGAAAGCCCACCGCCTGTCTTCCACAGTGATTAACTCCGGGAACTCACCTCCCTCGAGCACAGTGATGACAATTCTCTCTGTATCACTCAATTTGTAAGCCTCAACATCTCACCAATGGCAACAAACAGCTTCTGACACCAAAGATGCAAAGGAAGACAATACAGAATAACACGCCGGTGCAAGGTCTTCATCCTCAGCCCAAAACACCCGACCCAATAGCACCACAAATCAATAAACTGTGCATCGCCCCAGACTTTCTTACCCCTCTTCAAAACCTTCTGAGATTCCAAAACCGATGGGAATCTGAACAAAAGCAACCCATCCGCCAGAGCGGAAACGCTAAACCCAAATGAAATTCTCCATGTCTTCGAAGCCCACCTCTCAATATCAGTCATAGATCCCACGTCTCTATCAAATCGTCTAACGAGGCAAGACTTGAGCATGGTCCAACAAAAGATTTATGAATCATGCCCAAACTCTAGTATTCCAGTAAACTCTAAGGGCCCAAGCTAAAACTGAACTATGGAGAGACTGTAATTAGAGACTATATAGTTCAGTGTTAGCTTGGGATTTAAAGTTTACTGGAATACTAGAGTTTGGGCATGATTCATAAATATTTTTGTTGGACCAAGAGGGGGGGTGAATTGGTCTTGCTTCAAATTCTTCTTTAGCACAGTGATAATTACAATCAATACAAATGCAATGAGACACAAGGTTTACAAGGAAAACCCTCTCAATAGGGAAAAACCTTGGTTCTTGGCCTCAGCCAATAAAAGCTCCACTAGTCAAAAACGAAGACTCAATGCTACAAAATCTTGCTTCAATTTTTTTATGTTTGATTGCATTTTTCGTGCAAATATAAAGCTCACCCTTTCTCTAACCTTAAGTGGTCAAGCCAATTTGTATCTAAGGGACCTGCTGGAATGATCACTTCGTGGTGAACATGCATACTGAGATAACCATCAGTTGGGTCCTCATATTTCCAAACCTCAAAATGCATGATATCATGCTCAAAACAGTTAGCAAGAGGAGCAAGAAGCATTGCACCATATTCAATCCCAACCAAACAAGTCCTGTTTGCCACAATCATTCCGTACATTGCTAAGAGAACCTTCAGAGCAAGACAACCAAATTATCTTCGCTAGCACTTTCTGGAATAAAAACTTCTTCACCAACAATCTGCTCACATAATGATCCTTCACAAACTTGATGCCCATGCTTCTCCACCACATCTTGGTCATGCAATTTGAAAATTCTTCAACGTGCTCATCAGCTAATCAATGTTGTTCACTCTCAATACCAAACTTCTTGTCACCATCCTCTTCTTTTGTCGTGTTGAATTCCTTAACTTCATCATCCTCATGTTTCGGAAGCAGAGGGGACTTCTGCTTAACCAAAAATTCACCTAAATCACCATATAAGATGTCATCATCCTCTTCCTCCGGATAATCATCATATTTTGGCTCAACCTCTGGGATTGCATCATCTTCTTCGATCAAAATCTGTTTTTCATGTTTTCTGCACTCCGCTGATCTATGCCCACGCTCTCCACACTTGTAACACTTCAGCCCAAGGTCTCCACCTTGACTTTGGCCAGATGTCCTTCCATAATTTTGGCGGTTTCCAGCGTTGGCATCCTGCTCTTTAACTCCACTAACATGTGGCAGCTGCTGTCCCACTTTTTGGGCCTAGTTTCTCACTGTTGTAGAGGCTGATTCACATTTAAAAGTGGACTGCAACCTTGTGAAAGTGCTGCTGGAACTCGAAACCTGCTTGCTTTGCTGCTTCACCACCAAAGCTCGTTGATAAGCCTCTGAAACTGACCAAAATGAATGCAAGAGCAGGACTTCTTCTATTAGTCCGCCAATATAGCATGCCACAATCTGTTCTTCACTCTCTGATAGGTCATTGTGTGCTAACCGAGAAATTGCTTTACTGTAATCTTCCACACTACGGCCTCCTTGCCTTACATTATGCAAACGTTGATACATCGTTTGGACATAATTAAAGGGCAAAATTTGTTCCTTCAACTTTTTCTTCATTTTTTTTCCATTCTATGATCTTTGGCTTACCTCTACGCTTTCGGGTAATCCGTAATTGCTCCCACCATTCCGATGCTTTACATTTTAAATGAATAGCCACAAGCTTGACCTTTTTTGTGATCTGGTATCTCGTGGTATTTGCCAATCAATAAACTCCTCTGCCTTGGGACTCCCGTGGAACTCGGGAATTTCTCTTCTGATATTCACCTCCCAACGACGTCTGGTCCGACTGTCGGGTGACCTATGGCGCCGCGAAATATAAAATGGATTTTTAAAATGTTTCGAGTTTAGACTGGTTATCCTCCATTGGAAAGTTGTCATCAACCAGCAGGTTGATAACATGTTGAGCCAATTGTTGGTTCAACATCTCGACTTGTCTCCGCAAATTCTCGACTTCGTTTTTGACTTTCTGGGGTAAGGGTTTGGTTGGACCTTGCATCCTAAAACGTTCTCTTCTCAGTTGTTGTCCTGGAAGCATGATTGAGCAGTCAGAAAGCTGAACCCATGCTCTGATACCACACTGATGCCGCCTTACCAAGAGGAAAAGATCAAATCGTCTTCACAGCAATATTCAAACGAAATAAAGAACAAAAGCAAGAGAAAGGAGAATTGACAGGCAACTTTATTTGCTGTAAAATAATTCTCTGAAACTGTAAAACTCCCCAAACACTAGGAATTACAAGGCTTTATATAAAGTTTCTTCTTCCCCCAATCCTAGCCTTATATTAGGTAAAAACCAAATCTATAATAAAACCAAAATAGGAAAGCTGCTGAAAATTAGAAAACTACAAAAAACAAAGAAAATTTTAAAATATCTAAAAAACACATATTCCACTGCAGAAAATTAGGTTTCTCTGACTGCATCAACCTACAGTCCTTTAATTTGGTTATCCAGTGGTTCATTACTTTCTCTCCTAGTTCTGCTACAAGGAGGAAGGTTTCTTGCAGGTTCTTCACTTGCATCATTTGGTGCTTGTGGTATGAGAGAAAAAAAAAAAAAAAAAAAAAACTTTACGAAACAGCAGTTTCGTTTTGGGATTAAAACACTAATCATATTTTCTCTACTATTCCTTTTCGCCAATAAATAGCTCATGCTTTCAGAGAACCAAAGACACAAACAAGAAAGATTCAAAGCCTTATCGAGAGACTGTAGTGCGTGCATATTTTGTTTTTTATTCATCAATCATTCTTATTTAGATTGGCGAGAGTAATATGAGTGTATTGAGAAACTACTTTTCTTTGTATAGCCTATGATTGCATGTATTATGATTAAAGCATGATGGTTTGAATACTTACTAAGATTTTGTGTTGGTTCAAGTTCTTGTTATTCGATAATTTAGTTAAAGTTAAAAAGTAGTTAAAATTAGATAAGACAACATAAAATACGCACTATCACCAAAAATATATATATATATATAATGAAATAAAATAAAAATTATTCAAGCTTACGGGTACTTTTTATACACGAATCACAACTATTACGTATTTTAATATACAAATATTCTTAAGATTCTGCTGCTTCTAGAACCAGTCAACAGCTTAAGTCGGTCTCTTAGCATGATGCAATTTGCAATTTAGGAAGCAAAATCAATAGAATAACATGTAAAGTAAACTTAAACAACCTGATTAGATTTTATTGTGGATGTAATGAGATCCCTGAAGGATGATATTGGAAGCTTAGACCTCTGTTCAATAATCTGCAATGCATAAAATCATAATAAACCTTCACTTTTAGACTACTAAACAAAATAATTTTGACAGCACAATTACATAGGTAGTATTTATTTTAACCAAAAAATTTATAGAACATAAAAAACTCAGTATTATAAGCAGCAGAACCTCTGTCAGTTTCGGGGACTTTTCTACTCTAGAAGCAAGTGATTCCACCTTCTTTGCTATTTCGTCCTTGTTCATTGAAGGTCGGCAAAAGATATCATCTCTCTTTCCATGTCTTTTATCAGATTTTCCACTATGTTTCCCAATCATTTCCTCGTCTACCTTTTGATCATCAGGTGGATATCGAGTAAATAAGTCCTGCAATACCTCTTTTGCCATTTCTGAAAATGTTAAGGGAGTGAGATTTTCTTTCCCCATCTTCTTGTCCACTTTTCTTTTAGCTTTGTAAACAGATACGCATCGCTGATTCCCACGCCTACACAAGCTCAAGCTCATAAGTAACTATACCGAATGGGAGCAAGATATCAGTGCCCAACTAACAAGTAAAAACGGTGACATTAGAAACAAATGGGGAATCACTAGCCTCAATTTTCAATGGTGTAGAAAATTTGAGGGTCACATTCACCAGAATCATAATGCGATATCACCACCAATACTCACCCAGAACTTTTGGACGTCATACCCATTTTCTTGCATAATTCATGCACCACTGCACGTTCATAATTTGTCAGGTTGGCTTCAAATGTGTACACTGCATTAACAGCATTCTCAATTAGACAATTGGGCTTTGATTTATTTCACAGCTTTTCAAAATAAATAAATAAAACTAGGCGGGCAAAAAGACTTGAAAATTTATTTATAAAAGGCTCTCAAAAATGCAGCAGTTGGCATGAAGTCACCAAAAACAGAATTGTATGTGTCCACCACTCTGCACAATGCATCAATCAGAACCTTTATGTCCAGTTTTGATATCCTGCAAGCTAAGGTTTTATTTAATGCTTCCGAGGATGCCTCAGTGCACCTTTACTCCATTCAAATGGATACAATCCCCAGAAGGAAAGAGATCACAACATTATAGTCAGCATAAAAAAAAATTAAAAACTAAAAATAAAAAATAAACACTCAAGAGTGCATTAAACCGTTACCCGAAGTTCTGATGTGATAAAGTGTGAACAGTAGTTATCAACTATGGGCTCGATCAAGAGAGGTTGAGTACTTAATTGAGAATAGATGAGGTCGTTCATTGAGGTAGCTAGGCTACCATGTCTCTACGCCAGAGGTGAGACTATGGTATTGCCGGCGTCAGAGACGAGAGGTTTTTGTTTCAAAGTGGAAGATCAGGGTATATGGCAGAAACGAGATGCATTACAGGCATGTAGAGGTGGGGCAAACCAGTGGGCTCGATTGAGAAGGTAACGGAGTGGGCTTCAAGGGCTTGGAGTGTGGCCAGTGGTGGTGCTGTTGCCACTGCCTGACACTCTGCTGCTGTACCAATTACTGTCACACGCAGAGGCCATTAAAGTCCTCATGGAGGGGAAGCGAACTTGGGTTGAAGCCACTCTGAGGTTGGACATTTGGTGTTCAAGGTTGGGTGTTCCAGCATCTTGAAAGGGAGAAAGGAAAGTTGGTTGTTACTCTTTGGATTACCACTCCCTTTATGGTGCAATTCCCTCTTCAGAGCTGTCAGTGATGCTTGTGGGGGTTTCAAAACGGTTGAGGGCAATGCGATAAAGGATGCTACACTACAATCACTGCACTTCAAGGGGGCGGTGGCTGAAGAACGATTGCCGAAATTAGTGCCGACTGAGGCATTGTTTGGTCGATATGGTGGCAGATGAGGGAAAGAAAGGTGAGTGGAGAAGGAATGGGAACGCTCGGTGTGAAGATAGAGAGTGTGGGTGTTTCGTCAAGGTCAATTTCCAGAGGACGGGGATGGAGGCCAGCATAGGGAAGCAAAGGATTGGGGGAGGCGACCTGGAGCCCAGGGTTAACGGTCATGCTATCGTATCAGGTATGCCGTCACATGACACATGAAGGGATTTTAAAAACGATAGATCGAGTATCTTAACTTAGTGCGATGTTCACTCGGTTCACCTCCATCTTGAATAGAATAGATGCTCTCGGTGAAGGGTATTCCACCTACAAGAGCATCAAGAAGATTCTAAGGTCTTTGCCGCACCAATGGAAGCCCAAAGTCACAGCCATTGCTGAATCTAAGGATTTCAAGAAGCTAACACTTGATGAGCTACCTGGCTCTCTACTAACACATGAGATTGCTTTGAAGGGTCCAAAAGACTCGGTCAAAGCCAGCAAAGGGCGGGCTTATTCTCAAATGATCTCACCAAGAGAGTGAAGGTTATGATGTTGATGGGGAAAGTGATGAAAATGAAGAACTGGCCATGATTTCCAGAAAACTATTTTTTTTTTTTTTTTTTTAATAAGTAATAATTGAATTAAAAAGGCGTTCAAGAGGGGAACGCATCCCTTATACAAAAGTGGAACCGGGGTTTAAGGCCCCAAAGATTCCAAAAAAATGATTAAATCATCGGGAGAGAAACAGGACTTCCTCTTCAAGTAACTGAAAAGAGAGCGAATAATGTGAAGTTTCAGAATCGTTGTGGACGACTCTTTCCCTTCGAACATTCTACTATTCCTCTCCTTCCATATGCACCACCAGACACAATGTGGTACAACTCTCCAATAATCGCGAACAACACTTCTCACACGGCATCCTCTCCAAATACGAATCAAATCCTTAGGATAATGAGGCATAACCCAACCCATACCAAACAAACAAAAGATAAGATTCCAACAATCGCTCGCCACAGGACAATGCATGAGAATATGAGCAACTGACTCACCATCTTGTTTGCATAGGTAACACCAGTTAACAAGACAGTTGCCCCTTTTCCTTAAATTATAAATCATCAGGATCTTACCCCATACAGCGGTCTAAACAAAGAATGCCACCCTAGTTGGAGCGATAGAACGCCAGATAGTCTTCCCCAAAAAATCAACGATATCAAAATCAGAAAGACATAAGAATAAGGATCGAACTTCGAAGCGACCATGGGAAGAGGGAATCCATGTCATGTCGTCACAACATTTGCCAACTGCCTCCTATAGATACAGCAAATCTAGAAAAACACATACCTCGTCCACCTCCCAATCCTGAAAAGAGAGTCGAAAGTGCACATCCCACGTAATCCCACTTCTATCAAGCCGATAACAGTCAGCTACGCAGGCATGTCTATCAACTGCAATACTGTATAATCTGGGAAATAAACTAGATAAAGGCTGGTCTCCACACCAAAGATCCTCCCAAAAGCGAACACATCTGCCATCACGAACTTTGAATCTGATATGAGTAGAAAAAGCATCCCATCCTTCCAAATGGATTTCCACGCCCCTACTCCTCCCACTAGAGACACCATATGAGTAGACCAACCACCACTCTCTTCCCCATACCGGCATGAAACAAGCCTTCGCTAAGGGCGATGTCTTTCCCTCCCGTAACTCCACAGCCATTTTCCCAAAAGAGCTTAGTTAAAGGGAACCAGTCTTCTAATACCAAGACCACCAAACTTCATTGGCTTGCAGACTTGTTCCCAATTGACAAGGTGATACTTAAACTCTTCTCCTCTTCCGCCCCAAAGGAAATCCCTTTGAATTTTTTCAACCCTAGCAGCAACAAATCATAGAATTTGGAACATGGATAAAAAATATGTGGGAAGGCTCGATAAAGTGCTCGATAAAGTGCTTTTAATGAGAGTAGCCCCCCCCCCCCCCCCCCCCCCCCAACACCCAAAGACAAGTATTGCTTTTTCCATCCTGCCAATCTCTTCGCATACCTATCAATCACAGGGTCCCAACTCCCCACTGTCTAGAGGAAACCCCTAAGGGCAAACCCAAATACGGAATTGGAAAAGAACTCACCCTACACCTAAGGACTGCCGCTAAAGATGAGATATTCTGAACATCCCCAACCAGAACAAGCACACTTTTAGCCACATTAACCTTCAGACTAGGACAGCCTGAAAACAGGCCAAGATGCACCTAAAATATCATCTAAGCTGAGACACATCAGCATCACAGAAAACTAGGGTGTCGTCCGCAAAAAGTAAATGAGAGACCTCCATTTGATGGACAGGATCTCTTCCCACCATAAAACCCTTAATAAGATCGAGATCCTCTGCCCTTCGCACAAGTCTGCTTAATCCCTCCATAACAATAAGAAAAAGGAAAGACGACAGGGGATCTCCTTATCTTAAACCCCGAGTACACCCAAATAAGCCAGCAGAAAACCTGTTCACAAGAACAAAGAACTTGACAGACGAGAGGCGTGTCTCAATCCATTTCCTCTATTTACCTCCAAACCCCATTCTCTGTAGCAAATAAAGCAGGAAATTCCAATTCGCATGATCATACGCTTTCTTAATGTCAAGTTTGCATAAGACTCCGGGAACACCACTTCTCAATCTAGAGTCCACACATTCGCCTGCAATAAGAACTGAATCAAGAATTTCCTGTCCTCCGACAAAAGCATTCTGGGAATCCGATATAATCCCATCCATCACTTCCCTCATCCTAAGAGCAAGAACCTTAGCCATAAGCTTGTAGATACAACCCACTAAGCTAATAGGTCAAAAGTCTTTAATGTCAGAAACACCTCCCTTCTTAGGGATAAGGCAATGAATGACGCATTTAGCGACTTCTCAAAGGCACCTATAGAATAAAACTCCTGAAAAGTGCCCATCACCTCATTTCTCACAACCGCCCAACTTTCCATTAGAAACCGCATAGTGAACCCATCAGGCCCCGGAGCTTTGTCCCCGTTACAACTTGATAAAACCTTTAGAACTTCTTCTTCAGTAAAGGGAATCTCAAGCCCCTCCCTGTCGATCTCAGAAATAGCCACAAAATGAAGACCATCAAGTTTAGGTCTCCAAGCTAGCGGCTCGGTATAAAGCTTCTGATAAAAAGAAGCAATCCCATTTCGCACATCTTCCTCCCTCCACATCTCTACACCTTCCACCCGAATACGTCCTATATGATTGCTTCTTCTATAAGCATTAGCGAGTCTGTGAAAAAATTTTGTATTACGATCTCCCTATTTTAACCAAATAGCCCGGGATTTTTGTCGCCATGATATCTCCTCCATGCTAGCAATCTCAACAAGAGCTCCCTGACAAGAAGCTCTTCTAGAACGTAATAACTCCACATCCCCACTCGCCTCTTTAAGGCGATCAATCTCAAAAAAATCAGCAAGGACTCTATGCTTCCACAATTCAAGATTCCCAAAAACTTCTTTATTCCATTTCTTAAGATCGAGTTTAAGAGCCTTTAACTTCATAGTTAACATGAAGCTAGACGAGCCTGTAATGCTCTTAGCCACATATTCTCAAATCGAAACGGAGACCTTCAAGAACACAAACCCCCACAATCCAAAACCAGAGGAACACAAACCTCCCTTGCTAAAACTGCTTGAACGACATCCAGGAATTTCTCTTCCCACTCTCCAAAAATCAAGAAACGATCCAGCCTTGAAAAAGTGACTGGGTCCCTACCATTTAACCATGTATAGGCTGCGCCTTCCATTGGTAGATCAATGAGAAGATGCCCATCAATGAAATCAGAAAATTGATCCATTTCAGAAGACCTCCTTCCTCTTGTGGACCTCTCTAATGGGAATCTAACAAAATTGAAATCCCCACCCAAACACCAAGGAAGAGACCACATTTCTTGAGCATGATTTAGCTCCTCCCAGAAAAAAGCCCGATCAATATCAACAACCAGTCCATAGACCCCAGTGAAAACCCATCTGAAATTGTCCTCTTTCAATTTGAACTTGCAAGACAGAGAGAATCTCCCCACCCACACATCCATCCAAGACAACCATCTACAATCCCATCGCCCGAAGTACCTGTAGCATTCAAGACCTCCCATTCCACAAACCTTCCTCCCACAACTCCTAACCACCCCATCAAAAATGGATGCCAACTTGGTTTCTTGCAAACAAACAACTTGGCCCCCCCACTTCCTTAAAGCTACCTTTACCACCCTCCTTTTATTCGGGTCGTTGAGACCACGAACATTCCAAGTAATAATTCGTAGCTTCATTAAAAACCAAATAAGATGATCTCCCCTCCTCCCTTCCTCAAACTCCTACTCCTAGTCCTTCCCCTCTCCCTCACCACCCCTTTCTTCCCTTCATAATTGACTTCAGAGATAAGATTCTTGACCTCTTGTGCCCCTTTCCAAGAGGGTATAGGCCTCGTGTTCACAACCTCTTCAGTCACAGCTACCTCTCTTCCTTCCACTATTGGTTGAAGAATGGATAGTGTCAAGTCACTATTCCCCTTTGAAGAAACACCCAACAACTCACTAGTAGCTCCTATATTTTCGACCACCCAGTCCTTGCCTAAGTCAACATATGTTCCTGAACAACCAGGTGTCTCAACTGCCAATGGTTCCTCCTCTATCACTTCAGAAAAATCATTCTCCAGCCAAGGAGCAAACTCATTGGAGCAAACTTGTTGGATGGAAACCAGATCAGTAGCCACCTCCTCTACACAATCTCTTCCTAAATCAAATGGCTCTGTCAATGAGTCAAAATCTGTAATTTAGTCTCCCATTCCACTACTCACGAAACTGACCAATTTATTCTCCTCAGCCCCTACAGACGGCATGCAGTTAAGGCCTTTCAAGGCTACATAAAGGCGAAGTTCTTTGAGCAGAGCCATAGCTGACTCATTAGACATCTGAAAGTGAAGGTCTCTCCCTACACAGACCAAAACCCCATCTGATAAGTCCTGAATTGCACAATCATGTGGGTCAGCTTACCCTGAAGTGGCATACGTGCTAGCAGCCTTCCTATCTGTAACCAGACCATACTCGTTTGTAGGTGCCGTAGGCATAACTGACATAACACTGCTCTTATCCATTGTCATCTCAACATCGCCTCTCACTGCCCCACAAGAAGGAGAGGAAGAAGAAGAAGGTGCTGTAAGGGAACTATGGGGATGAATAACAGAGGACATACCTAGGTCAGTGGAGGTCCATTTCTGTTTATCTTTTCTTGACCATCTATAAACATGGCTAATTCTGTGAGAATCTCGAGATGAGAGTCTAGAGTTGCTTCCCTTCCCGAGATGAGAGTCTAGAGTTGCTTCCCTTTATCCAAGTTCAGTGGAGGTCCATTTCTGTTTATCTTTTCTTGACCATCTATAAACATGGCTAATTCTGTGAGAATCCCGAGATGAGAGTCTAGAGTTGCTTCCCTTTATCCAAGTAGTAACTGGTAGGGACTTATTTGAAGCATCAGCGCAACACTGTAGATGACGAAAGACCTCCTTGTCTATTCCCACACCAGCCTCGTCGGCACTAAATTTCATCCATCTCCTCTTCTCCGGCGAATTCCAAAAATTTGCAGCTGTTTAAAGCGACTGTTTAAAGAACTACGACTGTTTAAAGCCCTGAAGGGGCTTAATTGTGCTTCATTTGAGGGCTCGAAAACAAATTACAAGGATTCTGCAAATGAGTTTGGCACCCCTGTGGCTAGCAGCTGTTTCCACGTAGAAGGATTGGGATGGGATGTCGAACTCGGCAGAGATATGGGGATTGTTCCTTGGGAGGGTTGTGCAGAAGATGACATGTAGTTCCCTTTGGCAGTGGTGAATCTTAAGGGGGTGAGGGATGACCATACTGAAGTGGGGGGAGGGGAAAGGGGGATTAAGGGGATTGTAGGGAGGAGTGGGTTATGAATAATGCTGGGTGTGTAGGTAACCTTGTTTGGAGTGACCTTTTAGGAGGATAATAATCAGGCAGTGGAAATTTTCCATCAATTTAACAAAGTCAAGCAGGTGGGGGGCAAGGGACGACTTCTTTAGAGAAAGGGGAGAGGGAGCTGAGGAACCTTATCTCGTATGTCAACTATGAAGGGAAGAGTGGGGAGGCGACGGAGAGGGGTTAAGGGAAGAGAAGAAGGAAGGAGAATGCAATTGTTTCCTCGTGAAATTCCGCATTATCTCGTGGAATGTCCATGGTCTCAATGACCCGAAAAAGAGGAAGGTAGTGAAGTTGGTAATTCGTGTGGTTTGTTTACAAGAAACAAAAATTGCTTCGGTCTCAGATAAGTTGCTATGTCGGGAGGCATTCTTGTGATGAGGGATAAAAGATGGGTTTCAAAACATGATGCGTGGATGGAAAGATTCTCGGTGTCTTGCCTTTTCACTATGGAGGAGGATGGTTTCTATTGGATTTTTTCGGGTGTCTACAACCCTAAAGAAGATGATGTTCGCCATTTGTTGTGGGAGGAGCTTGGTCTGTCCGAAGGAGATGGCCTTCACCTTGGTGTGTTGGAGAGGATTTTAATGTTGTACGCTCTCTTAGTGAAAGGTGGACGGGGTAGAGAGTCACCTACTCTATCTCGTCTAGATAGATTCCTTTTGTTCGGAGATTTGGAGGAGAAATTTCCGGTTATGGTTCAAGCAGCGCTGGCTATACCTACTTCCGACCATATTCGTTTGATTTCGGATTGTGGGGGATCACAAAAAAAGTTCTCCCTTTAGCTTTGAGAATATGTGGCTTCGAGAAGAGGGCTTCATTGAGAGGGTTCGCTCTTGGTGGGAGGGCTATGATGTGAGTGGCACTCCGAGCTTTATCCTTGCAGGCAAATTGCGACGGTTGAAGATGGATATCAAAAGACGGTCGGAAACTTGGAATGGAGGAAGAACCGAGCGTTTTCGGAGATTGTATGGAGGATTAGGAGATCTTGTGGAAGCTTTGAGTAGTAAGAGGGCGGATTGCTAAGATTGCCGTGTTGGAAGAGATTTCGTGGAGGCAGGAAGCTAGAGACTTGTGGTTAAAGGAGGGGGATCGGAATACGAAATTCTTCCATCGACTTGCTAACACTCATCGAAGGGGTAATCATATTGGAAGGATTTGGGTGGAAGGGGAATTTTTGTGTAATGGGGAGAAGGTTTGTAGAGGGGTTGCCTCTTTTTATCAGAAGCTTTTCACTAAGACTCACAGTTGGAGACCTCTGCTTAGGGGACTCCAATTCGATTCGATTTCTAAGATTGCGAGTGCTAAATTAGAGAGGTCTTTGTCTGAAGAAGAAGTGTTGAGGAATTGAAGAGCTATAATGGGGATAAAGCCCCAAGACCTGATGGTTTCTCCTTAAGATTCCTTTTTGAAAACTGGGAGATGGTGAGGGGAGAGGTGAGGGGTACTTTTCATGCTTTTCACTCTCAAGGTCATTTTGAAAAAAGTCTAAATGCCACATTCATTGCTCTTATCCCCAAAAACGGGGGTGCGTCTGATGTGACGAACTTTAGACCTATCAGCTTGGTGGGAATCATCTATAAATTAATTGTTAAAGTTCTTGCTTTAAGATTGAGAGATACATTGGACAGGGTTATCTTGGATTCCCAAAACGCTTTTGCGGGAGGTCAGTCCTTATTGCAGGCAGTAAGTGGATTCTAGACTGTGCAGTGGGGTCCCAGGGGTTCTTTGCAAGTTGGACATTGAGATGGCTTGTGATCATGTCAATTGGAGCTTCCTTCTTTATATGTTGGAGAGGATAGATTTTGGAGAGAGATGAAGGAAATGGATTAAGTTTTGTATCTCAAACGTTAGAATCTCGATCCTCGTAAATGAAGCTTCAATGGGATTCTTTTCTAGTTTGAGGGGGTTCAGGCAGGGAGATCCTCTATCTCCTTTTCTTTTTCCCATTGTGATGGAGGCTCTTAGTAGGATGATGTAAAGGGTGGTGGAACTGGGCTTATTCTATGGCTTTCGGGTGGGGAGAGACATTCCTAATCATTTGGAGATTTCTCATTTGATGTTTGCTAATGACACTCTTGTTTTCTAGTGATGCAGCTGTCTCTCAAATGAGGTATTTGAGATGCGTTCTAATATAGTTTCAAGTTGTTTCTGGCTTGAAGGTAAATGTGGGAAAGAAAGCGTTTTGGTTCTGGTTGGGGGCGTTTATGAGATTAACTCTAGCCGACACTTTGGCTTGCTGCATTGGCTTGTTTGGGATTTGACACGTCCATCGCATGAATAAATATTCGTACCCAACACACATACCCAAATCCAAGTAACATAGCTTTAAACTAATATATTTGAGCTTCATTATAAATTTCAAATTGAATATTACTTAATTGGGAATGAATTTCGAAACCTTTAATTTGGTTAGGAGGCTTAGATTTTGAAGTTCAATTGAAACCAAATAAGTAGTTGTTTTGGTAAAAATCTTAGGTTGTCGAAACTAATTCATGAATTCTCTTTTTTCATTCTTTTCTACTGCAAGCCATGTCTCATCTTGTAACAAATTTTTTTATAATCATTTGTAGTTACTTCATCCCACAAAATAGTTTTGGTCAGCCTCTTTTTCTATTACTTTTTATGCAATCAAATCTACATTTTCTAAATGGTGCATCCATAGGCCTCCGTTTTATATGACCATACCACTAAAAGTCTATTGTCTCTCTTCTTCCTTTTTTTAGGGGGGGGGGGGGGGGGGGGGTTCAAAACTAACCTTTATGTCTTCATAAAAACATTGAAAATAAGCTAGCTAGAACCTTCCGATATAATTTAAATTTCCAAAAACAACAATCAATAAGCTTCCAATGATATATTATACGCCTAATTTTGAGTCCATAGGGACCTAAGTATCTAAAGTCAAAGCAATCAAACCTTGATTTCAATCAAAGAAACTCACTCCTATTTTCTCTCTTCTTCTTTCTTTTTTTTTTTGGATCAAAACTAACCTTTATGCCTTCTTCGTTTGGACTGCCTCATTGGAGAAGATTTTGACATTGGACAATTTGAGAAAGAGAGGCAACATCATTGTTAATTGGTGTTGTTTATGTAAAGCTGATAGTGAATCCGTGGATCACATTCTTTTGCATTGTGCTGTGGCGTATGATTGTTGGAGTTTTATTTTTAGCATGTTTGGTGTTTTTTGGGTAATGCCTAAACACTCCTCTCAATTGATTAACGCTTGGAAAAGGTGTCCTATCAAAGACAACAATCAATAAAGGTTCAAAACTAACCTTTATGTCTTCATAAAAACATTGAAAATAAGCTAGCTAGAATCTTCCGATATAATTTAAATTTCCAAAAACAACAATCAATAAGCTTCCAATGATATATTATACGCCTAATTTTGAGTCCATAGGGACCTAAGTATCTAAAGTCAAAGCAATCAAACCTTGATTTCAATCAAAGAAACTCACTCCTATTTTCTCTCTTCTTTTTTTTTTTTTTTTGGATCAAAACTAACCTTTATGCCTTCTTCGTTTGGACTGCCTCATTGGAGAAGATTTTGACATTGGACAATTTGAGAAAGAGAGGCAACATCATTGTTAATTGGTGTTGTTTATGTAAAGCTGATAGTGAATCCGTGGATCACATTCTTTTGCATTGTGCTGTGGCGTATGATTGTTGGAGTTTTATTTTTAGCATGTTTGGTGTTTTTTGGGTAATGCCTAAACACTCCTCTCAATTGATTAACGCTTGGAAAAGGTGTCCTATCAAAGAGCAAGCTCGTGATTATTGGAAGATTGTTCCACATTGTGTCTGGTGGTGTTTGTGGCGTGAGAGGAATAACAAATCCTTTGAAGGAAAAGAATCGTCTTTAGCTAATTTAAAAATTCATATTCTTCGTTCTTTGTTCTGTTATGTAAGAGGAAGTACATGCTCCTCGATTGATGATTTCTTTGATCTCTTGGATTCTATTGGTCCTTAAACCTTTTTTCTTGTATTAGGGATGCGTTCCCCTTTTGAACGTTTTTCTAATATATTTTTACTTATCAAAAAAAAAAAAAAAACTAACCTTTATGCCTTCAAAAAACATTGAAAATAAACTAGCTAGAATTTTCCGATATCATTTGTATTTTCAAAAACAACACTCAATAAGCTTCCAATGATATATTATACGCCTAATTTTGAGTCCATGGGGACCTCAATGAAGTATCTAAAGTTAGAGTAATCAAACCTTCATTTCAATCAAAGAAACTCACTCCTAAGAGCTACAGTAGATAGTTTGATCAATTGTGCAATCAATAAATGGTTACTGGTGTTGTTTAAATCAATCAAAATTGTACAACACACACTTGCAAGTTTGAAAAGGTTTTGAAACCTTTATAAACTCAACCAAAGCATTCCTAATTGATCACTAATCATTCCAACACTATAAAAAGGTAACATGAGGTTATCTGAACATAAGGGTAAACCAAGTACAATACATGAGAAGGGATTATATGAAAATATAGAGATACATGATATTAAGAGTTACATTTTTTAATCACAAGTTAAGTGTTCATATAATACCCCACATTATGTTGAATGAATTATGATTGAATTATAGAGCAAACAAGGATCATGTTAGTGAACGGATTCATTGATCCACAATATTAAAGGTCAAGTAAGGACTAGTTTGGTGTGCTGGAATGGGCTGAAATGGAATGACCACTCCAACTTCTGATTCCTTTTATCTTGTTTGGTGTGTCATTTTAAAGGTGGAATGACTATTCCAACTCATTCCTGAGAATGCTCATTCCATCAAGAAGTTGGAATGGCCATTCCTCTTCTTGACCAAAGGAATGGCCATTCCATTCCCAACAAAAATTAAAATAAAATATAAGTAAAATAGAAAAAATAAATAAATACAAAATAAAAGCACCGTCTAACCTAAAAACTTCTTTCACACATGACTCTGTCTCCCTCAGCCGTCTTCCTCCATCATCTCTCTCTTTTCTACCACTCCTAAAAAACTTTCCATTGCCTCCACTTCTCCCCTCACAGTTCCACACTTCCCTCTCTCTCCTCCTCCCTCTCTCACCACCCAACATACTTTGAATGAAAAACCTTCGAAACCCTCGCATATACACATACAGTAGCACTCTGCAATTGTTTGTTCCTCTCACTTCCAAGCTTTTCTCTGAACATTCTACATAGCAGTAGTTCGTAAACTCACCAAGCTCTGAACTTTTTAATCTCAGAGAGAGAGAAGCAAGTACTCACCATCGGAGCTGATCTAGGGTTTTCTACATATCTCTATTTCTCTCTTGATTCAATCGAAAATGGCAATGACGGCACAAACTCACTTCTATTTTAGGGGAACGCCAGTCGGGGCAGGACGTTCGTACTCAAAACAAATTGCTATTGATCAATTCTTATTCTTATTTATTTTTATTTTATTTTTAATTTTGAATTTTGATAAGAATATTTTGAAAAAAAAAAAAAAATTCATTCCATTCTAGTTTTAGGATGATGGTCCAGCCAAACATTGGAATGGAAATAAGCATTCCATTCCTTATCATTCTAGGTTTGAAACCAAACAATGGAATGAGAATGACCATTCCTTTCCTTTTTCATTCTCATTCCATTCCCACTTAAATTCTCATTCCATTCCATTTTATTCCTGCACACCAAACTAGCCTATGTGTCTAGCATGAGTTTGGATTAGATTTAATTCAATATAAAAGAATCTTAGGGATAAGAGTCTGGACCTAGGGTTGTACTGTTTTCTATTATGGTCGATTGTTTGTCCCCCATGATTTTTCCCTTTTGGGGTTTTCCACATAAATCTAGTTTGTTCGTGTGATTGCTCTATTTTTTTATTATTAATTTTTTCAACATCTTCATATGTCTGAATAGAAATTAGAATGTATAACAAATGCACACGAAAAAGAAGTGATTTAGATTAAAATTTTGGCACAATAAAAATGCAATTCAAAAAATGGTTATTTGTTGATAAGGTATCACAAGACCTTCTCAACCACCTCTAGGAAACATGGTGTACGCTGAACCATCAGAACTTTGGGTAATAGCCATACTCTTGAATTGGTAACAAATATTTAAATGATAGATTTTTCACTCTGTTCTATCTGATACCCAAAAATGGAGGCATACAACCAAATAGAAATACAATCAAATGTAATGGGGGATATCCCCATGTATCCAAGAGCAACTGGCAGCTAGCTATCTGGGAAAGAATATTAAAAAACGAAGCAGTTCAAAATAAAGCACACACTGTTTGGCCTCAAAGGTTCAAGAAAAGATACTTTGCTTATATATTAGTTTTCCATCACACGCTAACCAGAGCTGTAAAGTTTTAGAATGCAATTTGTATTGCCAACATCTACTAAGAATGAGAAAACTGAAAGGAACGACCACTTGAAGAGTAAAGAAATTAAAGCCAAAAAAAAAAATTAATGAAAAAAATGCTCAAGCTTCAACCAGAACTCATAGCATAAACTGCAGAAAACAAGTATAAGAAAGTTAATTCCATTTAGTGTGAGTTTAGTACTATTACCTTCATCAATTGATGTACGGAAGTCTTGTAGTAAATTGGTTATGCGAATCCGAGTGGCTTCGACGATTTTAGGGTTTTGTTGCTGTTCTCCTTTCTTCTGCCTTTTCTGTCCTGATCTTGTCATATTTTCTTCCTTTCTTTTTGGGATTCTCTGAATCACTTCGCTTGGCAACGAATACAGAACGAGAGAGTTCTTGTTGTTTTGCTCTATGTACGTACTGTATTTATATCCCTCTTTCGTCGGCTTATAGCTTCTTGGCCGCGTTTGCGTTTAAGTTTGCCCCTTTTTTTTTCTGAAGCGGTTCAACGCTTCTGCGATTTGCTCTGCTTACACTTACACGTGGCTGAATGGAATATCTAAGGACTAATTAAAAATGCCCCGTCCCAAAATAGCTTGTTGGGAATCCATCTTTTATGGTAATTAATTAGTTTTAAAAAATATATATTATTCTTTTACTTTTAATGGAGTCGATATAAAAAATGGTAATTTAAAAATATTATAAAATATATTACATTTAGTTTTTAAATGGGACATGTAATTTGGGGAATCAACTTTTTATGGTGATCGGTTTAAATTTTTTTTATTGTTTGATCATGTCAGTGTAAAATACGAGAGACAATTATTACACAATAGTTCAAGCCTACAAGTTTGGAGGCAGATGTGGTGTGTCCTAGGTGTAGAGGGGGGGCGAGGAATTCATCGAGCATTTGCTTTTCCTATGCCCTCATTCTATTCAAGTTTGGAAGTATTCACCACTTTGATTGGATTTTGTTTGTGCTCCTCCTTCATCTTTTTCTGCTTGGTCGTTGGATTTGGGTGGGAAGTGGAAGGATACGGAAGGGAGAATGGATGTGTTGGGTTTGGTGGCTTGCTGTTCTTGGGAAATTTGGAAAGCCAGAAATAAGTTGATCTTCGATGGGACGAGCTGGGATGCTCCTAGTGTTGCTTCGATGGCTTGTTCTAAGTTTTGGGAATACAAGGAAGCATCTTCATTTCCTATCGTCAGTTTGTATCCCGGTTTGTCTGTTCCTCGATCTTTTTCGCAACCTGTTTCCTCTCCTTCATGATGGGTGCCTCCAGGAGATGGCATTGTTAAGTGTAGTGTGGATGCTACTTTTTTAGCCTCATCTCAAGTTGAGGGTGGAGGTGTGGTTTTTCGCGATTCAATGAGCACTATTTTGCAGGCTGTCGTCTTTTCTCCTTTTCCTGCTAATAGTGCAGCTTTAGCTCTGTGATAAGCGTTGAAAAGTACGCATTTAAACTCCTTAATCTTAAATGTTCTAGGACCTTATTCTATCTTATTTTCTCATTTTAGTCTAATTTCATATTATTTCCCTTTTCAAGCATTTATCCCCAAAATAAGTCAATTCAGCTGAATTAAAGCATTAAAAGAAGCAATCTCAAACCTAGTGGAAGAAAGGAGCAAAGTGGTGGAAAAAGCCTTCTCTAATCGATCGAACTAAGCTATGATCGATCATACTGTGATCATTCCAACCCTGACATGATAGATCAAGCCCTTTGTCCTTATCCTCAGAAAAATTTCATATTCAATCAATCTAACCTTTCCTTCGATCGATCTAACCTTTCCTTCGATCGATCGAACCCTTTTGATCTTATCCTCACCTACCATTTTTGTCCTCTTCTCAAAAATATCTCAGCCTTGTCCTTATCCAAAAAGTGCGCCGCCATGGTTGATCGGTTGATCAACTATACATCAACCTTCGCAATAGCACGAATCATTGTAAAATAGGGCTATTGGTCGGGTAAGTCGAACCACTGGGACTGCGCTAGTCTAAAGCAACCTAAATGTCTAGAATCATTCTTAGGATGATGAGGTGTAATAAAGAGTTGTTGATTGTTTGTCACTTATACTATGAATTGAAATATGCATTAATGAAAAACTTGCAAGAATTTAAGAGATGAAAGACGAGTAAAGAAGACTAAGGAAGTGAATCCGCCTCCATCCCTATACACATGCTAGATTAGACCTAAATTAGGGGAAAAACAACATATGATGGTCAAGAACTACATGGCAACACATAGTTGCCATGTAAGTAAGAGGTACATTAGGTCTCAAACAAGTATAATCCATCAAAAGGGTAAACATGTTTAGACTGCCTAACTAAGGTGTAGCTTATACACGTTTACTTAAATGAAAGACTATCAAATTCTTGACAAAATGATGAAGCACATGGAGTTAAAGATTAAGCATACACCATCAAAGGATTTCCTAAGCAATGGTCTATCAAAGTCACCTATCAACATTCCATTAAATCATTTCATAACCTTGTTTCCATTCTCACCATGTAAACTCAAACAAAAAGATTAATACAAGACATCACCTAACATAAGATAATGAGCTTGAAGAAATCATCCATACATATATAAACATTCATTACACTAAATGAAGTGCTCTTAGCTATGAAAAAGACCATAAATATACATTGCAATCCCCCAATATAGACTACCCTAGGACATGCTTACAAGGGAGGGACTTCATCACCTCCCTAGAGAAAGAGTTAGTTACTCATTGCTAAGCTAGAAGAAGGAAGAAGCTCCATCCAAGACTCCATTTTCGTGCTCCTTCCTTTGCTTGAAGAACTCCTCCTTTTGCTCCCTTCTCTCTCCTCTATCTTGTAAAAATGTAGGATAATGCATTTTTGTGGCCTCCCTTCTCTTCTCTTTTATAGATAAGGCCTCTCTCTCTCCCCCAAAAGACATCCTCAACCACCTCATCAATAGGGAAATCCAAAGTTGGTAAATGTAGAGTGCAAGTGGCTGAAGTGGGCTATTCCCGAACAACAATCTGCCCAAAATTCGAGCACTCGAAGCAAGGCCTCGAGCACTCGAATTTAGTGTAAAAAGCTCCATGCTTCACTTGCTCCGCCCAGACCTACTTTAATGAAATAGCCATAACTTTGTGCTCCGAACTCCGAATGACAAACCATTTAAAGATTTGGAGATTTAATTCAGAGCTTTAAATACTTCATGTTTTGCTAGAGATCCAATTCTCAAGGATGGTTGGTCGAAAATGAAGATCAAGGCAGAATTTCATTGCTGCCAGGCAGTTCTGCGCACCTCTGGTAACAAGGCCATAACTCTCTGTTCCGAGCTCCGAATGACAAACTGTTTGAAGATTTAGAAAGCTAATTCAGAGCTCTAAATCTTTCATGTTATGATAGAATTCCAGTTCTTGAGTTTGCTAGGTCGAAAATGGCGACAAAAGTCAGGTTCCACTGCTGCCAAGCTTCAGCATTGTGCCTTTGCATTCAAAATTTCAACAAAACATCATTCTTGCTTCTTTTAAGCCAATGAACCTGAAAATAAACAAAAATGCACAAATGAAGATAATCTACATAATAAAATCATATAATGGACTTAACTAATGCAATTTAGGGCGCTTGAATATACAATATTCGGCGCTTATCACACCCCCAAACTTACATTTTGCTAGTCCCTTAGCAAAACTACAATGAAAAACTTAATGAAAAGACAACCATGGGCATGCTACTACAAAAATATCATCCATGGTAAAATGAGATATATACATAGCTCAAAAATAACTTGAAACAGAAAAAGAGCTGGAGATGGGGTCATTGGGAAGACTACCTTGCATATATGAAGCATTGATACTAAACACATTTCAACATGCATGTATCAACATCATAGACTATATAAATAACTCAATTATCATCTCTTGAATGGAAATCAACTCTAGGTTTAGTGAAAGTGAATTGGATTCTCAACATGCGGCTTTTACTTTCTTTTCCAATTTCCAAGCACAAGTTTTCGAATCATTGAATTCCCCTTTAAATGAGGTCCCTAAGGCATGATTTTATTTACAAGACAACTTTTGTTGCTTGTTGACAATTTATTGTAACTCATAAGCAAAACATAGAATGGTTGTGCAATGCTGAAGTCCCTTAAGCTTTCTAACCAACCTATGTAGCAAGCGTTAGGCCAACAACTCCCAAACCAGATGGCTTTAGGGTGTTAAGTGTAGAGACACTCCAAAGGGCTTAATAGCTGAAGTTGGAAAGGCTACGAACTTTAGCGAACCATGTTTATTACAATTTTTTTTTGAATGACCGTGCAATGTTTAAGTCCTTTAAGCTTTCTAACCAACCCTTGTAGCAAGCGTTAGGCCAACAACTCCCAAACCAGACGGCTTTAGGGTGCTAAGTGTAGAGACACTCCTAGGGCTTAATAGCTCGAGTTGGAAAGGTTACGAACGTCAACTGGTCATTTTTTTCTTTCTTTCTCAGTTTTTATTTTTTTTATTTTTTATTTTTAGACAACTTAAATCATGCCAAAGATATTCATCTATCAGGTTCATCAAATCAAATTAACTAGACCAAGGTCAAGGTCAATCAAGTTGCATGCCTCACAGTTAAGTTTCCAATGTGCATCTGTGCATTGTGAAGCTTAAAAGAGTGTCAAATCCAGCGAGAATCTAATTGAGACATTTATATAGACTGATTTGAATCCATATGATCATTTCAACTCAAATTTTTCTTTATTTTGAAAAATGTCAATTGCTTCTATACACAAGGTATTAAACATATGCTTCATCCCTGACAAGTTCAAATCATACTATCATTGCTTAACAAAAATGCAAAACCAAAAATGTCCTAATGCACCCCCAAACTTGAATGTCACATTGTCCTCAATGTGTGAAGACAAGTGAAACAAAATAAGAGCAAAGAAGGTAAAAGAACAATATTACCAAGTAGAGTGACGAATGCAAAAATATCCACCGATGTAAGTGCGCAAACGCGTCCCCCAAACTTGGATATGAAGACCTATCAAAACACAACTAAAATATACATGTAAAAGCATAGGTCTCTTAAGAAAAACGGGAACAGAAAAAATAATACGAACATGAATGTTATTAAAAGATAGAAATCTATACAAAAACATAAATTGGCACACATTAGCCACAAGTTTAAAATGGATAGCAAAAGAATGCCAAAAGTGTGCCATTTTACTCTTCTTCTTTTTTTTCACTTTATATATATATATATATATATATATGAAAACATGCATGAGGGTTGGATGTGTGGGGGGTTGTGGGGGGTGTTGTAGTTTGGTTAGAGTGGTGAGGTGAGGAGGGCCGAAGGAAGGGTTGGGTTGAGTTGGGGTAGTGAAGTGAGGGATGCCGATTGGTTGGGATGGTTGTGAGGTGGTTGTTGGGATGGTTGTGAGGTGGAGAGATGGGTTATGTGTGGTGAGGAGTTGAGGAAGATGGTGAGGCATGGAAGTGGGTTGCATGGAAGTGGGTTGATTGGGTTGATGTTATGGAGAAAGAGAGGAGGGAGGTGTGTGTGCTGAGGGGTTGAAGGTGGTGTTGTGATGGCAGCGGCGAGCCCTCGAAATGGGAGTGTGGGGGTTTAAAAGAGGGATTAGGTGGTTTCGAGTGCTCGAAGCTTCACTTCGAGCACTCGAAATGGTGGCAGTGAGTGAGGGATGGATGGTGGGGATGATGGATAGTGAGGTTGGTTGGTGGTTGATGGGGGTGATGGTGAGTTGGTGTGGTGGTGCATTGGTGTTGGAGAGTGGTGAGGATAGAAGGATGGTGGGTGTTTGGGGTTTGCTAAGAGGTGATGGTTTGGAGTTGATTGGGTTGGGAAGGTGGGTTGTGGAAGTGGGTTGTTGTCGGTTTGAGAGGGGTGAAGGTTGGGATGGTTGGAGAGATGCCGAGAGGTGAAAAGGGTAGTGAGGTTGGTTGGTTTGGGTAGAGAGAGAAAGTTGGTTACATAGTGATGGAAGAGGAATGCCGAGAGGTGGTTGGGTTGGGGTGAGGGTTGATGGTGGTGGAAGTTGAAGCCGAGAGGACTTGTGTTGGGGAAGTTGATAGTTAGGGAGTGTTCGAGCACTCGGCATGCAGGTTTGTGGGTTGATGTGGGTTGATCGGAGTTAGTTAAGTGGGGTTGATGGTGGAGTGAGGACAGTTAATGGAGGAGTTGCCGAGAGTTGGTTGGGTTGGGGTGAGGATGGTTGAGGTTTTGGAGGAGGGTGGTGTGAGGGAAGATGAATGGTGTTGATGATGAGCATTGCCGAGAGTGGTGGTGTGGTTAGGGAGTGAAGGTGCCGAGAGTGGAAAGATGGGTTAGTGTGCATGGTTTGCAAGTTGGGGTTGAGAGAGAGAGAGGAAGGAAGGTTGGTGCATGCATGCATGCATGAAGGTGTTGTGGAGGTGAGGTGTGTAGGTTAGAGAGAGATGAGGGAAGGTTGGTGTATAAGGTGGTAAGGTGGTGAGGTTGATGAAGGTCTTTGAGGGCTCGGGATGCCGAGAGATGGGATATGTGTGGAGGGATGCCGAGAGGAAGAAGAAGATGGTTGAAGGTGATGGAGAGTGAAGTTGGGTTGATGTTTGGTTCATGTGCCGAGAGGTGTGAGGAGTGTGTAGAGAGAGAAATGAGAGGAGGAAAGTTGAGGTTGGTGAGGGTGGATGGTGAGCCGAGGTTTGTTTGGTGAAGAAGGGTGGGTTTGGTTTTTCGAGCACTCAAAATTTGGCTTCGAGGGCTCCAAAAACAAGCAAAAGCCTCGGATTTTTTTTTTTTTTTTTTTGTAGAAGTTTCGAGCATGCTGAAATTTTGGGTTGGAAGCTCGAGCACTCGAAATGCATGGTTCGAGTGCTCGAGAAACAAACAGAGAGGTGCCCAAATTTGGATGAGGAAATTCGAAATGGCACCTGGAATTTAGAGCACTCCAAATGGGTGCTAGAGAGCTCGAAGTGAGGGCAGTGAGCTTGGGATGAGATTGGTTCACATTTCGAGCACTCTAAAATGGAATTAGAGTGCTCGAAATACAAGCAGTAGCCTCGGAATGATGGTGAGGAAGTTGGAGCAATCCAAATGAGAGTTGGATTGCTCCAATTTTTGGCAGTAGGCTCATGGAATTTTGGTTAAATCATTCGAGCACTAGAATCTTGGCCCAGTGAGCATTTTGAATGGATGTAATTGTTGAAACAAATGTGTCAAACTTTGCAACATCTTGCTAATGCATGGATATAATTGGAAATTTTTTCAAAATGTAACACATTTCCAATGTATGGATGAATTTTGAACTTTGCGAATTCATTCCATTCCAATGCATAGATGGAAAATTTTTAAACTTGGCATGCCATTCCCATGCATGGAAAGATTTTTAAAGCTTTGCATGGCAGTTGGAAAAATATTTGAAAACTTTGCATGCCATTCCATGCATCGAAAAATTTTCATGTCATTCCCATGCATTGAAAAATCATTGCAAGTAGCAGCTTCAATTCAAGCCATGCATGGAAAATTTTAAAACTTTGCACATTATTCCAATCTAATGCATGGATAGATTTTTGATGCTTTGCATGCATGGAAAGAAATTGAAATTTTGCATGGGATAATGCATGGGGAATTTTGAAAAATTTTCAAACATTGCAAATGCATGGAAAAATTTTAATCAGTGCAAGAATTTCAATACATGGATGATTTTGCGAAAATTTTCAAGAATGTATTACAAATGAGACATTATGCACATGAGTAGCATTCCCAAGATCCGATGAAATTGCTAGGAAGCGATGGAAATTTCCGGGAATGAAAATTAGAGTTGAGAAGGTCTAAGAAGCCAGTCTAAAAATGTGGAACACAACTTAAGATAGTTCCAGAGAAAGTTAAATTTTGGCATTTCTTAACCATTTCCTAGAAAATTTCATGGCTCAGACAATTGAACATTAGGGAGGCATTGAAGTAGAAAAAATTGCTCCCCATGGGTGCTAAATTTAACGTCGATAGCTAGACGCACCGAGATCAGGTTAGTCCTCCTTACCCTATACCATGTCTCTCTAGAGAGTCATAGGTCCCCAAATAGGATAGTTCTTTTAAAAGTGGAGGAGGAAGACTTTGAAGACAAAAGTGGAAAAGAGGTAACGGAAAGACCTCAACCCACTCTTCTTCCTCAATGAAGAACTTTGGACTATGGGGCTGATTTGGATTATAGGAAGATGGATTAGGTGAGGGTGCACTAAGCAACGACTTATGAAGGGTCATATTGAGCACGGGAATGCTTAACAAGTTATCCTTCAGAATTTCAACATCCTCCCCACACTTATCCGGTGGTTCGAGCTCAACAGTTTGAGATAACTTAGGAGAAGGAATGAGAGGAGGTGCAAGCTCCCACGAAAGAGATACATTTGATGTTTTCCAATGAGGAGAGTGAATAAGTGGAGGAATATCAAGCAAAGAATTGACCTCGCAAACATAATTGGCAACATCAAAATCCTCATAATTAAAATGAGCTAAGCATGTTTTTAGAGGATCCTCCATTAAAGGAGGTGCATCAAGCAAGGGATTATGTAGGGGTTGTGCTGGATTTTTATAGGATACAATCTCATCATCATTAATTTCCTCATTTTGAACCACAAATTCTTCAATTTTTTGTGTGGCTACAATTTGATCTTCACCCACTATTTCTTCATTTTCACATGCGGTAACCACTTGAACATTCTCGTGATGAAAATTACTAGAAGTAAACTCATCATTCATAGAATTCTCTTTTGGATTGACCACAAGTTCAATTGGAAATTCTTCTTCCTTTTCCTGATTTAGAACATCAACCATTTGTTGAATTTGGGCTATTTGGTCATCTAAATCAACTCTAGATTGGGAATGAGAATAGGCGATGGATTGCATGCTAACAATGTCATCCAACATTTGCTTGTTGGACTCCATCATTTGCGTATGCATAGACTCTATCATTTGTTCGTTGGCAGCTATTAACTCATCCAATGGAGACGGTAGAAAAGGAGAAGAAGAGGGCTGGAAATAATGATCATTGGGTTGAAAATTGGAGTGAAAATGTTGCCCAAGAGATTGTGGGGCTGAATTTCCTATGTCATGCCACAAGAAGTTTTGATGGTCTCCTGAACCCGAGTTATAACCATTGAAGTATGGATCACTACCCGGTTCAGAGAAATTTGCATTTGGTTGCTCTAGATAAAAATCCGAGAATTGTCTCGTTGGAAGACAATCTCTTGTATGATGTGTATTACTAGAGCAAAAAGCACAAAACGCATGTGGTGTGTAGAATTGAGTTGGGAGATAATTATTCTCCATCTAGGAGTTAAACATCAACAACACACAACATAATCAACACAACAATTCTTTATCATCAACTCCACATACAATGATATTCCCTTTCTCCTCAATTATCAAGACAAAAATTAAAATGGCCACGACAAGGACCGATGCTTGGAATTGAAAATACACAATTGAAATAACCTCGACAAGGGCTTGCAATTTAACTACTTCTAAGCTTAACACATGCACAATATCCATAATTCGAAACTAGAAGTCACGAGACTTACCTCGGGTCCTCTAGACTCACAATTTGCTAGCATTCCCACGGCGAGCTTCGAGTCCCTAGGATCTCACTTACAACACAAAGATGGTTAAAACACACAAGAAATATTGACAAAACACAGTATTCACAATCAAACTAAATTTAACCCTAGAACTATGGTCGCTAAATTGTTTGCAGTCCCCGGCAACGGCGCCAAAAATTGATCGGTTGATCAACTATACATCAACCTTCGCAATAGCACGAATCATTGTAAAATAGGGCTATTGGTCGGGTAAGTCGAACCACTGGGACTGCGCTAGTCTAAAGCAACCTAAATGTCTAGAATCATTCTTAGGATGATGAGGTGTAATAAAGAGTTATTGATTGTTTGTCACTTATACTATGAATTGAAATATGCATTAATGAAAAACTTGCAAGAATTTAAGAGATGAAAGATGAGTAAAGAAGACTAAGGAAGTGAATCCGCCTCCATCCCTATACACATGCTAAATTAGACCTAAATTAGGGGAAAAACAACATATGATGGTCAAGAACTACATGGCAACACATAGTTGCCATGTAAGTAATCAAGAGGTACATTAGGTCTCAAACAAGTATAATCCATCAAAAGGGTAAACATGTTTAGACTGCCTAACTAAGGTGTAGCTTATACACGTTTACTTAAATGAAAGACTATCAAATTCTTGACAAAATGATGAAGCACATGGAGCTAGAGATTAAGCATACACCATCAAAGGATTTCCTAAGCAATGGTCTATCAAAGTCACCTATCAACATTCCATTAAATCATTTCATAACCTTGTTTCCATTCTCACCATGTAAACTCAAACAAAAAGATTAATACAAGACATCACCTAACATAAGATAATGAGCTTGAAGAAATCATCCATACATATATAAACATTCATTACACTAAATGAAGTGCTCTTAGCTATGAAAAAGACCATAAATATACATTGCAATCCCCCAATATAGACTACCCTAGGACATGCTTACAAGGGAGGGACTTCATCACCTCCCTAGAGAAAGAGTTAGTTACTCATTGCTAAGCTAGAAGAAGGAAGAAGCTCCATGCAAGACTCCATTTTCGTGCTCCTTCCTTTGCTTGAAGAACTCCTCCTTTTGCTCCCTTCTCTCTCCTCTATCTTGTAAAAATGTAGGATAATGCATTTTTGTGGCCTCCCTTCTCTTCTCTTTTATAGATAAGGCCTCTCTCTCTCCCCCAAAAGACATCCTCAACCACCTCATCAATAGGGAAATCCAAAGTTGGTAAATGTAGAGTGCAAGTGGCTGAAATGGGCTATTCCCGAACAACAATCTGCCCAAAATTTGAGCACTCGAAGCAAGGCCTCGAGCACTCGAATTTAGTGTAAAAAGCTCCATGCTTCACTTGCTCCGCCCAGACCTACTTTGATAAAATGGCCATAACTTTGTGCTCCAAACTCCGAATGACAAGCGGTTTGAAGATTTGGAGATCTAATTCAGAGCTTTAAATACTTCATGTTTTGGTGGAGATCCAATTCTCAAGGATGGTTGGTCGAAAATGAAGATCAAAGCAGAATTTCATTGCTGCTAGGCAGTTCTGCGCACCTCTGGTAACAAGGCCATAACTCTCTGCTCTGAGCTCTGAATGACAAACCGTTTGAAGATTTAGAAACCTAATTCAGAGCTCTAAATCTTTCATGTTATGATGGAAGTTCAGTTCTTGAGTTTACTAGGTCAAAAATGGCGACAAAATTCAGGTTCCACTGCTGCCAAGCTTCAGCATTGTGCCTTTGCATTCAAAATTTCAACAAAACATCATTCTTGCTTCTTTTAAGCCAATGAACCTGAAAATAAACAAAAATGCACAAATGAAGATAATCTACATAATAAAATCAAATAATGGACTTAACTAATGCAATTTAGGGCGCTTGAATTTGCAATATTCGGCGCTTATCAATGGTTCAATCGATCCGAGCGACCATGTGATCGATCGAACTGCCTCAAATTGCGTGAAAAACAAAGTTCAAGCCAAATTAAAGGTGTGCTCATGGTGCAATCATTTGGAGGTCTTAGTGCACGATGTCTGACCATTGAGTGTGACATTTGAGCTACCAATATAAGGATTTTGGCTATTTTGAGTAAAGGAGGTTAGTTAGAGAGAGAGACTTGGCTAGAGATTAGAGAGAGAAACATATAGTTTGGGGAAGTTCTTCCACTCATTTAGGGTTTTTACCAAGAACTCAAGAAGAGGATGATGAATTCTACCATGGAGATAGCCCTTGAGGGTTGGATGACAACATCAATGAGTGGCTAAACCATTCTCTTGGGGCTAGAGATAGCCCTAAGCATGCCTTCTAGACTTTGATGTTTTGTAATTAATGGGGATTTGTGTTGTATTTCTTATCTTGACATCTTATGTATATAAATCTTATTTCTACAATGATTTGTGTAGTTTAATACTTCCAATTGATCATTTAATTTTATCCATATGTCTATGTATGCTAGAATGAATGTTCATGTGTTTATCTCTACCTTTTGTGACATTGATGCATGTCTATGTGTGTTGATATTATGAATCTAGTGATGGTCAAGGCATGGTGCTTAAATGGATTACTCTTGTGGTTTATTTGATGGTTCATACTTATTTCTTGATGGATTGTGCCAACTCCTTAGTTTAATTTTCATGTCACTAGCTTAGTTGTAGTGTAATTGCCTTACTTTCTTAGATAGGTGGATAATTCATTTTTGTTGTTTGATGTTTCATGCTTATAAATACAAGTGGCATATTTCTCTAATTTAATGAGTGTATATTAATTGTGGACTTATGGAAGGATTAATGGCTTAATTTGATATATTGTACTATTCATTAGATTGATTTAACAATGTATACTTACTTGGCCATCTACGTTTGATATTTCAATTAATGACACACACTTTCATTTACAACACATAATCCCCCTAATCCATCAAATATTGAATGTCTAGGAAGGTAATGCTTAGTAGTGAACTCAATGACCCAAAACTCCTTTCTCATATTCTCTACACCTCATTTGTTTTAGTTGTTTTACATTACATTTCTTTAGTTTAAAGTGTAGTATAATTCAACCAACAAACTCTGTTTTGATCATTCGACCTACTAATTCAACATTGATAACAAGAATACCGCTCATTTCCCTTGGGACGATCGCTATAAATTCAAACTTGGTCACATTACATTTATCACACTTTTATGCAGTTGATGCCGCGGTAACACCAAGTTTTGGCGTCGTTGCCGAGGATTGGCAACGCCGTATTTTGGAACCAATTAGGAATTAGTACTGTTTTGATCTTATCTTTATTTTATTTCATTTTGGTTACTTATTGTGTTTGTTCTTGATTAGCTAGGTACATTAAGCAAGGGAAGTAAAACAAAATGATTCTAAAGCAAAGAAGCAAGCTAAGCTAAGCAAAACAAAATCATAAAAAGCTAAAAATAAAATAAAATAAATAAAAATAAAAATTGCAAAGCAAAGCAAGGCAAAGAAAAAATTGAAAAATAATTTGAAGTTGCTTAAGGACCCTTTGTGAAATTTTCTAACTCTCTCTCTTAGTTAAATCATCGGCCTACGTGGAGGCAATTTATTTTTCTTGCATATTGTTGAAAGTATGGGAGTATGGGATCAATGTATGTGGAGGTTTGTTAATTGACTTGTTGCAGAGGAGAAATGCTTGCTATTTGCTTGTTATTGAGTTGTTGTTTTTTTTTTATTGTGCATGCATGGACGTAGATCATTGAATCCTACTCTTGTCCCACTTAATTTGAATCTTAAATCCATTGTTCATAATTCTAGGGGAAGGGGTAATTCTAGTGACTCCGTTTCATTAATGGAGGAACATAATGAGGACCATGTAGAGGACCTTGGTCACATCGACCAACAAGGTATTCTTCACCCTAATGTGCATCAACATAATGATATAACATTCAAGTACCATTAGGTATGCCTAAACCCTTCATTCCACAACAACAAGGCCAAGTTCCAATGGGAATGCCTCGGCCATTTTTTGTTCCACATCCACCTCCCGTTGTTCAAGGAAATCATGGTGCTCGTGTAGAGCCATCAGTTGTGAATCATCCTCTTGCTTTGAGAGATCATTATGTGCCGAATGAGTATAATGCACCAACATGCATTAATTACCTTCATTTAGAGCACATAATTATCAAATTAAACCACAAACAATTCAAATGCTTCCCAATTACCATGGGCTACCAAGTGAAGAACCTTACAAGCATTTGGATGAGGTTCTTGAAGTGTGTTCCACCGTGAAATACACGGACATGCCGGCAGAGGTTTTGAGGTTAAAACTCTTCCCTTTCACCCTTAAAGATAAAGCAAAATATTAGTTCAACAATTTAAGGTCTTTTTCGATAACTTCTTGGGCAGAGATGCAACAAGAGTTCTTGAAAAAGTACTATCTGGTTTCAAAGACCAATGCAATGAGAACTTCAATTCGAGAATTTTCTCAAGGGGAAAGGAAAATGTTTCATGAGGCATGGGAGTGATTGAATGACTTGCTTAGGAAGTGTCCACATTATGACATTCCTAAATGGCAATTGGTTCAATTTTTCTTTGAAAGTTTGTCGGATAATTATAAAAGAATGGTTGATGCTTCTATGGGTGGTTCTTATCTTGATAGGCATGAAGATGATGTACGGTGCTTATATGAGAGCATGAGTGAGAATTCAATGTATCGATCCTTGTCATCTAAAGATGGTAGAAAGTTAGGTGGAAGGAAGAATGTTAGCTTGTATAAAGTTGACCATTCTAATAATGTAGCCACCGAAGTAAAGTCTATATCCCAAAGGTTTGATCAATTTTTGATTGACCAAAATTCGGTGAATCAAATGTCTTCCTCCCCTAGTCATACTCATCATACTTCCAATGAATCTTGCATGACTTGTTTTAGTGTTTTACATTCTACTTCCAATTGTCCTCATGGACATGTTGATGCATCTCGAGCGTGTGGACAAAATAACGCATAACACTTTGAGTTTGGAAATTAGTGTCAAGTGGGCATCATACTTTAAATTTATAAACCGCTTAACACCTATACTATGTAGTATGAGTGAGAAGGGATCGTCCCAAGAGATTATACGTGTTGGAATTTAACTTCGACTCTAATGTACCAAATGATTGCAAATGAGGGTTGGTTGATTAAACTAAGATGCAAGGAAATTAAAATGCAATTAAAATAAAACTAAGTTGAGATAGGGATTTAAGAGATGAGAACTGAGGTCTTGGGGTGCATTGGAATAGTCACCAAGCTCATTCACTAAACCTTGCACTTTCAATTAATTTGGGGAAAACCTTCTTGTGAACAAAATGCGCCTACCAATTGCAATATTAACCATAGACCATCAAATTCAATAATGTATTGTTTACCTAACCAACAAATAAATTAAGTGTAGAACAACCCATCAATTCTAAGCATGACCCATCAAACTAGTTACAATTACAACACACATCAATTTAGAGAATCATGAAATTTGCAATAATAAGCCATGGAATATCAAATCAAGTAAAGATTGTCTACCTACCTACAAGCATGAATTAAATTGTAGAACAACTCATCAAGCATAAGTATAATCCATCAAATTAATTGACAAACCCATCTAATAAAAACCATATCTAGCCATCACTAGATTCTCAATCAACCACACATAGACATGCAATTAATATAGAAAAACTAGTGTAGAAATCAATTCCCAAATAATCACACATAAGACAACATGTAATCACATAGAGAATCAATAGAAAGAATTATTCCATAGAAATCAAAGGAGAACCCAAGATTTATTAAATTCTCAAGGCTAAAACACTAATCACAAGATATTATTCCCCCAAAAATATAAAAGAGATAGAGGTTTAGATTACAAACTTAGGGCTCATCCAAGCCCCAAGAAGAAGTTTAGCCAATCATGGAGGAGGTGGGTGTGATCTTGGAACCCTCAAGGGCAATCCCCAAACATGACTCCATCTTCTTCCTCTTCTTCTTGTTGAATTCTAGAGAGAGAGTGTGTGTAGATCTTGAGATGTGTTCTTGGAACCTCCACTCCTCTCTTTTCTTCTAACCCTAATCTCTAACTTTTCTTGAGAGAGAAAATAAAATTACAATGAATAAAATTGAAGACAAAATGATATATTACAAAATAGTTCAATTCCCCCTTTATAAAAGGTCCTTAGAGTAGTGAACAAGTCAAAAAATAAGCCCTTAAAATATCTAATCCCGCAACTATGTGGTAGGTGGAGTTCGGGTGCGCGGGAATAAAACAGCTCGCTGCTAGCATATTTTCGATTGATCCTAAATATCTTCGATCGATCGAAGAAATCTTTAATGCTACACCTCAAATATATATATATATATATTTATATATATATATATTTATCCTGGGTGCTTATGATAACCTTTTTTGAAATATATATATATATTTAAATATATATATTTATCCTGGGTGCTTATGATAACCTTTTTTGAAATGCTTGTTTGTCATGAGCACCGAAAGGTGCTAGAAGCCTAAAAATGGAGAACTGTTGAATAAAATTTTAAACTGTAGATTTTGCCTTTTTTTTTTTTTTTTTTGTCGCTATGCAGTGGCATTGAATGACCAAAGTCAGAAACTTTTTTGCAATTAAATGATGATGTTTTAGAAATTTGGTTACTGGAGCTGTTGGGTAAAAATACCAAAATAGTCATCTTCATTAGGTTGGGCTAGATCTGTTTGGGAGCCATGGAATGAACCTGAGCCTTCACTTCTGTTGGAGCCCATTTTTGAGAAGGCTATGGGATTAACTTGGGCTAAAGCTTCCATGAGGAAGGCTTTATACTCATCTTGGGATTTTGCTGAAGAAAGCTTTGCTTGGGTCTGGCTTTTGGATAGGAGGAAAGCCGAAGACTCTCCTAAGCTAGAACATGATATTGCAGGATGCTTTGAGAACCATCTGTAATTGCTTCTGGAGTAACATCCTTGATAGAGAATTGGTCCCACCATTTGACTTTGAAAATCCTTTCTAGAAGAGGATGGTTGGAAGGGGTTTTGAGGATTTGGAATTGCCATAGAACTATCCATGACAATGCAAAATTTGCAAAAAATAAGAATGATTTGGGAAATTCCGAAAGCTCAGGAGGAGCCCGGAATTTTTCATTAAAAATTGAAAATCCCTTGGACACCATTTCAGGGATAATTTCTTTGCAGGGACCAAACATATGCCACTAGTCAATGAACCATCTGGAGACATTCAGATTGAAATTCTTTTGGAAAAGGATAAGCCATACTGGATTGGGGACATGTCTATGACATGTTGGGGAATTTTGGTTAATGCTGAAAATTGGTTTGTAATTAATGGAGATGGACTAGCACACATAGCTTCTTCATCTTCTTTGACTTTCTCATACTAGGTTAATTTGGAAGGGATTTGGGAAGAGGATGATTGTGCATATGCATCTTTTGTTTTATGGGGTTTTGTGCTTGCAACTGAGGCTCCTCTACCTGTCTTGGGAGGCATGGTAACCGCCCTTAAGCTCCTGTTTTTCCCTGCAAAAATTCCCTGGTGAGAAAATTAGGAAGAAAATTATTTTCTCCTTTTATATATTCAATATCAAAGTCAAATACAGAAAGAATAGCTTGCCATCAGAAAAAAATTTGTTTTGAGGCTATGTTATGAACATCTTTATTTAAAACAGTTTTTGCAAATTGGCAATCAACACGAACTAAAATTTTTTGGCTGTAGAGTAATTTTGTTGTGCTTGGTTCCATGTGTCAGAGGTGAACTGAACTAGTTATTCTTTGTCACCTATCTTTTGTTTTAGGATACCTCCATATCCTAATTCAGAGGTATCAGTTTCCACAATTTTGAAAGCTTCTGGATCAGCAATAGATAGGCAAGGGAGGTTTTTTGCTTTGCTTTTAAGGATTCTGACTGTTCTTGTATGCTCATCGGACCATGGGGGAGGGGACTTTTAATTCTAATAGGCCCAATAGACTTTCTATCTAAGAAATAGAAAGACCTAGATCCTCTTTTTCTCATGCTTCTCACACAAACTATTCAAAAGCCCTTTCCCAAAAATCATTTTCAGGAAAACCTATAAGGTATCCAAACCTCGTCAGTGTCAAAAACAAAGAGGTTGCTAACCCAGTTTACCATGACAATGTTAGCATACAGACTGAAGAAGAAGACATCCATCCTCTTCGCAGCACTCCTTTACCTACCCAAACTAGTTCTCAAAACAAAGGTCTGCAAAACCCTCCTCTAAACGAAGACCATCATGATTCTCCTCCATCCCCAAATGATTCTCAGTTTAAAGATCCTGATCATCAGATTCACAGCTCTACATGATAGAAAAGGTTTATAAGATCAATAAAGACTTCCTACGCAAAGATTTTTACTCTGCGATAAATGATTCCAAAAAGACAATGGTATTTCCAAACCTTTTCTGCTCAAAAAACCATCCTTATTAGAGAAGAGTGGTATGCTTTCTGTATACACCACAAGTTCTCAGCCCCTTTATTCACATGGTTTGAAAAATATTGTCTCGACAACAATATTGATTTTCCTTTCTCCACAATCAAATCCTTAAATGTCATAACCAAATCCACCACTACCTGGCAAACATCCCGTGGTGATGCCATTAAAGCCATCTATCCCTCAGCTGAGACAATTGAATTCAAGACAAAGGCATCAGGAACGGTCACACTTACTACTTCTCCTTTCAAAACAAAGGCAGTAGCCAATGACAATACCCCATCCACGACCTGTGATGTCCGAAGCATCATTAACTACACGAACCAGCACCTCCAGACACTTGGCGATCAGCTTTCTCGTGTAGAAACCTTGCTTTAGAAAGAACAAATCATCCCCATTCAATCTGATAATGCTCCCCCTTTCATACCCCATGAAATCCCCCTACACTTGTCTAAACAACTATCAAAGCGTAGTGCTATTGAAGAAGCACAGGACAGGATTAAGCGTATCGAATCCCTTATGACCTCCACGACTACGATTCCTGATACGCTTGAAAAACCTCTTAGAGCCATTAATACTCTTAACCAAGAAATTGGTAATGATACTGAAATTGATGAAATTATTGAGGTCTTCCAGAACCAACACGTTAATACCTTAGAACCAACTTCTTCTCGAAATTACTATCCCAGGCCTACTTTCCCTGACCTCCAGATCGAAGAACGAGGCCAGTTCTCCCAAGCTGCTTATCATGGTGGAACCATTTATGAATGGAACATAGATGGCAAAACTGAGTATCACATTCTCAATACACTTCAAGAAATGACAATGGTCAGCATTGCTTACAAAACCAAGAATGACAATTTTGATCATGCTATAGCACAACTCTTAGTAGGAGGATTCACAGGCTAACTCAAAGGATAGTGGGACAACATCCTCACTCCAGATAAACGACATGCCATTCTTAATTCTGTCAAAACAACTCCTGAAGGAACAGTTATCAAAACAGAAGAAGGTGCAGATATAGAAGATGCAGTTGCTGCCCTCATTTTCTCTATCGCTAAACAATTCCTCGGTGACCTCTCAATTGTTAGAGACAAGACCTCAGAAATCCTAGCCAACCTTAGATGCCGCAAACTCCAGGATTTTAGATGGTACAAGGATGTTTTCCTCTCAAAGGTCCTCACTAGGACTGATTGTAACCAAGCCTTTTGGAAAGAAAAGTTCATGAGCACCGAAAGGTGCTAGAATTTTTAGTTCGTGTTGATTACCAATCAGCAAAAACTGTTTTAAAGAAAGATGTTCATAACATAGCCTCAAAATAAATTTTTGCCCGATGGCAAGCTATTCTTTCTGTATTTAACTTTGATATTGAATATATAAAAGGAGAAAACAATTCTCTTCCTGATTTTCTCACCAGGGAATTTTTGCAGGGAAAAGCAAGAGCTTAAGGGCGGTTACCATGCCTCCCAAGACAGGTAGAGGAGCCTCAGTTGCAAGCACAAAACCTCACAAAATAAAATATGTATATGCACAATCATCCTCTTCCCAAACCCCTTCCAAATTAACCTGGTATGAGAAAGTCAAAGAAGATGAAGAAGCTATGTGTGCTAGTCCATCTCCATTAATTACAAACCAATTTTCAGCATTAACCAAAATTCCCCAACATGTCATAGACATGTCCCCAATCCAATATGACCCCATCCAATCATACTTACAATCCCAACAACCAATTTTCCCTCCCCTTCAAAAATCTTATGCTGCAATTTCTTTAGCATCAGAAAAACAAATTTCCTCAAGATCTGCTTCACAATAAGTGGTGGTCAACAATCCCACTCTTAAAAAATCTCGTTATTTTGAAAAAACAAATTCATCAACCATTTGTGTGGTTGAAAAAGAACTTTTTAACCAAAACCCAATTTTACTTTCTCAAAATCATTTTGTCAAAGGTTTTCAATATCCAACATCAGATTTTCGAAAAACACAAAATTTTTATGAGTTTATTTTAGCAGACACTGATTCCATCAAAATTTGAACTCATTCAAAACCGGGTGATGAGTCTTTCATTTCTCACACCACATGTACCATTCAAAAAGTCATTACTCCAGCAGCCTGGGGTAAAAACATCAATGCTCTGAGGCAATTTTCTCAGCCTCGCAACCCTCAAACTTTCAATTACTGGGACTATCAGGATGCCTGGTACAATACCTTTTATTTCCAAAATCAGGATTATAGCCATTCTTGGCTTATCCTTTTCCAAAAGAATTTCAATCTGAATGTTCCTAGATGGTTCATTGACTGGTGGCATATGTTTGGTCCCTGTAAAGAAATTATCCCTGAAACGGTGTCCAAGGGATTTTCAATTTTCAATGAAAAATTCCAGGCTCCTCCTGAGCTTTCGGAATTTCCCAAATCATTCTTATTTTTTGCAAATTTCGCATTGTCTTGGATAGTTCTATGGCAATTCCAAATCCTTAAAACCCCTTCCAACCTTCCTCTTCTAGGAAGGATTTTCAAAGTCAAATGGTGGGACCAATTCTCTATCAAGTATGCTACTCCAGAAGCAATTACAGAATGGTTCTCAAAGCATCCTCCTATCCAAAAGCCAGACCCAAGCAAAGCTTTCTTCAGTCTTCGGCTTTCCTCCTATCCAAAAGCCAGACCCAAGCAAAGCTTTCTTTAGCAAAATCCCAAGATGAGTATGAAGCTTTCCTCATGGAAGCTTTAGCCCAAGTCAATCCCATAACCTTCTCAAAAATGGGCTCTAACAGAAGTGAAGGCTCAGGTTCATTCCATGGCTCCTAAACAGATCTAGCCCAACCCAATGAAGATGAATGTTTTAGTAACCAAATTTCTAAAACATCATCATTTCATTTCAAAAAAGTTTCTGACTTCGGTCATTCAATACTGCTGCATAGTGACAAAAAAAAAAAAAAAAAAGGCAAAATCTACAGTTTAAAATTTTATTCAACAGTTCTCCATTTTTAGGCTTCTAGTACCTTTCGGTGCTCATGACAGACAAGCATTTCAAAAAAGGAATCCAAGGCAGGTCAGTGGCCATCACCTCAATTCAGCCTTTCAGGCCTTGCACATGGCCTCCAGCATCATTCAGAAGACATCACCTCAATTCAGCCTTTCAGCCTTTACACATGGCCTCCAGCTGCATCCTTATCCCCAAGGAATCCAAGGCACCCCAAGGCTCATTTGAGGCCCTATAAATAACAGCTCCTTAAGACATTGAAGACAAGCTCATTTTAAGTTTAGTTCTTAGTTTTCATTTCAGAAGTTCTCAGTTTAAATTGTAATTTTAAGTTTAAGTTTTACGTCATCCAAGGAGCTCAGCTCAGAACAAAAGTGTTGTATTCAAAGATCAAAGTTGTAAGTTCCATGTTTTAATCAAAGTTCTTCAAACTTATTCATGTTCTGTTGTTTATTTATTATTGACTTGCATATTTTCATAATATATATATATATATATATATATATATAAAATATGAAAATATGCAAGTCAATAATTTTCCATGAGAAGGCTAAGTTCATCACCTCAAATGTTATGTTAAAGGTCTTCGATCGATCGAAATAATCTTCGATCCATCCAAAAATTCAACATTTTTGACCTTTTTCCGGATTTTTCTGAAATCTTTTAAGAACTTTTGTTTGACTCCAAAAAAGCTATAATAGACCATTTTTAGCCCGTTTGAACCTTATTGACCTGAAATACACAAAAACACAAATAAGTACTAAAACTGAAAAATAAAGAGAGATGAATGGACTAAAATACCCTCGCTTAGGTGCTAAAATGCGTCACATTTGAGCACTCATCACATGAGTAAAGTAAACACCATGAACAAGTGAATGCCGCGTTTGTTAACTAAATGAATAATCCTTATGGCACTCATTATAATGCGGGGTGGAGGAACCATCCAAACTTCTCTTGGAAAAACCAAGGGGAATGCTCAAACCCTCCCCAAAGTGGTTTCCAAGGCAGGTATGTTCCGCCCCCAATGCAAAGCCAAGGTTCCCAAGGTTATCGCTCATCTTACCAAGCATCTCATGGAAACCAATTTTTAAACTCTTATTTTCCAAATCAATCTTCATATTCTCAAGGAAATTCAAGAAGTCCCGCATTTGAAGAGAAAGTCTTAACCGTTTTGGGTACTTTGGAGGCAAATACCCAATTGTTTCATTCTTATTCCCAATTGATTGCAAAGCTAGAAACCCAAGTCGGATAAATAGCTAGTACATTAAATGCTAGGGAAAAAGGGAAAATGCCTTTGAATCCACCACCCAAGCAACAATTTGTTATAGAGACCAATTCCTCTTCGGAAGGTCATATACTTGAACATGTGAATGCGGTGACCACTTTGAGAAGTGGAAGAGTTGTTAATAATCAAGTTGGTGTTCACAATGAAGAGAGTGAACTGATGCAACCAAAAGTTGACACCTGTCCCGTCTCACATCCTATTCCTCCTTCATTACATATGGAAGAATCTATTATTGAAAATGTTGCCAAGAATGATTTTTGATAAGCGCCGAATATTACATATTCAAGCGCCCTTATTTGCATTAGTTAAGTCCATTAGTTGTCTATACTGAATATATTAGCCTTAATTGCATTCTTTTGTCTATTTTTAGGTTGGTTCCCCTAAAAGAGGTAAAAGTGACGCTTTGATAAGTTTTTGAAGATCAAAGTACGTCGTTGCCGGGGACCGTAGTTTTGGGCAAGTCAAGTGATCCATGGAACTCATAATGCTCCTTGCTCAAAGCTCAAGGAAGAAGACTTATGTTGTTAGCCCGCAAAAAGGAGGTCAAAAGCAGCAATTTCAGGGCAGAGAGTTAAAGTTCCGCGGGGGCCCGCCCAAAAGGGCAAAGAGTTGGAGTGCCACGGGCGCCCGCCCAAGTCCCGCGGGCGCCCGCCATTTCACAGATAAGTGGGTATAGGGCTAAATTGTTTCCTTTAAGGCTATCCCCTTGACCCATTGTGTGGTCCTGAATTCTCCTAGGGATGTTAGGGCTCGAAAATGGAGGGAAAATAAAGATATTTTTGGCTAAATAAGGGCTTGGAGGATAGTATTAGATCGATCCCACTTTTCTAGCAAAGCTTTAAGAGAGAGAAATATTGTAAGCTTGGGTTTGGAGTCTTTGAGCCTTTAAGCACGAAAATGGAGTTGAAGACCTGTCCTTCTCTGTAATACCCCTAATTTCAGAAGGATAGTCCTGGTATTTAATTTATTCTTTTAATTGAATTTTCAATTATTTAATTGTTTATTTGACATATTTGTTACTTGTTTAAATTGTGTGTTTGTTACTTGTTTAAATTGGTGTTTAAGTTGCATGACGCGTCTAAATGTTTTATTACTTGAATTATGACTTGTTTTTTAATTGTTGTGTTTAATTCTTTATTTTTGGTTTAAGTGGTTTAAGTTAGTTGTTTTAAATGAATTAATTTAATTTAATGTAATGATTTAATTGTTTTAATTTAATTGTTAATGGTCGTGATTTAATTGTATTTAGTTAGGGTTTTGTTTTCATGTTTGTAGCCGACGTAGGTTTTTAATTAAGTTTCTTAGGGCCGGTTAGGATTTTAGTTGGGGCTTGAATTAATTTAGGGTTTGGTATAACTCTATAAATATATAGTAGACGTCTATTTAGGGTTTTAAAAACAAATAAAACCAAAACACGTCTGTGGAAATAGCAGAGAGAGAAATAGAGGAAGTTTTACAATATTTGAGTTCGCCGGAGATCTTCGAAGACGACGTAGAGATTTTGAACAAAAGTCTCAAAGGCAAGTTCCGTCTGAACTCTCTCCCTTAGGCTTCGTGTTCTTTGCATACTAGATTAGTTCTAGGTTTATTTATAACATGTTTAAAAATATATGTTTTCTGTTTCAATTATTTAAGTTTAAGTCGTAACTCTTATTCTTGATAAACTGTTTAAACTTGAAACTCTGCATTGTTGTCTATTTAAATCCCTATTAGTAATTGTAATAAGGACTTAAATAAGGGTGGGAACCTATTCGGATCTAGTTACAGTTTCTAGGAACCTTGGCAGAGAAGTACCGGAGGTGAAAACGACGCCGGAAAAACAAAACATAGAGAAGAAGAGGGAGAGAGCCGGCTCCTTTTGGATTGGAGCCGGCTCCTTTTGATTGGAGGCAGCTCCAAGGCCTTTGGAGGTGGCTCTAAGGCATTTGGAGGTGGCTCCAAGTTTTTTTGGAGCCTGCTCTCTCTTTGCTTCTTCCAGTTTTTTTTTGTTCTGTTAGCGTGATCTTCAGTTTTCAATGAGAAAGCTTTGTGGTGATGGTTTGTTTAAGTTTTCCAAGAGAAATTAAATACTATAATGGAGGTATTAGAGGTTGTTCAGAGTAGGATTAAAGTCTCAAGGGATAGAATAATACAGATTTAGTCGCCGAGTTTTAATCGTTAAAACTATATGGAAATTTTATGTGCCTTGCAGACCTGTTTGGTTTTGGATAGTATATTTCTTAATTATTTTAGAAATTCCTGTGAGGACTTGTCCATTGCTAATTACATATTTGTGGAATAGAAATACTTGTTAGAAATCTATATTTTGTTAAGGATTAATTGATGATTAAATTTTAGAATTTAGTGCATCAATCTGTTCGGACAGGAAATTAACAGTACGATAAGTTGCCTAGATTTATTTGCCATGCCACGGAATTGAGTGAGACAATATCTATTTTAGGCTCTGTTAATCATATGGAAACTGGGAATAGAGTTTTATTTGTAAGCATAGTCCTGTGTGATCAAGTTATATTTTCTGTATTGGTTTACTTAAGTATGTTTGTTAAGCTACTCCATTATGCTTAGTTTGGAATTGTTGGTATTAATATTTATATTTTCAATGTTTTATCAACTGGTTGGTTTTGTTTAAGCATGTTTGATAATATACTTTAATATTCTTAATATGGAATTCTTGATATTGACATTCATATTTTCGATGCTTTATCAATTGTTGGACGGATGGGATTGTATGCACCGGTATGGGACGGTGTCATACTTGGTTTGGATTAGCTCAAATTGCTAAGTCTTACCTATTTTGGAATAAGGGTACGGGTTATTAAATAAATTCCTCCTTATATATATGGGTCGGTGCGGTTGAATATGCCGAACCACTTACTGGATTTCTTGTGGATGGTTAGGAACGAAATTAAATATATTTTTATGTTACCGTGACATGAGCCTGAGTCTCAGAGTCGATGGTTAGGAGGCGTTTATGCAGTTGGATGTGTAGCTGGCTGTGAAGGTTGAGCTATACCCTGTTTAGGCTTAGGTATTCATACCCACTCAGGTGCGTTTTGTGTGATACCTTCTATTCAGGTTAAGACCCTCTTCATAGTCTAGCGAGAGTCCAGTAGTGTGGATATATTTATGTATGGATTATTAGTTATTGTTGAACTATTTAGTATGTACATGCGTATCGAGCCTCTGCTTGGATTGTAGTAGGATAAAACTTGTTCGTGGGCCTGACCCACTCCTCTTTTTCAGGTGTACATCAGTTTCAGGCTTGAGCTTGTTTGTGCTAAGCAGAGACGATCTTCCACTCTACCAATGATGTAGAACATCTTTCCAGATAATAGATTTGGATTTTATCTTCAGCTTTACTTTCATTCTGTTTGGGATTTTTATTAGGGGTTCACTGGAGATGGACTCTCGGGTTGTTTAACTTATGGAGTTTTGGATTATCGAATTTTAAGTATTTAAATTATTAAGGATTATCTTTTAGTTTTCTTTCAGCTCTTAAATTTTAATTCCTATTTCATTTAGTATTCTGTGTTCGTTATAACGTATTAATTATTCGATATCCCTCGAGTTTGGGCCTGGGCCTGATCAACCCGTGTCTCGGATCTGAGGGGTATCACAGTTGGTATCAGAGCACTCTAGGTTCAAGTGTCTCTAGGATGTTTCGTATTAAGTCTTCCGCGTAGCTTTTTCTCTTAATTAGAGCTTAAGTTTAGGATTCATTATATTCCTTACGGTGCGTATAGAAATGGTACTGATGTCTGTCTTTTCATGTTAACAGATGGTTAACGCTAAAAACGGACAGGACATGCAAGGAACTAGGAAGGAAAGGAGAGCGGCTCGTAGGCAACAGTATCTCCTACGGCGTCAGCAAATGAAGGAAGAGCAGCAAAGGCTTGGGTTTCAAGATGATGATGGTCAGGTTTCAGAGGCAGTTCAACAAACTCGGAATCAGGGAGAAGATCCAGAGTATCCTCCTCACATCAACGACCTCATTGCTCGGGCTATAGAAGCTGGGGTAACAGTTGTATTTTGGAATCAGCCTCAGGTACAGCCAGCACCGCTACCAGCACCGGTTGTTCAGACTGATACTTGGGAGAAGGCCAGGAGTTCTTTCACAAAGGGGAGTCCACCTGAGTTCACGGGCTCCACCAATGCGAGAGCAGCTCACCAGTAGAAACAGGACATTGAGCGATATCTTCACTTAGTTCAGTGCATGGAGGTTCAGAAGCAGATGCTTGCTACATTCAAGGTAGTTGGGGATGCACTACAGTGGTGGGAGTCAGTTACCACCGCAGAGGAGAGGATAGCTTTGACTTACGATCAGTTCAGTGCACGCTTTGATGAAAAATACTTTCCTTATGCAGTCAGGGCAGCTATGAAGACTGAGTTTCTAAATTTGCAGGAGGGGAATATGATAGTGGCGGAGTATGAGCAGCAGTTCACACGTTTGTCTCTCTTTGCACCGGAAGAGGTGGATACAGAAAAGAAGAAGCACAACAGTTTTGTCAAGGGACTGATGTGGTTTATCAAGAGAGCTATTACAGGTAGTCCAGCCTATACTACCTATGCTCAGGTGGTAGACGCCACTCTACAGCAGTACCAGTTGATCGTGGATATCAGACAGGCCAAGGGTGAGAAGTGGGGTGACAGAGACTCTGCTAACAAGTCAGCTGAGAAGGGGAATGGGAACAGACACCAACAGAATGACAAGGGCAGATTCCAGGGACAGCAGCCTTGGAAGAAGCACAAGGGTGGTTCGGATGCTCCCAGGGATGTGGCACCTGTTCAGCGATACCAGAATGGGGGACCACAGGCAGGACAGGGTCAGCCACAGGCTAACTGACATAGGAGGCCATTTGGTACTTTCCAGGGTAGTTGTTACACTTGTGGAGAGTATGGTCACACTTCCAAGCAGTATCCTACAACAAGATAGGGACAGAGACAGGGACAGGGACAACATGTGTAGTAGGGGAAGAGGGTGCCAGTGCCTTTACCAGCTCCACAGGTTCCAAGGATTCAGGGACAGACACATTTGGCTTTACCGGTACCGCCGCAGCCTTAGGGACAGGCACCGCAGCAGTTACATTATGGCAGGGTGTACAACCCTAAGCCGCAGGATATACAGGCACCTCAGGCTGTTGAGGGTAAGTTTCCTATACATGGTTTTCATGGACGTGTTTTATTTGATATGGGTGCTACACACTCATTTGTAGCTAGGACTTTTGTTGTTTTATCTGGGATGAGGACGAGGGTATGCACTAGACCTCAGGGTATTTCTACACCATTGGGTGATACAGTTATTATATATGAGAGTGATGGGCCTGTGACACTAGATATTGGCAGACTCAGATTTCTAGCCAACCTATTGGTCTTGGACATGCACACTTATGATGTGATACTTGGGATGGATTGGTTGTCTCACTACCATGCCCAAGTTAATTGCTTTGATAGGTCTATTGTGTTTACCATACCTGGTCAGGACATATATGTCGTCACTATGCCACGTTCTAGCGGGGTCGGTAGCACCTATTTGTTCCATGTGGAAGAGGAAATGGAGGAGGGGACTACTATATCATTGGATAACATACCAATTGTACAGGATTTCCTGGATGTATTTCAGGAGATTCCAGGGTTGCCATCTAGTCGCGAGATCGATTTTATGATAGACTTAGCTCCAGGCATTGCGCCTATTGCTAGGGCACCCTATAGGATGGCACCAGTAGAGATAAGAGAGCTGAGGGATTAGATTCAGCAGTTACTCAGCCAGGGTTTTATTCGTAGGAGTACATCACCTTGGGGAGCACCGATTCTGTTTGTGAAGAAGAAGGATGGTTCGCTTCTCCTGTGTATAGATTACAGGGAGTTGAACAAGGTTATTATTCGTAACAAGAACCCTCTACCCAGGATCGATGATTTGTTTGATCAGTTACGAGGAGCCGCATACTTCTTCAAGATTGATCTGCGTTCTGGGTATCATCAACTGAGGGTTAGGGAGCACGATGTTCCTAACACAGTATTTCTCACGAGATATGGTTCTTATGAGTTTCGTGCCATGCCGTTTGGGACGACTAATGCACGTGCAGTGTTCATAGATTTAATGAACAGAGTCTTTTGGGCTTATTTCGATCAGTTCGTCATTGTCTTTATTGATGATATCTTGATCTATTCTAGGTCTGGGGACAACCATACTGAACATCTTCTCATAGTCTGCAGACGCTTCGTGAGCACCAGTTATATGCCAAGTTCGAGAAGTGTGAATTTTGGCAGCGGTAAATGAAGTTTCTGGGTCACGTGGTGTCAGAAAGGGGGATAGGTTGATCCAGCCAAGGTTTTAGTTGTGGTAGAGTGGGGACAGCCTACTTTACCTACCAAGATTCAAAGTTTTCTTGGTTTGGCAGGATATTATTGTTGGTTCATCTAGGGGTTCTCCAAGATAGTAGGACCACTCACTCATCTGACCAAGAAGGGTGTACAATTCGTGTGGGATGAGCACTGTCAACGAGCTTTTGATGAGCTAAAAAGGAAGTTGACTTCTACACCGGTTTTGGCTACTCCACAGAGCGGGATAGAGTATCTTGTCTATACGGATGCTTCGTTGTAGGGTCTTGATGCAGGAGGAGCGACTGATTTCTTATGGATCTCGGAAGCTTAAGCCTCATAAGCTTAATTATCCAACGCATGATTTGGAATTGGCAGCTGTGGTTTTTGTCTTGCGCATATGAAGGCATTATCTGTTGGGTGAGTCCTTCAGATTATTTAGTGATTACAAGAGTCTGCAGTACTTGTTCACTCAGCGGGAACTGAATATGAGAAAGCGCAGGTGGTTGGAGTTTGTGAAAGATTATCATTTTTTTATACAGTACCATCTAGGGAAAGCGAATGTGGTGGCGGATGCACTCAGTCGCCGACCTATTGGTAGTCTTTCTGCTTTATTCACTACTAAGTGGAATGCGTTGAAGAAGGTGGATGAATTGTCAGATGCGTTCATGGCTTGTATGGTAGTTACACCTTCTATCATTTATAAGGTTTTGAAGGCACAACTCACGGATCAGCAATGCATTGACAAGGTTGCAGAGATAGCTTCCGGAGAGGTTCCATTCTACTATGTTGGGGCTGATGGAGGTTTAAGGTACAAGGGACGGTTAGTGGTACCTTCTGTTGATGATTTGAGGAAGGATGTGATGACTGAGACTCACCACTCTGAGTTCTCTGTTCATCCAGAAGGCGATAAGATGTATCAGGATATAAAGCGGCAGTTTTGGTAGGCAGGTATGAAGAGAGACATTGCTCTTTTTGTCTCATGATGTAGCACTTGTCAGATGGTCAAGATTGATCATCAGAGGCCGCCAGGAGCTCTACAACCACTACCAATATCGGAGTGGAAATGGGAGAGCATTTCTATGGATTTTGTGGAGGGATTGCCAAACTCTTTCAGGGATCACAACTCTATTTGGGCTATCATGGACAGACTGACGAAATCAGCTCACTTTTTGCCTATTCGTACTGACTACACTTCGGAGCAGTTGGCGAGACTTTACATTACCGAGATTGTGAAGTTGCACGGCATTCCATTGTCTATTATATCGGATAGGGATTCAAGCTTTGTGTCAGGATTCTGGAAGAGTTTTCAGCAGGCTTTAGGTACAGAGTTGCATCTTAGCACTGCTTATCATCCTCAGACTGATGGACAGACTGAGCGGGTGAATCAGATCATAGAAGATATGCTTCGGTCGTGTGTTCTTGATTTCAAAGGCCACTGGGAGGATTACCTACCGCTTGTGGAGTTTGCTTATAACAATAGTTTCCAGAAGACTATTGGGATGGCACCATTTGAGGCGTTATACGGCCGACCGTGTTGATCGCCTGTTTGTTGGATAGAGGTTGGTGAGAGCAGATTCTTGGGTCCTGAGTTCATCTAGGATAGTTCGGAGAATATTGCTCTTATTCGAGATCGCATGCGTACTGCTCAAAGTAGGCAGAAGAGCTATGCTGATCGTCGCGCTTGTGCTTTGGAATTTCAGGTTGGGGATCAGGTGCTACTCAAAGTGTCGCCTATGAAGGGTGTAATGCGCTTTGGGAAGAAAAGGAAGTTGTCACCGAGGTAGGTCAGTCCATTCATGATTACGGATCGAGTTGGAGATGTCGCTTATCGGTTGGCACTTCCGGATAATTTGGATCGTGTCCATAATGTGTTCCATGTTTCCATGTTGCGAAAATTTCTGCGAGATGAGGATCGGTATCAGCATATCGATGTTGGGGAGATTGAGTTGCAGCCAGATGCAACTTATTTGGAGCCACCGTGTCGTATTGTCGACCGTCGGGTCAAATCCTTCGTAATAAGGTAATCTCTTTAGTTCGTGTTCAATGGAGTCATCATAATGAGGCTGAGTCCACTTGGGAATGGGAGGATGTCATTCGCTCGCAATTTCCTGAATTATGGGAAGAAGGTAAGAGCGAATTCCGAGGACGGAATTCCTTTTGTTAGGGGGAAATAATGTAATACCCCTAATTTCAAAAGGATAGTCCTGGTATTTAATTTATTCTTTTAATTGAATTTCCAATTATTTAATTGTTTATTTGATATATTTGTTACTTGTTTAAATTGTGTGTTTGTTACTTGTTTAAATTGGTGTTTAAGTTGCATGACGTGTCTAAATGTTTTATTACTTGAATTATGACTTATTTTTTTAATTGTTGTGTTTAATTCTTTATTTTTGGTTTAAGTGGTTTAATTTAGTTGTTTTAAATGAATTAATTTAATTTAATGTAATGGTTTAATTGTTTTAATTTAATTGTTAATGGTCGTGATTTAATTAGGGTTTTGTTTTCACGTTTGTAGCCGACGTAGGTTTTTAATTAAGTTTCTTTGGGCCGGTTAGGATTTCAGTTGGGGCTTGAATTAATTTAGGGTTTGGTATAACTTTATAAATATATAGTAGACGTCTGTTTAGGGTTTTAAAAACAAATAAAACCAAAACACGTTTGTGGAAATAGCAGAGAGAGAAATAGAGGAAGTTTTACAATATTTGAGTTCGCTGGAGATCTTCGAAGACGACGTACAGATTTTGAACAAAAGTCACAAAGGCAAGTTCTGTCTTAACTCTCTCCCTTAGGCTTCATGTTCTTTGCATACTAGATTAGTTCCAGGTTTATTTATAACATGTTTAAAAATATATGTTATCTGTTTTAATGATTTAAGTATAAGTCATAACTCTTATTCTTGATAAACTGTTTAAACTTGAAACTTTTCTGCATTGTTGTCTATTTAAATCCCTGTTAGTAACTATAATAAGGACTTAAATAAGGGTGGGAACCTACTGGGATTTAGTTACAGTTTCTAGGAACCTTGGCAGAGAAGTACCGGAGGTGAAAACGACGCTGGAAAAACAAAACACGGAGAAGAGGAGGGAGAGAGCCGGCTCCTTTTGGATTGGAGGCTGCTCCTTTTGATTGGAGGCGGCTCCAAGGCCTTTGGAGGTGGCTCCAAGGCACTTGGAGGCGGCTCCAAGTTTTTTTGGAGCTTGCTCCATCTTTGCTTCTTCTAGTTTTTTTTGTTCTGTTAGCGTGATCTTCAGTTTTCAATGAGAAAGCTTTGTGGTGATGGTTTGTTTAAGTTTTCCAAGAGAAATTAAATACTGTAATGGAGGTATTAGAGGTTGTTCAAAGTAGGATTAAAGTCTCAAGGGATAGAATAATACAGATTTAGTCACCGAGTTTTAATCGTTAAAACTATATGGAAATTTTATGTGCCTTGCAGACCTGTTTGGTTTTGGATAGTATATTTCTTAATTATTTTAGAAATTCCTGTGAGGACTTGTCCACTGCTAATTACATATTTGTGGAATAGAAATACTTGTTAGAAATCTATATTTTGTTAAGGATTAATTGATAATTAAATTTTAGAATTTAGTGCATCAATCTGTTCGGACAGGAAATTAACAGTACGATAAGTTGCCTAGATTTATTTGGCATGCCATGGAATTGAGTGAGACAATATCTATTTTAGGCTCTGTTAATCATATGGAAACTGGGAATAGAGTTTTATTTACAGGCATAGTCCTGTGCGATCAAGTTATGTTTTCTGTATTGGTTTACTTAAGCATGTTTGTTAAGCTACTCCATTATGCTTAGTTTGGAATTGTTGGTATTGATATTTGTATTATCAGTGTTTTATCAACTGGTTGGTTTTATTTAAGCATGTTTGATAATATACTTTAATATGCTTAATATGGAATTCTTGATATTGACATTCATATTTTCGATGCTTTATCAACTGTTGGACGGATGGGATTATATGCACCGGTCTGGGACGGTGTCATACTAGGTTTAGATTAGCTCAAATTGCTAAGTCCTACCTATTTTGGAATAAGGGTACAGGTTATTAAATAAAATCCTCCTTATATATATGGGTCGGTGCGGTTGAATATGCCGAACGACTTACTGGATTTCTTGTGGATGGTTAGGAACGGAATTAAATATATTTTTATGTTACCGTGACATGAGCCTGAGTCTCAGAGTTGATGGTTAGGAGGAGTATATGCAGTTGGATGTGTAGCTGGCTGTGAGGGTTGAGGTATACCCTGTTTAGGCTTAGGTACTCATGCCCACTCAGGTGCGTTTTGTGTGATACCTTCTATTCAGGTTGAGACCCTCCTCATAGTCTAGCGAGAGTCCAGTAGTGTGGATATATTTATGTATGGATTATTAGTTATTATTGAACTATTTAGTATGTACATGTGTATCGAGCCTCTGCTTGGATTGTAGTAGGATAAAACTTGTTCGTGGGCCTGACCCACTCCTCTTTTTCAGGTGTACGTCAGTTTCAGGCTTGAGCTTGTTTGTGCTAAGCAGAGACGATCTTCCACTCTACCAACGATGTAGGACTTCTTTCCAGATAATAGATTTGGATTTTATCTTCAGCTTTACTTTCATTCAGTTTGGGATTTTTTTTAGGGGTCCACTGGAGATGGATTCCCTAGTTGTTTAACTTATGGAGTTTTGGATTATCGAATTTTAAGTTTTTAAATTATTAAGGATTATCTTTTAGTTTTCTTTCAGCTCTTAAATTTTAATTCCTATTTCATTTAGTATTCTGTGTTCGTTATAACATATTAATTGTTCGATATCCCTCGAGTTTGGGTATGGGCCTGATCAACCCGTGTCTTGGATCCGAGGGGTATCACATTCTCCTTCCTCTTTTGTGTCTATGGGTAACTAACTCCCTATCTAGGGAGGTGATGAAGCCCTACTTTGTAAGCATGCTCTAGCTTTTGGTTTAAATTTGGGGAAATATGTATATATGTGGTTGTTCCATATTCTAGAGTACTCATTTTGATGTAATGAAGCTTAATCTCTACAAATGATTATGTTGAAGCTATTATCTTGTCTTAGATTATAATTTCTCATGATTGTATAGCTTGCATTTTTATTGTGACAATGAAAATTAGAATGTGGAATGGTTTTAATGGCATGATCTTTGAGGAATTTGTTAGTCCACAGCTTAGGGTCTCCTTTTGATGGATTAATCTTGATTTTTGATTTCATGTGCTTTTATCATTTGATTAAGGGCTTGATAATCTCTAGCCTAGTGAGCATGTCTAGGGCTACACCCTAGTCTCTAGGTAGTTTAAGCATGTAAATCTTTGATAAATTATTCTTGCCTATTGATTTCATGAATTTCTTGAAGGTAATGTAGCAATTTTGTGATTGTTGCATTCCATGGTCATTTGCATATGTTGCTCTCCCAAGTAAATCAAGTTCTAGCATGTTTATAGGTAGGTAGTAGATTCACTTCTCTAATCCCCTCCTTATTAATTTTCTCCCTTCAATTCCTTGCAATTATTGTTTTTATGCAATTTTAATTCCTAATTTTAGTGACAAACCAAAAACTCTACACCCCTTTCATCAAACTAAAAGTGAATTTAAAGACCTTGGTTGCCATAAACTAGCAGTCCCAGTGGTTCGACTTACCCGTCCAATAGCCCTATTTTGCAATGATTTGTGCTACTGTAAATGGTTGATTTATTATAGATCGAATCTTTATCGATCAATTTTTGGCGCCGTTGCCGAGGATTGCCAACGGTTTTGTAACCGAGGGACCATTTCATCCCTATAACTTATGCCTTTCCTTCTTGTATAGTGATGCTAAACATCGATGCAGCCCAATATGAAATCAAATCTAGTATAATTCAAATGCTTCCTTCCTTTCATGGCTTAGAACTTGAGGACCCTTATAAGCACCTTGATGAGTTCCTTGAAATCTGTTCCACCATCAAGCTTAGGGGCTTCCCTGAAATGCTCTCCATTTGTAACGACCCGGTCATTTGCCTCCCTTTCCTTTTTCCTGAAATTTTACGAATGAATTTTTTTCGTTTAATTTTCCTTTCTGAACTCTGTTCCTTGTCGCTTAGTGTTGTCTCGAGTGCTTGGAAATGATTCCTGAGACTCTTTTATATGGATTGACAACTTCCTTTGAGGACCGAGTCATTTCTGAATTTTTACTTTTCGGACACTATGCGCTATTTCGTCCTTTTCCCTATTCTGTCTTATCTCCGTTTGTTACTTGTTTGGCAAAACCTCACTTTTCATGCTCGGAGTTAGTTTTTGACTTCACGTACCTTCATCTTCAGTGGTTTCCTCGAAATACGTATCTTTACTTTTGCAAGAAAGTACTCTGGTTGCTCCTGGTGTCCATAGGGGTATAAATGCATAATTCTTCAGAATCTTTTTCATTTCTTGGGGTGTTTTTCATAAATATCTTTTGAAGATATTTTATTTCGGGGGTATCTAAGAAAATATCTTTTGGAAGATATTTTTATTCTGGGGCAGTTTCGCAGTTAACCCTTTTTGTTGGGATCATTGTGCAATTAACGAAAGTTATTGCAAAATGTCTCGTTTGGGGCCTGAATTCTCGTACGAGATTCATTTTTACTTTTCATTGACTCGTAAATTCATAGAGTTTCCTTCTGGTCATTTTTCTCCAGTTTCAGAGTTTCTGGACCCGGTTGTCGCCGAACTTGTTCCGGGCATAACTCTCTGCTCGGAACTCAGTTTTTGACGCCGTTTATTCCGTTGTTCATATTTTCTCATTTTGAATCTTTTTCGTTTATGGAGTTTTTCCATTTGAGCACGTTTACTCAAAATCCACTTTTCCAGATCTGGCGGGGCCCTTTCGGGGCAGTTTTTGAGACTTACTATAAATAGGATGCCCTAAAGTGAAAAATCAAATTTTCACTCATCTTCTCCACTCTCTTGGCCGGCAGCCATGGGAGCTCCTTGGATGCCACCCTTTCTCCTTCTCCTCCACTTGATTTCCTTAGTAGAAATCCTTTGGCCTTTACATTTATTGTTCCCCTCGACGTGTTCTATCATTCCCCCTTATTAGAATTCATTTCTGACTATTTCTTGAGTTTAGGTTTGAAGTCAAGTTGTGATTTTCATGGGGCTTCCTTCGGATTCATGTAGATCGTGTTGTCCTCGACAAAACCCTTCGGTTTCGGCGAATTCGGGACACTTTTTTTTCAGTGGGGATTTGAGGTTTTCATCTCAAATTGAGGTAGGGGGTGTTATAATTTACTTTCTTGCTATATTACATGCTTGCGATGCTTATACAACTTGATTGCATGCTTGAATCACAAAACTAGAGATTTTATTATTTATTTTTCTTGTGAAGGATTTAATTTTCTCGGTTGTCCATAGCTTTGTTTAATCATGTGGCATGATAGAATATTACATCTTGATATGTAGATTGATATATATTAAACCTAGATTATTTGGACAAGAAATGAGGATTTTTTTTTAATATTTATCTTGAATAAAATATTAAATCACGTGGCCTTATCTAGCTTTAAATCAACATGTGATTGCATATTATATTAGGCCCTAGCATGCTCTTCAACATAGATTAAATTGAGAGTAATCAGAGAAGTTTTGAAATCTAGTAATATTTAATTTATTAGATTAATTCATTTGCTCCAAGTGTACTATTCATCTCGTTAGATTTTCGACCTGAAATTCTTGATGTGCATGCAATATAGTTTCACATATATTAAATCTAGAATATTTGATTAGATTTTGAAACCTTTCAATTATTATTTTTCTAGTATTAAAGTTTAATATTCGTGGCCGTACCTTGCATTAAATGTACTTGTACCGTGTTCTTAAATCAGGTTGTGACATGTTGTATAACATATATTAAATTGAGGTCATTTGGATGACTTTTAAAATCTAGAGATTTTAATTAAATGAAATAATTAAAATCCATTTAATGGTTCTATGCACTTGATTAAGTTTCTAACCTTGTATTCATGATTTTTTTGATAAGTTCCTTCACGTGTATTACTTTGAGCATAATCGGATAAGTTTTGAAACTTACATTTATTTATTTCCCTTGTATGGGACTTGACTCACATGGTTGTGTCATGTATGAAATGCACTTGAAACTTGACATTGAACTTGGCCTTGACATGATTCTTGACATAACCTATTTGTAGAACATTTGGACTTGCCATGTAATCTTGATAATTTAATCCCTTAAGTAGATTAAATTTCATTTTATGTCTCCCTTGAGTTAATCATGCCTTGATATCATGTATCTAGGCTTCTTGTATCTTGGTTTCATTAATGTGCTTAATGAACATGCTCATTTGTTTCGGAATGGTTTAATCACACGTGTTGTTTAGTATACAATTGAATCATATATCTTATACTTATGGTATATTTGCTTCGATGGATTCCATGTGTTATTTATCTTGGTTGTGGTCTATATAAATGCACACATTGATTTCTTGACATTTCACATGCCATCATAGTTGAGAACTTAGGGAATGACTTGTGTGTTCCAAAATCTTGGTTGTGCATGATATGTGGGTAATGCATTTCTTGTATTTTGATACAATCTTGACTTGCACAACTTGTTGATTTTGGGACTTTGGATATTAATCAAGAATTGACATGGCTAGGACTCGGTTCTAGTACGGGGGAATGTCCCTCTACACTATAGTGCGCACTAGGGGAAAGGTACCCATGGGTTAGTAGCCCTAAAGTGATCTCAAGAGTATGGTTTTAATCCGGGCGATATCCAAGTTTCCACATTGGTTGATTTCACTCTTTAAATTTCAGGTTGCTATTCCTTGAAGATTTAAACTTGTCGTGTATGTGAAATGTACCAATCTTGTCTCATTGCATAGATTTTATGCTTCATTCGTGATTTAACTCCTTAAATTCTAAATGTTGTATTCCTTGAAGATTTAAGACTCTTTTCGTGTTATATGGTAGATTTTACCCATGTTTAAATGCATAGATATTATGCCTTGCTCCTGACTCCATGTATCTTCCTTTTTGTGTTTTATAGAATATCCCATCTTTGTTTAATTGCGTAGATATTATGCATTATCCTTGATATCATGTGTAACTCTTTTCGTGTTATGTGAATGGTTCCAACTTTGTCTAATAGCATAGATATTATGCCATGTTCTTGATTTCGTGTATTAACCCTTTCGTGTTAATTGGAATGCTCCAATCATGTTAATTGTATTGATAATGCAATTCATGTTAATCTATGTTCTAGTATCCTTTTGTCGTGTTGTATGGAATTATTCCAAGCCTTGCATAATTGTATTGATAATGCAATTCATGTTAATCTATGTTCAAGTAACCTTCTTGTCATGCTCTTGGATTATCCCAACTTTGACTTGTTTTATATATGTATATATATCATAATTCTTGTTGCTTATACTCCACGGTAGCTTAGGATGATCCCTGAGTCTAATCTTTGACATAGACGTTAGGTGGCATGATCCCTTTTGAACTATATCATGTTAGTCCTAAAAATCTCTAAAGAAATCGAGTCGATGCATACTCATCCCCTACGAATAAACTTGTTAGTCTTGTTTATTCACCTCGAAGTTACTGGGTGTTTTGCAGGTAAAGAAGCTTTGTTGTGGGATACATAACATTTTTAGACATGCTAGAAGTCTTGAAGTATTTTTGATGACATTGAATATACACATGTTAGCATATCATGTTTGCTTTTGTTTATTTTCACAAAGCTTGTATCTTTTGATTCCATGTATGTAATGTGTACCTAAGTACACTCTTTACAATGTATTTGATATGTATGAGATGAGGCCGGAGGCCATTGAGATGTATATTGAATTCTATGTATGTTTTAACTTCATGAAATATTATGAAAACATTGAAAAATGCCAAGTCATTGTCTCACCATGGTTGCATCGGGTGTGGGAATTCCATTTTCATTCTTTCATAGGGTCTCATAAATCATGTTTGAAGTGTGGCGAAGGGCCAAACGGTAATTTGAAATCATTTGTCAATTTTGGTTTTCATTTTTCCCATTTTAAGTCCATTTTTGCCTTTTTGGCCGTTGGGGGGTCGGATTTTGCATCGACAGTATTTTTAAGCCGTGGACCATTGTAGCGTATCTTAATAGGTAAGTTACGTCTGCGTGTAAGATTGTTTTCGGGAAAAACCCTTTCCTTTGTGAATTGAGCCTCCTAAGGATTCACTTTGACATTTTGTTGCATAATCTGGTTTAGGGGCACTTTGGGGTTTTCCTTCCAGAAATAAATTCTTGTCTTCACATGATCGCTTAGAAAACGTGATTTTAGGGGGGGTTTATTTTTTGTGTTTTTCCATAAAGTGTCATCTTGGTTCAGGAAATCGATCGCAAAGTTCAGCTTTCTGTTTTTTTTTTAGCCGCTTTTTTGGACCTCCATGACCAAATTTCATGGAGGGCATATTAGGCATTCTACATTGCATTTTTTTTTTTTTGAATTCTCTCGCTGGTCATGTAAAAAACTCAATTTTGATGGGGTTTCTTCTTTGTATTTTTGCAAAACAGATCGTTTTGATGCCGAAAATAACTCGTAGATCTAGGAACCTGGTGCTTTTCAGGTTTTTCCAGAAAATGTTCTAATCTTAGGGGCATTTCGGATATTTCACTTGGAGAAAAAAATCTTCTCTTGACATGGTCATGTAGAAAACATAATTTTGGGGGGGGGGGGGGGGGGGGGTTGTTCATAACTTTTTGCCAAAAAATGTAGTTTAAGCCCTTAAAACCACATTTGAAGTCCGAAAATCTGTGCAGACCCTGCACATGCTTGAAACCCAGAAAGTTGTTTTTTTTGAAACTTTGAGGCTTCATATCTTCTTCGTCCCAACTCTAAATCAAGTGATTTTTGAGTCTAAGTTTATTAGTTTTTGCTTGTCTATCCAACGGTATACACGGTTGCATCCAATTATATCTAGAAAGACTATTTTACCCCTTGTAAAGTACCCTTGCCGCACTGATTTTAAACTCAAAAGTTGGTTTTTTTGAAACTTTGACGTTTCATATCTTCTTCATCCGGACTCTGAATCAAGTGATTCTTGAGTCTAGATTCATTAATTTTTCCTAGTCTATCTATCGGTATGCTCAGTTGCATCTAGTTTTATCTAAAATGACCATTTTATCCCTTGTCAATTAGCCTTGCCGCACTGTTTTGAAACCCGAAAGTTGGTTTTTATGAAACTTTGGAATTTCATATCTTCTTCATCCGGACTCTGAATCAAGTGATTCTTGAGTCTAGATTTGTTAATTTTTTGCTATCTTTCCAGTGGTGTGCTTGGTAGCACCCGATTTTATATTTTCAGAATTGACTATTTTGCCCCTAGGGGCTTATTTGTCATATTTTTGACCTTTTGCTTCCGCATCAGTTCTCATTGAGTTCCACGACCTCATGGAAGGTCACTTTGACTTCTTTGAGTCTTGTTTTCTGTTTTCGCTTCCGCGTATCAGATCCGTTATCGGGTCAATCTTCGGTTCATCACAGGACACACTGGCCTAAAAACCAGGGTCGTCACACGATTTGCATCTCTTCCCATTCACCTTAAAAGATAGAGCAAAATATTGGTTGAACTCTCTTGCTGCAAATTCCATCACTACATGGGCTTAATTGCAACAAGAATTCTTAAAAAAGTACTATCCAGTGAGTAAAACCAACCTAATGAGGCGTTCCATTCTTACCTTTTCATAAAGCGAGGGGGAACAACTCCAAGAGACTTGGGAAAGACTTCAAGACCTCCTAAGGAAATGTCTGCACCACTTAATTCCAAAATGGCAATTGGTGCAAGCTTTCTATGCTGGTTTAACCGACACCCATAGATTCATGGTTGACTCATCATGTGGAGGGATGTTCATGTCTAAAAGTGCGGATGAGGCATGGACCTTACTTGAGAATTTGAGTGAAAACTCATTGCAACATAATTCTCGCAGTGCTCCAACCTCAACCAACGCAAAGAGCACCAACCCATGTCAATCGAAGACAATGAGGGAAGAGTCTTCTCAAGTGGATGCCATAGCTTATAAATTCTATCAATTGAAGGCACCATATCTCTCTCTTTCCTTGTCTCAAAATTCAGCTAGTGCGGTATGTGCATCATGCACTAGTCCTTTCCATCTCTCAGAAGATTGCCCCACACCAGAGCAATTTCCTAGTCCCAATCAAGAGCAAGCAAATGCGATGTTTTCTAGGCCCGGAAACAATCCTTATTCTAATACCTATAATCCGGGATGGAGATATCATCCAAATTTTTCGTGGAGACAACCCGCCCCACAAAATTTAAATTTTCAGAATCAAGGGCATTAAAATCAGCCCCCTTCTCAATTTCAAAATAGGCAATTTCAGGCATCTTCAAGTTACCGTCCCCTTTATAATCCGAATGTCTCTAATCACCCTCCTGTGTTTCCAACTGATAAGATTTTGGCTGCAAACAAGCAAATGTTGGAATCCAATAAGCAACTCTTGACATCATTGCAACCCAGTCTCCAAATGGTTCATTCTCATACTAAGTCGATAGCTAAACTTAAGAATCAAGTAGGATAAATAGCTACTTCCATGAACCAACTTCTTCAAAGAGATAAGGGAAAGCTTCCCGCTCAACCATTTGAGAATCCTAGAGGGATGTATGTGATTGACGAAGCCCCTCCTCCGAGTGGGCCTACTCATAAACAAGTCCAAACAATCACCACCCTCCGGAGTGGTCGAGTTGTGGACAACAAGGTTGATGGAGGGAAAGAAAAAGTTCTTCCTCCCAAAAATCCAAATCCTAGCTTTTCTAATCTAAAGTTCACTCTTGAAGATCCAAATTCTAGCACTAAAAATTCTAAGCTTGTCAACCCAAATGTAGGGACTTCTTACGAGCCTAAGGCTCCATTCTCTTAACGTCTCCAAGAGTCGACACATTTTGGGAACAAAAATTATAAAATTCAAGACATGTGGGAAGTTTTCAAGCATGTAAAGACCAACTTGCCTCTCTTGGATGCTATTAAATAAATCCCTCCCTATGTAAAATTCCTCAAAGATTTATGCACTCAAAAGCGCACTTCCAAAAATCATTTGCCAAAGAAGGTAAGATTAACTAAAAATGTGAGTGCAATCATTCAACACAGTGCTCCTCCAAAGTATAAGGATCCGGGCGCCCCAACTATCTCGTGTGTCATTAGCGACAATAAGATAGAGAGGGCCCTCATTGACTTAGGAACTAGTGTAAATTTGATTCCATATTCAATTTACTTATAGCTTGGATTGGGAGATTTAAAGCCAACCTCCGTGGTCTTGCAGCTTGCCGATAGATCAGTTAAGCACCCACGAGGCATTCTTGAAGATGTCATAATTAAAGTGGACAAATTCTACTTCCCGGTAGACTTTGTGGTTCTTAACACGGAACCGGTCCATGATCCAAAGAAGCATATTCCCGTGATCCTCGGTAGGCCATTCTTAGCTACGGCTAACGCTTCAATTAATTACCGAACCGGGGTGATGGACATCGCCTTTGGAAATATGCAAGTCAAACTCTACATTTTCTATGCAACTCAACATCCTTCCGAAGAGGATGATTGTTTCCTTATTGATGTGGTCGATGAAGTGGTTGAAGAATCTTTCCCATTCATTCTAAGCAAAGATCCTTTGGAAACTTGTATATCCCATTTTGACCTCTCGAACTTTGATATTGACCAAGCCATCCAAGAAGTGAATTCGTTGCTCGACATTGGTGCTATCATGGACTTTCCTCCTTGGAAGGTACTAAAAGAACCACTTCCTTAACTTTCCACTACTCCTCCGGTCCCTTCCTTGAAATCTCCACCACAACTTGAGTTAAAGCCGCTCCCGGCCCACCTCAAGTATGTGTTTCTTGGTATAAGTCAAGAACTTCTGGTCATCATTGCTTCGGACCTTTTAAAGGATCAAGAAAATAGCCTTTTAGCGGTGCTACAAGAGCATAAAGAAGCTATTGGCTGGGCAGTGGCTGATTTGAAAGGAATTGACCTTTCTATTTGTATGCACCGCATTCATTTGAAGGATGACGCTAAACCTTCTAGAGAGGTGCAGCGCCGGTTGAATCCCAACATGAAGGAAGTGGTCATGAAAGAGGTGATCAAGTTACTAGATGCAGGAATCATCTACCCCATATCTGATAGCAAGTAGGTGAGCCCCACTCAAGTTGTTCCTAAGAAATCCGACCTCACCATAGATAAAAATTCAGCGGGAGAGTTTGTGCCACAACGCACCACCACCGGGTGGCGTGTGTGTATTGACTACCGGAAGCTAAATTCTACCACTAGGAAGGATCATTTCCCACTCCCATTCATTGATCAAATCTGATAAGCGCTGAATACTGTATATTTAAGCGCCCTAAATTGCATTAGTTAAGTCCGTTGTTTGTTTAATTAAGTAGATTATCTTCATTTGTGTGTATGTATATATTTTCAGGTCCATTTGCCAAAAAAGGAGCAAAATCAAGGCTTTGTGGAGTTTTGGCCATCAAAAGGCACAAGGCTGAATTTCTGGCAGCAGTGGATCCTGAACTTTGCTCGCCATTTTGACCTTCCTAACTCAAGAACTGGACTTCCCTCATAACATGAAAGATTTAGAGCTCTGAATCATCTTTCCAAATCTTCAAACGGTTTGTCATTCGGAGCTCGGAGCAGAGAGTTATGGCCTTGTTACCAGAGGCGCGCAGAACTGCCTGGCAGCAATGAAATTCTGCCTTGATCTTCATTTTCGACCAACTATCCTTGAGAATTGGATCTCCACCAAAACATAAAATATTTAGAGCTCTGAATTAGCTTTCTAAATCTTCAAACGGTTCATCATTCGGAGTTCGGAGTACAAAGTTATGGCTGTTTAACCAAAGTAGGTCTGGGCGGAGCAAGTGAAGCATGGGCATTTTTACACTAAATTCGAGTGCTCGAGGCCTTGCTTAGAATGCTCGAATTTTGGGCAGAATGCCCTTCGGAAATGGCTCATTTCAGCCCACTTGCACCTTGGTTTCTTCACTTTGCTTTCCTCTTTAATGAAGTGGTTGGAGATGTTGGTTGGTGACCTTTTGGTGGTAGATAAGGCAAGGAAGGCCACACATATCAGGGGCTTGATATTCTACAAGATTAGAGGAGAGAGAAGAGAGCAAGGAGGAGGAGTTCTTCAAGCCAACACAAGGGAGCACGAAAATGGAGTTGGATGCCTTGCTTCCTCCTTCATCTAGAGCTACCATGGGTAACTAAACCTCTTCTTAGGGAGTTGATGTAACCCTTGTCAAGTAAATATGTATTAATTGTGTTTATATTTGGGGAACTTTGCATTTATGTAACAAGTTGTCTAATCTAGAGATACACTTTGAGGTATTTGTGTTTCATTCCATATTTAATCTTGTAGAGACTCTTATCTTGTCTTAGAAATTGTTTCTTCATGATTATGCTACTTACATCTTTATAGTGAGAATGAAGATGAGATTATACAATGGTTTTAATGGCATGTTGTTTAAGAAATTTGATATTCCATGGCTTAGGGAAACCTTTGATGGATTGTGGCTTAGTTCTAGACTTCATGTGCACTTACCACACAAATTGAGGACTTTGATAGTTCATAGCTTAGGAAGGATACTTCATTCTATACCATAGTTTAGATAGATGACTTATGCCAACCTTGGATGGATTATACTTAATTCTTGAATGTGTGAACTTCTTGAAGATATTGTAGTTATCTTGCATTTCTACATATTATGGTTGCATGTATACTTTGTTCCCCAAGTTAATTGCAATTAGGCATGTTTATATGGCTTGTGGTGAAGTCAATTCCCTAGTATTTTCTCTATTGTTCTATCTCTTTACTTCCTAGCACATTACTATTTTATGCATCTTAATTTCATAGCTTTAGTGACAAACCAAGCAAACACCCTATTCCCCCTTATCATTCTAAGAACAATTCTAGACACTTAGGTTGCCATAGACTAGCGCAGTCCCAGTGGTTCGACTTACCCGACCAATAGCCCTATTTTACAATGATTCGTGCTATTGCGAAGGTTGATGTTTAATTGACCAACCGATCAATTTTTGGCGCCGTTGCCGGGGACTACAAACGGTTTAGCGACCAAAGTTCTAGGGTTAAATTTAGTTTGATTGTGAATACTGTGTCTTGTGAATATTTCTTGTGTGGTTTAACCATTTTTGTGTTGTAAGTGAGATTCTAGGAACGCGAAGCTCGCCGTGGGGAACGCTAGCAAATTGTAAGTCTAGAGGCCCCCAGGTAAGTCTCGTGACTTCTAGTTTCGCATTGTGAATATTGTGTATGTGTTTAATTTAGCTTGTGAAGCCCTTGTCGAGGCTATTTTTGTTTTACTATATTGCAAAGCATCGGTCCTTGTCGTGGCCATTTATTTCCTATCTTGTTGATAATTGAGGAGAAAGGGATCATTGTATGTGGAGTTGATGATAAAGAATTGTTGTGTTGATTATGTTGTGTGTTGTTGATGTTTAAGTCCTAGATGGAGGGTAGTTATCTTCCAACTCAATTCTACACACCACATGCGTTTTGTGCTTTTTGCTCTAGTAATTCACATCATATAAGAGATTGTCTTCCAACGAGACAATTCTCGGATTTTTATCTAGAGCAACCAAATGAAAATTTCTTTGAACCGGGTAGTAATCCATACTTCAATGGTTACAACTCGGGTTGGGGAGACCAACAAAACTTCTTGTGGCATGACATAGGAAATTCAACCCCACAATCTCATATGCAACCTTTTCAACCCAATGATCATTCTTTCCCGCCCTCTTCTCCTTTTCCACCGTCTCCATTGGATGAGCTAATTGTTGCTAACAAACAAATGATGGAGTCTATGCACACGCAAATGATGGACTCCAACAATCAACTATTGGCCTCCCTTGCTAGCATGCAATCCACAGTAGAGTCTATCAATCAAGTGGTACCATATCACCAGTCCCAAGTTAGTGCAATGATAGATGACCAAATATCTCAAATTCAACAAAGGATTAATGCTAAAAATCATGAAGAGGAGGAAACATTTTCATTTGAATTTATGGCCAATCCAAAAGAAAATTCTATGAATGATGAGATTACTCCTAGTAACTTTCATCATGAGAATGATCAAGTGGTCATCACATATGAAAATGATGAAATAGTGGTTGAAGATCAAATTGTTGCCACTCATAAAATGGAAGAATTTGTGGTTAAAAATGAGGAAAAAGATGATGAGATTGCATCCTTTAAAACTCTAGAACAACCCCTAAATAATCCTTTGCTTGATGCACCTCCTTCAATGGAGGATCCTCTAAAAGCTTGTTTGGCTCATTTCAATTGTGAGGATTTTAATGTTGACAATTCCATTTCAGAGGTGAATTCTTTGCTTAATATTCATCCACCTATTCATTATCTTCCTTGGTCAACATCAAATGTATCTCTTTCTTGGGAGCTTGCATCTCATCTCATTCCTTCTCTTGAGTTGTCTCAAGTTGTTGAGCCCGAACCGCCGGATAAGTGTGAGGAGGATGTTGAAATTTTGAAGGATAAGTTGTCGAGCATTCCCGTACTCAATATGACCCTTCAAAAGCCTTTGCTAGGTGCACTCTCACCTACTCCATCTTCCTATAATCCAAATAAGCCCCATAATCCAAAGTTCTTCATTGAGGATGAAGAGTGGGTTGAGGTCTTTCCGCTACCTCTTTTCCACTTTTGTCTTCAAGCTCTTCCTCCTTCGCTTTTAAAAGAATTATCCTATTTGGGGAAGCTTGAGTCTCTTGAGAGACATGGTATAGGGTAAGGAGGACTAACCTGATCTCGGTGTGTCTAGCTATCGAGATTTTTGAGGATTAGTACCTGCTCTAACTTCGTCTAGCTATCGACATTAAATTTAGCAAAGCAAGGGAAGCAATTCTTTCAATTTCCAAGCTTCCTTCTTTTTGAAATTGCTCGTGCCTTGCAAAATTTTCTGGGAAATGGTTTAGAAAAGCCAAAAATTTGATTTTTCTTAGACCTTCTCAACTCTAATTTTCATTCCCGGAAATTTCCATCGCTTCCTAGCAATTTCATCGGATCTTGGGAATGCTACTCATGTGCATAATGTCTCATTTGTAATACATTCTTGAAAATTTTCGCAAAATCATCCATGCATTGAAATTCTTGCACTGTTTAAAATTTTTTCCATGCATTTGCAATGTTTGAAAATTTTTCAAAATTCCCCATGCATTGTCCCATGCAAAATTTCAATTTCTTTCCATGCATGCAAAGCTTCAAAAATCCATCCATGCATTAGATTGGAATAATGTGCAAAATTTTAAAATTTTCCATGCATGGGAATGGCAAAGTTTTCACATATTTTTCCAACTGCCATGCAAAGCTTTAAAAATCTTTCCATGCATGGGATTGGCATGCCACATTTACAAATTTTTACATCCATGCTTTGTAATGGAATGAATTTGCAAAGTTCAAAATTCATCCATACATTGGAAATGTGTTACATTTTGAAAAAGTTTGACACATTTGTTTCAGCACTTGCATCCATTCAAAATGCTCACTGGGCCAAGATTCTAGTGCTCGAATGATCTAATCAAAATTCCATGAGCTACTACCCATTTTGGAGCACTCTAAATTCTATTTGGATTGCTCCAGATGTCTTCACCATCAATCCCAAGCTCACTGCCCATTTTTGGAGCACTCTAGCTTCCAATTTGAGTGCTCCAAATTCTTCCACCCATACTGCTGAACCTACTGCCCTCATTTCGAGCACTCTCAATTCTGGTATGAGTGCTCGAATTCCATGCCCCAGCCAACCCTCACTCTCTGCCACAATATCGAGCACTCGAAAAGGCCATTTCGAGTGCTCCAACTCCCATCCTCGCAGCCAACTCCCCATCCACACACCAAACCCACCTCCCTCACCACCCAGCTCACCACACTGCATGCATGCATGCACGCCCATGCATGCATGCCAAACCTCCAAACTTCTCATCACTCCACCTCCTATCAACCCTCCTCCCATGCATGCATGAATGCCCATGCATGCATGTAAACCTTCCTCTCTCTCTCTTCCCAAACCAAACCATACATCACCACCCTGCATGCATGCATGCACGTCCATGCATGCATGCCACCCCTCACACCCTCACTACTCTCGGCTTCCTCACAAAACACCATTTCCTCCCCAACAACAACCCCATTTCCTGCAACCTACCCAAACCATCCCTCTCAAACCCACATTCTCTCTCTCTCCGCAACACAACAACATCCCACCACCCTCCTACCAACCCTCACAACCAACCTCACCACCCCTCAACCACCATCAACCCTCACCATGCCCTGCACCTCAACCAACTCACACCCATCTTCTCTCGGCAACCCACTGCTCCACTTTCGAGCACTCGAAGACCAAGCTTCGAGTGCTCGAACTCCTCATGCCAGCACCCTAGCCCATCACCCAACTCTCTGCCCCAATTTCGAGCACTCGAAGTGGGCCTTCGAGTGCTCGAACCAAGCTCTCTTTTCTCTCTTTTAAAACCCATTCTCTCCCTCGCAGCTCCATCTCCCTCTCAACCCACAAAACCACCACCAACCCCTCTTCCACCTCACAACCACCTCCCTCTCTCTCGGCTCCTCCCTTTCCCCACACCAACCAACCAACCTCCCACACCCTCACCCCCTCACACCACCTTTCTCTCGGCACACCACCCACCAACCCCTCCATGCACCAAATGCATGCCACCACCTCCTCTCTCTACCCACAACACCCAATCCATCTCTCATCCACCACCAGCCCACCCACATTGCCACCACCCCTACATCTCTGCAGTTCCCATTTCATATTCTGTCCCAAGGTATGTGAGCTTCCTTTTTTTTCTCCTTTCCTTGTCTTTATTTCATCATAAGGAGGATGGGATTGCATGTCGGTGATTTTGTTGATGCTTGGGTTGCTTGTTGTTGATGTTGCTCTATGCTAGAGCTTGTTATCTTGCCAAATTTTTTGGGTTTCCTCCTCCACCCCACTCATTTTCACCTTCTCCTTTTTGTGGTGCACGCCAGGTGTTCGCTGAAATTCCTCAACCATGCCAACCAACCTCAACCCTCCTGCATGCATGCATGCAAGCCCATGCATGCATGCCCCTCACTCTCTCATGCCACCTTCTCGGCATCCCCACCTCTCCACTCTCCACCAAACAACCCACACCTCCCCACCCAAGCATGCAAACCATGCATGCTCCCCACTCTCAACCATGCAGCCACCCAACCCAAACCAACCCACCTTGGCTTCTATCCCCTTCACCCTCGGCATCCACCCTCACCCACCTCACCTTCTCACTCACCACCAACTCATGCATGCCATTCATTCCAAAAAAAAAAAAAAAACATAATACTATATATATATAATAATAATATTATAACAAAATATATATATATATATATATATAAATAAATAAATAAGTCCTGTTTTTCTTTTTATTTATGTTTTGATTTTTACCTGTGTACATTAGTTGTGTTTTGATCGGTCTTCCTGTCCAAGTTTGGGGGACGCATTTGCACACTCGCATGGCTGACCATCTACGTCGTCGTCACTCCACTTGGTATTATTGTTCCTTTCCCCCCTTTTTTGCTCTTATTTTGATTTACTTGTCTCCTCACATTGAGGACAATGTGACATTTAAGTTTGGGGGTGCATTTATGCATTTTTGGTTTTGCATTTTTGCTAAGCAATGATAATATAACTTGACACTAGTTGGAGATGAAGCATATGTTTAATACCTTGTGTATAGAAGCAATTGACATTTTTGAAAATAAAGAAAAATTTAAGTTGAAATGATCATGTAGATTCAAATTAGTCTGTATAAATGTCTCAATTAAATTCTCGCTGGATTTGACACTCTTTTAAGCTTCACAATGCACAGATGCACATTGGAAACTTAACTGTGAGGCATGCAACTTGATTGACCTTGACCTTGCCCTAGTTAATCTGATTTGATGAACCTAATGGATGAATACTTTTGGCATGAATCTAAAAAAAAAAAAAAAAAAAAAAAAAAAAAAAAAAAAAAAAAAAAAAAAAAAAACACTTAGAAAGAAAGAAAATAATGATCAGTTAACGTTCGTAGCCTTTCCAACTCGAGTTATTAAGCCCTAGGAGTGTCTCTACACTTAGCACCCTAAAACCGTCTGGTTTGGGAGTTGTTGGCCTAACGCTTGCTACAGGGGTTGGTTAGAAAGCTTAAGGGACTTAAACATTGCACGGTCATTCAAAAAATAAACTGGTAATAAACATGGTTCGTTGGAGTTCGTAGCCTTTCCAACTTGAGCTATTAAGCCCTATGGAGTGTCTCTACACTTAACACCCTAAAGCCATCTGGTTTGGGAGTTGTTGGCCTAACGCTTGCTACATAGGTTGGTTAAAAAGCTTAAGGGACTTCAGCATTGCACAACCATTCTATGTTTCGCTTATGAGTTACAATAAATTGTCAACAAGCAACAAAAGTTGTCTTGTAAATAAAATCATGCCTTAGGGACCTCATTTAAAGGGGAATTTAATGATTTGCAAACTTGTGCTTTGGAATTGGAAAAGAAAGTAAAAGCCGCAAATTGAGAATCCAATTCACTTTCACTGAAGCTAGAGTTGATTTCCTTTCAAGAGATGATAATTGAGTTATTTATATAGACTTTGATGTTGATGCATGTATGTGGAAATGTATTTAGCCAATTTTTGTATCAATGCTTCATATATGCAAGGTAGTCTTCCCAATGACCCCATCTCTAGTTTTTGTCTGTTTCAAGTTGTATTTGAGCTATGTATCTATCTCATTTTACCATGGATGATATTTTTGTAGTAGCATGCCCATGGTTGTCTTTTCATTAAGTTTTTCATTGTAGTTTTGCTAAGGGACTAGCAAAATGTAAGTTTGGGGGTGTGATAAGCGCTGAATACTGTATATTTAAGCGCCCTAAATTGCATTAGTTAAGTCCGTTGTTTGTTTAATTAAGTAGATTATCTTCATTTGTGTGTATGTATATATTTTCAGGTCCATTTGCCAAAAAAGGAGCAAAATCAAGGCTTTGTGGAGTTTTGGCCATCAAAAGGCACAAGGCTGAATTTCTGGCAGCAGTGGATCCTGAACTTTGCTCGCCATTTTGACCTTCCTAACTCAAGAACTGGACTTCCCTCATAACATGAAAGATTTAGAGCTCTGAATCATCTTTCCAAATCTTCAAACGGTTTGTCATTCAGAGCTCGGAGCAGAGAGTTATGGCCTTGTTACCAGAGGCGCGCAGAACTGCCTGGCAGCAATGAAATTCTGCCTTGATCTTCATTTTCGACCAACTATCCTTGAGAATTGGATCTCCACCAAAACATAAAATATTTAGAGCTCTGAATTAGCTTTCTAAATCTTCAAACGGTTCATCATTCGGAGTTCGGAGTACAAAGTTATGGCTGTTTAACCAAAGTAGGTCTGGGCGGAGCAAGTGAAGCATGGGCATTTTTACACTAAATTCGAGTGCTCGAGGCCTTGCTTAGAGTGCTCGAATTTTGGGCAGAATGCCCTTCGGAAATGGCTCATTTCAGCCCACTTGCACCTTGGTTTCTTCACTTTGCTTTCCTCTTTAATGAAGTGGTTGGAGATGTTGGTTGGTGACCTTTTGGTGGTAGATAAGGCAAGGAAGGCCACACATATCAGGGGCTTGATATTCTACAAGATTAGAGGAGAGAGAAGAGAGCAAGGAGGAGGAGTTCTTCAAGCCAACACAAGGGAGCACGAAAATGGAGTTGGATGCCTTGCTTCCTCCTTCATCTAGAGCTACCATGGGTAACTAAACCTCTTCTTAGGGAGTTGATGTAACCCTTGTCAAGTAAATATGTATTAATTGTGTTTATATTTGGGGAACTTTGCATTTATGTAACAAGTTGTCTAATCTAGAGATACACTTTGAGGTATTTGTGTTTCATTCCATATTTAATCTTGTAGAGACTCTTATCTTGTCTTAGAAATTGTTTCTTCATGATTATGCTACTTACATCTTTATAGTGAGAATGAAGATGAGATTATACAATGGTTTTAATGGCATGTTGTTTAAGAAATTTGATATTCCATGGCTTAGGGAAACCTTTGATGGATTGTGGCTTAGTTCTAGACTTCATGTGCACTTACCACACAAATTGAGGACTTTGATAGTTCATAGCTTAGGAAGGATACTTCATTCTATACCATAGTTTAGATAGATGACTTATGCCAACCTTGGATGGATTATACTTAATTCTTGAATGTGTGAACTTCTTGAAGATATTGTAGTTATCTTGCATTTCTACATATTATGGTTGCATGTATACTTTGTTCCCCAAGTTAATTGCAATTAGGCATGTTTATATGGCTTGTGGTGAAGTCAATTCCCTAGTATTTTCTCTATTGTTCTATCTCTTTACTTCCTAGCACATTACTATTTTATGCATCTTAATTTCATAGCTTTAGTGACAAACCAAGCAAACACCCTATTCCCCCTTATCATTCTAAGAACAATTCTAGACACTTAGGTTGCCATAGACTAGCGCAGTCCCAGTGGTTCGACTTACCCGACCAATAGCCCTATTTTACAATGATTCGTGCTATTGCGAAGGTTGATGTTTAATTGACCAACCGATCAAAATCCTAGAGAGGTTAGCCAGCCAAAGCTACTATTGTTTCCTTGATGGTTATTTCGGCTATAACCAAGTGGCAATTGATCCGCAAGATCAAGAGAAGACCACATTCACATGTCCCTTTGGAACATTTGCTTATAGGCGCATGCCCTTTGGGCTATGCAATGCACCGGCAACCTTCCAAAGGTACATGATGTCCATATTTTTTGATATGGTTGAAAAGTTTTTGGAAGTGTTCATGGATGATTTTTCCGTCTTTGGATCTTCCTTTGACTCATGTCTCCAAAATCTATCCCTTGTGCTCCAAAGATGCAAGGAGACAAATTTGATTCTAAGTTGGGAAAAGAGCCATTTTATAGTCCAAGAAGGCATTGTCTTAGGACATATCATCTCTAAAAGGGGAATCGAGGTCGACAAGGCCAAAGTTGAATTAATCTCTAACCTTCCTCTTCCCAATTCTGTCCGTCAAATCCGTTCCTTCCTTAAACATACTGGCTTCTATCGCTGCTTTATCAAAGATTTTAGCAAAATCTTTCGGCCCTTGTGTATCTTCTTGCCAAGGATATTCCGTTCAATTTTGATGAAACATGTTTGGAAGCTTTTAAGAAGCTCTATACTCTTCTCTCATCTGCCCGAATCATGAAACCGCCCAATTGGTCTCTTCCATTTGAAATCATGTGTGATGTATCCAACTATGCATTAGGAGCGGTTTTGGGCCAGCGTGTGGACATGCTTCTGCGTGCTATCTATTATGCTAGCACGACTCTCTTTGATGCTCAGTTAAATTACACCACCACTGAAAAAGAATTGCTAGCTGTGGTATATGCCTTGGATAAATTCCACTCTTACCTTCTAAGATCCAAGGTCATTGTCTTTTCAGACCATACCGTTTTAAGGCATTTACTCACCAAAAAAGAGACCAAACCTTGCCTAATTCGATGGATACTCTTACTCCAAGGGTTTGACATTGAAATCCGGGACAAAAAAGGGACAGATAATGTTGTCGCCGACCATCTCTCTCGTTTGCTCATTGAGAAATCTTTTGAATTTGCTGTAGTTCGCGATTCCTTTCTGAATGAGCGACTGTTTTAGATTTCTCATTTAAATCTTCCATGGTTCGTGGATATTGTCAACTACCTTACGGTAGGAAAAATTCCCTCCAAATGGTCAAAATAAAAGAAAGACCGGTTCTTCTCCTAAGTCAAGCATTTCTTTTAGGAAGATCCGGAATTATTCAAGTATTGCCCGGATCAAATCATCCGGAGATGCATTCCCGAAAATGAATTCACAAGTGTCCTAAATTTCTGTCATACCCTTGCTTGTGGGGGTCACTTCAGTGCCAAGAAGATCGTTGACGAAGTTCTTCAAAGCAGATTCTACTGGTCTTCCTTGTTTCGGGATGCTTACAATTTCTGTAAATCTTGTGAGCATTGCCAAAAGCTCGGCTCCATGTCTAGAAGAGATATGATGCCCCTCACTCCCATCTTAATCATAGAAATTTTCGATGTGTGGGGGATTGACTTCATGGGACCATTTCTATCTTCTTATAGCTATGAGTATATTCTTATAGCGGTGGATTATGTGTCTAAATGGGTTGAGGCTGAGGTTACCAAAACCAATGATCATAAAGTTGTGGTCAAGTTCATTTAATCGAACATTTTTAGTCATTTTGGTACGCCTCGAGCACTCATCAGTGACGGCGGATCTCATTTTCAAAATCGCTATCTTAAATCCGTCCTTTTTAAATACTTCATCATTCATAAGGTTGCCACACCTTATCACCCTCAAACGAGTGGTCAAGTGGAAGTATGTAATCAGGAAATCAAGCATATTCTGGAAAAAATGGTTCAACTGGACCGTAAAGATTGGTCATTAAGACTAAACGATGCGCTTTGGGCATACCGGACAACGTATAAGATGCCCATTGGTGTGTCGCCATATCGACTTGTCTTTGGCAAAGCTTGTCATCTCCTGGTCAAATTAGAGCACCGTGCTTATTGGGCCATAAAAAGGCTCAACTTTGATCTCAAATAAGCCGGCTCTACTCATAAATTGTAACTCAATGAGCTTGAGGAAATTTGCAATGATGCATATGAAAGTGCCAAAATCTATAAGGCAAAGACTAAAGCATTTCATGACAAGCACATTGTTAACAAGTCTTTTGCCCCTGGACAAAAAGTTTTGCTTTTCAATTCTAGATTGAGACTCTTTCCCGGTAAACTCCGTTTACGGTGGGATGGTCCATATGCCATCACTTCCATTTTTCCTCATGGTGCAATCGAACTCCAAGATCCTACCGATGGATCTCACTTTAAGGTTAATGGCCAACGGCTTAAGCCTTATGTTGATGGCATAGTCCCAATTCGCAAAGTAGAGAAAGCCCTATTGACGAACCCAATTTATGAGGACTAATGCGAAATCTTGGTTCGTCTAGCTATCATCGTTAAATTTAGCACTCATGGGAAGAATTTCTTTCAATTTCCAAGCTTCCCTCCTTCAAGTTGCCTTGGCCACGAATTCTCCAGAAATTAGCTAAGTTTAACCCAAATGTGGATTCTTACGGAATTGGCTCGAGTTGCATTCCAAAAATCACATGCGGTTCTCTTAGTCCTTCTAAGGTCTCAGTACCATTTTTGAAATTTTTCAAGGTCATTACTGCAATTTTCTCGTCTAAATCCAAATCTCACTGGTAATTTGGGCATCAACTATACTGCTTTGGTAATTGTGCATCGATTCTCATTCCAGGGATCTCACACGGTTTCTAGGATTCGTCAAAGTATATGTTTTACATTTTGATCCTGTCCCGGCCCCCGTTAGGCAAAAATTCGTGCCGATAGGAAGTCTGCACAAATGGGCAGTTTCATCGAGGTCCCACGGGCGCCCGTGAAAATGGGCAGTGGCCTCTTGCTTCCGCAGGCACCCACCGCCTGTCGCTCTTCCCTTAAAATGGGCTGGCAAGCCCATTTTAAGCCTTTTAAACTCTCTCCCTCTCTATCCTGCGACCCCAACTCCCCTCCTTCACCTCTCAACCTTCCACTCTAGCCCCAATCTCTTCCTCTCCTATCTCCATTCTTCCATACATCACACTTCCATCTTCTTCAATCCCCCACATTCTCCATCATTCTATCATCACCCAACACAAGGGGCTTTTGGGTTCCTCCATTGTTGGTAAGTTCTCTATTCTCTTTTTCTCTAAATTTATAATCAATGGAGGACCGGATAACATTTGTGGAGGATTGGTGATTGTTTAGGAGTGCTAGTTTGTCTATTGCAGGTCAAAATTTTGGGATTTTTACATCTCTAACTCCCTTTTGTCTCTCTTCCTAATTTTTGTGCACACCAGGTGTTTGATAAATTGCCTGAACCAACTTTTTCACTCAAATGGCACCTAAAACCTCTTCCAAGTGAGCTCGTTCTTCCGAAGGACCTTCCGGGGAGGCCCCCACGCCAAATTGGGCGGATTGGCCCATCGACACCGAGGCAAAATTTGACATCCAAGATGGCTTCGAAAATAATCCGAAAACCACGTGGGCGGTCCGCGAATTGACGGAGTGTGGCCTCGCTTCTCTTTTTAAGCCACGCGCTAGTGGTTACTATTTGCGTATGGTCTGCCTATTTTACGCGAACCTGTTCCATTCATGCGACAACCCGGACGTCATTAAGACCATTGTTGATGGCATCACTTTTAAGTTCAAACTTCGGGACCTTGCCACGGCTTTGCTCTGCCCATTGGCATCTCCGGTGGATGAAGTGGTTCTACCTCTGTACGTTGCGCCTCCAGATAATCTAAAAGTGGCGGACGTTGTGGACGAAATTTGCCACAACCAGTATACTAGCAATCGAACAACCAACACCAATAAGTCATTTCTCCCATGTCGGCTCTGGTTCCTGGACTCGGTCTTGGCCAAAAATGCCCTTCCTATGCCAAAGCATTCTGAGTGTAAAGGGGCTTTTCTGAACGCCCTTTATGCCGCTGAGAAGGAACAGTGGTTCTGCGTCCCGCAGCTTATTTGGGACCAAATTCGGAAGGTTTACAATGATCTAATTGTGTTATGGTCGAGCAATGCCATCACTTGGGCATTTCCTTTTCCATATTTGATCACCTGGTTGCTCAAGAACAAAGGGTTCAAAGCGCCCCGTAATGAGGAGAAGCTGACTGATGTGTTTCATTTTGACCTTGGGGTTTGGAAGTCCAGCATAGTTTAACTCAAGACTTCCCGTCAAGCTCGCATAGGTGATGTGTTGGATTGGGGAGCTCCAGTTGCTCCTGCTCCGCCTGTTGCTCCTGTTGCCCCGCCTCCGCATGCTATGCCCGAGGCAGCTTATGACTCGCTCAGCATTTGTCTTGATACATTCCAGCTGCGAGTCGAGGGCATCCTTACGGACTTCCATAAGGAGACTCTGGAGAGGCTTCAGGTGACTCAGGATGGACAACAGACATTGCAGACCATGCTCCAGACCCTAATTGACCACACCCTAGGCGGCGCCGGTGGCTCATCCTCCGCTCCGATGGAGTGATTTTGTGCTTTCCATATCTATCTTGCTTTCTAGTGGTACTTGTTAGACTTTATTTTGGGCCGCGTTTGGCATTTACTTTCCAGTTCTTATTTTGAACTTTTAATTGCAATACTTTTACTGCTTTGCAAGGATATTTGGTTTTTAGATAAATAAAATTGCAGTTATTTCTATTCATCTTTGTTTGGATTCATTTGATGCTTGTGGTGTATAGATGTCTTTTGATAGGTTTTTGAATTCAAGTTTGGGGGCATGCTCTTGGAATTCGTAATGTGGCTTATTTTTGCATTGCTATTGAATTTCCTCCTCCACTTGGTATTATTATTCTATGTACCCTCTTTTCAATTCCATTTTCATTCTTTGTCTTCTCACATTGAGGATATTGTGACATTCAAGTTTGGGGGTACATTATTGTATTTTTTTGGCAATTACATTTTTGTTTGGATGCGCTATTTATTCATGTAAAGTAATAAACTCATTTTTTTTGGAGAACAATGATAGAGTAATCTTGGAACTTGTTGAAGATTGAAGCATGTGTTTAATACTTTGTGTATAGAGGCAAATGATAGTTTTAAAAAATAAATTTTGAAATGATCATGTTGATTCATATTGGTTTGTATAAATGCTTCAATTAGATTTTCGTCGGATTTCATACTCTTTTATGCTTCACACTGCACAGATGCACACCGGAAACTCAATTGTGAGGCATGCAACTTGATTGACCTTAACCTTGACTCAGTTGATTTGAATTGATGACCCTAATGAATGGATATCTTTGGCATTGAATCTAAAATATATATATATATATATATATATATATATATATATATATATATATATATATATGAATAAGGATAATGACTAGTTTAAGTTTGTAGCTTTGTTAACTCAAGTTACTAAGCCCTTAGAGTGTCCTTACACTTAGCACCCTAAAGCCGTCTAGTTTGGGAATTGTTGGCCTAACACTTGCTACATGAGTTAGTTAGAAAGCTTAAGGGACTTAGGCATTGCACGGTCATTCACGAAATAAAAATAAATAAATATAGTTCATTGGAGTTCGCAGCCTTGCCAATTCAAGTTATTAAGCCCTAGAAGTGTCTTTACACTTAGCACCCTAAAGCCGTCCGGTTTGGGAGTTACTGGCCTAACGCTTGTTACATGGATTGGTTAGAATACTTAAGGGACTTCGACATTGCACGACCATACTGATGAACACTGAAAAGTGTGTATTTGAACCCCTTAAGCTTAGGCATTCTAGTACCTTTATCTATCTTACTTTACCATTTTAGATTGATTTCGTATTATTTATATTTTCAGGTACTTATCCCGAAAATAAGCTAACTCAGCCAAATAAGAGCTTAATTGAAGCAATTCTGGGATTAATCAAAGAAAGGAACAAAGTGGAGAAAGAAGGAAGCAAATGAAACCAAAGGTGGCAAGCAGCAAAGTTCGATCGATCTAAGTTCAAGGTTCCATTGATCGAACAATGATCGATCTCAGCACTTCAAAATAGATCCAAGCCTTGACCCAAAAGCATAAAGTTCCAAAAGTTTGATCGATCCAACACCATCCTTCGATCGATCGAACACTTTTGTCCTTATTCAAATGATTGATTCTATCCACAGCTGTACCACCCACTAACCACTTTTGTCCTTTTCCCATAAATATCTCCCATAAATATCTCGGATTTGTCTTTTTCCAAAAAGTTCAGCCAGTTGGATCAATCCATTCTAAGTTCGATCGATCTCACTTACTTTCGATCGATCCAAGTTCAAGGTTCAATCGATCGAACTTCCTCCAGTGCGAAAAAGTTAAAATTCCATCTCATTGAAAGTTGTCCTTTATCCAATCATTAGGGAATATTGTGTGTATGACCCCAGCTCATTTTGGGTGTCATTTTGACCTATTTATATAAGGATAAGGATTGCTTTTTCGAGGGGAGAACATAATATTTATATCATCTCTTGGAGTGGAAGTTTGGAGAAGGAGGAGGCTAGAGACACCATTGGAGACTCTTCATCTTCCAAGGAGTAAATCTCAACCATGGAGTTAGCCCTTGAGGGTTGGAGAAGCACTACCATGAGTGGCTAGACATCCTCTTGGGGCTAGAGTTAGCCCCAAGCATGCTTTCTATATCTTAATCTTGTGTATTATTGAGGGATTAGTGTTGTAATTGATGTTTTGACACTTTGATATATATAGATCTTGTTTATTCAATGATTTATGTGGTTTAATGCTTCCAGTTGGTCATTTCATTCTATCCATATGTCTATGTATGTTAGAATAGATGTTCATGTGCTTATCTCTAGATTTTGTGTTATTGATGCATGTCTATGTGTGTCGATGCTATAGATTTAGAGATTATCAAAACATTATGCTTAAAAGAATGCTTTTGTGATTCTCTTGATGGTTCATGCTTATCTCTTGATGGATTGTGCCTCTCCCTTAGTTTATTTTCATGCTAGTAGTGTAGATGTAGTGTAGTTGTAGTGTAGTGTTAAATGGGAGGATATTCTATGCTTGTTGTTTGATGATCCAAGCTTTTGAATGCAATTAGCATATGTCTCTATCCTTGTGTTGTATTTGGATTGTGAGCTTAATGAAATGATTAATGACTTGTTTTAATTTATTGTGCCTTTCACATGTTGTTTAGACAATATATGCTTCATAGTTTAGATATATTGTGCCTTTCAGATGATGTTTAGACAATATATGCTTCATAGCTTAGATATATTGTGCCTTTCACATGATGTTTAGACAATACATGCTTAATTAGTCATCCTTGTTTGTTGAATCAACCAAATACACACACACCAATATTGCAACCCACTATTTGCCCTCATTGATCACTTGTTAATGATATAGAAATGCATTGCTTGGTGGTTATCTCTAAACCCCAAGATCTCTCTCTCTCTCTTTCTCTATTACTTACTCTTAATTGCACTCTTTTGCTATTACTTAGTTTAATTTAGTTGCTCTTTAATCAACCAACCAACCAATTGTTTGATTACTCGACCTACTAGCCCTAATTGTGATTCCACGACATTGCTCGATCCTCACAGTCCCTTGGGACGATCCCTACTCACTCTTGCTACGTTAGTAGTAGTGTTGGTAGTGGTTTTTATAAATTTAAATTTGACCCAAAAGGCTTTTCTTGAACCACACATTCACTACATCAATTTAGCGTGTAGGAATGGCGACACAACACACCACCGTCACATACTATGTATCTAAAAAAAAAAAAAAAAGCAACAAAAGTTGTATTTTGAATAAATTCACGCCTTAGAGACCTCATTCAAAAAAGAAAATTCAATGATTTGAAGCTTGTGTTTTGAAATTGGAAAAAGAAGGTAAAAGCCACATATTGGGAATCCGGTTAACTTTCCCTGAAGTTGGAGTTGATTTGTACTAAAGAAATGACAATTGAACTATTTATATAGACTATGATGTTGATGCATGAGAATTAAAATTTGTTTAGCCATTTTGTTTATCAAGGCTTTATATATGCAAGGTAGTCTACTTAATGATCCCATCTCCAATATTCTGTCTATTCTAGGTTACATTTGAGCTCTGCATATATTTTCTTGCACCATGATTGATGCATGTTGATAGCATTTCAAATGTTGTCATTTTTGTTAAGAGTTTCATTTTTGGTTTTGCTATGGAACGAGCAAAATGTAAGTTTGGGGGTGTGATAAGCGTCGAATATTGTATATTCAAGCGTTCTTATTTGCATTAGTTAAGTCTATTAGTTGTCTATACTGAATATATTAGCCTTAATTGCATTCTTTTGTCTATTTTTAGGTTGGTTCCCCTAAGAGAGGTAAAAGTGACGCTTGTTAAGTTTTTGAAGATCAAAGTACGCCGTTGCTGGGGACCATAGTTTTGGCCAAGTCAAGTGATCCATGGAACTCATAATGCTCGTTGCTCAAAGCTCTAGGAAGAAGACTTGCGTTGTTAGCTCGTGAAAAGGAGGTCAAAAGTAGCAATTTCAGGGCAGAGAGTTAAAGTTCCGCGGGCACCCGCCCAAAATGGCAGAGAGTTGGAGTGCCACGGGCGCCCACCCAAGTCCCGCGGACGCCCGCCATTTCGCAGACAAGTGGGTATAGGTCTGCATTGTTTCCTTCAAGGTTGTCCCCTTGACCCATTGTGTGGTCCTGAATTCTCCTAGGGATGTTAGGGCTTGAAAATGGAGGGAAAATAAAGATATTTTTGGCTAAATAAGGGCTTGGAGGATGGTATTAGATCGATCTCACTTTTCTAGCAAAGCTTTTAGAGAGAGAAATATTGTAAGCTTGGGTTTGGAGTCTTAGAGCCTTTAAGCACGAAAATGGAGTTGAAGACCTTTCCTTCTCCTTCCTCCTTTGTGTCTATGGGTAACTAACTCCCTATCTAGGGAAGTGATGAAGCCCTACTTTGTAAGCATGCTCTAGCTTTTGGTTTAAATTGGGGGAAATATGTATATATGTGGTTGTTCCACATTCTAGAGTACTCATTTTGATGTAATAAAGCTTAATCTCTATAAATGATTATGTTGAAGCTATTATCTTGTCTTAGATTATAGTTTCTCATGATTGTATAGCTTGCATTTTTATTATGACAATGAAAATGAGAATGTGGAATGGTTTTAATGGCATGATCTATGAGGAATTTGTTAGTCCATAGCTTAAGCATGTAAATCTTTGATAAATTATTCTTGCCTATTGATTTAATGAATTTCTTGAAGGTAATGTAGCAATTTTGTGATTGTTGCATTCCATGGTCATTTGTATATATTGCTCTCCCAAGTAAATCAAGTTCTAGCATGTTTATAGGTAGGTAGTGGATTCATTTCCCTAATCCTCCCCTTATTAATTTTCTCCCTTTAATTCCTTGCAATTATTGTCTTTACACAATTTTAATTCCTAATTCTAGTGACAAACCAAACCAAAACTCTATACCCCTTTCATCAAACTAAAAGTAAATATAAAGACCTTGGTTGCCATAAACTAGCAGTCCCAGTGGTTCAACATACCCGTCCAATAACCATATTTTACAATGATTTGTGCTACTGCAAAGGGTTGATTTATTATACATCAAATCTTTACCGATCAATTTTGAAAAAGTTTTTGAGCCCAAGGCTCCATTTTCAGATGCTTTGAAAACATCCACTTCTCTTGAAAAGCAACAAAGCAAAGCAAATGAAATAATTGATGTGTTTAGGTAAGTTAAAATTAATCTTCCCCTCTTGGATGCAATTCGACAAATTCCGACTTATGCCAAATTTTTGAAAGATCTTTGCACACTTAAGAGGAAGAACAAAAGCCAAGCACCAAAAAATAGTTTTTTTAACTAAGCAAGTAAGCTCCATTTTGCAACACAACACCCTCCTAAAATTCAAAGACCTCGGTTCACCAACCACTTCTTGCATGATTAGTGATCATGTCTTTAACCGGGCTCTTCTTGATTTAGGAGTGAGTGTGAATCTTCTCCTATATTCGGTTTATGTTCAAATGGGCTTAAGTGATTTGAAACCGACGTCGGTAGTTTTGCAACTAGCCGACCGATTAATTAAGAAGCACCGGGGTATCATTGAGGATGCATTAATTAAAATTGACAAGTTCTTCTTCTCGGTTGATTTCGTTGTCATTAATACGGAGCCGGTGTAATGACCCGGTCATTTTCCGTCTTTAACTTTTCCTGAAATTTTACGGAGAAATTTTTTCCGTTGAATTTTCTTTTCTGAGTTCGGTTACTCATCACTTAGTGTTGTCTTGAGTGCTCGGAAATGGTTTCTGAGACTCTTTCCTTTGGATTGACAACTTCCTTTAATGACTGAGTCATTTCCATATTTTTCATTTTTTGGACACTATTCACCTTTCGTCTTTTTTCCGAGAATGATTTTCTTCGTGTAACCTCATTTTTTATGCTCGGATTAGGTTCCGATTTTGCATGCATCCATGATATGTTATTTCCATGATATTTGTATTTTTACTTTTTGTAGAAAAGCTTGCTAGTGGCTTACTTTTCCGTAAAGGGCATGGATGCATAGTTTCTTCGAAAACATTATTTGTTTTTGGGGTTTTTTCGTAATTATAGAAAGTAATTATTTTATTTCTTAGGGACATTTTTGTAATTTATTTTGGAAAACATTTTCAAAAAGGACCTTTTTGTAATTACCAAAAAGTGTGACAAGTGTCACGCTCTCATTGGTCCACTTGTAAGTATCTCATTGGTTAACACTTGGAAGCCTTGGATGATGACATGTGGAGGGTGGAGATTCACCCACTTGTTGGCCTAGCATTGGTGCACTTGTTGGCTTGAATTGTTGACAAGTGTAGGCTTTAGATTAAGCCTAGAATGAACCATTGAATTAATGACAAGTGTAGGCTTCTAATTAAAGTCTAGCTTTTGTGTGTATGAGGGGATGGTGCAAGACTAGGTGTGTTTGACTTCCATTGACCAAGTGAGTGGACGAATACACTAAAGTGTTTTAATTATTTCATTTTGCACGTTAAACTTTTTCTTCATCACGTAGAACCCTAGCCACCATTGAAGGAAACCATTAACCCAGGCTTAAAACCTTGGTTTTGATCTCCTTCCACTCACCTTAAACCTAAAAGTTTGGAACACAAAACACTTGCCTCACCTTCCTCTATATAAGCCTTGAAGGAAATTGTAAAATTCCTTTGTTTGATTTGGATTCAAGAGGAACAATCCTCTTGTGAGGTAGGGGGTGATTTAGGTTTTTAATCTAAGTGTTTTAATTATTTTTACAGCTTATAATAAATTGTTTACAAGTCTTATACTAAATTTTTAAATTAATAGGTTGTAGTATCTTGCATGAAATTAAGTTAGGACATGATATTCTTGAAGGCCATTGTAATACCCCTAATTTTAAAAGGATAGTCTCGGCATTTATTTATTATTTTTATTGTATTTTTGCGTGATTATTTGGTTTAAGGCATTTATTTATTATTTTTATTGTATTTTTGCGTGATTATTTGGTTTAATTATTTTTATTTATTAATTTTATTTTCGTTAATTGTTTCTTATTTTCTTTAATTGGGTTGTGTATTTAGTTATATGTGTATTTTCTGTAATTGGATTAGTTGGTCATTCTAATGTGTAAATTGGTTTATTTAAATATTTTAATTAGATTAAATTATAGTTTAAATTAGTATCAGTTACTGTATTAAAATAAATTACTAACTGGTCTAATTTTAAACAGTAGGGTTCCCTAAGAGGTTACGCGTATGTAGCCGAGTATCTTATAACCTAGATTGCTATATGGGCCGACTGACTAGAGTTTTACATTAGGGCTCTGGTTGAATTAAACAAAGCTTAGGGTTTAGGATTTTTACGCCTATTTATACATAGTTGTATCTGTATTAAGAGTTGGAAAACCCCTACTCATGTAACATAGAGACAGAGAGTTACAGAGTGAGGTTTTGAGAGAGCAGAGCAAGTTTATGAGGTTTCCAACCGAGGCTTCAAGATTTGGCTTAGGAAAAGGGAAGAACAGAAGTAATAGGAGGCTAGACAGTGTTGCAGTGGTTGCCAGAAGTTAGGACGACGGCAACAAGTTTTGAGTCTAAAACTACAGGCAAGTTCTTCTCTTTCTCTTTCTCTTTGGCTCGTGTTCTGTGCACCTACATAATCTCTAGGGTTTAATCAATCAATAACTGGAAGATATATGTTTGATATATGTCATGTGAATGATCTGTTTATGCTGAAAATCAATTTGTTACAGTTCATGCATGTCTCGTTTCAGTTTTCTGTTCTTTAAGCATGTTGTAACTTTAGTCTTTGGAATTGTTTTTAACCTCTGTAAATGAACCATGGGGATGTTATTGGGATTGATATAAGATTTTTAGGTTCAGTGGTAAAGAGGAATAGAGGGTTTGGAAGAGGATTGAAATTTTCTTAAATTAATTTTCAGTGTTGTTCTTCAAGCATACTAAATTAATGGCTTCGTTTAATCTATGTAATTGGTTTCAAAATATTGTAATAAAATCTTGGGGATGCTACTAGGCTTTAATATGACTCTTAAATTAGTTTTAAAACCCAACAGAAAGATTTCAACTGGCCGGAGTTGGAACAGAGGTCAAAACGAAAGCTGAAACGGAGGGGAAGCTCGCAGGGGGAGAGAGAGCCGGCTCTGGAATGCCAAGAGCCGTCTCCCACCTGTTTAGAGCCGGCTCCAAGGTGGTAGTAGAGCTGGCTCTATGCTGATTTAGAGCCTGCTCTATTTTTCTAGAGTAAGCTCTTTCATTTTTGATGCGTACAGTGTGTTTTTGGCTACTGTTTGGGCACTTGTGGTTCTTGAACAGTTTTAAGAATTTAATAGGCTTTTTAATAAATAATTTATGATGTAATAAAGGTCTTGAATTGCATCAAATACCCTCTTTGTAATAGTGGAATTAACAGTGCGTTATTTATCAACTTTGCGTACGGTTAACGGCTGGAAGGAAATTTATTGTCTAATTTTGATTTGACAATTTAAAGGGCTATAATATGAATCTAAATTAAATTTTAGATGTATGATGAAGTCTTTTAGTTAATAATTTGGACTTGTGGCTTAGTGTGTGGCCCAGTGCTAAAGGGTAAAACATAAAATAAGTATACAACTTAGTACGCTGTTACCGGATGGAAGGAACTAAATCGCTTGAATTAATTTAGCTATTTATTAGACTATAATATTATTATAGAACTGATTTTAAAAAAACAAGATAGGGTCATTGTTATATCAAATTTGAACTATGCATGTTTTGGATGTTAATTGTTAGAATATTAAATTATTTAATGTAGTTACATGGATTAATACTGGTTTTTAATTGCTAGATTGTTAAACGTCTTTATGCAAGTATTTCGTTATTAGTTTTGGATTGTAAATTACTAAAATATTATATATATGATGTAATTTACAAGGATATGGAGGATTGTATGGGACGGTGACATACTAGGGACGGTTTAGCTCAAAACGCCTAAACCTAACCTAACGGATTTAAGGAATGGATTTATAAATGTTGAATCCTAATTTTGGTTAAGACATATCAACTGCAATAAAGTTGAGTGGCTTCCTGGATTAATGGACTGTGGTTCAGTCACATCAACTGAATAAGTTGAGTGTCTAACCAGTTGGTTTGTTGTATGTCAGTTTATTAAATATTTGAACTACATACCTTGGATTTGGACGGACTTTATATATATGTTTATGGTACCACGAGCTGAGCTTGAGTCTCAGACTCGTTGGTTAGGGTGCGTATATGCAGTGGATGCGTAACTGGTTATAATAGGTTAAGGTGTACCCTGTTAGGTTTAGGTACTCTTACCCACCTTTGGGTGCGTATTCGCATGTTGCCTTCTATTCAGGTTGAGACCCCTATTATAGACTAGTGAATGTCCCTTAGTGTGGATATATTTTTACGTATGGACTAGATAGATATTGTGAGGTGTCTACGGTGTATCTGCGTATCGGGTCACTGTATAGACTGCAGTTAGATTAGAACTTGCTCGTGGGTCTGACGCACTCCTTCATTATTCTTTTCAGGTACAGGACGGTTCCAGCCTTAGAGCTTGATCGTGCTTGTCGAGGACAGTCTCACATCCATCTGATTATGTAGGACTTCTCTCGATGTTTCTAGCATTATCTATTTTCAGTTTTTAGTTTTAGTTGAATTTTTGGTTAGGGGTCCACCAATGGATTCCTAAGTTGTAACCTTGGAGTTTTGGAGGATTGGAGTTTTATTTTTCAGTTATGCATGGAGGGTTTTATAATTAAATGTTCTTTCAGTTTTATTTCCATCTTTATTATTTCATTTTGTCGTCTGTGTTCGCTTTAAAATACTTTAATTGTTTGATATTCCCTCGGGCTTGGGCCTGGGCCTGATCAACCCATGTTTCGGATCCGAGGGGTATCACAGTTGGTATCAGAGCACTCCAGGTTCAAGTGTCTCTAGGACGTTTCGTATTAAGACTTCCGCGTAGCATTTTTTTTTTATAGAGCTCATGTTTAGGATTCGTTGAATTCTTTTACGGTTCCTTTAAACTCGTACTGATGTCTGTCTTTCTATGTTAACAGCATGGTTAACACTAGAAGAGGACAGAACATGAACAGTCGACAGAGGAGAGCGGCACGTAGACAGCAGGAACGTCTATAACGTCCGCAAATGGAAGAAGAGCAGCAAATGCCAGGGTTTCAGAAGGAGCAGGAGGAAGTTCAACAGACTCAGGGTCGGGTCAGAGATCCAGAGATTCCTCCACACCTCAATGACCTTGTTGCTCGGGCTATAGAGGCTGGAGTAACAGCTGCACTCCGGAACCAACCACAGATTCAGCAGGCACTTGTACCAGCACCAGTGGTTCAGACGGATTCTTGGGGAAAGGCTAGGAGCTCTTTCACAAAGGGGAGTCCACCTGTGTTCTCAGGCTCAACCGATGTGAGAGCAGCTCACCAGTGGAAACAGGACATTGAGCGTTATCTTCTTTTGGTTCAGTGCACGGAGGTTCAAAAGCAGATGCTTGCTACTTTCAAGCTAGTTGGGGATGCACTACAGTGGTGGGAGTCAGTTACCACCCCAGAGGAGAGGATGACATTGTCTTATGATGAGTTCAGTGCTAGCTTTGATGAGAAATATTTTCCCTATGCAGTCAGGGCAGCTATGAAGACCGAGTTTCTAAATCTGTAGCAGGGAAACATGACAGTGGCGGAGTATGAGCAGCAGTTCACACGCTTGTCTCTCTTTGCACCGGTGGAGGTGGATACAGAGGAGAAGAAGCGCAACAGTTTCGTCAAGGGACTGATGTGGTCTATCAAGAGAGCTATTATAGGTAGTCCAGCCTATACGACCTATGCTCAAGTGGTAGACGCCGCTTTACAACAGTATCAGTTGACTGTGGACATCAGACAGGCTCGTGGTGAGAAGCGGGGTGATAAAGACTCTACTAATCAGTCAGCTGAAAAAGGGAACGGCAATGGTCACCGGCAGAATGACAAAGGCAAGTTCCAGGGACAACAGCCTTGGAAGAAGCACAAGGGTGGTTCAGATGCTCACCGGAATGGGGCACCTATTCAGAGGCAACAGAATGGGGGACCACAGGCAGGACAAGGTCAACCACAGGCTAACCGACAGAGGAGGCCATTTGGTACTTTCCAGGGTAGTTGTTACACTTGTGGAGAGTATGGTCATACCACCAGGCAGTGTCCTAAATCAGGACAGGGACAGGGACAGGGACAGGGACAGTATGTACAGCAGGTACAGAGGGTGCCAGTGCCTCTACCAGCTCCACAGGTTCCACGGATTCAGGGACAGACACATCTGGCTTTACCGGCACCGCCGCAGACTCAGGGACAAGCACCATAACAGTTGCACTATGGTAGGGTGTATAACCCTATGCCACAGGATGTTCAGGCTCCTCAGACTATTGAGGGTAAGTTTCCTATTCATGGTTTGCATGGACGTGTTTTATTTGATACAGGTGCTACACACTCATTTGTAGCTAGGATTTTTGTTGCTTTATCTGGGATGAGGACGAGGGTATGCACTAGACCTCAGGGTATTTCTACACCATTGGGTGATACAGCTATTATACATGAGAGTGATGGGTCTGTGACATTAGATATTGGCAGACTCAGATTTCTAGCCAATCTACTGGTCCTGGACATGCACACTTATGATGTGATACTTGGGATGGATTGGTTGTCTCACTACCATGCCCAAGTTGATTGTTTTGATAGATCTATTATTTTTATCATACCTGGTCAGGACATGTATGTAGTAGCTATGCCACGTTGTAAAGGGGGCGATAACACCTATTTGTTCTATGTGGAGGAGGAAAATAAGGAGGGGATTACTGTGTCATTGGATAACATACCGATTATTCAGGATTTCCCGGATGTATTTCTGGAGATTCCAGGGTTGCCACCTAGTCGCGAGATCGATTTTGTGATAGACTTAGCTCTAGGCACTGCGCCTATTGCTAGGGCACCCTATAGGATGGCACCGGTAGAGATGAGAGAGCTGAGGGATCAGATTAAGCAGTTACTCAGCCAGGGTTTTATTCGTAGGAGTACGTCACCTTGGGGAGCACCGGTTCTGTTTGTGAAGAAGAAGGATGGTTCGCTTCGGCTATGTATAGATTACAGGGAGTTGAACAAGGTTACGATTCGTAATAAGTATCCTTTGCCCAGGATTGATGACTTGTTTGATCAGTTAAGGGGAGCCACATACTTCTCCAAGATTGATCTGCATTCTGGGTATCATCAGCTGAGGGTTAGGGAGCAGGATGTTCCTAAGACAGCATTTCTCACGAGATGTGATTCTTATGAGTTTCGTGTTATGCTGTTTGGGATGACTAATGCACCTGCAGTATTCATAGACTTAATGAATAGAGTCTTCCGGGCTTATTTGGATCAGTTTGTTATTGTCTTTATTGATGACATCTTGATCTATTCTCGGTCGGAGGACGATCATGCTAGACATCTTCGCATGGTCTTGCAGACGCTTCGTGAGCACCAGTTCTATGCCAAGTTCAAGAAGTGTGAATTTTGGCAGCGGGAGGTGAAGTTTCTGGGTTACGTGGTGTCAGAAAAGGGGATAGCAGTGGATCCGGCCAAGGTTTCAGCGGTAGTTGAGTGGGGACAACCTATATCACCTACTGAGATTCGGAGTTTTCTCAGTCTGGCAGGATATTACAGGAGATTCATCCAGGGGTTCTCCAAGATAGCAGGACCACTCACTCATCTGACAAAGAAGGGTGTACAGTTCGTGTGGGATGAACACTATCAGCGAGCTTTTGATGAGCTGAAACGGAAGCTGACTTCTGCACCGGTTCTGGCTACTCCGCAGAGCAGGATAGAGTATCTTGTTTACACGGATGCTTTGTTGCAGGGTCTTGGATGTGTATTGATGCAGGAGGAGCGACTGATTTCTTATGGATCTCGGAAACTTAAGCCTCATGAGCTTAATTATCCAACACATGATTTGGAGTTTGCAGTAGTGGTCTTTGCATTGCGTATTTGGAGGCATTATCTATTGGGTGAGTCCTTCAGATTATTCAGTGATCACAAGAGTCTGTAGTACTTGTTCACTCAGTGGGAGTTGAATATGAGATAGCGCAGGTGGTTGGAGTTTGTAAAAGACTATAATTTTTCTATACAGTACCATCCAGGGTAAACAAATGTAGTGGCGGATGCACTCAGTCACCGACCTGTTGGTAGTCTTTCTGCTCTATTCACTACTGAGTGGAATGCTTTGAAGAATGTAGATGAGTTGTCAGACGCTTTTATGGCTTGCATGGTGGTTACACCTTCCATCATTCGCAAGGTTTTACAAGCACAACTCACCGATCAGCAGTGTATCGATAAAGTCGTAGAGATAGCTTCCGGAGAGGTTCCATTCTACTATGTTGGGGCTGATGGAGGTTTAAGGTACAAGGGACGGTTAGTGGTACCTTCTGCTGATAAGTTTAGAAAGGATGTGATGACTGAGACTCACCACTCTGAGTTCTCTATTCATCCAGGAGGCGATAAGATGTATCAGGATATGAAGCGGCAGTTTTGGTGGGCAAGTATGAAGAGGGACATTGCTCTTTTTGTTTCTCAGTATAGTACTTGTCAGATGGTTAAGAATGATCATCAGAGGCCGCCCGGAGCTCTACAGCCACTACAAATTCCGGAGTGGAAATGGGAGAGCATATCTATGGATTTTGTGGAAGGGTTGCCAAATTCTTTCAAGGGGCATAATTCCATATGGGTCATTATGGATAGGTTGACCAAGTCAGCTCATTTCTTGCCTATTTGCACTGACTACACTTTGGAGCAGTTGGCGAGGCTTTACATTTCAGAGATTGTGAAGCTATATGGAATTCTATTGTCTATTATATCGGACAGGGATTCGAGCTTTGTATCTGGATTTTGGAAGAGCTTTCAGCAGGCTTTAGGTACGGAGTTACACCTTAATACTGCTTATCATCCTTAGACTGACGGACAGACTGAGAGGGTGAATCAGATTATGGAAGATATGCTTCGGTCGTGTGTCCTGGATTTCAAGGGCCACTGGGAGGAATATTTGCCACTTGTGGAGTTTGCTTATAATAATAGTGTCCAGAAGACTATTGGGATGGCACCTTTTGAGGCGTTATACGGTCGACCGTGTCGATCCCCTGTTTGTTGGATGGCGGTTGGAGAGAATCGATTCTTAGGTCCTGAGTTCATCAATGATACCTCTGAAAAGATTGCTCTTATTCGAGATCGCATGCGTACTGCCCAAAGTAGGCAGAAGAGCTATGCTGATCGTCGTACTCGTGCTTTGGAGTTTCGGGTTGGGGATCAGGTTCTTCTCAAAGTATCTCCTATGAAGGGTGTTATGCGCTTTGGGAAGAAAGGGAAGTTGTCTCCGCGGTTTGTCGGTCCATTCAAGATTACGGATCGAGTAGGAGCTGTGGCTTATCGGTTGGCACTTCCGGATAATTTGGATCGCGTTCACAACGTGTTTCATGTTTCCATGTTGCGAAAATTTCTGCGCGATGAGGATCGGTATCAACATATCGATGTTGGGGAGATTGAGTTGCAGCCGGATGCAACTTATTTGGAGCCACCATGTCGTATTGTTGACCGTCGGGATCAAATCCTTCGCAATAAGGTTATTCCTTTGGTTCGTGTGCAGTGGAGTCATCACAATGAGGCTGAGTCCACTTGGGAACGGGAGGATATCATTCGCTCACAGTTTCCTGAAATATTGGAAGAAGGTTAGAGCGAATTCCGAGGACGGAATTCCTTTTGTTAGAGGGAAGAATGTAATACCCCTAATTTTAAAAGGATAGTCTCGGCATTTATTTATTATTTTTATTGTATTTTTGCATGATTATTTGGTTTAAGGCATTTATTTATTATTTTTATTGTATTTTTGCGTGATTATTTGGTTTAATTATTTTTATTTATTAATTTTATTTTCGTTAATTGTTTCTTATTTTCTTTAATTGGGTTGTGTATTTAGTTATATGTGTATTTTCTGTAATTGGATTAGTTGGTCATTCTAATGTGTAAATTGGTTTATTTAAATATTTTAATTAGATTAAATTATAGTTTAAATTAGTATCAGTTACTGTATTAAAATAAATTACTAACTGGTCTAATTTTAAACAGTAGGGTTCCCTAAGAGGTTACGCGTATGTAGCCGAGTATCTTATAACCTAGATTGCTATATGGGCCGACTGACTAGAGTTTTACATTAGGGCTCTGGTTGAATTAAACAAAGCTTAGGGTTTAAGATTTTTACGCCTATTTATACATAGTTGTATCTGTATTAAGGGTTGGAAAACCCCTACTCATGTAACATAGAGACAAAGAGTTACAGAGTGAGGTTTTGAGAGAGCAGAGCAAGTTTGTGAGGTTTCCAATCGAGGCTTCAAGATTTGGCTTAGGAAAAGGGAAGAACAGAAGTAATAGGAGGCTAGACAGTGTTGCAGTGGTTGCCGGAAGTTAGGACGACGGCGACAAGTTTTGAGTCTAAAACTACAGGCAAGTTCTTCTCTTTCTCTTTCTCTTTCTCTTTGGCTCGTGTTCTGTGCACCTAGATAATCTCTAGGGTTTAATCAATCAATAACTGGAAGATATATGTTTGATATATGTCATGTGAATGATCTGTTTATGCTAAAAATCAATTTGTTACAGTTCATGCATGTCTCGTTTCAGTTTTCTGTTCTTTAAGCATGTTGTAACTTTAGTCTTTGAAATTGTTTTTAACCTCTGTAAATGAACCATGGGGATGTTATTGGGATTGATATAATATTTTCAGGTTCAGTGGTAAAGAGGAACAGAGGGTTTGGAAGAGGATTGAAATTTTCTTAAATTAATTTTCAGTGTTGTTCTTCAAGCATACTAAATTAATGGCTTCGTTTAATCTCTGTAATTGGTTTCAAAATATTGTAATAAAATCTTGGGGATGCTACTAGGCTTAAATAAGACTCTTAAATTAGTTTTAAAACCCAACAGAAAGATTTCAACTGGCCGGAGTTGGAACAGAGGTCAGAACGAAGCTGAAACGGAGGGGAAGCTCGCAGGGGAATAGAGAGCCGGCTCTGGAATGCCAAGAGCCGGCTCCCACCTGTTTAGAGCCGGCTCCAAGGTGGTGGTAGAGCTGGCTCTATGTTGATTTAGAGCCTGCTCTATTTTTCTAGAGCAGGCTCTTTCATTTTTGATGCGTACAGTGTGTTTTTGGCTACTGTTTGGGCACTTGTGGTTCTTGAACAGTTTTAAGAATTTAATGGGCTTTTTAATAAATAATTTATGATGTAATAAAGGTCTTGAATTGCATCAAATACCCTCTTTGTAATAGTGGAATTAACAGTGCGTTATTTATCAACTTTGCGTACAGTTAACGACTGGAAGGAAATTTATTATCTAATTTTGATTTGACAATTTAAGGGGCTATAATATGAATCTAAATTAAATTTTAGATGTATGATGAAGTCTTTTAGTTAATAATTTGGACTTGTGGCTTAGTGTGTGGCCCGGTGCTAAAGGGTAAAACAGAAAATAAGTATACAACTTAGTACGCTGTTACCGGATGGAAGGAACTAAATCGCTTGAATTAATTTAGCGATTTATTGGACTATAATATTATTATAGAACTGATTTTAAAAAAACATGATAGGGTCATTGTTATATCAAATTTGAACTATGCATGTTTTGGATGTTAATTGTTAGAATATTAAATTATTTAATGTAGTTACATGGATTAATACTGGTTTTTAATTGCTAGATTGTTAAACTTCTTTCTGCAATTATTTGGTTATTAGTTTTGGATTGTAAATTACTAAAATGTTATATATATGATGTAATTTACAAGGATATGGAGGATTGTATGGGACGGTGACATACTAGGGACGGTTTAGCTCAAAACGCCTAAACCTAACCTAACGGATTTAAGGAATGGATTTATAAATGTTGAATCCTAATTTTGGTTAAGACATATCAACTGCAACAAAGTTGAGTGGCTTCCTGGATTAATGGATGGTGGTTCAGTCACATCAACTGAATAAGTTGAGTGTCTAACCAGTTGGTTTGTTGCATGTCAGTTTATTAAATGTTTGAACTACATACCCTGGATTTGGACGGACTTTATATATATGTTTATAGTACCACGAGCTGAGCTTGAGTCTCAGACTCATTGGTTAGGGTGCGTATATGCAGTGGATGCGTAACTGGTTATAATAGGTTAAGGTGTACCCTGTTAGGTTTAGGTACTCATGCCCACCTTTGGGTGCGTATTCGCATATTGCCTTCTATTCAGGTTGAGACCCTTATTATAGACTTGTGAATGTCCCTTAGTGTGGATATATTTTTACGTATGGACTAGATAGATATTGTGAGGTGTCTACGGTGTATCTGCGTATCGGGTTACTGTATGGATTGCAGTTAGATTAGAACTTGGTCATAGGTCTGACCCACTCCTTCATTATTCTTTTCAGGTACAGGACGGTTCCAGCCTTAGAGCTTGATTGTGCTTGTCGAGGACAGTCTCACATCCATCTGGTTACGTAGGACTTCTCTCGATGTTTCTAGCATTATCTATTTTCAGTTTTCAGTTTCAGTTGAATTTTTTGTTAGGGGTCCACCAATGGATTCCCAAGTTGTAACCTTGGAGTTTTGGAGGATTGGAGTTTTATTTTTCAGTTATGCATGGAGGGTTTTATAATTAAATGTTCTTTCAGTTTTATTTCCATCTTTATTATTTCATTTTGTCGTCTGTGTTCGCTTTAAAATACTTTAATTGTTTGATATTCCCTCGGGTTTGGGCCTGGGCCTAATCAACCCGTGTTTCGGATCCGAGGGGTATCACAGCCATGACTTGATCTATAACTTGTATTAGTATAAAATCATTTGGAGTTATTTTAGAATCTAGAGATTTAATTATTTAGAATTAATTAATTTCTATTTAACTGTTCCACTTACTTAATTAAGTTTTTGAGTTGATATATGTGATTACCATGATAGTACCATTGGCATATAATTATTTGGAGTCATTTGAAATTGATTTAAATTCTTGAGAAATTAATTAGTTAGTTTAATTAATTTCTATTCAAGTGTTACATTCATTTTAATTGACATTTGACTGGATATATGTAATGAGTATGGTATGTTATTTAACATATATTAAATTGAGAATATTTGAATGAGTTTAGAAAACTTTATTTAATTATTTTCTTGTATGAAATTGAATTCACCTAGTTGTACCTAGTGTAGAATTAACTTGTAACTTGATTTCAAATAATGTCTTGACATGTTCTTTAACATATATTAAATTGAGAATATTTAAATAAGTTTTGAAAAATTTATTTAACTATATTCTTGGCATTGATCTTATTTTACCTTATTGTAACTAAGGTAGAATTGGTTTGTAACTTGAAATTAAATTAGGCCTTGCTATGAACTTTGACATATATTATATTTAGAATTCTTGGGGTTGCTTTGTAATTTTAAAAATTAAATTATTGAATTTAATTAAATTCCATTTGTATGCTTTCATTGAGGTAATTAAGTATTGATGTTATATTCTTACTTAATTTATAATTTGCAACTTGGTGTATGATTACAAGATGGTATTCCATGAGTAGAAGTTATGATTTAACTTGTTATATACACATTATACTTATGTGACATTTAATATGCCATTGTAGCTTGAAAGCCTAGAGCATATTTTGTGTGTATTCCATGACTTGGTTGTGCATGGTAATTGACAATGTGCATTGTGTATATGTGATATACTTATTGCATAACTTGATAATTTTTGAAAAGCTTGTATGGACATTGTAATGTATTAAGGCTAAAGTATGTCTTTAGTACAGGGGATGAGAATTCCCTCTAAAACATATAGTGCGCACTGGGTAGTTCCTTGCGGGCTAGTAACCCGAGATCATTTGTTTAGTCATTGAGACCATATGTCCTTTGTCTTTCCGCCATTGGTTGATTTCGCATTCAATTCCTAGTTGTAATTGTGGGTTACTTTTAATTTGTGCTTGGACGCATAGTACTTCACTTCTTGCTTAGCATACTTGTATTTGTATACTTGTACGCCTTCTACATATAAAAAATATTTTATATACTTGGATTTGTATACTTGTATGCCATGTATGTCAATATTGCTTAGTATACTTAGAAATGTATACTTGAATATATACGTTGTATTCTATTTCAATATTGCTTAGCGCACTTGGTATGTACACTTGTATATTGATGATTTACTTTCTAGATAACCTAGTATACTTATGTCATGTATACTTGTCTTAAGTGCATTTCAATATTGATTGTATACTTGTGTACGTATACTTGTATATTGAATATCTTGTTGCGTGTACCGCATACTTTTATGTTGCCTAAATTACATGAATTATGTGGTTTATGCTAGAAATGTTTTAAGGTAGCTTAGGATGCTCCCTGAGCCTCACCTTGGACATAGACGCTAGGTGGTATGGACCTTATATATTGATTTATATCAATTTAATGAACAATAAAATGTTAGGTCTATACATGCTCATTCCTTACGAGTAACTTGTTTACTTACCCCGAAGTTATCGGGTTATTTTCAGGTACGGATACCTTGGTTCGAGATGCACATCATTCCTTGGATGACTTGTAACTTTTAAGTTTACATTTCATGCAAATGTTAGCATGAAATGTCATTTTGTAGCTTTATGTCAAAACTTGTATCTTTGATTCCATATATGTAATGTGTAAGTAAGTACACCTTTTTCGATGTATTAGACATGTATGAGATGAGGCTAGAGGCCAATGACATGTATCTTGTATCGTATGTAACTTTTAACTTCATGAAATATTATGGAAATATTGAAAAATGCCAAGTCATTACTTCATCATGTTTGCATCGGGTGTGGGAATTCCAATTTTATTTTTCCATAAGGTCTTATTAATCATGTTTGAAGTGTAGCCAAGGGCCAAATGGTAATTTGACTCCATTTTATATTTTTCGATTTCAAATTTTCCATTTTAAGTCCATTTTTCTCATATTTGGCCGTTGGGGGGTCGGATTTTGAGTCGGGGCTTCTCAGGAGCCGCGAACCATTCCCGCGCGCTTAGAATCATTTATTATACTTGCGTGCACATTCGTTTCAACCTAGAAATACATTTAGGGTCAAATGCATACTTGGTGCAAAGTTGCATTTTCTAAGTTTTTGACCCTTTACTGATCTAGGGGCATTTTGGGCATTTCACAGTATATTTTTTTCATTTTCTCTCCGATGTAGCCGGGTAGAATACTCGATTTCGGGAGGGGTTTATTTTTTGTGTTTTTCCATAAAAATTCGTTTGATAGCCCGTTTTTGCTCTCAGTTGTGGATAGATCCTGAAAAAAATCCAGGCATTTTAGGGACATTACAGCGTGTTTTTTTTCGTTTTCTTCCACGCGGCCGGGTAGAAAAAGTGATTTTAAGGGGGGTTTATTCTTCGTGTTTTTCCAGAAAAATTCATTTAAGGGTTCATTTTTATCTTCAGTTCTGGAAAAAAAAATCAAATGGTGCTTGTTGTCAAAACACTATTCCTGCCCAGATTTGTAAACCGAAAATTTGTTTTTTTTTTTGAAATTTGGAGCTTCATATCTTCTTCATCCGGACTCCTAATCAAGTGATTTTTGAGTCTAAGTTTATTAATTTTTCCTTGTCTATCCAACGGTATAAACTGTTGCATCCAATTTTGTTTAAAAAGACCATTTTACCCCTTGTCAAGTACCCTTGCCGCACTGCTTTTAAACCCAAAAGTTGCTTTTTTTGAAACTTTGACGTTTCATATCTTCTTCATCCGGACTCCGAATCAAGTGATTCTTGAATCTAGATTTATTAATTTTTCCTTGTCTATCTAATGATATGCTTAGTTGCATCTAGTTTTATCTAAAAAGATCATTTTACCCCTTGTAAAGTACCGTTGCCGCACTGATTTCAAACCCAAAAGTTTGATTTTATGAAACTTTAGAGTTTCTTATCTTCTTCATCCAGATTCTGAATCAAGTGATTCTTGGGTTTAACTTAATTAATTTTTTGCTGACTTTCTAGTGGTGTGCTCGGTAGCATCCAATTTTATATTTTTCTGAAATGACCATTTTGCCCTTTGGGCTAAATTTGTCTAGTTTTCTTTTAATTTGTTTTCGCTACTTTCTTTTGAGTCCCATGATTTCATGGGAAGTCACGTATGTCTCTTAGGAATGATGTACATTCCCAAGGTTGTTGCTTCCATGTGAAAAGACTATTTTGCCCTTAGGGGCCTGTTCGGTCTCTTTTCTGATCATTTATTTTCGTATTGTTCTCGTTGAGATTCGTGGCCTCATGGAAGGTCACTCTGGCTTCTTAGAGATGCATTGCATCTCTAGGGTTATGTTTTCTATTTTTCTTTCGCATTTGGATCCGTTATCGGGTCAATCTTCGGTTTATTATAAGACACACTGGCTTGAAAAACTAGGGCTATCACAGGTGGTATCAGAGCTCTTAGGTTTGAATACCTTGGACGATAGGTTTTGGGTGCATATCATGTTTCTGCTTCCATGTTCTATGTGTTTAATTGCTTCTTGGTAACATGTTTTGAGCTGATAACATGTCTATTTACTTATGTGGCAACATGCTTAGAAGCTTACCTTAACCGCTTTAGCATATAATTTATGCATATTTATCTTAGCATATGGTATATGCTTATTTATCATAACATGTTGTATGTACTTGTCTGCCTTAGCATACTGTATATGCTTGTCGGCCTTAGTACATTGTATGCACTTGTCTGAGTTACCATGTTATTTATGCTTGTCTGCTTTAACATGTTATATATGCTTGTTTATCTTGACATGATTATATGCGGCATATTATTATGCTTTATACTCTTCTTCTGCATACACTGACATGCCTTATGTGATTTTTACTACTTATGTGAGTAGGTAGCCTGTTGTTATGCTGTATGCTAGCCGTTTACTTTTTATGCCTTGTTTTGACATTGTATGTTGTTCTAGCTTGGTTGGTAGAGATTCTTGGGGTTTATTGTATCCCTTGGATATATTCTTGCTTTGAGGAGTTTCTTCCATGGGTAGGAGAAATTCATTCTGTAAGGAACCCACGACGGGAACCTTCTTGTCCCTTTTGTTGGTTTAGTTGTTTTGAGACCTTGGTCTGATGGTTGATGGGTTGATACGAGTAAGGCTTAGGTGAGCATAGAGTTGCAGTTTTTTTTTGGTGGAATGAGTACGCACCGCTTCATCTCCTTTCCTTCGTGGCTTACGACGAGGTCAGGGAGTGTCCTGGGTTTTGTTATAGTCTCTTGGGATTTTGTGGTGACCTTGATGTGATAACATCATTGGGGTCTTGTTTCTAGCGTCATGGGATGATGAGTTGGGGTTGACTCCGCTCCTTCCTTGGGGATTTGGGAGGTTTGTCTTCATGAACCTCAACGGTGAGGTCCTCGTGTCACATCTTTTTAGAATGATGATTAGGGATTTGGATAGGTATGTTGACTTACGATCCTTCTTAGGTTACCTTGGGTAGCTCTTATGAGCTACAGTTGGGATGTAGGCAGTTTTGTGCAATTAATTGCATTGGTGCAATTAATTAATCTCCCTTGTCATTTTAGGGTTCCGTTAGGATCCTGTCCAGTTCTCATCGAACACGTTGGCATCTTGAGTTGAGTTCTCTATTGATGTCTCGTAATGGCTAGTGTTGGAACTATCCATTGCATCGCTGTTTCATTTTGTGTGGTGTTAGGATTCCACCTTGGGTAGGGGCTAGTCTTGGGAAGGACTTGTAGACTCCTTGTTTTGGCAACTTTAGTGGTCGTTCGGAGATGGTTCCTTTCCTCGTAGTGAGAGATTGGACTTATCCAGGTTCGGTTGTACATTTTCTACGTGGTGTCTTTTGGGAGGCATTCCATTCATTTCTTTTTATTTTATGAACTTGTCATTTGTATGATCCCTTTTTACATGTTTATGAGCCTTGGGCATGCCTTAGAAACATGTTTAGGATATATGACTATGTGGTAGTTATATGTGGACGTAGATGGTGTATTTTTATTTACGGTATCCGTTTAGCATGCTAGTTCCGTTAGTGGTGTATAACGTGTTGTCATTTGTTTGAACCCTATGTGATAGGTGGCATGTTTCATTTACCTTATGTGTACTGTGTGCTTAGTGCTAAGGTATTATTTAATTTATGCAATTTAATTTTACGAGTATGTGCTATGTGAGTAGCTGGTTGTACTGTTTTATCTTTCGGCATTTATGTTGGGGTTTTGTGACCTTGGTTATCGGGATTGTTATGAGTGAGCTACGTGGTAGACTTCTATTTGGAGGACTTAGTTGTCTATGATAGGGATTTTGATTCAGCATTTTATTTTCGTTTGTGACCTTAGGATAAGTCTGCTTGGGACGGTGTCTTTTGGTTTCGTGGAGTCCGATCTATTGGCTTGAGGGCATAGACTTGTCAGGCTTTAGATTCGTGACTGGAGGTTGTTGATAAATGTGTTTTGCAATGTAGGAGTTGCTTACTCTACTTGCACTGAGGATTTAAGGCCTTAAGCATAACGATGCCTATGACATTGTTATCTAAGTTTTAGGATTAGCTACCCCAAGTCTCACTAGATGCCTAGTTCCCGTAGCGTTTTTGGTAATGATCTTTTCCGACATTGATGTCATTCATATCAATAATTTTTCTGGGTTGACTTGGTTGGGGTAGTTTATGAACTAGTGCCTTATACTATCATGCTACCGTACAAAGTTGTGTGTTGTGGGTGAGTGCTAGTTGCCGTCGATGCTACCTTACTGACGAGTAAGTGTGGGCGAGCACTAGTCACTGTCATTGCTACCACACATTTGAGTATGTCGTGGGCGGGTTTTGGTCGCTGTTCTTACTGCCATGTCGCTCTTTTCTTTTGTCGTGTTTCGACATTTCATTGTCTTGGGATTCTCTCGGTGGTTGACATGCTGATTCGTTTGAGGAGTTATTTTCAGTTCGTGGTTTCGAGTTCCTTCAGTTGGATCTTGAGGCTTCTGGAGTTGTTCTTTAGTTCTTTAAGATCCTTTCCTCGGTGTGACCTTATATTTGGTCCTTGCTCGGTTTTCCTCAGGATGTTCCTAATTTCGGGGAAGAAATTTCCTTAAGGAGGGTAGGTTGTAATGACCCGGTCATTTTCCTTCCTTAACTTTTCTTGAAATTTTATGGATAAATTTTTTCTATTGAATTTTCTTTTCTGTGTTCGATTACTCATTACTTAGTGTCATCTTGAGTGCTCGGAAATGGTTTCCGAGACTCTTTCCTTTGGATTGACAACTTCCTTTAAAGACTGAGTCATTTTCACATTTTTCATTTTTTGGACACTATTAACTTTTCGTTTTTTTTTTTTCGAGAATGATTTTCTTCGTGTAACCTCACTTTTTGTGCTCGAATTAGGTTCCGATTTTGCATGCATCCATGATATGTTATTTCCATGATATTTGTATTTTTACTTTTTGTAGAAAAGCATGCTAGTGGCTTACTTTTCCATAAAGGGCATAGATGCATAGTTTCTTCGGAAACATTATTTGTTTTTGGGGCTTTTTTTTCGTAATTATAGAAAGTAATTATTTTATTTCTTAGGGACCTTTTTGTAATTTATTTTGGAAGATATTTTCAAAAATGACCTTTTTGTAATTACCGAAAAAGTGTGACAAGTGTCGCACTCTCATTGGTCCACGTGTAAGCATCTCATTGGTTAAAACTTGGAAGCCTTGGATGATGACATATGGAGGGTGGAGATTCACCCACTTGTTGGCCTAGCATTGGTGCACTTGTTGGCTTGGATTGTTGACAAGTGTATGCTTTAGATTAAGCCTAGAATGAACCATTGGATTAATGACAAGTGTAGGCTTCTAATTAAAGTCTAGCTTTTATGTGTGTGAGGGGATGGTGAAACTAGGTGTGTTTGACTTCCATTGACCAAGTGAGTGGACGAATACACTAAAGTGTTTTAATTATTTCATTTTACATATTTCATTTCTTCTTCCTCACTTAGAACCCTAGCCACCATTGAAGGAAACCATTAACCTAGGCTTAAAACCTTGGTTTTGATCTCCTTCCACTCACCTTAGACCTAAAAGTTTGGAACACAAAACACTTGCCTCACCTTCCTCGATATAACCCTTGAAGGAAATTGTAAAATTCCTTTATTTGCTTTGGATTCAAGAGGAACAATCCTTTTGCGAGGTAGGGGGTGATTTAGGTTTTTAATCTAAGTGTTTTAATTATTTTTATAGCTTACAATAAATTGTTTACATGTCTTATACTAAATTTTTAAATTCATAGGTTGTAGTACCTTGCATGAAATTAAGCTAGGACATGATATTCTTGAAGGCCCTGACTTGATCTATAACTTGTATTAGTATAAAGTCATTTGGAGTTGTTTTAGAATTTAAAGATTTAATTATTTAGAATTAATTAATTTCTATTTAGTTTTTGAGTTGATATACGTGATTACCATGATAGTACCATTGGCATATAATTATTTGGAGTCATTTGAAATTGATTTAAATTCTAGAGAAATTAATTGGTTAGTTTAATTAATTTCTATTTAAGTGTTACATTCATTTAAATTGACATTTGACTTGATATATGTAATGAGTATGGTATGCTCTTTAACATATATTAAATTGAGAATATTTGAATGAGTTTAGAAAACTTTATTTAATTATTTTCTTGCATGAAATTTAATTCACCTAGTTGTACCTAGTGTAGAATTAACTTGTAACTTGATTTTAAATAATGTCCTAACATGTTTTTTAACATATATTAAATTAAGAATTGAATGAGTTTTAAGAAATTTATTTAATTATATTCTTGTCATTGATCTTATTTTACCTTGTTGTAACTAAGGTAGAATTGGTTTGTAACTTGAAATTAAATTAAGCCTTCCTATGACCTTTGACATATATTATATTTAGAATTCTTGGTGTTGCTGTGTAATCTTAAGAATTTAATTATTTAATTTAATTAAATTCCATTTGTACGCTTTCATTGAGGTAATTAAGTATTGATGTTATATTATTGCTTAATTTATAATTTGCAACTTGGTGTATGACTATAAGATGGTATTCCATGAGTAGAAGTTATGATTTAACTTGTTGTATACACATTATACTTATATGACATTTAATATGCCATTATAGCTTGAAGGCCTAGAGCATATTTTGTGTGTATTCCATGACTTGGTTGTGCATGGTAATTAACAATGTGCATTATGTATATGTGATATACTTGTTGCACAACTTAATGATTGTTGAAAGCTTACATGGACATTGTAATGTGTTAAGGCTAGAGTATGTCTCTAGTACGGGGGATAAAAGTTCCCTCTACAACATATAGTGCGCACTAGGTAGTTCCTTGCGGGCTAGTAACCCGAGATCACTTGTTTGGTCATTGAGACCATATGTCCTTTGTCTTTCTGCCATTGGTTGATTTCGCATTCAATTCCTAGTTGTAATTGTGGATTACTTTTAACTTGTGCTTTGACGCATAGTACTTCACTTCTTGCTTAGTATACTTGTACGCCTTCTATATATCACAAATGCTTTGTATACTTGGATTTGTATACTTGTATGCCATGTATGTCAACATTGCTTAGTATACTTAGAAATGTATACTTAAATATATCTGTTGTATTCTATTTCAATATTGCTTAGCGCACTTGGTATGTACACTTGTATATTGATGATTTACTTTCTAGATAACCTAGTATACTTATGTCTTGTATACTTTTCTTAAGTGCATTTCAATATTGATTGTATACTTGTATATTGAATATCTTGTTGCGTGTACCGCATGCTTCTATGTTGCCTAAATTGCATGAATGATATGGTTTATGCTAGAAATGTTTTAAGGTAGCTTAGGATGGTCCCTGAATCTCACCTTGGACATAGACGTTAGGTGGCACGGACCTTATATATTGATTTATATCAATTTAATGAACAGGAAAATGTTAGGTCTATGTATGCTCAATCCCTACGAGTAACCTGTTTACTCACCCCGAAGTAACCGGATTATTTTCATGTAATGACCCGGTCGTTTTCCTTCCTTTCTTTTTTCAGCAAATTTTTAAGTTGATTTAAATTCTAATAATTTATACCATGCTTGTATTTCATTTTTGACTTGATATATGGCATGGTCATGAATTATTCCTTATCATATATTAAATTGGAATCATTTGGACAATTCTTGAAATCTAGAAAAATTACTTAGTTGGCCCACTTAATTTCTACCATATTGATATAATGATTTAGTCATGTAATTCATGGAACTTATTGTGTTTTATCACATGTTATGACTTGTTGCTCTACTTGTTGATTTTAAAAACTTGGGATATCATCAAGAACTCGACATGGCTAGGAATTGGTTCTAGTACGGGAGATAAAGAGCTCCCTACACTATAGTGCGCACTAGGGGAAGGTACCCAAGGGTTAATAGCACTAAAGTGATCTCAAGAGTACGGTTTTAGTCCGGGCAATATCCAAGTATCCACCTTAGTTTGATTTCACTCTTAAATTTTCAAACTTGATAACCTTGTTATATTGCATCTCATTGTGCTATGTTAAAAGTTCCAATGTCATTCTAATAGCATGATCTAAATTTTATTGAATTGTAAACCTTGTAATAAATTGAACGTATGCATGCTCATTCCTTACGAGTAAACTTGTTTACTCACCCCGAAGTTACTGGGTGTTTTTCAGGTAAAGAAGCATTATTGTGGGATGCACAACACTCTTAGACTAGCTAGAATTCTTGGAGTATTTTTAGTGACATTGAATATGCACTTGTTAGTATATCATGATTCTTTTTGGTGTATTGTATAAAAACTTGTATTTATTGTATAAGCCATGTAATGTGCACTCAAGTGCACCTTTTGCCACTCTTTGGATATGTGTGTAATGCGGCCAAGGGCCAAGCATGTTTAATTTAGTACTTGTACTCATGTGGAACCATATTTTGCTTTAAGAATATATTTTAACCAACTTTGGAGGTTTAACATGGGAGATTCTTGTAATTGATGTGTATGAGGCCATGAGCCATTGTTCTACGTACAAATAATTCATATTATGCTTGTTGACATGTGCACATACTTAATTTCCCTTAAATAGAATCAGTTTTTACTTATGCATGTGGGTAGAATGAATTCTATAGGTCCAATTACAAATCTCCCATGTTTAGTAAAGTTTCCAGCAGGTTTTGAGGTGTTTTAGTCGACCTAAACACCATTTCGGTCGACCGGTGCCTTTTTGATTTGTAAAAATGCATATTCTAGTAGCCAAAAACACATTTCAGGGCCATTTCAGTCGACCGATGGCTTATTTCGGTCTACCGAAGTAACCACCCCTCAAAAACAAGACTTCAGAAAAGTTTTTGTGGTTTCAATCAGTCGAAACTCTATTTTGGTCGACCGAAACATCCCTCATACACACAGCCTTTTAGATTTTGTTTCAACATTGATATTCCAACTTAAAAGGGTCAAAACTCCTTCATTTCTAAGCCAAATGAGGTGATTCTTAAGCCTAAACTGAAGGATTTTGAGTCAGCTTTCCAATGGTACTAATTTAATTCTTAGATTCAAATCACAGTGGGAGTTATTTATATTTTAGTGAGATAGGGTCAGTTTTTGCTTAAACCGGGAAAGGGCATTTTTGGGGAATTCTTGGCCAAAGTTCTTAGAACCTCTTGGAATATTGTGAAATGATTAGATTAGGTTATATTCATATTGTTTGATTTGTTTAGAGTCAATTTTGTCTTTATATTTATGAATTGACCATTTTACCCTTAATTAATGGATTTTGCCCGTTTTAACTCTCATTTCCTTTTTTAGTTCTCCTTGAGCTCCGTGACCTTATAGAGGGTCACTCTTGTGTCTTAGAGATGAGTTATATCATTAGAGACCTCATTTACATCTCTCGCTTCTGCATTTCGTATCCGTTACTGGGTCAACTTTCGGGTCATCACTGACCCACCGGGTTAAATAAAAAAAACTTGGGTCACGACAAGTGGTATCAGAACTCCTAGGTTTGAAAACCTTAGGATGATGGGTTTTGGGTGCATATCATGCTTTTGTTGGTGTACTTTGATTTATTCATATGCCTTGATAACATGTTTTAGTATTATAACATGTTTACGTGCTTAGTTTGATAACATGTCTATGTGCTTATGTGCTTAAGTACCTAGAAGTTTTTAGTATCTATTTAGTATGTTATATATGCTTATCTGCTTTAGCATGACTGTATGTTACAAACATTGACAAGCTTCTTGTCTCATGCATTCATAGCGCGAGTTACATTCGGTCATAATAACTTATGTTATTGTTGACCTCTTTCTTTTTGTGCGTTTAGCATCATGGTTGTCATGCATGGAGAGTCTTCACATCAAGGCATTGAGGAACAGGTAGACGACACTGAGTTTACGAGGGGTCCAGGAAGGCCTAGGATTCCAGTTCGTGGCATGGGTCCTAATCCACCACGAGCTCCGATTTATGAGTAGTAGATTGCACAGGGAATGGATCTGGGAATGTGAGAGCCCATTCAGCAGATGTTTGGTTAGCATATTATAGGGATGTAGATTCCAGTACCGGCACCAGCACCGACACCAGTTGTTAATGAGGCATTGGACTACTTCATAAAGTTAAAACGGGTTAAGATCGACCAATTTGTAAGGAGTATGAATCCGCTTGCTTCAGAGGCTTGGTTTGATCTCATGGTATGCAAGCTCGATAACATGGGAGTACCTACAGACTGCCTGAGGATCTCTTTGACAGCTTCTATGTTTATGGGAGATGCCGATATTTGGTAGAGGTCTATGACCTATATCCATGATGTGGAGGTGATGAATTGGGAGGAGTTCAGGACTTTGTTCTTTGACCGCTTCTTTTCGAGGGCTATGAGATAGGATATGAGAGTATAGTTCACAGGTCTCTATCAGGGCATGATGAACGTCATTGAGTATGAGACACGCTTTACTTCTTTTTCCTGCTATACACCAGAGATGGTAGCTACCGATGAGCTCAGGGCAAGGAAGTTTCAGGATGGGTTACATCTTGAGGATTTGAGGACCTATGGAGAGGTAATCCAGAGGGCAATGATGGTTGAGGTAGAGGACCGAGACCAGCATAGGATCAAGGGTTCGTATAAGCAGCCACGTGGAGAAGCTCCATCAGTATCTGTTGGGGGTCAATGGAAGAAGGCTAAGGCCGGGGATAGTCCACGTACTCAGGGACAGTCATAGTAGGTTCAGTCCGCATCTACAGTTCCAGTATCTTTAGGGTCAGCCCGGGGAGTGATTTGTCACCACTGTTAGCAGCCGGGGCATATCAAGCCTCGTTGCCCACAGCTTCAGCCATAGGCCAATCAGTCACAGGCTAGTAAGCCTATAGTTTAATGAAGGGGTTTCAAGGGACTTGTAATTACTGCAAGCAGCCCGGTTACATGAGGAAGGATTGCCCTCATCCACGGAGCTGGGCACAGAATGGCATAGGTTTACAGGCCACACCGACACAGTCAGCAGTTGTGCAGTCAGGTTTCAGGGTACTCAAGCATCACATCCAGTTGCACCAATCAGTTTGTATCCGGGTAGGGGTTCTACGCCTACTGCTTCAAGACATCAGTTAGCTCAGCAAGGGCAGTTCACAGCAATCAGGGGCTCAGGGACGAGCTTACTCACTACCATAGGCCGATACCTCCGCTAGGACTTCTACAGTTTGAGGTATCTTTCTAGTTTTTAGTTCTTGGGCTAGAGTTCTTATTAACACAGGTGCATCACATTCATTCATTTTCGTTTCATTTGCACCTTCTTTGGGTCTGGAGGTCACACAGCGGGATGGTTTCCTTTGTGTTGACACACCAGTTGGGGGTCCAGTGTCTTTGGACCATGTTTGTCGAGGTTGTGCTATTGAGATAGCTGGGCGGACCTTAGAGTTCGATTTCGTCATTTTTTATATGATGGTCTTTGACGTTATTCTTGGGATGGACTGGTTGTCTTTCTTTTATGCCACGATTGATTACTTTTATGGGTGAGTGTCTGTTTGCACTCCCACGGGAGATTGTTTTCACTTCATGGGAGATCAGAGCGATTCCCACTCGACGATGATTTTCAGTATCGGTGACTAGAGTTGCCACAGGTCCTACTTGGCTAGCCTGTCAGCTAACGAGGATAGTAGTTCAGGTCGTGTTTTTCTGGTAGTTGTAGGAGAGTTTCTGGATGTCTTTCCGGAGGAGTTGATGGAGCTTCCTCCTCTTCGGAAGGTTGTCTTTGCCATTGATGTCATTCCCGGTAATGCACCTATCTCTATGGCACCGTTCCGTATGGCACCGGTAGAGCTTAACGAGCTAAAAGCTCAATTAGATGATTTAAAAGCTAAAGGCTTTATTCGTAGTAGTGTTTCACCTTGGGGAGCACCGGTTCTTTTTGCGAAGAAGAAGGATGGGTCTTTGAGACCTTGCATCGATTATCGCAAGCTGAACCATGTCACAATCAAAAACATGTATCCTTTGCCTAGGATTAATGACTTGTTTGATCAGTTGAAGGGAGCCACTTATTTTTCGAAGATTGATTTGAGATCGGGTTACTATCAGTTGAGGGTTAAGGATGAAGATATATTCAAGACCATTTTTCGTACACGGTATGGCCATTATGAGTTTCTGGTGATGCCATTTGGTTTGACCAATGCTCCAACAGCTTTTATGGACTTGATGAACCGTGTATTCGGTGACCATCGACATTCTTGTATACTCAGCTTCGGTGGAAGAACATGAATATCATTTGAGGACAGTGTTGTAGATCCTTAGGGATAATCAGTTGTACGCCAAGTTCTAGAAGTGTGAATTTTGGCTATCGGAAGTGAAGTTCCTTAGACATGTTATGTCAAAGAGCGTGTTGTAGTGGATCCATCGAAGATTGAGTTAGTGATGGATTGGGAGCGTCCGAAGACAGTGTTTGAGATTCGGAGTTTTCTTGGCCTAGCTGGTTACTACCGGAGATTTGTTCAGGATTTCTCTCGGTTAGCGGCACCTATGACTTGACTTACCCGCAAGGGGCTCAAGTTCGTATGGAACGAGGCATGTGAGTTTGCTTTTTAGGAGTTGAAAGTCAGGTTGACATCGGCTCTAGTTTTGACCATTCCTGAACGTGGTTTGGGTTACGTGATTTTTTGTGATGCTTCGCGAGAAGGCTTGGGTTATGTCTTGATGTAGACAAAGCTAGTGGTTGCTTATGGGTTTTGACAGTTGAAGACTCACGAGTTAAATTATCTGACAAATGATTTAGAGTTGGTAGCAGTTATCTTTGCCCTGAAGGGTGGAGACAGTATTGTATGGGGAGAAGTTTGAAGTTTTCTCCAATCACAAGAGTCTCAAGTATCTCTTCTCTCAGAAGGATTTGAACTTGAGACAATGCAGATGGGTTGAGTTCATGGAGGACTATGACTTTGAGTTACAGTACTATTCGGGTAAGGCTAATGTGGTGGCCGATGCATTGAGTAGTAAGTCACGGGGGACTCTCGCTAGCATTTCCATTTACAGATGGAAAATGCTAGAAGAGCTTGCAGATCTTGGTTTACAGTCTTATGAGGATGTTTCACCGGCTATTTTATTTAGCCTTATGGCTCAACCGGCTCTTGTTAGCAGGGTTATTGAGGCACAATTGGAGGATGGGGAGATGAAGGCCATCCATGTTTGGATTTCAGGTGGTGAGAATATAGAGGGTTAGACCTTACATTCAGACGGTGGTCTCAAGTACAAGGGGATGATGTTTGTTCCTTTGTCTTGTCCTTAAGATGTTCTTTAAGATTTTCACCACTCTTGGCTCGTAGTTCATCTTAGTGGTATGAAGATGTATCACAATCTGCGGTGTCAGTTTTGGTGGCAGGGCATGAAACAGGATGTTTCACAGTTTGTGGTTCGATGCCTTACTTGTCAGCAAGTAAAGGCAGAGCATCAGTGACCGGTAGGATTGTTGTAACCATTACCAGTAACTAAGTGGAAATGGGAGCATATCACCATGGATTTCGTAACGGGACTTACGAGGTTTTAGGCAGGGAATGATGCCGTTTGGGTCATAGTTGACAGGTTGACTAAGACAGCACACTTCTTCTCCATGGTAGTAACTGACAGTGCAAAGAGGTTGAGTGGACTGTATGTGAGGCAGATTGTCAGGCTTCATGGGGTTCCTGTATCCATTGTTTCGGATAAGGATCCGCAGTTCACGTCTCATTTTTGGCAGAGTTTTCAGGAGACTCTTGATATGGGGCTTCACTTCAGCACGACATTCTATCCTCAGACTGATGGTCAGTCAGAGCCCACCATTCAGATATTAGAGGATATGCTACATACTTGTATCTTGGATTTCGGAGGTAGTTGGGAGGACTACTTACCTTTAGTTAAGTTTGCCTACAACAACAGTTACCAGACCATTATTGGCATAGCACTTTTTGAGGCGTTGTATGGCAAACCTTGCAGATCTCCAGTTTGTTGGACCGAGGTCAGTGATACTGTTGCCTTAGGTCCCGATATTGTCATCGAGACTACAGAGAAAATCAAGTTGATTCGGCAGCGGTTGGCTACCGCACAGAGCAGACAGAAGAGTTACACTGACAGGAGGAGACGATCCTTGTCTTTTGAGGTAGGGGACCATGTCTTTCTTAAGATTTCTCCACGCAAGGGACTTCTGAGATTTCGACAGACGGGCAAGTTGTCTCCTAGGTTCATTGGACCATTTGAGATATTAGAGCGTGTCAGTGAAGTTGCTTATCGTTTGGCATTACCGCCAGACCTGGATAGGGTTCACGATGTCTTTCATGTTTCTATGCTGAGGAAGTACAAGCCGGATCCATCACATGTTTTTCGATGGACATATGTGGTTGTTGATGAGGACGTGACCTATGAGGAAGGTCTTGTCCAAATTCTTGATTCAAGGGAACAGGTCTTACGGACCAAGACCATTCCATTGGTTAAGGTCTTGTGGAGACACCACGGCATTGAGGAGGCTACTTGGGAGCTTGAACAGGAGGTTCGCTCTTGGTACCCCCATTTGTTCTCTCTTTCAGGTATGATTAGATTTCGGGGACTAAATCCTTTTAAGGAGGGTAGGTTGTAATGACTCGGTCATTTTGCTTCCTTTCTTTTTTCGGCAAATTTCTTTTTTTTCGTCTTTTTCCCTATTTCATCTTTTTCTCTTTTACCATTTTGCTTGCATAACATCACTTTTTGTGCTTGGATTTGATTCTAGCCTTGCATACATCGGTGATATTTAATTTTCGTGATATCTACATTTTTACTTTCGTAGAAAAACATGTTAAATGTTTACTTTTCTTGTAAAGGGCATGGATGCACAACTTTTGATAATTTTCTTAAACTTTTGGGGTTTCAGTGTAATTATGCAAAGTAATTATTTTTCATCTTAGGGACCATTTTGTAATTTAATATGGAAGATATTTTCAAAAAGGACCTTTTTGCAATTTTCAGAAAGTGTGACAAGTGTTACACTCTCATGGTGCCACTTGTTGACATTGTGGTAGAACCACTTAGAGGCTTAATCTCTTGACACATAGAAGATGGAGATTCACCCATCTGTTGGCCTAGGATAGGAGCACTTGTTGGCATGGATGGTTGACAAGTGTAGGCTTCATATTAAGCCTTGGAAGTTTACTTAGGATGATGACAAGTGTAGGCTTCATATTAAGCCTTGGAAGTTTACTTAGGATGATGACAAATGTAGGTCTCATAATTGGTCTTGCATTGTGTGTGTGTGAGAGGTAGTGCAAGAACACCTAGTGAGTGGAGAATCCCACCACATTTAGCTTAGGGTTTACACCTTTGTTTCATTTCATCTCTTTCCTCTCAAGAACCCTAACTTAGCCACCATGGGAGCAAAGCTTGACTTAGAGCTTTTGTGACGGCCCAAGTTTTTCAACCCGGTACGTCAGTGATGAACCAAAAGTTAATCCGATAACGGATCCAAAATGCGGAAGCAAATGATAAACCAAGGTTTTAAGAGATAGGAATCACTCCTAAGACACTAATGTGACCTTTCATGTGATCACGGGACTTAAAGAGAGGAAAAGCAGAAACAAAGGTCAAAAAGGACAAAATTCGTTATCAAAAGGGCAAAACAGTCAATTCACAAATTAAAGGGCAAAACAGTCAATTCACAAATTAAAGAGAGAAACTTGACTTTAAATAAGTCAAACAAGGTGAATACAACCTAATCTAATCATTTCAAGACATTCCAAGATGTTTTAAAAACATTGGCCAAGAATCCCCAAATTGCCCTTTCCCGGTTGAAGTGAAAACTGACACTACTTCACTAAAACATGAATAACTCCCACTGTGTTTAGAATCTGAGAATGGCATAAGTACCATTGGAAATCTGACTCAAAATCCTTGAGTTTAGGCTCAATAATCACCCTATTTGGATAAGGAACGAAGAAGTTATGGCCTTTCGAAGTTGGACCATCAGTGCTGAATTAAAATCTGGAAGTGCTGGTGCACAGGGGCTATTTCGGTCAACCGACTTAAAGTTTCAGTCAACTAAAACTCACAAAATGCTTTCTGAAGGTTGGTTTTTACTATTCATTTGGTCTCAAAAAGGGATCGGTCGACCGAGATGGTGTTTCGCTCGACCAAAACTCCTCGAAATGCTGCTGAAAGCTCCTCCAAACATGTTAAATTGCAATGGAACCTATGGGACTCATTCTACCCACATACATAGATCAAAAATTGATTCATTTAAAGGAAGATTGAACATATGAACATGTCAATTACAATAATTTCATGTGGCAAACCTCCAAGATGATTAAAATACATTTTTTGAAGAAAAGTTTGATACCAAAAGAGTATAGATGCAAAAGTAAACATACTTGGCCCTTGGCCTCTTTACATACATGTTTATAATATCAAAAGTAATAACTTAAGTATTGTTACACATCTAGAAAGCTACATAAGCTTCTAAAATACCATACATCCATGGTATGGAAAAATATGACATCAAAGTTAAGCATGCTAAACACTTGCATGTCAATGTACAAAAGTGCTTCAAATGACTCATAAGCCTCTAAGGATGATGAGCATCTAAGAACATAGTCTCCTAACCTGAAAAATAACCCAAACCACTAGGGTTAGTAATCAAGTTACTCGTAGGAAGAAGCATATACATATACCCTAAAGTTTTGATATTATTGCAAGATCAATATAGATGAATACAAGGGAGCATTCCACTTAACGTCTATATTCAAGGTGTTCTAAGGGATCATCTTAAGCTAACTTAAATGAATCTAGCAACACAATATCAAAATGGATGTACTTAACTACATCAAATCACATGAAACTAAAATTACAAGTTACAACTTAAACATTGATTGTCAACTTGGAATTGAATGCAAAATCAAAAGTGGAATCCTTGGACATCTAAGCTCGGAATTCTGCCGAGACCTTAATGGTTGTTCCGAGCATTAACCCGCTGGGAAGACCACCCTAGTGCGCACTATCTCAATTGGGGAGAACTCATACCTTCTGCACTGGAGCCAAACCCTAGCCATGTCACTTGTAACCATGTCCCAATAGAATCCAAAATACATAAAGTTCAAAACTTATACATAATATTAAGGCATATATACCACCTTCCATACACAAGCATTTTGAAATCACACAAACCATGTCTTAGGGTTCCAAGTCTAGAATGGCATAATAAATGACAAGTCTTTAACATGATATAATGTGCAAAATAATACCACTAACTTATCAACTTCAATCATGCCTCAATAACAAGCTTCATATACTAAATCTTAACATTTTTGCACTAAGCTTTTAAAATAATCACAATTTCTAATAGTATTCTACTAGAATGTAGGATTAACATCATAATAGTATAGTAAACCAAATCAATAAGAGTTCTATACGACATCAATAATCCTACTCAAGATACATACACAATATACATGCTTAATCAATAAAATCCTAAGTCAATCATAAGGATTTCCTATAGTATGCAATACTACAATTCTAAAAACATGTATACAATATATATTAAACTCCAAAGGATTTTAAAACACTTAAAATATAAACATACTACCACCCCTACCTCAATAGAGAATTGAATCTCTATAATCCAAGCTACTAAGCTCAAAATGAAAAACAAATTTAGGGTTAATGAAGAGGAGAGTGAGGGGAAACTTTTGTGTTCCAAGGTCTTTGATCTAAGTTGAGTGGAAGGAAGCCAAAAATGAAGTCAAAGCTATGAACCAAGCTTTTCTCCAATGGTGGCTAGGTCAGGGTTTTGAGAGAAGAAGTGAAAATGAAAGGGATAAGTGAAAATGGTGAGTGGAGGAATACTTGATCCTCCACTCACTATGTATTCTTGCACTACCTCTCTCACACACACAATGAAAGACTTAATTGTGATCCTACACTTGTCACAAATCCAAGGCTCATTCATAGGCTTAATCCTAAGCCTACACTTGTCAACCATCTAAGCCAACAAGTGCACCAATCCTAGGCTAACATGTGGGTGAATCTCCACCCTCCAAATGTCAAAAGATTACACATCCAAATCACTCCACCCCATTGACAACAAGTGGCACCATGAAAATGTGACACTTGTCACATTTTCCAAAAATTGCAAAATGGTCCTTTTTAAAAATATCTTATAAATTAAATTACAAAAAGGTCCCTAAGATGAAAAATAATTATTTTACATAATTACACTAAAACACCAAAATTGAAGAAAAAAAAAAAATGCATCCATGCCCTTTATAAAAAAGTAAGCAGCTAGAATGTATTTTCTACAAAAGTAAAAATATAAATGTCATGGAAATCAAATATCATGAATGCTTGCAAAACCAGAATCGAATCCGTGCACAACAAGTGAGGTTATGCAAGGAAAAACGATAAACGGGAAAAAGATGAAATAGGGAAAAGACAAAATAAGAAAAAGACGAAAAAAGAAAATCTCCAAAAAAGAAAAAGAAGGAAAAAGACCGGGTCATTACAACCTACCCTCCTTAAAAGGATTTCGTCCCCGAAATCAAGTTGTGCCTGAAAGAGAGAAAAAATGGGGATACCGAGAGCGAACCTCCTGTTCGAGCTCCCAGGTAGCCTTTTCAACGCCATGATGTCTCCATAAGACCTTAACCAATGGAATGGTCTTGGTTCCCAAAACCTATTCCCGTGAATTAAGAATCTGGACTGGACCCTCCTCGTAGGTTACATCCTCATCAACAACAACATCTATCCATCGTAAGACATGTGATGAATCCAGCTCATACTTCCTCAACATAGATACGTGAAACATGTCATGAACCCTATCCAGGTCTGGCGGCAATGCCGAACGATAAGCTACTTCACCGACTCGCTCCAAAATCTGAATTGGTCCAATGAACCTAGGAGACAACTTACCCGTCTGCCGAAATCTCAAAAGTCCCTTCCGTGGAGAAATCTTGAGAAAGACGTGGTCCCCTACCTCAAAAGATAAGGATCTCCTCCTCTTATCAGCATAACTCTTTTACTTACTCTAAGCTATAGCCAACCATTGCCGAATCAACTTAATTTTCTTTATAGTCTTGAAGACAATATCGGGACCCAAGGCGACTGTATCACCTACCTCGGTCCAACAAACTGGAGATCTGTAAGGTTTGCCGTACAACACCTCAAAAGGTGCCATGCCAATACTGGTCTGGTAACTGTTGTTATAGGCAAACTCCACCAAAGGTAAGTAGTCTTCCCAACTACCCCCAAAATCCAAAATGCAAGCCCGTAGCATATCCTCCAATATTTGAATGGTACGCTCCGACTGACCATCAGTCTGAGGATGGAATGCTGTGCTGAAATAAAGCCCCATGTCAAGAGCCTCCTGAAAACTCTGCCAAAAGTGAGACGTGAACCTGGGATCCCTATCCGAAACAATGGATATTAGAACCCCGTGAAGCCTGACAATCTACCCCACGTACAGTCCACTAAGTTTCTTTGCGTCATCTGTCACTGCCATAGGTAAAAAGTGAGCCGTCTTAGTCAGTCTGTCAACAATGACCCAAATGGCATCATTCCCTGCCTTGGATCTCGGAAGTCCCGTCACGAAATCCATAATGATGTGCTCCTACTTCCACTCTACCACTGGTAGTGGTTGCAACAACCCTGCTGGTCTCTGATGCTCTACCTTCACTTGCTGATAAGTAAAACATTTAGCCACGAACTGAGAAACATCCCGTTTCATGCCTTTCCACTAAAACTGTCTCTGCAAATTGTGATACATCTTCGTACCACCCAGATGAACTGCAAGTCAAGAATGGTGAAAATCCCAAAGAACAATGTCACAATAAGGTAGAGGAACAACTATCTTCCCTCTGTACCTAAGACCACCGTCTGAATGCAAGGTCCAACCTTCTACATTCTCGCCACCTGAAATTCGATCGTGGATGGACTTCATCTCCCCATCCTCCTGCTGTGTCTCAATAACTTTGCTAACAAGAGCTGGTTAAGCCATAAGGCTAAACAAAATAGCTGGTGAAACATCCTCATACAACTGCAAACCAAGATCTGTAAGCTCTTCTAGCATCTTCCATCTGTGAATGGAAATGCTAGCAAGAGTACCCCGTGACTTCCTACTCAAAGCATCGGCCACCACATTGGCCTTTCCTGGATGATACTGTAACTCAAAGTCATAGTCCTCCATGAACTCAACCCATCTGCACTGTCTCAAGTTTAAATCCTTTTGAGAAGAAGAGATACTTGAGACTCTTGTGATTGGAGAAAACCTCGAACTTCTCCCCATACAAGTAATGTCTCCACCCTTTCAGGGTAAAGATAATTGTTGCCAACTCTAAGTCATATGTCGAATAGTTTAACTCGTGAGTCTTCAACTGTCGGGACCCATAAGCAACCACCCGTTTTGTCTGCATCAAGACACAACCCAATCCTTCTCGCGAAGCATCACAATAGATCACATAACCCAAACCTCATTCAGGTATGATCAAAACTGGAGCCGTGTCAATCTGACCTTCAACTCCTAAAAAGCAAAATCACAAGCCTCATTCCAAATGAACTTGACTCCCTTACGAGTAAGTCGAGTCATAGGTGTTGCTAGATGAGATAAATCCCAAACAAATCTCCTGTAATAGTCGGTTAAGCCGAGAAAACTCTGAACTTCAAACACTGTCTTCGGACACTGCCAATCTATCACAGACTCAATCTTCGATGGATCCACTACAACACCACTCCTTGACACGACGTGTCCAAGGAACTTTACTTCCGGTAGCCAAAATTTGCATTTCTTGAACTTGGCGTACAATTGGTTATCCCTAAGGATCTGCAACACTATCCTCAAATGATACTCATGCTCCTCTACTGAAGCCGAGTATACCAGGATGTCATCAACGAACACCACCACATCTGTCAAGATAGTCACTGAATACACGGTTCATCAAATCCATGAAAGCTGCTGGAGCATTGGTCAGACCAAATGGCATCGCCAGAAACTTATAATGGCCATACCATGTACAAAAAGCGGTCTTGGATATATCCTCATCCTTGACCCTCAACTAATAGCAACCTAACCTCAAATCAATCTTCGAAAAGCATGTCGCTCCTTTCAACTGATCAAACAAGTCATCAATCCTTGGTAAAGGATACCTGTTCTTGATCGTAGTATGATTCAACTTACGATAATCAATACAAAGTCTCAAAGACCCATCCTTCTTCTTTCGCAAAAAGAACCGGTGCTCCCCATGGTGAAGCACTAGGACGAATAAAGCCCTTAGCTTTCAAATCATCCAACTGAATTTTTAGCTCATTAAGCTCTGCCGGTGCTATATGGTACGGTGCCATAGAGATGGGCATTGTACTAGGAATGACATCAATGGCAAAAATAACTTCCCTTAAAGGAGGTAACTCTGTCAGTTCCTCTGGAAAGACATCAACAAAATCCTCAACAACTGCTGGAAGAACACAACCTAAACTGCCATCCTCGTCAACTAGCAAACTAGCCAAGTAAGATCTGTGGTGACTCCAGTCACCAATACTGAAAACCATTGCCTGGTGGGAATCATTCTGATCTCCCACAAAATGGAAACAATCTCCCTTAGGAGTGCAAACGGATACCCTCCAACGGAAGTAATCAATCGTAGACCGAAATAATGACAACCAATCCATCCCGAGAATGACGTTAAAGCTTGTCATATCAAGAACAATGAAATCAAACTTTAAGGTCCGCGCAGCTATCTCAATAGCACAACCCCGACAAACACGATCCAAAGACACTAGACCCCCAACTGGTGTGTCAACACAAAGAAGACTGCCCCGAAGTGTGACCTCCAGACCCAATGAATGTGCAAATGATGCAGAAATGAAAGAATGTGATGCACCTATGTCAATAAGAACTCGTGCCCAAGAACTGAAAACTAGAAATATACCTCGAACTGAAGAGGTGTCTGTAAAAGCATCCGCTTGTGGAAGAGCGTTGGCTAGTCCCTGAGTCCCTGAGCCCTGTTGTAAACTACCCTGATAGCTTAACTGATGTGAAGAAACAGTAGGTGTAGAACCCCTGGCTGGATAAGTGCTAACTGGTGCCACTGGTTGTGGTGCCTGAGGAACTTTGAAACCAGACTGAACCATTGCAGACTGTGCTGATACCATCTGTGAATCTGTGCCACTACGTGATTTATTCATCAACATTGGACAATCCTTCCTGAGATGACCTGGCCACTTGCAATAGAAGCAAGCTCCCTGCCTTGTTTTCGTAAAAACTGAAGTCTGACTGGACTGTGCCCGAAGCTGTGGGCAGCGAGGCTTGATGTGCCCCGATTGCTGATAATGGTAACAAACCACACCCTGGGCTGATCCCGAAGATACAAGAACTGTGGGTGCAGAACAATTCTGCTGCGATGCCCCCTATGAGTGAGTATTGTTCCCTGTCCTGGCCTTCTTCCACTGACTCTCAAAAGATGATAAATTATCTCCGCGAGGCTGCTTGTGTGAATCCCTGATCCGTAACTGATCTCGTTCCTCTGCCTCAGCTAGCATAGCCCTCTAGACCACTTCTCTGTAAGTCCTCAAATCAAGAATTAAGACCTGTGGTCTGATGTCAAGATGTAGCTATCCTAAAACTTCATTGCCCTGGCCTCGTTTATTGCTACCATATCCTCGGTATAACGAGATCGAGAAGTAAATCGTGTCTCATACTCAATGGCACTCATAGTGCCCTGATAGAGACCTATGAACTGTGTCCTCATCTCCCGCCTCATAGCCCTAGGAAAGAAACGCTCGAAGAAAAAATCTCTGAACTCGTTCCAAGTCATCAACTCAACATTGTGGACATTGGTCATAGACCTCCACCAAATATCTGTATCTCCCATGAACATAGAGGCTGTCAAAGAAATCCTTAACCTGTTTGTAGGTACCGCTATACTATCCAACTTGCGAACCATAAGGTCCAACCAAGCTTCTGAGACTAGCGGATCTGAACTCCCCTCAAATGGATCAATCTTGACCCTCTGTAGTCGCATAAAGTACTCTAGTGCCTCATTGACTATCAATGCCGGTACCGGTGCAGGAAACTGTATCCCTACCACCTGGTTGCATATCAACTCCTGTAAGGATTCAGCGATCCCATAATTGATTCCCTGAGTAACCCACTCTTCATAAGTCGGTGCTCGTGGTGGTTTAGTATACACGCCACAAACTGGAATCTTGGGCCTCCTCGAACCCCTCGTGAGCTCGGTGTCAGCCACCTACTCCTCAGTGCCCTGGCGTGAGGACTCTTCATGTGTGACAACCATGGTACTAAACGTATGAAAGAAAGGAGGTTAATAATAACACAAGTTATTATGACCGAGTGCAATCCACACTATTAATGCACGAAACACGAAGCAAGACATGATATACAACATACAGTCATGCTAAAATAATCAAAGAAAGCCGTGTAAACAGTTAAGCATTTAAGCTAGTAAGCATACATGTCAAACAAGGATGCTCTTAACCATATAAGCATAAAGACATGTCATACTACCAAACGTGTTATCACGAAACACATAAACATGTTATAAAGCCAAAACATGTTAACAAAAGCATGTGAAAATATCAAAGTAAATCAACAAAAGCATGATATGCACCCAAAACCTATCGTCCTAAGGTGTTCAAACCTTGGAGCTTCGATACCACTTGTGACGGCCCAAGTTTTTCTACCCAGTGCGTCAGTGATGAACCGAAAGTTAATCCGATAACGGATCCGAAATGCGAAAGCAAATGATAAACCATGGTCTTAAGAGATAGGAATCACTCCTAAGACACTAATGTGATCTTTAATAAGATCACGGGACTTAAAGAGAGCAAAAGCGTAGACAAAGGTCAAAAAGGACAAAATTCGTTATCAAAGGGGCTAAACGGTCAATTCAGAAATTAAAGAGAGAAACTTGACTCTAAACAAGTCAAACAAGGTGAATAAAACCTAATCTAATCATTTTAAGACATTCCAAGAGGTTTTAAGAATATTGGCCAAGAATCCCACAAATTGCCCTTTCCCGGTTGAAGTGAAAACTGACACTACTTCACTAAAACATGAATATCTCCCACTTTATTTGGAATCTGAGAATGACATAGGTACCATTGGAAAGATGACTCAAAATCATTGAGTTTAGGCTCAAGAATCACCCCATTTGGATAAGGAACAAAGAACTTATGGCCTTTCGAAGTTGGACTATTAGTGCTGAATTGAAATCTGGAAGTGCTGGTGCACAGGGGCTATTTTGGTCGACCAACAGTTTTAGTCAACCAAAACTCATAGAATGCTTTCTAAAGGTTGGTTTTTATTGTTCATTTGGTCTAAAAAAGGGATCGTTCGACCGAGATGGTGTTTAGGTTGATCGAAACTCCTCGAATGCAGCTGAAAGCTCCTCCAAACATGTGAAATTGCAATGGAACCTATGGGACTCATTCTATCCACATGCATAGATCAAAAATTGATTCATTTTAAGGAAGATTGAACATATGAACATGTCAATTACAAGAATTTCATGTGGCAAACCTCCAAGATGGTTAAAATACATTTTTTGAAGAAAAGTTTGATACCAAAAGAGTATAGATGCAAAAGTAAACATACTTGACCCTTGGCCTCTTTACATACATGTTTATAATATCAAAAGTAATAACTTAAGTATTGTAATACATCAAGAAAGCTACGTAAGCTTCTAAAATACCATACATCCATGGTATGCAAAAATATGACATCAAAGTTAAGCATGCTAAACACTTGCATGTCAATGTACAAAAATGCTTCAAATGACTCATAAGCCTCTAAGGATGATGAGCATCCAAGAACATAGTCTCCTTACCTGAAAAATAACCCAAACCACTAGGGTGAGTAATCAAGTTACTCGTAGGAAGAAGCATATGCGTATACCCTAAAGTTTCAATATCATTGCAAGATTAATATAGACGAATACAAGGGAGCATTCCACTTAATGTCTATGTTCAAGGTATTCTAAGGGATCATCTTAAGCTAACTTAAATGAATCTAGCAACACAATATCATAATGGATGTACTTAACAACATCAAATAGCATGAAACTAAAATTACAAGTTACAACTTAAACATTGATTGTTAACTTGGAATTGAATGCGAAATCAAAAGTGGAATCCTTGGACATCTAAGCTCGGAATTCTGCCGAGACCTCAATGGTTGTTCCGGGCATTAACCCGCTGGGAAGATTACCCTAGTGCGTACAGTCTTTAACATGATATAATGTGCAAAATAATACCACTAACTTATCAACTTCAATCATGCCTCAACAACAAGCTTCATATACTAAATTTTAACATTTTTGCAATAAGAATCTAAAATAATCACAATTACCAATAGTAATCTACTAGAATGTAGGATTAACATCACAATAGTATAGTAATCCAAATCAATAAGAGTTCTATATGACATCAATAATCCTACTCAAGATACATACACAATATACATGCTTAATCAATAAAATCCTAAGTCAATCATAAGGATTTCCTATAGTATGCAATACTACAATTCTAAAAGCATGTATACAATATATATTAAACCCCAAAGGATTTTAAAACACTTAAAATATAAACACACTACCACCCCTACCTCAATAGAGAATTGAATCTCTATAATCCAAGCTACCAAGCTCAAAATGAAAAACAAATTTAGGGTTAATGAAGAGGAAAGTGAGGGGAAACTTTGTGTTCCAAGGTCTTTGATCTAAGTTGAGTGGAAGGAAGCCAAAAATGAAGTCAAAGCTATGAACCAAGCTTTTCTCCAATGGTGGCTTGGTTAGGGTTTTGAGAGAACAAGTGAAAATGAAAGGGATAAGTGAAAATGGTGAGTGGAGGAATACTAGATCCTCCACTCACTATGTGTTTTTGCACTACCTCTTACACACACACAATGCAAGACTTAATTGTGATCCTACACTTGTCACAAATCCAGGGCTCATTCCTAGGCTTAATCCTAAGCCTACACTTGTCAACCATCCAAGCCAACAAGTGCACCAATCCTAGGCCAACATGTGGGTGAATCTCCACCCTCCAAATGTCAAAATATTACACATCCAAATCACTCCACCCCATTGCCAACAAGTGGCACCATGAAAATGTGACACTTGTCACATTTTCCAAAAATTGCAAAATGGTCCTTTTTCAAAATATCTTGCAAATTAAATTGCAAAAAGGTCCCTAAGACGAAAAATATTTATTTTACATAATTACTCTAAAACCCAAAAAATAAGGAATAATTACAATAATGAATGCATCCATGCCCTTTATGAAAAAGTAAGCAGCTAGAATGTATTTTCTACAAAAGTAAAAATACAAATGTCGTAGAAATCAAATATCTTGAATGCATGCAAAACGGAATCGAATCCGTGCACAATAAGTGAGGTTATGCAAGGAAAAACGATAAACGGGAAAAAAATAAAATAGGGAAAAGACAAAATAAGAAAAAGACGAAAAAAGAAAATCTCTGAAAAAGATAAAGGAGGAAAAAGACCGGGTCATTATAGCTTTAACTTCATTTTTGATACCCTTCCACTCACCCTAGACCTATAAGCTTGGAATACTTTAGATTCCTCTCACTCTCCTCTATAAAACCCTTGTTTGGATTATAGAGATAAAATTCTCTATTGAGGTAGGCGGTGTTCTAAACTATGTTTTGATGATTTATATGTTTTATAACTTGGTACAAATGAACTACATGTCTTTAATCTAAATCTTTAAATTGACAGTCAATGATACCTTGCATGAATTAAGCTAAGACATGATTTTTGGAAAGGCCATGACTTGATCCTCGTTTTATATTAATTTGGTATAATTTAGATGAGCTTTTAAATCTAGAGGATTAATTAATTTAAGTTGATTTAAATTCTAATTATTTGTACCATGCTTGTATTTCATTTTTGACTTGATATATGGTATGGTCATGAATTATTCCTTATCATATATTAAATTGGAATCATTTGGACAATTCTTGAATCTAGAGAAATTACTTAGTTGGCCCACTTAATTTCTCCCATATTGATCTAATGATTTAGTCATGTAATTCATGGAACTTATTGTGTTTTATCACATGTTATGACTTGTTGCTCTACTTGTTGATTTTGGAAACTTGGGATATCATCAAGAACTTGACATAGCTAGGACTTAGTTCTAGTATGGGAGATAGAGAGCTCCCTACACTATAGTGCGCACTAGGGGAAGGTACCCATGGGTTAATAGCCCTAAAGTGATCTCAAGAGTACGATTTTAGTCCGGGCGATATCCAAGTATCCACCTTAGTTTGATTTCACTCTTAAATTTTCAAACTTGATAACCTTGTTATATTGCAGCTCATTGTGCTATATTAAAATTTCTAATGTCATTCTAATAGCGTGGTCTAAATTTTATTGAATTGTAAACCTTGTAATAAATTGAACTTATGCATGCTCATTCCCTACGAGTAAACTTGTTTACTCACCCCGAAGTTACTGGGTGTTTTTCAGGTAAAGAAGCATTATTGTGGGATGCACAACACTCTTAGACTTGCTAGAATTTTTGGAGTATTTTTGGTGACATTGAATATGTACTTGTTAGCATATCATGATCCTTTTTGGTGTATTGTATAAAAAATTGACGAGTGTAGAATTATGGATTCTGTCGTTGTTTTTCTACACTTCTTGCAAAAATAAGAAAATCTTGCAAAAACTAAATTAAAGATGGTATAGAATAAGTAGGGTCGAACCATACAAGATTTAAACTCGTGAATCAAAATTAAAACCAAAATTTAAGGAAGAATATCTTTTAAAACAATTTAATGATTTTTTTTACCAATGAACTAAAAATAAAATAAATAAATAAGATGAAATAAATTCTGATAAAATAATAAGAAAAATCTCAAGGAAAGAATCCACTACACAACTTACTATAAATAAATTTGTATATTTTCTCTTTATGTAAATTTTCCTATTGTAAGCAAATCACTCCACCAGTCCAATTACAACTTGGAAAGATGAAGGAAATAATAGCGTGAAATAATAATTGCTTGAGAATATATTTTATTTAATCTGATATATCTTTGGGAAATAGAAATAGGCATTCTCCGAATTACCATTAATTGGCAAACACGAAGAATCCTCTTTCAAATTTTTTATCAAAATAAGAATACAGAATAGAAGAGTAAAATAATGTTCTAAAAAGAAAATTTCATAAAAGAATTAAACTAAATTTACATATATTTCAGCTATGGTGGCTTCATCACTCCCTTGAGAAGGGGTGTTTAAGCTAGCATAATAAGAAAACAAATTAAAGAAATAAAAATAATCTTCATAACAAAAATTATAAGAAATAATTTGAAGACAAAAATTCTCTAACTTTTAGTATTTTATCTCACTAACAATGTACATCCTACCTCTTCTACATATGTCCCTATTTATAGAGTTTAGAATGGAACGATCGGGAGGAAAAAAATTCTAATTACAGAAGTGAAAATAAAATAAAAGAAAATCTTCCCAAAATCTTGCTGCTTTCCAATTTGGCTTGATTTTTGACTTGATGTGCTTTCCAATCTTTCTTGATATATTTTCCAATTTGGCTTGATCTTTGCTGATTTAATGGAAAAGGCAATTTCTTAATTTGACTTTGATTGATCGTATAATCACACATTTCTGCTATTTTTGTCTCTTTTCTTCTTATTCCGAAATCAGCCCCTATAAAACATGAAAAGCAGATATAAGCATATTTATTTAATGAAAAATATTAATTAATCATTTATTATTACGTATAAAATAACAAGTTTTGTGCACTTATCACACTTTTTAGCATATTATGATCCTTTTTGGTGTATTGTATAAAAACTTACATTTATTGTTTAAGCTATGTAATGTGCACTCAAGTGCACCTTTTGCCACTCTTTGGACATGTGTGTAATGAGGCCAAGGGCCAAGCATGTTTAATTTAGTACTTGTACTCATGTGGAACCATATTTTGCTTTAAGAATGTATTTTGACCAACTTTGGAGGTTTAGCAAGGGAGATTCTTGTAATTAATGTGTATGAGGCCATGAGCCATTGTTCTATGTACAAATAATTCATATTATGCCTGTTGACATGTGTACATGCTTAATTTCCCTTAAAAAGAATTAATTTTTACTTATACATGTGGGTAGAATGAATTCTATAGGTCCAATTGCAAATCTCCTATGTTTAGTAAAGTTTCTAGCAGGTTTCGAGGTGTTTTAGTTGACCGAAACACCATTTCGGTCGATCCGTGCCTTTTTGATTTGTAAAAATGCACATTCTAGTAGCCAAAAACACCTTTCAGGGCTATTTCGGTCGACCGATGGCTTATTTCGGTCTACCGAAGTAACCACGCCTCAAAAACAAGACTTCAGAAAAGTTTTTGTGAGTTTTGATCGTCCGAAACTCTATTTCGGTCGACCGAAACATCCCTTATACACACAGCCTTCCAGATTTTGTTTCAGCATTGATGTTCCAATTTCAAAGGGTTATAACTCCTTCATTTCTAAGCCAAATGGGGTGATTCTTGAGCCTAAACTAAAGGATTTTGAGTCAGCTTTCCTATGGTACCAATTTTATTCTCAGATTCAAATCACGGTGGGAGTTATTCATATTTTAGTGAGATATGGTCAGTTTTTGCTTAAACCGGGAAAGGGCGTTTTTGGGGAATTCTTGGCCAAAGTTTTTAGAACCTCTTGGAATGTTGTGAAATGGTTAGATTACGTTGTATTAATCTTGTTTGACTTGTTTAGAGTTAATTTTCTCTTTGTATTTGTGAATTGACCATTTTACCCTTAATTAACGGATTTTGCCCGTTTTAACTCTCATTTCCTTTTTTTGTTCTCCTTGAGCTCCGCAACCTCATGGAGGGTCACTCTTGTGTCTTAGAGATGAGTTATATCTCTAGCGACCTCATTTATATCTCTCACTTCCACATTTTGGATCCGTTACCCGGTCAACTTTTGGGTCATCACGACATTTCAGGTACGGATACCTTGGTTCAAGATGCACATCATTCCTTGGATGACTTGTAACTTTTATGTTTATATTTCATGCAAATGTTGGCATGAAATGTCATTTTGTAGCTTTATGTCAAAACTTGTATATTTGATTCCATATATGTAACGTGTACATAAGTACACCTTTTATGATGTATTAGACATGTATGAGATGAGGCCGGAGGCCAATGACATGTATCTTGTATCCTATGTAACTTTTAACTTCCTTATGAAAATATTGGAAAATGCCAAGTCAATGCTTCACCACGTTTGCATCAGGTGTGGGAATTCCAATTTTATTTTTTCATAGGATCTTATTAATCATGTTTGAAGTGTGGCCATGGGCCAAATGGTAATTTGACTCCATTTTATATTTTTGGATTTCAAAATTTCCATTTCAAGTCCGTTTTTCTCATATTTGGCCGTTGGGGGGTCGAATTTTGAGTCGGGGCTTCTCAGGAGCCACGGACCATTCCCGCGTGCTTAGAATCATTTATTACACTTGCGTGCACATTTGTTTCAACCTAAAAATGCATTTAGGGCCAAATGCATACTTGGTGCAATGATGCATTTTCTGAGTTTTTGACCCTTTATTGATCTAGGGGTGTTTTGGGCATTTCACAGTGTGTTTTTTTTTTTTTTTCATTTTCTCTACATTATTGGGTAGAAAACTCAATTTCGGGAGGGGTTTCTTTTTTATGTTTTTCCATAAAAATTCGTTTGATAACCCGTTTTTGTTCTCAGTTGTGGGCAGATCCTGAAAAAAAATCTATGTAGCAGCTTTTTAGACCCTCTTGACCTATGCTAATCTAGGGGCATTGTAGGGACATTACAACGTGTTTTTTTTTTTTTCGTTTTCTTTCGTGCTGCCGGGTAGAAAATGTGATTTTAAGGAGGATTTTTTCTTTATGTTCTTCCAGAAAAATTCATTTAAGGGTCCGTTTTTAGCCTCAGTTCTGGAAAAAAAATCAAATGGTGTTCGCTATCAAAACACTATTCCTGCCCAGATTTGTAAACCGAAAATTTGCTTTTTTTTTTTCTTCTTGAAACTTTGGAGCTTCATATCTTCTTCATCCGGAATCTTAATCAAGTGCTTTTTGAGTCTAAGTTTATTAATTTTTCCTTGTCTATCCAACGGTATGAACGGTTGCATCTAGTTTTATCTAAAAAGACCATTTTACCACTTGTCAAGTACACTTGCCGCACTAATTTTAAACCCAAAAGTTGGTTTTTTTTTAAACTTTGACATTTCATATCTTCTTCATCCAGACTACGAATCAAGTGATTCTTGAGTCTAGATTTATTAATTTTTCATTGTCTTTCTAATGGTATGCTTAGTTGGATCTAGTTTTGTCTAAAAATACCATTTTACCCCTTGTAAATTACCCTTGCCGCACTAATTTCAAACCCAAAAGTTTGATTTTATGAAACTTTGGAGTTTCATATCTTCTTCATCCGGACTTTGAATCAAGTGATTCTTGGGTCTAACATGATTAATTTTTCACTGTCTTTCCAGTGGTCTGCTCGATAGCACCTGATTTTATATTTTTCAAAAATAACCATTTTGCCCTTGGGGCTAAATTTGTCCGCTTTTCTTTTAATTTGTTTTCGTTACTTTCTTTTGAGTCCCGTGACTTCATGGGAAGTTACGTATGTGTATTAGGAATGATGTACATTACCAAGGACATTGCTTCCATGTGAAAAGACTATTTTGCCTTTAGGGGCTTGTTCGGTCTTTTTTCTGATCATTCATTTCCGCATTGTTCTCGTTGAGATCCATGGCCTCATGGAAGGTAACTCTGGCTTCTTAGAGATGCATTGCATCTCCAGGGTCATGTTTTCTATTTTTGCTTCCGTATTTAGATCCGTTATCGGGTTAATCTTCGGTTCATCACAAAACGCACTAGCTTAAAAAACCAGGGCCGTCACAGTCGGTCCCAAATCCTAAGAGCTAAATTCCCGTTATCCTTGGCCATCCCTTCTTAGCTACCACTAATGCCAACATTAATTGTAGGACGAGGAAAATGAAGATTTCATTTGGCCACATGAAGGTGAAGTTGAACATTTTAAATCCAACCCCCAATTCCATAGACAAGCATGAAAATGTATGTATTGTTGAAGAATGTTTTGAAAATGACAAAAATGAGTCTTTGCTTGATATTGAAACTTCAAATGGTTTGTCTTCTAAAATGATTTCAAAAAGATGTTGTTTTTAAATTAAGTGTTGATAGGGCATGGAAGCCTAAAAGTTTTGTTGATAAAGGGCCATTAATTTCATTTGAACCAAATCCAATAAGTTCCTTGGGGAATAGTTTGTTGGGTGGGATTCAAAATTCCATTCACCCTATCAAGGAAGGGATGTATACTAAGATTTTTGATTTGGGCTAAAAGAGGCCAACGTCTTGCTAGAGACGTTAAACACTAGTGCTTTATAGGGTTTTTCAACCCTAATCCTTCATCATTTCTATTTTATTTTCTCTTCTTGCATCGTCTAGATAAATCTAGGATCATATATGTTGCTTGAGACTTTGATAGGGAATGCATGTACTTTTATCTTCAAATTAGACATTTAGTGCCTGTTCGATCGATCACAAGAGCATATTTGATTGATTGAACCTCTCTGCATCCAATTCTCTGCATACTATCATGTCTTTGTCCCATCGTTCAGGATTTTTTGCATATTTTCATCTCTCTATCCATTGTGTAAACCTTCTGTTCGATTGTTCATAGAAACCTCCGATCGATCTAATGTTCCTGTGAACGGTCATACTTCCACACTTAGAAAATTTTTGGACCTCTGCATATTTCAATCTCTCTGTCCATCGTGCAAAGTTTTCTGTAGGTTTTCAACTCTCTGTGCATCGTTCGAACATTAGAACGATCAAGGATCTGATCGATCATGATTCGATAATTCAGGGTTCCTTGCTTTCATTTTGTTGACTTTGACTTAAAAAAAAAAAAAAAAATTCAAAAATTCAAAAATATTTTTTAATTTTAAATTTTCAAAAATATTTTGTCGTTTTGTGGGTTCGATCGGTCCGAGACACTTCATGAACGATCGAACTTCGACCGATCAATTGGACCTCGTAATCGATTGTATATGTCAGACATAGTTTTTAAAAATAGACCCAAGGGGTCATTTGGTTCGTTCACATTGAACATTCCAAGCCCTTTCTTTCCTCCTTACTGCTCTGGCCATCTTCCCTACCTCCGGTGAGCCTTCGGTGACTTCAATCTTCCAAATCTCTACCTCCTTTCTTCTCTCTTCTATCTTGGTCCTCTTTTCTCCATTTTTGGTAAATTAGTTTTCATTTTCATTTTTCTTTTTCTTTTCCATTTTGTTTTTTTCATGTGGATCTAGCTTGCCATGATTTGATTTAATGCTTCCATGATTGAGTTTATCTCCATTTTTTAAATTGTGAGCATGTGTATATATATGTATATGTATTTTCTTTCCGTATTTGAATCGGGGGTCACGTGACGTTTTAAGTGACCAAATATGCATTGTTGAGGTGTAGAGGGGGTCACGAGCCTTGAAGTGACCATTGGGATTCGCCCCGTATCTTCCACTGTCACGAATGGGTGACTTTTGATTTCTCAGTAGGTTCGATCGATCACACCAGTGCCCTGATCAATCAAGGACACGATTGATCTAATACATGTCATGATCGATCCAACTTAGGATCGATCACATTTTTATACGATCATTCGAACTTCACTGTTTTGCATATTAATGCTCCTGTACCTTCTCTTACGTCCATACTATCATATCTATGCCCAATGCCTGTGTTTTCCACATTGGTTGCATTCTATTCTTGTCATATCTAGCATGTTTCACACTTTTTGCTCAGTCACTGTATATACTTGGCTGCATTACCACTTGCATCGATAGGTTCATATGATCCATTCTGTGTTTTCTATCTTAATATGACAAACATGCTTTTATCTTTTGTGCTTTCAATTCTGCATCTTATATATCTTTGCTTGTTACTGACTATAATTGCAAGTGTGTTTCTTTTTACAGGCCATGACTAGGTTTAAGACCACGGCAAAGCAGATTTATGACCGCCGGGTGAGACCTCGGACTGAGGAGCCAGCCTTTTTTTTTTTTATAGCTGGAGCACCATTCTTCTTCTTCTACGGAGGGTGAGTTCGTGCCACCTCTATCACCTGCACCCATACCACCCCTGGCCCAACTTGCTATTGACCGGGAGGAGGTCACTGAGAAGTTTGAGTGACTCTCCGTTTCTCATGAGTCCATTTTTGATGAGAGGGCTTTTGCAGAGGCTTCCACGACCAAGCGGTCGTACGACGAAATCTACCATCATCGCTGATGAGCACTGAATATTGCATATTAAACACCCTATATATACATATGTTAAGGCTTAAAGTGATACTTCTATCCATTGTTAGACTGATTTATGGTTGATGCGTGTTTATAGGTACTTTCCCAGAGAAACGGTTAAAACCGGGACTTTATGATGAAAAGACTGATATCGAAGCTTACAGAGTCGTTGCCAGTCATTCAGAGCAAGTTGAGAGCTTAAATGGTGAAGTTTGGAAGAATTCAGGATCCAAAGCTTGAGCCTAAGTCTTAAGGCTCAAGCCCTGCAAGAAATAGAAGAAAAATTAATAAGGCATTGAAGCTCGAGCCTTGCACCTACAGAGCTTGAGCCTTAACTAAGGGTGCTCGAGTGTTGACCCTTAAGCTCGAGCACAAGGTGTCAAAATTAGAATAGTTAATTTAATAGAAGAACCAAGCTCTCGAGGCCTCGTGCCAAACCTTAAGGATCGAGCACCATTACCCAAAGCTCGAGCCTGGTACCTAGTGCTCGAGCCCATGAAGCTTGGATCGAGCAATGTTAAAAGAGATAAAGCCCAAAAATATTCTAAGTGTTGAAGGAAAAGACGTTTTGGAAAATAGTTGAAGAAATTTGGCTAAGTGTCAAAGTGAAGATCGAGCACCACTTCTTGAAGCTCGAGCAACAACTCAATGAAGCTCGAGCTTTGTTCCTAAAGCTCAAGCCTGAACCTCAAAGCTTGAGCTTTGCTTCCTAAAGATCGAGCCTTCCATGACATATCAGATTTAAGTTACGAGATTATTCTCTTTATAAATCGTATCTCATTCTAGATGGGCCAGAAAACCTAAAAGGAAGCATAGGCCTTGATAGAAGGAGTGCTTTTTTTTCCATATTATTTTAGAAGGCTGATACTGTGGTGGCGGCTTTTAGGGTTTCCATAGCCTTAGAAGGTGAAGATCCTGAGAAGAGAAGTGTCGTCTATGACGATGAAGATGACTATAACACAAATGATATTCGGCATCGTCATGAGTAGCTAATTCCTCTCTTAGGGCACTGATGTAACCCAATCTAGTACTATGGTTTGATTGTTCTTAACTCTGGGATGTTTTAAATATATATTATGTTTTGATTACATGACTATGAGCAATTGAGACAACTTAATTGGATTTAATGCTTTAAATAGATTACAAATTGTTATTACCTTGTCTTAGATATAACTGTTTGTTCTCTTCTCTCAACCTATTCTTACTGGACGGTATCTGGCGAAGCCCTGCCGAACATAAGAATAGAGGTCATGTAATGGTGTTCCTACGTCTTTTTATAAAAGAATGTTTTCATAGTCTACGCTTAGGAAAGATGGATTATTTACAATGTAGTTAAAGTAGTTAGAGTAGGTACGTAGATAGTCCATGCTAACCGCAGATAGGTTATAGTTAACCGAATTTTATAAAATATCTTTCTTTAAAATCTGAATTGAATGAATGTTATTGAGTTCAATTTATTTAACATATAATTTGTTAAATCCCCAGAGTTGAAACAGTTAACCATACTATGACAGTTGTGGTGAAGTTAAAGCCCTAAGACCTTTCTCTCTCTGATTACTCTAGTTTAATTTTAGTTTAATTTTAGTTTTTAATCATGACAACCAATTAAACAATTCAACCAGTTACCATTGAACCAGTAGGAATTAAGTAAAAGCAAAACATAAATACTCATCTCCCTGTGGGTTCGACACCCTCTCTATAGTGCTATCCTACAAGGATTTGTTCTATTGCGAGTGGTTATTTATAATTAGAAATAACACAACACATCAATTTTTGGCACCATTGCCAAGGAGATTTGTTATTTAGTTTAGTTTTGAATTAGTTTATTTTTGGTTTACCAGTCTTCGGACTTTCTGATATCTTACCTTAATTCTTTTTCTTTTCCGGTACAGGAAATTAGCAGTGGGGACAAAGATGCTTAAGGGATAAAAATCTTCGATTTATTAAACCTTCTGTGAGTTTTTGTTGTTTTCTTTTGCTTGGAAAATTTTATTTTTGTCACTTTTAGGATTAGTGGAATTAATGCATGTTAACTCGTCAAACTTGATTAAAACATGATCTTGAAATAGAGAGAACTCTTAGTCTATTAAGAAAACTTAAAAAACATTTGAATACAATAGGAATTTCCTCTGATAATATGGCTGATAATCATGATGCACCAGGTAATGGCAATGGTAATGGTAATGGTAATGGTAATGGAGGATGGGTTCCACCTATTCCTCCATAACCATAATTGAGGGATTATTTCATTCCTACCACATATACTTCTCCTTCGTGCTTTGTATTTCCAGATGCTGATGCAACCTATTTAGAGATCAAGTCTCCTATGATCCAAATGCTTCCTACCTTCCATGGGTATGCAACAGAGGATCCTTATATGCACCTGGATGTATTTTTGGAATTGTGTTCAACTACCAAGTTAACCACTCTTACCAATGATTCATTCAGGATGCGATTTTTCAATTCTCTCTCAAGGATAAAACAAGAACTTGGTTGCATTCCCTTCCACCAAATTCCATATCTACATGGGAGATGTTGTAATAAGAGTTCTTGAAAAAGTACTACACAGTGGGTAAAACCTATCAAATGAGAAGAGAAATCATGGCATTTTTCCAAATCCTGGGAGAACAGTTCCATGATGCATGGGAAATATATAATGATCTTCTAAGAAAGTTTCCACACCATGATATTGCTCAATGGCACTTAATACAGATTTTCTATGATAGTCTCTTTGATTCTTATAGAAACATGGTTGATGCATCTAGTAATAGTGCCTTTCTGCACAAGAGTCCAGCTAACGCTTGTGAAGTATTTGAGGCCCTAAGTGAAAATTTAACGCAACATGCATCTTCCTCTATGTCTAGGTCTTCACCTGGAATGCATAAATTTGAAAAACTCTATGAGGTAGACAAATCTAGTGAGTTAGCCGCTCAAATAGAAGCTTTAAACCGTAGGTTTGATCAAATTTTATCATCTGGTTTTGCTCCTGTTGCTAATCCACAAACTACCTTGCCAAAGGAAGTTTGTTCAATCTGTGCTAATCCTTCCCATTTTGCTAACATTTACCCTATGATGGGATAATCATCTGAGATCCCGCAGGAGCAAGTGAATGCTATATTCTCTAGACCAGCTTACAATCTATATGTTTCTCCATATAATTCTGGCTAAAGAGATCATCCAAATCTATCATGGCGTAATCAAAGTCAGGGAACCACTATTGCTCAATCATAGGGACAGTATCAAAATTCATCCAATCCTATGCCACAAAATAACTCTTTCAATCAATCTGGTATCTATAGTTCACCTCATTTCAGAAATCAACCCACTCAAACTCCTAATCTTTCACCTCTTCCTAGAAATTATGCTTTTGAGGATCAAGTACTCAATGCTTTTGTTGATCTTAAAGCCAAAACCCAACTTCTTAACTCTCATTCACAAGCCATAGCAAAGCTAGAGGCACAAGTTAGGCAAATAGCGAATACTCTGTCTCGAAGAGAGGATGGAAAGCTTCCTAGTCAGCCAGTAGCCAATCCGAAAGGGCAGACTTACATGATTGATGAAACCAATTCCACATGTATTCATTATGAGTAAGTTCAGGCTATTACTACATTGAGGAGTGGTAGAGTGGTTGATAATCAAGTTGAAAAAGGACAGGAAGAAAAAGAGAGGCTTAGGGTTCCCATTGTTCCTATCATTCATAATCCATATCCCAAGGATGTTTCCTCAAGTTCTATTCCATAATCCACCACAGGAGTTGAAGGTGGAGTCACTTCTTCATCTGCTCTTAACCCAGAGATAGCTTATGAGCCAAGAGCGCCTTATCCTGAATGTCTCAAGGAACCCTACCACTTTGGTAAATAATGGGAGAAAATTCAAGATATGATGGAGGTCTTTAAATAGGTCAAAATCAATCTTCCTCTGCTTGATGCTATAAAGCAAATTCCAGCTTACTCCAAATTTTTAAAGGACTTGTGCACTCTCAAGAAAAAATCCAAAAGCCAAGTCCCTAAGAAAATTTGTCTCACCGAGCAAGTCAGTGCCATTCTTAAGTACAACACTCCTCTAATGGTAAAAGATCCTGGTGCTCCCACAATTTCTTGCATCATTGGAAACAATGTGATAGAGGGAGCACTTCTAAATTTTGGAGCAAGTGTCAATCTCATTCCTTACTCGGTGTATGAGAAGCTAGGTCTGTGAGAGTTAAAACCTACGTCGGTTGTTCTACAGCTTGCTGACCATTCTGTCAGACAACCACGAGGTATTGTTGAAGATGTACTCATAAAAGTGGACAGGTTCTTTTTTCCGGTCGATTTCTTAGTTCTTGATTTAGAACCGGTAAATGATTCCAAAAAGTATATTCCAGTTATTCTTAGGCATCATTTTCTAGCCACAACGAATGCTTGCATTAACTGTAGGATTGGAGCCTTGGATTTATCTTTTGGAAATATAAAAGTCAAGCTAAACATCTTCAATGCTATTTGTTGATGTTCTCTCACAATAGCACGATATCGTATAGGATAGCTCTATGTAAAGAGGATGTCGAACCCACAGGGAGATGGAGTTTGTATTAGTCTTTAAATTAATTGCCTGGTTTACAGATAACTTGGTTGGAGAGTTTGTTGGTTGTCACAGTTTAACAAATTAGAATTAAACAAAATATTAAATAAAAGTAGAGTAAACAAATTAAGTGATCAGAGAGAGAGGAATCTTAGGGCTTTGACTTCACAACAACCATCATACTATAATTAATTATACTAACTCTGGGAATTTAACAATGATATTTTCCAATTGAATTGAACTTAATAAATTTGTTCAATTTGGGTTTTAGAGAAAGATGTTTTACAAATTTAGCTAACTTTAACCTATCTGCGGTTAGCATGGACTGTCTGCCTACCTACTTTAACTACTTTAACTATGTTGCAAACAATCCACCTTTCCAAAGCATAGACTATGAAAATGTTCCTTTGCAAAATACATTGGAACACCATTATATGACCTCTAGTCTTATGGCCGTCTGGGCTCTGCCAGATACCGTCCATTAAGGTAGGTTGAGAATAGGAAATAGACTACTACATCTAAGACAAGGTAGTAACAGTTTATAAGCTATTAAAGCATGAAAACCACTTGAGTTGTCTCAAGTGCTCATAGTCATATAATCAAGAAAAAAAACATATATTAAAAATAATCCCAGAGTTAAAACAATCAAACCATAGTATTAGGTTGGGTTATATCAGTGCCCTTATTGACCTTAAGGATTTCATCCAAGGACAATCCAGTTGTTTTGATGATAACAAACCATTAATGGTGTTTAAGGACTAATGTTTACATTGAGTGTTATAGATGACTTATATTCAATGAAGAACCTCAGTGAAGATCATAAAGACCATTCCAAGTATTCCATTATTCAAGATCACATTAAAGAAAGAAATGGATACAAAGAAGAGTTGAAGTTGCAAAGAAAGATAGCTTGGACATCAATGATCAAGAAAGCAACTCAAAGAATGGAACAAAGCAAAAATACCTTAAAGCCTAAACGATCATGGACAAAGAATGAAGAAAGGGGTAGATAAGATGGTAAGTGTTTAGGATTTAATGTTAAAGTATTTATGAATCCATTTGAAGCTCATCTCTATAGGACCATGTAAATCATATTATCATTAGCAATAGACTATGCACTTCATTTATATATAATTGCACATGAGGTCATTGCTAAAGAGTGAGTTAGTTCAAGCTTGCATAAGCTTTAAAAGAACTCATCACTTGTGCTAGAAATGCTAAGACCATGCACATCAATCATATAATTCATATTGGTCAACAATTAAGGCATAAGAAGCCTTCATTACCATGAGTTAGTAACGGACATTAGGACCCCAGAATGCGCGTCATGAAAAACTGTGTTTTTTGGCTAAGTGTGAAAAATGAATTTTTGAAATAATGATTATTTCAAAATAATTTTTCCCGGTAATAACTCTTTATACTTCAACTAGCCTAAACTAATTTTATTAGAGTTTTTGACCAAGTCTACATTGATCTACATAAGGATTCATTTTTACCAAAACTGTCGGAAATCTAAATTTGTACTAAAACTGAATTTCTACATTTTGATTTAGTTGGATTTCAATTTTCTAGTATTTTTTTATTGAATCCAAATGGGGGGTACTTCCTTATTTACATTGTAAACTTATAGTAAATGGACATATAAATACTGTAAGGACATTCACTTAAATGTTTTCAATGGAAATAAGCTGTGTGCATATGTCCTGTACTGAAAGTCCTATGCATAAGCTGCCATCTGTCAAAACTGTTAATGCACCAGGTTTTACATCGGCCGGTTCTAACTTCATGTCGACCGGTATCTAGGCAGTACTAAAATTTCAGGAATATATAATATACGTCAATTGGTTTGATGCATATGTCGACTGGTATCTAGGTAGTAGCAAATGTCAAGATGAAGCTCATTTACGTCGACTGATTCAAAGCATACATCAACTGGTTCATAAAGAAATCGTCGACCACATTAACTAGTTTGTAGCATACATCAATCGGTTTGTAGCATACATCAACCAGTTTATGCCACATGTCGATCGGTTTGGTCGCAGCTCTGTAGATTTCAAACTGCAACGGCTCTTTTCTCCTCGACCCTCGTGCATTCAGCTCCTAACAGCTATATTGAGCTTGCAAACTCTATAAATAGAGTGGGGAATGTCTGAATAATGAAGAGACATCATTTAAAAGACTTTATATTGCATTAAAGAGAGCTTTTGTTCTCAAATCTTCTCTTCATCTCTCTCATTCTATCTTGAGAGATTCTAGCAAAGATTAAAAAGGGCTTTTACTCTTGTTTTAATCTTTATAGAGTTTTTGCTCTATTATACAGTTGAGAGATTCTATTGAATCCATAAGATCTTATATTCTTCACATATTTCATCTTCTCTCATTCGTTTCATTCATAGAGTTTGAGCTTCACTTATATTCATCAATACTCTAGTTGTGAGCTAAAGTTTGTACATCAATCTTTAAGAGATATTTCTTGTACTTCATTGTTCTTGTTACTATCTATTGTAAGGGTTGGATTGACCTACCGGGTTGGTGTAACCCAAAGGAAGACTAAGAGAAGGTTGTTCTTTTAGCAAGGAAAAGAAGCAAGGTCTTGCTTCATGTAAAGGTTTGCTCTCTACCCGTAAGGAGAAGCCATAGTGGATTGGGAAGTCTCAAGAAGAGTCTTGAGCCGAGGCATAGGAGTTTCTGAACCTCGCTAAAATCGCTGAGTCAATGTTTGCAATTTCTTTTCCCTTATCTCTCTTATAATTGTGCTATTTAATTACTTATTTCATATCTTTATAATTGCACAATTGTGTTAAGTACTTTGCTTGAAATTGCTTTTCTATATTGCAAAAATTATCCATTATTTATCATTGACTCTATTCACCCCCCTTCTAGAGTCAATACTTGGGTAACAGCTCTAAGAGAGGAATTAGCTACTCATGACAAGGTTGGATATCATCTGTGTTGAGTTTATCTCCATCGTCACGGACGACACTTCTCTTCTCAGGATCTTCACTTTTAAAGTTGTAGGAACTCTAAAAGCCATCACACCTTTAGCCTTCTGAATAACACCGTAAAAGAGATTGAATTTTCAGACCTCTTCTGTCAAGGCTTACGCCTTCTTTTATAGAAGAAAATAAATATTTGGTGGGCTTTTAGGTCTTCTGGCCCAACAGGGATGAGATACGGCTTGTAAAGAGAGTAATCCCACGACTTTTAAGCTGACATGTTGTGGAAAGCTCGAGCTCCAGGAACAGATGCTCAAGTTTTAGGGTTGATGCTCAAGCATAAGGAACAATGCTCGAGCTTCTCTGGATGGATGCTCGAGCTTCAATAAAAGGTGCTTGATCTTCACTGTGATACTTAGCCAATTTTCTTCAACTATTTTTCGAAGCGTCTTTTTCTTCAACACTTAGAATATTTTTGGGGTTAAACTCTTTTAACATTGCTTGATCCAAGCTTCATAGGCTCGAGTATTATGTGAGGGCCCAAGTTTTGTAAACCCGGTGCGTCAGTGATGACCAAAGGATGACCCGATAATGGATCTGAAATGCGGAAGTGAAAGGTGAAACAATGGTCTCTAGAGATACAATGCGTCTCTAAGATACCAATGTGACCCTCAATGAGGTCACAGAACCCAAAGGAAACAAATGCAGAAGTGTCGTTTCAAAAACGGACAAAAAGAACCTAGGGGCAAAATGGTCATTTTGCAAAAAGTGGATTCAAGTGCTATCGAGCACACCGCTGGAAAGACAATAAAAAATTAATCATAATGGACTCAAGAATTTCATCATTCAGAGTCCGGACGAAGGAGAAAGATCAAAAACAAAAATGATATCGTGGCGGCCCGACGAGGACAACCCACCACTGCTCCAACTGAGAGTAAAAATGGGCATCTAAACAGACTTTTTTGGAAAAACTCAAAGAAGAAACCCCCCCTAAAATCAAGTTTTCTACCCCACACATGAGTAAAAATAAAAAAAATGCATTGTAGAATGCCCAGAATGCCCTCAAGAATATCAGGTCAAGAGGAAAAAAAAAATAATCCGAGCTACTGCCCAAGTTTTGGAAATAGGGCTTCGGGAGGTTTTTAAATTACCTAAATTGAGAATGCAATCTTAAAATAAACACACAAGACCTCTGGAAGTTTCGGATCGGTCGTGACAATTTTCAAAAAAAAGTCGATGAATAGTACCAACTACATTTGTACTAAAAATTTGCAAAACCTGGCAGCAAAGGATTTTCTGGAAAAATATGGATTTTTGAGGGCCAAGATGATGTTTTCTGGAAAAACACAAAAAATAAACCCCCCTCAAAATCAAGTTTTCTACATGACTTGTAAGGAAAAATGAAAAAAAACTCATTTTGAAATACCTGAAATGCCCCTGTAACAGAATAGGGTCAAACAAAAAAAATATGCAACTTTAGGTTTTTGTTTCATCAAGGAAGGTATTGTTTGCTAAAGTGAGCATGCAAGTGTATATAATATGATAAAATAGATGTGCTACAATGGCCTATGGCCTCATTACAATACATTTACAGCATTCAACATTTCAAACCTCCAAGTTAGAAAAATTACATTTCATAGACAAATCATGAACATGCTAACACTTGCATGTGAACAAGAATGCTTCTAAAGAAGCTCAACTCAGCAAATCACCCAAGCAATTGCAATCTCCAATCTTGTAACATGTACCTGAAATATGCCCCAGTATCATAGGGGTAAGTAACATAAAGCTACTCGTAGGAAATGCGCATGCATCAACCTACATTTTACAAATGTACATGATTTAATTATTGTGGTTCATTCCACCTAACGTCTATGTCAAAGGTAAGACTCAGGGAGCATCCTAGCTACCTAAGATCATTTCTAGCATAAAACACATCCTTTATGCAATTTCAACAATACAAGAGCATGCTACACATAGCAACAGGATATAACATGCTTACACAAAGCAACTAGTTAGAAACATGCTTACACAAAGCAACCAGATAGAAACATGCTTACACAAAGTAACTAGATAGAAACATGCTTACACAAAGCAACTAGATATAGATTCTCAAAGTTATCAACTTGAAATCTAAATGCTAAATCAACTAAATATAGCAATTTAGTATGGATGTTGTTGGCCTAACGATTTTTTCTAAAGGTCAATCTTATGTTTTGATGATTACAAACCATTAATGATGTTTATGTACTAATATATTCATTGAGTGATGTATAGTTGATCAATCATTTCAATACTCAATGATGAGCTAGAAGTTCCATTTCAAGCATTCCAAACACTCAAGCAATCGATTCAAGGAAGCATCAAAGTGGAAGAAATTAAAGAAGAACTCGGACTTCAAAGATCACACAAAGCATTTCAAAGAAAGAAAGAAAGTCTTCATCAAGCCTAAACGATCATGGTCAAAGAATGAAGAAAAGGGTAGATAGGATGGTGAGAGCTTAAGATTCAATGTCAAAGTCTTTATGAATTCATTTGAAGCTCATCTCTATTGGACCATGCATATCATACATCATTTATATGCTCCTACATCATTAGCATTAGACTATGAACTTCAATACATATATATTTAACATATGAAGTCTTTGCTAAGAATGAGTTAGTTCAAGCTTGCATAAGCTTTGAAAGAACTCACAACTTAAGCTAGAAATGCTAAGACCATGCACATTAATCATAACATTTATTTTGGTCTCTAAAAAGAAAAGGAAAAGGCATTGAATTAATTTTTCATCTTTAAAGCCTTTGTTGCCAAAATTTGGTAAATGACTCTAGGACATAATGTACTTGAAATTTATCATCTTCATATGTCCCTAGACTCTTAGAAATAGGCCTTGAACAAAATTGAATCATTCATCAAAGTCCTAGGTGCTAGAAAGATGGATATCTCAAAGAAGCAATTTTCAGCCCAGAAAAATTTCAGACCAGCTTGCACTAAAACTGCTATAACTATTTGTGTAGTTGGAATTTTATACAAGGACAGTGGCATTGGAAAGCTGACTTCGAGGCCTTGAGTTTGGACTCAAATTTCACCTAAATTGGATTAAAAATGACTAAGATATGAGCTTCACAAAATACCTGATTCTGCTCTGTGAAAATTCTGACCAGGTTGCACTTAAACAGCCATAACTTTTTCTATGGTTGGAATTTTTTAGCAAGGCTGGTGGCTTTAGATAGCTGACTTGAAGACAAAAATTTAGACTCAAATTTCACCTCATTTGGAGTTTCATGGACTGAGTTATGTCTATTTGAAGTCATGCACTTTTCTCTGTCCAATCCAATTTAGCAGCAGCCTTCATGAAGCAAGAACAGCCTCTATAAGAAATAGAGCCAGCTCTCTCAAGGCCAATGGAGTAGGCTCAATGAAAAATTAGAGAAGGTTCAATGAAAAATTAGAGAAGGCTCAAAGAATAGAGAAGGCTCTACAAAATTAGAGAAGGCTCAGGAAAGTAGAGAAGTCTCTACAAAACTAGAGAAGGCTCCATTTTTCTACTGAGCCGTCTCCATTTTAGAAAAAGAGCCTGCTCCACTTTTTTAGAGAAGGCTCAGGAAAGTAGAGAAGGCTCTACAAAACTAGAGAAGGCTCCATTTTTCTATTGAGCCATCTCCATTTTAGAAAAAAAGCCTGCTTCACTTTTTTAATGGAGTCGCCTCCATTTGAAATTGAGCGGCCTCCACTTTTGCAAAGAACTGGCTCCTTTGAGGGTTTTGAATTACAACGGCAATTTTTCTGCATTTATTTCCTCTAACCACTTCTAACAACTATATTGAGCTATGAAATTCTATAAATACAGAGGGGTTGTCTGCTGAATAAGTTGACCATTTTTGAAAGACATTATATTGCATCAAAGAGAGCTTTTGGCTCTACCATTATACAGAGCTTTTGTTCTGGTTATACTCACTCATAGAGCCTCTGTTCAGACATCGATCTTTATCTCATATACAAGCTTCCATAGTTGAATCAAAGTGAACTTCAGAGAGCATTTCATGAGCCTTTGCTGAACTTTTATTCTAGTATTTCATCAGAGCTTTTGTTCTGCATTTTCCTCATCATCTCTCATACATTTCATACTTAGAGTTTGAGCTTCACTTGATTTCATATATATTCTATTGTGAGGTTTGATTTGTATCAGTTCTTGAGAGGATTTCTTGTACTACAAATTCTATCTACAAATTTGTTCTAAGCCTAAAAGGAAGAGTTTCTCTTAGCAAAGAAATTGTAAGGGCTAGTGTGGCCTATGTAAAACTAAAAGAGGTGGTCTCTTAGCAAGGATACTGTAAAGGGTTGGTGTGACCCAAAAGGAAGCCTAGGAGAAGGGTGTTCTCCTAGCAAGAAAGAGAAGCAAGGTCTTACTTCAATTGAAGGTTTGCTCTCCACCATTCAGGAGAAGCTCTAAGGAATTTGGGAAGTCTCAAGAGGGATCTTGAGCCCAGGAGTAGGATTTTCTGAACCTCGCAAAAATCGCTATGTTATTGTTTGCAATCTCTCTTCCCTTATCTCTTTTACAATTATGCTAAATTGATTACTTTCATATCTTGTTTATTGCATAATTGGTTTTACTGTTAATTAGAAATTGTATTTCCATAATTTGCAAAAATTGGCCATTGACTCTATTCACCCCCCCTTCTAGAGTCAATTCTTGGGTAACAGATGTACTTAACAACATCAAATCGCCAATAGCCAAAACCACAGTCACAATATAAACATGATTGATAACTTAGAATTGAATGCGAAAACAAATAGTGGAAGACTTGGACGTCACGTCTCGGACTAAACCAAGAACAAATTGGTTATTCCGGGCATTAACCCACTAGGAACACCACCCTAGTACGCACTATCTCAATTGGGGAGAACTCATACCTCCCGCACTAAAGCCGAACTTTAGCCATATCACAATAACAATGTCCCAAGACTCCAAAATAATCAAATAAGTTCACAACTTATACGTAATTTATATAATGCACTAAGTCACCTTCCATGCACAAATAGATTATATCCACACAACACAAGCTCTAAATCCACAACTTCTATAGGATGACAATGTCGAATCTTCAAAGTGCGATTCGTTACACGCTATAACAATATAATCCAATATTGAAAACATAAACTCATAAATTCATTATAAGTCAAAAGTCATGCTTTAAACATACTATCAATGTCAAATACATGAGTTAATCAATAATACCATAGAAACGGAATTTAATCTATAAACTAATTAAATTCCCTAGGTTTCAAATCTCAATCAAATGGCCTCCAATTAATACATAATAAACAATATAGCATTATCATTACATACACCACATCAAAACTCGATTAGGCCATAAGAACAATAAAGTAGAATTTAATTAAATCATGATAATCAAATCCCTAACTTCTAAAACAACATCAAATGGTTCCAAATTAACATATGCTAGAACATAGGTCATAGTTATCACAAATATCAAGTTAAACACTTAATTAGGCCAATGGAACCCTTAATTAAATTTTAATTAATCATTTTAATTAAAATCTCTAGATTTTCATACTTGTCCAAATGTTCTCAAATTAAAGTATGTTAAACAACACGCCAAGAGATAATTTAAAAGCATATCACAAGTCAATTTCATGCAAGGTACGGCCATGGGATTTAATCTTGCACAAAAGATAAATATTAAATAAAATATGCAATTTTTATTCAATCAATACCAATTTAATATATGTTAACAAACATATTAAAATATGATTTTCTAGCATGCCACAATTCAAATCAAAGTTATATATCATCATAAATTTTAAATCTTATACAAAGAAATAAAAATTACCAACTTTCTAAATTTGATACAAGGCATACATATAAGTTGTATAATCATGAGAAACACTCAATACAACACATATAAATCTTAAAACATTTCCTACCTCAATTTGAGATGAAAATCTCAAAAGCCATCAAAATGGAACGGCCCCAAATCCGACGAAACTACTAGGTTTTCTTGGGGACAACACCGTGAACATAACCCCCATAAAAGCCCCATCAAAGTGATAACTTGACCTCAAAATTAAACTCAAGAAATGGTCAAAACTAAATTCTAATAAGGGGGAAAGGTAGAGCACGGCGAGGGGAACAACAAACGTTAACGCCGAAGACTTTCCATCAAGGAAAAGTGAACCAAAAGAGGAGAGAGAAGATGGAAGCACCGAGCCCCAGGTCGTGCATGAAGAGGGGAGAAGATGAAAAATGAAATATCTCATCCCCCTTTTATAGAAATCTCAAAAAGTGCCCCGAACGGACCCCGTCGGGTCCGAAAAAGTAAAATTTGAGCATATGAACTCAAATGGAAAAAATTTGTAAACAAAAAAGATTCAAAATGATAAAATATGAACAACGGAAGAAACGGCGTCGAAAACCGAGTCCCGACCAGAAAGTTATGCCCAAAACAAGTTTAGCGCTAACTAGGGCCAAAAACCCTGAAACTGGAAAACAATGACTAGAAGGAATTTCTAAGAGTACACGACTCGATGAAAAGTGAAAATGAATCCCGTACGAGGATCTAGGCTCGAAACAAGGCATTTAGTAATAACATTCATTAATTACACAATGGCCCCTCCAAAAAGTGAAAACTGCACTAATGTCCCAAAATGAAAATATCTTCCAAAAATATTTTCTTAAGAACCCCTGAAATAAAATATCTTTAAAAGATATTTACAAAAAAACACCCTAAGAAAAGAAAATAATTTCAAAGAACTTTGCATCCATGCCCCTATGGACACCGAGAGCAACCAGAGTACTTTCTTACAAAAGTAAAGATACGTATTTCGTGAAAACCACTCAAGATGGAGATACATGAAGTCAAAAACCAACTCCGAACACAACAAGTGTGGTTACGCCAACAAAGTGTCAAATGGGGAAAAGACAAAATAGGGAAAAGGACGAAATAGGGAAAATGACGAAAAGTGAATAGTGTCGAAAAACGAAAAATGTGGAAAAGACTCGGTCCTCAAAGGAAGTTGTCAATCCATAGAAAAGAGTCTCAGAAATCACTCCAGAGTACTCGAGACGACACTAAGCGAAGAGGAACTGAACTCAGAAAGGAAAGACAACGGAAAAAAAATATCCATGAAAATCCGGGTCATTACAACCTTCCTACCTTAGAGGGATTTCATCCCCGAAATCCAGTCCCAACCAAAACAAAAAGGCGAAACTAGGATAACTATGGAGTACATCTCTGAGTATCCCACACAACACGATACAAAAGCAATCCCAAAGCTAAAAGACAATGCACAGACCAATGTCATTCGCACCCACGTGCTAATGACAGGACAACCTCTCAAAAGGACAGTGACTAAATGGCCACCCAACAAGTCGGAACTCACACACAGAACCCAAGGTAAGACAAAGGAACGGAAGACAACAACCATAAACACCCCTCTCGATTAACCATCATACCGATCCAAAAACGACCACCAAAAGATCTCCAAGATAACCACGCATCATATCAGGGTACCAAACAAGACGATGCGGCAGTACGACTAGCGACCAGAACCCGCCCACGACGTACTTAAATGTGTGGTAGCAATAACAGTGCCTAGTGCCCGCCCATACTTACTCGTCAGTAAGGTAGCATCGACGGTAACTAGTACTCGCTCACAACACACAACTTTGTACGGTAGCATAGCAGTATAAGGCACTAATTCATAACCTGCCCCCCACCAGGTCTACCCATGGAACCTCTGGATACTAATGACATCAATGTCGTAAAACGATCATAGCCTAAAGCAATATGGGAACCAGGCATCTGTGAGAGTTAGAATATGGTCCAAAGATGTTCCAGACCATCTCGGCCAATCCCAAACTCTGACAACAATGTCATAGGCACCATTATGCAAGGCCCCAAATCCTTAATACAACAAAACCGACTACTCTAATGTCTCAAAATGCTACTACCAACAACATCAATCGAGAATCCAAAGCCTGAGAAGCGAATCAAGACCTCCAAAAATTAAAATGAAACTCACCACAAGACATTCCATCGAAAGTCCTACATTTCTCCCTGAAACAGATCAACTACATGACCAATCACCATAATCAAACATCAGATCCACATCCCTATCACGGATAACTAAATCCTCAAAATACAAATCCACCAAGTGGTACATACATCAAAATGCCAACAACTAAGGTCACAAGATGAATCTCTCAAAACCATGCTTGGCAACACCAAGCTAAATTAAAATTCCTAAATTTCTATCGATCCATAAACAACCACTGGAACTACGATTCCTTAAAACCATGCCTAGTTATAACTAGGATGAGAAACTCCACAACAAGCCATATCCAACAGCGATCTCTAAAATTCTTCCTAAGAGTCAACACAGTAAGGCCTCCAAAATGAAATCAAGTCTCTAAAAGACATTCTCAAAAGTGCATCGAGCTCACCTTACGAATCAAACAAATCCTCAATGATATGGACACAAGTCCTCGTAAAATGACCTCACACCAATCAACCCACTCTGAGCACCACAACCGTCAACAACCACGGTAGGAACTCCCCAAGGGAAGATACGAAAGAAAGGGGACCACTAGTCCTAAAAAGGACAACACCACGACTCCATCTCTAAAATGAAATACAATAAGGTCAAAGATTTCACCCCCTACATGGAAATAAGTCAACCAAAATCTATCAAATCCTCACCAAGGACTCAAGACAACAACGATGATCCTTATGGACCAACCAACCCCAAAATAGTGCACAACGCAACAAAAAGAAGAGACTTACTCCTTGTAAAATCCTTAACACGAACCAAGAAAAGAGAAGAAACCCTATCCTCCTACAAGTGTCGATATGACAAACATGAAAATGGAGCATCCTTCACACCTTAGGGAAGTGGACAGCTCAAGATGGAACAAATGTGACAACTCCTCTACAAGGAATCTCACAATGAAACTCTTACGGAAACCCACATACACACTATGTGTGACTAAGGAGAAACAAAAGGGAACCCAAACCTGGAAGTCATGCATGTGACAAGGAATGCAACTACCAGAAAGAAATCTACTCACATAGATAAAAATCAAAGGTACATGCAACACGTCTCCACGTAAGCACAAAAGTATGTCATTAAAGCGTAATAACAGTATGGCATCTCTAAGCATATAAGGAAGGCATGCTAATGCCACACAACAAGAAGGCAAATGTGGATACACCTCCATCTACTCATGCATCACAACATCATAAATCATACTACTAACATGGTAGTAAACGAAACTACAAAAGATAAAATGATGCAACAATGAACCCTATGGACATCGTGTCCTAGAGTGTTTAAGCAAAAGGAAGGACCAGTCCTAGCCATAAACTGTCTCCAAAAACCAATACGACATCAACCTGTCTCAAAAAAAATGTGAGCCCTTACCACAATGGTAAGACTCTAACAATCTAACTCTAAATCTAGAGGTGACACTATAAGTGACGCTAACAATGCAATGCTCTCTCTACCCGAAACATCAATTAATCAACTTGATCCCAAAAGCATCATCACTCAAGGAGAACTCCAAAGAAAATGACAACTATAGCCACGCCAACAATAACCAAATCAGTCACCACGACTGATCCCCAAAACAAACACCATCATTATTGATCAAAAGGACAACGCCTATCAAAACAAAATCAACACTGATTCCATCCGAACTGCACATATAGCATGCCAGTATGGTAGCATGATAGTGCCATGCACCTGCCCACAATGTACCCGCCCACGAAAAATGCAAGTTCCAGAGGAATCATCCTGAACAATCAAGGATCCTAAGAGGTCCATAACCTCATAATGGCCCCAAACTAACAAATCCAGCACTATGGTAATGCCAAAGAACTCATCTCACGAGAGCCTAAACAAAAGGTGACTATCCACCTACCTTAAAACTAATACTAGGTCAACAACAACTTATATTACCATGAAACCGTGACTACAATAACCATCAACCTCAACTCGTGCCTCAATGACCAATCCCGTGTCATGCCAAATATGCAACACAATTATGCATATACAATTCTAATCTAGCATATGTCATATGTCATGCTCTTTACATTAGAATAAAACAATGCTAAATGAATGGCATACAACATGTAGCACGTAAGCACATAAACATGTTATCAACCAAAACATGTTATCATAAAGCATATAAATACATACCCGGTGCGTCAGTGATGACTAAAGGATGACCCGATAATGGATCCGAAATGCGGAAGCGAAAGGTGAAACAACGGTCTTTAGAGATACAATGCGTCTTTAAGACACCAATGTGACCCTCAATGAGGTCACGAAACCCAAAGGAAACAAATGCAGAAGTGTCGTTTCAAAAATAGATAAAAAGTACCTAAGGGCAAAATGGTCATTTTGTAAAAAGTGGATTCAAGTGCTATCGAGCACACCACTGGAAAGACAATAAAAAATTAATCATAATGGACTCAAGAATTTCATCATTCAGAGTCCGGACGAAGGAGAAAGATCAAAAACAAAAATGATGTCGTGGCGGCCTGACGAGGACAACCCACCACTGCTGCAACTGAGAGTAAAAACGGGCATCTAAACGGACTTTTTTTGGAAAAACTTAAAGAAAAAACCCCCCCTAAAATCAAGTTTTCTACCCCGCACGCGAGCAGAAATAAAAAAATAATGCATTGTAGAATGCCCAGAATGCCCCCAAGAATATCAGGTCAAGAGGAAAAAAAAAATAATCCGAGCTACTGCCCAAGTTTTGGAAATAGGGCTTCGAGAGGTTTTTAAATTGGCTAAATTGAGAATGCAATCTTAAAATACACCTACAAGACCTCCGGAAGTTTCGGATCGGTCGTGACAATTTTCAAAAAAAAGTCGATGAATAGTACCAACTACATTTGTACTAAAAATTTGCAAAACCTGGCATCAAGGATTTTTTGGAAAAATATGGATTTTTGAGGGCTAAGATGATGTTTTCTGGAAAAAAACAAAAAATAAACCCCCCTCAAAATCAAGATTTCTACGTGAATTGTGAGGAAAAATAAAAAAAACTCATTTTGAAATACCCAAAATGCCCCAGTAACAGAATAGGGTTAAACAAAAAAAATATGCAACTTTAGGTTTTTGTTTCATCAAGGAAGGTATTGTTTGCCAAAGTGAGCATGCAAGTGTATATAATATGATAAAATAGATATCCTGCAATTCCCTATGGCCTCATTACAACACATTTACAACATTTGACATGTCAAACCTCCAAGTTAGAAAAATTACATTTCTTAGACAAATCATGAACATGCTAACACTTGCATGTGAACAAGAATGCTTCTAAAGAAGCTCAACTCAGCAAATCACCTAAGCAATTGCAATCTCCAATCTTGTATCCTGTACTTGAAATATGCCCCAGTATCGTAGGGGTGAGTAACATAAAGCTACTCCTAGGAAATGAGCATGCATCGACCTACGTTTTACAAGTGTACATAATTTAATCATTGTGGTTCATTCCACCTAACGTCTATGTCAAAGGTGAGACTTAAGGAGCATCCTAGCTACCTAAGATCATTTCTAGCATAAAACACATCCTTTATGCAATTTCAACAACACAAGAGCATGCTACACATAGCAACAGGATATAACATGCTTATACAAAGTAACTAGTTAGAAACATGCTTACACAAAGCAACCAAATAAAAACATGCTTACACAAAGCAACTAGATAGAAACATGCTTACACAAAGCAACTAGATATAGATTCTCAAAGTTATCAACTTGAAATCTAAATGCTAAATCAACTAAATATAGCAATTTAGTATGGATGTACTTAACAACATCAAATCGCCAATAGCCAAAACCACAGTCACAATATAAACATGATTGATCACTTGGAATTGAATGCGAAAACAAATAGTGGAAGACTTGGACATCACGTCTCGGACTAAACCAAGAATAAATTGGTTATTCTGGGCATTAACCCACTGGGAAGACCACCCTAGTGCGCACTATCTCAATTGGGGAGAACTCATACCTCCCGCACTAAAGCCGAACTTTAGCCATATCACAGTAACAATGTCCCAAGACTCCAAAATAATCAAATAAGTTCACAACTTATACGTAATTTATATAATGCACTAAGTCACCTTCCATGCACAAGTAGATTGTATCCACACAACACATGCTCTAAATCCACAACTACTATAGAATGACAATGTCGAATCTTCAAAGTGCGATTCGTTACACGCTATAACAATATAATCCAATATTGAAAACATAAACTCATAAATTCATTATAAGTCAAAAGTTATGCTTTAAACATACTATCAATGTCAAATACATGAGTTAATCAATAATACCATAGAAACGGAATTTAATCTATAAACTAATTAAATTCCCTAGGTTTCAAATCTCAATCAAATGGCCTCCAATTAATACATGATAAACAATATAGCATGGTCATTACATACACCACATCAAAACTCGATTAAGCCATAAGAACAATAAAGTGGAATTTAATTAAATCATGATAATCAAATCCCTAACTTCTAAAACAACATCAAATGGTTCCAAATTAACATATGCTACAACATAAGTCATAGTTATCACAAATATCAAGTTAAACACTTAATTAGGCCAATGGAAACCATAATTAGATTTTAATTAATCATTTTAATTAAAATTTCTAGATTTTCATACTTGTCCAAATGCTCTTAAATTAAAGTATGTTAAACAACATGCTAAGACATAACTTAAAAGCATATCACAAGTCAATTTCATGCAAGGTACGGCCATGGGATTTAATCTTTCACAAAAGATAAATATTAAATAAAATATGCAATTTTTATTCAATCAATACCAATTTAATATATGTTAACAAACATATTAAAACATGATTTTCTAGCATACCACAATTCAAATAAAAGTTATATATCATCATAAATTTTAAATCTTATACAAAGAAATAAAAATTACCAACTTTCTAAATTTGATACAAGGCATACATATAAGTTGTATAATCATGAGAAACACTCAAGACAACACATATAAATCTTAAAACATTTCCTACCTCAATTTGAGATGAAAATCTCAAAAGCCATCAAAATGGAATGGCTCCGAATCTGACGAAACTACTAGGTTTTGTCGGGGACAACGCTGTGAACATAACCCACATGAAAGCCCCATCAAAATCATAACTTGACCTCAAATCCAAACTCAAGAAATGGTCAAAACTGAATTCTAATAAAGGGGAAAGGTAGAGCACGGTGAGGGGAACAACAAACGTTAAGGCCGAAGACTTTCCATCAAGGAAAAGTGAACCAAAAGAGGAGAGAGAAGATGGAAGCACCCCTTGGGCTACCATGGGAGCCCCAGGTCATGCATGAAGAGGGGAGAAGATGAAAAATGAAATATCTCACCCCCCTTTTATAGAAATCTCAAAAAGTGCCCCGAACGAGCCCCGCCGGGTCCGAAAAAGTAAAATTTGAGCAGACGCGCTCAAATCACAAAACCTTGTGAACAAAAAAGATTCAAAATGAGAAAATATGAACAACGGAAGAAACAGTATTGAAAACTGTGTCCCGACCAGAAAGTTATGCCCAAAACAAGTTTGGCGCTAATTGGGGCCAAAAACCCTGAAACTGGAAAACAATGACCAGAAGGAATTTCTAAGAGTACACGACTCAACGAAAAGTGAAAATGAATGCTGTATGAGGATCTAGGCTCAAAATAAGGCATTTAGCAATAACTTTCATTAATTGCACAATGGCCCCTCCAAAAAGTGAAAACTGCACTAATGGCCCAGAATGAAAATATCTTCCAAAAATATTTTCTTAAAAACCCCTGAAATAAAATGTCTTCAAAATATATTTACAAAAAACACACCAAGAAAAGAAAATAATTTCAAAAAACTTTGCATCTATGCCCCTATGGACACTGGGAGCAACTAGAGTACTTTCTTGCAAAAGTAAAGATACGTATTTCGTGGAAACCAATCAAGATGGAGATACATGAAGTCAAAAATCAACTCCGAACATAACAAGTGTGGTTACGCAAACAAAGTGTCAAACGGGGAAAAGACAAAATAGGGAAAATGACGAAAAAGGGAAAATGACGAAAAGTGAATAGTGTCAAAAAACGAAAAATGTGGAAACGACTCGATCCTCAAAGGAAGTTGTCAATCCATAGAAAAGAGTCTCGGAAATCACTCCAGAGCACTCGAGACGAAACTAAGCGAAGAGGAATTGAACTCAGAAAGGAAAGACAACGGAAAAAAAAATATCCGTGAAAATCTTGGTCATTACATATTAGGTACTGATAAGTGCTGGATATTGCATATTCAAGCGCCCTTATTTGCATTAGTTAAGTCCATTAGTTGGTTTTATTCTATAGACTTTCTCCAGCTCCTCGTTTTTGTGTATTTTTTGGTTTGTCTCCTAAAAAGAAATAAAGTGGAGGTTCTAAAGGCTTTTTGAAGATCATGTCATTTCGGGCCTTTGCGTCCTTTGATTTCTAAGAAAAATTGCCGAAGTGTGTTCATAAAGACTCTCTACAAAACAAAAGGGCAGAAGATGGACTCAATGACCCAAAGCCAAGATCAAAGTGAAAAAATTTCAAAGCAAGAGAAAAGAAAAATAAATTCTATGGCACGGACGAACGCTCGTCTTGCACCTTACGAGCGCTCGTCTGGCATTCGTGAGCAACCGGCGCGCACCACCATGTCACATGAGTGGTCATCCTTCTTACGAGTGCTTTAATTTGAGGTTGAGAGAAACAGGCTATTTATGAATGCTTATAACTTCATTTACGAGTGCTCGTCTCTATAGCTCCGGACTATGAGAAAAATTCTAAGGCACTTATGAGCGCTCGTGCTGCGTCCTACGAGTGCTCGTCCAAGCACTGCAGACCCACTTGGCTTTTTGATCCTTTCAGTTGGATTCCCTCCTTAATTGGGTTGTTGGAAAAGCACTTTTGGGGGACATGGACCTTGGTTTTGGGGAGGTTTGGTAGACATCTTGTCTATATGAGAAGGGTTGAATTATTATAAATGAGGGGCTAATCTTGTAAGGATTTCTAGAGAGAGAAATATTGTTCTTAAGATCTTGTGTGTTATTCTTGGCTGCTAGGTGCGAAAATGAAGGGGAAGAACTTCTCCACCTCTTCCTCCCTTGCTTCTATGGGTAACTAACTCCCTTTCTAGGGAGGTGACGAAGCCCTTCTTTGTAAGCATGCTTTAGTTTTGATTTTAATTTGAGGAATGAATCATTTATATGGTAGTTTCATAATCTAGAGCTCTACACTTGATGTAATGGATCTTAATTTCTATAAATGATTATGTTGAATCTATTATCTTATCTTAGATTATATTTTCTCATGATTGTATGGCTTGCATTTTCATAGTCAGAATGGAAATGAGATTGTGAAATGGTTCTTAATGGCATGTTGTATAGGAAGCTTGTTAGTCCATAGCTCAGGGCCTTCCTTTGATGGATTATTCTTGGTTCTTGACTTCATGTGCTTTTACCATAGTTATTGAGGAGTTTGATAGGCACTAGCTTAGTGAGCATGTCATAGCTACACTCTAATTTAGGTAGTTCAAGCATGTGGAACTTTGAGGGATTATACTTAATTCTTGATTCTATGAACTTCTTGAAGATATGTAATCTTTTATTACGACATATCATTGCCATATACCTAAATTGTTTCTTAAGTTAATCACAAGTTATCATGTTTATATGGTTGGAGGTGAATTCACTTCCCTAGCCCTCTCTACATAAATTTTCTTTACCATAAATTCCTTCTATTTACAGTTTTATGCAATTTTCTTCTCTTAGTTCTAAGTGACAAACAAACCAAAAACTTTACACCTCTTTCACTAAACAAAGTGATTTTAAAGATCTTGGTTGCCATAAACTTGCAGTCCTTGTGGTTCGACTTACCCCTACGATAACCCTATTTTACAATGATTTGTGCTATTGCAAGGGTTGATTACTATTGGTAGATATAGCGACCCACCAGGTACCAAGCTCGAGCATTTGGGGCTCAAAGCTCGAGCATCAGTGGATGATGCTCGATCCTTAATAGATGGTGCTCGATCCTGGAGGTGAAGCATGAGACCTGGGAGTATAGCCTTCAATTAAAATCAATTCATTAATTTTTGACGCCTCATGCTCGAGCTTGAGGGTCAATGCTTGAGCACCCTTGATTAAGGCTTAAGCACCCTTTGGTAAGGCTCGAGCATCAAGGTATAATGCTCGAGCTTTTGGGCCTTGTTGACTTTTTTTCTTCTTTTTGTTATGATGCTCGAGCCTCAACACTTGGGCTCGAGCTCTAAGGCTTGAATTTCTTCAAACTTCACCATTTATGCTCTCAACTTGCTCTGAATGACCGGCAATGACTCTGTAAGCTTCGATATCATCATAAAGTCCCGGTTTTAACCATTTATCTGGGAAAGTACCTACAAACACATATTAAACATAAATTAGGCTAATTACAAATAGAAGTCTCACTTTAGGCCTTAACATATACATATTTAAGGGCTCAAATATGCATATATTCAGCGCTCAACACACCCCCAAACTTACATATTGCTAGTCCCTTAGCAATACATAACTAAAAAGCCACTTTTGTGGGAATCACGGTTGCATTTAGCCTATGCAACAAGCTGTTAAACCCCTAGGTTACCCCTAGTAGACGAGTTATAGTCTCGTGAGGGTTTCCGGTGAAGATACCCACAAACTTCTCAAATTAGTGCCTTAAATGCACATCAAGCTTATTCAAGCCTGTTTTCAAATCATATCATCCCTGCAGCTCATTAATCAGTCAACTATAGCAAGTATACTAATCATGTAATCAGAAAAACTTTTAACTTCCAATTTCAATTAAGCAACCATAGTCCCCACATATTAGTTTAATCATTCATTCAATAATTTTAATCTCTAAAGATACTTTGAAAGTGATCCTACAATTCAACGTGTGACTTATTGTCCATACTTGCATTTATTCCTTGCTATTCCTCAATTCACAAACCGACTCTTTAAGTTCCAACTCCCAAGGCATTTTTATTTTTTTCTGGGTATGCATTTTTTCAAAAAGGATACTGTGCAAAGTTCAGGTTTATTAAGCTTTCTAAATCACCCTTGTAGTGAACTTTCAGCCAGTGACTCCTGGACTGGATGGTCTTAGGGCATTAAGTGTTGAAACACCCCTAAGGACTTAATTGTTCAAGTAATCTAGGCAACTTAAACCCCTTATGTAACAAGCTTTCAGCCAATGACTCCCAGACCAGATGATCTTAGGGCATTAGGTGTCAAAACACACCCCTAAGGACTTAATCACTCAAGCAATCTAAGTACAAACCTGAACTTGATCATTTTCTATTTTTTTTCTTCTTTATTTTTTTTTCATATATATATATATATATATGCCTTGGTCATCAAAACTATCAAATCTACCTAATCATTTTAGTCTAACTCAAAACAAAACAAGACTTCTAATTTCTACCCCACAGAATTCATGCTAGTGTGAATATGTGCAAAGTGTAGCATCTCAGAGATCAACATCATTAAACAACAATCATCCTAACAGAGTGAACCACAGGCCACCAACTGATTTTAAAATTTTTCAAGTAATCCATTTCACAGTAATTTAGCATACAAACCATTTCCAACCAATATCGAACTGCAAACAGAGTATATAACCATTAACAGACTCAAACACATGCTTATATCATCAAATAGCAAATCACATCCTTGTGTAAGCAGATTAAGCCAAAAATTAAAATTTCTAAGCCAACCTTACCCCTAAACTTTTTATGCACATTGTCCTCAATGTGTGAGAACAAAGGAGAGTTGGAAAGATATTACCATACAAGCCGACCAGCAAAAATATAACAATATAATGCACAGATGGGTAAAAATGAGTTGTTAGCATTGTTTCCTTTAACATAGTGGTTTCTCTTAAAATCACCCCCAAACTTAATCTTTTGTATCTGGCAAAATCAATAAACTCCAACACACATCAAAGTATCAAGTATATAGAGTAAGCATAGAGAAATATAAACATATGGATAAGATAACCAAAAAGCATATATATATATATATATATATATATATATATATATATATATATCAGAAATTAGTATAATGCTTTGGAAAGAAAGACTTAGGGCAGGTATACATTATATGGACAGAACTCCTCCAATATGCTTTGCTGCACAGTCAGTATCTGACGCAGCACTGTCTGACCATCCTGCAGCTTGGCCACCCTGGCCTGTAAAGCTTTAACCTCAGCCTAAGAAGAACTCTCAGGCTGGGCTGTAGGAGCGGGTCTCCTCCTAACCTGGGGCTTAGAATCAGAGAGATACACTTCCTCATTCGTAGCCTTAACATCATCATCGTCGTCCTTATCCTCATCTGCCACTACCATTACCTCATGAGCAGGGTTGGTAGAAAGAATAGTAGGCGAGGGTGGATAAGGTGGAAAATGTAGCTCATAAGGCACACCCCTCGCCTCGGTGTCCTTGTGCCGTCGATCCTCTTGGATCTCATCGTCAGCACCCCACTCCAGCTTCCTCATCTTGGGCATGTTCCCAAAGATGTTGTTCCAATGCGTGAAATAGTACTAGGTGAAGACGGTCACATCAGCCTTATTTGGGGGTATCGGAACCCCTGTTATCTCCATCAGGCGAGTGACAAGCCTGGGAAAGTGAATATGATGAATAGAAGGGTGTTGGGCCTCTCCCATCTCCTCGTATAGCAGGCGGAGCTGCACAAGAACTAACTGGGTAATAGACAGCCAGTAGCCGATATGAAATGCGTAGGTCACATCCATCATCTCAGAACATTGCACTATCTTGTGTCCGATAGGGCGAGTGATGGCCACAAGGACCGTATCCAAGAACCAAAAATGTCTTAAAAGCTGGGACTTCTGGATCATTTCCATGGTGGTGGCATGTTGCCCTGGCCCATAGCATGGACCATCGCCTCCCGGGTCGTGCCCGGGGGAATCTGTGGAAACCTCCCCTCAAGAGCAGCCGGACACCTGTGATGGCAACCCATAGCCTGAGCAATAGTATCATAGCTCACTATCAGCTATACGCCCTCGATAGTGGCTGTGAAATAATCCTCCTCATCTTCCTTATGAAATTGCAAGGAGTGGTAGAAAGCTCGAACTAGCCTAGGGTAAGCAATCTGGGCTGGATACGGCAAGAATCCTGAAAGTTGGTGAGCCTGCAGGGCCTCCATTGCCCAAAATGTATCACGATGGCGCTGAAAATCCTCTAAAATAAAATCTGTTTCAAAACAAATTTTGCTATACCGCCATACATCATCTAATGCCATCGCCGGCGTCCTAACAACTCTTTGCCTCGACCGTCTCGGCATCATTATAATCCAAGAATAATATCCAAGCAAAAATCCCAACTCTGTGCTCCAAGGCTCGAGCTTGGGGTCTAATGCTTGAGCCTACTGCAAGCAAATACTCGAGCCTCAATCTGAAGGCTCGAGCTTCCTGGTTTTCAACCGAAGCAAACTCACTCCAAAATCTTCCAAAATTAGTCGATTTTTTTTAAACGACCCTCAAACTCCCGTGTAATTGCTCAACAAACCCCCAAACTTCTCAAAATTGCTCACAACACCTCCAAAACACCCCCAAAGTCGTGTTCTTCAAACCCTAATTGGATCCAGGATTTTTGCAAATTTGGTGTATAAATAAAGATTAGAACGTGATATCGAGGATTAAACCACATCTCCTATGCATTTAGATGTGAGATTGGAGTAGAAAATCGACTAGAGATATCAAATATATACGTATATATACACACACACATATATATAAATTCACAAATCACCCAAAGAAGGAGTAAAATCCTTACGTCTTATTGGGAATCATTCTTGAGACTATGTAAATGATGAGAATGAAGAGATTTAAGAGAATTAGGAGCAATTGGGGACGAAAGAAGGCAAAGGCACGAGAGTTTGCATCTGTGGCTTGAGGGTTTATTTATTTATTTTTTAATTTTAAAGTACAGAGGCTCGACCCTCAAGTGTGATGCTCGAGCATGGCCGCTGAGAACCCTAGATCTAACGATGATGAAAGGCTCGAGCTTTAGGTACTGATGCTCGAGCCTGTAGCTTAAGATGCTCGAGCATGGAGACAAATTTTTGGATTTTTAGATTTTTCTCAATTTTTATTTTCTTTTTCAATTTTTTCCAAATCTAACTAACCTAAACCTAATTGAAGACTAAAATAAACCTAAAATCTAGAAAATAAAATAATTAAATCAAAACTAAAATAACGAAATAAAAACCAAAGTAAATTATGGCACAACATACAAATTCTAAGTTTAACATTGACAGCTTGACAGCATGCTAAGTTTAACGTCGATAGCTCGACGAAAACTTGACCTCTTTAGTCCAAGTAAATAGGATCAAAAAGTTCTACTGCCTCGACTGTGCCTCTCGGCACACTATCCTCTATATAAGGTTTAAGTCTCTATCTATTGACCTTAGATAATTATCCAGGCTTACAATCTTGTATCTCTATTGCACCATAAGGTGAATAGAAATAACTGTGTATGGACCTTCTTAACGTGACTTTAACTTTCCATGAAAGAGTTTCAGTTATGTATTAAACAACTAAACCTTCTCCCCAGGCTCAAAAGTCTTACGCAACATATGCTTGTCATGAAATGCTTTAGTCTTTGCTTTGTAAACCTTAACACTCTCATACGCATCATTACATAATTCTTCAAGCTCAGTTAGTTGAAGCTTCCTATTAGAACCAGCAGATGTCATATCAAAGTTGAGCTTTTTTATGGCCAGAAAGCTCTGTGTTCTAACTCTACAGGAAGATGGCACCCTTTACCATAAACAAGTTAGTAAGGTGACATACCAATCGAAGTCTTATATATTGTTCAGCAAGCCCACAAAGCATCATTCAATCTAAAAGACCAATCTTTACGATCTGGCTTAACCGTTTTCTCAAGAATTCTCTTAATTTCATGATTGGATATTTCTACTTGGCCACTTCTTTAGGGATGATAGGCAGAAACAACTTTATGAGTGACGGAGTATATTTGGACCAAGGTATGGAAGTACCTATTACAGAAGTGAGCACCCCCATCACTAATAATAGCTCGTGGCATAACAAACTAACTAAAAATGTTCATTTGAATGAACTCAACCACGACTACGTGATCGGCAGTTTTCGTAGCCACTGCTTTAACCCATTTAGACACATAGTCAACAGCCACAAGAATATATTCATTATGATTAGATAGAACAAGAGGACCCATGAAATCAATACCTCAAACATTAAAGACCTCAATAACTAAGATTGTAGTTAAGGGCATCATATTTATTCTAGAAATCGATCCTAGCTGCTGACATCTAAGGCATGACCTACAGAATAAGTATGCATCCCAAAAGAGCGAAGGCCAAAAGAAACCACATTGAAGAATTTTAGCTATAGTTTTCTTTGCACTAAAATGACCTCCACATGCTAAACTATGACAGAAGGTCAGAATACTATGAAATTCACTCTCAGGAATGCATCTACGAATGATTTGATCAACACAGTATTTGTATACCTGAGGATCTTCCCAATAGTACATCCTAATTTGGGAGAAGAATCGATCATTTTCCTGCTTTGACCAAGATAAAGGAATTTTGCCTATTGCAAAGTAATTCACAATATCAGCAAACCAAGGCAAATCCTTATGAGAAACCTCAAACAGTTGTTCATCCAAAAAGGAATCACAAACTAGAAGTGAATTTGAGGTATCCTCAATCAGAATTCTAGAAAGATGGTCAGCTACTACATTCTCTGACCCTTTCTTATCCTGGATTTCGTAATTAAACTCTTGAAGCAAGAAGATCCATCGAATCAAATGGGGTTTGGTTTCTTTTTTGGAAAGAAGATGTTTCAAAGCAAAATGATCATAATAGACTATGACTTTGGAACCCAATAGATATGATTTGAATTTGTCTAAGGCAAAGCCAACTGTAAACAACTCTTTTTCAGTTGGGGTATAATTCAATTGTGCATCAGAAAGAGTTTTACTAGCATAGTAGATAACATGAGGAAGCTTATCCACTCGTTGTCCCAAGACAACACCTATAGCATAATCAGATACGTCACACATAATCTCAAATGGAAGAGCGCAATCCGGAGGATTCATAATAGGAGCTAAAGAAAGAAGAGAGCAAAGCTTTTGGAAAGCTTTAAGGCATGATTTATCAAAGATAAAAGAGCATCCTTTGCAAGTAGATTACACAGAGGATGAGAAATTTTGCTAAAATCTTTAATGAAGTGTCGATAGAACCCGGCGTGCCCAAAAAATGATCGCACTCCCCTTACAGAGGTAGGAGGAGACAATTTGGAGATCAAATATACTTTAGCTTTATTAACTTCAATCCCTCTTTCTGAAATGATATGTCCTAAAACAATACCCTTTTGAACCATGTAATGGCTTTTCTCCCAACTAAGAATAAGATTCATTTCCCTACAACGCTGAAGCACTGGGGAAAGATTTTGGAGACAGTTTTCGAATGTGGACCCGAAAATAGAGAAGTTATCCATAAAGACTTTGAGAAACTTCTCAACCATATAAGAAAAGAGAGACATCATACACCTCTGGAATGTTGCTGGTGCATTATATAAACCAAAAGGCATCTGTCTATATGCAAACGTACCGAATGGACAAGTGAAAGTAGTTTTCTCTTGATCCTTAGGATCAATGGCCACCCGATTATAGTCGGAATAACCGTCAAAAAAGCAATAATAGCTCTGGCCAGCCAATCGTTCTAAAATCTAATCAATAAATGGAAGTGGAAAATGATTTTTTCTAGTAGCAGAGTTGAGTTTTCGGTAATCAATACACACACGCCATCCAGTGGTGGTGCGCTGTGGAACTAATTCACCCTTGGAATTCTCAACTACTATAATACCTGTCTTTTTGGGTACTACTTGAGTATGACTCACCCATTTACTATCTGAGATGGGGTAGATTATTTCCCATCTAGTAACTTCGCAACATCCTTCAAAAATACCTCCTTCATATTAGGATTCAATCTTCGTTGGAGTTCCTGAGATGTTTGAGAATCCTTCTCCAAATGAATCTGATACATGCAAATTGTGGGGCTAATTCCTTTAAATTAGCTACACTCCACCCAATAGCCTCTTTATTTTGTTCAAGAACTTTTAAGAGACTACTTTTTTGGGAACTTGTAAAATTGGAAGCAATGATCACTGGGAGGGTGTCATTTAAACCCAAGAAAGCATACTTAAGCTTTTTCGGAAGTAGCTTAAGCTCAAGCTTAGGTGGAGACTCTAACGAAGGAATAAACTGAGTACTAGAAAGTGGTGGAAGAAGCTCTAACCTAGATTTCTATGGAGGAAAATCTATGATAAGAGTGGACTTAAGCAAAGAATTCATTTTAGCTATCGAAGCATCGATATCAAGATCTTCACAATTGAAGTGATTCAGACAAGCTTCTAAAGGATCCTTGGATAAAATAGTTGGGAGTGATTCCTCAACCAACTCATCAATAACATCAAGGAAGAAGCATTCACTATCATCGTGGGGATAATGAATAGCATTGAAGATGTTTAACTTAACTTTCATATTTCTAAAAGATAAAACCATGGCTCCAGTCCTATAGTTAATATAAGCATTTGCTGTGCCTAGAAAAGGTCGCCCAAGAATAACTGGAATATACTTTTTGGAATCGTGGACCGGTTCTATATCAAGAACTAGAAAATCGATCAAAAAATAGAACTTGTCCACTTTTATGAGTACATCTTCAACAATACCTCATGGTTGTCTGACAAAATGGTCAGTAAGCTGTAAAACAACCGATGTAGGTTTTAACTCTCCTAAACCTAACTTTTCATACACCGACTAAGGAATAAGATTAACACTTGCTCCAAGGTCAAGAAGTGCTCGCTCTATCACATTGTTTCTAATGATGCAAGAAATTGTAGGGGTACCAGGATTTTTAACCTTTAGAGTAGTGTCGTACTTAAGAATAACACTGACTTGCTCGGTGAGACAAACTTTCTTAGGAACTTGGCTTTTTGATTTTCTTTTAAGAGTGCACAAGTCCTTTAGAAATTTAGAATAGGCTGGAATTTGCTTTATAGCATCGAGCAGAGGAAGATTGATTTTGACTTTTTAAAGACCTCCATCATATCTTAAATTTTCTCCCCTTGTTTACCAAAGTGGAAGGGTTCCTTGAGACGTTCAGGATAAGGCACTTTTGGCTCATAAGCTGTCTCAGGGTCAGGAGTAGATGAAGATGTGACTCCACCTTCAACTCCTCTTATGGATTATGGAATAGCACTTGAGGAAACATCCTTGGGATGTGGATGATGAATGATAGGAACAATGGAAATCCTAAGCCTTTCTTTTTCCTCCTGTCCTTTTTCAACTTGGTTATCAACCACTCTACCACTCCTCAATGTAGTGATAGCCTGAACTTGCTAATGATGAATACCTTAGGAATTGGTTTTATCAATCATGTAAGTCTGCCCTTTCTGGTTGGCTATTGGTTGACTAGGTAGCTTTCCATCCTCTCTTCGAGATAGAGTACTTGCTATTTGCCCAACTTGTGCCTCTTGCTTTGCTCTAGCTTGAGAATGAGAATTAAGAAGTTGGGTATTGGCTTTAAGATCAACAAGAGCATTTGAGTACTTGTTCCTCAAACGCCGAATTTCTAGGAGGTGGAAGATTAGGAGCTTGAGTGGGTTGATTCCTAAACTGAGGTGGACGGTAAATACCAGATTGGTTAAAAGAACTATTTTGTGGCATAGGGTTAGATGAATTTTGATACTACCCCTGAGATTGGAAAATAGTGTTTCCTTGATTCTAATTACGCCATGACAGATTGGGATGATCTCTCAAGCCAGGATTATATGTAGAAGAATATGGATTATAAGTTGGCCTACAGAATGCAACATTTACTTACTCTTGTGGGATCTCAGATGATTGTCCTAGCATAAGGCAAGCATCAGCAAAATGGTTAGGATTAATACAGATGGAACAAACTTCCTTTGGCAAGGCAGTTTGTGGATTAGCAACAGGAGCAAAGCCAGACGATAAAATTTGATCGGACCTACGGTTCAAGGCTTTTATTTGAGTGGCTAACTCACTAGATTTATCTACCTCATAAAGTTTTTCAACCTGATGCATTCTAGGTGAAGACCTAGACCTAAAGGAAGAAGCATGTTGCACTGAGTTTTCACTTAGGGCCTCAAACAGTTCCCAAGCATCAACCGGACTCTTACGCAGAAAAGCTCCATTACTAGAAGCATCAATCATATTTCTATTAAAATCTATAAGACTGTCATAGAATATCTATATTAAGTTCCATTGAGCAATATCATGGTGTGGACACTTTTTTAAAAGATCGTCATTCCTTTCCCATGCATCATGGAGCTGTTCTCCTGAGATTTAGGAAAATGCCATGATTTCTCTTCTCATTTGTGTGGTTTTACCCACAGTGTAATATTTCTTCAAGAACTCCTGTTGCAACATGTCCCATGTAGATATGGAATTTGTTGGAAAGGACTGCAACCAAGTTCTTGCTTTGTCTTTGAGAGAGAATTGGAAAAGACGCATTCTGAATGAATCATTGGTTAGAGTGGTCAACTTGGCAGTTGAACACAATTCCAAAAACACATATAAGTGCTTAGAAGAATCCTCTATTGCATACCTATGGAAGGTAGGAAGCATTTGAATCATAGCAGGCTTGTTCTCAAAATGGGTTGCATCAGCATTTGGAAAAACAAAGCACGAAGGGGAAGTATATGTGGTAGGAATAAAATGGTTCCTCAATTGTGGTTGTGGTGGAAGAACAGGTAGAACCTGTTCTCCATTACTATTACCATTATTACCCGGTGCATCACGTTGCTCAGCCATGTTATCAGGATCATGCACTAAAGGTTTTGACCTATTTTGGGAAGTTAACATGCACTGGTTCCACTAATCCTAACAGTAGCAAAAATAAAATATTCCAAGTAGCAGAAAAACAGTAAAAACTCACAAAAGGTTTAATAAACTGAAGCTTTTTCTTCCTTAAGTGTCTTTGTCCTCACTGCTAATTTGTACCTGAAAAGAAAAAGAAGTAAGGTGAGATATCACAAAGTCCAAAGACTGGTAAACTAAAATACTAATTAAAAACTAAACAAAATCTAATCTCCCCAGCAACGGCGCCAAAAATTGTTGATGTTCTCTCACAATAGCACGATATCGTATAGGACAGCTCTATATAAAGAGGATGTCGAACCCACAGGAAGATGGAATTTGTATTAGTCTTTAAATTAATTGCCTGGTTTACAGATAACTTGGTTAGAGAGTTTATTGGTTGTCGCAGTTTAACCAACTAGAATTAAACAAAATATTAAATAAAAGCAGAGTAAATAAACTGAGTTATCAGAGAGAGAGGAATCTTAGGGCTTTGACTTCACCACAACCATCATACTATAGTTAATTATACTAACTCTGGGAATTTAACAATGATATTTTCCAAATGAATTGAACTCAATAACATTCGTTTAATTCAGGTTTTAAAGAAAGATGTTTTACAAATTTAGCTAATTATAACCTATCTACGATTAGCGTGGACTATCCGTCTACCTACTTTAACTACTATAACTACGTTGCAAACAATCTACCTTTCCTAAGCATAGACTATGAAAATGTTCCTTTACAAAATACATTGGAACACCATTATATGACCTCTAGTCTTATGGCCTGCAGGGCTTCGCCAGATACCGTCCAATAAGGTAGGTTGAGAATAGCAAAAAGACTATTACATCTAAGACAAGGTAGTAATAGTTTATAAGCTATTAAAGCATGAAAACCACTTGAGTTGTCACAAGTGCTCGTAGTCATATAATCAAGAAAAAAAAAACATATATTAAAAATAATCCCAGAGTTAAAACAATCAAACCATAGTATTAGGTTGGGTTACATCAGTGCCCTAAGAGAGGAATTAGCTACTCATGACAAGGTTGGATATCATCTGTGTTGAGTTCATCTCTATCGTCATGGATGACACTTCTCTTCTCAGGATCTTCACTTTCAAGGTTGTAGGAACCCTAAAAGCCAGACTTGACTAAACAAAAGGACCCATAAAATTAATACCCCATACATCAAAAACCTCAATGACTGAGATTGGAGTTAAGGGCATCATGTTTCTTCTGGAAATTGATCCTAACTGCTGACATCGAAGGCACGACCTACATAACAAGTATGCATCCTGAAAGAGTGAAGGCCAAAAGAAACCACACTGAAGAATTTTAGCTGCAATTTTCTTTGCACTGAAATGACCTCCACAAGCTAAACTGTGAAAGAAGGTCAGAATACTATGAAATTCACTCTCAGGAACACATCTGCGAATGATTTGATCAGTACAGTATTTGAAAAGCTGGGGATCTTCCCAATAGTACATCTTAATCTGAGAGAAGAATCGATCTTTTTCCTGCTTTGACCAAGATAAAGGAATTTTGCCTATTGCAAGGTGATTCACAATATCAGCAAACCAAGGTAAATCCGTATGAGAAACCCCAAACAGTTGTTCATCCAGAAAGGAATCATAAACTGGAAGTGAAGTTGAGGTATCCTCAATAAGAATTCTAGAAAGATGGTCAATTACCACATTCTCTGACCCTTTCTTATCCCAAATCTCATAATCAAACTCTTGAAGCAAAAGGATCCATCAATCAAACGGGGTTTGGTTTCCTTTTTAGAGAGAAGATGTCTCAAAGCAGAATGATCAGAATAGACCACTACTTTGGAACCCAATAGATAAGATCTGAATTTGTCTAAAGCAAAGACAACTGCAAGCAACTCTTTTTCAGTAGTGGTATAATTTAATTGTGTTTCTGAAAGAGTTTTGCTTGCATAGTAGATAACAAGAGGAAGCTTATCTACTTGTTGTCCCAAGACAACACCCATAGCATAATTAGATGCGTCACACATTATCTCAAATGGAAGATCCCAGTTTGGAGGATTCATGATAGAAGCTGAAGAAAGAAGAGAGCGAAGCTTATGAAAAGCTTCTAGGCATGATTCATCAAAGACAAAAGGAGCATCCTTTGAAAGTAGATTACATAAAGGATGAGAAATTTTGCTAAAATCTTTAATAAAATGTCGATAGAACCCAGCTTGCCCAAGAAATGATGGCACCCCCCCTACAGAGGTAGGAGGAGGCAATTTAGAGATCAAATCTACTTTGGCTCTATCAACTTCAATACCTCTCTCTGAAATGATATGTCCTAAAATGATCCCTTCTTAAACTATAAAATGGCTCTTCTCATAACTAAGAATAAGATTGTTGTCCTTACAATGCTAAAGTACTAGGGATAGATTTTAGAGACTATTTTCGAATGTGGATCTAAAAACAAAGAAATCATCTATAAAGACCTTGAGAAACTTTTCAACCATGTCTGAAAAGATAGAGATCATACACCTCTGGAATGTTGTTGGCGCATTACACAATCCGAAAGGCATCCGTCTATATGCAAATGTACCGAATGGATAAGTGAAAATAGTTTTCTCTTGATCCTTAGGATCAATGGCCACCTGATTATAGTCGGAATATCCATCTAAAAAGCGGTAATAGCTCTGGCCAGTCAATCGCTCTAAAATCTGATTAATAAATGGCAATGGAAAGTGATCTTTTCTAGTAGTGGAGTTAAGTTTTCGGTAATCAACATACACACGCCATCCAGTGGTGGTGTGTTGTGGAACTAATTCTCCCTTGGAATTCTCAACTACTGTAATACCTGTCTTTTTAGGTACTACCTAAGTAGGATTGACCCACTTGCTATTTAAGATAGGGTAGATTATTCCCGCATCTAGCAACTTCACAACTTCCTTCACAACTTGTCTTTAAATGGGTTGAAATAGTGGCTACTAAAACCGCCGATCACGCAGTCATGGTTGAGTTCATTCAAACGAACATTTTTAGTCGGTTTGGTATGCCACGAGCTATTATTAACGATGGAGGTGCTCACTTCTATAATAATTATTTTCGTACTTTGGTACAAAGATACTCCATCACTCATAAAGTTGCTACTGCTTATCATCCCCAAAGAAGTGGCCAAGTTAAATTATCCAATCATGAAATTAAGAGAATTCTTAAAAAAATGGTTAAGCTAGATCGTAAAGTGATCGGTTGGTCAATCATACATCAACCTTCGCAATAGCACGAATCATTGTAAAATAGGGCTATTGGTCGGGTAAGTCGAACCACTGGGACTGCGCTAGTCTAAGGCAACCTAAATGTCTAGAATCGTTCTTAGAATGATGAAGGGGAAATAAGGAGTTGTTTGTTTGTCACTAAATTGAATATGTGAAGTGCATGAAATAGAAACTTACAATAATTGAAGCGAGATAAGATACGAGTAAGAAAAACTAAGGAAGTGAATCCGTCTCCATCCCTATACACATGCTAGGCTAAATTTAAATTCGGGAAATCAACATAAACGATGGTCATGATACATAACAACCCTTGGTTGCTATAATATCCTCAAGAGGGTCATTGAATCAAAAACAAGAATAATCCATCAAAGAAATACATGCTTAAACTACCTAAACTAGGGTGTAGTCTTCAACATGCTCCCTAAGCCAAAGATTATCAAGCCCTTAATTGAATGATAAAAGCACATAAAGTTAGGAATCAAGAATAGACCATCAAAGGGGGAACCTAAGCAATGGACTATCAAATTTCTCTAACTTCATGCCATTAAGACTATTCCATGATCTCACTACCATTGTCACCATGAGAGTGCAAGCACTGTGATTAAAAGAATAAACCATCTAAGATAGATAATTAATTCAACAATAATCATTAAAATACATGAAGATCCATTACAAGAAGCAAAATGCTCTAGACCATGAAAAGACCATAGGTTATACATTGAAATCCCAAAATAAAATCTACACTAGAACATGCTTACAAGGGAGGGACTTCATCACCTCCCTAGAAGAAGAGTTAGTTACCCATTGGAGCCTTAGAATGAAGAAGAAGCTTGAAGACCTACTCCATTTTCGTGCTCCCTTCTTCAAGCTTGGAGAACTCTCTTTCTTGCTCCCTTCTCTCTCCTCTAATCTTGTAGAAAATGAAGCTCTCCCATATTGTGTGGCTCAAATCCCTCTTATCTACCACCAAAAGGCCACCAACCAACATCTCCAACCACTTCATTAAAGAGGAAAGCAAAATGAAGAAACCAAGGTGCAAGTGGGCTGAAATGAGCCATTTCCGAAGGGCATTCTGCCCAAAATTCGAGCACTCTAAGCAAGGCCTCGAGCACTCGAATTTACTGTAAAAATGCCCATGCTTCACTTGCTCCGCCCAGACCTACTTTGGTTAAACAGCCATAACTTTGCGCTCCGAACTCTGAATGATGAACCGTTTGAAGATTTAGAAAGCTAATTCAGAGCTCTAAATATTTCATGTTTTAGTGGAGATCCAATTCTCAAGGATGGTTGGTCGAAAATGAAGATCAAGGCAGAATTTCATTGCTGCCAGGCAGTTCTGCGCACCTCTGGTAACAAGGCCATAACTCTCTGCTCCGAGCTCCAAATGACAAACCGTTTGAAGATTTAGAAAGCTAATTCAGAGCTCTAAATCTTTTATGTTATGAGGGAAGTGCAGTTCTCGAGTTTGGAAGGTCAAAATGGCAAGCAAAGTCCAGGTTCTACTGCTGCCAGAATTCAGCATTGGCACCTTTTGTTGCTCAAGATTCCAGAAGGCCTTATTCTTGTTCCATTTTGGCCAATGAACCTGAAAATGCATAAAAACATAGAAATGAATATAATCTGCATAAATTAACATACAACGGACTTTACTAATGCAATTTAGGGCGCTTGAATATATAATATTCGGCGCTTATCACACCCCCAAACTTACATTTTGCTAGTCCCTTAGCAAAACTACAATGAATACTTCAATGAAAAGACAACCATGGGCATGCTACTACAAAAATATCATCCATGGTAAAATGAGATAGATACATAGCTCAAATACAACTTGAAACAGACAAAAACTGGAGATGGGGTCATTGGGAAAACTACCTTGCATATATGAAGCATTGATACAAAAAATGGCTAAATACATTTCCACATACATGCATCAACATCAAAGTCTATATAAATAACTCAATTATCATCTCCTGAATGGAAATCAACTCTAGCTTCAGTGAAAGTGAATTAGATTCTCAACATGCGGCTTTTACTTTCTTTTCCAATTCCAAAGCACAAGTTTTCAAATCATTGAATTCCCCTTTAAATGAGGTCCCTAAGGCATGATTTTATTTACAAGACAACTTTTGTTGCTTGTTGACAATTTATTGTAACTCATAAGCGAAACATAGAATGGTTGTGCAATGCTGAAGTCCCTTAAGCTTTCTAACCAACCTATGTAGCAAGCGTTAGGCCAACAACTCCCAAACCAGATGGCTTTAGGGTGTTAAGTGTAGAGACACTCCATAGGGCTTAATAGCTCAAGTTGGAAAGGCTACGAACTCCAACGAACCATGCTTATTACCAGTTTATTTTTTTTTTTGAATGACCGTGCAATGTTTAAGTCCTTTAAGCTTTCTAACCATCCCCTGTAGCAAGCGTTAGGCCAACAACTCCCAAACCAGACGGCTTTAGGGTGCTAAGTGTAGAGACACTCCTAGGGCTTAATAGCTCGAGTTGGAAAGGCTACGAACGTCAACTGGTCATTATTTTCTTTCTTTCTCTTTTTTTCTTTTTTTTTTTTTTTTTTAGACAACTTAAATCATGCCAAAGATATTCATCTATCAGGTTCATCAAATCAGATTAACTAGGCCAAGGTCAAGGTTGATCAAGTTGCATGCCTCACAGTTAAGTTTCCAATGTGCATCTGTGCATTGTGAAGCTTAAAAGAGTGTCAAATCCAGTGAGAATCTAATTGAGACATTTATACAGACTAATTTGAATCCACATGATCATTTCAACTCAAATTTTTCTTTATTTTCAAAAATGTCAGTTGCTTCTATACACAAGGTATTAAAACATATGCTTCGTCTCCAACAGGTTTCAAATTACAATATCATTGCTTAGCAAAAATGTGAAACCAAAAATGTCCTATTGCACCCCCAAACTTGAATGTCATATTGTCCTCAATGTGTGAAAATGAGTGAAACAAAAATAAGAGCAAAGAAGGTAAAAGAACAATATTACCAAGTAGAGTGACGAATGCAAAAATATCCATCGATGTAAATGCGCAAACGCGTCCCCCAAACTTGGACATGAAGACCTATCAAAACACAACTAAAATATACATGGAAAAGCATAGGGCTCATAAGAAAAACCAAAACAGAAATAAAAACTCTAACCTGAAGTATAGTGCAAGATGAAAAACAAAATAATGCCAAAAAAATTGATTTATTTATTTATTTAGTATTATTATTATTAGTATTATATCTATATATATATAAATATATATGTATATATATATATATATATATATATATATATATATATTTTTAAATGTTTTCAAGAAGGTTGGATGTGTGCATGGGGTGGGGTTGAGGTTGGTTGGTTGGAGGAGGCTTGGGTTTGCATGCATGATGGGCTACATAGGAAGCCGAGAGAGAGATGGTTTGCATGGAGTGTGGTTGGGTTGGGGATGGTGTTGGGATGGTGATGTTGAAGTTGCCGAGATGAGATGAGGGTGAGTTGGTGAGCACATGCATGGTTGCTTGCATGCATGGTTGCGAGGTGTGGGGTGGTGGTGCAGAGAAGATGCATGGAAGTTGGTTTGGTGTGGAAAAGATTGGTGCAAGATGCCGAGAGATGGGCATGCTTGATGGGGTGAGAATTTCGAGCACTCGAAATGGGTTCTTCGAGTGCTCGAAGGAGATGCAGTGAGACAGGGAAAGGGAGTGAGTGAGGAAGAGGTATAGAGGACCGAGAGTGGTTGGTGGTTTGTTGGCTGTGATGCATGGTTGGCTGAGTGGTGTGAGGAAGAGGGTTTGTGGAAGGATGAGAGTGGAGGGTGGTGTGAGGGAAGATGGGTTTGTATGGTGGATGAGAGAGAATTGGTTTGGTGGTGCAGAGAGGAGATAATGTTGGTTAGGGTGGGAAGGTTGGTTATGCATGTGGAGGTTGAAGGTTGTGGATGGAGGAGTGCCGAGAGGGTGAAGGGTGTTGGATTTTGCATGCATGCATGGTGTTGTGCATGCATGGGGGTATGCCGAGAGGATGAGGGTTGTTGATGGGTTCGGGTGAGGTGGTGAGTGGTGGTAGGCATAGGGAGTGAGAGGGATGCATGGAGTGGGTTGATTGGTTGGAGCCGAGATAGAGTGATGCATGAGGTGAGAGAAGGTGATTGCTGGGATGTTGGTTGTTGGAGTTGGGTTTCTTGGTTGAGAGAAGTGGTCGAGCACTCTAAGCATGGAAGTAGAGTGCTCGAATTGGGACCAGTAGCCTCAGCAGCTTTGGGGTTTAAAATTCAAGCAAGGTCGAGCACTCCAAATTGGAGTTTAGATTGCTCGAAATGAAGCCAGAGAGCTCGGGTTTGCTGGGATGTGGCTGCGAGCACTCCAAAGGAACTTGAGAGGGCTCGAAAATGAGGCAGTGGCTGCAAATGAAGGGCTGAAATTGGAGGGCATCAGCGAGCACTCGAACTTGGATTTTGCATGCTCGAAATTAGGACAGTGGTGCATGCAAGATTGGAGGCATCAGCGAGCACTCGACAGGGACGGTAGATTGCTCGAAATTGGATCAGTAGGCTTGAAAATGAATTCATTGCAATGGAATGTGTAATGTGAGCAACATGGAAATGGAAGCTGTTCAAAATGGAGTCCATGCATGGAAAGTCAGTGGCTTGGAGATGAAAGAATGCATGCAATCTAAATACATTATCAGTGGTTACTGTTGCATGCATTGGATGCAATTTGATTCATGTGCAACATTATTCCATGCATTTGCATTTGCAATCTCATTCTACGGAAGACAGTGAGCACTATTGCATGCATTTTCATGCATTTTGATGCATTTGCAACATCATTCCAAGAATTTTGAAGCTTTGCATGGCATTCCCATGCATAGAAGAAATTTTTGAACTTTTGCATCGCAACATCATTCCAATTTTAATGTAGGGAAAATTTTTGAAGCCTTGCAAGAGAATTCCAATCCAATGCATGGATGGAAAATTTTTGAAACTTAGCACTTTATCTCTAAAGCATGGAAAAAATTTTAAAATTTGCAAATTCAGTCCATTCCACTGCATGGATGGAAAATTTTTGGAAAAATTGTCAAATTGCTCAACATTTCTAATGCCTAGATGAAAAATTTTCAAACTTTGCATTTCATCTCCAATGCATGGAAAATTTTGGGGAACCATGATCCAACAATGCGTTGAAAATGAGAGGTTGTGCACATGAGTTGCATGCCAAAGATCCTATGAACTTGCTCGAAAGCGATGGAAATTTCCGGGAATGAAAATTAGAGCTGAGAAGGTCTAAGAGGCCAGTCTAAAATTGCGGAACGCAACTGAAGACCATTTCAAAAAAATCAAATTTTTGGCTTTTCTAAACCATTTCCCAGAAAATTTCAAGGCACGAGCAATTTGAGAAGGTAGGGAAGCTTGGAACATCGAAAGAATTTCTTCCCTTGCTTTGCTAAATTTAATGTCGATAGCTAGACGAACCAGGATCAGGATCCATTGGAGAGATGGATCATTAACGCTCTGTATGCAACTTGCCTCCTTCATATGGTCTCAAACTTGGATCAATGAATGGTGAGGGATATTGATCCTTCTGAAGAGAAACAAGTTTGGCCTTAGAGGATTTGAGCATCGCTTTTAATCTCACTTCTTTTATTTTCAGATTTAAGCAAAGGTGTTGCTTGTTCGAGATTATGGAGGCTCGTTGAATGTCATTGTTTTGACTAACAATGGTAGGATCATGACCTTTCATATTTGCAATCTCCAAGTCATATACCTCATTGTACTCAAATGGTTTGTTCACAGGTTGAGTATCATGGACAATGATTCTAGATTGGGCTGGAATGATTGGAAGAATTTTCAGCAACTTGTCAACATTCTCCTTACCTTTGTCCGGTGGTTCACCCTCAAAATGTTGAGGTAACTCCGGTGAAGAAATGGAAGGAGATGGACAATCCCACGATAGAGATGGATTTGGTGCTTCCCATAAAGGAGAGGAAAATGGTGATGGAATATCAAGCAAGGAGTTGACTTCCCGAATGGATTTGTCCACACCAAAATCCTCAAAATCAAAAGGGACCAAGAAAGCATGTAGGGGATCCTCCGTTGAAGGAGGTGGGATTGGATTTTGAATGTGTTCATCAGCAATAGTGATTTCAAAACACTCATTGCCAACTGAAGGAAGTTGCACAGCATTGAAGATATTGAGCTTAATATTCATATTCCCAAAAGAGATATCCATCAATCCGGATCTACAGTTAATGGAAGCATTAGCTGTAGCTAGAAAAGGACGTCCGAGAATTATGGGAATGTGTTTTCTTGGATCATGGACTGGTTCCGTATCAAGAACCACGAAGTCTACCGGGAAGTAGAATTTGTCCACTTTTATGATCACATCTTCAATAATTCCCCATGGTTGCTTAATAGATCGATCAGCAAATTGCAACACTATCGGAGTTGGCTTTAGATCTCCCAAACCAAGTTGTAGGTAAACCGAATATGGAATCAAATTCACACTAGCTCCTAAGTCAAGGAGGGCCCTCTCGATTTTGTTGTCACCAATGACACAAGAGATTGTGGGGGCACCCGGATCCTTATACTTCGGAGGAGTGCTGTGCTGAATGATCGCACTAACATTTTCGGTTAACCTCACTTTCTTTGGTAAATGACTTCTAGAAGTGCGCTTTTGAGTGCACAAATCCTTAAGGAATTTTGCATAGGAAGGAATTTGCTTGATAGCATCCAAGAGAGGAAGATTGATCTTTACTTGCCTAAAGACCTCCCACATGTCTTGAATTTTGCAATTCTTATTCCCAAAATGTGTCGACTCTTGAAGACGTTGAGGGAATGGAGCTTTTGGCTCATAAGTAGTTTCCACATTTGGGGTGACATGCGTGGGACTTCCGTGAATGGTATTTGGACAAGAAGAACTTGGATTTGGACTTGAAGAGCTTGAATTTGGATTTTTCAACGGAGGGTTTTTCTCACTTGTGTCTCCATCAACCTTGTTGTCAACCACTCTACCACTCCGAAGGGTGGTGATAGCTTGAACTTGTTCATGAGTCGGCCCACTCGGAGGAGGGGTTTCATCAATCACATGCATTCCTCTAGGATTTTCAAATGGTTGAGCGGGAAGCTTACCCTTGTCTTTTTGAAGAAGTTGGTTCACTTGGTTAGCTATTTGTCCCATTTGATTTTCGAGCCTAGCTATGGATTGAGTATGGGAGTGAACCATTTGGAGAGTAGGTTGCAAGGATGTCAAGAGATGCTTGTTGGAATCTATGATTTGCTTGTTTAATGATTCCATCATTTGCACATTTAATGATTCCATCATTTGCTTGTTTGCAGCCACTATCTCATCAATTGGATTCACAGGAGGTTGAGTGGAGACATTTGGATTGTATGGAGGTTGGTAGCTTGAAGAGGCTTGGAAAGGCCTACCTTGATATTGAGAAGAGGGCTGATTTTGAGGCCCTTGATTTTGAAGTTGGGAATTTTGTGGGGCTTGTTGCCTCCACGAAAAATTCGGATGGTCTCGCCAACCCGGATTGTAGGTGTTGGAATATGGATTGTTCCCGGGCCGTGAGAACATGGCATTAGCTTGCTCTTGGTTGGGATTGGGAAATTGCTCCGGTGTGGGGCAATATTCCGAGAGATGAAATGGACTATTACATGAGGCACAAACCGAACTTACCGAATTTTGAGACAATGAAGGAGGAAGATGTGGTGCCATCAATTGGTAGAATTTATGAGCTATGGCATCCACTTGAGATGATTCCTCCCTTATTGATTTTTGTTGACAAGGATTGGTGTTCTTTGGAGTGGTTGAGGTCGGAGCCCTACGAGAATTGTGTTGAAGTGAATTTTCACTCAAATTCTCAAGTAAGGTCCAAGCCTCATCCGCATTCTTGGACATGAACATCCCACCACAAGAAGAGTCAACCATAAATCTATGGGTGTCGGTCAAACCGGCATAGAAAGCTTGCACTAATTGCCATTTTGGGATCAAATGATGAGGACATTTTCGAAGAAGATCTTGTAGCCTTTCCCAAGTCTCGTGGAGTTGTTCTCCATCAACTTGAGAAAAGCTTAGAATGGAACGTCTCATTTGGTTGGTTTTACTCACCGGATAGTACTTCTTAAGAAATTCTTGTTGCAATTAAGCCCAAGAAGTAATAGAGTTGGGAACGAGGGAGTTCAACCAATATTTTGCCCTATCCTTTAGGGAGAATGGGAAAAGATGGAGATGAAGTGCATTGTCCGGAAAACCTCTCAACCGGATGGTCGAACAGATTTCAAGGAACTCATCAAGGTGCTTATATGGATCTTCATTATCAAAGCCATGAAATGATGGAAGCATTTGAATGGTACTAGACTTGATCTCATATTGAGCTGCATCGATGTTTGGCATCACTATACAAGAAGGAGAAGCATAGGTGGTAGGAATGAAATGATCTCTAAGAGTCATTGGTTCTACATTAGGAATTTCAGCTCTTTCATTCCCCGGATTTCCTACGTTATCCCCCATTATATTGAATTCAGTTTCAAGGTCCCTTGTAAGAGTGGGTTCCCTAAGGTTCCGTCTAAGAGTTCTTTCAAGAGAATTGATATCAATGGGCGAATCGATTGTGGGTAGAGAGAGTGACCTACGACCGAACATCAACAGCACAGTATATAATCAACAAAGCAATTCATTATCCACAACTCCACATACGATGTTCCCTTTCTCCTCAATTATCAAGACAGAAAATAAATGGCCACGACAAGGACCGATGCTTATACACAGAATTAAAACAATAATATAGCCTCAACAAGGGCTTGCAAATAAATTAACTACTTCTAAACTTAACACATGCACAATATCTTACAATGTGAAACTAAAAGGTCAAGAAACTTACCTGGGGTCCTCTAGACTTACGCTTTGCTAGTGTTCCCACGGCAAGATTCGAGTCCCTAGGATCTCACTTACAACACTTAAAACATTGAGATGGTCAAAACACACAAGAAATATTCACAAGACACAATATTCACAATCAAACTAAAATTAACCCTAGAACTTTGGTCGCTAAACCGTTTGCAGTCCCCGGCAACGGCGCCAAAAATTGATCGGTTGGTCAATCATACATCAACCTTCGCAATAGCACGAATCATTGTAAAATAGGGCTATTGGTCGGGTAAGTCGAACCACTGGGACTGCGCTAGTCTAAGGCAACCTAAATGTCTAGAATCGTTCTTAGAATGATGAAGGGGAAATAAGGAGTTGTTTGTTTGTCACTAAATTGAATATGTGAAGTGCATGAAATAGAAACTTACAATAATTGAAGCGAGATAAGATACGAGTAAGAAAAACTAAGGAAGTGAATCCGTCTCCATCCCTATACACATGCTAGGCTAAATTTAAATTCGGGAAATCAACATAAACGATGGTCATGATACATAACAACCCTTGGTTGCTATAATACCCTCAAGAGGGTCATTGAATCAAAAACAAGAATAATCCATCAAAGAAATACATGCTTAAACTACCTAAACTAGGGTGTAGTCTTCAACATGCTCCCTAAGCCAAAGATTATCAAGCCCTTAATTGAATGATAAAAACACATAAAGTTAGGAATCAAGAATAGACCATCAAAGGGGGAACCTAAGCAATGGACTATCAAATTTCTCTAACTTCATGCCATTAAGACTATTCCATGATCTCACTACCATTGTCACCATGAGAGTGCAAGCACTGTGATTAAAAGAATAAACCATCTAAGATAGATAATTAATTCAACAATAATCATTAAAATACATGAAGATCCATTACAAGAAGCAAAATGCTCTAGACCATGAAAAGACCATAGGTTATACATTGAAATCCCAAAATAAAATCTACACTAGAACATGCTTACAAGGGAGGGACTTCATCACCTCCCTAGAAGAAGAGTTAGTTACCCATTGGAGCCTTAGAATGAAGAAGAAGCTTGAAGACCTCCTCCATTTTCGTGCTCCCTTCTTCAAGCTTGGAGAACTCTCTTTCTTGCTCCCTTCTCTCTCCTCTAATCTTGTAGAAAATGAAGCTCTCCCATATTGTGTGGCTCATATCCCTCTTATCTACCACCAAAAGGCCACCAACCAACATCTCCAACCACTTCATTAAAGAGGAAAGCAAAATGAAGAAACCAAGGTGCAAGTGGGCTGAAATGAGCCATTTCCGAAGGGCATTCTGCCCAAAATTCGAGCACTCTAAGCAAGGCCTCGAGCACTCGAATTTACTGTAAAAATGCCCATGCTTCACTTGCTCCGCCCAGACCTACTTTGGTTAAACAGCCATAACTTTGCGCTCCGAACTCTGAATGATGAACCATTTGAAGATTTAGAAATCTAATTCAGAGCTCTAAATATTTCATGTTTTAGTGGAGATCCAATTCTCAAGGATGGTTGGTCGAAAATGAAGATCAAGGCAGAATTTCATTGCTGCCAGGCAGTTCTGCGCACCTCTGGTAACAAGGCCATAACTCTCTGCTCCGAGCTCCGAATGACAAACCGTTTGAAGATTTAGAAAGCTAATTCAGAGCTCTAAATCTTTCATGTTATGAGGGAAGTCCAGTTCTCGAGTTTGGAAGGTCAAAATGGCAAGAAAAGTCCAGGTTCTACTGCTGCCAGAATTCAGCATTGGCACCTTTTGTTGCTCAAGATTCCACAAGGCCTTATTCTTGTTCCATTTTGGCCAATGAACCTGAAAATGCATAAAAACATAGAAATGAAGATAATCTGCATAAATTAACATACAACGGACTTTACTAATGCAATTTAGGGCGCTTGAATATATAATATTCGGCGCTTATCATAAAGATTGGTCTTTAAGACTAAATGATGCTTTGTAGGCTTACAAAACAGCTTTTAAGACTTCAATTGGTATGTCACCTTACCATCTCATCTATGGTAAAGGGTGACATCTTCTTGTAGAATTAGAACACAGAGTTTTTTGGGCCATAAAAAAAACTCAACTTTGATATGAACTCTGCTAGATCTAACAGGAAGCTTTAACTAACAGAGCTAGAAGAATTGCGTAATGATACTTATAAGAGTGATAAGGTTTACAAATCAAAGACTAAGACATTTCATGACAAGCATATCTTGCAAGACCTTTGAGCCTGGGAAGAAGGTTTGGTTGTTTAACATGTTTAACATATGACTTAAAATTTTTCCTGGTAAGTTGAAGTCACGTTGGGAAGGTCTATACATGCTTATTTCTGTTGCACCTTATGGTGCGATTGAAATACAGGATTGCAAGACTGGACTGTCCAAAGTTAATAGACAGAGACTTAATCACTAACTAGAGGGTAGTGTGCAAAGAGGCACAGTGGAGGCAGTAGAACTTCATGATCCTATTTACTTAGACTAGAGAGGTCAGTTTTCGTTGAGCTATCGACGTTAAACTTAGCATGCTATCGAGCTATCAATGTTAAACTTAGCATTTGTATGTTGTACCGTAGTTTTGCTTTTATTTCTAGTTTTTATTTTCGTTTGTGCTTTATTTATTTATTTTTTAGGTTTTAGTTAATTTTTATGTTTAATTTATTCTTAGTTTAGTTTAGGGTTAAGATAAAATAGAAAAAGAAAATAAAAATTAAAAAATAGAAAAATCTAAAAATTTGTCTCAAAGCTCGAGCCTTCACTTTGAAGCTTGAGCATTAGCTACTAAAGGCTCAAGCTTGCACATGCTACGCTCGAGCCCTCCATCATCATTAACTATAGGGTTTGTGGCGACAGGCTTGAGCTCTCATCCTTTAAGCTCAAGCCTTAGGTTCTAAAAGTTTTTAAAACCAAGAACTTGAGTCTCCGTCTCCTATTACATATCGGACATCCCTTCCCTATATAGTCTCTCTCCAAGTTTCTCTCCATATTAATTCCCTATGATGTTTGACATTCTCCTTTCTGATTTTCAGGCAATAGTTAGGTAAAATTCTTCTTCTTCATCCTCTTTCCATTGTTTCTTCTTTAGATAATTAAATTTCTAGATCTAGAGTAGGAAAGCATGAGTTACTCTTTGGATGTATGATTCTTTGAATTTTTATACATCATCTGCATACAATGGTTGTGTAAACCGAGTCTTGGTTGATTTATGCATTGATTTCTGAGATCTGTTTTTGGTGAAGTACACGTAGAGCTTAAGCTCTACAACTTTAAGCTCGAGCATTGGTTGAAGCCCAAGCCCAGAAGGTCAAGCTCGAGCCTCAGTTTCTAGATTGCAGGAATTGAAGAATTTTGGATGATTTTAGGGATTTTCTTGAAGGATACTATTAGTTGAAAATAGAGATGGTTCATTCTGTGCCTTCCAAGTGTGCTAAGGTGACTGGGGATGTTTTGCCAAGTGCTTGGAAAGCAATTCCAATTTCTTATGAAACGACTTTTGATTATCAGGCATTCATCACTGATCCTCGAACTAGATAGGCTATGAAGTCTTTCAGTTACCGGCATCTTTTGCACCTTATGGTCCTTGTTTAAGATTACATATCCTCGTCTTGTTCATCTATTTTATCTCAATCTTGTGTATAGTGAGGATGACCCTTGGGAGCTTAGGACTATGATTGATGGGCATGAGCTAATTATTAATCCACGTGCCAATGCTGCAGCTTTAGAATGTTATCATATGCTTCCTGAGGTGGTAGATGAGAGGCGTAGTTGTACCACTTTCACACCTTTCCCTAGGGTACCAATTACAGAGAATTTGATTCAAAAGCTATGTGATGGTTGATTTGCCGGGAGAAAGCGTAGTAGTACTACCAAGGCCAAAATTCCTAAGAGGTTATGGATTCTAGATTCTATTATCTCTGCTAATGTCCATCCTCTTGGACATAAGAATATTAGGAATACTAATTTTCTCCAGGCACTGTATGCTATTCAGTTTGAGTACTGGTATTCGTTTCCTAGGATGATTTTCTGTCAGCTACTAGAGTTTTGGTCAGAGATTGGACCACACAGGACTGTTCTTACCTATATGCTACCTTTTCCATACATGATTACTAGGCTATTAGAGCTACAGGGTTTTGTGATAGGTCAAAAAGAGGAGTCTGATGATGAATCTCCAAAGTTTGGAATGAAAGAATGGAATAAGGTGTCGACACATATACCAGCACATCGCCTCAATGTAGTGGAATTGGACGATGAGAGTTATATAGCAGTTACTATTAGGCTACTAGAGGTTGATGATGAGGCTATGGAGAATGAGATGGATCTCTCCATTGGTTAGGCCCTACCGAGGAGGAGGCCAGTTCCTACAGCTCGGCCTGAGAGTTCTTCTCAGGCTGAGATTCAAGAGCTACAGGTCAGGGTGACTAAGTTGCAGGATAGACAAGCAGTGCTGTGGTAGATCCTGACTGCACAGTAGAGCATTTTAGAGGAGTTATTGCGCTGCACTCCATCTGCCCCTTCTGCATCTACTGATACTCTTCCACCATAGATAGATTAGCTATTTGGAGCTTTTTTATATTTTATTTTGTTATATAGGCACTTCTGTTGACTAGGGTAGTATTTTGGATGTATTTATTTCTTTATGTTGTATATCTGCCCTAAGTCTATTATTTTGAAAGCATTGTACTGATCTTTATCATTTTTATATATGCTTTTTGCCTATACTATACTTGTGTTAATATTTGCACTACATGTGATATTTCTCTATTATTACTCCATATGCTTGATACTCTGATGTGTGCTAAAGTTTATTGATTTTGCCAGATACTACAGATTAAGTTTGGGGGTGATTTATCCATTTACCCTTCTGTGCTTCATTTTGATCTTTTTTTTGCTGGTCTGCTTTTATGGTAATATCTAACTCTCTTTTGTTCTCACACATTGAGGAAAATATGCACAATAGTTGATGTTATAAGCATAAGTTTGAGTCTGTTGATTGTCATATATTCTGTTTGCAGTCTGATGTTGGTTAGAAATGATTTGTATGCTAAATATTGTGAAAAAGGATTCTTGAAATTTTTTTAAATCAGTTGGTGGCCTGTGGTCCACTCTGGTCGGATGATCCTTGTTTAATGAAATTAATCTATGAGATGCTACACTTTGCACATATTCACACTTGCATGAATTCTATAGGGGTAAAAACTAGAAGTCTTGTTTTGTTTTGAGTTAAACTGAGATAAGCAGGTAGATTTGATAATTTTGATAACTAAGTCATAAAAAAAGAAAGAAAGAAAAAAATAAAAAAGATTGGTATGTATGAAATGCAATAAAAGAAAAAAATACTTCACCAATATGAATGAAAGAAAATAAAAAAAAATAAAAAAAAATGAAGAAAAGAAGTAGAAAAGGCTCAAGTTCAGGTGTATACCTAGATTGCTTGAGCAACTAAGTCTTTAGGGGTATGTTCTGACACCTAATGACCTAGGACCATCTAGTCTGGGAGTCGTTGGCTGAAAACTTGTTACATAAGGGGTTTAGGTTACCTAGATTACTTGAACAATTAGGTTCGGAGGGGTGCTTTATCACTTAATGCCCTAAGACCATCTGGTCTAGGAGTCATTGGCTGAAAGTTCGTTACGTGGGTGATTTGGAAAGCTTAATAGACCTGAACATTGCACGGTATCCTTTTTAAAAAAAAATGCATACCTTGAGAAAAAATAAATGCCTTGGGAGTTGGAATTTGAAAAGTTTGCCTGTAAATTGAGGAATAACAAGGAATAAATGCAAGCATGGACAGTAAGCCACACGTTTAATTGTAAGATCACTTTTAAAAAGTGTTTTGGAGATTAAGATTGTTGAATGAATGATTAAACTGACATGTGGGGACCATGGCTACTAAATTGAAATTGGAAGTTGAAGGTTTTTCTGATTACATGATTGGCTGTAATTGCTATATTTGACTGATTAATGAACTGCAGGGATAATATAATTTGAAAACAGGCTTGAATGAGCTTACCGTGCAATTAAGGCGCTGCTTTGAGATGTTTGTGGGTACCATCACTATAAACCCTCACAGGACTATAACTCGTCCACTAGGGGTAACATAGCTGTTTAAAGGCTTATTGCATGAGCTAAATGCAATCATGATTCCCACGAAAATGGCTTTTTAGTTCTGTATCGCTAAGGGACTAGCAATATGTAAGTTTAGGGGTGTGATGAGCACTAAATATTGCATATTCAAGCCCTTAAATATACGTATGTGAAGGCCTAAAGTGATATTTCTATCTATTATTAGACTAATTTATGGTTAATGTGTGTTTGTAGGTATTTTTCCAGAGAAATGGTTAAAATCGGGACTTTATAATGAAAAGACTGATATCGAAGCTTACGCAGTCATTGCCAGTCATTTAAAGCAAGCCGAGAGCTTAAATGGTAAAGTTTGGAAGAATTCAAGATCCAAAGCTCAAGCCCAAGTCTTGAGGCTTGAGCCCTGCAAGAAATAGAAAAAAAAAAACCAGCAAGGCATTGAAACTCGAGCCTTAACTAAAAGTGCTCAAGCCTAACCTCAGGGTGCTTGAGCCTTGACCCTCAAGCTCGAGTACAAGGCGTCGAAATTTGAAGAGTTGATTTAATGGAAGGACCAAGCTCCCAGGGCCTCGTGCCAGACCTCAAGGATCGAGAACCATTACCCAAAGCTCAAACCTTGAGTACCTAAAGCTCGAGCCTAGTACCTAGTGCTCGAGCCTATAAAGCTTGGATCGAGCAATGTGAAAAAAGATGAAGCCCAAAAATATTCTAATTATTGAAGGAAAAGACGCTTTAGAAAATAGTTGAAGAAATTTGGCTAAGTGTCAAAACGAAGATTGAACACCATTTCTTGAAGCTCGAGCAATAACTCAATGAAGCTCGAGCAACAACTCAATGAAGCTCATGCCTGAACCTCAAAGCTCGAGCTCTGCTTCCTAAAGCTTGAGCCTTCCATGACATATCAGATTTCAGTTACAGGATTATTCTCTTTATAAGTTGTATCTCATTCCAGATGGGCCAGAAGACCTAAAAGCCCACCAAACCTTTATTTTCTTCGATAAAAGAAGGCATAGGCCTTGATAGAAGGAGTCTTTTTTTTCTTATATTATTTTAGAAGGCTGATACTGTGGTGGCAGCTTTTAGGGTTTCCATAACCTTAGAAGGTGAAGATCCTGAGAAGAGAAGTGCCGTCCATGATGATGAAGACGACTACAACATAGATGATATTTAGCATCATCATGAGTAGCTATCTCCTCTCTTAGGACACTGATGTTACCCAATCTAGTACTATGGTTTGATTGTTCTTAACTCTAGGATGTTTCAAATATATATTATGTTTTGATTACATGACTGTGAGCAATTGAGACAACTCAATTGGATTTAATGCTTTAAATAGATTACAAATTGTTATCACCTTGTCTTAGATATAACTGTTTGTTCTATATTCTCAACCTATTCTTACGGACGGTATTTGGCGGAGCCCTTCTGGACATAAGAATAGAGGTCATGTAATGGTGTTCCAACATTTTTTATAAAAGAATGTTTTCATAGTCTATGCTTAGGAAAGATGGATTATTTTCAAAGTAGTTAAATTAGTTAGAGTAGGTAGGTGGATAGTCCATGCTAACCGCAGATAGGTTATAGTTAATTGAATTTTATAAAATATCTTTCTTTAAAATCCGAATTGAACAAATGTTATTAAGTTCAATTCATTTAAACTATAATTTCTTAAATCCCCAGAGTTGAAATAGTTAACCATAGTATGATGATTGTGGTGAAGTCAAAGCCCTAAGACCTTTCTCTCTCTGATTACTCTAGTTTAATTTCAGTTTAATTTTAGTTTTTAATCATGACAACTAATCAAACAATTCAACCAGTTAACTATGAACCAATAGGAATTAATTAAAAGCAAAACATAAATACTCATCTCCCTGTGGGTTTGACACCCTCTCTATAGTGCTATCCTATAAGGATTCGTTTTATTGCGAGTTGTTATTTATAACTGGAAATAACACAACATATCAGTCGCCTTTCTCCCATATTGGCCCCCACGACCGACCCAGTATACTCGAGACTTGTTCAACTGTTCTACCAGAACCTCAGGCCAGCTTCGAGTAACTTGACTGAGCTGCGGACTACCATTGATGGGTATCTCATCCGCATTACTGTCGAGACACTAGCGACAGCTTCTCAGTGCCCCATACATGTCCTCCGGGGATTGATTACCCGACTCTGCATAGGCCATCATATGCTGAGATGGCTACAGCTCTTCATGGCACCGCCACCACCCACGATACTTATGCCATCTAGACCTACATGCCAGTCCAGATATGGGTTTTTGATTCGGTTTTATACTGAAATATTTATATATTTTGGCACAAGACCCAGCAGCGAGGAGACTTTCTTATAGTTTTATATGCCATTGATACAGGGCATTGGTTTTTAGTTCTTACATTCATGATGAAGCTATATGATGAGTATATCAGCAAGAGTGACCTGCAGCAGCCCAAGTTCATCCCTTATGCCCACTTGATTACACAAATCCTCCGGGACTAGAATTACCTATTTGACCCGGAGGAGGACATTGAGACTGGAGCTTGCTATTTTAGATGGGCCAACTGGTCTAAGAGCTATAATGCTCTTCTTAAGAGTCTGGAGATAGAGGCCGCCCAGGCAGCAAAGGATCTTGAGGCTAAGGAGGAGGCCGCAGCAGCAGCACCGGTGACAGAGAGAGCTGACATGGACATTGACTTAGAGTAGGAGCCTCCACTGGGTTCACCACTTCCTTCCCAAGAGTAGAGCCATCATTCCCAGAGCCAGGACGAGCATCAGTCTACTGGTGACTCAAGATCACATCATCAGGATAACCCAGTCATTCTTGACACTCAGGCTAAGACAGACAACTTAGAGGAGCGTATCCGGACATTAGAGGATGTAGTCCTCTCCCTTAGAGCATATGTGACCATTCTCCGCACGGATGTCATGACAGCACTGCAGGACATTTTTAGACATATCCAGGGTTCACACCCCACTAGACCGTCTTCCTCTGCCTAACCTCCCTCTCTCTCTTTATCTCATTTATACTCGTGATTTTCAGACTGATACTTTGATACTATTATTCCATTTTTGTGGCCAGTTTGTTGCCCGATTACTGTGATATACATTATACTATTTTTATTCTTTGATATTATGGATGGTTTGATCTTATATTAATATATCTGTTGATGATTGACTCCATTACCAGGTGCATTATAGTGACTTCAGTAAAAGAGTGCCGCCCATATTTTTCAGGACCGCCCTTATCCCTCTCTCTTTTTCATTTACTATCCCATTTGCACTTGCATCCCCACTGTGCACCATTATTATCATATTTGTTATTTGATGAGATTTTATTCCAGTGCCATCTTTTCATGACCACAGTTAATCCCAAGTTTTGGGGGGTTATACAACCCACTTTAGATACTTGTGTCCCAACCATTCATTGCCATAGCTACACTGGTATACTCTTTCCTCTATCTTTTGTTCTCATTGCACATTGAGGACAATGTATGGTTTAAGTTTGGGGGCAATGTGTGTTCTTTGCATTCAATTTAAGGTTTTGAGCATGCCTTGTGTATTTGAGAGAATTTCTATGATTAGTACACGTTAGCTATGGTTTTGATCTTTTGAGGACTATATTGCTTAAAATTTAAAAATTGTTTGACTTGAGAGTCTAATACTCCTTGTATGTCTTGTGGATGCCATTTATGAGTAATTTTTTTGAAAGATTGATATCTTGCTTCCACTTGTGGTCCACATCATCTTGATTTTTTTATTATCTTAAGATTCACTTTAGGATTCTACACTAGCACAGGCGCACACTAGCATTCATTTATGGGGTACATGCTTTGTTGATTATTGATTTGATTATATCCCAATTGAGCTAGTAGTGCATTGAAAGCTTTCATTCTTGACAAAGGTGGATAACAAACCCTTTTCACTAAGTAGCAGGGATTCTAGCCTCCTTAAACACTGAATTTCTTGTGCCGAAAGGTGGAGGGCCCAAACTCTGGGTTAAAAAAAAAAAAGTTGCAAAAGCAAATAAAAAAGTGAGGACTTCTCCCAAAAGGTGAGAAGTGGGAAATGATTAGATGAAGGTTGTTTTGATTTGTAGCCTAGTTGATTTGAGCTTGTAAGTCCTTGGTGTTTTAACACTTAATGCCCTAAAGTTGTCCGATTTGGGAGTCATTGACCTAACGCTCGACCTCATGGATCGCTAGAAAGCTGAATAGATTAACACATTTCACTATGCTTCCATCTTTGATCCTTAGGGTTAGAAAAAAAAAAAAAAATCGAGTGGAAATAATAAATGCACCTAGTTGAATAAAGCTTTAATAAAAGGTACATTCTTTGTCTTGATGATCGGTACTAGATTTGTGTGCTAGTTTGAGGCCGGATGTTATCATTTCTTTAGTTGGCTGAGATAGCAACATATTTGATGCCGGTTCACTTAAAAAGGGTTCTAGAGTTGTTTTGATTTACATGATCATTGTCTTGATGTGGGGATGATCATACTTGCTTGCTTGATGTTGAAATATTGGGAGATTGCTTAGAAATGGTTGAAAAATTGCATACTTGAGGTAGTTTCCTCCAAATGCTTGTTTGGAATATTGGTGCCTCTTTAGTGAAAAAGAGCTTAATGTTTTTGAGTATCATTTCTGGAAACCCTCATGAGATTTTACTCATCCACTAGGGGTAACCTAGGGGCTTAAAAGGCTTATTGCATGTGCTAAATGCAATCATGTTCCCTACGAAAGTGGTGTTATCCATTTATTATTTTCTAGTTCATAGTTGTATAGTTGTTCATTTCTTTATTTTCTTCGTAATTCATTACTAGGGAATAGCAATATTTAAGTTTGGGGGTGTGATAAATACTAAAAAGTGTGCATTTAAACCCCTTAATCTTGAATGTTCTAGGACCTTATTCTATCTTATTTTTCCATTTTAGTCTAATTTCATATTTTTTCCCTTTTCAGGCATTTATCCCCAAAATAAGTCTATTAAGCTGAATTAGAGCATTAAAAGAAGCAATCTCAAGCCTAGTGGAAGAAAGGAGCAAAATGGAAACCAAGTGGTAAAAAAAGCCTTCTCTGATCGATCGAACCAAGCTATGATCAATCACACTATGATCGTTCCAACCCTGACATAATGGATTAAGCCCTTTGTCCTTATCCTTAGGAAAATTTCCTATTCGATTGATCCAACCTTTCCTTTGATCGATCGAACCCTTTTGATCTTATCCTCACGTACCACTTTTGTCCTCTTCCTAAAAATATCTTAGCCTTGTCCTTATCCAAAAAGTGTGCCGCCATGGTTCGATCGATCCGAGCAACCATGTGATCGATCGAACTGCCTCAAATTGCGTGAAAAACATAGTTCAAGCCAAATTAAAGGTGTGCTCGTGGTGCAATCATTTGGGGGTCCTAGTGCACGAGGTCTGACCATTGGGTGTGACATTTGAGCTACCTATATAAGGATTTTGGCTATTTTGAGTAAAAAAGGTTGGTTAGAGAGAGACTTGGCTAGAGATTAGAGAAAGAAACATACAATTTGGGGAAATTCTTCCACTCATCTAGGGTTTCTACCAAGAACTCAAGAAGAGGAGGATGAATTATACCATGGAGATAGCCCTTGAGGGTTAGATGACAACATCAATGAGTGGCTAAACCATTCTCTTGGGGCTAGAGATAGCCCTAAGCATGCCTCCTAGACTTTGATGTTTTGTAATTAATAGGGATTTGTGTTGTATTTCTTGTCTTGACATCTTATATATATAAATCTTGTTTCTACAATGATTTGGGCAGTTTGATACTTCCAATTGATCATTTAATTCTATCTATATGTCTATTTATGCTAGAATGAATGTTCATGTGTTTATCTCTAGATTTTATGACATTGATGTAGGTCTATGTATGTTGATATTTTAAATCTAGTGATGGTCAAGGCATAGTGCTTAAATGGATTACTCTTGTGGTTTATTTGATGATTTATACTTATTTCTTGATGGATTGTGCCACATCCATAGTTTAATTTTCATGTCACTAGCTTAGTTGTAGTGTAATTGCCTTACTTTCATAGATAGGTGGACAATCCATTCTTGTTGTTTGGTATTCCATGCTTATGAATGCAAGTGGTATATTTCTCTAATTTAATGAGTGTGCATTAATTGTGGACTTATGGAAGGATTAATGGCTTAATTTGATATGTTGTGCTATTTACTAGATTGATTAGACAATGTATGCTTACTCGGCCATCCATGCTTGATATTTCAATTAATGGTACACACTTTCATTTACAACACACAATCCCCCTGATCCATCAAATATTGAATGTCTAGAAATGTAATGCTTAGTGGTGAACTCTATGACCCAAGACTCCTCTCTCATATTCTCTACACCTCATTTGTTTCAGTTGTTTTATATTGCATTTCTTTAGTTTAAAGTGTAGTATAATTCAACTAACAAACTCTCTTTTGATCATTCGACCTACTAATCCAACATTAATTCCAAGAATACCGCTCATTTCCCTTGGGACAATCCCTACTTACTGTAGCTATATTAACAGTTAATAGTGGTAGTGGCATTCTATAAATTCAAACTTAGCCACTCTACATTTATCACACTTTTGTGCAGTTGGTGCCGTAGCAAAACTAGGCTATATGTCATTGTAAAGCAGTTCTTTAGGCTATTTCATCTTTAGTTTCGAGGGTTTGGTTTGAATGTGACTCTTTGATAGTGGTTTAGGCTGTGATGGGTGGTGCTCCTGGGCCGACTGAAATTCATTCAGTTGTTTATGATGTCCAAGTGGTGCTTAGAAGATTTTCATGGTCTCGCCTTAGCCATGTCCAGAGACATAGCAATGAAGTCGCTCACGCAATTGCTAAGCTTTCTAGATAACACATTCCTACAAATTTGGCTTTTATTCATATTCCTGAGAATATCCTTGTCTTGGCAGCCAACAAAATTTTGTATTGCTAGTTTGTTGCTGCTTCTGGTGCTGTTTGCAAGGTTAAAAAAAATGTAAAATAATAGTTTAGAAACATATTTTAGTGCACTAAACCCCTTTAGTTTTAAACATTGCAGAATACCCCTTCTCCTTTTTTTTCGTAGGAACAAACATTTACTTACTAACTAGGGGTGCATACGATTCGGTTTGAACCTGTTTGGGAGTTTTTTGAGATCAAACCATTCGTAATGGTTCCGCTATTTTTAAAACCAGACCGAACCATGATACCCATGGAACTGAACCAAACTAAACTACAAAAAAAAAGGGTTCGGTTCGGTTCGGTTCTATAATTTTAGTTGATTTCTTTTTTTAATACTTGTTATTTTTCCCTGTATACAATATATTAACATGGGATTCACTTAACTAGTTAACCTGTAAACTGACAATATCCACTTAACTTGTAAAAAAACAACAAACATCATAGTATCCACCTATATAATTTTTTTTTCCTATAACCATTAATATTATGAAAATATAACTTAAAGACAATTCAACTACAAAACATATTAAATCTAATAGATCAAGCACCAGTCAAAAGAGATAATATGTCATCAACAATCCAAACATAATTCAGTAAGATATTCCAAACATACAAATTGTTTAACAACTAAAAAACTTAGAAGGCGAATAATAAACACCCAAGCTCTAAGCCTTCAGTAACTTCTTTGCATTGCACAGTGACATCTCCTCAATCCAAAGAACAAAAATTCACTAAAAAGTAAAAAGGATTTAGTGAATTATTTTGGTATTACTTATTAGGAAATAATACTTAGAAATTACTAAACATATATCAATAATAAAATGATTTACCATAAAATGCCACATTTTTATACCTGAATTTCATCTCAAAAGTCCTTAAGCAATAGTTATGGCTACAAAAAAATATATATTTTTTCTTTAAGTTAACAATTAACATTTACTTATAAGAAAATTATATGAAAAAATTAAAATTAAACTTACTTGTGTAGGAATGAAATGATAACAACCATTATAGTGTTTGGTTGAACCAATTTAAAATTTAGAATGAAATGAATTTAAATTAAATTAACAAAATAACAGTCTTGTATAATTTTTTAAAAGAAATGGTGGTGGTGTTGGATGGCGTTGAAGATGGTGGTGGGGGTGGAAAGTGGTAGCGATGTAGGTGATGGTGTTGGAAGGAGGCGGTGGTGGTAATGGTAGAAGGCAGCGGCGACAGTGGCGGTGGTGGAAGTAGTGGTGGAAGGTGTTAGTGGGGTAGGCGATGATTATGGAAGGTAGTGGCGGTGGCAGTGGTGTGGTGGTAGAGAAATGAGGCAGTAATGTTGGTGGTGGTGGAAGGTAGTGGAGGTGAGGGTGACGGTGGCGGCAGCGGTGTGTTAGTGGTGGTGAAAGGTGACAATGGTGTAAGTGGTGGCAGTGGCGGTAATGGTGGTGGCGGTGGTGGTGGTGGTAATGGTGGAAGGCAATGGAGGTTACGGTGGTCGAAGCTGGTATTTGTGGAAGGTGGTGGCAATGGGGGAAGTTGGTGGTGGTGGCAATGGTGGAAGTTAGTGGTGGTGGCAGCGTGGTAAGCGTTGAATGTTGCACATTTTAGCCCTCTTATTTGCATACGTTAGCCGTTTAGTGGTTTTTACTTTATACTTTTATGCCGTTTATATGCTTTTGCTATTTTTAGGCATTTGTCCTCAAAGTCAAGTAAAATCGGGAATTCTCGGGTCTTCAAACGATGCTTCTATCTAATCGAGTTCTCGATAAAGATTGATAAGTGCTGAAATATGCACATTTCAACCTTAATCTTGAGTATAATAGAACCTTATTCTATCTTTATTTTCCCGCTTTAATCTTAATTTGTGTTTTTCCCCTTTTCAGGTGCATAAGGTTGATATGAGCTAACCCCTGTGTTTTAGAGCCTTAGGAAAGTCAATCAAAGTCTTGGTGAGAAACCAAAGCAAAAAGGAAGCTGATTTGAAAAATTCCTACCTATTGATCAATCGAACCAAGATGTCTGATGAACTCATCAGATCGATTCATCCAGAAACCTTGAAGGATCAAAGACTTTGTCCTTATCCACATAAATATCTCCAACAACCTCTGATCAATCGAGCCAAGGCTGTGATCGATCGAGCACTTTGTCCTTATCCACATAAATATCTTTAACAACCTATGATCGATTGAGCCAAGGCTGTGATCAATCGAATTGGGCCTGACAGTTGCGAAAATCAGAATTTAAGTCTTGATTCAAAGGGGCTTAGGGTGCAATCAAAGGTAAGTCTTTGTGTACATGGTCTAACCAATTTGAGGTCACAAGAGCCACCTATAAATAGAGGATTAGCCTAATTTGGCAAGGGGTGGGACATTTGTAAACATTAGACATTGGAATTGGGATATTTTGGGACATGAAGACACCAAAAAATGATCTGGGCTTGGTATGGTTCATATTGCTAAGAACGGGTCGGGTATGGACAGCCAGGATGGAGCAAGTCCGCGCTGAATGGGCCCAGATCCAAGAAGTCATTGCGGAAACCCATGTTATGATAAAAGAAGTCGAGTCCAGCCGAAAGAGAACAAGGTAGGTCCAGTTCAGTGGTGGTTATAACCGTCTATAAATAAAGGGGATTAAGGGGGAAAAGTGGTTGAAAATCATTGGGAGTGTAAAGTTTCTCTCTCTACAATTAGGGAAAAATTCTTTGTACTTTCAATTGGCGCCGTCTGTGGGAAGAACAGAGAGGATTGATTGATGTTGATCCAGATCGATTCGATTTAAAGCACTCTGCGAAGAAGACGATTAATCTCTGAAAGTTGAATCAAAATTGATGAAAATACAATCTGTCTTGACGAGTCTTGGTTCTAGTTAATTTTGAGAGGTTGGTGTCCGATCCATGCAGATCTGATATGTGCTTGATCTGGCGAGCTGCACAGTTGTGATTTGTTAAGATTGCTGAATCCAGCCAGTAGCAAACAGAATTCAGCAAGTGTGAGTCCAAATCTGGTGCGTATGCATTAACGAAGCTCCGATCTGATTAAGAAATCTGTGGTTGATGACTTTGCTCTGATCTGGAATGATGATCAGAGAGGAGAGCTCAAATCCTTTGAAAAATGGCCAACAGATAAAGCTCGATGAGTTGATGAACATGATCGACGCCTTGAAGAAAGAAAATGTAGAGTTGCGTACTAGAATAGAGTGTTGTGAGGCTCCTACAATTCTCAGGCCACCTCCTGAAGGAGAGGGAGTCTTACCATCCTATTCTATTCATTAAGGTGATCCAGAAGGTATTAATCGTGTTGATCCATGTCATGATGAAGTTATAATAGACGATCTACCTCTGAATATTGGTCCAGTAGAGGATCGAAAAGGATCTATTCATTTGGAGCCACATCGCGAACGGATTATGAGAGAGGAAGCACCGGCGTGTGATTATAGGGTTGCATCACCATGGCAAAGTGAGTTTGCAGAGGACAGATCATTTGATCCACCTTATTGACCTTTAATGGCAACATTTGACTACCGCAGTTCAGAAAGGAGATCTGCCGATCGGGGAGTTCCGTCACGATTTTCAAGGGAGAACGAAGCATTGCGCTTATCAGCAAGGACGGTTGTATCTCCATTCACGGATGAAATTCTGAATGCGCTGAATCCGAAGAAGTTTTCCATGCCAATCTTTATTCTGTTTGATGGAACAATTGACCCGGTCAACCACATCTACCACATTCAGTTGAAAATGGCTCTGAATACTAACAATGATCCTTTGATGTGCAAATGCTTCCCTATAAGCTTGGCTGGACTAGCTCTCAATTGGTTCAAGAATCTGGCTCAGGGCTCAATCGCTAGTTTCCAGGACTTGTGTGATAAGTTCATAAGCCAGTACTATGGGAATAAACGTCCGGGTAAGGATATATCAAGCCTTTTCACAATGAGGCAACACGAAGATGAACAACTACAAGCTTTTCTCACCTGGTTCAACCTAGTTAAAAGCATGGTAATGGAATATCATCCATCCATAGCGGTCTAAGCATTTAAACTCGCAATGAACCGGGGGACACCGTTCCACACAAGCTCAGTGGTCAATACACCGAAGACCATGGACGAGCTGAATGAGAGAGCCAATAGTTTTGTTCGTCTTAAGGAAGAAGAGGCAGCCAATTCAAGGAAAATGTCAATTATTTCAACAGAAGAGAAGTCCAAAGCCAAGATCCCGTAAAAACAAGCTCAGCCGCAACGTCATACCCCATGGAAGGCAGAGAAAAGGCCTAGGGAAGAGGAATTGGTTACTCCACTCAGAGTCACCTTGGCAAGGCTGTACCAAGAAAATAAAGATAAGTTTCGCCCTCCTTTACCAATCAGACAACCTCTCAAACAGAGGGATCAAACTAAACATTGTGCTTTCCATAGTGATTTTGGACATCAGACTAATGAATGTAGGAACCTAAGGAGGCAAGTGGAGATGTTAATCACAAAGGGGGAATTTGTAGGCTATGTTCAAGGTCCGAAGCAAAAGCAGAACCGACCGGCTGAACAGATCAAGTGAAACCAGAAGCCGAACCACCACAGCACTCAGCCCGTTCGGATTATAAATGCAATTCATGGCCGACCTAAACAAATGACGGAGTCAGAGGAGTTGCTCAGAACGTGGTTACGCCAAGCCCAGTTGAAGAGAAGGATTGTCAATGTACATGCTTTGCACCAGCAGAACGCATTTGCGCCTATAAAGTTTGATAGAACAGACCTGCTAAGTGTTCAGATTCCTTATGAAGATCCACTAGTCGTCAGTCTAATAGTTGCAGAATGCTTGGTTCGAAGAGTTCTGATTGATCCAGGAAGTAGTGCAAATGTCATGCCCAGAGTGATGTTCGACCGACTTGAGATCGAACCCGAGAAACTTAAACCCATAGGAAATCCATTACTCGGATTTGATGGGAAGTGGGTGGAGCCCATTGGCATGGTGAAATTGACAGTACAAGTTGCTGAGAGAGTTTTGACTGAGAGTTTTGTGGTCATGGAAATTCATCCATCCTATAACCTCTTGATGGGAAGAGGGTGGATACACAGAGTTCAGGGTGTCCCATTAACCCTACATCAAGTGATGCGATGCTTGGGTCCAGATGGGACCAAGGTGATTGACATTCATGGGGACCAGGTTGCAGCTAAAGAATGTTATTCAGTGACTTTGAACTCTGCTGGAAAAGGAAAAAATCCCATCCGTTTTGCCAGTCCAAGATAGCAATTACAGGAGCCTTCACCCAGCAAAGATGGGGAGGAGGAGCCATCAGTTCTGACCACAGAGCCTCTTCTTGATGTGAAGATCGACCATAAGAAACTGGACCGAACAACAAGGGTGGGATCTAGACTTACTGAAGAGGAAAAACTAGGGTTGATTGACTTCCTGACTCGGAATGCAGATGTATTCGCATGGAGCCATTCAGATATGCCAGGGATTAGTCCTTCTGTGTCCTACCATTCCCTTAATGTAGATCCGAATGCAAAACTTGTGAAGCAGAAGCAGAGAAGATTTGCTCCAGAATGAAATCGGATCATAGCTGAGGAGATTAATCGGTTGCTCGAGGCAGGATTCATTAGAGAAGTTCAGTACCCGGCCTGGCTCTCTAATGTCATTGTGGTGCAGAAAAAGAATGGAAAATGGAGAGTATGTATTAACTTCACTAATCTGAACAAAGCTTACCCAAAGGATAGCTTCCCATTGCCAAGGATTGATCAAATAGTGGATGGCATCACAGTATACGAGCGATTAACCTTCCTGGATGCTTATTCCAGTTATAATCAAATCCCCATGGACCCAATCGATGAAGAGAAAACTTCTTTTGTTACTGAACGAAGGACTTACTGCTACAAAGTCATGTCATTCGGATTAAAAAATGCGGGAGCTACTTATTTGAGGCTGATCAGCAAGATTTTCAAAAGCCAAATGGGGAGAACTGTTGAGTCTTACATTAATGATATGGTGGTCAAGAGTAAGAAGAAGAATGATCACTTAGCGCACCTTCAGGATGTGTTCGATATGTTGAGGCAATACGGGATAAAGCTTAATCTGGCCAAATATTCATTCGGCGTGAGCTCTGGTCAATTTTTGGGACATGTGGTCAATCATAGAGGAATTGAGGCCAGCCGAGCGCAGGTAGAAGCTCTGATCAGAAATGCAGAACCAAAGACAACTAAGGAGGTGCAGGCACTCACAGGTCAAATAGTTGCGCTGAGTCAATTTATTTCTAAGCTCTCAGACCGTTGTAAACCATTCTTTGATACAATTCGAGGCTATGGAAGGTAAGCCTGGGGGGATGAACAACGACAGGCACTAACCATCCTGAAAGAATACATGCGTAACCCTCCGGTTCTATCTACTCCTGAGCCAAATGAGAAGCTCTTTCTGTATCTTGGGGTATCCAGTATCGCGACCAGTGCCGTTCTGATCCGTTGCAAAGATGGAAAGCAATTCCCAGTGTTTTATGTCAGTAAAACAATGGCCGAGCCAGAAAGAAAGTACTCAAAGGCCGAACGGATGATCTTGTCATTGGTCAACGCAAAAAGGAAGCTCAGACATTATTTCAAATCGCATCTGATTGTCATCTTAACAACCTTTCCTTTAAGGATGATCTTGCACAAGCCGGACCTATCAGGAAGAATGACAAAATGGGCCATTGAGTTGAGCTTATTTGATATTACATACGAACCCAGATCGGCAATCAAAGGTCAAGCGGTGCCTGATTTCCTACTTGAGTGTGATGTTGAAGACTTGGTGGAAGATTATAGTTGCTCCTTATGGAAGCTCTTTGTAGATGGCTCTTCAAATCAAATAGGGGTAGGGATTGGAATCCAATTGCAAACACCAGAAGGCACTACGTTGAGCCAAGCGATAAGACTTGAGTTCAGCGCAACCAACAATAAGGTAGAATACGAGGCATTATTAGCTGGGCTGAAGTTGGTTAAAGAGCTGAATATCAAGAATCTAATTGGTTATAGTGATTCACAACTAGTCGTTCGGTAAGTCACTGGGGAATATGAAACCAAGGATAAGATCATGGAAACATACCGAACTGCGGTTCTGCGTGAGGCAAAAGGCTTTGATCAGATCAGGTTCATTCAATTGCCAAGGAAATACAATGAAGATGTCGATCGCTTGGCCTGTAATGCATCTAGTTCTGGAGAAACTCTGGCTAGGGTCATCCCGATTGACGTGTTGGTCCAGCCATCAATTTTTGACGAGCTGCCTGATCCAAGCGCTCAACACATTAATGTAATACCATATGAGCTGAGCTGAATTGATCCGATCTTGGCTTTCATACGTGATGGTGTACTACCCGAACAGAAAGATGAGGCAAGAAAAATTAGGTCCAACGCCGCGAAGAATGCTATTGTGCGTGATCAGTTGTATAGACGGTCTTTCTCGAGTCCATACTTGAAGTGTGTTACCCTAACAGAGACTCGACAGATTATACAGACCATTCATGATGGTGTATGCGAAAATCATTCAGGAGGAAGATCTTTGGCACACAAAGCAATGACACAAGGGTACTTTTAGCCAAACATGGCATGAGATGCAGAAGAATTCTCTAGAAGATATGATAAATGCCAGAGGTTCGAGTCATTGATACACCAACCACCTGAAGACTTGCACGTAATGGCCACGCCATAGCCTTTCACGCAGTGGGGGATGGATGTGGTTGGCCCTCTACCGACCACAAGATCACAGAACAAGTACGTTCTACTAGCAACTGATTACTTCACCAAATGGGTGGAGGTAGAGACGTACTCTAGTGTCATCCAAACTCAAGTAAGACGCTTCATCTGGACTAATATTATCTGTCGTTTTGGTGTACCAAGGTCGATTATTATGGACAATGGAACCAATCTCGATAGCAAGCAAGTGAAAGAGCTGCTAGAAGAGTATGAATTAATCAGAAGTTAGCAGCAATCAGTCATCCCCAGGCTAATGGTCAAGCTGAAATCACGAACAGGATAATATTTGCCCGCATCAAGAAGAAGCTGGAAAATGAAAAAGGAAAATGGTTAGATGAGCTTCCAAACATCTTGTGGGCTTACAGAACAACCCCAAGACGGTCGAACGGGGAGAGCCCATTCACTATGGCGTACGGCACCGAGGCAGTGATACCAGTAGAGCACTTAGTTCCAACCGTTAGAAGCTTAGCATGGAATTAAGAGTAGAATGATAGAATGCTAAGATTTAATCTTGATTTGCTGGAGGAGAAAAGGGATGCAGCTGCAATAAGGCTTGCTTCTTATCAATAGACGCTCGTAAATAGCCATAACAAGAAGGTGAAGCATAGAGACTTCACCCTTGGCGATCTGGTTCTGAAAAGGAAAGTGGGGATAGTTAAAAAGATGTTTTCCCCATGGGAAGGTCCATACAGAATTGCAAAAGTCATAGGAAAGGGGGCATACGTCCTAGAGACCATGGCAGGGAGGTTGGTCAGTAAGCCATGGAATGCTACATCTCTGAAAAGGTACTACCAGTAGAAGTAGAGTTTAATTTCAAAATAATATGCACGTTTTTAATGGCATACTTGCAAGTGTACGAAATTTTTAAGTTTTATGAAAGATGTTTACTTTGCTTAAAAATTAATTAACATCCTTCCCACTTAGCAAAGTCAGTGGCACCTGGCACTATGAGCCAATCGCCAAACACTTGCTCAAAATAAACTAAATGTCAAGTGGCAAGTGGCGTTCTAGCTGAACGCCAGGCACTTAACAAAATTAGTGGCAACTGGAATTATGAGTAGAATGCCAAATACTTGTTCAAAAATGAATCAAGGCTGAGTGGCAAGAGGCATTCGAGCCAAACGCTAGACACTTGTGAAAATTGAAAACAAGGTTGAAAATTAAAAACTTGAAGAATGGAAGTTATGCTGAAAATAAGCATTGACATTCATTGCAAAAATAGTTCTGAGGTACAGGGCTTGATGATCTGAGGATACATGAAGGTACATGAAAAAAAAAAAAAAAAAAAAAAAAAAAAAAAAAAAAAAAAAAAAAACTGATGAAAACGACTGCAGTATGCTAGTTCTCATGGTCTTCTCCAGGTTGTGACTCGTTGTTTTCCCCATCATTACCTTCTGGACCATTGAGGTCTTTTTCATTCGCAGCTGCACCATCATCCTTGGGGGGGGGGGGGGGAGGGGGGAATCAAGATGAATCACCCCCTCGGCCAGCATGAGTCTGTTAGAGGCAACTGAAGAGGAGGGCACGATAGTAGTAATGGGAGGAATGTTTAAAGGATGAAAGGATGGAACAACTCCTAAGGATGTAACCTCTCTGCACTCGATAAAGATATTCTCAACAGGGTCGTAGGGTGGATTCTGGCAATTGTTTGGTGGGTGGATATCTAAGGAAGCGTCCAACTCATCCGGACCAACACAAGAACTGAATTCACCTTCAGGGGGAGAACGGTCAATAAAGCCGTCTCTATACCCTTCAGCATACCGGAGGGCACTGGTTCTGGTGAAGCGAGCAAGAAGAGCTTTCATACCCCCTTCAACTTTGCCAATCATATTCAGTAAAGAAGAACGTTCGCTTAAGAGCTTTTCTTGTGAATTAGCATGAGACAAACGGTCAGTAATAAGTGAACGCTGAAGGTCTCCCTTCTCAGCCTTCAGTGTTTCAGTCAGTGCAACGCTCTTTTCAGTCTTTAGAACATCAACTTCATCCTAAAAAGAGTCTCGTTCAGCCTTAAGGGTATCCCGTTCAGCTCTGAGGGTGTCCCTTTCATTTGCCAGATCGTCTTTCTCTACTTTTAAGGTGGCAGCCCCTTTCTCTGACTCACTCAGCTTAGACTCAACTTAGCAACTTTGACCTCAAGGCGGCTTTCTACTTCAACAGACCTTTTAAGGCCTACACAGAGAGATTTGAGTTTTTTGTTCAGAGCCTCAATGGTTTTCTGGAAGGTAAACATCCTAAATAGAGTTTGCACAAAGGAAGGGAGATTCTGGTCAGTCTAGCCACTAAAGAGTTATAGTAGAAAAGAGACACATCTCAATAAGAAGAAGAGTTACCTCCATGACAGCAGCTAGGAACCGCTGGAACATCTCACCAAAGGATAACTTGTTTTGAATTTCAAGATCCTTGGGAGTCCAAAAACCCTTATAGAAAGCAAAGAAGGTGAGGGTGTCCTTGTACATAGAGTCTGCGGGGCCAGTGGTTGAGCCATCTTTATGGCTGAGCAAAGGTTGCCATGGAAGAACGGATGATGTTGGACCAGAGTTTCTGGCTGATTCACCCTCTGGAATGAAAAACTGAGCTGGGGGGAAGGGTTCAGTAATCCTGAAAGAAGCCATCCTGGTCCTCCGGGCTGGTGGCACGTCACTTCGGTCATGACCGCCCTCAAGCATTGGCCTCTTTCCTAAACTTTTTTTTGATAGACCAGTACTAGCTAGTCCTCCATTGTTTTGGGAATCTCCAGCATCCTGAGTGCTCTCTGAAGAAATGTTAGACAAGATGTTTGAAAGCGCAATGATAGGAGCAGCAGGATGGACTTCAGCAGAATGATCCACAACAGGGTTCTCAACATGGGTGAGCTCAGAAGGCCCAACAGCAGAACGATTTGTGACTTGAGTCACAGCTGAAGTAATCGCAACTTGTTCTGGGGCGGAGATAGCAGAGGTGGATGATGTGGTAGCAGGTGTAGAGGATGATATGGTAGCAGGAGCAGCAGAAGGGATGGGAGCAGAACACCTCATCCTGCTAAAAGATGGAATCTGAAGGCTCTCTATTGTAGACCCTAAGAGAGAGATGTCAGAGAGATTGTCAAGTGTAAGCAAAAATGTAGCTGAAGGGACGTTGTTCAGCATACTCTCTTATAAGATGTCTAGCCTACCCTGTAAACGCTATAAACCAGTTCATCATGAGGAATTTGAAGGCATCTACAAAGAAAAGTGCAAAAATGGGGAAGACAACTTTTATAATGGCATTTAGTGGGATATGTTTTCAGTTTTTTGTAGCCAGAGACAGAGTATACTCCAAAGGAAGAAGGGATAGGGAAAGATTGGCCAAGTGGAGTTTGCCAATTCCCACTAACCCCAATCAAGTTTTGTCTCTAACCTTCTTCAAATGAGTTCTTATCTATACAAATTGACCGTTTGTCAATAGGGAAGAAGTGATAGTACAGATCATTTTGTTTAATTTTTTTTAATTCGGTAGTAAAGGAGAAGGTAAATAATCAAGGTTAAGACCCCTGTCACGATTCAAGAGCAGGAGGACTGAAATTACCCTAAGGAAGTTAGGGTTAACCTGCAGAGGGCAGAGCCCTAATTTGTTGAAAACGTAACAAAAGAATGGGTGTAAGAGGAACCTAACAACGTTTAAATGGACGGTAGAGAATAAAACCTCCCCAGGAAGGAGACCCTCGCCAGATCTCTCATCTAAGTTTGTTCGATAGATCTTGAGAGAGACGTCATTGGGAATGCTATTCTTGAAGCGAATGGCATTCAGATTAGGGGGAGCCATAGAGAAGGGGAGGAGTCCTTGGCAGTAAAGGTGTATTTTTCAAAAAGAGTGGTAAAAAAAAAAAAAAAACTGACCTTGAAAGTTTGTAATGTACACAACAACAACACAGTAGCCAAAATCGTGAAGGAAAAACTCGCTGGAGAAACTGAAGAAGGATCGCCAGAAAGTGCAGGAAGGCAACGGAGAATAAAAGCAAGGTATGTTAAAGGAAGAAAAAAGTTGAGAGGATTGGGGTTTTTAAAGAGAAGAAATGGAGGCGACATAGAATTCAAAAGGTCAAGGCAAAAGTGGCGCAGCAGATCTCGAAGTCTGGGTCTTTATGCTACCTATTCGATTCCTCGTGTCATTGCTCCGAGCCGTCAGACCAAGATTGTGTCTTTTCAATAATCTCATCCCAATAAATGAGGAGAGAGATTATTGGGGGCAGATGAAGACACCAAAAATGATCCGGGCTTGGTATAGTTCATATTGCTAAGAACGGGTCGGGTATGGATAGCCAGGATGGAGCAAGTCCGCGTTGAATGGGCCCAGATCCAAGAAGTCATTGCGGAAGCCCATGTTATGATGAAAGAAGTCGAGTCTAGCCAAAAGAGAACAAGGTAGGTCCAGTTCAGTGGTGGTTATAACTGTCTATAAATAAAGGGGATTGAGGGGGAAAAGTGGTTGAAAATCATTGGGAGTGTAAAGTTTCTCTCTCTACAATTAGGGAAAAATTCTATGTACTTTCAGGACACTTTCAATTGATTCTCTATGTTAGTTGCATGTTGTCTTATGTGTAATTAATTAAGGATTAATCTCTACATTAAGTACTTTTTGTAATTGCACTTAGTGATGGCTATGTATTGTTCTTATTGGATACAATTGCTAATTAGTTTGATGGATTATGCTTTGTCTTGATGGGTTGTACTATACCTTAAAGTAATTATAGTTAGGTAGAAAATTCGTGATTGATTTTGATAGTTCATGCTTATGTAACGACCCAGTCATTTGCCTTTCTTTCCTTTTTCCTGAAATTTTACGAATGAATTTTTTTCGTTTAATTTTCTTTTCTGAGCTCTGTTTCGTGTCGCTTAGTTTCATCTCGAGTGCTCAGAATTGGTTCCTAAGACTATTTTCCGTGGATTGACTTCTCATGCTTGGAGTTGGTTTTTGACTTCACGTGCCTTCGTCTTGAGTGGTTTCTTCGAAATACGTATCTTTACTTTTGCAAGAAAGTACTCTGGTTGCTCTCGGTGTCCATAGGGGCATGGATGCAAAGTTCTTTGAAATTATTTTCTTTTCTTGGGGTGTTTTTCCTAAATATCTTTTGAAGATATTTTATTTCAGGGGTTTTTAAGAAAATATTTTTGGAAGATATTTTTATTCTGGCCATAAGTGCAGTTTTCACTTTTTGGAGGGGCCATTGTGAAATTAATGAAAGTTATTGTAAAATGTCTTGTTTGAGCCTGGATCCTCGTACAGGATTCATTTTCACATTTTGTCGAGTTGTGTACTCTTGGAATTTCCTCCTGGTCGATGTTTTCCAGTTTCAGGGTTTCTGGCCCCAGTTTGTGCCAAACTTGTTTTGGACATAACTTTCTATTCGGGACTCAATTTTCAACACCATTTCTTCCGTTGTTCATATTTTATCATTTTGAATCTTTTTTGTTCACAAAGTTTTGCTATTTGAGCGCGTCTGCTCAAATTTTACTTTTTCGGACCCGACGGGGCCCGTTCGGGGCACTTTTTGAGATTTCTATAAAAGGAGGGTGAGATATTTCATTTTTCATCTTCTCCCCTCTTCATGCACGACCTGGAGCTCCCATGGCAGCCCAAGGGGTGCTGCCATCTTCTCTCTCCTCTTTTGGTTCACTTTTCCTTGATGGAAAGTCTTCGGCCTTGACGTTTGTTGTTCCCCTCGACGTGCTCTACCTTTCCCCCTTATTAGAATTCAGTTTTGACCATTTCTTAAGTTTGGTTTTGAGGTCAAGTTATTATTTTGATGGGGGTTATGTTCACGTCGTTGTCCCCGACAAAACCTAGTAGTTTCGTCGGATTTGGAGCCGTTTCATTTTGACGGCTTTTGAGATTTTCATCTCAAATTGAGATAGGAGGTGTTATAGGTTTAATTCTTGTTATATAGCATGCTTATGATGCTTATACTACTTGTTTGCATGATTAAATATAAAATTTAGAGATTTTATTATTTATTTTTCTTGTACGGGATCTAATTTTTCCGGTTGCTCATGCCTTGGTTTAAACATGTAGCATGATTTTATATTGCCCCTTGGTATGCTCATTGTCGTGTATTAAAATTGGAACATTTGAATAAGTATTAAAGATTTTATTTAATATTTATCTTAGGTGAAAGATTAATTCACATGGCCTTAACTAGCTTAAAATCAATATGTGTTAGCATATTAAATTAGGCCATTGCATGCTCTCCAACATAGTTGAATTTGAAAGTAATTGGAGGTGTTTTGAAAATTAGTAATTATTAATTAATTTGCCCCGAGTGCACTATTCACTCTATTTAAATTCTGACTTGATATTCTTGACTTACATGCCATATAGCTTCACATATGTTTGATTTAGAATATTCGGTTAGGTTTTCAAACCTTTCATTTAATTAAATTTCTTATTTAAGATTTAATCCTCATGGTGATATACAACTTGGAATTGAATTGTGGCATGCTAGAAAATTAAGCTTTGGTGTGGTTATTCACATATATTAAATTGGGATTAATTGCATGAGACATGCAACCTTTATTTTATATTTAACTTTAGTAAAAGTTTAATTTACATAGGTGTAACTTGCATGAAATAAGTTTGTAATGTGATATCACAGTAGTCCTTGACATGTTCTCTAAGATATGTTAAATTGAGAGCATTTGGTTAAGTTTGAAAATCTAGAGATTTTAATTAAAAGAATTAATTAAAATCTATTTTGTGATCCCATTAGCTTAATTAAGATTTTAACTTGATATTTGTATTGACGATGACTTGTTTACTAGTATATATTAATTTGGGACTATCTGAAGTTGTTTTAGAACCTTGGGATTTAAATTAGCATAATTTAATTAAAGTTCTACTTTGTTGTTCTAACAACTTAATTGAGTTTTAAAATGGATATAAGTGATGACCTTGCCATGCCCTTTAACATGTATTAAATTGAGGTTAATTGAAATTGAATCAGAAATCTAGAGAATTTAATTGTGTTTATCTATTTAAATTCTATCAATTTGCTCAATGATCTAGTTGTGTTTTAGAAGTGGTTTCTATATTCAAATTATGGACTTAGACTTGTTGTATATTCATTTGGTTATGTTTTGAACATTGGATAACATAGTTGCTATGTTTGTGTTCATGAGAATATGTTTTCCTTGTTAAATATATTGTTGCCTTGTGTAATGATTTGCACACTTTGTGTTTAACATCTTTCATGCATAGCGTGTAACGAATCGCACACTGAAGATTTGACATTCATAATATCATATTAGTTGTGGATTTAGAGCATGCATTGTATAGGCTTCCAAATTTGGTTGTGCTTAGTAAATAGTTGATTATCTTGCATATTCCTGTTGATATATGCGTTGTTGCACAAATTGTTGATTTTGGAAACTTGGGGATGTCGTTGTTTGACTATGGCTAGGACGTGGTTCTAGTACGGGGGATAGTCCCTCTATATGGTCTAGTGCGCACATAGGGAGGTTACCTATGGGCTAGTAACCCTAAAGTAACTATGTTGTCGGTCTGATCCGGCGTGACGTCCAAGTATCCACTTTGTTTGATTTCACATTTCATTTTCAAGTTGTTGTAACTTGTTGTTTCTTATGTGTCGTTCCATTTTAAGTTACAAGATGTTAACTTTGCGAAATTGTGCTTTATGCATTGTATTGGAAGTTCCAATGTTGGTTAAATTGCATCGATATTGAAAATCATGTTTTGACGTTCTAATAAAGCTTAGTATTGTTCCTATTGATTCATTTATAACATAGACATTAGGTGGTATGAACCACTACTGTTATTTTGTGCTTTAGATTCTAAGTTGATGGCTTTGAGAACTTAAACCTTGTTGCATTGTATAAGATGCTCTTTTGTTATTGAATTGCATGGATAATGTGATTCTTGTTAACTTGTATTCAAATATGCTTTTGTCATGTTGTATGGATTACTCTAGACCTAGTTCAATTGTATTGAAAATGCAATTCATGTTAATCTATGCTCAAGCATTCTTCTTGTCGTGTTCTTTGGATTATCCCAACCACGATTCATTTCATACACGTATGTATATCGTGATTCTTGTTGCTTAGACTCTAAGGTAGCTTAGGATGCTCCCCGAGTCTTACTTGGACATAGACGTTAGGTGGCATGAGCCCCTTTAACATGTTTCACCTTAAGGTGATAAATTTGTAAAATGCTAGGTCGATGCATGCTCATCTCCTACGAGTAGCTTTATGTTACTCACACCTACGATACTGGGGCATATTTCAGGTATGAAGACTAGGTTCGTGACGCCTAGCATTCCTTAGATGTCGTGTAGCTTCCAAGTTTCCATTTCATGCGAATGTTAGCATAAAATGTCATTTTGTAGACTTATATGTCAAAATATGTATATTTTATTCCATGTATGTAATGTGTACTTAAGTACACTTTTTTCAATGTATTTGATATGTATGAGATGAGGCCGGAGGCCAATGACCATTATATTGTGTTCTATGTACTTTTTAACTTCATGAAATATTGTGAAAATCTTGAAAAATCGCAAGTCATTGCTTCACCATAGTTGCATCGGGTGTGGGAATTCCGTTTTCATTCTTTCATAGAGTCTTATAATCATGTTTGAAGTGCGGCCAATGGCCAAATGGTCATTTGACCCCGTTTTGTATTTTTGGATTCCGAGTTTTCATTCCAAGTTCCATTTTTGCCTTTTTGCCCGTTGGGGGGTTGGATTTTTGATCGGTTGATCAACTATACATCAACCTTCGCAATAGCACGAATCATTGTAAAATAGGGCTATTGGTCGGGTAAGTCGAACCACTGGGACTGCGCTAGTCTTACGGCAACCTTAGTGTCTAGAATCTTTCTAGAATGATGAGGGGGTGTTCATAAAGGTTTTGTTTGTTGTCACTTAAATTAGGAATTCAAGGTGCATAAAACACTAATTTGCAAGGAATTTAGGATGAAATAGAACAATAGAGAAGAGACTAGGGAAGAGACTCCACAACCATCAATAAGCATGCTAGGATATGATTTACTTAGGGGAATAACATATATGTATAACCACAGGATGCAACAACACAAATTATTACATTCCCTTCAAGAAATTTATGAAATCAATAGGTAAGAATAACCTATCAAAGCATTGCATGTTTTGGTTACCTAAACTAGGTTGTAACCTTAGACATACTCACTAAGCATAAAGTTATCAAGCCCTTAATCACAAAGTAGAAGCACATGACATAGAATCCAAGAATAATCTATCAAAGGAAGATCCTAAGCAATAGATTATCAAATCTCCTAAATATCATGCCATTAACAACACTTCCATAAACTCCATTCCATTGTCACTATGAAAATGTAGCAATAAAATCATAGGAGAAAAACCATCTAAGACAAGATATTTAACTCAAGATGATTATGTATAGGTATTGAAATTCATTACATCAAATGAAGAGCTCTAGTTCATGGAAGGATTATATACATATATTAACCCCCAAATATAAATCAAAACAAAGCAAAGCTTACAAAATGGAGCTTCATCACCTCCCTAGAAGAGGTTTAGTTACCCATGGTGGCCCTAGATGAAGGAAGAAGCAAGGCTTTCCCCTCCATTTTCGAGCTTCCTCCTTGAAGCTTCAAGAACTCCTCCTCTTTGCTCTCTTCTCTCTCCTCTATCTTGCAAAAATTCAAGGATATGAAATGTGTGTCCTTTGGTTGCCTTTTGTCCTCCAACAAAACCCTCTCTCTCCTCCAAAAAACATCCCCAACCACCTTATTAATAGGGAAATCCAAAGTTGGAAATTTCAGAGCACAAGTGGGCTGTCTCGTGGAGCAAACTGCCCAAATTTCAAGTGCTCGAAATAGGGCCTTGAGCACTCGAATTTAGTGTAAAAAGCTCCATGCTTCACTTGCTCCGCCCAGACCTACTTTGATGAAATGACCATAACTTTGCGTTCCAAACTCCGAATGACGAACCGTTTAAAGATTTGGAGAGCTAATTCAGATCTTTAAAAACTTCATGTTTTGATGAAGACCCAAATCTCAAGTCTGGTTGGTCGAAAATGGGGAGAAAGGCAGTACTTCAGTACTGCCAGGCAGTTCTGCGCACCTCTGGTAACAAGGCCATAACTCTCTGCTCCGAGCTCCGAATGATGAACCGTTTGAAAATTTTGAAAGCTAATTCAGAGCTCTAAATCTTTTATGTTATGATAGAAGTCCCGTTCTCGAGTTTTCTAGGTCAAAATGGTGAGCAAAGTCCTGACTCCACTGCTGATCTCGTGAAGCAATCTACCCTAATTTCGAGCACTCGAAATAAGGCCTCGAGCACTCGAAAATTGGACAGAATGCCTTATGCTTGGTTTGCTCCGCCCGGACTTACTTTGGTAAAATGGCCATAACTTTGCGCTCTAAACTCCAAATGATGAACCGTTTGAATATTTGGAAAGCTAATTCAGCGTTCTAAAAACTTCATGTTTTGGTGGAGATCTAATTCTCAAGGATGGTTGGTCGAAATTGAAGAGCAAGGCAGAAATTCATTGCTGCCAGGAAGTTCTGAGCACCTATGATAAGAAGATCATAACTCTCTACTCCGAACTCCGAATGACAAACTGCTTGAAGATTTGGAAAGCTGATTTAGAGCTCTAAATATGTCATGTTATGAGGGAAGTCCAGTTCTCGAGTTTTCAAGGTCAAAATGGCAAGTAAAGTCCAGGTTCCACTGCTGGCAGAAATTCAGCATTGTGACCTTTGATGTTCAAAACTCCACAAAGCATCCTTCTTGCTTCTTTTTGGCCAATGAACCTGAAAATACGCAAAAACGTGCATATGAAGGTAATCTACATAATTAAACAAACAATGGACTTAAATAATGCAATTAAGGGCGCTTGAATATGCAATATTCGGCGCTTATCAATTTTGCATCGGTTGTATTTTTAAGTCGTGGACCATTGTAGCACGTCCAAATAGGTAAGTTACGTTTGCGTGCATGGTCGTTTCCGGGCAAAACCTTATCGTTTGTGTTTTGAGTCTCTTGTGAATTCATTTTGCATTTTTTTTTTGATATTCTGATCTAGGGGCATTATAGCCCTTTCACATCAGTTTTATTTTCTTCTTTTGACATGGTTGAATAGAAAACATGATTTTAGGGGGGGGGGGGGGTTTCTTCTTTGTGTTTTTCCAGAAAATGTCGTCTTTATACCGGAAATCCCTCGGGAAGTTTCAACTTCCAGTTTTCATTTAGCAGCTTTATAACCCTCTTGTTCAGTTCTGATCTAGGGGCATTTTGGAGATTTCACAGTGAGTTTTTTTCGATTCCGTTCACGAAGTCGGGTAGAAAACTCAATTTTAGGGGGGGTTTCTTCTTCGTGTTTTTCCAGAAAAACTCGTCTTAACCTCCGTTTCAAGCCTCAGTTCTGGGCAGATCAAAAAAAATGTAGCAGCAGCCAAGGGCTGCCACCAGCCATGTCTTTGGGCGCCGGCATGCGCGCCGGTGGGCTTGCACATGGGCGCGGTGTGCACCATGGCCCTTGTCGGGCCTCCGCGACGTCAACTCTTCTTTTGGGCTTTTCTCCTTCGTCCGGACTCTGATTCAAGTGAATTTTTTTTTTGAACTTGACTAATTTTTCGCTGTCTTTTCAACGATGTGCTCGGTTGCACCCGGTTCTTCCTGGATAATTACCAGCTTACCCTTTTTGCCTTAAGTGCTCGTTTTTCTTCGTCATGCCATTTCTCCTTCGTCCGGACTCCGAATCATGCGATTCTTGAGTCCATCTTGATTAGTTTTTCGTTATCCTTCCAGCGGTGTGCTCGGTGGCACCCGAATCTACAGTTTTCAAAAATGACTATTTTGCCCCTAGGGGCTTATTTGTCATATTTTCGATCTTTTGCTTCCGCATCAGTTCTTGTTGAGTTCCACGACCTTATAGAAGGTCACTTTGATTTCTTAGAGTCTTGTTTTCTGTTTTCGTTTCCTTATTCGGATCCGTTATTGGATCATCCTTACGGTTCATCACAGGACACGCTGGCCTAAAAAGTAGAGTCGTCGCAGCTTATTCATTGCAATTTATATTATCTTTTTGATTATTGATGTGTGCTTGAAGCCACATTTCTATTAAAATGTATTTTCCCCATTAATTGAAGGCATTTGTTTTAGTTGTATGAGTTTAATGGTGTAATCCATGCCCTAAGCTTCTCTCCCTATCACTTAACTCAAGTTTAATTTAGTTGTATTTCATTTGCATGCTTCACATAGTTCAACATTAGTATAATCAACCAATCAACATCTTTTCAATCTCACGCTCGTTCATGTCAAGTAAAATTCCAAGCCAATAATTCCTGTGGACGATCCCTTCTCACTATACTAACGTATAAGTGTTGTAATACCCCTATATTTTAAAGGAATTATTTATTAGGATTTATATTTATATTTTTTTAATTAAAATGATTTGTTTAATTTAATTGGAATTAAGTGAGTTTATTTTTTTTTTTTTAATGATTTGTTTTATTTAATTGAGTGCTTAGATTAATTGTCTTATTTTAATTAAATTATATTTCGTGATTATTTATGATGATTGTTTGTGTGTGCTTAATTATTGAATGAATTGTTGGCGTGTTGATTTTATTGGTATGGTGTGACTTAGTTGTAAATTCTTGTTTTGTTTATGTGCTTCATATAATTAGTTATTTTAATTTAAGTGTTTATTTAATTATTTTATTTATTTAAATTAATTGGATTGGGCTTAAGGGAAGTTGGACCAAAGGATGTGGTCTTGGGCTTAAATGAAGCCTTGTTGGGCTAATTAATAAAGGTCCATGGTTATAAGATTATTTAAATGATCATTTTTGCATAATTATAAATATGTATATAATTATATATATATAAATATAATTAATTAATAAGTGTTATGGATATATATATATATATATAGAGAGAGAGAGAGAGAGATGATTTAATTAACTAATGATTATTTATGGAAGGTATATATGTATATATTATATAATATAATATATGTATATATATGTAAAAATTAAAGATTATTATTTTATTATTTTATTTTGTAGTAATACTAGGAATTGGATTTGGAATTTTATGTATATAAATATACACATACGGCTTTATGGTTAAAAGGTTTTTCATGTTAGAAATATGAGAGGCAGAGAGAGAGAGAGAAAGAGAAGGCTGACAAGGAAGAGGCCAGATCAGAGAAAGAGGACGCCGGAATTGGAAGAGACAATCAAAGCTTGAAACGTCGGTTTCGTTTCAAAACGTTCAGACGAGTTCTTCTCTATCTTTCTTCTTAGGACTCATAAGGATTTCACCTTGAATATCAATGTTTAAATTAAATTTATTTGTTTAAAATCATGGTTAGATCAGAATAATTAAAAGCATAAATTATTATATTTGATTTTTTTTTTTTGGATTATTGGATTTTAATTATATATATTGATATTGTATATATTTTAAAAGCAAGTTATAGGTTTGATCTATGACCCAAGAGGGCTAATTAAGGTTTCTAGAATTTTTAGACTTTTTCAGAAATTTTATAAGATTTTTTGGAATTGTTATATAATTTTCAGATATTTTTCAGAATTTTTTTTTCCTTGAATGGGATGATTTTATAGACAAAATAAACATTACAAGTGCATAAAGAGGCATAATTATTTTGGATATTTTAAAACTATTATAAACATATTTTGAGGCTTTCGTGAAATCAGCGAGTCCGTATGAGGGGGGATACAGTGCAGCGCGGTTCATAGAGTTGCATTGCGCCTCAAATCAGGACCATAAGATGGTCATAATGAGCAGTGGATGATCCTGTGTGGGCGTGTGCATGAGAGACGGTGCACATGCTGATCTGGGTCATGGATGGAGTTAATGGATGGTGGAGGATGATCTGGTACGGCGCGGTCCATGGGGAGATGGCGCCTGCAAGATCTGACCGCTGGATATAATCTAAAGGTGAATGGATGAAAATTCGGTATGGACGATCTCACCATGATGATGAGGGTTGAATATTCTATATTCAAGCCCCTAAATATTCATATGTTAAGACCTTAAGTAGTATTTATATCTAGTTTTAGACTAATTTATGTATATTCTGTGTTTGTAAGTATTTTACCAAAGAACAAGTTAAAACTTGGATTTTAAGATGAAAAGACTGATATTAAGACTTACAGAGCCGTTGCCTATCATCTGAAACAAGCTTGGAGTCAAAATGATGAAATTCTAGACCTGCTTCAGTATTTTGGGCATAACTTTTCACTCAAAACTCCAAATTGGGCAAACTCAGCGGCTATAGAAAGAAAACTCAAAGCTCGATGTTTTTGTCTCTAATAGAAATTTCAAGATTTGCACTCCAAATATATCCAAATGTTATTACAGCTTCAGAACAAGTTGCTGACAGAAAATCTACTAAGGCAAGATAACTCGAGCTTTGCCTGAAAGCTCGAGCCCTGAGCCAAAAAGCTCAAGCTCTAGACTTAGGGCTCGAGCACCATTAAAGGGGATCGATCACTGTTGAAGACAAAATCCAAAAATATTCTAAGTGTTGATGGAAAAGACGTTTCACAAAATATTAGAAGAAATTTGGCTAAGTATAGAAGTGGGGATCGAGCACCATTCCAAAAAGCTCGAGCTCAGTCTTGAAACCTCGAGCCCTATCCCGAAAGCTCGAGCTTTGCTATTAAATAAGAATTTAAAGCTGCGGGATTTGTTCTAATTTAGTCATACTTTATCCCAGATGGGCCCAAATTACCCCAGAAGACCTAAAAGCCCATTCAACCCTTATTAGAAGTTAACTCTTCTATAAAAAGAGGCACAAGTCTAGATTTTAAGGGCTCTCTCTCATATCTCTCTCTGGCGACGGCTTTTAGGATTTTAAAGAAGAAGATCCAAAAGGAGTTTTGGCAGTCCATGGCGATGAAGACCACAACAACACAGATGATATCCTACGTTGTCATGAGTAGCTAATTCCTCTCTTAGGGCATTGATGTTGCCTGAATCTGAATGCTATGGTTTGATTGTTCTGTACTTTGGGAATTTAATATATTATGCATTTTGATTGCATGATTATGGGCAATTGACTTAATTCAAATGGATTTTAATGATTAAATAGTTTTTGAATGATTAATACCTTGTCATAGATTTAATTGTTCTTAAATTATACTCAACCTATTCTTATTGGACGGTATTTGGTGGAGGCCTATTGGATATAAGAATGAAGATCATGCAATAATGTTCAAACGTTTTCATGAATGAGTGTTTTCATAGTCTATGCCTAGGGAAGACGAGTTATACTGCAAAATTAGTTAGAAGTAGGTAGATAGATAATTCGTGCCAACCGAAGATAGTTTATTATTAACTGAAATTCATGAAACCTCTTTCTTTAAATCTGAATTAAATGAATGTTATTGAGTTTAATTTCATATAATGCATAATTGTTGAATTCCCAAGGTTGAATAGTTGACCATAGTATGAGGTTTGTGGTGAAGTCAATCCCTAAGTATTTCTTCTCTTATCTCAATCATTTTATTCCGTTTATTTTCTTTTATGTTATTAAATTACATCACAACCCAACGAATCAAATCTTCCTTCTAAATTAAAATAGAAATTAATTGAAGACTTGATAAACCACCACAGTCCTTGAGGTTCGACACCCTCAACATAGCCCTATCCTATAAGGATTCGTTCTATTGTGAGTGGTATTTTATTATTGATAAATAAAACACACATCACATGACAAGGAAGGCCAGCCAATGAAATGATGCCAGCACACGCAGAGAGCCTAACCAGGTGTGTGCAGGCACGTGGACGTGCCTTCCAGTTAGGGGAAGCATGTGGAGGTGCGTACAGCAAGACTAGGCACATGTGGGTGCATGGGGATACATACGAGGTACTAGAAAGTTTCTGTGGGGTCCGATGAATTCCCAGAATTGATTTTAAGCTTGTTAGTGTTAAGATCAACCATTAGAGGATGTATTCTTGGTGTTCTGAGAGCCATAGAGTGTTACTATTGGTAGGTCGCTATATCTACCAATAATAATCAACCCTTGCAATAGCAAAAATAGTTGTAAAATAGGGCTATCATAGGGGTTATTTAAACCACAAGGACTGTAAGTTTATGGCAACCAAGATCTTTAAATCACTTTGTTTGATGAAAGAGGTGTAGATTTTCTGGTTTATTTGTCACTTAGAACTAGGAGAAGAAAATTGTATAAAACTGTAAATAGAAGGAATTTAAGGTAAGAGAAATTGATGTAGAAAGGGCTAGGGAAGTGAATTCACCTCCAACCATATAAACATGCTAGCTTGTGATTAACTTGAGAAACAACATAGGTATATGACAATGATATGTAGTAATACAAGATTACCACATTATCTTCAAGAAGTTCATAGAATCAAGAATTAAGTATAATCCCTTAAAGTTCCACATGCTTGAACTACCTAAATTAGAGTGTAGCTATGATATGCTCACTAAGCTAGGGACTATTAAACTCCTCAATAACTATGATAAAAGCACATGAAGTCAAGAACCAAGAATAATATATCAAAGGAAGGCCCTCAGCTATGGACTAACAAGCTTCTCATACAACATGCCATTAAGAACCATTTCACAATCTCATTTCCATTCTCACTATGAAAATACAAGCCATACAATCAAGAGAAAATATAATCTAAGACAAGATAATAGATTCAACATAATCATTTATAGAAATTAAGATCCATTACATCAAGTGGAGAGCTCTATATTATGAAACTACCATATACATGATTCATTCCTCAAATTAAAATCAAAACTAGAGCATGCTTACAAAAAAGGGCTTCATCACCTCCCTAGAAAGGGAGTTAGTTACCCATAGAAGCAAGGGAGGAAGAGATGGAGGAGTTCTTCCCTTCCATTTTCGCACCTAGTAGCCAAGAATAACACACAAGCTCTCAAGAACAATATTTTTCTCTCTAGAAATCCTTACAAGATTAGCTCCCTCTTACAATGATTTAACCCTTCTCATATAGATAAGATGTCACCAAACCTCCCCAAAATCGAGGTCCATGTCCCCTAAAAGTGTTTTTCCAATAACCTAATTAAGGAAGGAATCCAATTGAGAGGATCAAAAAGCCAAGTTGGTTTATAATGCGTAGACGAGCACTCGTAGGACGCAGCACAAGCGCTCGTAAGTGCCTTAGAATTTTTCTCATGGTTCAGAGCTATAGAGACGAGCACTCATCAATAGCCTGCTTCTCTTTACCTCGAATTGGAGCGCTTGTAAGAAGGATGAGCGCTTGTGTGATATGGTGGCGTGCGCCAGTTACTCATGAATGCTGGACGAGCGCTCGTAAGGCGCTAGACAAGCGCCCGTCCGTGCCTTAGAATTTATTTTTCTTTTCTCCTGCTTTAAACTTCTTTCACTTTGATCTTGGCTTTGGGTCATTGAGTCCATCTTATGCCCTTTTATTTTGTATAGAGTCTTTATGAACACACTTCGGCAATTTCTTCTGGGAAATCAAAGGACGCAAAGGCCCGGAATGATACGATCTTCAAAAACCCTTTAGAGGCTCCACTTTATTTCTTTTTGGGAGATAAATCTGAAAATACACAAAAATGAGGAACTGGAGAAAGTCTATACAGTAAAACCAACTAATGGATTTAACTAATACAAATAAGGGCACTTGAATATGCAATATTCGGCGCTTATCACACCCCCAAACTTATATTTTGCTAGTCCCATAGCAAAACCAAAATCAAATACTCAATGAAATGACAACAATTGGAATGCTACCCAAAAATATCAACCATGGTGCAAGAAGATGCATAAAGCTCATTTGCAGCTTAGAATAGAGAGAACATTGGAGATGGAATCATTACGAAGACTACCTTGTGTATATGAGGCCTTGATATAACAAAATGGCTAAACAAATTTCAATTCTCTTACATCAACATCATAGTCCATATAAATACTTCAATTGTCATATCTATAATAGAAATCAACTCTAGCTTCATTAAAAGTGAACCGGATTCCCAATATGTGGATTTTACTTTCTTTTTCCCATTTCAAGAACATAAGTCTTCAAATCATCGAATTTCCCTTTTAGATGAGGTCTCTAAGGCATGAATTTATTCAAAATACAACTTCTGTTGTTTTTTTTATATACATATTATGGTCGTACAATGTCGAAGTCCCTTAAGCTTTCTAATCCACCTATGTAACAAGTGTTAGGCCAGCAACTCCCAAACCGGATGGCTTTAGGGTGCTAAGTGTAAGGACACTCCAAAGGCTTAATAACTCGAATTAGCAAGGCTTCGAACTCAAACTAACCATATTTATTTATTTTTATTTCTGTGAATGACCGTGCAATGCCTAAGTCCCTTAAGCTTTCTAACTAACCCATGTAACAAGTGTTAGGCCAGCAACTCCCAAACCGAATGGCTTTAGGGTGTTAAGTGTAAAGATACTCCAAAGGATTAATAACTCGAATTAGCAAGGCTACGAACTTAAACTAGTCATTTTCATTATTCAAGTTTTTTTTTTTTTAAGTTTCATGCCAAAGATATCCATTCATTAGGGTCATCAATTCGAATCAACTGAGTCATGCTCAAGGTAAATCAGGTTGCATGCCTCACAATTAAGTTTCCAGTGTGCATCTGTGAAGTGTGAAGCATAAAAGAGAATGAAATCCTACGAAAATCTAATTGAAGCATTTATGTAAACTAATTTGAATCAATATGATCATTTCATATTTTTTGTTACTTCAAAACTATCATTTGCCTCTATACACAAAGTATTAAACACATGCTTCGATCTCCAACAAGTTCTAAGATTAGAAGATCCTTGCTTCTCCAAAAAAAAAAATTATTTTATCAATTTACGTGAATAATTTTGCACATGCAAACAAAAATGCATACCAAAAATATACCCCCAAACTTGAATGTCACATTGTCCTCAATGTGGGAAGACAAATAATGAATAATGAAAAATAGAGAGGGTAACAAGAGCAATATTACCAAGTATAGGAGGAAAATTTGTGGCGGTGTGACAACATGCCACCATGCAAATTCCAAAGGGACGCCCCCAAACTTGAAATGACAAACCTGCAAAGAGAACACTTGATAGAAAAAAAAATATATGAAAAATGAAACACAAGCATTGAACAAGCAGTAGAAATAAATGAGGGAATTTTTATTGAATGTGAGGTTGACATTTTACAGGTGATAGTGTAGCGCCAAAATGCCCAACCTAACAAGCTAGATCAAAAACAAAATCCTAAAGTTCAACAAAAGGACAACTAATAATATAAAAAGAACCTCAAAACAGGAATAAACACATAAGATGGGAAACACAAAACATAGATAAGAATGGGGTAAGCAGCGCTGGCTAGGGACCAGGAGGGAAATGAGCAAGGAGTGCATTGAGGACAGATCTAGTTTCAAGCCTTTTTTCTTGAGCAACTCAATGATCTTCCACAATAACACGATGGTCTTCTGCTACAGCAAGGTAGTTCTCCCGCACGGTCCTATTATAGTCAGCTAAGGCATTCTCAAAGTTGTCTATTCGAGCATGGATACTAGCAATGCTAGCCCGAAGAAAGGCATGGTCATGCTGAGGTACAACAGGCGGCTCTTCCCAATTAAAATCTTTAGCCATAGGGTCATCCTTATGGATGGGAGGAGATGGTTCTCGTGGTGGTAGAGCAGCAGCGGGTTGAATGGGCCAAAGATGGCCAAGAACATTGTCCCATCGCTGCATGGAGAATGCTTGAAGCTTGGTAATGAAGAATGGCAATGGGAAAGCCCAGGTTTGGGATCTTTAATGCCTCAAATGAATACATTCGTCCCAAAACTTCATGAACTGGTTCAAAATCAACTCCAGAATAGAAATCCAAAAGCCTTGGTCCAGGGCATACAAAACATCTAACATCAAACAACGGTGCTCGGTGCTGTGTACTAAAGGGCACACATTATGCTTAAGAATCGAATCAAGGAACCAAACCCGCTCGGGGAGAGTGGATTTGAGAGTGTAACTACGCTGCCGATGAGGATCAACAAGATTGTAAATTGCGGCAACAATTTACTCTATGGTCAAATCGTCAACTTGCCCATACAATGGACGACCCCTAGCATCCAAAAGATTATCGAGGTACTGAAGAGGATAGCCCAAAACAGCCACAATGTCATCGATGGTGAAGGAATAAAAAGTGCCATCAATTGAGGTGGCGAGAGTGTTGGCCGGCTCTTCCGGGGAATAGAGGTTTTGATAGAACAGTCGTACCACTCGCGGCTAGGCAACCTTGGCAACCAGTTTGCATATGCCCTGGAGACGTTGGTCGGTCAATTTAGTGACAGCCCAAGAGGACGTTGGGTGGTCGGCAAAGACATCCGTAAGTTAGAAGAGGAGGTCATAGTTGAGCTTTTTAGAAAGCCAAGTAGCCTTTGGTTGATCTCAGACTATAGCAGAGGTATCCTCAGATGTTCTAGGACGGCGAGATAATTCCCCACAGGCCATTTGGAGATGGAGAATTGGATGGGGAATTTCAGTGACCACCTGGTGGGCCCAGAGAAATAGAAAAAGAAAGAAGGTTACCAATAGAGGAGAAAACCTAAAAAATTTTGTCCTAGAAAGGACCCTAGCCAAACACCATCATTAACAACAACACAATAGCCTCCAAAAATTCAATCCCCACACTTCTCAATATAAAGATTAAGGAAAAGATAGAGATAAAATGGAGGAGAACATACCTAAGAAGGAAAGTCCAAGAAGACTCAAGCAATCTTAAAAGGGATGAGAATGGAGGGTTGAATAGGGTGGGTATTTAAAGGAAGGGAGTGCATGAATGAGGAAGAGGAAAGGGTGGAGAAGTAATGAGATGGTGCATGCATGGGGGGGTCGTGGGGGTAAGTGGAAAGAATATGAAGGTGAAGAGTGGGAGAGGGAGGGTCGATTAAAAAGGTGACCGAATAGGGTGAACACTCGAAAATGGGTCAGTAAGGATTTGTGGAATTACAAGGCTCGTAAAGGAAGTGATGAGCGCTTGCGCAGCATGGGGGTGGCGACGAGGAGGCAGTGGCTTCGACGGGCGAGCACTCGTCAGCCTTTACGAGCGCTTGAAAATGAGACAGTGCAGTTTTTTGGAGTTACGAGTGCTCATAAATGAAGGGACGAGTGCTCATTCGTGCCTTAGAAAAAATTAAATCCCTTGAATGTTAGATTTTCATTTTTGGCCGAACGGGGGCGGTACTAGAGTCTAAAAATTAGCCAATTGGAAACTTAAGCTCCTATAGACCCTAAACACCTTGAATAACCCTCAGAACGGGAATCAGAGCGCGTTTGTAAAGGCACAAATTTTAGGGTCCAAAATTCCCGTGGTTTTTGGAGCTTTTGAGAAAATTGCCGAAGAGACCATGAAAAAAAAAATTCAAAAATGGTACCGAAATCTTAAAATAACCAAGCAAGCCTAAAGTGACTTTTGGAACATAATTCAAGACAGTTCTGTAAAAGTTCGAATTTGGCCTATACTTAGCTAATTTCTGGAAAAAAATTGGCGGAAGGCAACATGGAAGAGGGAAGCTTTGGAGTTGAAAGAATTGCTTCCCAAGAGTGCTACATTTAATGTTGATAGCTCGACGAACCATGATTTTGCATCAGTCCTCGTAAATTGGGTCCATTAATTGGACTTTCTCCACTTTTCAAATCGGGACTATGCATTCAATGTAAGGTTTAACCCTTTGGCCATTAAACTTAACGAGAGATCCATCAGTAGGATCATAAAGTTCAATTACACCATGAGGAGAGACGGATGAGATAGCATATGGACCATCCCACAGTGAACGGAGTTTATTGGGAAAAAGTCTCAACCTAGAATCGAAAAGCCAAACTTTCTGTCCAGGGGCAAAAGACTTGTTGACATTGTGCTTGTCATGGAATGCTTTAGTCTTTGCCTTATAGATTTTAGCGCTTTCATACGCATCATTGCGAATTTCTACAAGCTCGTTGAGCTGCAATTTGCGAGTAGAGCTGGCTTGCTTAAGATCAAAGTTGAACCATTTTATGGCCCAAAAAGCGCGGTGCTCTAACTCAACCGGGAGGTAACAATCATTACCAAAGACAAGTCGATATGGTGACATGCCAATGGGCGTCTTATACGCTGTCTGGTAGGCCCAAAGCACACTGTTTAGTTGTAATAACCAATCTTTGTGGTCCGGTTGAATTGTTTTTCCAAAATATGCTTAATCTCACAATTAGATACTTCCACTTGACCACTCGTTTGAGGGTGATAAGGTGTGGCAACCTTGTGAGTGATAGAGTATTTGAGAAGGACGGATTTGAGATAGAGGTTACAAAAATGAGAACCTTCATCACTGATGATGGCTCTAGGCATACTAAATTGACTGAAGATGTTCGATTGAATGAACTTGACCACAACTTTATGATCATTGGTTTTGGTAGCCTTTGCCTCAACCCATTTAGACACGTAATCCACCGCTACGAGAATATACTCATAGCCATAAGAAGATAAAAACGGTCCCATGAAGTCAATTCCCCACACATCAAAATTTTCTATGATTAAGATAGGGATCAGGGGCATCATTTCTTTTCTCAACATGGATCTGAGCTTTTGACAATGCTCACAAGACTTACAGAAATTGTAAACATCCCGAAACGAAGAGGGCCAATAAAATCTGCTGAAGGACTTTGTCAGTGGTTTTCTTGGCACTGAAATGTCCTCTACATGCAAGAGTGTGGCAAAAATTTAGGACACTTGAGAATTCAGTTTCGGGAATACACCGCCGGATGATTTGGTCCAAGTAATACTTGAATAATTCTGGATCTTCCCAAAAGAAAATTTTAACTTGGGAGAAGAACCGGTCTTTCTCTTATTTGGACCATTTGGATGAAATTTTTCCTACCGCAAGATAGTTGACAATATCCACAAACCATGGAAGATTTGTATGACAATATACACAAACCATGGAAGATTTGTATGACAATATCCACAGAAGATTTCTCAATGAGTAAACAAGAGAGATGGTCGGCGACAACATTGTTTGTCCCTTTTTTATCCCGAATTTTAATATCAAACACTTGGAGTAAGAGTATCCATCAAATTAGATGGGGTTTGGTCTCTTTTTTAGCGAGCAAATGCCTAAGAGTGGTATGGTCTGAAAAGACAATGACCTTAGATCCAAGAAGGTAAGAATGGAATTTATCCAAGGCATACACCACAGCTAGCAACTCTTTTTCAGTGGTGGTGTAATTCAATTGAGCATCAGAAAGAGTTTTGCTAGCATAATAGATAACATATGTTACTTTGTCCACACACTGGCCCAAAACCGCACCCAATGCATAATCGAATGCATCACACATGATCTCAAATGGAAGAGATCAGTTAGGCGGTTTCCTGATTGGGGCTAAGGAGAGAAGAGTATGAAGTTTCTTGAAAGCTTCTAAACATACTTCATCAAAAGTGAAGGGAATATCCTTGGTAAGAAGATTACACAAGGACTGAGATATTTTGCTAAAATCTTTGATGAAGCGGCGATAAAAGCCGGCATGACCAAGGAAGGAATGGATTTATCGGACAAAGTTTGGAGGCAGAATGTTAAAGATCAATTCGACTTTTGCCTTGTCAACCTCAATTCCCCTTTTTGAAATAACATGCCCCAAGATAATGCCTTCTTGGACCATGAAATGACTCTTTTCCCAACTTAGAATCGGATTTTTCTCCTTGCATCTTTGAAGCACAAGGGATAGATTGTGGAAATACGATTCAAAGGAAGATCCATAGACAAAAAAATCAACCATGAATACTTCCAAAAACTTCTCAACCATATCAGAAAATATGGACATCATACATCTTTAGAAAGTTACCGGTGCATTGTATAGCCCAAAGGGCATGCGTCTATAGGCAAATGTTCTAAAGGGACATGTGAATATAGTCTTCTCTTAATCTTGAGGATCAATTGCCACTTGGTTATAGCGGAATAACCATCAAGGAAGCAGTTGTAGCTTTGGCCAGCAAGTCTTTCTAGGATTTGATTAATAAATGGGAGTGGGAAATGATCCTTCCTAGTGGTAGAATTTAGTTTCTGGTAGTCAATACACACACGCCACCCGGTGATGGTGCGTTGTGGCATAAGCTCTGCTGCTGAATTTTCAACAATGGTTAGGCCGGATTTCTTGGGAACAACTTGAGTGGGGCTTACTCACTTGCTATCAGAGATGAGGTAGCTGATTCCCATATCTAGTAGCATGATCACTTCTTTCTTGACCACTTCCTTCATGTTTGGATTCAACTAATGCTGTACCTCTCTAGAAGGTTTTACGTCATCCACCATATGAATGTGATGCATATAAATAGAAGGGTCGATTCCTTTTAAATCAGCCACTGCCTAACCAATAGCTTCTTTGTGCTCTTGTAGCACTGCTAAAAGGCTATTTTCTTTGTCCTTTAGAAGGTCCGATGCAATGATGATAGGAAGAGTTTTATTTGCACCAAGAAACACATACTTGAGGTGGACTGGGAGCGGCTTTAACTCCAGTTATAGTGGAGATTTCAATGAAGGGACTGGAGGTGTAGTTGAAAGTTGGGGAAGTGGTTCTCTTGGAACTTTCCAAGGAAGAGAGTCCATGATAGCACCAACTTGGAGCAAAAAATTTACTTCTTGGATGGATTGATCGATATCAAAGTTTGCAAATTCAAAGTGAGACATGCAAGTTTTAAGAGGATCATTGCTTGGAATAAAGGGGAAAGATTCTTCGACTACTTCATCTACCACATCAATGAGAAAGCAATCATCCTCATCGGAAGGATGTTGAGTTGCATGGAAAATGTGGAGTTTGACTTGCATATTTCCAAAGGCAATATCCATCACCCCGGTTCAGTAATTTATCGAAGCATTAGCCGTAGCTAAGAAAGGCCTACCGAGGATCACGAGTATATTTCTTTGGATCATGGACCGGTTCTATTCCAAGAACCACAAAGTCTATCGAGAAGTAGAATTTATCCACTTTGATAATGACATCTTCAAGAATGCCCCGTGGGTGTTTGACCAATCTGTTGGCAAGCTACAAGACCACAGAGGTTGGCTTAAGATCCCCCAACCCAAGTTGTAAGTAAACTAAATAAGGAATCAAATTCACACTCGCTCCTAAGTCAATGAGGGCCCTTTCTATCTTGTTATCACCAATAACACACGAGATTGTCGGGGCACCTGGATCTTTATACTTTAGAAGAGTGTTGTGCTAAATTATCGCACTCACTTGTTCAGTTAGTCTTACTTTCTTCAGTAAATGACTTTTGGAAGTGCGTTTTTTAGTGCACAAATCCTTGAGAAATTTAGCATAGGGAGGAATTTGCTTGATATCATCTAAGAAAGGTAGGTTGATCTTTACTTGCTTGAAGACCTCCCACATGTCCTAAATTTTAAAATTTTTGTTCCCAAAATGTGTCAACTCTTAGAGACGTTGAGGAAACGGAGCCTTAAGCTCATAAGAAGTCTCTACATTTGGGGTCACAAGCTTGGAATTCTCAGTGCTAGACTTTGGATTTTCAGGAGGAAATTTGGATTAGATGAGATGGGATTTGGATTTTTGGGAGGAATAACTGTTTCATCTTTTCCTCCATCAACCTTGTTGTCCACAATTTGACCACTCCAAATGGTAGTGATTGCTTGAACATATTCATGAGTAGGCCCACTCAGAGGAGGGGCTTCGTCAATCACATGAATCCCTCTAGGATTCTCAAATGATTGAGCGGGAAGTTTTCCCTTATCTCTTTGAAGACGTTGGTTCATTGAATTAGTTATTTGTCCCACTTGATTCTCAAGTTTTGCTATTGACTGAGTATGTGAATGAACCATTTGGAGAGTGGGCTACAATGATGTCAAGAGTTGCTTGTTAGATTCTAACATTTGTTTGTTAAGGGATTCCATCATTTGCTTATTTGTAGCAAGAATCTCATCAATTGGAAATTGAGAAGAGGGCTAATTTTGATGCCCTTGATTTTGAAATGTGGAATTTTATAAGGCGGGTTGCCTCCATGAACAATTTGGATGATCTCTCCATTCCGAATTGTAGGTATTGGAGTAAGGATTATTTTCAGGCTTGGAAAATATAGCATTTGCTTGCTCTTGATTGTTACTAGGAAATTGCTCTGGTGTGGGGCAATCTTCTGATAGATGGAATAGGCTAGTGCATGATGCACACACTGCATTTGCTGAATTTTGAGACAAAGAAGGTGAAAGATGTGATGCCATTAATTAATAGAATTTGTGAGCTATGGCATCCACTTGAGATGATTCTTCCCTCACTGTATTTGGTTGACAGAGATTGGCGTTCTTGGCATTGGTTGAGGTTGGAGCCCTACGAGAATTATGTTGCAATGAGTTTTCACTCAAATTCTCGAGTAAGGTATAAGCCTCATCCACATTGTTAGACATGAGCATTCCTCTACATGATAAGTCAACCATGAGTCTATGTGGTTCAGTTAAACCATCATAGAAAGCTTGCACCAATTGCCATTTTGGAATTAGGTGGTGCAGACATTTCCTAAGGAGGTCTTGAAGTCTTTCCCGAGTCTCATGGAGTTGTTCCCCATCGAATTGTGAAAAACTAAGAATAAAAGGCCTCATTTAATTGGTTTTACTCACCGGATAGTATTTTTTTAGGACTTCTTGTTACAATTAAGCCCATGTTGTGATGGAATTTGTAACAAAAGAGTTCAACCAATATTTTACCCTATCTTTTAAGGCGAATGGGAAGAGATGCAAATGGAGTGCATTTTTAGGGAAGCACCTCAGCTTAATTACACCATGCACGAGGAATGGAAGTCCTTATTCGCAGGAAAGCACTTTCATCAGGAAAGAATTGCCAGCCATCACCAAAAACGAAAAAAAAATAGCTTTTCCATGGTTTGTGCTTAAGGGAATTTCTAGAGATAAGAATTCTATCCCATTGGGAGAAGTACAACCAGTCACCCTTTTGGGAATATAGCAATAAAGAAACTCCTGGATAGTGAGCGATGTATTACAACAAACTCTCCATAGAACTAAACAACCCATCATTGTTTTCCAGGTATTTAGGGAGAGTTGAGTCGGAGCAAGATTAAGGTGATGCAGTAGTTCCCTAATAAAAAGAGGGATTGGAAAACGCAATTCGACAATGAAAGCAGACTCATAGAAACAAGTCTCAGTTGGGTAAAAGGAGGACGCTCTATTATCAAGTGAAGGAATTCTGAGCGCAACACTGTCTAGAATTGAATAAGTTTACCTGATCTGATCCAGATCCTATGAGGTAAGGGAGCCTGCTATATCCTATACCAAATGTGTCTCTGACGGAGCCGAATCAGACTGGTGGTGTTCCTCGTCTGACATAGTGTTGGATTCTGGGTGAAACATGCTGGCAGTAACACGCGCTACTATATGCAAGAGCCTAGCTTCATAGTGACCTATAAAATTTTCTAACTTTGGTCTTGGTATACTGAGTTGGAGGAAGAAGTAACAATGAATTAAATAGAAGAAGGAAGAAAACAAAGGCATGGAACTTACCACATCACTACGACTGGTACTGCTTGGCTTTCTGGAAAATGGAAGTAATTTGAATGAATTATACTTAAACCATCTTGATTTATAGCAGAAGAACATAAATAGATAAGGAAGATATTTAAGGTCAAATTCTAATAGAAATCTATTTCGTGAGGGACAAGCAGCTCCCAGTGTGCTATTTTGCATAGGAATTTACTTTTACAAGGTAGAATAGGATTATGAGTCAATCCTCGAATAGGACAACCACACTGGCAACCCCACATGAGTTAACTATGTGCCGAAAGGTAGGCCGCCAGCATGGCAACTTACCATATATACGAGCTGCCAATGTGGTACTACGACAAATATTTCAAAGACATCTACGGTCCTGCCAATGTGGCACTATAACAAATATTTCAAAGGCAACTACAGCCCTAAAAAAAAAAAAAAAAAATTCACAATTATTGCATGTTTGTGGGAACGATTTTAATTCTCTAAACAAAGCATGGTTCGATTACGATTTGGTCTGGCTGCTGGCAAGGACAAAGCATTGTAGACTTCTGATCAAGGGGACTCAACTAGGCAACCCCTTGTCGTCCCAAACGATTAGGAATGCGTCGCAACGTTGGAACAACAGGTTTAATCCTTAAATGAGGGAATGAACCAATTAGTCCAGCAAAATGTGATGATTCTGCAACACTTAGCCGCCCCCAACGAGGTAGAGAACAGTGAAGTACCCAATAATGACTCCCGTAGGATTGACAATGACGCTGAGCTTAGTCAAATAGTGGGTCAACAGAGAAGTCATCACCATCGGTCTCCTGAACGGAATACCGCCAAGCTCCATGGAGATACCTCTGGTTGTGTTGGCGACAAGACTGAGGATGTCACTCATTTCAATCTACAGATGCAAGGTCTGAGAGCTAGGGTCAAATACATCATATAAGCGATGAAAGGGAAGGGCCAGGCCGCAATGAACACTTGAGAGCTTCGATGGGATGCGGGACCCTCTCAATCATTTGGAGACCTACAAAGTTGTTATGTATTTGCAAACCATACCAGACGAGATTATGTGCAGGGCTTTCCCTACCACACTAAAGGGTTGGGCTCGTCTCTGGTTCAATAAATTAAAGCCAGGCTCTATTGAAAACTTTAATGAGTTGAATAAATAATTTATAGGACACTTCATCGCTGGCCAGAGGCATAGGAGACTAGCAACACACTTATTGAATGTGAAACAGCAGAAATGAGAGCCTCTTTGTGATTACATAAGTCATTTTAACACTGAAATGCTGCACGTAGAAGAGGTGGACGACAAGGTTGCCCTCACAGCTTTTATGGGAGGACTACAGACCTCTAAATTCCTATTCTCCTTATCAAAGGAAGCCCCTATGAGCATGGTAGGGTTGATGGCTAGAGCGTGGAACCACATGAACACTAAGGATGCTATGAATGCACTAAAAACAAAGATAGTGAAGATAAGAGATCGGATAAAAAGATGCCAACACCTAGCACTAGGGAGGAAAAGGAATCGAAGTACAAGAAATTCTCAGGCAGCCAGGCTTATAGATTATCTCGATCTGATCTAACTTCTTGAACAAAGACAAGAAAAGGTGATCCTACAGGCACCGGTGTGTTACCGGTGGAGTAAGCTCCGATAAATAAGTTAGTATACAAAGTAATCTCTCTGGAGAAATCAATAAATTGAGTTAGGATCTATTGCATACCATAAAACATCAATTAGCCCATTTATTTATAAGGCTTAGGTTAGGATGTAACGTAGACTTACCGTTATCTTAATCCTTATTGTAATCTGTAGGCTTAATCCTTATCGTAATCTGTAGAGCTTATCTTAATCTTATGAGATAGTGCGTTAATTTAACAACCTTCCTTTATCCGCGGGTATTTAAATTATACATCCATCAGTTGCCCCCCATTTCAGAGGATTGCTTGTCAAACCACCAGAACATTAATTCCCAAATGTTACATAATAATAGACATTTAGAATTGTAGAGCCGTTCACCTCGTACTTCTACAACAAGTTGATTTAATTATTAGATAGTAGAGCTTTGTCCATCAGCCAGACTCATATTGCCACTTCGCGAACACAGTAGGGAGTCGAGCTTGACTCAAATTTAGTTTGACTCAAATTTAGCCTGACTCAAATTTAGCCTGACATAGTCGGGGGTAGAGCCTGACTCAAATTCAGATTGACTCAAATTTAGCTTGACACAATCGGGGGTAGAGCCTAACTCAAATTTAGCCTGACACAGTCGGGGGTAGAGTCTGACACAAATTTAGCCTGATACAGTCGGGGGTAGGGCCTTACTTTTTTTTTTTAAAACCGTAGATGTGTTTGACATATTTGTCATAGTGCCACATTGGCAGCTTGTAGATGTGGCAAGTTGCTATGTTGGCTGCCTACCTTTTGGCACATAGGCAATTCACGTGAGGCTACCAGTATGGTTATCATATTCAAAGATTGAATCCTAATCCTATTCTCTGACTAACATGTCATTTGCAATTCCACCTTATAGAAGTAAATTCTTACGTAAAATAGCCTTCTGGGAGCTGATTGTCCCTCACGAAGCAGATTTCTGTTAGAACTCCACCATAAATCTCTTCCTTATTTGTTTACGTTCTTCTTCTATAAATCAAGACGGTTTGAGTAGAATTCATTCAAATTATTTCCATCTTCCAGAAAACCAAGTAGTACCAGTCGTAGTGATGTTGTTTTATACTTGATTTTATTGACATCTTTAATCAGCTCGTCCCTTTAATAAGAGAAGTAGATTGATACGAGTTTCACTTAGCTCGTCTTTTTTAATAAGAGAAGTAGATTAATACGAGTTTCTCGTAGTGATGTTGTTTTATACTTGATTTTATTGACATCTTTAGTCAGCTCAATTCTTTAATAAGGGAAGTAGACTAATACGAGTTTCACTTAGCTCGTTTATTTTATTAAGAGAAGTAGATTAATACGAGTTTCACTCAGCTCACCCTTTAACAAGGGAACTAGATTACTATGAGTTTCACCCAGCTTACCCTCTAACAAGGGAAATAGATTACTATGAGCTTCACCCAGCTCACCCTTTAACAAGGGAAGTAGATTACTATAAGCCTCACCCAGCTCACCGTTTAACAAGGGAAATAGATTACTATGAGCTTCACCCAGCTCACCCTTTAATAAGGGAAGTAAAGCCTTTAACAAGGGAAGTAGATTACTATGAGCTTCACCCAGCTCACCCTTTAATAAGGGAGTAAGTAACCCCTCGTCTCTTTACCGAAGGAAGAAGATGAAATTGACATTTCATTCCTTTACAGGGGAAAGATGTGTAGTCCTAATGAGGGTGACCCTTTTAATAAGGGAGGTAGTCGTCTCGTCCCTCTAGTAAATGAAGGAAACTTGACTTATCTCACCCTTCTATGTAGAGGGAGTAGTTGTATTCTTGTCCCTTCAATGAGGGAACAATGTGTTGTTGGCCCCTGGTCCCTTTAATAAGGAAACCTTTAATAAGGTGTAGTTGGCCTCTCGTCCCTTTAATAAGGAAACCATTAATAAGGTGTAGTCGGCCTCTTGTCCCTCTCGGGCTGGGTTTGAGCCTCTTCTTCCATTCCTAGTCGTGAATCTGCGTAAATGACCCTTGTGAACAAGGTTCTCAATCTGGTTTTTGATGTCGAAACAATCTTCTGTGTTATGTCCATGGTCGCGATGGAACCTACAGTACTTATCTCAAGACCTCTTTGTTGGATCAGCTTTTAACTTTGGCGGCCATTTCAATGATGAGTCATCTTGAATATGTAGAAAAGACCTGCTCTACAGATGTGTTTAGAGGGGTGTACTTATTATACCTGCCTGGGCTCACCAGATGACGAGACGATCTGTCAACCTGGCTGCCTGAGAATTTCTTGTACTTCGATTCCTTTTTTCCCCTAGTGCTAGGTTTCTGGCATATTTTTATCCGATCTCTTATCTTCACCATCTTTGTTTTTTAGTGCATTCATAGCATCCTCAGTGTTCATATGCTTCCGCGCTCTAACCATCAACCCTGCCATGCTAGTAAGGGCTTCCTTTGACAAAGAGAATAGGAACTTAGAGGTCTGTAGTCCTCCCATAAAAGTTGTGAGGGCAACCTTGTCTTCCACCTCTTCTACCTGCAACATTTCAGTGTTAAAACGACTTATGTAATCACGAAAAGGCTCTCATTTCTGCTGCTTCACATTTAATAAGTGTGTTGCTGGTCTCCTATGCCTCTTGCCAGCGATGAAGTGTCCTATGAATTATTTATTCAACTCATTAAAGTTTTTAATGGAGCCTGGCTTTAATTTATTGAACCAGAGATGAGCCCAACCCTTTAGTATGGTAGGGAAAGCCCTGCACATAATCTCATTTGGTACAGCTTCCAAATACATAAGAGCTTTGTAGGTCTCCAAATGATTGAGAGGGTCCCACATCCCATCGAAGCTCTTAAGAGTTGGCATCTTCAATTTGCTAGGTAGAGGACAACTTATAACAGCTAGGCTAAATGCTGGGTTGGTCTTCTGTACCATATCGTTCACTACGGCCTGGCCCTTCCCTTTCATCGCTTACATGACGTATTCGACCCTAGCTCTCAGACCTTGCAGCTGTAGATCAAAATGAGTGATGTCCTCAGTCTTGTTGCCAACACAACCAGGGGTATCTCCATGGAGCTTGGCAGTATTCCATTCAGGAGATCGATGGTGATGGCTTCTCTGTTGACCACCTATTTGACTAAGCTCAGTGTCGTTGTTAATCCTACGGGAGTCATTGTTGGGTACTTCACTATTCTCCACCTCATTGGGGGCGGCTAAGCGTTGCAGAATCATCGCATTTTGCTGGACTAATTGGTTCATTCCCTCATTTAAGGTTTGAACCGTTGTTCCAATGTTGCGACGCGTTCTTAATCGTTTAGGACGACGGAGGGTTGCTGATCGGTTGATCAACTATACATCAACCTTCGCAATAGCACGAATCATTGTAAAATAGGGCTATTGGTCGGGTAAGTCAAACCACTGGGACTGCGCTAGTCTATGGCAACCTAAGTGTCTAGAATTGTTCTTAGAATGATAAGGGGTTTATAGAGGTTTGTTGGATGTCACTTAAGCTAGGAAATTAAAAGTGCATAAAATAATAAATTGCAAGAATTCAAAGGAGTGAAGTACAAGTAAAGAAGGCTAGGGAAATGAATCCACCTCCATCCTTATACACATGCTAGGTTAAGAATAATTTAAGGGAAAAACAACATATATGATAGTCATGATACATAACAAAACTAGGTTGCTATAATATCCTCAAGAAGTTCATTTAAATAGGAAGGCAAGAATAAACCATCAAAGGTTCACATGATCAACTACCTAAACTAAAATGTAGCTTAGAACATGCTTACTAAGTCAAGGATTATCAAGCCCTAATTTAAATGGTGAATGCACATAAAGCAAAGAATCAAGTATAGACCATCAAAGGGAAACCCTAAGCCATGAACTATCTAGGTTCTCCAACTCCATGCCATTGAAACCATTCCATGATCTAACTTCCATTGTCACCATGGAAGTGCAAGCAATATGATTACGAAAAGCAACCATCCAAGACAAGATGAATAACTCACAATAATCATTTATAAACATTCAACATTCATTACAACAAAAATGAGGTTCTTGACCATGGAAAGACTATCAAAAATACATTGTAATCCCCAAAAATAAACTATACTAACACATGCTTACAAGGGAGGGGTTTCATCACCTCCCTAGAAGAAGAGTTAGTTACCCATTGGAGCCTTAGAATGAAGAAGAAGCTTGAACTCCATCTCCAATTTTCGAGCTCCCCCTTGTTAGCTTCAAGAACACCTTCCTTTCTTGCTCTCTTCTCTCTCCTCTATCTTGCAAAAATCAAAGATAAAGATGTGTGGCCCTTGGGTAGCTTTTTATGCTCCAACAACACCCTCTCTCTCCTCCAAGGAACACCTCCAACCACTTCATAAAGAAGGAAGATGGCATTGAGGAAACCAATGTGCAAGTGGCTGAAATTGAGCCATTTCCGAGTGCAATCTGCCTGATTTTCGAGCACTCGCAAAGTGATCTCGAGCACTCTAACTTAGTGCAATGTGCAACATGCTCCTCTTGCTCAGCGCTGACCTATTTTGGTAAAACTGCTATAACTTTGTGGCCCAAACTCCGAATGATGATCTATTTAAAGATTTGGAGAGCTGATTCAGTGCTTTAAAAACTTCATGTTTTGATGAAGACCCAATTCTCAAGTCTGGTTGGTCGAAAATGGGGAGAAAGGCAGTACTTCAGTGCTGCCAGGCAGTTCTGCGTACCTCTGTTACAAAGATCATAACTCTCTGCTCCGAACTCTGAATGATGAACCACTTCAAGATTTGGAAAGCTGATTCAGAGATCTAAATCTTTCATGTTATGATGGAAGTCTAGTTCTTGAGTTTGCTAGGTCGAAAATGGCGACAAAAGTCAGGATCACTGCTACCAGAAATTCAGAAATGGCATCCTTTTTTGCTCAAAATTCCACAAGGCATCATTTTTGCTTCCTTTTTGCACATTAACCTGAAAATGCATAAAAACATGCAAATGGAGTTAATCTACATAAAATAATTAATAACTGGACTTTGTTAATGTAATTTAGGGCGCTTGAATATACAATATTCGGCGCTTATCACACCCCCAAACTTACATTTTGCTAGTCCCTTAGCAAAACTACAATGAAAAACATAATGAAAAGACAACCATGGGCATGCTACTACAAAAATATCATCCATGGTAATATGAGATAGATACATAGCTCAAATACAACTTGAAACAGACAAAAACTGGAGATGCGGTCATTGGGAAAACTACCTTGCATATATGAGGCATTGATACAAAAAATGGGAAAAACCATTTCAACATGCATGCATCAACATCATAGTCCATATAAATAATTCAATTGTCATCTCTTAAATGGAAATAACTCAAACTCTAGTGAAAGTGAATTGGATTCTCAACATGCGGCTTTTACTTTCTTTTCCAATTCCAAGGCACAAGTTTTCAAATCAATGAATTCCCTTTTACATGAAGTCCCTAAGGCATGATTTTATTTTCAAGACAACTTTTGTTGCTTGTTAACAATTTATTTCAACACATAAGCGAAACATAGAATGGTTGTGCAATGCTAAAGTCCCTTAAGCTTTCTAACCAACCTATGTAGCAAGCGTTAGGCCAACAACTCCCAAACCAGACGGCTTTAGGGTGTTAAGTGTAGAGACACTCCAAAGGACTTAATAGCTCAAGTTAGAAAGGCTACGAACTTCAGCTAACCATGTTTATTACAATTTTTTTTGAATGACCGTGCAATGTTTAAGTCCTTTAAGCTTTCTAACCAACCCTTGTAGCAAGCGTTAGGCCAACAACTCCCAAACCAGACGGCTTTAGGGTGTTAAGTGTAGAGACACTCCAAAGGGCTTAATAGCTCGAGTTGGAAAGGCTACGAACGTCAACTGGTCATTTTTCATTCATTTTTTTTTTTTTTTTTTTTTTAAGACTTAAATCATGCCAAAGATATTCATCTATCAGGTCCATCAAATCAGATTAACTAGGCCAAGGTCAAGGTTGATCAGCTGTATGCCTCACAGTTAAGTTTCCAATGTGCATCTGTGCATTGTGAAGCTTATAAGAGTGTAAATCCAGCAAGAATCTAATTGAAACATTTATACAGACTAGTTTGAATCTACATGATCATTTCAACTCAAATTTTTCTTTATTTTCAAAAATTTCAATTGCTTCTATACACAAGGTATTAAATATATGTTTCATCTCCGACAAGTGTCAAGTTATACTATCATTGCTTAGCAAAAATTATGAAACCAATAATATGCCAAGAATGCTTTGATGCACCCCCAAACTTAAACTACATAGTGTCCTCAATGTGGGACATGGATGCAAGTTAGAGACAAAAATGACAAAGAGTATAAAAGGAACAACAATACCCAGGGGGAGGAAACGGCATTTTGAGACAAAAACCCCCAAACTTGAATTGGACTGCGCAACCTGGAGAGCAACATGAAGAACAAAAAGAAACAACCACACACAACATTAATAGCACAAGCATAAATACAGAAAAAGAATGTAGCGAAAGTTAACAGAACAGAAAGAATTTGCATTGCAAAAAGAGTTTATATGATGACAAAAAGAGTTGTACAGGGATCATGTCGACTAGAGCAACCTATACATAGCAAATTCTTACAGTTTAAAAGGAAAACAAAAGATACAAGAGAAACAGTTACATATGAAACAAAAAGATAAGGTCCACACTCGCAACAAGCTACTGTCCAGAAGGTAAACGGGCGAAGATGGAATGGAGGAGAGATTGAGTCTTACGTCGTTCAGCGGAAGCCAAACGACGTTCCTCAGCAGTGACACGGCGGTCTTCAGCAGCGAGACGACGATCTTCTTCAGCACGTGAAGAAGTCTCACACAGAGTCTGAGTGCACGAGGACAAAGAATTCTCAAAACGATCTAGTCGCTCATGAATATCGGCAATGGAAGCCCTGATGAAAGCCTGGTCCTGGTAAGAGTCGACCGGAGGCTCTACCCTTGCAGCGGCTGCAGCGGTGGAGGCATCCTCAGAAGGAGGAGGAGGAGGAGCGTGGATGAACAGGGGAGCAGGAGGCTGAGGGGTACCAGAATGGCTAAGAACATTGATCCACCGGCGCTGGGTAAAAATTTTAATCTTTTCGCCTTTTGGTTCATGGGGAGGAACAACGAAACCCTTGTGCTGAAGGAGCCGAGTGATGAAAAATGGCAAAGGCAATTTCCGATTTTCAACTCACGGAACCCGTGCATTATGAGCATCATGCCAAAACTTCATAAATGTGGTCCAAATGAGCTCGGGGATGGAGGATCATTGGCCTTGGTCCATGGCATATAAGGCTTGCAGAAGGAGGCCCCGACGCTCGGTGCTATGCACCAAAGGGCAGACATTGTGCTTGAAGACAATGTCAATGAACCATAGGCATTCCGGAAGATTGGTTTTGCGGATAAAAGACCGGGGCCTAGTAGGATCGTCAATAGTGCAAATGGCAGCGGCAATCTGCGCCACAGGTAATGTATCCGGCTCCTCATATAAAGGGAGATTCTCACGATTGACAATGTCATCGGGGCACTCAATGGGGCAACCAAAACCTGAATGATGTCGGTCATAGTGAAAGCATAGGCGGTGCCATCAATGGATGTAGTGAGAGAAATGGGTGGCTCTTCAGGGCATTGGAGATTCTGGTAGAAGAGGCGCACTACACGGGGGTAGGCAACCCTGGCAAGGGGCGCGCAAATGTGCTGCAGAAGCCGGTTAGTCAATTCGGCTACAGCCCACGAAGTTGTGGGTAGTATGTCAAAGGCATCCGTGAGCGGAAATGAGAGTTCATAGTTGAGTTGTTTGCGATCCCAAGGATCACGTGGTCGCTCACGAGTGACAGCACGGGCACCTGAAGAGGGTCTAGGAGGGCGAGAAGGACCGGCACGAGACATTTAGAGAGGTGGACTTGTTTGAGGAATTTCAGCGAACACCTGGCGTGCACCACAAAAAGGAGAAGGTGAAAATGAGTGGGGAGGAGGAGGAAACCCAAAATTTTGGACAAACAAACAAGCCCTATTATCAACAAATCAACAACAAAGCATCAACAGAACCAAACTCCAACATTACAAGCCCATCCTCCTTGTAAAACACCATGAATGAACAAAGGAAAAGAAAAACAAATGAAGAGGACACAAACCTGAATTTCAGGGTATTCGAGAGCAAGAAGGAAGGTAGGAAGAGGGAGGTGAGAGGATGGGGTGGTGGGGTATTGAGGTGAGTGAGAAGTGGTGTGGGTGTTGGGTTGAGGATGGTTGCTTGTGTGAGAGAGAGAAGGAAGGTGATGAGGTTGGGAGGGTGTTGGGAGGAGGGCCGATGGTGGAGGGATATTGGAGAGTGAGGTGGGTGGCTTGGTGGAGGTTGAGAAGAGAGATGGTTGAGGTTTGGAAGAGAGAGAGAGGAAGGTTTGGTGCCGGGAGGGGGAAGGTGGTGGGGTGGTGTTTGGGTTGTGGTTGGGGGGAGTGGGTTTTAAAAGAGGAGGGGGGTAAGCTTGGTTCAAGCACTCGAAGGTGGACTTCGAGTGCTCTAAAATGGGGCAGAGAGTTGGGAGCCGAGGGGTGAGAGGATTCAATCAGCTGCGAGCACTCGAAGCTTAGGTTCGAGTGCTCGAAAATTTGGCAGAGAGGGTTGGGTGTGGGTTGGTGTGGGTTGGGGTTGAGAGGAGGTTGGTTGCTGGAGGAAGAAAGGTGGTGGATGCATGCATGGGGCTTGCATGCATACATGCATCTCCATGGTGGCTGAGAGGTGAGGTGGCTTGAGGGGGTGAGGTTGGTGGTTGAGTATGGATGAAGTTTGTTGGGTTTGAGTTGCCGAGAGTGAAGGTGGTGGATGGTGGGTTGGTGAGGATGATGTGGGGATGGGGAGGTGGGGTTGAGGTTGGTGGGTGGTGTTGTATGTTGGTTGGGAGGTGCATGCAAGTTGAGGAAGGTTGGTTAGTTTGGAATGGTGGGGTGGTGATTGGTCGAGAGTGGTGAGTCAGGCAAGGTGGTGAGGGTGGGTTTGATGGGTTGAGGTTTGCCGAGAGAGATGAGGAAGGTTGGGGGGTTGATGGTGGTGAGTTATGGGTTGCATGCATGGTGGGATGAGATAAGGGTGGTGAAGTGAGGTTGATGGTGGTTGAATGGTGTGAGGCCGAGAGGGATGGTGGTTGGTTTGGGAGGTGAGATGCGGGTTGAGGATGATGAGGTGAGGTTGATGCGTTTGAGATGAAGGTTGTGCATGCATGGTTGTGCATGCATTGGTGTGGGTTGATGTGGGTTGGTTGAGGAGTTGCCGAGAGGGAGAAGGGTGGTGTGTGGGGTTGAGGTTGAGTTGGTGGTTTGCAGGTTGCATGGAGGGATGAGGATGGTTCGAGCAATAGGCATGGAGTGGCTGGTGATGCGACCCGAGCGTGTGCACAAAATAATGCACAACACTTTGGTTTTGGAAATGGTATCAAGCGGGCATCATAGTTTACATTTGTAAACCGCTAGACACTTATACTATGTAGTATGAAGTGAGAAGGGATCGAACCCAAGGGATTGAACACGTGTTGGGACTAAACTTGATTTTAATGCTAATTAGATTGTAAAAGAGAGAAGAGAAAGAGTGTGAGAGAAAAATATTTTGGTGGAGTGATTAAACTAAAATTCAATTAAAAGCATGAAAATAGAAATGACATTAAACTAAGAATTAAAGAGATAGGAAGAGAGTCTTAGGGTTAGGATTCACCACTAAGCCCATGCAATTAACCATATGCTTTCAATTAATGGGGAATTTATTAGTGTAATTATAGATGTGGTCACATTATCATCACAAATCACAATTGTAAGCATAGATTATCAACATCAAGAATGAATTGTTTACCTAATGACAATTAAACTAAAGTGTAGAACCCATTCAAGACTACGTCATAACCCACCATACACATTCACAAATGTATTCGATAAAAGCACACATCAATTAAGAGGATAATACTAATTGTAATTAGAAGTATGGATTAACATAATCAAGCACAAATTGCCTACTTTACTACAATTACCTAATGACAATAAGCTAATTTGTAGAACAACCCATCAAGATTAAGCCTTTATCCATCAAATTAATTTACAATTGTATCAACTAAGTCTCATGCTATGGCCATCACTAAACACAACTAAAAGAAGTATCTAGTGTAGAGTATAATTCTAAATCAATCACACATAGACATGCAATTTTCATATAGAATTAATGGAAGAATTAATTTTCAAACATCTAATGAAGAATAAAATCCCTAATTAATCATATATAGACATACAATCAACTTGGAGATTTCAATGGAAGAATTAATCAATACAAGCCCTAATTTGTCAAATCAAGCATGTATATATAAATAAATCACAAGGCCAAATATTTAATTACAACTTAATAATTCCCCAAGAAAAGAAAAACAAAGGTTTAGGTTACATGAACTTAGGGCTCATCCAAGCCCTAAGTGAAGAATTAGCTCATGGAGAAGATGATCATGGTGTCAACAAGCTCCATCTCCATCTTTTGGCTCCCTCTTCTTCTTCCTTCAATTGTAGACAAAGTCTCTGCAAGAACTGTTCTTCAAACCCCCCCTTTTCCTTTTTCCCAGAGAGAACATAATATCACGGTACAGAAAAAAATAATAAAACTTAATTCTTAAATAATAAATCACTAAACTAATAAATACTAACCCTAAAAACAATGGGCCTCACTGGGCTTAAGTAATAAACCTATTAAAGCCCACTAGGTTACAAAATAAGCCCAAACATTAAAATAAAAATATGCAATGTTGCCAAGTCCTAGGGGATCGATCCCCCACCCTGGGGATCGATCCCCCCAGAGTTGACAAATTCCTTTAAGCCTTATTCAGCTCCATTTTTGCCCCGGGCTATTTGGTTTGATTCTCCATCTTTGGGAACATCATCAAAGGCCCGAAATTGACCGCTTTATGCCATTGTCTGAAAATCTTTGCTTAACTCCAAAAAGGCTTAATTGGACCGTTCTTAGCTCATTTTAACTTTATTGCCCTGAAATACACATAAACATAAATTAGGACTAAAACATAAAATTAAGATAGATGCAAAGACTGAAATACCTTAGCTTAGGTGCTGAAATGTACAACATTTAAGCACTTATCACGCCCCCAAACTTAGATATTGCTAGTCCCTAGTAATAAACTACAGCATGGAAATGAAACAAACATATATACAATTATGAACTAATAAAGCAAATAAAGATAACACCACTTTCATAGGGATCACGGTTGCATTTAGCATATGCAACAAGCCTTTTAAACCTCTAGGTTACCCCTAGTGGACGAGTGAAGTCTCGTGAGGGTTTGCAGAAATGATACCCACAAACATCAACAGCTCTTTCTTACTTGAGAAGCAACGACATATATCAAATAAGTGTTTAAAGTAGACTACTTCAAGTATGCAAATTTCTGCCATTTCTAAGCTATTCTCAATATTTCAACATCATGTAAGCAACAATGGTCCTCCACACATCAAGCAAGTTAATCATGCAAATTGAATCAATTCTATCATCCTTTTTTAGTGAACCGGCATCAAAATGTGTTGCTATCTTAGCAAATCAAAGTAATGGCATAGCCTTACCCTCAAACTAGCATACAGATATAGTACCAAATATCAAGACATTGAATGAACCTTGTTATTCAATCAAACATTTTTTTTTTTTTTATTTGATTTCATCAATTTTATATATATATATGTATGACCATGTGTAATGTCCAAGTTCCTTAAGCTTTCTAATCACCCCATGTAATAAGCGTTGAGCCAACGACTCCCAAACCAGATGGTCTTAGGGCATTAAGTGTAAAGACACTCCTAAGGGCGTAATGACTCGGAATGACTAGGCTACGAACTCAAATTAATCATACATCTTACATTCTTTCCTTATCTTCCTTTTTAATCAGTTGACATGTTGAAAGAATGCAGTTTTTTTTTTTTTTTTTTTTTTTTTTTTTATTCCTCACCTTTGGTGAGTGCTTTTATTTTTTTTTCTTTGCAAGGTCATTTTATCAAGAATGAAAGCTTCCAAAGCATACTAGCTCAATTGGGATAAACCAAGACAATAATCAACTAAGCATGTACCCCACAAATTGAATGCTAGTGTGCGTAAGTGCAAGTGTAGAATTCTAGAATCAACTCTCAAAGCATTTTCAACCAACAAGATGATGTGTACCACAAGACCAAACATGATATCAAAAATTAAAAATTTACCCCTAAATGGCATCCTAGAGCATACAAGAAGTATTAGACTTTAACAAATTGTTTTTTAAAAGTACTATGCTTCAAAAGTTCAAAATCATTGCCAAATACATCTCAAATTGCATTATGCATTTAAAACTCGACTTAAAATAGAATGAAGCATGATAACCTTACCCCCAAACTTAAACTGTACATTGTCCTCAATGTGCAAAGAGAACAATGAAAAATGATGGAAAGAGTATACCGTGATGGCAAAGATTATGAAGTCCAGCAATGATCCAGTAGGAAAGATGTCTCCCCCAAACTTGGATGCAAAAACCTAGCCGTAGAACCATACTAGCAAACTCACATCAAATATCATATAGGATGAGCAATGCATACAATCAAAAACAATATAGAACAGGATGCAAAGACATATGAGATGAAACCTTGGATAAAAGATGAACATGTATAACCAAGCATAAGGGTATACTAGTAACATATTTATTTTTATTTTTATTTTTATTTTTATTTTTTTTTGTGAAAAAGAATAAGTATACAAGAAATAATAAATAAATAAATAACATGGACTAAATTTAACGTCTTTAGTAAGACGGAATGCGACTTTGAAAAATTTTAAAATTCTTTTTTTTTTTTTTTTTTTGGACATTTTAAAATAAATAAATAAATAAATAAAAACATTATTTCAAAATCTATAGAATTGGTTTTTTTTATTATTATTTATTTAGTTTGAGTCAACAATTTAATTAAATTTTTTTTTTTTTTCTTGAATGCACATTTTTTTTTTTTTTTAAATAATGAAGTTCATTTTTTTTTTTTGTTTTTATTTATTTATTTTTAATCATCAATTTAAAACTTTTTTTTATTTTTTATTTTATTATTATTATTATTATTTTATTTATTTTTTTTCATTTTTTATTATTATTTAATTTTTTTTTTCTTTTCTTGTCTTATCTTTTCTTTTTCTTTTTCTTTTTCTTTTTTTTTTTTTTTTTATTGACAACACGTGCTTGCCGGAGAATGAAGCACGGCCGGAAGGAACCTGCAAACTCGCCGGCGAAGATCCCAGTCGAAAGCGCCGGAGAGATCCAGCCGAAATTGCCAGAGAGACACAGCCGCGATGCCGGAGAACGAACAGCCGCGAATCGTTGACGAACCCAGCCGCGAATCGCTGGAAAACGAACAGATGGGACGCCGAAAAGACGAACAGCCGCGTCGCCGGCGCAGCGAACAAGCCGGCGAAATCTCTACCCAACAACCTCAAATGCAACCCACAGTCGGCGAAATCCACAACCTAACGCCTAAACTGCCGGTGAAGCGAACAAGCCGGCGAACGAACCAGCCGCGACGATGTAATCTCGGCGACCCAACAGCCGTAGACGCCAGAGAACCAAGCTAAACGCGTCGGAAAAGAAAAACCAGCCGCGGCGATGTAATCTCGGCTACCCAACCTCGTCGGAGAAATACAGCGATTAACACACCCGCCGGAAAGACCCAGCTGACGCTGGAAAGTTGTACAGCCGCGATCTCGGAGAAAAACCCAGCGGCAATCGCTGGCCCAGATGCGACAGAGAACGGCGAAGTAAAATCGCCGGGAAATAACCCACCACCCAACAGCGACGCCGTTGAACGACCTCTTCAACACGGCGCAAGAGAGGATAGAACAGAGAGGATTGAATAGAGAGGATGGTCGAAGAACTTGGGTTAAGAGATTTGAGGGTTGGCAGTGAATGCAGACGAGAGAGAGATGGGAAGGCAAGCTAACGGGCTCGATCCATCAATTAAGGGGATCGATAATTTTAGACACAAAATTGGCCCTTCACTGTGGAATGAGAAAGTGGCGACGGGATCGATCCACGTGATTGGGGGATCAATCTACTTAAGACATTTTTTTGTTGCTTTCTGTCAAGATGGTGATCCATCTTTTGCTCTTTTTTTTTTTTTTTTTTTCTTTAATTTATTTATTTTTTAATATATACACTAAAAATAAAAAATAAAAATAAAAATAATAACTAAAAAGAATATATACACTAAAATGAAAAATAGATAAAAATAAAAATAATAACAAATAAAATCACTTACCAACTTAAATTTTTTTTTTTTTTTTTTTTAAGTAAAACTAAAAAGAAAAATATATATACTAAAATTAAATATATATATATAAATTAAAATTAAAATAATACTACTAAAAATAAAATAAAATCAAATACTAACTTATCCTACCCATCACAACAAAAATTTTTTTTTCTTTTTGAATTTAAAAATACATAAATGTACAAAAGGAAAAGAAAACAAAATAATAATAATAAAATGCATTTTTTTTTTTTTTTTTTTTTTTTTTGAAAATTCTACGAACAACTAGTGTTTAACGTCTCTAGCAAGACGTTGGGGCGACTCACTAGTCGAAAGAATCAAAAACTGGATATGAGACATCCTCATTGATCCGTTTATCTATTTTCCCCAATGGATCTTCTCTCGCAACAATGAATACATCTCCCAAAAGAATGATTTGGAAAGAAATGGTGAAAGATGCAATTTGTTTCCTCTCATTCACGGTTTTGAAAATAAAGTCCATAATGAGCGGCCTTGCACTTGGCAAGGTAATGTCTTTCAAAGGCTCGGTTAGATTATTAAGAAACTCAATCTCTTCATCATTTTTGTCAACTTCCACATTGATCACTTTCTCCTCCTTCACTAAGGTCGCCTCAATGACTTCATGCTCAATATTATAAGGAATGTCCTCATAAATTGGATTGGCCATTAGCGTACTTACCACTTCTTCCTCTTCTTGATAAGAAAGAGTACTTGCGATTGAATGGAGAGGTTCTTTTGAGTTTTTCCATGGCGGGAAGTCTAAGATGGCTACGGAATCCATTAGAGAATTCACTTCATATATGGAGCTTTCAATGTCAAATGCGTCCATGTTGAAGTGAGAGAGGCATGCCTCAAGAGGATCTTCAGAAGGAATGGAAGGAATGACTTCTTTAACAATTTCATCCAAGATATTCACCATGAAACACTCGCCTTCATTGATAGGATGTTGGCTCGTGTTAAACACATTAAGCTTAACCATCATATTGCCAAAAGAGATGTCCATAATGCCGGACCTACAATTGATTGTCGCATTAGCGGTGGCAAGAAATGGTCTTCCTAAAATGATGGGAATGTAAGTCGTAGGATTGGGAACCGGCTCAGTGTCAAGCACAACAAAATCAACCGGGAAATAGAATTTGTCGACTTTGATGAGGATGTCCTCAACAATTCCCCTTGGTTGTTTTGTAGACCTATCGGCGAGTTGAATAACTACCGAAGTTGGCTTAAGATTTCCCAAACCTAATTGAAGATACACGGAGTAGGGAATAACGTTAACACTAGCCCCTAAGTCAAGAAGTGCCCTTTTTACCTCATGGTTCCCTATGGTACAAGAGATGGTTGGAGCGCCAGGGTCTTTGAACTTAGGTGGGGTGCTAAGCTTAATGATAGAGCTTACTTGCTCCGTGAGAAGTACTTTCTTTGGGCTTGGTCCCTTGTTCTTCTTCTTTTGAGTACACAAGTCCTTCAAGAACTTGGCATATGGTGGAATTTGGCGAATAGCATCAAGAAGAGGAAGGTTGATTTTAACTTGTTCAAAAACTTCCATCATGTCATGGATTTTTCCTTCTTGCCTCGAAAATGGAGTAAAATTTAAAGCTTGAGGAAATGGAGCTTTTGGCTCATAAGGCTTCTCTACATGGGAGGAAGATGATGATGATGGAATTGGGTCCTTAATGTGACCATTTGACTCTAGTGAAGTAGGAATGGAATTGGGAATTGTAAACGAGCTAACACTTGGTTGCATTGGAACACTAATTTCACTAGGTCTCTCAACTTTATTATCAATTTTTCTCCCACTCCTCAAGGTGGAAATGGAGTATGCCTTTCGGTTAATCTTAGGTTGAATAGGCCCTTTCTCTTTTATTGATTTAGCCATTTGCCCAATTTGGGCTTCAAGTTTTGCAATTGATTGAGAATGTGAATGAAACACTTGATTTTCCTTTTGAAGATCACCCAAAGCTTCTAAAACCTTATCCTCAAAAGTGGGATTCCTAGGAGGCTCTTGAGGTGGATGAGAATAAGATTGATGATTTGAAGAATGAGAATTAGAGAATTGATTCACATTTGGAAGAGGATAAGATGGAGAGTGGTATGCTTGAGAATTTGCATTTCGGAGGTGGGGAGGCACATACTTTTCTTGGGAATTTTTATGAATAGGAGGAATGATACATCTTCCTTGATTTCTCCAAGAAAAGTTAGGATCACTCCATCCAGAATTGTAGGAGTTAGAATTTGGATTACTTCCCGGATGAATGAAAACAGCATTGACTTGTTCTTGATACTCACTCGGAAAAACTTGTCCAAGAGGACAATTGAAAGTATTGTGAGTATAACTAGAGCAAGTCATGCACATCACATTTTGAGAATGGAAAGAGTTGGATGATTGAATTGCCGGGTTTTGGCTCAAAAGAAATTTATCAAACCTTTGAGTAAGATTTTTGACTTCGGCGGCAATTTCCATGGAACTTTCCACTTGAGAAAGACTGGAGGTTTTCTTCCCTCCTTTATTCAAGTTTTGGCCCAATCGGAACGATGAAGAACGATGCATTGAATTTTCGCTCATGCGATCAAAAAGATGCCACACATCATCTTCATTTTTGTCCAAATAGGCTCCTCCACATGAAGCATCAACCATATCTTTTTGGGTATCGGATAAGCTTTCATAGAAGCAGCGAACTAACTGCCACTTTGGAATGTCGTGATATGGACACTTCCGTAGCAAATCGTTCAAACGCTCCCATGCTTCATGTAAAGGTTCTCCCTCATTTTGGGAGAATTCACGGATAGAAGCTCTCATAGCATCGGTTCTACTTGCGGGGTAAAATTTTTTTAGGAATTCATATTGTAGTTGAGCCCAAGATGTGATTGAATTTGCCCTCAAGTTATTGAACCAATATTTAGCCTTTTCCCGAAGAGTGAAAGGGAAAAGCTTCATTTTTAAGACTTCTTCCGGAAGGTCCGTGATTTTCACGGTTGAACAAACTTCCAAAAACTCATCCAAATGTTTATATGGTTCTTCATTGTTTACCCCATAGAAAATGGGGCACATTTGGATGGTTGCGGGCTTAATTTCATAATGGGTTGCCCGAAAGTTTGGAAACCGGATGCATGTTGATGCATTGTATACATTGGGAGTGTAGTGATCCCGAAGAGATAATTGATGATTGGGGGGATTCACTAAATGATCTTGAAGATGGATTGGCATTATTGGAGGTTGTTGCACTTGATTGGGTTGTGGCAACACATTAGGATGGGGAATTCTCAAGGGTGGATGCCCATTAAGAGGGTAATACTCACCTAGATTATCCATATTCCCTAGATATTAAAATTGGTTTTCCATTAAGTGTGGGATAATCAAGAATGGGAAGAATTCTCCTAGAACTACCTCCTAACACCGAATGGATGATTCAAGATTAGACCACAACAACTTCACAACAAACCACAACAAAAATCAACAACAATTCACCACCTCCACATACGATGTTCCCATACTCCCATGTATATCAATGCACAAAATTAAATTGCCTCCACACGGGCCGATGCTTTCTATCAAGAAAGTAGTAGCCTCCTTTTGGGCTTATGCTTGGACAAGAATTTAAACAATGTGATAGCCTCGACAAGGGCTATCTCGCAAGCATACAGAGAATTGAACAATTATAATAAAAGAAATTCAAGGAAGCTTACAAAAGTCCCTAGCAACAATGTTACAAAGGTGCTAAAATCCAGTGCTTGCTCCTTTTCTTTTCAAGTACCTAATTGAACAAGGGGGATTAGTAAGAAAATAGTAATTTTAAGAAAACAATTAAATTAGCCCTAATGCCTAATTTAATTCCAACTAAACCGTCAATCCCCGGCAACGGCGCCAAAATTATGATGCGACCCGAGCGTGTGCACAAAATAATGCACAACACTTTGGTTTTGGAAATGGTATCAAGCGGGCATCATAGTTTACATTTGTAAACCGCTAGACACTTATACTATGTAGTATGAAGTGAGAAGGGATCGAACCCAAGGGATTGAACACGTGTTGGGACTAAACTTGATTTTAATGCTAATTAGATTGTAAAAGAGAGAAGAGAAAGAGTGTGAGAGAAAAATATTTTGGTGGAGTGATTAAACTAAAATTCAATTAAAAGCATGAAAATAGAAATGACATTAAACTAAGAATTAAAGAGATAGGAAGAGAGTCTTAGGGTTAGGATTCACCACTAAGCCCATGCAATTAACCATATGCTTTCAATTAATGGGGAATTTATTAGTGTAATTATAGATGTGGTCACATTATCATCACAAATCACAATTGTAAGCATAGATTATCAACATCAAGAATGAATTGTTTACCTAATGACAATTAAACTAAAGTGTAGAACCCATTCAAGACTACGTCATAACCCACCATACACATTCACAAATGTATTCGATAAAAGCACACATCAATTAAGAGGATAATACTAATTGTAATTAGAAGTATGGATTAACATAATCAAGCACAAATTGCCTACTTTACTACAATTACCTAATGACAATAAGCTAATTTGTAGAACAACCCATCAAGATTAAGCCTTTATCCATCAAATTAATTTACAATTGTATCAACTAAGTCTCATGCTATGGCCATCACTAAACACAACTAAAAGAAGTATCTAGTGTAGAGTATAATTCTAAATCAATCACACATAGACATGCAATTTTCATATAGAATTAATGGAAGAATTAATTTTCAAACATCTAATGAAGAATAAAATCCCTAATTAATCATATATAGACATACAATCAACTTGGAGATTTCAATGGAAGAATTAATCAATACAAGCCCTAATTTGTCAAATCAAGCATGTATATATAAATAAATCACAAGGCCAAATATTTAATTACAACTTAATAATTCCCCAAGAAAAGAAAAACAAAGGTTTAGGTTACATGAACTTAGGGCTCATCCAAGCCCTAAGTGAAGAATTAGCTCATGGAGAAGATGATCATGGTGTCAACAAGCTCCATCTCCATCTTTTGGCTCCCTCTTCTTCTTCCTTCAATTGTAGACAAAGTCTCTGCAAGAACTGTTCTTCAAACCCCCCCTTTTCCTTTTTCCCAGAGAGAACATAATATCACGGTACAGAAAAAAATAATAAAACTTAATTCTTAAATAATAAATCACTAAACTAATAAATACTAACCCTAAAAACAATGGGCCTCACTGGGCTTAAGTAATAAACCTATTAAAGCCCACTAGGTTACAAAATAAGCCCAAACATTAAAATAAAAATATGCAATGTTGCCAAGTCCTAGGGGATCGATCCCCCACCCTGGGGATCGATCCCCCCAGAGTTGACAAATTCCTTTAAGCCTTATTCAGCTCCATTTTTGCCCCGGGCTATTTGGTTTGATTCTCCATCTTTGGGAACATCATCAAAGGCCCGAAATTGACCGCTTTATGCCATTGTCTGAAAATCTTTGCTTAACTCCAAAAAGGCTTAATTGGACCGTTCTTAGCTCATTTTAACTTTATTGCCCTGAAATACACATAAACATAAATTAGGACTAAAACATAAAATTAAGATAGATGCAAAGACTGAAATACCTTAGCTTAGGTGCTGAAATGTGCAACATTTAAGCACTTATTAGCTGGTTGGGGTTACTTGGGTTGAGAGAAATGAGAAAGAAAGTTGGGTTGATGAGAGGGTGGTTTTGGTTGTGGGAGCTTTGGTTGGAGATGAGAGGAATGGAAATTTTCGAGCACTCCACAGGGGATCTAGAGTGCTCGACAATTAGGCAGCGAGCAGGCTAAGCAAATGGTGAAGCTTCGAGCACTCGAAGCTTGGCCTACGAGTGCTCGATTCTGAGGCAGTAGCTGCGGAAGTTGGGCTAAAAAGTTTAGAGCACTCCAAATGGGAGCTAGAGTGCTCTAAATGAAGGCAGTAGGCTCGTGATTTTGGTGCTGAACCTTGAATGCAGCTGCAAGGAATGTCGAGCACTTCACATGGAAATTGGATTGCTCTAAGTTGAGGCAGCCAAATTGCAGCCAAATTAAAGTGAAGCTTGAAAACTAAAGCAGTCGGCATGGAGCTTGAATGCTGTTGCATGGCCATGCATGAGCTTGCATGGATGGTTCAAGGAATGAGATCATTACTATATGGAAGCATAAAGAATTTGAGCAGTGGGCTCGGATAGGAAGGAATGCATGCATCAAAGAAATGCATGCAACAATGCATGAAATATAGAAATGCATGCAAGCAAGGAACTTTGCGGATCATGAAAAATTTTTTGAGAAGCATGAAATTCCTATGCATGCAATGTTGATGGATTCAAGCCAATGTAGGGGAAAAATTTAAACGGTGCAACATCCTCTCATTCAAATGGATGGAAAATTTAAAAAGAACAATCTCTCTCTCTCTGTTTTGTTTTTTTTTTTTTTTTTTTTTTTTTTTTTTTTTTTTTTTTTTTCAAACTTTGCAATTTCTAATGCATGGAAAAATTGCCAACTTTCAGAACATCACACAAAGCATGGGTGGATGTAAGAAATTTTCAAACCTTTGCAACATCACACAATGCATGAATGAAATTTCTGGAGAAAATTTTTAAACTTGCAAATTCATTCCATTCCAATGCATGGGAAATTTTGAAAGTTTTGTTTTGAAACCTTGCAATTTTTCAACTTTTTAAACATCTCAAATGCATGAAGAATTTTGAGAAAATTTTCAAACTTTTTAGTAAAAATGAGAAAATATGCACATGAGTCGCATTTGAAAAATCTAATGAAATTGCTAGAAAGCGATGGAGACTTCCGGGAATGAAAATTAGAGTTTAGAAGGTCTAAGAAAAATCAAATATTTGGCTTTTCTAAACCGTTTCCCAGAAAATTTTTTTAAGGCACGAGCAATTTCAAAGAGAAGGAAGCTTGGAACATCGAAAGAATTTATTCCCTTGCTTTGCTAAATTTAATGTCGATAGCTAGACCAAGCTAGAGCAGGCACTAATCCTCATAAATTGGATCCGTCAAGAAGACTTCCTCAACTTTTCGGGTTAGAATTGTGCCGTCAATGCAAGGCTTAAGCCTTTGGCCATTTACCTTGAAGAGTGATCCACTTACAGGATCATGAAGTTCGATTGCTCCATGAGGAAAGACGGTAGTGACAATGTATGGACCATCCCATCTTGACCGGACTTTACCGGGAAAAAGTTTCAAGCGGGAATTGAAAAGCCAGACCTTTTGTCCCGGGGCAAAAGACTTTTTGACGATGTGTTTGTCATGAAAAGCTTTAGTCTTTGCCTTGTAAATTTTTGCGCTTTCATACGCGTCATTACGCAATTCCTCAAGTTCATTTAATTGCAACGCACGATTAGAGCCGGCTTGTTTGAGATCAAAATTGAACCTTTTTATGGCCCAATAAGCACGGTGCTTTAATTCTACCGGGAGATGACATGCTTTGCCAAAGACAAGTCGATATGGTGACATGCCAATGGGTGTCTTATAAGCTGTCCGGTAAGCCCAAAGTGCATCGTTTAGCCTTAATGACCAATCTTTGCGGTCCAGTCTAACCGTTTTTTCTAAAATGTGCTTAATCTCCCGGTTAGAAATCTCTACTTGACCACTCGTTTGAGGGTGGTAAGGTGTAACAACCTTATGAATGACTGAATACTTAGCAAGGACGGATTTGAGATAACGATTTCGGAAATGAGATCCGCCATCACTAATGATTGCTCGGGGCGTACCAAAACGACTAAAGATGTGAGATTGAATGAAATGGATCACGACTTTATGATCATTGGTTTTGGTAGCCATGGCTTCAACCCATTTAGACACATAATCCACCGCTACAAGGATGTACTCATAGCCATAAGAAGATGGAAATGGTCCCATGAAGTCAATCCCCCACACATCAAAAATTTCAACAATTAAAATGTTGGTGAGGGGCATCATGTCTCTTCGGGACATGGATCCAAGTTTTTGACATCGTTCACACGATTTGCAAAAATTGTATGCATCCCAGAACAAGGTAGGCCAAAAGAATCCGCTTTGAAGGACTTTGTTAGCGGTCTTTTTGGCACTGAAATGGCCTCCACAAGCAAGAGTATGGCAAAAATTTAAAATGCTTGTGGCCTCGATTTCAGGAATACATCGCCGGATGATTTGGTCCGGGCAATACTTGAATAGTTCCGGATCTTCCCAAAAGAAATGCTTGACTTGGGAGAAGAACCGGTCCCTCTCTTGTTTGGACCAATGAGCTGGAATTTTGCCAACCGCAAGATAATTGACAATATCCGCAAACCATAGAAGAGTAGAATGTGAAACTTGAAGAAGTTGCTCATCCGGAAAGGAATCACGGATGGCTGCAAATTCTGAAGATTTCTCAATAAGTAAGTGAGAGAGATGATCGGCGACAACATTGTTGGTCCCTTTTTTGTCTCGGATGTCAATGTCAAACTCTTGAAGTAAGAGGATCCATCGAATTAAGCGGGGTTTTGTCTCTTTTTTCGCTAACAAATGCCTAAGAGCGGCATGATCTGAAAAGACGATGACCTTGGAGCCAAGAAGATAAGAGCGAAATTTATCCAAGGCGTACACCACAGCTAGTAATTCTTTTTCAGTGGTGGTGTAGTTCAATTGGGCATCGCAGAGAGTTTTGCTAGCATAATAAATGACATGCGGAAGTTTATCCACACGTTGGCCCAAAACCGCCCCTAATGCATAGTCGGATGCATCACACATGATCTCAAAGGGAAGAGACCAATCAGGGGGTTTCATGATCGGGGTAGAGGAGAGGAGAATGCGAAGTTTGATGAAAGCTTCCATGCAAGCGTCATCAAAATTGAACGGAACATCCTTGGCTAAGAGATTACACAAGGGCCGTGAGATTTTGCTAAAATCTTTGATGAAGCGACGATAGAATCCGGCATGGCCAAGAAAAGAACGGATTTGACGGACAGAATTCGGAGGAGGAAGATTAGAGATTAACTCAACTTTTGCCTTGTCTACCTCGATTCCCCGCTTAGAAATGACATGTCCTAAAACAATGCCTTCTTGGACCATAATGTGGCTTTTCTCCCAACTTAGAATGAGATTCGTCTCTTTGCATCTTTGGAGCACAAGAGATAAATTTTTGAGACACGAGTCAAAGGAGGAGCCAAATACGGAAAAATCATCCATGAAAACTTCCAAGAACCTTTCAACCATATCGGAGAATATGGACATCATGCACCTTTGGAACGTTGCCGGTGCATTGCATAGACCAAAAGGCATGCGTTGATAGGCAAAAGTACCAAAGGGACATGTGAATGTTGTTTTCTCTTGATCTTGGGGGGCGATGGCCACTTGGTTATAGCCAGAATAACCATCAAGAAAACAATAGAAGCTTTGGCCGGCTAACCTTTCTAGGATTTGATCAATAAATGGGAGTGGGAAATGATCCTTCCTAGTTGATGAGTTGAGTTTATGATAGTCAATGCACACACGCCACCCGGTGGTGGTTCGTTGTGGCACGAGCTCGCCCGCTGAATTTTCAACAACGGTGAGCCCGGATTTCTTGGGGACAACTTGTGTGGGGCTCACCCACTTGCTATCAGAGATAGGATAGATGATTCCCGCATCTAGCAATTTGATCACCTCTTTCATGACCACTTCCTTCATGTTTGGATTTAACCGGCGCTGGACGTCTCTAGTAGGCTTTGCGTCATCCTCCATATGAATGCGGTGCATACAAATGGAGGGGTCAATTCCTTTCAAATCTGCCACTGTCCAACCAATAGCTTCTTTATGCTCTTGGAGCACCGCTAAAAGGTTGGTCTCTTGGTCTTTTCGAAGGTCCGAGGCAATAATGACCGGAAGGGTTTGCTTTGGACCAAGGAACACATACTTGAGATGGGCCGGGAGCGGCTTAAGCTTAAGTTGTGGCGGAGATAACAATGATGGGACCGGAGGAGTGGTGGAAAGTTGGGGAAGTGGTTCTTTTGGAATTTTCCAAGGAGGTACATCCATGATAGCATTAATATCAAGCAAGGAATTGACTTCTTGAATGGCTTGATCAACATCAAAGTTTGAGAAGTCAAAATGGGACATACAAGTTTCAAGGGGATCTTTGCTTAGGATGAAGGGGAGAGATTCTTCGACCACTTCATCGATGACATCCACAAGAAAAAAATCATCCTCATTGGAGGGATGTTGAGTTGCATGAAAGATGTGGAGTTTGACTTGCATGTTTCTAAAAGCAATGTCCATCACCCCGGTTCGGCAATTAATTGATGCATTAGCCGTGGCTAAAAATGGACTACCAAGGATCACGGGAATGTGCTTTTTTGGGTCATGGACCGGTTCCGTATCAAGAACCACAAAATCTACCGGGAAGTAGAATTTGTCCACTTTAATGATAACGTCCTCGAGAATACCTCGTGGATACTTGACCGATCTATCGGCAAGTTGCAAAACCACGGAAGTCGGCTTAAGATCTCCCAAACCAAGTTGTAGGTAGACCGAGTATGGAATTAAATTCACACTAGCTCCTAAGTCAAGGAGGGCCCTCTCGATTTTGCTGTCACCAATGACGCACGAGATTGTGGGGGCACTCGGATCCTTATACTTCGGGGGAGTGCTGTGCTGAATGATAGCACTAACATTTTCAGTCAACCTCACTTTTTTTGGCAAATGATTTCTAGAAGTGCGCTTTTGAGTGCACAAATCTTTGAGAAATTTTGCATAGGGAGGGATTTGCTTGATAGCATCCAAGAGGGGCAAGTTAATCTTCACTTGCTTGAAAACTTCCCACATGTCTTGAATTTTACAATTCTTGTTCCCAAAATGTGTCGACTCTTGAAGACGTTGAGGAAACGGAGCTTTTGGCTCATAAGTAGTTTCCACATTTGGGGAGACATGTGTGGGATTTCCGTGAATGGTATTTGGACAAGAATTTGGATTAGAAGAGCTTGAATTTGGATTTTTCAAAGGAGAAACTTCCTCACTTTTGTCTCCATCGACCTTGTTGTCAACCACTCTACCACTCCGAAGGGTGGTGATAGCTTGAACTTGTTCATGAGTCGGCCCACTCGGAGGAGGGGTTTCGTCAATCACATGCATTCCTCTAGGATTTTCAAAAGGTTGAGAGGGAAGCTTGCCCTTGTCCTTTTGAAGCAATTGATTCACCGAGTTAGCTATTTGACCCACTTGATTTTCGAGATTAGCTATGGATTGAGTATGAGAGTGAACCATTTGGAGAGTAGGCTGCAAGGATGTCAAGAGTTGCTTGTTGGCATCCATTATTTGCTTATTTAATGATTCCATCATTTGCTTGTTTGCAGCTACTATCTCGTCAGTTGGACACACAGGAGGTTGATTGGAGACATTTGGATTGTAAGGAGGATGGTAGCTTGAAGAGGCTTGGAAAGGTCTACCTTGATATTAAGAAGAGGGCTGATTTTGCCGCCCTTGGTTTTGGAATTGGGAATTCTGTGGGGCTTGTTGCCGCCACGAGAAATTCGGATGATCTCGCCAACCCGGATTGTAGGTGTTGGAATATGGATTGTTCCCGGGCCGCGAGAACATGGCATTAGCTTCCTCTTGGTTGGGACTAGGAAATTGCTCCGGTGTGGGGCAATCTTCCGAGAGATGGAATGGACTAGTACATGAAGCACAAACTGAACTTGCCGAATTTTGAGACAATGAAGGAGGAAGATGTGGTGCCATCAATTGGTAGAATTTATGAGCGATGGCATCCACTTGAGATGATTCCTCCCTTATTGACTTTGGTTGACAAGGGTTGGTGTTGTTTGGAGTGGTTGAGGTCGGAGCCCTACGAGAATTGTGTTGAAGTGAATTTTCACTCAAATTCTCAAGTAAGGTCCAAGCCTCATCTGCATTCTTGGACATGAACATCCCACCACAAGAAGAATCAACCATGAATCTATGGGTTTCGGTCAAGCCAGCATAGAAAGCTTGCACTAATTGCCATTTTGGGATTAAATGATGAGGGCATTTTCGAAGAAGATCTTGTAGCCTTTCCCAAGTCTCGTGGAGTTGTTCTCCATCAACTTGAGAAAAACTTAGAATGGAACGCCTCATTTGGTTGGTTTTACTCACCGGATAGTACTTCTTAAGAAATTCTTGTTGCAATTGAGCCCAAGAAGTAATAGAGTTGGGAGCGAGGGAGTTCAACCAATATTTTGCCCTATCCTTTAGGGAGAATGGGAAAAGATGGAGATGAAGTGCATTGTCCGGAAAACCTCTCAACCGGATGGTCGAACAGATTTCAAGTAACTCATCAAGATGCTTATATGGATCTTCATTATCAAAGCCATGAAATGATGGAAGCATTTGAATGGTACTAGACTTGATCTCATATTGAGCTGCATCGATGTTTGGCATCACTATACAAGAAGGAGAAGCATAGGTGGTAGGAATGAAATGATCTATAAGAGTCATTGGTTCTACATTAGGAATTTCAGCCCTTTCATTCCCCGGATTTCCTACGTTATCCTCCATTATATTGAATTCAGTTTCAAGGTCCCTTGTAAGAGTTGGTTCCCTAAGGTTCCGTCTAAGAGTTATTTCAAGTGAATTTATATTAATAGGCGAGTCAAGTGTGGGAAGAGAGAGTGACCTACGGCCAAACATCAACAATTCACAACAACATCATCACAACAAATCTTTATCATCAACTCCACATACGATGTTCCCTTTCTCCTCAATTATCAAGACAGAAAATAAATGGCCACGACAAGGACCGATGCTTAGAATTGAAAATACACAATTGAAAAAGCCTCGACAAGGGCTTGCAATTTATCTACTTCTAAGCTTAACACATGCACGATATTCACAATTCGAAACTAGAAGGTCAAGAGACTTACCTGGGGGCCTCTAGACTTACAATTTGCTAGCATTCCCACGGCGAGCTTCGAGTCCCTAGGATCTCACTTACAACACAAAGATGGTTAAAACACACAAGAAATATTCACAAAACACAATATGCACAATCAAGCTAAAATTTAACCCTAGAACTTTGGTCACTAAACCGTTTGCAGTCCCCGGCAACGGCGCCAAAAATTGATCGGTTGATCAACTATACATCAACCTTCGCAATAGCACGAATCATTGTAAAATAGGGCTATTGGTCGGGTAAGTCGAACCACTGGGACTGCGCTAGTCTATGGCAACCTAAGTGTCTAGAATTGTTCTTAGAATGATAAGGGGTTTATAGAGGTTTGTTGGATGTCACTTAAGCTAGGAAATTAAAAGTGCATAAAACAATAAATTGCAAGAATTCAAAGGAGTGAAGTACAAGTAAAGAAGGCTAGGGAAATGAATCCACCTCCATCCCTATACACATGCTAGGTTAAGAATAATTTAAGGGAAAAACAACATATATGATAGTCATGATACATAACAAAACTAGGTTGCTATAATATCCTCAAGAAGTTCATTTAAATAGGAAGGCAAGAATAAACCATCAAAGGTTCACATGATCAACTACCTAAACTAAAATGTAGCTTAGAACATGCTTACTAAGTCAAGGATTATCAAGCCCTAATTTAAATGGTGAATGCACATAAAGCAAAGAATCAAGTATAGACCATCAAAGGGAAACCCTAAGCCATGAACTATCTAGGTTCTCCAACTCCATGCCATTGAAACCATTCCATGATCTAACTTCCATTGTCACCATGGAAGTGCAAGCAATATGATTATGAAAAGCAACCATCCAAGACAAGATGAATAACTCACAATAATCATTTATAAATATTCAACATTCATTACAACAAAAATGAGGCTCTTGACCATGGAAAGACTATCAAAAATACATTGTAATCCCCAAAAATAAACTATACTAACACATGCTTACAAGGGAGGGGTTTCATCACCTCCCTAGAAGAAGAGTTAGTTACCCATTGGAGCCTTACAATGAAGAAGAAGCTTGAACTCCATCTCCAATTTTCGAGCTCCCCCTTGTTAGCTTCAAGAACACCTTCCTTTCTTGCTCTCTTCTCTCTCCTCTATCTTGCAAAAATCAAAGATAAAGATGTGTGGCCCTTGGGTAGCTTTTTATGCTCCAACAACACCCTCTCTCTCCTCCAAGGAACACCTCCAACCACTTCATAAAGAAGGAAGATGGCATTGAGGAAACCAATGTTCAAGTGGCTGAAATTGAGCCATTTCCGAGTGCAATCTGCCTGATTTTCGAGCACTCGCAAAGTGATCTCGAGCACTCTAACTTAGTGCAATGTGCAACATGCTCCTCTTGCTCAGCGCTGACCTATTTTGGTAAAACTGCTATAACTTTGTGCCCCGAACTCCGAATGATGATCTGTTTGAAGATTTGGAGAGCTGATTCAGTGCTTTAAAAACTTCATGTTTTGATGAAGACCCAATTCTCAAGTCTGGTTGGTCGAAAATGGGGAGAAAGGCAGTACTTCAGTGCTGCCAGGCAGTTCTGCGCACCTCTGTTACAAAGATCATAACTCTCTGCTCTGAACTCCGAATGATGAACCACTTGAAGATTTGGAAAGCTGATTCAGAGATCTAAATCTTTCATGTTATGATGGAAGTCTAGTTCTTGAGTTTGCTAGGTCGAAAATGGCGACAAAAGTCAGGATCACTGCTGCCAGAAATTCAGAAATGGCATCCTTTTTTGCTCAAAATTCCACAAGGCATCATTTTTGCTTCCTTTTTGCACATTAACCTGAAAATGCATAAAAACATGCAAATGGAGTTAATCTACATAAAATAATTAATAACTGGACTTTGTTAATGTAATTTAGGGCGCTTGAATATACAATATTCGGCGCTTATCAGTTGCCTCATCGAGTCCCCTTGATCAGAAGTCTACAATGCTTCGTCCTTGCCAGTAACCAGACCATATCGCAATTGAACCATACTTTGTTTAGAGAATTAAAATCCTTCCCATAGACGACGCCAACTGTTAGCATGGACTATCCACCTACCTACTCTAACTACTTTAACTACTTTGCAAATAATTTATCTTTCCTAAGTATAGAGTATGAAAACATTCTTTTATAAAAAACATTGGAACACTATTATATGACCTCTATTCTTATGTCCGACAGGGCTCCTCCAGATACCGTCCAATAAGATAGGTTGAGAATAGAAAACAAATAGTTATATCTAAGACAAGGTAATAACATTTTGTAATCTATTTAAAGCATTAAAACCAATTGATTTGTCTTAATTGTTCATAGTTATAGAATCAAAAACATAATATACATTAAAATAATCACAGAGTTAAGAACAATCAAACCATAATACTAGATTGGGTTACATTAGTACCCTAAGAAAGGAATTACCTACTCATGACGATGTCGGATATCATCTGTGTTGGAGTTGTGTCCATCGTCACGGACGACACTTCTCTTCTCAGGATCTTTACCTTTTAAGGTTGTGGAAACCCTAAAAGCCACCACCGCAGTATCAGCCTTCTAATTAACATGAGAAAAAGGGACCTCTTCTATCAAGGCTTGTGCCTTCTTTTATAGAAGAAAATAAAGGCTTTGTGGGCTTTTAAGTCTTCTGGCCCATCTGGGATGATATACGACTTATAAAAAGAACAATCTTGTAACTTAAATATGACATGTCATGGAAGGCTCGAGCTTAGGGGACAAAGGCTCGAGCTTTGAGGTTCAGGCTCGAGCTTCTCTGGATTGGTGCTCGAGCTCCAAGGATTGGTGCTCGATCTTCACTTTGACACTTAGCCAAAAATTTTCAACTGTTTTTCGAAGCATCTTTTTCTTCAACACTTAGAATATTCTCAGGCTTCATCTCTTTTAACATTACTCGATCCAAGCTTCATGGGCTCGAGCACTAGGTACCAGGCTTGAGCTTTAGGTACTCAAGGCTCGAGCTCTAGGTAATGGTGCTCGATCCTTGGGATTAGGCATGAGGCCCTAGGAGCTTGGTTCTTCATTAAATTAACTCTTTAAATTCTGACGCCTTGTGCTCGAGCTTAAGAGTCAAAGCTCGAGCACCCTATAGTCAGGCTCGAGTCCCCTTTGTTTAAGTTTTAGCTTGAAAGTGCAAGGCTCAAGCTTCAATGCCTTGTTCATTTTTATTCTGTGACTTGTAGGGCTCAAGCCTCAAGACTTGGGCTCGAGCTTTGAATATTGAATTCCTCCAAACTTCACCATTTAAGCTCTCGGCTTGCTCTAAATGACCGGCAATGACTCTGTAAGTTTTGATATCAGTCTTTTCATAATAAAATCTTGGTTTTAACCGTTTCTCTAGAAAGTACCTATAAACACATATTAAACATTAATAAGTCTAACAATGGATAGAAGTATCATTTTAGACCTTAACATATGTATATTTAGGGGCTTGAATATGCAAATATTCAGCACTCATCAAGGAACCTAAAACTACATATGGAAGCTGGTATACAATTTCATACCTCAAACCTCTTGTTTTAGTTGATTTTTTGGTTTAAGCTTTTTGAACTGAACTTAAAATGATATTATCATGTAATATTATGAATATCTATCATGTGAACATGCTTAATTAGTTGTTCTAAGGCTGTCTAAGTTGAGGTTTGGACAGAGGAATGCCCAATACTAATTATGTTATTAAGAACCATAACAGATTTTGTTTAAACCAATTTTCAAGTAGGTTTTGAATATTGAGATTAAGATATATTGCTGTGATTATTGTTCTATCCATCTGAGAATATTCATACAGTTAATATATGATAAACGCTAAAAAGTGCGCATATAAACCCTTAACCTTGAGTATACTAGGACCTTATTGTATCTTATTTCCCCATGTTAGTTTAATTTCATGTTTTTATTCCTTTTAGGTACTTATCCCTAAAATAAGTCAAATCAGCTGAATTAGAGCATTCGAAGAAGCAATCCAAAGTCTAGTGGAAAGAATGAGCAACGTGGAAGCAAAGTAGTGAAAATTCCCTATTCGATCAATCGGACCATGCTATAATTGATCACACTGTGATCATTCCAACCTTGCCTTGATGGATCGAGCCCTTATCTTTATCCTCAGGAAATTTTCCTATTTGATCGATTAAACTTTTTCTTCAATCGATTGAACTTTTTGATCTTATCCTCATAACCACTTTTGCCCTTTTCCTCATAAATATCTCAGCCTTTGTTCTTATCCAAATAATTGCGCCGCCATTGTAATGACCTGAGTTTTTATTCAACTCGGTGTGTCAGTGATGACCTGAATATAAATCCAACAATGAATCAGAATGCATATGCAAAAGGTAAAACAACGGTCTCTAGAGATACTACATGTTTATAAGACACTAATGTAACCTCAATGAGGTCATGAAACCCAAAGAAAACAAATACAGAAGCAACATTTCAAAAATGGACAAGAATGAACCTAGGGGCAAAATGGTCTTTTTTAAAATAGAAGTGGGTACTGCCAAGCAAACCACTTGAAAGACAACAAAAAAATAATTAAAATGGACTCAAGACCGGATTCAGAGTCCAGACGAAAAAGATATGAATTTAGAACAAAATGGCCTTCTCCATTTAGGAGTTACCACGACCCTATCTCACACAAACTGTAATAACTCTAACTACAATTGGAGTTTTAATTCATGGTTGGTACCATTGGACAGCTAACTTCAAGCTCTTAAGTTTAGACTTAACAACGACCTCATTTGGATTCGAAATTAAGGAGTTATGTCTCTCTGAAGTTGATGTAACAAAGTTGTCCAAGAAAATCAAAAGGGAAAGGTTCTAGGGAGGATCAGCAGGCAGAACCCTTATCATCATCTGACTGAACCCTAATCATCAGCCAGCTAAAACACCAAAAATCCTTAAAAGGCTACTAGAATTGGTCTCGAACAGTCATCAGTCGGTTGATGACTGCTATCAGCCGACCGACGGACCTAGTAGCAGTAGAAAAGCTGTTGCAATCCATGTAGAAGGTGTTTGGCCTAGTTTTAAGGTTATACTTGCATCCTATATGATACGAACAAGTTTCAAAACATTCCCTAACCTCATGCAAGCATCTAAAACATGCTAAGTCAAAGTGAAGCTTTAAATGATACTCCAATCCATGAATTTTTCTTAAATTTTCATAAATCAACCAAAAATAGTTCAAAAGTTGGAACTTAAGAGTTTTGTGAAATGTAAACATGCACGCATACGTAAAATGATAAAATAGACGCATAACCATGGCCTACGGCCTCATGGCATGTCATATGCAAAATATGACCCTTCATTGCATTAAATCCCATATATTCCATAAACAAACTATGAAGTTAAACTAGCATACATGTCATATAAGTGTCTTTGGACCTTGGCCTCATTACATATACATCCTAAGAGTAACAAAAGGTGCACTTAAGTGCACATTACATATCTTAGACAATAAATACAAGTTTTTATACAATACACCAAAAAGGATTATGATATACTAAGTGTATATTCAATGTCATCAAAAATAGTCCAAGAATTCTAGGAAGTCTAAGAGTGTTGTGCATCCCATAACAAAGCTTCTTTACCTGAAAAACACCCGATAACTTTGGGGTGAGTAAACAAGTTTACTCGTAGGGAATGAACATGCATAAGTTTAACTTATTACAAAGTTTACAGTTCAATAGAATTTAGTCCATGCTATTAAAATGACATTGGAACTTTTAACATAGCACAATGAGATGTAATATCACAAGGTTATCAAGTTTGGAAATTAAAAAGTGAAATTAAACTAAGGTGGATACTTGGATATTGCCCGGACTAAAACCGAACTCTTGAGATCACTTTAGGGCTATTAACCCATGGGTACCATCCCCTAATGTGCACTATAGTATAGGGAGCTCTCTATCTCCCGTACTAGAAACAAACCCTAGCCATGTCAAGTTCTTGATGATATCCTAAGTTTCCAAAATCAACAAGTAGAGCAACAAGTCATAATATGTGATAAAACACAATAAGTTCCATAAAGTACATGACTAAATCATTGGATCAATATGATAGAATTTAAGTAGACCAACTAGGTAATTTCTCTAGATTTCAAGAGTTGTCCAAAAGATTCCAATTTAATATATAACAAAGAGTAATTCATGGCCATGCCATATATCAAGTCTAAAATGGAATACAAGCATGGTACAATTAATTAGAATTTAAATCAACTTAAATTAATTAATCCTCTAGATTTAAAAACTCATTTAAATTATACCAAATTAATACAAAACAAAGATTAAATCGTGGTCATACCATATATCAAGTCAAAAATGAGTTATATACAAGCTATAATTAATCATTAATTTCTCATTTCAATACAAGACATGTATACAACTTAATATCACTACAAAAATAATTAATTTACTTAAATAATAAGCTCCCCTACCTCAATAGAGAATTGTATCTCTATAATCTAAGGCAACCAAGCTTAAGATGGAAAAATCAAACAAGGGTTTTATAGAGGAGAGTGAGAGGAAACTAAAGTATTCCAAGCTTAAAGGTCTTGGGTGAGTGGAAGAAAGCCAAAATGAAGTCTAAAGCTTTAAACCAAGCTTAGTCTTCAATGGTGGCTAGGTTAGGGTTCTTGAGAGGAAAGAGATGATTGAAATAAAATGTGGAAACCTTAAGTTAAATGTGGTGGGATTCTCCACTCACTAGATGCTCTTACACTACCTCTCAGGCACACACTTACAAGACTAAAGGTGAGACCTACACTTGTTATGAATCTAAGTAAACTTCCAAGATTTAATATCAAGCCTACACTTATCAACCATCCATGCCAATAAGTGCTCCTATCCTGGGCCAACAAATTGGTGAATCTCCACCCTCTATGTGCCATCAAACAAAGCTTCCAGGTGGTTCCACCATAAGATCAACAAGTGGCACCATGAGAGTGTGACACATATCACATTTTCTGAAAATTGTAAAAAGTTCCTTTTTGAAAATATCTTCTAAATTAAATTGCAAAAGGGTCCTTAAGACGAAAAATATTGACTTTGCATAATTACACTAAAACCCTAAAAGTTAATAAAATTACCAAAAGTGATGTATCCATGCCCTTTACAAGAAAAGTAAACATTTAACATGCTTTTCTATAAAAGTAAAAATGTAGATATCATGGAAATTAAATATCATGGATGTATGCCAAGCCGGAGTCAAATCCGAGTGCAAAAAGTGAGGTTATGCAAGTTAAAATAAAAAACAAGAAAATGACGAAATAGGGAAAAAGACGAAAAAAGAAAATTACCGAAAAAGAAAGGAAGAAAAATAACTGGGTCATTACAACCTACCCTCCTTATAAAGGATTTTGTCCCCGAAATCGAATCGTACCTAAAAGAGAGAACAATTGGGGATATCGAGAGCGAACCTCCTATTTAAGCTCCCAGGTAGCCTCCTCAATGCCATGGTGTCTCTACAAGACCTTGACCAATGGAATGGTCTTAGTCCGCTAGACCTGTTCTCGTGAGTCAAGAATCTTAACTGGACCTTCCTCGTTGGTCACATCCTCATCAACAACTACATCAGTCCACTGCAAAACATGCGATGGATCCGGTTCGTACTTCCTCAGCATAGAAACATGAAAGATGTCATGAACCCTATCCAGGTCTGGCGGCAACGCCAAACCTTAAACAACTTCACCAACGCCCTCCAATATCTCAAATGGTCCAATGAACCCAGGAGACAATTTACCCGTCTATCGAAATCTCAGAAGTCCCTTACGCGGAGAAATCTTAAGAAAGACATGGTCCCCTACCTCAAAAGACAAGGACCATCTCCTCATGTCAGCGTAACTCTTCTGTCTACTTTGTGCGGTAGCCAACCGCTGCCGAATCAACTTGATTTTCTCAGTAGTCTTAATGGCAATATCGAGACCCAAGGCAATAGTATCACCGACCTCGGTCTAACAAACTAGAGATCTACAAGGTTGCCATACAACGCCTTAAAAGGTGCCATGCCAATAATGGTCTGGTAACTGTTGTTGTAGGCAAACTCAACCAAAGGTAAGTAGTCCTCCGAACTACCTCCAATATCTGAATAGTGCGCTCCAACTGACCATTAGTCTGAGGATGGAATGCCGTGCTGAAGTGAAGCCCCGTATCAAGAGCCTCCTGAAAACTCTGCCAAAAGTGAGAAATGAACCGTGGATCCCTATCCAAAATAATGGATACAAGAACCCCGTGAAGCTTAATAATCTGCCTCACATACAGCCCACTCAGTCTCTCTACACTGTCTGTTACTGCCAAGGGCAAGAAGTGAGCCGTCTTAGTCAACCTGTCAACTATGACCCAAATGGCATCATTTCCTGCCTGAGACCTCGAAAGTCCCGTTATGAAATCCATAGTGATATACTCCTATTTCCATTCAGCTACTGGTAATGGTTGCAACAATCCTATAGGTCGTTGATGCTCTACCTTCACTTGCTGACAAATAAGGCATCGAGCCACAAACTGTGAAACATCCAATTTCATACCCTGCCACCAAAACTGTCGCCGCAGATTGTGATACATCTTCGTACCACCAGGATGAACTCCGAGCCGAGAGTGGTGAAAATCCTAAAGAACATCTTCACGACAAGACAAAGGAATAAACATCATCCCCTTGTACCTGAGACCACCGTCTCCTATTTCCATTCAGCTACTGGTAATGGTTGCAACAATCCTATAGGTCGTTGATGCTCTACTTTCACTTGCTGACAAATAAGGCATCGAGCCACAAACTGTGAAACATCCTATTTCATACCCTGCCACCAAAACTGTCGCCGCAGATTGTGACACATCTTCGTACCACCAGGATGAACTCCGAGCCGAGAGTGGTGAAAATCCTAAAGAACATCTTCACGACAAGACAAAGGAATAAACATCATCCCCTTGTACCTGAGACCACCGTCTGAATGTAAGGTCCAACCCTCTACATTCTCGCTGCCTGAAATTCAAACATGGATGCACTTTATCTCCCCATCCTCCAACTATGCCTCAATAACTCTACTAACAAGAGCCGGTTGAGCCACAAGGCTAAACAAAGTAGCCTGTGAAACAACTTCATAAGACTGTAAACCAAGATCTGCAAGCTCTTCTAGCATCTTCCATCTATGAACAGAAATGTTAGCAAGAGTGCCCCTTGACTTCTTACTCAATGCATTGGCCATTACATTGGCCTTGCCCGGATGATACTACAACTCAAAGTCATAGTCCTCCATGAACTCGACCCATCTATGCCATCTCAAGTTCAAATCCTTCTGAGAAAATAGATACTTGAGACTCCTATGATCGGAGAAAACCTCAAACTTTTTCCCGTACAAATAGTGTCTCCACCCTTTTAGAGCAAAGATAACTGCTGCTAACTCCAAATCATATGTCGAGTAGTTCAATTTGTGAGTCTTTAACTGTTGAGACCCGTAAACAACCTATCGCTCTGTTTGCATCAAGATACAACCCAAACCTTCCCGCGAAGCATCACAAAAGATCACATAAACCAAACCACATTCAGGAATGATCAAAACTGGAGTCAATGTCAACCTGATCTTCAACTCCTGAAAAGCAAATTCACATGCCCCGTTCCCTACGAACTTGACCCCCTTGCGGGTAAGTTGAGTCATAGGTGCCGCGAAATGAGAGAAATCCCTAACAAATCTCTGGTAGTAGCCAGCTAAGCAAAGAAAACTCCAAATCTCAAACACTATATTCGAACGTTCCCAATCTATCACTGATTCAATCTTTAATGGATCTACTACAACACTGCCCCCTTTCACAACATGCCAAGGAACTTTACTTCCGATAGCTAAAATTCGCATTTCTCGAACTTGGCATACAACTGATTATCCCTAAGGATCTGTAACACTGTCCTCAAATGATACTCATGTTCCTCTACCAATGCTAAGTATAAAAGAATGTTGTCGACGAAAATCACAACGAACTAATCAAGATGGTCACTGAATACACGGTTCATCAAGTCCATAAAAGCTGCTGGAGCATTAGTCACACCAAATGGCATCACCAGAAACTCGTAATGGCTGTACCGTGTGTGGAAAGCGGTCTTGGATATATCCTCATCCTTAACCCTCAACTGGTAGTAACCCAATCCCAGATCAATCTCTGAAAAATAAGTGGCTCCTTTCAACTGATCAACCAAGTCATCAATCCTAGGCAAAGGAGACCTGTTCGTGATCGTGGCACGGTTCAATTTGCGATAATCGATGCAAAGTCTTAAAGACCCATCCTTTCTCTTTGCAAAAAGAACCGGTGCTCCCCAGGGTGAAGCACTAGGATGAATAAAGCCTTTAGCTTTTAAATCATCTAATTGAGCTTTCAGGTCAACAAGCTCTGCCGGTGCCATACAGTATGGTGCCATAGAGATAGGTGCAGTACTAGGAATGACATCAATGGCAAAGACAACTTCCTGAAGAGGAGGAAGCTCCGTCAACTCCTCTGGAAAGACATCCAGAAACTCGTCTATAACTACCGGAAAAACACGGCCCAAGCTGCTGTCCTCCTTAGCCAATAGGCTAGCCAAGTAAAACTTGTGGTGACTCTAGTCACCAATACTAAAAATAATTGTAGGTGGAAATCGCTCCGATCTCCCACGAAGTGAAAATAGTCTCCCTCAGGAGTATAAACAGTCACTCTCCCATGGAAGCAATCGATCGTGGTATGAAAAAAGGCTAACCAATCCATCCTGAGAATGATGTCAAAGCCCGTCATGCCAAAAACAACAAAATCAAACTCTAAGGTCCGCACAGCTATCTCGATAGCACATCCCTGATAAACACGGTCCAAAAATAGTAGACCCCCTATAGGTGTGTCAAGACAAAAGAAACCATCCCACTGCGTGACCTCCAGACCCAAATAATGTGTAAATGATGCGGACATGAATGAATGCGATGCACCTGTGTTAACAAGAACTCTAGCCTAAGAACTAAAAACTGGAAAGATACCTCGAACCGTAGAAGTCCCTGCGGAGGTATCAGCCTATGGCAATGCGTAAGCTCGTCCCTAAGCACCTGACTGCTGAGAACTGCCCTGGTGACTCGACTGATGTTCGGAAGCAGTAGGCATAGAACCCCTACCCAGATATAAACTGATTGGTGCAACTGGCTGTGGTGATTGAGGCACCCTGAAACCTGACTGCACAACTGCTGACTGTGTCGGTACGGCCTATGAACCTACGCCACTCTGTACCCTGCTCCGTGGATAAAGGCAATCCTTCCTCATATGACCAGGATGCTTGCAGTAGTTGCAAGTCCCCTGAAACCCCTTCATCAAAGTTGTAGGCTTACTAGCCTATGATTGACTGGTCTGTGGCTGAAGCTATGGGCAGCGAGGCTGGATATGCCCTGGCTACTGACAATGGTGACAAATCACTCATCGGGCTGACCCCGAAGATACTGGAACTACAGATGCAGACCGAGCTTGCTGTGACTGTCCCTAAGTGCGTGAACTGTCCCCGGCCTTAGCCTTCTTCCATTGACCCCTAACGGATACTGATGGAGCCTCTCCACATGGTTGCTTATACAAACCCTTGATCCTGCGCTGGTCTCGATCCTCTACCTCAACCATCATAGCCCTCTGGACCACCTCTCTGTAGGTTTTTAAGTCCAACACTGAAATCCGTGACCTAATATCAAGATGTAACCCATCCTAAAATTTGCTTGCCCTGAGCTCATTGGTAGCTGCCATCTCTGATGCATAAACATACGTAATGCCCTGACGTGAAGACTCTCCACGCGTGACAACAATGATGCTAAATGTACGCAAAGAAAGAGGTCAACAATAGCACAAGCTATCATGACCGAATGCAGCTCACACTTTGAAAGCATGAAACACAAAGCAAGACAAGGTATGCAACACACAGTTATGCTAAAGCAGTAAAAGAAAGCCCTTTTTAACAGTTCAACACTTAAGTAATTAAGTATACATGTCAAACACGAATGCTTTTTAACACATAAGCATATAAGCATAAAGACATGTTATGATACTAAGTGTGTCACCAAGAAACACGTAAACACGTTACGATGCCAAAACATGTTATCAAAGACCATGTGAATAAATCAAGTACACCAACAAAAGTATGATATGCACCCAAAACCCGTCGTCCTGAGGTTTTCGAACCTGGGAGCTCAAATATCACTTATAATGACCCGAGTTTTTATTTAACCAGGTGTGTCAGTCATTCAAATCCAACAATGAATCAGAATGCGGATGCAAAATGTAATGACCCGGTCATTTTCTTCCTTTCCTTTTTCCTCAAATTTTGTGGATAAATTTTTTTCTGTTGTCTTTTCTATTCTATGTTTGGTTTTTCATCACTTAGCTTCGTCTCGAGTGCTCGAAAATGGTTTCTGACACTCTTTCCTTTGGATTGACAACTTCCTTTAAGGACCGAGTCACTTCTACATTTTTCGTTTTTCGACACTATTCACTTTTCATCATTTTCCTTATTTTATCTTTTCACCGTTTGTCACATTTTGGCACAACCTCACTTTTTGTGCTCGGAGTTGGTTTTTGACTTCACGTATCTTCATTCTAAGTGGTTTCCACGAAATACGTATCTTTACTTTTGCAGTAAAGTACTCTGGTTGCTCCCGGTGTCTATAGGGGCATGGATGCATAGTTTTTTAGAATCTTTTTCTTTTCTTGGGGTGTTTTTTGTAAATATCTTTTAAAGATATTTTATTTCAGTTTTAAGAAAATATTTTTGGAAGATATTTTCATTCTGGGTCAATAGTGCAGTTTTCACTTTTTGGAGTGGCTATTGTGCAATTAATGAAAGTTATTGCAAAAATGCCTCGTTTTGAGCTTGGATTCTCATACGGGATTCATTTTCACATTTCGTTAAGTCGTGTACTCTTAGAATTTCCTTCTGGTCATTTTTCTCCAGTTTTAGGTTTTTTGGCCCTAGTTGCCGCCAAAATTGTTCGGGGCATATCTCTCTGCTCGAGACTCGGTTTTTGACGCTATTTTTTCTGTTGTTCATATTTTCTCATTTTGAATCTTTTTCATTCATAGAGTTTTTCCATTTGAGTGCGTTTGCTCAAATTCCACTTTTTCGGGCCCGGCGGGGCCCTTTCGGGGCACTTTTTGTGTTTTCCTATAAATAGGAAGTCTTAAGTCAAAAAATCAGATTTCATAATCTTCCTCCCCTCTCTTAGCTAGATTCCATGGTAGCCATGGCTACCACCTTCTCTCTCCTCCTTTGAACCACTTTCCCTTGGTGAAAAGTCTTCGTCCTTAACGTTTATCGTAGGCCTCGACGTGCTCTACCTTTTCCCCTTATTAGAACCTGTTTTTGGCCAAATTTTGAGTCCGGGTTTGAAGTTAAGTTACGATTTTTATGGGGCTTGCTTGGGATTCTTTTTCATCGTGTTGTCCCCGACAAAACCCCGAAGTATCGTTGAATTCGGAGCACTTTTCTTCAGTGGGGATTTGAGATTTTTATCTCAAATTGATGTAGGGGTGTCTTAGGTTTATATTAATATTGTTTTGATGATTTTAGAAGATATACAACTTGTACGCATGCTTTGGTTTAAGTTCTAGAATTTAATTTAATCAATTTCTATAGTTAAGATTTAATTCTCATGATGATGCATAACTTAGAATTAAATTGTGACATGCTAGAAAATTAAGCTTTGGTATGTTTGTTCACATATATTAAATTTGGGTCATTTGAATAAGAATTACAAGATTTATTTAATATTTTTCTTTTGTGAAAGATTAGTTCACATGGTTGTAACTTGAATGAAATTAACTTGTAATATGCTTTTAAATTAAGTCTTGGCATGCTCTTTAACATACTTTAATTTGGGAGCATTTGGATGAGTTTAAAAATCTAGCGTTTTTAATTAAAAGAATTAATTAAAATCCACTTAGTGGTTTCATTGGTTTAATTAAGTTGTTAACTTGACTTTTTTTGTAATCACCATGCTATATTGTATAACAAGTATTAATTATAGATCATTTGGTTGAGAATTGAAACCTAGGGAAATTAATTAGTTTACTTAATTAATTTTCATTTCTTTTGTATTTAGGATTTAATCATGTATTTGACGTTGGTTGTATGTTTAATTCACGATTTTGGATTTGCATTAAATGCATGAGTTTATGTTTTCAATATTGAATGATATGGCCATAACGTGTAATGAATCACACATTGAAGATTCGACATTTGTCATGCCTTAGTAGTGTGGACTTAAAGCATGTATTGTATGTGTTTCCAACTTTGGTTGTGCATGGTAGATAGTTGATTATCTTGTATATACATGTTGATATATACGTTGTTGTATAACTTGTTGATTTTGGAAACTTAGGAATGTTGTTGTTTGACTACAGCTAGGACATAGTTCTAGTACGGGGGATTATCCCTCTACAGTCTAGTGCACACATAGGGAGGTTACCCATGGGCTAGTAACCCTAAAGTAACTATGGTGTCGGTCTGATCCGACGTGACATCCAAGTATCCACTTTGTTTGATTTCGCATTTCATTTTAAGTTGATAACTAAATGATATCATAACTTGTTGTCCTTTAATTGATTTCCCACTTTGAGTTTCAAGATGTTAACTTTGAGAAATCATGCTTTATACGTTATGCTGGAAGTTCCAATGTTGGTTAAATCGTATTGATAACATGATTTGTGTTTGATGTTCAAATATAACTTAGGAATGATCTTATAAATTCATTTGGAACATAGACGTTAGGTGGCATGACCCACTTTAGCTGTTTTCGTATCTTAAGTTACAAGTTGATACTTTTGAGAACCTATATTTTGTTGCCTTGTATAACATGTTTCTATATTGTTTAAATTGCATGAATGATGTGATTTATGCTAGAAATGATCTAAGGTAGCTTAGGATGATTCTTGAGTCTCACTTTGACACAGACGTTAGGTGCCATGAGTCCCTTTAACATGTTTCACCTTAAGATGATACAATTGTAAAATGCTAGGTCGATGCATGATCATCTCCTACGAGTAGCTTTATGTTGCTCACCCACGTGGTGGGGACATTTTTCAAGTACAGGGACCTTGATTCGAGATACACACTAAGCCATGGAAGTTTCGTAGACTTGAAGTATCATTTTCATGGAAATGTTAGCATGAAATGTCATTTTGTAACCTTGTATATCTAAACTTGTATCATTAATTTCATATATGTAAAGTGTACATAAGTACACTCTTTTCAATGTATTTAACATGAATAAGATGAGGCTGGAGGCCAATGACATGTATCTTGTATTCTATGCACTTTTGTTTTCAAGGTTCACTATGGAAATATTAGAAAATGTTTAAGTCTTTGCTTCACCATAGTTGCATTGGGTGTGGGAATTCCATTCTTTTTCTTTCGTAGAGTCTCTATAATCATGTATGAGGTGTGGCCAAGGGCCAAACACCATTTTGTTCTAGGTTTCACATTTTGGTTTCATTTATCGCATTTTTAGGCATTTTTGGCCATTGAAAGGTCACATTTAGCGTTTAGGACATTTTAAGGCCGCGGACCATTGGGACACGTCTTATTTGTCTTTTTACGTTTGCGTGCATGTCCACTTTTCACAAAACTCTTAAGTTTCAACTTTTGACCTATTTTTAGGCGATTTTATGAATTTTTATGAAAAATTCATACATTAGGGTATCATTTTAAGTTCCCTCTTGTTTTAGCATGTTATGGATGCTTGCATGCGGTTAGGGAATGTTTTCAAACGTGTTTGGATCATGTAGAATGCATGTATATCCTTAGAAACGGACCAAGTACCTCATACATAAATTGCAGTAACTTTTTCTGCTGCAACAGATGTGTCGGTCGGCTGATGAGGATCCATCTATCGGCTGAGAAGCCTCGAGACCCATCAGTCGACAAACAAGCCTCGAGACCTAATTCCAGTAGCCTTTTTAGGAAAAATGGCATTTTGCCCGGCTGATCATTGGGGTTCGGTCAGCTGACCCTTGTAGTCAGTCGACCGATCCTCCCTGGGACTTTCCCTTTTCAGTTTCTCTTGGACTGCTTCCTTACAATGAATTTAGAAGGTCATATCTCACTCGTTTCAATTCTAAATTAGGTCATTCTTGATTCGAAGTTTGAGAACTTGAAGTTAGCTTTCCAATGGTACCAACCACTCATCAAAACTCCATTTATAGTGTGAGTTATTCCAGTTTTAGTAGAATAGGGTCATGGTAACTCTTAAATGGATAAGGCCACTTTGTTTTAATTTCATATCGTTTCTGTTCGGACTCAGAATCAGGCGATTCTTGAGTCCAACTTTGTTCATTTTTCGTTGTTTTTCCAATGGTGTGCACAGTGGCACCCATCTCAGTGTAAAATTACCATTTTGCCCTTAGTACATTTATTTTCAAGCTGGACATTCTTGCTTCATTTGCTTGGCTTATTTCATTTCCATGGCTTCATGGGGAGTTATCTTGGTGCCTTAGGGATGACGTACATCTCTTGAGGCCATCTTGCTTCTTTTGCTTCCTCATTTCGGATCCGTTATCAAGTTATCTTTTAGTTTATCACAAGATACACTGGGTTAAAAAATCCAGGGTCGTTACAGGTGGTATCAGAGCTCCTAGGTTTGAATACCTTAGACGACGGGTTTTGGGTGCATATCATATTTTTTTTGCTTTATTTTACGTATTTATATGCTTCATGATAACATGTTTTGGTTTGATAATATGTTTATGTGCTTACGTGCTATATGTGGTATGCCGTTTGTTTAATATGATTGTATTTCATTGTAAAGAGCATGACATATGATGTATGCTAGGTTAGATTTGTATATGCATAACTGTTTTGCATATTTGGTATGACACGGGATTCGTCATTGAGGCACAAGTTGAGATTGATGGTGATTGTAGTCACTGTTTCATTGTAGTTTAGGTTGTTGTTGATCTAGTATCGGTTTTGAGGTAGGTAGAGAGACACCTTTTGTGACGGCCCAAGTTTTTCAACCTGGTGCGTCAGTGATGAACCGAAAGTTGACTCTGTAACGGATCCAAAATGTGGAAACAAAAGATAAAACCAAGTCTCTAGGGATATAAATCATCCCTAAGACACAAGAGTGACCTCCCATGAAGTCACGGAACTCAAGGAAATAATCAGAAGCGGAAACTAGAATGAAAAGGTCAAATGGTACCCTATGGCACCAATGACACCCAAGGGAACAAGATCTAGTTCAAACTAGACTGCGTATGCCATTAAATAGCTTAAATGAGATAAACAAGGTCCTGTGGGAACAAACAAATGGAGTTAACATGCCTAGGCAACAAACCAAACCAAAACCCACAAGATTGCTCCATTTCGGTCGGCCGAAATGGAGCTTCAGTCGACCGAAGTGAGCCAAGAGAAGAAGGGAAATGACCCTTCATTTCAGTCGACCGAAATGACAAACCGATCGACCGTTTTGTGGGTTAAGACTAAAAATGGCTACTGGAATTGAATTTTTACTGTGCAATCAAAACCCAAAAGAGCATCGGTCCACTGAAACAAACCATCGGTCGACTGAAACAAGTCAAAAATGTGAGAATGAACCTGCTAAGCATAAAACTGAAAAGAAGACTTTTGAATCCCCCAGGGCATGATCAAATAGCATTATATGCAAGTGTGTGATGATGTGAACATACACGCAAGTGTAAAATAACATTTTAGACATGCTGAAATGGCCTATGGCCTTATTACAATTCATTTACAAAATTTAACTTGTCAAACCTCTAAGTTAGGAAAATTACATTTCATAGGCAAAACTTAAACATGCTAACACTTGCATTTGAACAAGAATGCTTCTAAAGAAACTTCAATTCTGCAATTCACCCAAAGCAAATGCAAATCTCTAATCTTGTATCCTATACCTGAAATATGCCCCAGTAACTTTGGGGTGAGCAACATAAAGCTACTCGTAGGAAATGAGCATACATTGACCTAACGTTTTACAATTTCATCACCTTAAGGTGAAACATGTTAAAGGGGCTCATGCTACCTAACATCTATGTCAAAATAAGACTCATAGAGCATCCTAAGCTACCTTAAACCATTTCTAGCATAAATTACATCATTCATGCAATTCAAGTAACATAGAAGCATGCTATATAAAATAACAATATATAGATTCTTAAAGTTATCAACTTGAAACCTAATATACAAAAACAACAAAGTGGGTCATGCCACCTAACGTCTATGTTCCAAATGAATCTATAGGATCAATCCTAAGCTACATTTGACCAACAAGACGCAAATCACAATATGTATGCAATTTAACCAACATAGATGTATGCTATACAAAGCAACTAAATATAGATTCTCAAAGTTATCAACTTGAAATCTAAAATACGGAATCAACTAAATATAGCAATTTAGTATAATTAGAATTTCTAATACCACACATCAAGACATAGATTATCTAGATTATCAACTAGAAATCTAAAAGTGCAAAACCAAATAGTGGAATACTTGGACATCTAAGCTCGGAATTCTGCCGAGACCTCAACGGCTATTACGAGGACTAACCCGCTGGTAATACCACCCATAGTGCGCACTATCTAGATGGGGAGAACTCATACTTTCCGCACTAGAGCCAAACTCTAGCCATGTCATAGAAACCATGTCCCAAGTGACTCCAAAATAAATAAGTTAACAACTTATATACGAAATATATATACAACATGAAACTATATTTCATGCATAAGTAGGTTGAAACCACATAATACATGCTCTAAATCCACAACTACTATAGGATGACAATGTCAAATCTTCAGAGCACGATTCGTTACGCGCTATAACAACATCACATATCGAATCCTCAGTGTGTGATTAATTACACGCTATAACAATATAATCCATATTGAAAGCATAAACTCATGATTAAATCAATAATGCAATAGAAATAGAAATTAATTAAATAAACTAATTAATTTCCTTAAGTTTCAAATCTCAATTAAATGACCCTTAATTTACCACATGTTAAATAACATAGTATGGTCATTACGTATACCATATTAAAAGCTTAATTAGGTCATTAAGAAAATACGATGGAATTTAATTAAATCATGATAATTAAATTCCTAGATTCTAAAACAACATCAAATGGTTCCAAACTAACATATGCTAGTATACAAGTCCTAGTCATCACAAATATTAAGTTAAAAACTTAATTAAGCCAACGGAACCTTTAAATAGATTTTAATTAATCATTTTAATTAAAATCTCTAGATTTTTATACTCATCCAAATGCTCTCAAATTAAAGTATGTTAAACAACATGCCGAGACTTAATTTAAAAGTACATCACAAGTCAATTTCATACAAGGTACGTCCATGATAATTAAACTTTCACAAAAGATAATTATTAAATAAAAAATGAAATTCTTATTCAAATAATTCCAATTTAATATATGTTAACAAATATATCAAAACATAATTTTCTAGCATGCCACAATTTAATTCTAAGTTATACATCATCATGAGAATTAAATCTTTACCAAAGAAAATAATTAAATTAAATTCTAGATTTTAAATAAAAGCATGCATACAAGTTGTATAATCATGGGAAACACTTAATACAACACATAAACAATCCTAAAACATCCCCTCCCTCAATTTGAGATGAAAATCTCAAAAGCCACCAAAATGAAACGGCTCCGAATCCGACTATACTTCGGGGATTTGTCGGGGACAACGTAGTGAACATTAAACTCCGAAGAGGACCTACCAAAATCCCAACTTGACCCCAAACCTGAACTCAAAATGTGGCAAAAAAATGGGTTCTAATAAGGGTGAAAGATGTGTATTGCCAAGACGAGCAATAAACACAAAGGCCCTACTATGTTTTGACAAAGGAATGAAGCTCAAAAGAGGAAAGAGAAGGTGGCAGCCTCCCTTGGGCTGCCATGGGAGCTACTGGTCATGCAAGGAGAGTGGGAAAGATCAAAAATGAAATATCTCATCCCCCTTTTATAGAAATCTCAAAAAGTGCCCCAAACGGGCCTCGCCGTGTCTGAAAAAGTAAAATTCAAGCAGACGCGCTCAAATGGCAAAACTCTATGAACAAAAAAGATTCAAAATGAGAAAATATGAACAATGGAAGAAACAACGTCGAAAATTGAGTCCCGACCAGAGAGATATGCCCCGAAAAAGTTCAGCGGTAACCGGGGTTAGAAACTCTAAAACTGGAGAAAAACGACAAGAACGGAATTCTAAGAGTACACGATTTGATGAAATGTGAAAATGAATCCTGAACGAGGATCCAGGCTCCAGACGAAGTATTTTTGTAATAACTTTCATTAATTGCACAATGACCCCTCCAAAAAGTGAAAACTGCACTAATGCCCCAAAATGAAAATATCTTCTAAAAATATTTTCTTAAAAACCCCTGAAATAAAATATCTTCAAAAGATATTTACGAAAAACACCCCAAGAAGAGAAAAAAATTCTAAAAAAGTATACATCCATGCCCCTATGGACACCTGGAGCAACTAGAGTACTTTCTTACAAAGTAAAGATATGTATTTCGTGGAAATCACTTAGAATGAAGATATGTGAAGTTAAAAACCAACTCTGAATACAAAAAGTGAGGTTATGCCATCAAAGTGACAAACGGGGAAAAGACAAAATAGGGAAAATGATGAAATAGGGAAAAGGACGAAAAGTGAATAGTGTCAAAAAAAAAGAAAAATGTGGAAATGACTCGGTCCTCAAAGGAAGTTGTCAATCCAAAGAAAAGAGTCTTGGAAATCATTCCAGAGCACTCGAGACGACACTAAGCGACGAGAAACTGAACTCAGAAAGGAAAAGACCAGCGGAAAAAAAAAATATCCGTAAAAATCTGAGAAAAGGAAAGGAAGGAAAAAGACTGGGTCATTACACCTTTTGTTTAGGCTCTCGTGAGTTAAGTCATTGAGCATAGCCGTGGGGCTGGATTTGTTGGTTTTGGGCTACGATGAGGTTATGGACCTCTTAGAATCCTTGGTTGTTTTGGAAGGTTCCTCTGAGATTACAAATTTTGTGGGCGGGTACGTTTATGGGCGGGTGCATGACACTGTCATGCTACCGTACTGGCTAGCTACGAGCATAGTTCGGATGGAATAAGCGTTGGTTTTGTCTTGATAGGCATAATCCCTTTGATCAATGATGATGATGGTTGTTTTGGGGATCAGTCGTAGTGATTGATTTGGTTGTTGTTAATATGGCTAGAGTAGCCATTTCGTTTGAGTTCTCCTTGCATGATGACGCTTTTGTGGTCAAATTGATTGATCGATGTTTTAGGTTAGTGAGAACATTGCATTGTTAGTGTCACTCATAGTGTCACCTTTAGATTCGAAAATGAATTGTAGGAGTCTTACCATTATGGTGAGGGCTCACGTTTGTTTTGAGACAGGTTGTTGTCACATTGGTTTTTGGAGTCAGATTATAGTTAAGACTTGTTTTCCTTTTACCTAGACACTCTATGACACGATGTCCATAGGGTTCATTGTTGCATTATTTTATCTTCTGCAGTTTCGTTTATTACCATGTTAGTAGTATGATTTATGTTATTGGGATGCATGAGTAGGTGGAGGTCTATCCATATTTGTTTTCTTGTTGTGTGACATTAGCATGCCTTATTTATATGCTTAGAGATGTCGTGTTGTTGTTGTGCCTTAATGACTTACTTTTGTGTTTACGTGGAGATGTGCCGCATGTACTCTTGACTTTATCTATGTGAGTAGATTTACTTATTTGGTAGTTGCCTTCCTTGTTATATGCATGATTTCCATTTTTTGTTTTCCTATTTGTTTCCCTCGGTTGCGCGTAGTTTGTATGCTGGTTTCTGTAATGGTTTTATTGTGAGATTCCTTATAGAGGAGTTTTCACATTTGTTTTGTCTTGAGCTGTCTACTTTCCTAAGGTGGGAAGAATGCTCCATTTTCATATTCGATGTGTTGCCAGTTGTGGGAGAATAGGGTTTCTCCTCTTTTTCGTGGTTCCTGTTTGGGACTTCACAAGTAGTGAGACTCTTCTCTTCGTTGCCTTATGCACGGTTTTGGGGTTGGTTGGTCTGTGAGGATCGCCGTTGTTGTCTTGAGTCCTAGGTGAGGATTTCATGGATTTTGGTTGACTTCCTCCTATGTAGGGGGCAAAGTCTTTGACCTTGTTATCTTTTGTTTCAGATGTGGAGTCGTGGTGCTGTTCTTCTTGGGACTGGTGGTTCCTTTCCTTCGTGTATTTTCTTGGGGAGTTTTTACCGTGGTTATTGATGGAGTTGTGGTGCTCAGAGTGAGTTAATTTGTGTGAGATTATTTTACAAGGACTTATGTCCTTATCATTGAGGATTTGTTTGATTCATAAGGTGAGCTCGATGCTCTTTTGAGGATATCTTTTGGAAACTTGCTTTGGTTTTTGGAGACCTGGATATGGTTGACTCTTAGGATAAGTTTTGGGGGATTACTATTGGATATGGCTTGTTTGTGGAGTTTTCTCGTCCTAGTTATGGCTAGGCATAGTTTTGAGGAATCGTAGTTCCAGTGACTGTTTATGGACTGAAATTAAGGAATTTTGATTTAGCTAGCTTGGTGATGCCAAGGACGGTTTTGAGAGAATTGTTTTGTGACCTTGGTTATCAGGATTTTGATGTGTGTGCCACGTGGTGGACTTATTTTTTTAGGATTTAGTTATCCGTGATAGGGATTTTGATCCGATGTTAGATTCTGGCGTGGTTTTGTAGTTAATCTGTTTCAGGGAGATATGTGGGACTTTCGATGAAATATCTTGTAGTGAGATTCGTTTTGATTCCTAGTGGTGTTGATTTGTCTGTCAGGCTTTGGATTCTTGATTGATGTTGTTAATAGGAGTGTTTGAGACATTGGAGTTGTTGGTTTTGTTGTATTAAGGATTGAGACCTTAAGCCAGAAGGTACCTGTAGTATAATCGTTAGGGTTTTGAGAGTGGCCGAGATGTCGACGTCTTTGGACAATGTCTCAACTCTTACAGAATGCCGAGTTACCGGATTGCTTTTGGTAATGATGATTCATGACATTGATGCCATTTGTATTGAGAGGTTTCATGGGCAGCCCTAGTGGGAGGCAGGTTATGAACTAGTGCCTTATATTGTCATACTACCATACAAGTTGTGTGTTGTAGGTGGGTGCTAGTTACCGTTGATGCTACCTTACTGACGAGTAAGTATAGGCGGGCGCTACTGTCATCGCTACCACACATTTGAGTACATCATGGGCGGGTTCTAGTTGCTATTCGCACTGCCACATTATCTTTGTTCTGTACCCAAATTTAATACGTGGTTATCTTGGAGTTCTTTTGGTGGTTGTTTTTGGATCGGTATGGTGGTTCATCAGGAGGAATGCTTATGGTTGTTGTTTTCCATTTCTCTGTCTGACCTTGGGTTTTGTATGTAACCTTTGACTTGTCATGTGGCCATATGGTCACTTTTCTTTTGAAGGGTCGTCCTGTCGTAAGCATATGGGTGCGAATGACATTGGTTTGTGCGTTATCTTTCAGTTTTTGGATTGCTTTCGTAGCATGTTGTGTGGGATACTTAGAGATGTACTCCTTAGTTGTCTTAGTTTCGGCTTTTGTTTGTTAGAGCTGGATTTCGAGGACGAAGTCCCTTTAAAGTGGGAAGGTTGTAATGACCCAGTCATTTTCTTCCTTTTCTTTTTCCTCAAATTTTGCGGATAAAATTTTTTTCCGTTGTCTTTTCTATTCTCTGTTTGGTTTTTCATCACTTAGTGTCATCTCGAGTGCTCAGAAATGGTTTCTGAGACTCTTTCCTTTATATTGACACCTTCCTTTAAGGACCGAGTCATTTCCACATTTTTTGTTTTTCGATACTATTCACTTTTCGTCCTTTTCCCTATTTTGTCTTTTCCCCGTTTGTCACATTTTGGCACAACCTTACTTTTTGTGCTTGGAGTTGGTTTTTGATTTCACGTATCTTCATTCTAAGTGATTTCCATGAAATATGTATCTTTACTTTTGCAGTAAAGTACTATGTTGTTCCCGGTGTCCATAGGGATATGGATGCATAGTTTTTCATAATCTTTTTCATTTCTTGGGGTGTTTTTCATAAATATCTTTTGAAGATATTTTATTTTAGGGGTTTTTAAGAAAATATTTTTGGAAGATACTTTCATTCTGGGTCAATAGTGCAATTTTCACTTTTTAGAGGGGACATTGTGCAATTAATGAAAGTTATAGCAAAAATGCCTCATTTTCAGCCTAGATCCTCGTATGGGATTCATTTTCACATTTCGTTGAGTCGTGTACTCTTAGAATTTCTCTAGTTTCAGGGTTTCTGGCTCAAGTTGCCGCCGAACTTGTTCGGAGCATATCTCTCTGCTTGTGACTCGATTTACGATACCGTTTCTTTTATTGTTCATATTTTCTCATTTTGAATCTTTTTCATTCATTGATTTTTGTTATTTGAGCACGTTTCCTCATATTTAACTTTTCTAGACTAGCGGGGCCCTTTCGGGGCACTTTTTGAGTTTTCTATAAATAAGGGGTTTTAAGTCAAAAAATCAGATTTAATCATCTTCCTCCCCTCTCTTGGCCAGATTCCATGGCAGCCTTGGCTGCCACCTTCTGTCTCCTCCTTTGAACCATTTTTCCTTGGTGAAAAGTCTTCGGCCTTAACGTTTATCGTAGGCCTCGACGTACTCTACCTTTCCCCCTTATTAGAACCCATTTTTTGCCAAATTTTGAGTTCGGGTTTAAAGTTAAGTTGTGATTTTGATGGGCTTCCTTGGGATTCTTTCTCATCATGTTGTCCCCAACAAAACCCCGAAGTATCGTCGAATTCAGAGCACTTTTCTTTCGGTGGGGATTTGAGATTTTCATCTCAAATCGAGGTAGGGGGTGTCTTAGGTTTATATTAATGTTATATTGATGATTTTAGAAGTTTATTCAACTTGTACACATGCTTTGGTTTAAGTTCTAGAATTTAATTTAATTAATTTCTATGGTTTAAGATTTAATTCTCATGATGATGTATAACTTAGAATTAAATTGTGGCATGCTAGAAAATTGAGCTTTGGTATGCTTGTTCACATTTATTAAATTTGGGTCATTTGAATAAGAATTACAAAATTTATTTAATATTTTTCTTTTGTGAAAGATTAATTCACATGATTGTAACTTGCATGAAATTAACTTGTAATATGTTTTTAAATTAAGTCTTGGCATGCTCTTTAACATTCTTTAATTTGGGAGCATTTGGATGAGTTTAAAAATCTAGCGTTTTTAATTAAAAGAATTAATTAAAATCCACTTAGTGGTTGCATTGATTTAATTAAGTTGTTAACTTGACTTTTTTGTAATCACCATGCTATATTGTATAACAAGTGTTAATTAAGGATCATTTGGTTGAGAATTGAAACCTAGGGAAATTAATTAGTTTACTTAATTAATTTCCGTTTCTTTTGTATTTAGGATTTAATCATGTATTTGACGTTGGTTGTATGTTTAAATCATGATTTTGGATTTGCATTAAATTCATGAGTTTATGTTTTCAAATTGAATGATATTGCCATAGCGTGTCATGAATCGCACTCTAAAGATTCGACGTTTGTCATGCCTTAGTAGTGTGGACTTAGAGCATGTATTGTATGTGTTTCCAACTTTGGTTGTGCATAGTAGATAGTTGATTATCTTGTTTATACATGTAATACCCCTAGTTTTAAAAAGGATAAAATTGGAATTTCAATTAATTTTATTGCATTTTTTATGTGACTAGTTGCTTAAATGTTTAATTGTTTATTTGTTTTAAACTGTTAATTTTGTATTTGAATTGCCTTATTTGGTTAAATATATTTTAATTAAATTAATTGTATTTTTGGTTTTCTGTAGTTACTTTAATTGTATTATTAATTATTTTCTTGCATTGACGTAACTGTTTAATTAAATTAAGTGTAGCCGACATAGAATTTAATCGTAGGTTTTGTTATATGGGCCGACTAGGATTAAGATTAGGGCTCTGTCTCTAATATTATAAGGATTAAGGTTTTAGAATTTAAACCTATAAATACAACTATTATGCTTTAGTCTAGGGTTTATGATCATAATTCATATTACATAAACGTGAGGTTAGTTCATAACAGAGAGGGTTGTGAACGGAGGCACTATAAGAATTGTCAAAGAGAAGAACAGTAAGTCCGAAGGGAGGGGGGTGGTGGATTAAATCAAACCCATATGAGGCTTAAAGGAAGTTAGTAGTTGCTAGAAACTTAAAGACGACGCCGGGATTTCATTACTGAAATCACAGGCAAGTTCTTCTCTTTCTCCTTCTCTTTGCCTCGTGTTCTGTGCACCTAGATAGTCTCTAGGGTTAAATAAATTATAAACTAAAACTTACATGTTAATTGTATGATATACGGATAATCTGTTGGGTTGTAATCAAATCTGTTACAGAATTGGGATATGTCTGTTTTCAGTATTTGTTCGTAAAGTATGTTAGTCCGGTTGTAACTTTAGACTCTAGGGAATTTATTTGAACATTAAATTGATCTTGCATGATTATTAATATATGGAATTGCATTATCTATTGTCTGAGAAATTTGTCTGAATTAATTCATTCATGTCTATTTCAGTTTTGTTCTTTAAGCATGCTAGTAGATTGTTTAATGTAATCTCTGAAATTGATTCCTATTATTGCTATCAAACCATGGGGAAAGCTATTTGGTGTTAATTAAATGCCTAGGATCAGTTTTAGAGACTATCACAGGGTTAGGAATATGCCGGAGATGAAGAAGACAGACTGAAACGAAGTAAAACGGGGACGAAGGCTCTCAAAGGAGGTGAGAGCCGGCTCCATGGATGTGGGAGCTGGCTCCCACACTCATTGAGCCGGCTCTAAGATGCTTAGAGCCAGCTCCAGGCTCAAAAAGAGCCCGCTCTTGGAGTTTAGAGCAGGCTCTTTTCAATAGTGTTTTCTGAAATTTTTTTTTTTACGAACAGTTTGTTTACTGTTGGAGCATGGGAACTTTTTTGTTGACTCTGGGGTTTTACAGAGGGTCTAAATGGTTAATTCTAAGTGTTATTAAACTTATTATTGCATGGTTTAAGTCTCTATGATAAAGGATGAAGCAGTGTAAAAATATACAACTGTGCATGCTATTAACAGAAGAAAGGAACTGAGTGGCTTGTTTAAATTTCAGAAATTTAATGGGACTTCACAGAGGGATTAAATAGTTAATTTTGGGTGTGATTAAAACTTTGAATTGATTAAAGTTGATTTCTAAATCAATGGAACAAACAATATAAATAACAATATAAATTTTCTACGCTGTTAATGGATGGAAGACAGATTAATTGCTTAATTAAATTTTTAGCAATTTAATGGGATCCAGTATGTTCATAAAACTTGTTTTAAATGCATGATAAGGTTTTATTTTAGATTGGAACTATGCATGCCTTGGATGTTAATTGTTAGAATATTAAATTCTTTGATGCAATTACATGGATTAATACTGGATTTTAATTGCGAGATTGTTAATCTTCTTTCTGCAATTATTTGGATATTTGGTTTTGGATTGTAAATTACTTGCTTATTATTTATATATTGTAATTTACATGGATATGGAGGATTGTATGCATCGGTATGGGACAGTGACATACTGGGTATGGTTAGCTCAAAACGTTAATTCCTACCTTATGGATTTTAATTGGTGAACAATTTTACCTGTTTGATCAATTATATGGATTTTGTGGATTGTATGCACCGATATGGGACGGTGGCATACTAGGGACAGACTGATTCAAAATACTCAGTCCTACCTATTTTGGAATAAGGGTACGAATTATAAAAAAACATAATTCTCCTTATATTTAAGTCTGTGCAGTTGAATAAGGTGAACGACTTACTGGATCTCTTATATAAGTCTGTGTAGTTGAATAAGCTGAACGATTTATTGGAGTTCCTATGGATGGATATGAATGGACTTTAAATATATGGTTATGGTATCACGAGATAAGCTTGAGTCTCAGACTCGTTGGTTAGGGTGCGTATATGCAGTGGATACGTAGCTGACTATAGTAGGTTGAGGTGTACCCTGTTAGGTCTAGGTACTCATGCCCACCTTTGGGTGCGTTTTCACATGTTACCTTCTATTCAGGTTGAGACCCCTACTGTAGTCTAGTGAATGTCCCTTAGTGTGGATATATATATATGTATGGACTAGATAGCTGTGATTGAGATATCTAGGGTGTATCTGCGCATTGGGTCACTGTTTGGATTGTAGTTAGAGAAGAATTTGCATGTGGGCCTGACCCAATCTTATTTTTGCAGGTGTTCCTTAGTTCCAGTCTTAGAGCTGGTTCGTGCTGAGCAGATACAATCATTCACTTCACCGATGCTATAGGACTTTGTTTCATGTTTTAGGCTTTGGTTTTGTTTCCAGTCATTTGAGTTCAGTGGGATATTTTAGGGGTCCACTAGATGGATTCCCGAGTTGTATAGTTTGGAGAACGATTTGTATTCGTAGAGGATCAGTTGTAACAGAATAGTATATTTATTAATGGAATTATTTAATCTGAGGTTTCAATTATTGGATTATCATTTTAGTTTTCATTTCAGCAAATTTTATTTATCTCTTTTGGTTTTAATTGTATTTTGTGTTCGATTATTGCTAATTGGTTTGATATCCTCGGGTAATCGGGTGTGGGCCTGGCCAACCCACATCCGAAGATCCGGGGGGTATCACAATACATGTTGATATATACGTTGTTGCATAACTTATTGATTTTGGAAACTTGGGGATGTCGCTGTTTGACTACGGCTAGGACATTGTTCTAGTACGGGGAATTGTCCCTCTACAGTCTAGTGCGCACATAGGGAGGTTACCCATGGGCTAGTAACCCTAAAGTAACTTTAGTGTCGGTATAATCCGACATGACGTCCAAGTATCTACTTTGTTTGATTTCGCATTTCATTTGAAGTTGATAACAAGATGATATCGTAACTTGTTGTACTTTAATTGATTTCCCACTTTCAGTTTCAAGATGTTAACTTTGAGAAATCATAGTTTATGCGTTGTGTTGGAAGTTCCAATGTTGGTTAAATCGTATTGATAACATAATTTGTGTTTCGATGTTCAAATGTAGCTTATGAATGATTCTATAGATTCATTTAGAACATAGACGTTAGGTGGCATGACCCACTTTAGTTGTTTTTGTATCTTAAGTTGCAAGTTGATACTTTTGAGAACTTATATCTTGTTGCCTTGTAAAACATGTTTTTATATTGTTTAAATTGCCTGAATGATGTGATTTATGCTAGAAATGAACTAAGGTAGCTTAGGATGATTCTTGAGTATCACTTTGACATAGACGTCAGGTTGCATGAGTCCCTTTAACATGTTTCACCTTAAGGTGATATAATTGTAAAATGAAATCGATCCAAATAACCCTTGGGTCATATTTTTAAAAACGATCTCCGATTCATCTCTTACGAGTAGCTTTATGTTACTCACCTACGTAGTGGGGACATTTTTCAAGTACAGGGACCTTAATTCGAGATGCACACTAAGCTATGGAAGTTTCGTAGACTTGAAGTATCATTTTCATGAAAATGTTAGCATAAAATGTCATTTTGTAACCTTGTATATCAAAACTTGTATCTTTAATTCCATATATGTAAAGTGTACATAAGCACACTCTTTTCATTGTCTTTAACATGTATAAGATGAGGCCGGAGGCCAGTGACATGTATCTTGTATTCTATGCACTTATGTTTTCAAGGTTTACTATAGAAATATTGGAAAATGTTAAGTCTTTGCTTCACCATGGTTGCATCGACCGTGGGAATTCCATTCTTTTTCTTTCGTAAAGTCTCTATAATCATGTATGAGGTGTGGCCAAGGGCCAAACACCAATTTGTTCTAGGTTTCACATTTTGGTTTCATTTATCGCATTTTTAGGCATTTTTGGCCGTTGAAAGGTCACATTTAGCATTTAGGACATTTTGAGGCCGCGGACCATTGGGACGCGTCTTATTTGTCTTTTTACGTTTGTGTGCATTTCCACTTTTCACAAAACTCTTAAGTTTCAACTTTTGACCTATTTTTGGGTGATTTTATGAATTTTTATGAAAAATTTATGCATTGCGGTATCATTTTAAGTACTCTTGTTTTAGCATGTTTTGGATGCTTGCATGAGGTTAGGGAATGTTTTCAAATATGTTTGGATCATGTAGAATGCATGTATATCCTTAGAGACGGACCAAGTACCTCATACATACATTGCAGCAGCTTTTTCTGCTACAGCAGATGTGTCGGTCGGCTAATGAGGATCCATTAGTCGGCAGACATGCCTCGAGACCCAATTCCAGTAGCCTTTTTTGGAAAAATGGCGTTTCAGCTAGCTGATCATTAGGGTTTAGTTGGTTGATGATGGGATTTTAGTCAGTTGACCCTTGTCGTTGGTCGATTGATCCTCCCTTGGACTTGACCTTTTCAGTTTCTCTTGGACAGTTTCCTTGCACTGACTTCGGAAGGTCATATCTCGCTCATTTCAATTCCAAATTAGGTCATTCTTGATTCTAAGTTCGAGAGCTTGAAGTTAGCTTTACAATGGTACTAACCACTCATCAAAACTCCATTTATAGTATGAGTTATTCCAGTTTTAGTAGAATAGGGTCATGGTAACTCTTAAATGGATAAGGCCACTTTGTTTTAATTTCATATCATTTCCGTCCGGACTCAGAATCAGGCGATTCTTGAGTCTAACTTTTTTTATTTTTTGTTGTTTTTCCAATGGTGTGCACGGTGACACCCATCTTATTATGAAATGACCATTTTACCCTTGGTTCATTTTTTTTCGGGCTGGGCATTCTTGTTTCATTTGCTTGGCTTATTTGAGTTCCATGGCTTCATGGGGAGTTATCTTGGTGCCTTAGGGATGATGTACATCTCTTGAGGCCATCTTGTTTCTTTTGCTTCCTCATTTTGGATTCGTTATCGGGTCATCTTTTGGTTCATCACAAGACACACTAGGTTGAAAAATCTAGGGTCATTACACAAAAGATAAAACAATGGTCTCTAGAGATGCTACATGTCTATAAGACACCAATGTGACCCTCAATGAGGTCATAGAACCCAAAGAAAACAAATACGGAAGCGACATTTCAAAAACGGACAAGAATGAACCTAGGGGCAAAATGGTCTTTTCTAAAATGGAAGTGGGTGCTTCCTAGCACACCATTGGAAAGAAAACAAAAAAATAATTAAAATGAACTTAAGAATCACCTGATTTGGAGTCCGGACGGAAAAGATATGAATTTAGAACAAAATGGCCTTCTCCGTTTAGGAGTTACTACAACCCTATCTCACTAAAACTGAAATAACTCTCACTATGGTTGGATTTTTAATGCATGGTTGGTACCATTATAAAGCTAACTTCAAGCTCTTGAGTTTAGACTTAAGGATGACCTGATTTGGATTAGAAATGAAGGAGTTATGGCTCTCTGAAGGTTATGCAATAAAGTTATCCAAGAAAATCAAAAGGGAAAGGTTCCAGGGAGAATCAGCCGACTGAACCCCCATCATCAGCTAACTGAACCACAATCATCAGTTGACCGAACCTAATCATCTACCTGCTGAAATGCCAAAAATCCCAAAAAGGCTACTGGAATTGGTCCCGAACAATCATCAGTCGGCTGATGACTGCTATCAGCCGACTAACGGACCTAGTAACAGCAGAAAAAGCTGTTATAATCCATGTAGAAGGTGCTTGGCCTAGTTCTAAGGTTATACATGCATCCTATATGATCCAAACAAGTTTCAAAATATTCTTTAACCTCATGCAAGCATCTAAAATATGCTAAGTCAAAGTGAAGCTTTAAATGATACTCCAATGGATGAATTTTGCTTAATTCTCATAAATCATCCAAAAATGTAAACATGCATGCATACGTAAAATGACAAAGTAGACATGCTACCATGGCCTACGGCCTCATGGCATGTCATATGCAAAATATGACCCTTCAATGCATGAAATCCCATATATTCCATCAATAAACTATGAAGTTAAACTAGCATACATGTCATATAAGTGTCTTTGACCCTTGGCCTCATTACATATACGTCCTAGGAGTAACAAAAGGTGCACTTAAATGCACATTACATATCTTAAACAATAAATATAAGTTTTTATATAATACACCAAAAAGGATCATGATATGCTAACAAGTGCATATTCAATATCACCAAAAATACTCCAAGAATTCTAGCAAGTCTAAAAGTGTTGTGCATCCCATAATAAAGCTTTTTAACCTAAAAAACACCCGGTAACTTTGGGGTGAGTAAACAAGTTTACTCGTAGGGAATAAGCATGCATAAGTTTAACTTATTACAAAGTTTGCAATTCAATAGAATTTAGTCCATGCTATTAAAATGACATTGGAACTTTTAACATAGCACAATGAGATGTAATATCACAAGATTATCAAGTTTGGAAATTAAAGAGTGAAATTAAACTAAGGTGGATACTTGGATATCGCCCGGACTAAAACCGTACTTTTGAGATCACTTTAGGGCTATTTACCCATTGGTACCTTCCTCTAGTGCACACTATAGTATAGGGTGCTCTCTATCTCCCATACTAGAACCAAGCCCTAGCCATGTCAAGTTCTTAATGATATCCCAAGTTTCCAAAATCAACAAGTAGAGCAACAAGTCATAATATGTGATAAAACACAATAAGTTCCATGAAGTGCATGACTAAATCATTGGATCAATATGATAGAATTTAAGTAGACCAATTAAGTAATTTCTCTAGATTTCAAGAGTTGTCCAAATGATTCCAATTTAATATATAACAAAGAGTAACTCATGACCATGCCATATATCAAGTCTAAAATGGAATACAAGCATGGTACAATTAATTAGAATTTAAATCAACTTAAATTAATTAATCCTTTAGATTTAAAAGCTCATTTAAATTATACCAAATTAAAACACAACAAAGATCAAGTCGTGGCCATGCCATATATCAAGTCAAAAATTAGTTATATATAAGCTACAATTAATCATTAATTTCTCATTTCAATACAAGACATGCATACAACTTAATATCACTACAAAAATAATTAATTTACTTAGATAATAAACTAGAACACCCCCTACCTCAATAGAGAATTGTATCTCTATAATCCAAGGCAACCAAGCTTAAGATGGAAAAATCAAACAAGGGTTTTATAGAGGAGAGTGAGAGGAAACTAAAGTATTCCAAGCTTAAAGGTCTTAGGTGAGTGGAAGGAGGCCAAAATTAAGTCTAAAGCTTTAAACCAAGCTTAGTCTTCCATGGTGGCTAGGTTAGGGTTCTTGAGAGGAAAGAGATGAATGAAATAAAATGTGGAAACCCTAAGTTAAATGTGGTGGGATTCTCCACTCACTAGGTGCTCTTGCATTACCTCTCACACACACACTTACAAGACTAAAGGTGAGATCTACACTTGTCATAAATCGAAGTAGACTTCTAGGATTTAATATCAAGCCTACACTTATCAAGCATCCATGTCAACAAGTTCTCCTATCCTAGGCCAACAAATGGGCGATTCTCCAACCTCCATATGTTATCAAACAACGCATCCAAGTGGTTCCACCACAAGATCAACAAGTGTCACCATGAGAGTGTGACAATTGTCACATTTTTTAAAAATTGCAAAAATGTCCTTTTTAAAAATATCTTCCAAATTAAATTGTAAAAGGGTTCCTAAGACGAAAAATAATTACTTTGCATAATTACACTAAAACCCCAAAAGTTAAGAAAATTACCAAAAGTTATGCATTCATGCCCTTTACAAGAAAAGTAAACATTTAACATGTTTTTCTATAAAAGTAAAAGTGTAGATATCATGGAAATTAAATATCATGGATGTATGCCAAGCCGGAGTCAAATCCGAGCGCAAAAAGTGAGGTTATACAAGTTAAAATGAAAAACGAGAAAAGGACAAAACATGAAAAAAGACGAAAAAAGAAAATTACCAAAAAAGAAAGGAAGGAAAATAATTGGGTCGTTACAGCCATACTTCGATCAATTGAACCAACAGTGTGATCGATTAAACTACCTCAAAATTTATGCAAAACCGATTTCAAGCCTAATTGAAGGTGCGCTCGTGGTGCAATCATTTGGAGGTCCTAGTGCATGAGGTCAGACCATTGGGTGTGACATTTGAGCTACCTATATAAGGAAATTGGCTATTTTTAGTAAAATATTGGTTAGTTAGATATTGATTAGAGATTAGACAGAGAAAACATACACATTTTTGAGGAGGATTCTTCTAATTGCTAGGGTTTCTACCAAGAACACCAAGAGGTGGAAGATGAATCCAACCATGAAGAGAGCCCTTAAGGGTTGGATGACAACAACCATGAGTGGCTAGATCATTCTCTTGGGCCTAGAGATAGCCCTAGCCTTACTTCCTAAACTTTAATACTTTGTAATTAGTGGGGATTTGTGTTGTAAATATTGTATTGACCTCATGTTTATATAAATCTTGTTTTACATGACTTGTATGGTTCAATATTTCCAATTAATCTTTCAATTCTATTCATATGTTTATGTGAGATGGAATGGATGATTATGCGTTTACACTTGATTCTTTACATTTGGTGCATGTCTATGTATATTATAATGAGGAGTCTTGTGTTAGTCAATGCATGGTGCTTAATTGATTGCTCTTGTATTTTATTTGATGGACTATACTAATTTCTTGACGGGTTGTGCTACCTCATTAGTTTAATTTCTTTGTTATTAGTTTAATTGTACCATAGTTGCTTTAATTTCCTAGATAGTTAGACAACCCATTCTTGTTGTTTGATGGTCCATGCTTATGAGTGCAAGTAGTACATTTCTCTAGATTTTTGTGGGTGTATTGATTTGTGGGTTTATTGAATGGTTAATGGCTTAATTTGATAGGTTGTACTGCTCATTAGATTGATTAGACAATTTATTCTTAATTTGCCATCCATGCTTAATATTTCAATCAATAGCGCACACACTTGTTTTACAATATGGAATCCCCCTGATTTAACAAATGCTAAATGTTTAGTGAAGTAAAGCCTAGTGGCGAACTCTATATCACAAGACCCCTCTCTCATTCTCTACACCTCATTTACTTTAGTTTGTTTTACATTGTATTATTTTTAATTAATCATAGCTTAATTCAACTAACAATAGGCAAAAACACAAATAAGTACTAAAGCATGAAAGTAAGATAGATGAATGGACTAAAATACCCTAGCTTAGGTGCTAAAATGCGTCACCTTTGAGCACTTATCACCTTTCAATAAAAGCACATCTATTACCTATGCTCCTTTTGCCCTAATACACTCTGATGTATGGGGACCTTCACCTCACACTACAATAGGGAGATCCAAATACTTTATTATCTTCATTGATGATTACTTACGATTTACCTGGCTATATCTCATGAATAATTGTTCTGGATTACCCCATCTTTACTATGATTTTGCAAACATAGTCAAAATCGAGTTCTTCTAATCCATTAAAATCTTTCATGCTAATAATGCAATGGAGAACAATGAAACAAAATTTTTAAAATTTCTTCGACAACATGATATGATCTCTCATTCTTCTTGTCCTATAATATCTCAACAAAATGGGCAAGCTACATGTAAACATAGGTATATCTTACACACTGTCTGTTCCCTCCTAATATCTAGTTCTTGTCCTGAGCATTTTTGGGGGGAAGCAGCTCTCAATGCTGTATACACTATCAATCGTATTCCCATACCTATTATTAGTAATCAATCTCCCTATAAGTGTTTATATGGAATTTTTCCTGCTTTTAATCTTCTTAAGGTTTTCAGATGTTCCTGCTTTGTCTTACTTTAGCCTCATAAACGTACCAAATTAGAGCCTTGGGCTCGATTATACTATTTTCTAAGTTATGGAATTAAACAAAAAGGATACAGATGTTGGGATCCCAGTTCCAAATGTCTTCGTATCTCTCATCATGTCATCTTTTAGGAACATAAAATGTTTTCTTCTCTCTTTAAATTCCATGTGTCTTCATCGTCTACTTCATTCTTCTTTACTAATTCTTCAGTTGATCTCTTCCCAACCGACATAGATACAACATCTTTATCTAAGCTCCCAAGCACTATCTCATCTGCTCCAGAAATGTCGTTTCCATCTGAGCTCCTACAAATAGCCTGACCTGACGAATCTGCTTCATTTACTGGTCCTGCCATGTTCATCACCTCCTCATCAATCTAATCAGGTTAGAAAACCTCCTAGTCATTTATGTAATTTTCATTATTTCTCTACTATCATTTCTCGCCATAAGCCTCAATCCTATCACGAGGCTAGTTCTAACCCCCTTTGGCAGCAAGCTATGGTAGAAGAATTACAGGCTTTCACACGAGCTCATACCTAGGATATGGTTGATCTTCTCTCTAACAAAACTATTGTTGGCTGTAAATGGGTTTACAAAATTAAAAGTCATTCTGATGGTTCAGTGGAACGCTATAAAGCTTGTTTGGTTGCAAAAGGCTTCACCCAAGAATATGACATTGAATATGAGAAAACATTTGCCCTTGTTGCTCGACTTACTTCTGTTCGTAGACTTCTAGCTGTTGCAGCAGCGCACAAGTGAGAATTGTTTCAAATGGATGTGAAAAGTGCCTTTCTCAATTGCAATCTCACTAAAGAAGTATATATGAAACCTCCTCCAGGAATGGCCATTCTCCACATCAAGTCTGCAAACTCCGTCGAGCACTATATGGTCTTAAACAATCTCCAAGGGCTAGGTTTGCAAAATTTAGTTCTACAAATTGAGATTTTAGATTTACTTCAAGCTCATATGATTCCAGTCTTTTTATGCACAAGACTGACTCTGGTATTACTCTTCTTTTACTTTATGTTGATGACATGGTAATTACTAGAAATGATCTTGTAGGTATTTTTGCACTCAAAAATTTTCTTAGTCATCACTTTGATATAAAGGATCTTGAGTGCCTCAGTTATTTCCTAGGCTTGGAAATTCTCTCGTGCTGGACTCACAGATTGCAAGACAACTCCCACTCCCATTGATACCAATGTCAAGATCACTCCTCAAGATGGTATACTCCTCAGTGATGCTACATTGTATCGACAGTTGGTTGGTAGTTTAGTATATCTTACTATTACTTAACCTGATATCACCTATGATATGCATCTTGTCAGCCAATTCTTATATGTACCTCGATCTACTTACTATACTATTGTACTACACATCCTTCGATACATTAAAGGGACTATGTTTCAGGGCCTTCACTTTTCTTCTCATTTTTCACTTGAGTTATGTGCCTACTGTGATGCTAATTGGGCAGGTGATTTGACTGATCGACGTTCTACTACTGGCTACTGCTTCTTCCTTGGGAACTCTCTTATTTCTTGGCGCTGCAAAAGCAATCTGTCTTCTCAGGTCCAGTACAGAAGCAGAATACCGTGCCCTTGCTGATTCCACACAATAACTTATTTGGCTTCGATGGCTCTTAACAGATATGGGTGTTTCTCACTCCACTAGCACTGTTCTCTATTGTGATAATCAAAGTGCTATTTACATTACTCATAATGATGTCTTCCATGAATGCACCAAACATATTGAAATTGATTGTCATATTGTGTGTCAACGTGTTGCTCGAAGCATTGTACGTCTTCATTCTGTAACTTCCGCTGATCAGACCGCTGACATCTTTACCAAAGCTCATCCGCTAAGCAGATTTTGGGAATTACTTTCTATACTCAAGTTGGTTTCTGCTCTACCACCTTAAGTTTGAGGGGGGATGTTAACATGATTAGATTATATTCTAGCTATTGTATAGATTATTGTTGTGATTATTGTATAGCTGTTAATGATCTCTACCCTATTTATTTCTACCTTTGTACATGATTAAGATATCTTCAATATGCATAACATTGTATCCCTTATTCTTTGATAATTATATATCTCTCTAATATTCATCATTCAGATTTTTGTCTTTGAATCTCAGCATTATTTTTAATTCAGATCCTTATTTGAAGACCATTTTATCTTCCCAGTGATTAGCTAAATTTGATACACACACACACACACATATATGTAATATAAACTACACATAAAGTAAAAAAAAAAAAAAAAAAAAAAATAGATGAGGTAATGGAGAGCAACAATTGTGGTGGGAATAGGGGAGCGTTGTTGGAGAGACGGAGTAGTGCACATAGATGAAGGGAGGGTGCGGAGTGGTGGCCACGACGGAGGTTGGATAACATAAGCGAAGATGAGATTATAGAATGAAGGTTCGGTAGGAGGGAGAAAGGATTTTTGTTGATGTGGATTGTTCCCATTTAAAAACAGATCTAATCCATTTTTTTTTTTAATTTTTTAATATCATTAAATTTTAAGACACTTGTTGGCATTAGGTTGGACCACATCACTCATCCAAACAAAGTTCCTTCTAATGGGGTAGAGGGAAGTATTTTGGCTTGAATATATGTGCAAATTGTCCCTTCATATATCTGTTGACTGTCACGTTTGGCCAATATATTTTTATACAAATCTCGAAATATTCTTAAAAATTAAAATAAATATTTTTATTTTTATTTTCCTTTAAAGCCAATTTAGGTAGTTCAGTTTTTAAATTGACAAAAGGTAATTATTTACCCAATTTAAAAAATGTAAGGAAAAAGAAAAAGAATCGAGAAATTTTTATTTATTTATTTTTATTAAACGTGTTCATTCATTTTAACTAGTTTATCATATTCATTTCTACTCTACCTTCCCCGGGAACTCTGTTTAAAATATACCAGTGAATTCCGTCCAAGGATTTTTTTTGAATACTAAAAGTCTGTTTGGTATGCGCTTTGCTTTTGGTGTTTCACTGTAACAGTGTTTTTGACAAAAAAAAAAAAAAAAGTGTTTGGTAAAAAAATGTTTTAATTTGCACAGTGCTAAAACATTTTGTGAATAGTGACCAAAAATCAAAACACCAATTTGGTATTTTTACATATTTCATAATTATAGCAACAAGTACCATAGCAATAAATAGTGATTTTCTTTTTTTTTCTTTATTTTTTTTTGAAAAACTCTTAAATGACAATTTTAAACTAACCATTATATTTTTAAAATTTGCAATACATTTTTACCAAATATTTTTTTATATTCTTGCTTCAAAAAATCTTATAACAAATGGATGTTACTAAACATGCTTTCAATTATTATTTAAAATACTTATTTTGTTTTGAATTAAAGCAAAAACGCAAAAATAAAAGGCATATAAAACAGACCCTACGGAAGTATTTACAAATTATACATGGTTTTTTTTTTTTTTTTTTTTTTTTTTTTTTGCACTTTACCCATTTTTATATGCCAAAAACAATGTAAGCACTTGGTTATAATTGCTAATATAACTTATACAGCTATGGAATCACATAAGCCATAGGTTTTCTGGAACATGTTTGGATAAGGATGTGATGAATGGAAAATGATTTTTAAGTTTATTAATATAAAATAAAAATAAATAAATAACAATCATACACAATGTGCATAACCATGTATATGTCGTGTACGTCGTGTACAAGATTTCAAGTCCCTGTGACATATGTGGTTGCTTTTGATTCTAAGATCCCTCATACCTAAGAACTCGAACTAGCGAATTTCGTGATTGTTGCAGAAATAAATATGGGATCGATCTGTTTTATTTTCTAGTCATATAATTAAGTGTATATTAAAAGAAATTTGTTTTACAAACTTTCAGTGAATCAGATCAGATTCCAACCCAACAAAAATTTAAGCTTCAAATTCTATGTAAAGAATGTTGTATGCTTTAAAGTTTAAATCCATTTTCTTTGAAATTAGCGAAGAACAAAACTTAGAAGATGTTGAGTTTGCACACACCATAAAAAAAGAGGTCTCAAACTTCATTTTCACATCATATATAACCATAAAAAGGTGACTACTTTAATACAACACATGGAAATATTATTGAACTTCCAAACACAACATATATATATATATATATATATTGGTTTAGCTATGAAAGGATCTTCGATCAACCTCATATTTAGTAAAAGATGACATACATATATACATATATATATATATATATGTATATTTGTGTTTCTCATGAATTTGGTTAATTATATCCTCCTCGTCCAGTTGTGTTATATGTATCTCCAAGAAGCCTCCGTCCTGCAAAAGGAAAATTTTAATAGATGCAGTTAAGCTCTTAAAAGCAATATTGGACTTTAATTTTTTTTTTGGTCACCATTTTCATGTTTGCAATTTATATACCTACCTTATGAGCAATAGTTCGAGTGGATCAAACTTGCTTGATATATATTTTTTCTTTTCTGTTTTTTTTGGTCTCAAAGTCTAGACCTAAACTTTATTCTCTAAGTTCCCAAAATTAAACATCATCGTTTACTATAACAAGCAATTTTTGCTACGCGGATAGCTTATGATGTTCTTTTATAACTAGTTTGCGCACAAACTGCAGCTCCAAAATTGATACGAAAATTTGAAATAAAAAGCAAAAAAATTGATTTAAAAAACGACGTAATATACAAACCAAGTTGAAGTACTGGAGTAGCATCAGAGGACGCGAACAAAGTGAGCACTACAAGAATGATCATCACCAAGGCTTGGATGGCCTTGGAGAAGGCTGTTCCTGCCATTTTAGCTTCGCTGGAAGAAGGTGGTTATTGGTTTGAACACAATATTACTTAAGAGGAAGGATAAGAATGAAGAGTTTTGGTTCACAACACATATTTATAGTTGAAGCGGAGGACAATGTCAAAATTAACCAGCTTGGATAAAAGTATCTTGAATCATATGAACACACGAAAATTTTCTATATTTTTTTATTAGTAAACGATGTCACACGGCGATTCACCTTCTAGATTTCTTAAGTAGACTGATGGATTAGTTTTAAAGTAGACTGATGGATTAGTTTTATTAGTACATTGACTCAACTTTATAATTTGTGGCATGATTCTTGAAGTGGTTGATACAATAATTGTTTTATAGTCAATTCCGAGATGACCAATTCAAGTTTGATACAACAACTACACCAACCAAGAAAACAAAAAGAAAGAGAGAAATTTGATATGATAGAGATTAATTAGTTACTCCTTCAATTTCTTTTATTTATCCTTTAATATTGTTTTCCACTACTTTAAACCCTGAGTTTTGCCCACTGGTTGTGCTGAATTTGTTCTTACCAAACCCTAGGAGTCCCTGTAAGAACTTCTGTAACAGAGTAGACACACTACTTGACTATAGGTCAGTGGAACTTTTATCAACGATTGAACGAGGAATAAGCTGTGTGGTGTGGTGTGAAGACAATAAGTATGTTAACTACTGCATGTCCATGAACACTTCTTCTACGTACATACCTCAAATAATTAAGGCCTGCCTATCATTCAACCAGATTTTTAGAGAAATGGTTAATCTAGCATGTTACTTACCAAAAATAAAAATAAATAATATGATAAAGAATAGGGAGGCATATTTGCACTCCATTTTTTTACTATTTCTAATATTACACTACAATCTCAAATGAAATGACATTTATAATCGTAATTCTACAAATGTTGTTACTTAACAATCGGGGGTTATAACTTATACAGGATGAAATGCACAAAGCCACAGATTTTTATTTGAAGGGTTACTCTTTGTTAGATGTTAAGTTTACCCCTTTACATACTACTTAGATTTCTTGCATACTATAAGTAAAGAAGAACTGTCTCTCATTCTTGAAGAAAGATCCCTAAAGATGGCTGAGATCTGGAAGCAATCCCCAAAGCAAATTGGGAAGACTGGAATTGGCTATGTGTGTGATTCAGCCACAAAGGTTAATCAGACTCACCCTGTATTAACTGGTGAAGTGTATCAAGGTATCCCATTTGGATTAGAAATGAAGAAGTTATGACTGTTTGAAGTCGGAACAACAATGCTGAAACAAAATATGGAAGGCTGGTGTATGAGAGCTATTTCGGTTGACCGAAATGGACTTTCGGACGACCGAAATGGACAGAAACTTTCCTGAAAGCTGGTTTTTGAGGGCCTACCTATCCGAAGCAATTCTTAAAAGCTGAGGAAAAGCAAGAGCAAGAGGAACATCCCCACACCAAACATCCTCCCAAAAACTAATCCTCCTCCCATCCCTGAGTCGAAACCGAACATGTTTGGAGGGGAAAGAAAGAAAAATGAGAGAACTTTTGAATATATATATATATATATATATATATATATATATATATATATATATATTTATTTATTTATTTATTTTAAGAAGGGAATTTTAACATTTTTAATTTTTTTTAAAAGGAAACTAAAGAAATTAAAAAGTAAAAGAAAGAAAATTTTAAGGGGGACACTATAAAGAAATTTTCATATATATGTACAAAAAAAAATAATAATACTAGTGAGCTGGCTAAGGAGGGGGCATGGCCCCCCATAGGCCTATATTGGCTCCGCCTCTGCAAATAATCATATATGATTATACCTACTATATTACTATCTATAGGTTACTTGTTCATCACTCACTTACCCCAAAACCTTCTCCTATATATAGGACATTTATATAATCTTCATTAATTTAATACAATATAATATATTTTTTTTATTCCTTTATTTCTAACACGGTGAGCTTTTCAATCACTGGTAAAAAGTCTTATTAGTTTATTGCAGTCACCGTCGGGATAGCACCATCAGTCCCATCCCCATCGGTAATCAACCTTCTGTTGGGAAACTTGCAAGTTTTAAAAACTTTTTTAGGGATTTTCATACAAAGATCTTGATTCATCACATAGAGACAATTAAGTTTTATGCAAAAATAAAAATATGCTGTATCATTCAATTAATAGATTGAATACTTACATCAATGCTTGAGTAAACTTTAGATCTCTTCTCTAAAGTGAATGTTCTCACTTATTGTAGATCCCTTTGCTAGATGCCTTCTCCTTGGATCTCCATCTTCTTGGTAATGGTTTTGCCTTTAGAAATCACCCATAAGCCTCTATAAATGACCTTGGAAAACTAGGTTTGTGGAGGCCTTCATTAGATGAGAACACTAACCCTAAATTTCGAGACAGAGAAAATATATTCATTTTTCTTCCAAAAGTCACACCTAAAATATACATAGACCATGTATATATAGGCAACATAAAGATAAGGAAAGGAAATAATAAATCCTTCTCAATCTATAATTACCTTATCTCAAATCTAATAGGATTCTAATATCAAGTTGGGTTATGAGTGAAAATCCTTTGGGCTTATTATTTTCTTAGCTACAATGAATTAATAATTGGCCCGATCCATGGACCCAATTCAATTAATTCATAAATTAATTTCTACTCCACTAAAAGAAATTAATTGAACTCCATTTAAATAATAAATAACCTCTAATTCAATGTTGCACTTTGACCCCTCTGTGCATAAATAGTTAACGGATAAATAAAGCCATATATCCGATTACTTAATTAAAATATTTATTTGATACCTTTTATTATTTCCGACTTGATCACAATAAAACATTTGTTTGACAAAAATAATAATTTAAATAAATAAATATATAATAAATCATTTTGTCTAAAAACACACGAAGGCCTTCGAATTTACTTTGTGATCAACCATAATCAATACAAAATAAATGCAAGTAATAATGATGCAAATATTAAAAATATAACCCTCTAACTATTAATTACATAATTACTCAAAGTGCTAGTCTAAGGACTCCAAAGATTCCGTCGAACAAATTAAACTAATTACTAATAAATAAAAGAGTCTATACTCCTCTCATGCTTAAGAGTCAAATGCCATAATGGTGATAGGGAGCAATTGCATACGACAGCTCTCGTAATATATCTCAACCTAATGCAGATAAGTTAATAATGAATCCATCCATAATTATCGACTATGAACTACTTATGATTATTGTTTATATTCATGTATTGATCGCCATCATATACATATATAAATATCTTTTGTAATCAAATGGACACTATCAATTCCATGATGAATCAAAACATAATACATTGAATTTACTAATTGTATAAAGTATACATATTTCAAATATGTAAGGAACATATGTCTCTTTAATCCAAATAGGAATTTGCTATGCTAGGTCATATAAATCCCAACAGCTCCTACTTGCCCTCATAGCCAATTCTAATTGCATCTACCTTCAATGTTATCCAGGTGACGATCAAAACTATTGATCGATGATACCTTTGTTAATGGATCTATATAGTTGTGTTCCAATGCAATATTCTAGCCATGAGTACATTTTCTTGGCGGACAAACTCATGTAAGACATGATACTTCCTATTAATGTACCTTGTTCCTCTATGGAGCCTTGGATCATTGGTTTGGGCTACTATTGTCGCAATATAGCTCAATAGGCAGGCTAGTATACTCCACAACCTCTAAATCAGTGAGATCAAACCAAAAGACTTCATTTGTTGCCTTTAAGGCTGCAATGTACTCCACCTTCAGGTTTGAGTAAGTAGTTGAAATCTGCTTAACACTCTACCAATTGATTTCCCTTCTATTGAGTGAACATACACCAAGTTATGAACCTCATAGTATCTACATCTGATTAAAAATCAGAATTAGCATACCTGACTAGAACCACGTCATCACATCCATAAATGGGTATAAGATCATTGGTTCTCTTAAGATACTTAATGATATTTTTCATAACAGACTAGTTATCAAGTCCGAGATTGGACTGATAAGCATTGACTATCCCTACATTGTAGTGAGTATCCTGTTTGGTATAGACCATAGCATCTATGAGACTCCCATATACCAAAGCATATTATTCCAGTCTCATTTGCTTAATCTCCTCTGCTAGTCTTGGAAAACTACTTACTAGAAAGCAATCCATGTCAGTCAATCAAGAACTCATTCTTTGAGTTTTGCATACCAAACCTGGTCAAAACTTTATCAATGTAGGATTATTAAGATAAGCTTATTTTCCTTTTAACCTGATCTTGCAAAAGCTTGATCCCAGGAATATAGCTTACATCTTGAAGATCCTTTATTTCAAAGTAATTGAACAGCTACCTCTTTACTGATGACGAAACTTTTCACATCATCAATATATAGAATTAGGAAAAATAATGACATTACCTTGCACACACATGGTTCATTCACTAAGAAATCTTTTGGTATCCTTTTATAGATTAACTTGTCTTCCATAGGTATCACCTTACTAGAAAGTTCTATAAGATTCCATATTTTATTAGAATACATAGATTCCAACTTTGATTTCATAGCAACTTGCCAAAATGATCTGTATCCATATCGGTTCACGCTTCCGTGTAGCTTACTAGGTCCAACTCATGTTTAACAGGGAAGTCCATAAAGGTCTCACCTAAAAACATGATTCTGTCGGATTGGATGATAATCCTCCCACTACATCAATGTACCGATGTAGGAATCTATTTACTAAATGATGCCGACGCATCAATAGGGAATTCATATATAATTCTTAATTTCTATAATAAGTGTGTTCATATGTGGTACAACTAGTACTAATAACATATTCTCTAACATTATGCTACTAGGTAAATGATTCATAATATGATCCTCCTATAGATAAACAGTGAGTGTAAACAATCAACTTTTATCATCAAGATTATAAAATAATCCATCCTAGTGCCTTTAGAGCAGCCATCAAATCAAGCATGCCTATGATCTGCTTCCAACTTACTTATCCATATCAAGCGCACATGTGCAAGCCTACCCCACATGTGCATGTGATTCAAACTAAGATTTAGTCAAAAACACAGCTCAAAAGATATCCTTGAGACAGACTAAGATGGAATGTAGTTCATAATGTGCATCGATATCGTCAAGGCTAAACTCTAAAATGAAAGAAATAATGTAGCATAACTGATCATAGATCTAACCATGTTAAGCAGAATTCTGTTATTCCTATTTGACACCTCAATTCATTGAGCGTCAATTGCAGAAAACATGTGCATAACACCCTCATTAACCATATAGTCTTTGCACTATCCCAAGAAATACTCAAATCCACGATCAGATCGAAGTGTTTTGATAAGTTTACCTAATCTGTACTCCACATCAGTCTTGACACTCTCGGAATATACCAAAAGTTTAAGACTTGTGTCACACTAGGTAAATTTATCCAAAACGTGAGTAATCTTGCTTGGATATTTATAAGACCACACGTGTCAGTGTGTACTGACTCCAATTATTCTTTATGTTTATTTCATTTGGCTGATTAAAGCCCTCAGGGTTATTTATCATTCAATACAAGATTCAGAAGTTGGTTTAGGCTCCCCTGCCTCTCTAGGTAATAAACCTTCTTTGACCAATCTTTGAATTTCATTTTGACTGATTATAACCCAATAATAGACACTAAAAATACAATGAGTCAGGAATAACAAATTTTCTCTTAATATTCAATCTAGAAGATGCAACATTAGTTTCTATATCATGCAAATATTAAGAGCTGGTGATTATAGTGTATTAACCATCTATCAATGCAACAGAAGTAATCGTACATCTTTTCAATTTTATAAAAGCAGTTTTACCAAAAGTAACAACACAGTTTTTATAAACCAAAAGTGAAATAAGAATGAGAATGTGTTTAACATCTGCGCATAAAGATAGTTCTCTAATACTAATATCCTTATACTCTCTAACATCAGATGTACTACTCCCATTGACTTAGCTACAACCTTGGCGTTAGGCCAAAAGACAAATATATATCCATATCATTGAGGCTACTGGATTCCTGAAATCCTTTCAATGAGTTACAAAAATGTTTAGTGGCTCCAGAATCTATCCATTAAGAATTAATAGATATAACTACATAACATAGCTCAATGATTAAATATATATTTTCCTATGCCACGTCGTTGCTTAGACAGTTCATCCTTTAGTGTCTTAGTTAGCCGCAAAAGAAACAGTTTCCTTTACCCTCAACTTATACTGCATTACTTCCTTTAACCTTTTGGATACCCATAGCTTGTGCTAGCCTAGTCCTATTGTTATCCTTCTTCTTTCCTTTGCCCATCCACTTGAGCCTAGAAGAAGATGGTATAGACTAGGTCAGATTAATAGGAATGCTCACACTTATTGATTATCCCTTCATATGTTACCAACTCTATAAGAATATCAATGAGTGTGAACTCAAACTGATTCCTTATTTAGTTCACTCTAAAAGAGTGAAACGAGTTTGGTAACAAGGCAATAATCATATCAACTTGAAACTTACCACCTAAGTCAACCTTATTGACCTCCAGTTCAATTTTTAAATAATAAAATAATTATTTTTCAAAATTTGATCTTTTACTGAAGATACTTAGGCTATCTTGATGGTTTTTAAATCTGACATAGTACTTAGGCATATGCTTTGTCTAATCTCACCTAAATAGCTTATTGAGATTTAACATGATGCTTAAAGCAAATAAAATAATATAAATGTTAGCTTTAGAGTGTATTCGAGATAAACTCTAGAATATTGTACCAAATCATATCATTTGTCTTATTTCACTTATTAAAAGTATTAATATTCTCTTGGGTATCTTAAGGTAAAATGATTAGGTATAGGAGTAGTAAATACATTTTGTACCCTTGCGTTGTGAATGAAATATCTGGGTTCTTTTTTCTAGTCCGTATAAACGAGATCCAATTACATTGAATATGTTAACAAGCAGATAAAATAGATTAGACATAATATCTGAATATAAATGCATTCATACAATATACAAGGTGAATTATTAATGATATCATGCATATTTAAAATTAAAATGAGTTTGTCAACCACATAGTATAATAAATCTCAATAAAATAAGAGTTCATTATCACTATTGGTAAACAATCCCTTTTAATTAATGTGGGTCCCTCAACTTCGTAGCATAATAAACTACACAATCAATGCGTCAATAACTTATCCTGATAGAGGAGTTCATTATTACTATTATTAAGATTCGTTTGCTATTAGGGGAGCACATCCATTAAAATATATGTGGGTCCCTTAACCACTACATAAAAAATCGGATAACCAATATGCTAATAACTTATTCAGTTGGTGAAGTTCATTATTACTATTGGCGGGCAAATCCTATCATTTCCATATCTCTTAAGACAATGCCTTGTCTATCTATATGAAATGATTCCCGATTATGTTTAGCCTTTCTAAAATCACCCAGTGTAGACCACTCCGTTGGGGAGCTAACACTATTGATTTTAGATTGAGTGTATAACGTTATTAATGCTCCAATAAAAAATAAAACATTAAATATGTTGTCATTTTAATTTAGACTCTTTAAATCATGCTTAGTGCTTTATTTTTAAAGATCTAATTACAATGAACATTTAATATTTTAATTTTCATGAGACAATCATTTTTGTAATTTTTAAACTCTTCAAATCATGCGTGGGGCCTTATTTTTGAAGATCTAATTACAATGGTTATAATAACGAAGGCCATGGGGTAATGTATAAAAATCCCCGCTTCCACTCAATTTTTAATTATTTATAATTAGGGTTTTTCATTTATTCAAATACATCATATGATGCATGCAAAACACTTTGATTTTAATCCAATTAAATTTAGAAAATATTTGGACTTTAAATGATTCACTAATATTTAATTTGAGGTATACTTTAAAAATAATTTACAAAAATAGTTTTTTTCGTTTCCCAATAAGTGCCCTTAAATTAATTAGTAATCAAATCCAATTAATTTTCATAATTTAATTAATATAAATCAAGACATTTAATTAAATATCATGGATCCAATGCATGAATAATAATTAATTAACAATTATCTATTCCATGCATTTTATACATCACATAAATAAATAAATAGCAGATAAAGCAAATAAAATGGCCAATGAATTTAGCTTTTAACATTTAATTTCTCTAATAATTGCACAAGGGCCTTCCATCGGCTTGCAAACACCCGCAGGAGGTTGGTACGCGCCTGAAGAGGTAAAACATGTCATGGGATGTGCCCAAAGAGTGAGCAGCACATCCCCACGCGTTGGCATGCGCTAGGGAGGTCAGTAGGCGTGTGGTATGCGCTTGCACGAGCGTCTGGAAGTGGCCAGCGTGTTCCACTCGCTGGCACGCGCCTGATGGCGCCGCAATGCCCAGCGCATGATCTTCACTCGCCATTTGATTTGTTGCGCATGGAGCGCACCTAGGTTACGATGCACCATAACATCTCTCCTTTGTTGACTGATCCTATGGCTGGGAATCTGGTTGCATCGTATGATGGTGCAACCTGAAGCATGGGATTTGCCGTTCTCCTTTCCGGCGCCGACTGCCGGAAATTCAAGGAAAATTTTTTTAAAAAATTTCAGAAAATTAAATTAAGCCCAAAAAATTTCAGAAAATTTTTGAAAAATTCCAAAAAATTCCTGAAGCCTAATTTAACCCTTTTGGACTTTCTTGAAGCTTTATAGCATTCTTTGATGAATATTACATGGCTTTAAATAAATTTTATAATTTGAAATACAATGAAAAAAATTAAATTACATCATTGAACTTTCAAATAACTAAATCAAAGCTTTAATTACATTCATCCAAAGATAAAATTACATGTAATAAACCTATAAGCTTCATCCATGGCATAAACATACATCATCATCCATTCACAATTATACATACATTATCATGTATCATTATATATCAACATATTAAATCATACATCAACATACATTAATAAATATAAATATGCATATATAATTTGGATCCATGAATGATGATTTTCATAAAAAACATGATCTCTAGTAGCAAATCAAACCATGCTCTAATACCACTGTTGGGAAACTTGCAAGTTTTTAAAACTTTTTGAGGGATTTTCATACATAGATCTTGATTCATCACATAGAGACAAGTTTTATGCAAAAATAAAAATATGATGTATCATTCAATTAATAGATTGAATACTTACATCAAGGTTTGAGTAAACCTTAGACCTCTCCTCTAAAGTAAATGTTCTCACTTATTGTAAATCCCTTTGCTAGATGCCTTCTCCTTCGATCTCCATCTTCTTGGTAATGGTTTTGCCTTTAGGAATCACCCATAAGCCTCTATGAGTGACCTTGGAAATCTAAGGTTGCGGGAGCCTCCATTAGATGAGAACACTAACCCTAAATTTCTAGACAGAGAAAATATATTCATTTTTCTTCCCAAAGTCACACCTAAAATATACATGGACCATGTATATATAGGCAACATAAAGATAAGGAAAGGAAACAATAAATCCTTCTCAATCTCTCATTACCATATCTCAAATCTAATAGGATTCCACTATCAAGTTGGGCTATGAGTAAGAATCCTTTGGGCTTATTATTTTCTTGGCTACAATGAATTAATAATTGGCCGATCCATGGACCCAATTCAATTAATTTATAAATTAATTTCTACTCCGCTAAAAGAAATTAATTAAACTCTAATTAAATAATAAATAACCTCTAAGTCATTGTTACACTTTGACCTCTCTATGTATAATTAGTTATTGGATAAATAAAGTCATCAATCCGACTACATAATTAATATATTTATTTTGGTACCTTTTGATGAGCACTGAAAAGTGCGCATTTAAACCCCTTAACCTCGAGTATTCTAGGACCTTTATCTATCTTATTTTTCCGTTTTAGACTAATTTCATGTTATTGCCCTTTTCAGGCGTTTATCCCAAAAATAAGTCAATTCAGCCAAATTAGAGCATAAAAGAAGCAATCTCAAGCTAAATGAAAGAAAAGAGCAAAGTGGTGGAAAACAACAAGTTTCGATAGATCTGACCAATCTTCGATCGATCTCACAGTGACCGATCCAGCCTCACCAAGATGGATCAAACCCTTTGTCCTTATCCTCAAGAATTTCCATCTTCGATCGATCCAACTTTTATTTCAATCGATCGAACTTCTTTGATCTTATCCCCATCTATCACTTTTGTCTTTTTCCCAAAATATCCCAAAAATATCTCAGATTTGTCTTATTCCAAAAAGGCGCTGCCAAGGTTTGATCTATCTAGCATCGATCTTATTAGAATTTGATCGATCGAATCTCTTTAGGCTCAAAATAAAAAAAGAGTCCAGCTTATTGAAAGATGGGTCGTGGTGTAATCATTAAAGGGGCCCTAGTGCACAAAACCTAACCATTAGGTGTAACATTGGAGCTACCTGTATAAGGATTTTGAGCCATTTTTACAAAAGGAGATCATCATACAATAATAGAATAGAGTAGAGAGCCTAGAGATTAGAGAGACACACACACCATTTGGGAGTTCTTCCATTCATCTAGGGTTTCTATCAAAGAGAAGAAGGTCAATCCTACCATGGAGATGGCCCTTGAGGGTTGGATGACTACATCAATGAGTGGCTAAACATCTTCTTGGGGCTAGAGTTAGCCCTAAGCATGTCTTCTAGATCTTGATGTTTTGTATTTTGAGGGGATTTATATTGTAATTCTTGTCTTGACATTTGATTTATATATGAATCTTGTTTCTACAATGATTTGTGTTTTTTAATACTTCCAATTGATCATTTCATTCTATTCATATGTCTATGTATGCTAGAATAGATGTTCATGTGTTTATCTTTTGGTTTTGTGATATTGATGCATGTCTATGTGTGTTGATGCTATGAATCTAGAGATTGTCAAGGCATGGTGCTTTAATGGAAAGCTCTTGTGGCTTGTTTGATGGTTCATACTCATTTCTTGATGGATTATGCCTCTACCTTAGTTTAATTAGTTTAATTTTCATGTCCCTAGTTTAGTTGCAGTGTAGTTGTCTTATTTTCTTAGATGGGAGCACAATCCATGCTTATTGTTTGATGTTCTATGCTTATGAATACAAGTAGTATAATTCTCTAGCTTATTAAAGTGTTTGATTGTGAGCTTAAAGGAAGGAAAAATGGCTTAGTTTGATATATTATGCTATTCATTAGGTTGTCTAGACAATGTATACTTAATTAGTCATCCATGCTTGTTGATCAATCAATCACACATATTAGTGTTGCAACATATATTTCCCCTCATTCATTACACATTGAGTAACTAAAAATGTGATGTTTAGTGGTGACCTCTAAATCCTAAGATCCTTCTCTCTTGTTCTCTACCCTTTATTTATTTTAATTACTTTGTATTGAATTTGTTTACATTGCAGTTTAATTAACCAATCAAACCACCTTTTAGTCACTCGACCTACTAGTCCAACCTTGTTTCCATATCAACATTGCTCCCAATTCCTTAGGACGATCCCTACTCACCCTAGCTATATTAGTAGTTAGAGGTATTAGTGGCACTTTATAAATTTAAACTTGGCCATTCTTTAACACGTTTTGACTTGTTGGTTCACGAGGACACCAAGTTTTGGCGCCATTGCCAGGGATTGATTTGGCAACGCCGTGTTTTGGAAACAATTAGGAATTAATACTTTTTTATCGTGTCTTTTCTTTACTTTATTTTGATTACTTATTATGTTTGTTCTTAATTAGATAGGTGCATTGAAAAAGGAAGTGAAACAAAGGAGAATCGGAAATTAAGGAGCTAAGCTAAGCATAAAAAGGGCAAAATTCTAAAAAAATTGCAAAGCATAGCAAAACTTGAAAACTAAATTGAAGTTGCTTAAGGACCTTTTGTGAGCTTTTTCTAACTCAATCTCTAGTTAAATCGTCGGCCCGTATGGTGGCAAGTTCTTAAATTCTTAAATAGATCGTGAGCCCACATGGAGGTAACTTAATTTTTCTTGCATATTGTTCAAAGTATGGGAGTATGGGATCAATGTATGTGGAGGATGTTTGTTGATTGATTTGTTATGGAGGTGAAGTGATTGCTACTTGTTTTTTGCTTGTTTTTGTTTTGTTTGTGCATTCATGGTCATAGATCATTAAATCCTACTCTTGTCCCACTTAATTTGAATCTTGAATTCATTGTTCATAATTCTAAGGGAAGGGGTAATTCTAGTTACTCCATTTACCAATGGAGGAGCAAAATGACGACCATGTAGAGGACATTGGTCACATAGACCAATAAGACATTCTCTACCCTAATGTGCATCATAACAACATTCAAATCCCATTAGGCATGCCAAGACCATTCATTCCACCACAACAACAAGGCTAAATTCCATTGGGAATGCCTCGGCCAATTTTTGCTCCACAACCTCCCATTATGTAAGGCCATCAAGGTGTTCGTGTAGCACCACCGGTTGTGAATCTTTCCATTGCTTTGTGTGATCATTGTGTGCCTAATGAATATAATGCACCTGTATGCTTTCAATTGCCCCCATTTAGAGCACATCACTATGAAATTAAATTACAAACTATTTAAATGCTTCCTAACTATCATGGACTTCCAAGTGAAGAACCTTACAAGCATTTGGATGAGTTTCTTGAAGTATGATCCACCGTGAAATACACAGACATGCCAGAAGAGGTTTTAAGACTTAAACTTTTTCTTTTTACCCTTAAAGACAAAGCAAAATATTGGTTCAACAATCCTAGGCCTTTTTTGATAACTTCTTGGGCAGAAATGCAACAAAAGTTCTTGAAAAAGTACTATCCGGTATCAAAGACCAATGCTATGAGAACTTCTATTCGTGAATTTTCTTAAGGGGATGGGGAATTGTTTCATGAGGCATGGGAAAGATTTAATGACTTGCTTAGAAAGTATCCACATCAAAACATTCCTAAGTGGCACTTAGTCCAATACTTCTTTAAAAGTTTGCCGGATAATAAAAAAGGAATGGTAGACGCATCCATGGGTGGTTCTTATCTTGATAAACATGAAAATGATGTTTGGCAATTGTATGAAAGTATGAGTGAAAATTTCATGCATCGATCTTTATCATAAAAAAATGGTAGAATTCTAGGTGGAAAGAAGAATGTTGGCTTATATCTTGTTAACAATTTCAATGACATAGCCGCCGAGGTAAAATCCTTAACTCAAAAGTTCAATCAATTTTTGATCAACTAAAATTTAGTGAATCAAGTGTCTTCCTCCCTAATCATGTTCATCATCTATCTAATGAAACATGCATGACTTATTCTAGTGTCTTACATTCTACTTCCAATTGTTTACATGGATATGTGCAAAGTGAGCATCATTAACAAGTTAATGTCACATTTGTCAACCAAAGGAATAATCCCTATGGCACACACTACAATGCCGGATGGAGGAACCATCCAAACTTCTCTTGGAAAAGCCAAGGGGAAGGCTCAAACCCTCCCCAAGGTGGTTTTCAAGGCAAGTATGTTCCACCTCTAATGCAAAGCCAATGTTCCCAAGGTTATAGATCATCTTTTCAATCACATGGAAACCAATTTTCAAACTCTCACTTCCCTAACCAATCGTCTTACTTTCAAGGAAATTCTAGGAGTCCCGCTTTTGTGGTAAAAGTGTTAACCGCTTTGGGTATTCTAGAGGCAAACACTCAATTACTTCATTCCAATTCTCAATCCATTGCTAAGCTAGAAACCCAAGTCGAGCAAATAGCTAATACTTTGAATGCTAGAGAGAAAGGGAAGATGCCTCTAAATGCCCCACCAAAGCAATAATTTGTTGTGGAAACCAATTCCTCCTCGGAAGGTCACACCATTGAATATGTTAATGCGGTGACAACCTTGAGAAGTGGGAAAATTGTTGACAATCAAGTTAGTGTATTTAATGAAAAGAGTGAACCGGTGCAACCAAAAGTTGACACCCGTCCCATTTCACATTCTATTCCTTCTTTATTGCATGTGCATGATCATCTTGTTGAGAAAATGGTGAAAAATGATTCAAAAAATGATTTGAACAATGATTTGAAAAATTCTTATGTTGATAATGTTGTAAAGAAAGATTTTGAAAAGGTTTTTGAGCCAAAGGCTCCATTTTCGGATGCCTTAAAAGGATCTATCTCTATTGAAAAACAAAAGACCAAAGTGAATGAAATCATTGAAGTGTTTGGGCAAGTGAAGATTAATCTTCCGCTTTTGGATGCAATCAAACAAATTCCAGTTTATGCCAAATTCTTGAAAGATCTTTGCACCCAAAAGAGGAAGAACAAAAGCCAAGTACCAAAGAAAGTGGTTTTGACCGAGCAAGTAAGTTCCATTTTCCAACACAACACTCTCCCAAAGTTTAAGGACCCTGGTTCACCTACTACTTCTCATGTCATTGGTGACCATGTTATTAATTGGGCTCTTCTTGATTTAGGAACAAGTGTTAACTTTCTTCCGTACTCGGTATATGCTAAATTGGGCTTAGGAGACTTGAAACCGACGTCGGTAGTTTTGCAACTTGCCGACCGATCCATCAAAAAGCCCCGGGGTATTATTGAGGATGTATTAATCAAGATTGATAAGTATTCTTCCCGGTTGATTTTGTTGTCATTGACACGGAACCAGTTTCGAATCCCAAGAGCCAAATGCTCGTTATCCTTGGCCGTCCATTCTTGGCAACCGCAAATGCCAACATAAATTGTAGGACGGGGATAATGAAAAATTTCATTTGGCCACATGAAAGTGAAGTTGAACATTTTTAATCCAACCCCGAGTTCAATAGACAAGCATGAAGAAGCCTGTGTTGTGGAAAAGTGTATTGACAATGAATTTGATAAAGTTGAGTCGTTGCTTGAAAATCATATTTCTAAAGGTTTGCCTTCTAATTTGGTTTCAAAGAAAGTTGTTTCAAAAACAAAGTTTAAAAGGGTATGGAAGCCTAATAATTGCTTTGACAAAGGACTGTCAATCTCCTTTGAGTCAAATCCAACAAGTTCTCTAAGGAACAATTTGTTGGGTGGGATTCAAAGTACTTTTCACCCCGTCAATGAGGGGATGCACAACAAGATCTTCGATCCGGACTAAAAGTGCCCAATGTCTTGCTAGAGACATTAAACACTAGTACTTCGTAGGGTTTACAACCCTATTCCTCCCTCATTTCTATTTTACCTTTCATTTCTTGCGAAGTCTAGATATATTCTGGGTTCATACACATTGCTAGGGACTTTGATTGAGAATGCATGCACTGTCATTTTTGAATTAAGCATTTTGGGCCTGTTCAATCAATTTCAAAAGAGGTTCGATCGATCGAACATCATCTCTGCATCCAATCATCTCTCTGTCCCATCGTGCTAACATATCCTGTATATTTCAGCTCTCTGTGTATTGTGTGAACTTTATGTTCGATCGATCTGAGTGTTCCAAGATCGATCTTGATTTTCCTCAGATCGATCTATGCCCCATACTTAGAAAAATTTTGAAAGCATGAAAAATCACCTATCTGTGAGATCGTTCAAACATGTCTGCAGGTTTTTCACCTGTTGGATCGATCGAGCTTCAATCGATCTATGTTCGATCGATCTGGGTGCTCTTGTTGACCTTTGACTTCTTGTTGAATTTAAATTTATTTTAAAATAATAATTAAAAAAAAAAACAAAAATATTTTTCAAAATTTATTTTATTTTACAAAAATTCAAAAATATTTTTAATTCACATTTTAACTTTAAAATAAAATAAAAATAAAAAATAAATAACAAAAAAATAAAATAAAATAATTTTCAAAAATACTTTGCCGTTTTGTGGGTTCGATCGATCTAAGTTCCTTCATGATCGATCAGAGTTTTATCGATCTAATTCCCAAGTGATCGATCGAACTTGTCAAAAATAATTTTTAAAAATATGACACAAGGGTCATTTGGATCGATTTCACCATCGATCTCGACCCTTCCTTCTCTCCCACCACTATTTCACCTTCTTTCCTACCTTCGGCGAGCCTCCAGCGACATCTCAAAAGCTTCAAATCTCTCTCTCGCCCTCGATCTTATCTCATCTCTCTCGGTCCACTTCTCTCATTCGTTTTTGTTAAGTTTTCGGTTCTATTTTTAATTTTGAGCTTCAATCTCGAGTTTTAGATGTTGCCATGTTTAGATCTACACTCTCCATGTTGATTGTTGCCATTTTTGCCATCTTTGAAGCATATGTATATATCTATGTATATATGTGTATATATTTTGTTCTGATTTCGATTTAGGGGGTCACGTGCCTATTTAAGTGACCAATATTGACTAATTGAGGTGTAGAGGGGCCTACAAGCTTGTTCGGGTGCCCCCCGTGTTGTCCACGTCACAGATCTGTGACTGTTCGTGTTTTTTTTTTTTTTTTTTTTTACAGAGTTTGATCGATCACACTCTTTCTCTGATCGATCGAAGCTCGATTGATCTTATCCATGTCCTGATCGATCCAACCTGGATCGATCTCATCTTTTTCATGATCGATCGAACTTTACTATCTTGCATATGATCTTTTATGTTTCATGCTATCCAATGTTTGATCTCATCGTTTTCCACATTGGATGCATTCCATACTTATCATGTTCAGCATGTTTCACTCTATTTGAATATTCGACGTCTATACCTGGCTACATTATCACTTGCATAGATTCATGTAATTTATTATGAGTTATCTATCTTAACTTAACAAACATGTTTCTATTTGTTGTGCTTCAATTCTATATTTCATACCTGTTACTAACTACAATTGCAAGTGTTTTCTTTCTTTTGCAGGCCATGGCTCGAGTGAAGACTGTTGCCAACCGGCAGTATCACCGCCAAGTGAGACCGTGTATAGAGGAGACTGAGGAACCAGCTCCATCTCAGTCCAAGCGCTTTGCCTCTTCTGCATCCGTATCCTCATCTTGTTCATCGGTGGATGAGACTAAGCATATACCACCTCCTTCACCACTGACGATAGCCACTTGTATACGTCAAAATAATGTAGTGAATGTGCGGTTCAAGAAAAGCTTTTTAGGTCAAATTTAAATTTATAAAAACCACTACCACCACTACTACTAACGTAGCAAGAGTGGGTAGGGATCATCCCAAGGGATTGGAGTCGTACTAGCTTGTGGAATCACAATTAGGGTTAGTAGGTCGAGTGATCAAACAAATAGTTGGTTGGTTGATTAAACTAAAGAGCAAATTAAACTAAACAATTGAATACAATAAAAGTAAGTAAGAGAGAGAGAATTCTTGGGGTTTAGAGGTCACCACCAAACAATGCTTTTCTACACCCTTAATAAGTGACTAATGAGGGAAATGCGTGTTGCAATATTGATGTGTGCATGTGTTTGGTTGATTCAATTAGCAACGGTGACCAATTAAGCATACATTGTCTAATCAACATGTGAAAAGCACAATATATCTAGCAACTAAGTATATATTGTCTAAATAGCATGTGAAAAGCAAAATATATCTAGCAAGTCATTAATCCTTTCATTAAGCTCACAAGCCAAATACACCACAAGATTAGAGACATATGCTACTTGTATTCAAAAGTATGGAATATCAAACAACAAGTATGGATTGTCCTCCCATCTAACAACTATGCTATCACTACACTACAATTAAGCTAATAATATAAAATTAAACTAATTAAGCTAAGGGAGAGGCACAATCCATTAAGAAATGAGTATGAACCATCTAGAAAATTACAAGAGCATTCCATTAAGCACAATGTTTTGACAATCTCTAGATCTACGGCATTAATACACATAGACATGCATCAATAACACAAGAAATAGAGACAAACACATGAACATCTATTCTAGCATACATAGACATATGGATAGAATGAAATGATCAATTGGAAGCATTAAACCACATACATCATTGAATAAATAAGATCTATATATATAAAAGTGCCAAAACATGTATTACAACATTAATCCCTCAATAATACACAAAATCAAGATGTAAAAAGCATGCTTGGGGCTAACTTTAGCCCTAAGAGGATGTCTAGCCACTCATGGTAGTGCTTCTCAAACCCTCAAAGGCTAACTCCATCGTAGAGATTTACTCCTTGGTTGATGAAGAGTCTCCAATGGTGTCTCTAGCCTCCTCCTCCTCTAAGCTTGCTCTCCAAGAGTTCTTACAAGGTATGAGATGATATGATATGATATGGTATGATATGGTGTAAAAAGTAATCCTTATCCTTATATAGGTAGGTCAAATGACACCCAAAATGAGCTGGGGTCATGCATAAAATATTCCCCAATGATTGGATAAAGGACAACTTTTGGTGAGTTGGAGATTTAACTTTTTCGCACCGGAGGAAGTTTAATCGATCGAACATGGCTGAGATCGATCGAACTGAAGTTGGATCGATCCTCAATGGTGGCACTTTTTGGATAAAGACAAATCTGAGATATTTTGAAGATATTTTTGGGAAAAGGACAAAAGTGGCTGGTAGGGTGGTACAACTAGATAAGATCAATCATTTGGATAAGGACAAGGCAGTTAGATCGATCAAAAAATGATGTTGGATCGATTGAACTTTTGAGATCTCGAAAATGTCATCATGACTCTGATCCATCTTGAAGTGCTGAGATCGATCATGTTGGATCGATCGAACTTTGATCTGAGATCGATCAAAGATGTTGATTTTCACCTTTTTCTTCCTTTTCCTTCCACTTGGCTCATTTCTTTTATTTATCCCAGAATTGCTTCATTTCAGCTCTTATTTGGCTGAGTTATCTTATTTTCGGGATAAGTGCCTGAAAATGGAAATAATACGAAATCAATCTAAAACGGTAAAGTAAGATAGATAAAGGTAGTAGAATGTTTAAGCTTAAGGGGTTTAAATACGCACTTTTTAGTGCTCATCAACCACCACTGGCACAGCCCGGCCAGGTCCGAGACAGACCTACCAGGAGATATTCAAGCCTTCTAATGGCGCATAAGTTTTTCTTTGACACTGCTTTTTTCTCCCGATCGATTCTGACCAGGGCGACTTATGATGAGATTGAGCGACGTGGTATTTTAGCTATTCTTGCCCCGGTAGCCTACCCAGTTTACTCGCGGCTGGTTCGGTTGTTCTACCAGAACCTCCGGGCGGCCTCGAGTAATCTATTGGAGTTGCGGACTACTATTAATGGCCATCTCATTCGCATTATAGTCGAGACACTGGCCACATCCTCTCGGTGCCCACACATTTGCCCTCCCGACCTTCAGTATTTTATTCTCAAGAGACCATCTGATGTAGACATGGCCGTTGCCCTGACTGGCCCTTACAGTGATGGCGAGACATTCGCCACCCGGACTTATTTGGCCGATGATTTATGGTTCTTCGACTCGGTCTTGTACCAAAATGTATTTATGGCGAGCCATAAGATCCAGCAGTGTTCAGATTTTCTTGCTGCCCTCTACACCTTCTATATGGGCCATTGGTTTTCTATTCCTGTACTCTACTGGAGTGTTATAATGAGACTTTACTCGAGATACATCAGCAAAGCCAAGCCCGGGCGCGCCACCTTCCTTCCCTTTGCCCACCTGATTACTTAGATCCTCAGAGACCAACCCTACCCTTTCCATTCAGTGTAGCAGCCTGAGTCTGGCGCTTGCCGCTATGGTAAGAAGGACTGGGATAAGAGCTACAATGCTCTTATTCAGAGTCTAGAGGATGAGGCAACCTTGGCAGCTAAGGAGGCAAATGAGGCAGAGTTAGCAAAGGAAGAGGCAGCAGCAGTAGTAGCACATGATCCAGTAGACCCACAGGTGGCTACGGACGCACATATGGAGATTCACTTGGAGTAGGAGCCTTTAGCGGAGTTACCACATGACTTTCCAACAAGGTAGCCAGTACATTCTCAGGAGTGATGAGCGCTGAAAAGTGTGCATTTAAACCCCTTAAGCTTAGGTATTCTAGAACCTTTATCTATCTTATTTTCCCGCTTGAGATTGATTTTTTATTATTTCCATTTTCAGGTACTTATCCCCAAAATAAACTAACTCAGCTAAATAAAAGCATAATTGAAGCAATCTTGAGATGAATCAAAGAAAGGAGCAAAGTGGGAGCAAAAGAAAGCAAGTGGTGGAAATTCAGCAAGTTCGATCGATCTCAGAAAATATTCGATCGATCGAAAGTTCATCGATCTCAGCATTTCAATATGTCTCCAAGCTCTTTTGTCCTTATCCAAAGATCCCACAAAGTTCAATCGATTCAACTTTCTTCCGATCGATCAAAAAGATTCCATCTTATCCAGTTGTACCACCCTACCTACCACATTGTCTCTTTCCCAAAAATATCTTCAAAATATCTCAGATTTGTCCTTATCTAAAAAGGCGCCGCCATAGAGGATCGATCCAGCTTAAGTTCGATAGATCTTAGCCATATTTAATCGATCTCAGCCATGTTCGATCGATCTCACCACAAGTTCGATCGATCAAACTTTCTAAAGTACAAGAAAATCCAATTTCCAGCTCATGAAAAGTTATCTCATATCCAATCATTAAAAGGAATATTGGTGTACGAGCCCAGCTCATTAGGGGTGATATTTAACCTACCTATATAAGGAATATGAGCCATTCTTGACATATACTAGATACATACACTAGAGACACAATTTCAATATTCTTAGTGAGGAAGAAAAGAAGAAAGGAGGCTAGAGACACAACCTTGGAGTTTTTCCATCAACCAAGAAGAAGAGCAATCTCTACCATGGAGTTAGCCCTTGAGGGTTGGAGGACACCTTCTATGAGTGGCTAGACATCCTCTTGGGGATAGAGTTAGACCTAAGCATGCTTTCTACATCTTGATTTATGTATTTCTGAGGGGATTTCTATTATGATAGATGTTTTTGACATATTTATATACATAGATCTTGTTTATTCAATGATTTGTGTAGTTTAATGCTTCCAATTGATCATTTCATTCTATCCATATGTCTATGTATTCTAGAATAGATGTTCATGTGTTTGTCGCTATTTCTTGTATTAGTGATGCATGTCTATGTGTATTAATGCTATAGATCTAGAGATTGTAAAGACATAGTGCCTAATGGAATGCTCTTATGGTTTATTTAATGGTTCAAACTCATTTCTTGATGGATTGTGCCTCTCCCTTAGTTTAATTAGTTTAATTTCAAATCATTAGCTTAATTGTAGTGTAGTTATAGTTTAGATGTTAAATGGGAGGACAATCCATGCTTGTTGTTTCATGTTTCATACTTATGAAAGCAAGTAGCATATTTCTCTAACGTTGTGATGTGTTTGGATTGTGAGCTTAAAGAAAGGACTAATGGCTTAGTTTGATATATTGTGCTATCCACCATGTTGCTTAGACAATATATGCTTAATTTGTCATCCATGCTTGTTGAAACAACCACACACACACACTATTGTTGCAATACATGTTTTCCTCCTCATTAACCATTCATTAAGGGTGTAGAAAAGTTATACTTAGTGGTGATCTCTAAACCCCAAGATCTCTCTCTTATTTTCTTCCCATTACATTTAATCGTTTACTTTAGTTTAAATTGCATCTTAGTGTAATTCAACCACCAACCAATCTTTTGATCACCCGACCTACTAACCCTAATCTCGATTCCACAACCTAATACGACCCATCAATCCCTTCGGACGATCCCTACTCGCCCTAACTATATTTTTAGTGAAAGGTAGTAGTGGTAATTTCCGAATGTAAAACTTGGCCACATTCATCATTGCCCTACACCACTATCTTTTGGTTCAAGCTTTGGTAGGCCGCGACAAGCCACCAAGTTTTTAGCGCCGTTGGCAGGGATTGATTGAAGGCAACGTCGTATTTGTGGAATCAATTAGGAATTAGTACTCTTTTGATCGTGTCTTTACTTTGTTTTCATTTTCATTTTGGTTACTTATTGTGTTGGTTCTTGTTTAACTAGGTGCATTGAGCTAGAAGGTGAGCAAAGGAGCATTTCAAGCAAAGAGCTAAGCAAAAGTAAGGAAAAACCTAAAATCAAAAAATTTTGCAAGGCTAAAATTGAAAATTGAATTGAAGTGCTAAAGGACCCTTTGTGAGCTCTTTCTTAACTTAATCTCTAATTAAATCGTCGGCCTGCGTGGAGGCTTGTATTTCAATTCTTAGATAAATCGTGAGCCCACATGGAGGCAATTTATTTATTCTTTGCATATTGTTGATAGCATGGGAGTACGGGAACGTTGTATGTGGAGGAAGTTTGTTGATTGTTGATTTGTTGCGAAGGTGAAGTGATTGTTCATTACTTGTTGCTTGTTGTGTTTTGTTGTGCATGCATGGTCATAGATCATTGAAACCTACTCTTGTTCCTCTTAATTTTCATCTTGAATCCGTTGTTCGAAACCCTAGGGGAAGAGGAAGTTCTAGTCAATCCATTTTATCAATGGAAGGGCATAAAGAGGACCATGTGAAGGACCTTGGTCACATAGACCAACAAGGTATCCTCCACCCTAATGTGCATCATGATAACATGCAAGTATCATTAGGCATGCCGAGGCCATTCATTCACCCACCACAACAATAAGGCCAAGTTCCATTGGGAATGCCAAGGCCAATCTATGCTCCACAACCTCCCATCATTCAAGGCAATCAAGGTGCCCATGTTGCACCTCTAATTGCTAATCCTCCTCTCGCCTTAGGAGATCACTGTGCCTAATGAATACACTGCACCCATATGCATTCAATTGCCACCATTTAGAGCACACCACTATAAGATCAAACCACAAACCATTTAAATGCTTCCTAATTATCATGGACTTCCTAGTGAAGAACCTTACAAGCATTTGCATGAGTTTCTTGAAGTATGTTCCACCATTAGATATACGGACATGCCGGAAGAGGTCTTAAGGCTTAAACTTTTTCCATTCACCCTTAAAGACAAGGCAAAATAATGGTTTAACAATCTTAGGCCTTTTTCAATAACTTCTTGGGCAGAAATACAACAAGAGTTCTTGAAGAAGTACTATCCAGTTTCTAAGACCAATGCCATGAGAACCACAATTCGAGAGCTTTCACACGGGGATGGGGAAACGTTCCATGAGGCATGGGAAAGATTCAATGAATTGCTTAGGAAGTGTCCACATCATGACATGCCCAAATTGCAATTAGTTTAATATTGCTTTGAAAGCTTATCGGACAATTACAAGGGCATGGTTGATGCTTCCATGGGTGGCTCTTACATTGATAGGCATAAGGATGACCTGTGGCGTCTTTATGAGAGCATGAGTGAAAATTCTTTGCATCGAACTTTATCTTCTAAGAATGGTAGGAATTCAAGTGGAAGGAAGAGTGTTGGGTTACATCGAGTTGACCATTCTAATGAAATAGCCGCTGAGATGAAATCCTTATCTCAAAGGTTTGATTAATTTTTGATTAACCGAAACTCGGCAAATCAAGTATCATCCGTCCTTAACCATTCCCATCATGCATCCAATGAGACATGTATGACTTGTTCAAGTGTTTTACATTTTACTTCCAATTGTCCCCATGGACATGTGCAAAGTGAGCATCATGAACAAGTCAATGCAGCTTTTGTTAATCAAGGGAACAATCCTTATGGCAATCACTATAATCATAGTTAGAGGAATCACTCGAACTTCTCTTGGAGAAACCAAGGGGATGGCTTAAACCCTCCCCAAGGTGGTTTCCAGGGGAAGTATGTTCCATCTCCGATGCAAAGCCAAGGTTCCCAAGGTTTTAGATCATTATTTTAATCACAAGGAAATTAATTTTCTAATTCTCATATTTCTAATCAACTATCATATTCTCAAGGAAATTCTAGAAGCCTCGCTTTTGAAAAGAAAGTTTTGACCGCTCTAGGCACTCTAGAGACGAACACTCAATTGCTTCATTCTCATTCTCAATCCATTGCTAAGCTAGAAACCCAAGTAGGGCAAATAGCTAGTATTTTAAATGCTAGATGGAAAGGGAAAATGCCTTTAAATGCTCCACCGAAGCATTCCTCATCGGAAGGACACACAATAGAGCATGTCAATGCAGTAATTACCTTAAGAAATGGGAAGATTGTGGACAACCAAGTAGGCATGTCCAATGAAGAGAGTGAACCGGTGCAACCCAAAGTTAACACCCGTCCTATTTCTCATCCTTTTCCTCCTTCATTGCATATGCATGATCTTTCTAATGAGAATATCTTGAAAAGTGATTTTGAAAAAAAAATTTGCAAAATGATTTCAAAACTTCTTGTGTTGAAGAGACTTCAAAGAAAATTTCTGAAAATTTTTTTGAGCCAAGAGCTCCATTTTCGGATGCCTTAAAATGATCCATTTCAATTGACAAGCAAAAGGCCAAAACAAATGATATTTTGGATGTGTCTAGGCAAGTGAAGGTCAATCTTCAACTTTTGGACGCAATCAAGCAAATTCGGGCTTATGCCAAGTTTTTAAAGGACTTATGCACCCAAAAGAGGAAGAACAAAAGCCAAGCACCTAGGAAAGTGGTCTTAACCGAGCAAGTAAGCTTAATTTTGCAGCATAACACTCTTCCAAAGTTTAAGGACCCCGGTTCACTTACCACTTCCTGCATTATTGGAGATCATATCATTAATAGGGCTCTTTTAGACTTACGAACAAGTGTTAACCTTCTTCCATACTCCTCAGGAGACTTGAAACCGACGTCAGTGGTTTTGCAACTTGCTAACCGATCCATCAAAAAGCTTAGGGGTATCGTTGAGGACGTATTGATTAAGATTGATAAATTTTTCTTCCCCGTTGATTTCGTTGTCATTGACACGGAACCGGTCCTGAATCCTAAGAGCCAAATTCCCGTTATCCTTGGCCGTCCTTTCTTGGCAACTGCGAATGCCAACATTAATTGTAGGACGGGGATAATAAAGATCTCATTTAGCCACATGAAGTTGAATTTGAATATCTTCAATCTGACCCCAAATTCATTTGACAAGCATGAAGAAGTGAATGTTGTAGAGAAATATCATGACCTTGAATGTGAAGGAAGAGAGTCTTTGCTTGAAACCAATATTTCAAGAAGTTCATCTTCAACCCTGAATTTCAAGAAAGTAGTTTCAAAATCTTGTTTCAAAAGGGCATGGAAGCCCAAAGATTATTTTGACCAAGGACCAAAAATTTCTTTTGAGCCTAATCCAACAAGTTCTCTAGGGAACCATTTGTTGAGTGGAGTTCAAATCACTTATCACCCCATTAAGGAGGGGATGCACTACAAGATGTTTGACCTGGGCTAAAAGAGCCCAACATCTTGCTAGAGACGTTAAAGATTAGTACATTTCGTAGGGTGTCACAACCCTATTCCTCCCTCATTTCCATTTTAAATTTCATTTCTTGCGAAGTCTAGATATTTGCCTTAGGTTCATATACATTCCTAGGAACAATGATTAGGATTGCATGCACTTTCATGTTGAAAATGAGCATTTTGCATAAGTTTGATCGATCTCCAAGGAGGTTCGATCGATCAAACTCCATATCTGCATCCACCTGTATCCAATCACCTCCCTGTCCAATCGTTCGAGGAAAACTTGCATATTTCAGCTCTCTGTCCCATGATTCGAACTTGTTCCTAGATCGATCTTTAGTTCTTTGATCGATCCAACTTCATCTTGGATCGATCTGTAGTCCCAACACTTAGAAAAATTTTGAACTTGCATCTAACCTGCATCAAAAGGCCTCTCTATCCCATCGATCGAACTTGCCTGCAAGTTTTTGCGTGTTCGATCGATCGGAGTTCATCTCAGATCAATCTTGGAGAGATCAATCTCTGTTCTTGGATTTACTGTTTTAAGTTTGATTTTTTTTGTTTTGAATTTTATATTTAAAAATAAAAAAAAAAAAAAAAAAGCAATTTTGTCTTTTAGTGAGGAGAGATCGATCAGAGTTCGATCGATCTGAGATTCCAGTTCTATCGATCGAACTGGTTAAGGGATGTTTTTGAAAAACCAAACCTAGGGTTATTAGATTGATATCTCAGATCAATCTAACATCCTCATCTTCGTCCCTCGTTGCTGCAACTCACTTCCCCACCTCCGGCGAACCCTCCGCTGAGTCCATCTCACCTCAAATCTCTCTACTTCATCTCGAATCTCAGATCTCATCTCCTTTTCATCTCATCTCTCAGTTTTAGGAAAGATTTAAACCCTCTCTTTTGATTTCAAGCCTTATTCTCCATGAATCCATGCTTTATATGTTAGATCTACGATGTTTTGATGATGAATCTTGCCATTGATGAAGCTTTGAAGCTATGTATATATATGTATATATAGGTTTTATATATATATTTTTAATTTTAATCTTGATGTTGGGGGTCACGGGCCAAGGAAAGTGACCAAATATGTTGATTTGTTGTGTAGAGGGGCCCACAATCTTGTTTGTGAGGCCCCCGTACTATCCACGTCACAGATCTATGACTTTTCGAGTTACACCCTATAGTTTGATCGATTGAACTTTTTCTCAGATCGATTTGTAACAGATCGATCTCACTTATTCACGATCGATCGAACTTGCATCAATCTCACATTTTTGTGATCGATCAAACTTCACAGATATGCATTACACGCTTCACACACCATCTCTTGTGATTCATGCTATCTCATACATGCCCAATGCCTGTGTTTTCCACATTGGATGCATTCCATACTTATACAGTCTAACATGCTTCATATCATGTCACTTATTCCTTATCACTTGCATAGATTTATGTTCCTTATCTGCTTTGTCTATCAATTTGACATACATGATTCTATAAATTGTGCTTTAATTCTTTATACCGGCACTGACTTCCTTTCTGCAAGTTTTCCTTTTATTTTGCAGGCCATGGCAAGGGTCAAGACTGTTGCTATTGGACACTATCACCGCAGGGCCAGGCAGAGATTGGACGACGAGGCAGGTCCATCTCACGTCCAGGACCCCATTCATGTGTCCGAGCCAGAGCCCTTTCATATTCAGGAGGAGCCAGCAGAGCCTACTCCACCTTAGTCTCCATCTGTTGACAGTCGACTACAGTCTTCGGCTGAAGCATCTTCTTCACAGGCTGGTGCTAGGGTTGAGCACATACCATCTCCATCACCACCACTAGCTCAGCAAGCCCAGGACTTAGACCGGCCATTGCCGAGATACTCACACCTTCGGGTGGCAAATAAGTCGGTCTTCGACATAGACTATTTCTCCTGGTCTGTTCTTATCAGAGCAGCATATGACGATATAGACTGGAGGGGCATCTCAGCCATACTAGCCCCTGTTACATACCCAGTGTACCCGAGGTTGGTCCAGATGTTCTTCCAGAACCTCCGACTTGCCCCGAGTAACCTGGCGGAGCTGCGGACTACCATTGACAACTACCCTATCAATATCACGGTGGACACTCTATCCTAATCTTTCCTTTATCCACACGTCTGCCCTCCCGATCTCCAGGATACCTATCATACTCTATGGAGGCCCTCATATGTAAGCATGGCCGTTGCACTCATAGGTCACTATGCAAGTGACGAGACTTTGGCCACTCAGACTTATCTGCCAGACGATTTGTAGTTCTTTGATTCGGTATTATACCGAAATGTTTTTATGGCCGGCCACAAGATACAGAGGCGTGGTGACTTTCTGAAAGCTTTATACGCCTTCTATACAAGGCCCTGGCTATCCATTCATGCGCTCGTCTGGAGCATTATGATGAAGCTGTATGTTGACTATATCAGCAAGGCTAAGCCCAAACGGGCTAAGTATCTCCCATTCGACCATCTCATCATACAGATTCTGAGAGACCAGTGCTATCCCTTCTAGCCAGGGGAGCGTACTAAGTCTGGGGCCAGCTTATTCAAGAAGAAACATTGGGATAAGAGCTACCAGGCTTTTATCGAGAGTCTACAATACGACGATGTAGAGGCAGCTGAGGAACTAGAGAGAGAGGAGTTGGAGCAAGCAGCGGCAGAGCATGCAGCAATCGATGTACCAGTCGATCCGCCTACCATGCATATGGATATTAACTTGGAGCAGCACTCAGAGGACCCAGAGCATTACTCTTCGGTTGGGTCGCCCATTCACGATGAGGAGCAGGCTCAGGATCATCATTCTCCCGCTCTAGCAGCACCTGAGGCTCCACTTTAGATACCCAGCTTCGGAGAGCTTCTTCAAACTCTGGAGGATGACATGGTTTCCATCCGAGCTGATATTGTTTCACTCCGCACGAATGTCATAGCTGCATTACATGATCTATCCAGAGACATCCGCGGAACACGCCCTGCTCGTCCTACCTCCTCTTCATAATTTCCATATCTTCTTCTCCTCCTATTATATATCTGTGATATCTATCATATTTTTGATACTGTTATATATTTGCTACCAGTCTGTTGGCCTAGACACTCGATATACTGTACTATTCTTTACTTCTCTATTATGCATACTTTGTTTATGTATTTCATATTTGTGTATTGATATATTTGTCTGTGCATGACTCCATCAGGTGCATCCCAGTGACTTCAGTGAGAGAGAGTACTGCCCGAATTTTTTAGGACCACCCTTTTTCCTCTCTTCTTACTTTAATTTCTTATCCCATTTACACTTGCATATCCACTGTGCACTATTATTATCCCCTTTGTTGTCTAATGAACTTTTATCCAGTGCCATCTTTACAGGAACACAGTTAATCCTAAGTTTGGGGGGGCTATGCCACCTACTTTGGACACTTGTGTCCCAGCCATCCTTTGCTTAGCTGCACTGGTATACTCTTTCCTTTGTTCTCTTTGCACATTGAGGACATTGTGCCATTTCAATTGGGGGGGTAATGGTGTTAATTGCAGTATTTGCTTTCAATTCAAAAATTTGAGTATGACTTGTGTATTTGAGGAATTTTCTATGATTGGTCCATAACTAGCTATGATTTTAATCTTTTGAAGACTATATTGCTTAAAATTTAAATTTTTTCTTGACTTGAGAGTCTAATACTCCTTGTATGCCTTGTGGATGCCATTTAGGAGTAAATGCTTCAAAAGATTGATATCATGCTTGCACTTGTGGTCCGCATCATCCTGATTTTGTGATTGTTTTGAGATTCACTCTAGAATTCTACACTAGCATAGCCGTACACAAGCATTCATTTGTGGGGTACATGCTTTGTTAATTATTTAATTGGTTATATCCCAATTGGGCTAGTAGTGCATTGAAAGCTTTCATTTTGATAAAGGTGGATAACAAACCCTTTTCACTAAGTAGTCGGGATTCTAGCCTCATCAAGCACTAAACTTCTCATGCCAAAAGGTGGAGGGCCCAAACTCTTGGTTAATAAATGAACTTGAAAAAAAAAAATAAAAAAATAAAAATAAAAATTGCGAAAGCAATAAAAAGTGAGGACTTCCCCAAAAGGTGAGAAATGGGAAATGATTAGATGAATGTTATTTCGATTTGTAGCCTAGTTGATTTGAGCTTGTAAGTCCTTAAGAGTGTTTGAACACCTAATGCCCTAAAGCCGTCTAGTTTGAGAGTCATTGACCTAATGCTTGACCTGATGAATCGCTAGAAAGCTTCATAGATCAGCACATTGCACCATACTTCCGTCTTTGATCCTAAAAAAAATAAAAAAAAAAAAATCGAGTGAAAAGAATAAGCGCACCTAGTTGAATAAGCTTTAATAAAAGGTCCACTTTTTGTCTTGATGATCGGGACTAGATTTGTATACTAGTTTGAGGGTAAGGATGTGATCATTTCTTTAGTTGGCTTGGATAGCAACATATTTGATGTCGGTCCACTCAAAAAGGATTCTAGAGTTGTTTTGATTTACATGATCATTTTCTTGATGTGTAGAGGACCATACTTGTTTGCTTGATGTTAAAATTTTGGGAGATTGCTTAGAAATGGTTGAAAAATTGCATACTTAAGGTAGTTTTCTCCCAATGCTTATTTGCAATATTGGTATCACTTTTGAAAGAATGAGTTTAATGTTTATGGGTATCAATTCTGGAAACCCTCACGAGACTTCACTCGTCCACTAGGGGTAACCTAGGGGTTTAAAAGGCTTGTTGCATATGCTAAATGTAACCGTGTTCCCTACGAAAGTGGCGTTATCTATTTATTGCTTTCTAGTTCATAGTTGTATAGTTGCTCATTATTTCCTTTACTTTCTAGTTCATTGTTAGGGACCAGCAATATTTAAGTTTAGGGGTGTGATGAGTGTTGAAAAGTGCGCATTTAAATCCCTTAGGCTTAGGTATTCTAGAACCTTTATCTATCTTATTTTCCCGCTTTAGATTGATTTTGTATTATTTCCATTTTCAGGTACTTATCCCCAAAATAAGCTAACTCAGCTAAATAAGAGCATAATTGAAGCAATCTTGAGATGAATCAAAGAAAGAAGCAAAGTGGGAGCAAAAGGAAGCAAGTGGTGGAAATTCAGCAAGTTCTATTAATCTCAGAAAATATTTGATCGATCGAAAGTTCATCGATCTCTGCATTTCAAGATGGATCCAAGCTCTTTTATCCTTGTCCAAAAATCCCACATAGTTCGATCGATCCAACTTTCTTCCGATCGATCAAAAAGATTCCATCTTATCCAGTTGTACCACCATACCTACCACATTTGTCTCTTTCCCAAAAATATCATCAAAATATCTCAGATTTGTCCTTATCTAAAAAGGGGCCGCCATAGAGGATCAATCCAGCTTAAGTTCGAAAGATCTCAGCCATATTCGATCGATCTCACCACAAGTTTGATCGATCGAACTTTCCAAAGTGCAAGAAAATCCAATTTCCAACTCATTAAAAGTTGTCTCATATCCAATCATTGGAAGGAATATTGGTGTACGAGCCCAGCTCATTGGGGGTGATATTTAACCTACCTATATAAGGAATATGAGCCATTCTTGACATATACTAGATACATACACTAGAGGCACAATTTCAATATTCTTAGTGAGGAAGAAAAGAAGAAAGGAGGCTAGAGACACAAGCTTGGAGTTCTTCCATCAACCAAGAAGAAGAGAAATCTCTACCACGGAGTTAGCCCTTGAGGGTTGGAGCACACCATCCATAAGTGGCTAGACATCCTCTTGGTGCTAGAGTTAGCCCTAAGCATGCTTTTTACATCTTGATTTATGTATTTTTGAGGGGATTTGTATTGTGATAGATGTTTTGACATATTTATATACATAGATCTTGATTATTCAATGATTTGTGTGGTTTAATGGTTCCAATTGATCATTTCATTCTATTCATATGTCTATGTATGCTAGAATAAATGTTCATGTGTTTGTCTCTATTTCTTGTATTATTGATTCATGTCTACGTGTATTAATGTTATAGATCTAGAGATTGTCAAGATATAGTGCCTAATGGAATGCTCTTGTGGTTTATTTGATGGTTTAAACTCATTTCTTTATGGATTGTGCCTCTCCCTTAGTTTAATTATTTTAATTTCATGTCATTAGCTTAATTGTAGTGTAGTTATAGTTTAGATGTTAAATGGGAGGACAATCCATGCCTGTTGTTTGATGTTCCATACTGATGAAAGCAAGTAGCATATTTCTGTAACCTTGTGAGGTGTTTGGATTGTAAGCTTAAAGAAAGGATTAATGGCTTAGTTTGATATATTGTGCTATCTACCATGTTGCTTAGACAATATATACTTAATTTGTCGTCCATGCTTGTTTAAACAACCATACATACACACTATTGTTGCAATACATGTTTTCCCCTCATTAATCATTCATTAAGGGTGTAGAAAAGCTATGCTTAATGGTGATCTCTAAACCCCAAGATCTCTCTCTTATTTTCTATCCATTGCATTTAATCGTTTGCTTTACTTTAAATTGTATCTTAGTGTAATTCAACCACCAGCCAATCTTTCGATCACTCGACCTACTAACCCTAATCTTGATTCCACAACCTAATACGACCTACCAATCCCTTGGGATGTTCCCTACTTGCCCTAACTATATTTTTAGTGAAAGGTAATAGTGGCAATTTCTAAATGTAAAACTTGGCTACATTCATCATAGCCCTACACCACTATCTTTTGGTTCAAGCTTTGGTGGGCCGCGACAAGCCACCAAGTTTTTGGCGCCGTTGACGGGGATTAATTGAAGGCAACGTCGTATTTGTGGAATGAATTAGGAAGTAGTACTCTTTTGATCGTGTCTTTATTTTGTTTTCATTTTCATTTTGGTTATTTATTGTGTTGGTTCTTGTTTAACTAGGTGCATTGAGCTAGAAGGTGAGCAAAGGAGCATTTCAAGCAAGGAGCTAAGCAAAAGCAAGGAAAAAGCTAAAATCTAAAAATTTTGCAAGGCTAAAATAAAAAATTGAATTGAAGTGCTAAAGGACCCTTTGTGAGCTCTTTCTTAATTCAATCTCTAGTTAAATCGTCGGCCCGCGTGGAGGCTTGTATTTCAATTCTTAGATAAATTGTGAGCCCACGTGGAGGCAATTTTATTATTCTTTGCATATTGTTGATAGCATGGGAGTATGGGAACATTGTATGTGGAGGAAGTTTGTTGATTGTTGATTTATTGCGAAGGTGAAATGATTGTTTATTACTTGTTGCTTGTTGTGTTTTGTTGTGCATGTATAGTCGTAGATCATTGAAACCTACTCTTGTCCCTCTTAATTTTCATCTTGAATCCATTGCTCGAAACCCTAGGGGAAGAGGAAGTTTTAGTCAATCCATTTCATCAATGGAAGGATATAATCAGGACCATGTGGAGGACCTTGGTCACACAGACCAACAAGGTATCCTCCACCCCAATGTACATAATGATAACATGCAAGTACCATTAGGTATGCCGAAGGCATTCATTCACTCACCACAACAATAAAGCCAAGTTCCATTGGGAATGTCAAGGCCAATCTATGCTCCACAACCTCCCATCATTCAAGGTAGTCAAGGTGCCCATGTTGCATCTTCAATTGTTAATCCTCCTCTTGCTTTAAGAGATCACTATGTGCCTAATGAATATAATGCACCCACATGCATTCAATTGCCACCATTTAGAGCACACCACTATGAGATCAAATCACAAACCATTCAAATGCTTCCTAATTATCATGGACTTCCAAGTGAATAACCTTACAAGCACCCACATGCATTCAATTGCCACCATTTAGAGCACACCACTATGAGATCAAACCACAAACCATTCAAATGCTTCCTAATTATCATATACTTTCTAGTGAAGAACCTTACAAGCATTTGGATGAGTTTCTTGAAGTATGTTCCACCGTGAGATACACGGACATGCCAGAAGAGGTCTTAAGGCTTAAAATTTTTCCATTCACCACCCTTAAAGACAAGGCAAAATATTGGTTTAACAATCTTAAGCCTTTTTCAATAACTTCTTGGGCAGAAATGCAACAAGAGTTCTTGAAGAAGTACTATCCGGTTTCTAAGACCAATGCCATGAGAACCTCAATTTGAGAGTTTTCACAAGGGGATGGGGAAACGTTCTATGAGGCATGGGAAAGATTCAATGAATTGCTTAGGAAGTGTCCACATCATGACATGCCCAAATGGCAATTAGTTCAATATTTCTTTGAGAGCATATCGGACAATTACAAGGGTATGGTTAATGCTTCCATGGGTGGCTCTTACATTGATAGGCATAAGGATGACGTGTGGCGTCTTTATGAGAGCATGAGTGAAAATTCTTTGCATCAAACTTTATCTTCTAAGAATGGTAGGAATTCAAGTGAAAGAAAGAGTGTTGGCTTACATCGAGTTGACCATTCTAATGAAATAACAGTCGAGATGAAATCCTTATCTCAAAGGTTTGATCAATTCTTAATCAACTAAAACTCAGCAAATCAAGTATCTTCCGTCCCTAACCATTCCCATAATGCATCCTATGAGACATGTATGACTTGTTTAAGTGTTTTACATTCTACTTCCAATTGTCCCCATGGACATGTGCAAAGTGAACATCATGAACAAGTCAATGTAGCTTTTGTTAGTCAAAGGAACAATCCTTATGGTAATCACTATAATCCTAGTTGGAGGAATCACCCAAACTTCTCTTGGAGAAACCAAGGGGAAGGCTTAAACCTTCCCCAAGGTGGTTTCCAGGGGAAGTATGTTCCACTTCCGATGCAAAGCCAAGGTTCCCAGGTTTTAGATCATCATTTCAATCACAAGGAAATCAATTTTCTAATTCTCATTTTCCTAATCAACCATCATATTCTCAAGAAAATTCTAGAAGCACCGCTTTTGAAGAGAAAGTTTTAACCGCTCTAGGCACTCTAGAGGTGAACACTCAATTGCTTCATTCTCATTCTAAATCCATTGCTAGAGTCGAAACCCAAGTAGGGCAAATAGCCAGTACTTTAAATGCTAGAGAGAAAGGGAAAATGCCTTTGAATGGTCCACCCAAGCAACAATGTGTTGTGGAGACTCATTCCTCATCGGAAGGACACATAATAGAGCATGTCATTACGGCGACTACCTTAAGAAGTGGGAAGATTGTAGACAACCAAGTAGGCATGTCCAATGAAGAGAGTGAATCGGTGCAACCCAAAGTTGACACCCGTCCTGTTTCTCATCATATTCCTCCTTCATTGCATATATATGATCTTTCAAATGAGAATATCTTGAAAAGTGATTTTGAAAAGAAAAATTTGCAAAATGATTTCAAAAATTCTTGTGTTGAAGAGACTTCAAAGAAAATTTTTGAAAAAGTTTTTGAGCCAAGAGCTCCATTTCCGGATGCCTTAAAATGATCCATTTCAATTGACAAGCAAAAGGCCAAAACAAATGAAATTATGGATTTGTTTAGGCAAGTGAAGGTCAATCTTCCACTTTTGGATGAATCAATCAAATTCTGGCTTATGCCAAGTTTTTAAAAGACTTATGCACCCAAAAGAGGAAGAACAAAAGCCAAGCACCTAGGAAAGTGGTCTTAACCGAGCAAGTAAGCTCAATTTTGTAGCATAACACTCTTCCAAAATTTAAGGACCCCGGTTCACCTACCAAATCATGCATTATTGGAGATCATATCATTAATCGGGCTCTTTTAGACTTAGGAGCAAGTGTTAACCTTCTTCCATACTCGGTATATGTCAAATTAGGCTTAGTAGACTAGAAACTGACGTCGGTGGTTTTGCAACTTGCCGACCGATCCATCAAAAAGCCTAGGGGTATCATTAAGGACGTATTGATTAAGATTGACAAATTTTTCTTCCCCATTGATTTCGTTGTCATTGACACGGAATCGGTCCCGAATCCTAAGAGCCAAATTCCCGTTATCCTTAGCCGTCCTTTCTTGGCAACCGCGAATGCCAACATTAATTGTAGGATGGGGATAATGAAGATCTCATTTGGCCACATGAAGGTGAAGTTGAATATCTTCAATCCGACCCCCAATTCATTTGACAAGCATGAAGAAGTGAATGTTGTAGAGAAATATCATGACCTTGAATGTGAAGGAAGAGAGTCTTTGCTTGAAACCAATATTCCAAGAAGTTCATCTTCAACCCCGAATTTCAAGAAAGTAGTTTCAAAATCTTGTTTCAAAAGGGCATGGAAGCCCAAAGATTATTTTGACCAAGGACCAAAAATTTCTTTTGAGCCTAATCCAATGAGTTCTCTAGGGAACCATTTGTTGAGTGGAGTTCAAATCACTTATCACCGCATCAAGGAGGGGATGCACTACAAGATGTTTGATCCGGGCTAAAAGAGCCCAACATCTTGCTAGAGATGTTAAAGATTAGTACATTTCGTAGGGTGTCACAACCCTATTCCTCCTTCATTTCTACTTTAAATTTCATTTCTTGCGAAGTCTAGATATTTGCCTTAGGTTCATATACATTGCTAGGAACAGTGATTAGGATTGCATGCACTTTCATGTTGAAAATGAGCATTTTGCATAAGTTTGATCGATCTCCAAGGAGGTTCGATCAATCGAACTCCATATCTGCATCCAATCACCTCTCTGTCCAATCGTTCAAGGAAAACTTGCATATTTCAGCTCTCTGTCCCATCATTCGAACTTGTTCCTAGATCGATCTTTAGTTCTTCGATCGATCCAACTTCATCTTGGATCGATCTACAGTCCCAACACTTAGAAAATTTTTGAACCTGCATCCAACCTGCATCAAAAGGCCTCTTTGTCCCATCGATCGAACATGCCTGCAGGTTTTTGCATGTTCGATCGATCGGAGTTCATCTGAGATCGATCATGGAGAGATTAATCTCTGTTCTTGGATTTACTGTTTTAAGTTTGATTTTTTTTTGTTTTCAATTTTATATTTTAAAAAAATAAATAATAATTTTGTCTTTTAGTGAGGAGAGATCGATCAGAGTTTGATCGATCGAATTGGTTGCGGGATGTTTTTAAAAAACAAACCTAGAGTTATTAGATCAATATCTTAAATCGATCTAACACCCCCATCTTCATCCCTCACTGCTGCAACTCACTTCCCCACCTCCAGCGAACCCTCCGCCAAGGCCATCTCACCTCGAATCTCTCCGCTTCATCTTGAATCTCAGATCTCATCTCCCTCTCATCTCATCTCTCGGTTTGAGGTAAGATTTGAAATCCCTCTTTTGATTTCAAGCCTTATTCTCCATGAATCCATGCTTTATATGTTAGATCTATGATGTTTTGATGATGAATCTCGCCATTGATGAAGCTTTGAAGCTATGTATATATATAGGTTTTATAAATATTTTTTATTTTAATCTTGATTTTGGGGGTCACGGGCCAAGGAAAGTGACCAAATATGTTGATTTGTTGTATAGAGGGGCCCACAAGCATGTTTGTGAGGCCCCCGTGCTATCCACATCACAGATCTGTGACTTTTCGAGTTACACCTTACAGTTCGATCGATCGAACTTTTTCTCATATCGATCTGTAACAGATCGGTCTAACTTATTCACGATCGATCGAACTTGCATCGATCTCACATTTTTGTGATCGATTGAACTTCACAGATATGCATCACACACTTCACACACCATCTCTTGTGATTCATGTTATCTCATACATGCCCAATGCCTGTGTTTTCCACATTGGATGCATTCCATACTTATATTGTCTAGAATGTTTCACATCATGTCACTTATTTCTTATCATTTGCATAGATTTATGTTCCTTATCTACTTTGTCTATTCTATTTGATATGCATGATTCTATAAATTGTGCTTTAATTCTTTATACCGGCACTGACTTCCTTTCTGCAAGTTTTCCTTTTATTTTGTAGGCCATGGTGAGGGTCAAGACTATTGCTCGTGGACACTATCATCGCAGGGCCAGAAGGAGATTGGACAACGAGGCAAGTCCATCTCACGTCCAGGACCCCATTCATGAGTCCGAGCCAGAGCCCTCTCATATTTAGGAGGAGCAAGCAGAGCCTACTCCACCTTAGTCTCCATCCACTGACAGTCGATTACAGTCTTCGGCTGAGGCATCTTCTTCACAAGCTGGTGCTGAGGCTGAGCATGTACCATCTCCATCACCACCACCAACTCAGCAAGCTCAAGACTTAGACCGGCCATTACCGAGATACTCACGCCTTCGGGTGGTACACAAGTCTTCTTCGACATACACTACTACTCCCGGTCTGTTCTTACCAGAGCAGCTTATGACGATATAGACGGGAAGGGCATCTCAGCCATACTAGACCCTGTTACATACCCAGTGTACCTGAGGTTGGTCCAAATGTTCTTCCAGAACCTCCGACCTGCCCCGAGTAACCTGGCAGAGCTGCAGACTACCATTGACGGCTACTCTATCAGTATCATGGTGGACACTCTTTCTAGATCTTGCAGTTGTCCACACGTCTACCCTCCCAATCTCCAGGATACCTATCCTACTCTATGAAGGCCCTCATATACAGACATGGCCGTTGCACTCATAAGTCACTATGCAGGTGGCGAGACTTTCACCACTCGGACTTATTTGTCAGATGACTTGTGGTTCTTCGATTTGGTACTACACCGAAATGTTTTATGGCCAGCCCCAAGATATATAGGCGCAGTGACTTTCTGAAAGCTTTATACTCCTTCTATACAGGTCACTGGCTATCCATTCCTGCACTCATCTGGAGCGTTATGATGAAGCTGTATGTTGACCATATCACAAGGCCAAGCCCAAAAGGGCTAAGTATCTCCTATTCGGCCATCTCATCACACAGATTCTGAGAGACCAGCCACGGGAGCATACTGAGTCTGGGGCCTGCTCATTCAAGAAAAAAGATTGGGATAAGAGTTACCAGGCTCTTATCAAGAGTCTACAGGACGACGCTGTAGAGGCAGCTAAGGATCTAGAGAGAGAGGAGTTAATGCAGACAACAGTAGCAACAGCAGAGCAGGCGGCGGATGATATACCAGTCGATCTGCCTGCCATGCATATGGATATTGACTTGGAGCAACCCACAGAGGACCCAGAGCATCACCCTCCGGTTGGGTCGCCCGTTCACGATGAGGAGTAGGCTCAGGATCATCATTCTCCTGTTCCAGCAGCACCTGAGGCTCCACTTCAGATACCCAGCTTCGGAGGGCGTCTTCAGACTCTGGACGATGGCATGGTTTCCATCCAAGCTGATATTGCTTCACTCCGCACGGATGTCATAGCTGCATTACGTAATCTATCCAGAGATATTCGCGGAGCACGCCCAGCTCGTCCTTCCTCCTCTTTATGACTTCCATATCTTCTTCTCCTATTATATATCTATCATATTTTTGCTACTGTTTTATATTTGCGGCTAGTTTGTTGGCCTAGACATTAGATGTACTGTATTATTCTTTACTTCTCTTTTCTGCTTACTTTGTTTATGGATGTCATATTTGCGTATTGATATACCTGTCTGTGCTTGACTCTATTAGGTGTATCCCAGTGACTTCAGTGAGAGAAAGTACTGCCTGAATTTTTCAGGACCACCCTTTTTCCTCTCTCCTTACTTCAATTTCTTATCCCATTAACACTTTCATGTCCACTGTGCAAATTATTATCCCCTTTGTTGTCTAATGAACTTTTATCCAGTGCCATCTTTTCAGGACCATAGTTAATCCCAAGTTTGGGGGGGCATGCCACCTACTTTGGACACTTGTGTCTCAGCCATCCTTTGCTTAGCTGCACTGGTATACTATTTTCGTTGTTCTCTTTACACATTAAGGACATTATGCCATTTCAGTTGGAGGGGGGGTAATGGTGTTAATTACAGTATTTACTTTCAATTCAAAATTTTGAGCATGACTTGTGTATTTGAGGAATTTTCTATGATTGGTCCATAACTAGTTATGATTTTGATCTTTTAAAGACTATATTGCTTAAAATTTAAAAATTGCTTGACTTGAGAGTCCAATACTCCTTGTATGCCTTGTGGATGCCATTTAGGAGTAAATTTTTTGAAAGATTGATATCATGCTTGCACTTGTGGTCCGCATCATCCTGATTTTGTGATTGTTTTAAGATTCACTCTAGAATTCTACACTAGCACAGGCGCACACAAGCATTCATTTGTGGGGTACATGCTTTATTGATTATTGAATTGGTTAAATCCCAAATTGGGCTAGTAGTGCATTAAAAGCTTTCATTTTGATAAAGGTAGATAACAAACCCTTTTCACTAAGTAGCCAGGATTCTAGCCTCATCAAGCACTGAACTTCTCACGCCAAAAGGTGGAGGGCCCAAACTCTAGGTTAATAAATGAACTTGAAAAAAAAAAGAAAAAAAAAAAATTTGCAAAAGTAATAAAAAGTGAGGACTTCTCCCAAAAGGTGAGAAGTGGGAAATGATTAGATGGAGGTTGTTTTGATTTGTAACCTAGTTGATTTGAGCTTGTAAGTTCTTAGGGGTGTTTGAACACCTAATGCCCTAAAGTCGTCTGGTTTGGGAGTCATTGACCTAATGCTCGACCTCACGAATCACTAGAAAGCTTGATAGATCAACACATTGCACCATGCTTCCATCTTTGATCCTAAAAAAAAAAAAAAATCTAGTGAAAAGAATAAGCGCACCTAGCGTTAGACCTCATGAATCGCTAGAAAGCATAATAGATCAACACACTGCACCATACTTCCATCTTTGATCCTTAAAAAAAAAAAAAAAAAAAAAAAAAAAAAAAAAATCGAGTGAAAAGAATAAGCACACCTAGTTGAATAAGCTTTAATAAAAGGTCCACTCTTTGTCTTGATGATCGGGACTAGATTTGTATGCTAGTTGAGGGTAAGGATGTGATCATTTCTTTAGTTGGCTTAGATAGCAATATATTTGATACCGGTCCACTCAAAAAGGATTCTAGAATTATTTTGATTTGCATAATCATTTACTTGATGTGTGAAGGACCATACTTGTTTGCTTGATGTTGAAATTTTGGGAGATTGTTTAGAAATGGTTGAAAAATTGCATACTTGAGGTAGTTTCCTCCCAATGCTTGTTTGCAATATTGGTATCTTGTTTTAAAGAATGAGCTTAATGTTTGTGGGTATCATTTCTGGAAACCCTCACGAGACTTCACTCGTCCACTAGGGGTAACCTAGCGGTTTAAAAGGCTTGTTGCATATGCCAAATGTAATCGTGCTCCCTACGAAAATGGCGTTATCCATTTATTGCTTTCTAGTTCATAGTTGTATAGTTGTTCATTCATTCCTTTACTTTCTGGTTCATTGCTATGGACTATCAATATTTAAGTTTGGGGGTATGATGAGTGCTGAAAAGTGCGCATTTAAACCCCTTAAGCTTAAGTATTCTAGAACCTTTATCTATCGTATTTTCCCGCTTTAGATTGATTTTGTATTATTTCCATTTTCAGGTACTTATCCCCAAAATAAGCTAACTCAGCTAAATAAGAGCATAATTGAAGCAATCTTGAGACGAATCAAAGAAAAGAGCAAAGTGGGAGCAAAAGGAAGTAAGTGGTGGAAATTCAGCAAGTTCGATTGATCTCAAAAAATATTTGATCGATCGAAAGTTCATCGATCTCAGCATTTCAAGATAGATCCAAGCTCTTTTTTCCTTATCCAAAGATCCCACAAAGTTCGATCGATCCAACTTTTTTTCGATCGATCGAAAAGATTCCATCTTATCCAGTTGTACCACCCTACCTACCACATTTGTCTCTTTCCTAAAAATATCTTCAAAATATCTCAGATTTGTCCTTATCCAAAAAGTCGCCGCCATAAAGGATCGATCCAGCTTAAGTTCGATAGATCTCAGCCATGTTCGATCGATCTCACCACAAGTTCAATCGATTGAACTTTCCAAAGTGCAAGAAAATCCAATTTCTAGCTAATTAAAAGTTTTCTCATATCCAATCATTGGAAGGAATATTGGTGTACGAGCCCAGCTCATTGGGGGTGATATTTAACCTACCTATATAAAGAATATGAGTCATTCTTGACATATACTAGATACATACACTAGAGACACAATTTCAATATTCTTAGTGAGGAAAAAAAGAAGAAAGGAGGCTAGAGATACAAGCTTGGAGTGCTTCCATCAACTAAGAAGAGAAACAATCTCTACCATGGAGTTAGCCCTTGAGGGTTGGAGGACACCATCTGTGAGTGGCTAGACATCCTCTTGGGGTTAGAGTTAGCCCTAAGCATGCGTTCTACATCTTGATTTATGTATTTTTAAGTGATTTGTATTGTGATAGATGTTTTGACATATTTATATATATAGATCTTGTTTGTTCAATGATTTGTGTGGTTTAATGCTTCCAATTGATCATTTCATTCTATCCATATGTCTATGTATGCTAGAGTAGATGTTAATGTGTTTGTCTCTATTTCTTGTGTTATTGATGCATGTCTATGTGTATTAATGCTATAGATCTAGAGATTGTCAAGACATAGTGCCTAATGGAATGCTCTTGTGGTTTATTTGATAGTTCGTACTCATTTCTTGATGGATTGTGCCTCTCCCTTAGTTTAATTAGTTTAATTTCATGTCATTAGCTTAATTATAGTGTAGTTGTAGTTTAGATGTTAAATTGGAGGACAAATCAATGCTTGTTGTTTGATGTTCCATACTTATGAAAGCAAGTAGCATATTTCTCTAACCTTGTGATACGTTTGGATTGTGAGCTTAAAGAATGGATTAATGGCTTAGTTTGATATATTATACTATCCACCATGTTGCTTAGATAATATATGCTTAATTTTTCATCCATGCTTGTTGAAACAATCACACACACACACACACTATTGTTGCAATATATGTTTTCCCCCTTATTAATCATTCATTAAGGATGTAGAAAAGCTATGCTTAGTGGTAATTTCTAAGCCCCAAGATCTCTCTCTTAGTTTCTCTCCATTACATTTAATCGTTTACTTTTGTTTAAATTGTATCTTAGTGTAATTCAACCACCAACCAAACTTTTGATCACTAGACCTACTAACCCTAATCTTGATTCCACAACCTAATATGACCCACCAATCCCTTGGGACGATCCCTACTTGCCCTAACTATATTTTTAGTGAAAGATAGTAATGTTAATTTCTAAATGTAAAACTTAGCCACATTCATCGTAACCCTACACCACTATCTTTTTGTTCAAGCTTTGGTGGGCCGCGATAAGCCACCAAGGAGCAGAGTCAAGATGAGCATCAGTCTCCTAACCGAGTGATCCCTGACCCTCCAGTTCAGACACCCAGCCTAGGAAAGCGTATCCAGATCTTGGAGGACGCGGTAGTCTCCCTTCGAATAAATATGGCCTCCCTTAGCACTGATGTGACTACTCTGTGCGGATGTCTTGACTGTGCTACAGAACTTTTCCAAAGATATCCGGGGATTACGCCCTACCAGACTGACTTTATCTGCCAGACCCCTCTCACTCTCTCTTTATCATTTTATCATTTTGTACGGCCAGTCTGTTGGCTTAGATACTGTATTGTTCCGCACATTGCTTTTATTTTCTCTATTTTATGCACTATATTTTTGGATGTCAGGTTATTATATTGATATATTTATCTATAATTGACTCCATTATCAGGTACATCCCAGTGACTTCAGTGAGATAGTGCTACCCAAAAATTTTCAGGACCATCCTTATTTCTTTCTCCTTAGTTTAGTTATTATCCCATTTACACTTGCATGTCCATTGTGCACTATTATTATCCCCTTTGTCATTTGATCAGCTTTTATTCTAATGCCATTTTTTTATAACCACAGTTAATCCCAAGTTTGGGGGGCTGTACCACCCACTTCGGATATTTATGTCCCGGCCATTCTTTACCATAGCTGCACTTGTATACTCTTTCTTTTTGTTCTCTTTGCACATTGAGGACACTATGCCATTTAAGTTTGAGGGTAATGTGTGTTCTTTGCAATGTTTGTTTTCAATTCAAAATTTTGAGCATGACTTATGTATTTGAGGGATTTTCTATGATTGGTCCATGCCTAGTTATGATTTTGATCTTTTGAGGACTATATTGTTTAAAATTTAAAAATTCCTTGACTTGAGAGTCCAATACTCCTTGTATGCCTTGTTGATGCCATTTAGGAGTAAATTTTTTGAAAGATTGATATCTTGTTTGCACTTGTGGTCCACATCATCCTGATTTTGTGTTTATTTTGAGATTCACTCTAGGATTCTACACTAGCACAGGCACACACTAGCATTCATTTGTGGGGTACATGCTTTGTTGATTATTGAATTGGTTATATCCCAATTGGGCTACTAATGCATTGAAAGCTTTTATCTTGACAAAAGTGGATAACAAACCCTTTTCATTGAGTAACAGGGATTCTAGCCTCATCAAGCACTGAATTTCTCGTGCCAAAAGGTGGAGGGCCCAAACTCTAGGTTAACAATTGAACTTTAAAAAAATAAATAATAATTAAATAATTAAAAAAAAAAAAAGTTGCAAAAGTAATAAAAAAGTGAGGACTTCTCCCAAAATGTGAGAAGTGGGAAATGATTAGATAGAGGTTGTCTTGACTTGTAACCTAGTTGATTTGAGTTTATAAGTCATTAGGGGTGTTTAAACACCTAATACCCTAAAGCCGTCTGGTTTGGGAGTCATTGACCTAACGCTCAATCTCATGGATCCCTAAAAAGCTTAATAAATCACTACATTGCACCACGCTTCCATCTTTGATCCTTAGGGGAAAAAATAAATAAATAAATAAAATAATAATAATATCGAGTGAAAAGAATAAGCGCACATAGATCAATAAAGTTTTAATAAAAGGTCCACTCTTTGTTTTGATAATCAGTACTAGATTTGTGTACTAGTTTGAGGGTAAGGATGTGATCATTTCTTTAATTGGCTTGGATAGCAACATATTTGATGTTGACCGGTCCTTTACAAGGGTCGCGATACCAAGTCAAGCTTGAAGAGTTGTGAATTTAGGAGGTGGCCAAGTTTTACATTTATAGAAAGCCACTACTACCTTTCTCTATATAAAATATAGATAGGGCGAGTAGGGATCGTCCCAAGGGATTTGATGGTGTATCGAATTGTGAAACTATGGTAATTAGGGTTAGTAGGTCGAGTGATCACACAATTGATTGGTTGGTTGATTAAGCTAAATTGAATTCAACTAAATAAAATAATATGAAGTAAACAAGAGAGAGAGAGAGGTCTTGGGGTGTAGAGATCACCACCAAGCAATACTTTTCTATACTACTAACAAGTGATCAATTGAGGGTAATGGATGTGTTGCAATATGATAAGGGTGTGTGTGCATTAGGTTGATTCAATTGGCAATGATGACAAATCAAGCAAGTATTGTCTAAACATCATGTGAAGAGCACAATATATCTAAACAATAGAGCATATATTGTCTAGACAACATGGGGATAGCACAATAGATCAAAACAAGTCATTTATCCTTCATTAAGCTCACAATCCACATACAACACAAAATTAGAGGAATATGCCATTTGGACTCACAAGCATGGAACATCAAATATCAAGAGTAGATTGTCCTCCCATCTAACATTACACTACCACTACACTAAATCTACACTACTAGCATGAAAATAAAGCTATCTAGACTAGGGGAGAGGCACAAACCAACAAGAATAGGCATAAACCATCAAATGAATCAAAATAGCATTCATTAACCATATCATCTTGATAATCTCTAGATCTATAGCATCAATACACATAGACATGCATCAAAAACACTAAATCTAGGGATAAGCACATGAATATCCTACTCTAGCATACATAGACATATGGATAGAATAGAATAGTCAATTGGAAGCATTAAACCATACAAACCATGAAATAATCAAGATTTATATATACATGAATATCAAGATGTTTCATACAACACTAATCCCTCAATAATACACAAGATTAGAGTATAGAAAGCATGCTTGGGGCTAACTTTAGCCCCAAGAGGATGTCTAGCCACTCATGGTAGTGATGATCCAACCCTCAAGGGCTAACTCCATGGCTGCTCCTTGTTGGTGAAGATCTTCTCCAATGGTGCTCTAGCTTCCCTCCTTCCTCCTCTCCAAGAAGAGCCTCCAAGATGATTTTCAATGTGTGACAAAAGACTCCCTCAAAAAGTGTATCATATTCCTTATATAGGTAGGTCAAATACACCCCATGATGAGCTGTGGTCGTGCAAGGCATATTCTCCAATGATTGGATGAAGGACGGAATAAATGAGCTGGACTTTAACTTTTTCTCGCTGGAGGAAGTTCGATCGATCGAACCTTAACTTGGATCGATCGAAAATGGGTTCGATCGATCGAACTGCATCTTGGATCGATCGAAGTGGTCTGGCTCCTCCGGATAATGACAAGGTTGGGATATTTTCAAGATATTTTTGGGGAAAAAGACAAAAGTGGTTGGTAGGCGTACAGCTGTGGATAAGATCAATCATTTGAATAGGATAAAATAGGGTTCGATCGATCGAAGGTGATGTTCGATCGATCGAACTTGGAATTTCAGCAAAGGCCAAGGTTGGATCTATCGAGAAGTACTGTGATCGATCATAGATGTTCGATCGATCGAACTCTAAGTTGGATCGATCGAACTTTTCAGCTGCACAACTTGATTCCTTTTTGCTCCTTTCTTTCTCCACTTTGCTCCCTCCTTTGGTTTATCTCAAGATTGGTTCAATTAAGCTCTTATTTGGCTGAGTTAGCTAAATTTTGGAATTAGTGCCTGAAAATATAAATAACACGTAATAAGTCTAAAACGGCAAAGTAAGATAGATAAAGGAACTAGAATGCTTAAGCTTAACGGGTTTAAATGCACACTTTTCAGTGCTTATCACACCCCCAAACTTAAATATTGCTAGTCCCTAGCAATGAACTAAGAAGTAAAGGAATGAAATAAATAACTATACAAGTCTAAACTGGAAAGCAAGTAAAATGATAACACCATTTTCATAAGGAACACGATTGCATTTAGCATATGTAACAAGCCTTTTAAACCCCTAGGTTACCCCTAGTAGACGAGTAAAGTATCGTGAGGGTTTCCAGAAATGGTACCCACAAACATTAAGCTCATTCTTTCAAAAGAGGCACAAATATTGCAAACAAGCATTGGGAGAAAACTACCTCAAGTATGCAATTTTTCAACCATTTCTAAGCAATCTCCCAAAATTTCAATATCAAGCAAGCAAGTATGGTCCTCCACATATCAAGAAAATGATCATGAAAATCGAAACAAGTCTAAAATCTATGTGAGAGGTCCGGCATCAAGTGTGTTGCTATCTTAGCCAACTAAAGAAGTAATCACATCCTTACCCTCAAACTAGCACACAAATCTAGTACTGATCATCAAGATAAGAGAGTGGATCTTTTATTAAAGTTTTATTGTTCTAGGTGCGCTTATTCTTTTCACTCTTTTTCTTCCTTCTTTTTTTTTTTTATTGAGGATCAAAGATGGAAATATTATGCAATGTGTTGATCTCTTAAGCTTTCTAGAAGATTCATGTAGCGAGCTTTAGGTCAATGACTCCCAAACCAGATGGCTTTAGGGCATTAGGTGTTAAGACACCCCTACGGACTTACAAACTCAAATCAACTAGGCTACAAATCATGACAACAACCATCTAATCATTTCCCACTTCTCGCCTTTTGGGAGAAGTCCTCACTTTTATTGCTTTTGTAACTTCCTTTTTTTTTTTTTTTAATCAATTATTAACCTAGAGTTTGGGCCCTCCACCTTTCGGCGCGAGAAGTTCACTGCTTAATGAGGCAAGAATCTCGGCTACTCAATGAAAAGGGGTTGTTATCCACCTTTATCAAGAATGAAAGCTTTCAATGCACTACTAGCCCAATTGGGATATAACCAATTCAATAATCAACAAAGCATGTACCCCACAATTGAATACTAGCGTGCGCCGGTGCTAGTGTAGAATCCTAGAATGAATCTCAAAATAATCACAGAATCAAGATGATGTGGACCACAAGTGCAAGCATGATATTAATTTATTTTTTTTATTTTTTTATTTTTTTTTGAAAAATTTACTCCTAAATGGCATTCAAAAGGCATACAAGGAGTATTGGACTCTTAAGTCAAGCAATTTTTAAATTTTAAGCAATATAGTCCTCAAAAGATCAAAATCATAGCTAGAAATGGACCAAGTATAGAAATATCCCTCAAATACACAAGACATGCTCAAAATTTGAATTTTAAAGCAACACTGAAACATACACCAATACCCCCAAACTTAACTGCACATTGTCCTGAATGTGTGAAGAGAACAAAGGAAAGAGTATACCAATGCTTTAGACATGAATGATCGGGATAGAAGTATCCAAAGTGGGTGGCATGCCCCCCCCCCCCCCAAACTTGGGATAAACTGTGGTCCTGAAAAGTTTGCACTCGGATAAACTCATTAGATAACAAGATAAGATAATCAGTGCACAGTGGACATGCAAGTGTAAAATGGGATAAATAGAGAATAGAGAGAGAGGTGTAAGAGTGGTCCTGAAAAATTAGGCAGCACTCTCTCACTGAAGTCACTGTGGTGTACCTGATGGAGTCAAACATACAAATATGAGATACTAAGAGACATCCATAATCAAAAAGCAATATATAGAGAATATAAAGTGCCGGTACATCAATAAAATAATAAAGCCGACAGACCGGCCGCAAAGTATAATACAGTAACAGTGACAGTATAATACAGATCCAGAATAAAAGAAATGGAGGCATAGAACAACTGGAAGTGGAGTCTCAGGAGGCCTGATCGTGAAGATTTGTAGTGGCTGGAGGTGCAGGTGCGGGTGCAGGTGCAAGGAGTCGGCTGGAGAGATCGGCAAAGCAAGCCATGACATCCGCCCTGAAAGAGGTGAACTCAGCTCGGTGGGCAGTGATGTCGGCTCGCATGGCTGCTACGTCCTCCTCCAGTGTCTGCAAGCGTGCTCCGAATCCGGGAGTGGGAACTGGAGACTCAGGCAAAGATGCCTCTGAAGAAGACTCCCAAACTCGCTCCTGAGCAGCGGCTCGTTCACTGGTATCATCGGTATCAGCATCATCTGCAGCATTGGCATACTCCTCCGCAGGTCGCTCCAGGTCAATGTCCATGCGATCGGCAGCTGAATCGACTGGTGCGTCATCCGCTGCGATATCTGCTGCTGCTGCAGGTGCCGGGTGTGCCTGGGCTGCCTCCTCCTCCTCTAGTTCAGCTGCTGCCTCTACAGCTGGTTCTTGAAGAGTCCGAATAAGAGCATTGCAGCTCTTCTTCCAGTCGCTCCTCCCATAGAAGCTGGACCGTGCAAGGGGCTCTTCATTTGGGGGCACTCTGTAGCGCTGGTTAAGAAGGATCTGCGTGATGAGGTGTCCGAAGGGCAGGACCTTGACCGCTTAGGGTCCTCCCTGGAAATGAAAGAATCATACAGTAACCTCATCACGCTCCAGATGAGGACTGGGATAGATACCCAGCAGCCCGTGTAAAAAGCGTAAAGAGCTGTCAAGTAGTCATGACACCTCTGGATCTTGTGGCCCGCCATGTAAATGTTCTGGAAGAGAACTGTGTCGATGAACCAGAGGTCGTCAGGCAAGAAGGTCCTGGTGGCGAATGTCTGACCACCGGCATGATGGCCTGTCAAGGAGACAGTCATGTCAGAAAATGAAGGCCTATGCAGCCTCGGGTATGTCTCTGCACGCTCAGGTGGACACCGGTGTGGGCACCGGCAAGCACGGGCCAGAATGTCAACTGTAATGACAATCTCGTGGCCGTCCACTGTAGTGATCATCTCCGTGGTAGATCGTGGCGACGGCCGGAGATGCTGAAAGAATAGCCACACCAGTCGCGGGTATACAAGGCTGGTGACTAGGGCAAGGATGGCTGAGAGGCCCCGCTGCATGATATCCTGATAGCCAGACCGGGTCAGGATAGACTCAGAGAAGTACTCAGTATCGAAGTACGACTCCTGAGCCACAGTCATGGCTGCATATCTCGGCAGCAACTGGTCACGGCGCTGAGCCGGTAGAGGTGGCTGCGGTGATGGCATGGCGGCTGCATCTGCCTGATGGCGCGCAGGAGAAGGTGATGGTGTGAAGGCTGGAGGAGCCTGGGATGTAGATGTTACGTGGTCAGCTCCCTCCTCAGCCTCGTGGGATGGGGACTGAGAGGGAGTAGCCTGTGTGGGCTCCTCCTGAGCATGAGATGGCTCTGCAACCATCTCTATCCTGGGCCGTATATGTCTGCGGGGTCGCTGTGGCCCCGAAGATCGCCTGGCTACTGTCTTGAACTGCGGAGGCATGATCTGTAAAAAGACAAGAAAATTTTAATATATAAGTTAGTGCCAGATATATAAGAATTTAAATGCATAATAGAAACATATATGTCAAATAAGATAGATAAAATATGGATGACATGAATCTAAGATAATGATAAAATGTGAGTCATGCTAAGCAATGTAGGTATGAAATGCATCCAATGTGGAATATCACAAGCATTGTGCATATAAAGATAGCATGAAGACGACACAAGATGAATGGAGTGTGTATGTGTGATCTTTGAAAGCTCGATCGATCGAACTTTAAGTTCAATCGATCACCAAAAATTTTTGATCGAAGCATGAAAGTGCACAAGATTGGATCGATCGAAGGTAATGAAATGAAGTTCACTACTTTGATCGATCGAAGCACAAGTTCGATCGATCGAACTATGCGAATGCCGAATTTGAAAAGTCGCAGATCTGTGAGATCTAGAGTACGGGGCCCGCACAAACGTGTTTACGGGCCCATCTACACACCATTCATACAATCAACAACACCCAAACACTCCCCAACTTCAAATCAAATAAAAAACCCCTAATTTTGGTTCGGCCGAATGCATGTGTGTATATATAGCATGTAATCATGAAATTGAAGCTTCAACAATGAATGATTCATACATATTAAACATGATTTAACATAAACAATCAATAACATGCATCAATTTAAGCTTGGAATCAAGAAAATTGCATTCGGTTTACCTCTAAACCGAGAGAGATGAGATGAGAGAGAAGGGGCAAAGCTGCGATGAAAATGGAGCTTATCCTTAGCGGAATTGGCTCGCCAGAGATGGGGAAGATGATTGGGATGGAGGTTGGCTGGATTGAGCTTGAGATTGAGAGAAAGGGAGACTTAGGGTTAGGGTTTGTTTCGAGGTTGGATCGATCCAAGTGTATCGATCCAACTCTGTTTTATTTTAAAAACACGATATGCAGAGTTCGATCGATCGAACCTAGGTTTCCACTCTACATTTTTTTTTTTTGAATTTGAATTTTGAATTTTGAAAAATCAAAGGAAATTAAATTAATGAGATGCAAATTTCGATCGATCGAAGAAAGATTTCGATCGATCGAAGAGGATAAAGAATGTACAAGTTTAAGGGCTCAAGAGTTGACACGTGTTGGAACCTTGGATCGATCGAACTTGGAATTCGATCGATCAAACATGAAAATTTTTGAAAAGTCCCGAGAGCATACATTTTTGAAAAATGGATGAGGCCTGAAAATTTTTCTAAGTGTTGGGACTCATGATCGATCGAACCACATGTTGGATCAATCGAAAGGTAGTTCGATCGATCGAAATGGTTTACGATCGATCGAACTTTTGAAAATTTGGAGATCCCAAGAGCATGCATTTTGGAATTTGGATGTAGGTCCAAAATTTTTCTAAGTGTTGGGTGCAAAATGAGAGCTGGATCGATCGAGTCCATAGTTGGATCGATCGAACCAAAACTTAGATCGATCGAAATTATGCCTAAATGCTCAAAATGACTTGAATGCTCATGCAATCCCCTACTCAATTCTTTCCAATGTATATGAACCACAAAAACAGTATCTAGACTTCGCAAGAATCAAAATGCAAGATAGAAATGAGGGAGGAATAGGGTTTTGACATCCTACGAATTTCGGTGCTAGTCTTTAACGTCTCTAGCAAGACCTAGGGTTCTTTTAACCCGGATCAAAGATCTTGCAATGCATCCCCTCCTTTTTGGGATGAGAGATGTTTCGAGTCACTCCCAACAAATGGTTCTTGGAAGAACTTGTTGGGGTAAACTCAAAAGACGTCTTGAGTTCCTTGTCAAAACTTTCCTTGGGCTTCCACGCCCCTTCACAACAAGAGTTCGAAATCACTTTTCTTGCATGCAATGCTGAAGATAAAGATGAAGGCTTTGAAACATTGTTCATACACAAAAGCTCATTCCTTTCACAAGCAAGATCATGATATTCCTCTACCACATTAACCTCTTCCTCATATTTGTCAAATGGATTGGGTGTGGGGTTAAAGATGTTCAACTTCACTCTCATGTGCCCAAAATAAATCTTTATTATCCCCGTCCTACAATTTATGTTGGCATTTGAGGTTGCCAAGAAAGGACGGCCAAGGATAACCGGAATTTGGTTCTTTGGATTGGGCACCGGTTCCGTGTCAATAACGACAAAGTCAACCGGGAAGAAGAAACGTATCAATCTTAATCAACACATCCTCAATTATCCCCCTAGGCTTCTTAATGGATCGGTCGGCAAGTTGTAAAACCACCAACGTCGGTTTCAATTCACTTAGGCCCAATTTGACATAAACCGAATAGGGAAGAAGGTTAACACTAGCCCCTAAGTCAAGAAGTTCCCAGTTGATGACATGTTCACCAATGATACAAGATGTTGTAGGTGCACCGGGGTCCTTAAACTTTGGCAAAGTGTTGTGTTGTAGAATGGAACTCACTTGTTCGGTTAAGACCACTTTCTTTGATGTTTGGCTCTTGTTCTTCCGCTTTTGGGTGCATAAGTCCTTCAAGAATTTGGCATAAGCCGGAATTTGCTTAATTGCATCCAAAAGTGGAAGATTGACTTTGACTTGCCTAAACATATCCATTATCTCATTGTTCTTGGTCTTTTGCCTTTATTTTGAAATGGACCCTTTCAAGGCGTCCGGAAATAGAGCTTTTTCAAAAACTCTTTCAGCATTTTCTTTCAAAGAATTCTCAGTATTGGACTTGTTCAATTCATTGGATTTCAAATCACTTTTCAAAGAAGAATCATGAACAACATTTTTCAAAGAACTTTTCTCAAACACATTTTTCAACACTGTTTTCAATGAATCTCTTTGGAAATCATCTTTCAACTCACAATTTGAGGGCTTCTCATTCTCAAGATCATGCACATGCAATGAAGGAGGAATAGTGTGTGGAACGGGACGGGTGACAACTTGAGGTTGTACCGGTTCACTCTCTTCATTAGGCATTCTAACTTGATTGTCTACTACCCTACCACTTCTCAAGGTTGTTACCGCATTGACATGCTCAATGTTATGCCCTTCCAATGAGGATTTGGTTTCTACAACACATTGTTGTTTGATTGGGGCATTCATGTGCATCTTTCCCTTCTCTCTAGCATTAAGTGTTTCAGCTATTTGCCCTACTTGGGTTTCTAGCTTGGCAATTGATTGAGAATGAGAATGCAACAATTGAGTATTTGCTTCTAGAGTGCCCAAAGCATTTAAAACCTTTTCCTCCAAAGCGGAACCTCTAGAATTTCCTTGAGAATATGATTGGTTAGGAAAATGAGAACTAGCAAATTGATTTCCTTGTGAGTTATATGATCTTAAACCTTGGGATCCTTGGTTTTGAAGTGGAGGTGGAATGTATTTCCCTTGAAAACCGCCTTGGGAAGAGTTTGAGCCCTCCCCTTGGTTTTTCCAAGAAAAATTAGGATGATTCCTCCAACCGGGATTGTAATGGTTACCATAAGGATTGTTCCCTTGGTTCACAAATGTTGCATTAACTTGCTCAATGGGTTCATTTTGAATTTGTCCATGAGGACAATTAGAAGTAGAATGAAGAACACTAGAACAAGTCTTACATGATTCATTTTGAGCTCTAGGAGAATGGTTAGGAAAGGAAGACACTTGATTCGCCAAGTTTTGATTGATCAATTGATCAAACTTTTGAGATAAAGACTTAATCTCGGCGGTTATATCATTTGAGTGGTCAACTTGATGCAAGCCAACACTCTTCCTACCTTGAGAATTTCTACCATTCCTAGATGACAATGTTCTATGCAAAGAGTTTTCACTCATGCTCTCATAAAGACGCCACACGTCTTCCTCTTGCCGGTCTATATAAGAACCTCCCATTGAAGCATCAACCATGTCTTTATAATTGTCCGATAAGCTTTCAAAGAAGAATTGGACCAATTGCCATTTAGGCATGTCATGGTGAGGACACTTCCTAAGCATTCATTTGTGGGGTACATGCTTTGTTGATTATTGAATTGGTTATATCCCAATTGGGCTACTAATGCATTGAAAGCTTTTATCTTGACAAAAGTGGATAGCAAAGCCTTTTCATTGAGTAGCAGGGATTCTAGCCTCATCAAGCACTGAATTTCTCGTGCCAAAAGGTGGAAGACCCAAACTCTAGGTTAACAATTGAACTTAAAAAAAATAAATAATAAAAAATAATTAAATAATTAAAAAAAAAAAAGTTACAAAAGTAATAAAAAAGTGAGGACTTCTCCCAAAATGTGAGAAGTGGGAAATGATTAGATGGAGGTTGTCTTGACTTGTAGCCTAGTTGATTTGAGTTTATAAGTCCTTAGGGGTGTTTAAACACCTAATACCCTAAAGCCGTCTGGTTTGGGGGTCATTGACCTAACGCTCGACCTCATGAATCGCTAAAAAGCTTAATAAATCACTACATTGCACCACGCTTCCATCTTTGATCCTTAGGGGAAAAAATAAATAAATAAAATAATAATAATATCGAGTGAAAAGAATAAGCGCACCTAGATCAATAAAGTTTTAATAAAAGGTCCACTCTTTGTTTTGATAATCAGTACTAGATTTGTGTACTAGTTTGAGGGTAAGGATGTGATCATTTCTTTAATTGGCTTGGATAGCAACATATTTGATGTTGACCGGTCCTTTACAAGGGTCGCGATACCAAGTTAAGCTTGAAGAGTTGTGAATTTAGGAGGTGGCCAAGTTTTACATTTATAGAAAGCCACTACTACCTTTCTCTATATAAAATATAGATAGGGCAAGTAGGGATCATCCCAAAGGATTTGATGGTGTATCGAATTGTGAAACTATGGTAATTAGAGTTAGTAGGTTGAGTGATCACACAATTGATTGGTTGGTTGATTAAGCTAAATTGAATTCAACTAAATAAAATAATATGAAGTAAACAAGAGAGAGAGAGAGAGGTCTTGGGGTGTAGAGATCACCACCAAGCAATACTTTTCTATACTACTAACAAGTGATCAATTGAGGGTAATGGATGTGTTGCAATATGATAAGGGTGTGTGTGCATTAGGTTGATTCAATTGGCAAGGATGATAAATCAAGCAAGTATTGTCTAAACATCATGTGAAGAGCACAATATATCTAAACAATAGAGCATATATTGTCTAGACAACATGGGGATAGCACAATAGATCAAAACAAGTCATTAATCCTTCATTAAGCTCACAATCCACATACAACACAATATTAGAGGAATATGCCATTTGGACTCACAAGCATGGAACATCAAACATCAAGAGTAGAGTGTCCTCCCATCTAACATTACACTACCACTACACTAAATCTACACTACTAACATGAAAATAAAGCTATCTAGACTAGGGGAGAGGCACAAACCATTAAGAATAGGCATAAACCATCAAATGAACCAAAATAGCATTCATTAAGCATATCATCTTGATAATCTCTAGATCTATAGCATCAATACACATAGACATGCATCAAAAACACTAAATCTAGGGATAAGCACATGAATATCCTACTCTAGCATACATAGACATATGGATAGAATAAAATAGTCAATTGGAAGCATTAAACCATACAAACCATGAAATAATCAAGATTTATATATACATGAATATCAAGATGTTTCATACAACACTAATCCCTCAATAATACACAAGATTAGAGTATAGAAAGCATGCTTGGGGCTAACTTTAGCCCCAAGAGGATGTCTAGCCATTCATGGTAGTGATGATCCAACCCTCAAAGGCTAACTCCATGGCTGCTCCTTTTTGGTGAAGATCTCCTCCAATGGTGCTCTAGCTTCCCTCCTTCCTCCTCTCCAAGAAGAGCCTCTAAGATGATTTTCAATGTGTGACAAAAGACTTCCTCAAAAAGTGTATCATATTCCTTATATAGGTAGGTCAAATACACCCCATGATGAGTTGTGGTCGTGCAAGGCATATTCTCCAATGATTGGATGAAGGACGGAATAAATGAGCTGGACTTTAACTTTTTCTCACTGGATGAAGTTTGATCGATCGAACCTTAACTTGGATCGATCGAAAATGGGTTCGATCGATCGAACTGCATCTTGGATCGGTCGAAGTGGTTTGACTCCTCCAGATAATGACATGGCTGGGATATTTTCAAGATATTTATGGGGAAAAAGACAAAAGTGGTTGGTAGGCGTATAACTGTGGATAAGATCAATCATTTGAATAGGACAAAATAGGGTTCGATCAATCGAAGGTGATGTTCGATCGATCGAACTTGGAATTTCAGCAAAGGCCAAGGTTGGATCTATCGAGAAGTACTGTGATCGATCATAGATGTTCGATCGATCGAACTCTAAGTTGGATCGATCGAACTTTTCAGTTGCACAACTTGATTCCTTTTTGCTCCTTTCTTTCTCCACTTTGCTCCCTCCTTTGGTTTATCTCAGGATTGCTTCAATTAAGCTCTTATTTGGCTGAGTTAGCTAAATTTTGGGATTAGTGCCTGAAAATATAAATAACACGTAATAAGTCTAAAACGGCAAAGTAAGATAGATAAAGGTACTAGAATGCTTAAGCTTAACGGGTTTAAATACGCACTTTTCAGTACTCATCAGATGTCAGTCCACTCAAAAAGGATTCTAATATTGTTTTGATTTGCATGATCATTTTCTTGATGTATTGAGGATCATATTTGTTTGCTTGATGTTGAGATTTCGGGAGATTGCTTGGAAATGGTTGAAAAATTGCATACTTGAGGTAGTTTCCTCCCAATGCTTGTTTAGAATATTGGTGCCTCTTTAGTGAAAATAAGCTTAATGTTCGTGGGTATCATTTCTGGAAACCCTCACGAGACTTCACTCGTCCACTAGAGGTAACCTAAAGGTTTGAAAGGCTTTTCACATGTACTAAATGCAATCGTGTTCCCTACGAAAGTGGCGTTATCCATTTATTGCTTTCTAGTCATAGTTGTATAGTTGTTCATTTCATTCCTTTACTTTGTAGTTCATTGCTAGGGACTAGCAATATTTAAGTTTGGGAGTGTGATGAGCACTGAAAAGTGCGTATTTAAACACCTTAAGCTCGAGTACTTTAGGACTTTTATCTATCTTATTTTCCTGTTTTAGACTAATTTCATGTTATTGCCACTTTCAGACACTTATCCCCAAAATAAGTCAATTCAGCCAAATTAGAGCATAAAAGAAGCAATTTCAAGCTAAATGGAAGAAAAAAGCAAAGTGGTGGAAAACAGCAAGTTTCGATCGATCAGACCAATCTTCGATTGATCTCACAGTGATCAATCCAGCCTCACCAAAATGGATCAAACCCCTTGTCCTTATCCTCAAGAATTTCCATCTTCGATCGATGCAACTTTTATTTTGATCGATCGAACTTCTTTGATCTTATTCCCACCTATCACTTTTTCTTTTTCCCAAAATATTCCAAAAATATCTTAGACTTGTCTTATTCTAAAAAGGTGCCGCCAAGGTTTGATCGAACTGGCCATACTTGAATCGATCTGATCATACTTTTATCGATCTCATCAGAATTCGATCGATCGAATCTCTTCAGGCTCGAAATAAAAACAGAGTCCAACTCATTAAAAGATGGCTCACGGTGCAATCATTGAAGGGGCCCTAGTGCACGAAACCTGACCATTGGGTGTGACATTGAAGCTACCTATATAAGGATTTTGAGCCATTTTTATAAAAGGAGATCATCATACAACAATAGAATAGGGAGAGAGCTTAGAGATTAGAGAGACACACACACCATTTAGGAGTTCTTCCATTCATCTAGGGTTTTCGTCAAGGTGAAGAAGATCAATCCTACCATTGAGATGGCCCTTAAAGGTAGGATGACTACATCAATGAGTGGCTAAACATCTTCTTGGGGCTAGTGTTAGCCTTAAGCATGCCTTCTAGATCTTGATGTTTTGTATTTTGAAGGGATTTATGTTGTAATTCTTGTCTTAACATTTGATTTATATATGAATCTTGTTTATACAATGATTTGTGTTGTTTAATGCTTCCAATTGATCATTTCATTCTATTCATATGTCTATGTATGCTAGAATAGATATTCATGTATTTATCTCTTGGTTTTGTGATATTAATGCATGTCTATGTGTGTTGATGCTATGAATCTAGAGATTGTCAAGGCATGGTGCTTTAATGGAATGCTCTTGTGGCTTGTTTGATGGTTCATACTCAATTGTTGATGAATTGTGCCCCTACCTTAGTTTAATTAGTTTAATTTTCATGTCTCTAGTTTAGTTGTAGTGTAGTTGCCTTATTTTCCTAGATTGGAGGACAATCCATACTTGTTATTTGATGTTCCATCCTTATAAATACAAGTAGTATAATTCTCTAGCTTGTTAAAGTGTTTGATTGTGAGCTTAAAGGAAGGAATAATGGTTTACTTTGATATATTGTGCTATTCATTAGGTTGTCTAGACAATGTATACCTAATTAGTCATCCATGCTTGTTGATTCAATCAATCACACATATTAGTGTTGCAACATATATTTCCCCTCATTCGTTACATATTGAGTATCTAAAAAGGTGATGCTTAGTGGTGACCTCTAAATCCCAAGATCCTTCTCTCTTATTCTCTACCCTTTATTTACTTTAATTGCTTTGTATTAAATTTGTTTACATTGTAGTTTAATTAATCAATCAAACCACCTTTTGATCACTCGACCTACTAGTTCGACCTTATTTCCATATCAACATTGCTTCCAATCCCTTGGTACAATCCCTACTCACCCTAGCTATATTAGTAGTTAGAGGTAGTAGTGGCACTTTATAAATTCAAACTTGGCCACTCTTTAACACATTTTAACTTGTTGGTTCATGACGACACCACCTTTGATTATTTCCGGTTTGATCACAATAAAACATTTGTTTGACAAAAATAATAATTTAAATAAATAAATATATAATAAATCATTTTTTCTAAAAACACACGAAGGCCTTCGAATTTACTTTGTGATCAACCATAATCAATGCAAAATAAATACATGTAGCAATGATGCAAATATTGAAAATATAACCTTTAACTATTAATTACAAAATTACCCAAAGTGTCTGTCTAAGGACTCCGAAGATTCGGCCGAACAAATCAAAGTAATTACTAATTAATAAAAGAATCTATACTCCTCTCATGCTTAAGAGTCAAATGCCATGATGGTGATAGGGAGTAATTGCATACAACGGCTCTCGCAATATATCTCAACTTAACACGGATCCAGTTCAAGTCTTAGTTAATAATGAGTCCATCCATAATTACCGATTATGAACTATTTATGATTACTATTTATATTCATGTATTGATCGTCATCACATACATATATAAATATCTCTTGTAATCAAGTGGATACTATCAATTCCATAATGAATCGAAACATAATATATTGAATTCACCAATTGTATAAAGCATAAATATTTCAAATATGTTAGGAACATATGTCACTTTAATCCAAATAGGAATTTGTTATGCTAGGGCATATAAATCGCAACACCTTCAAACTTATGCTTCCATATCACAACCTTCAATCTCAACTTCATAATTAGGAAAAGCCTTATTTGACTGCCCAATCAGCCTCTAAGACACATCATCGCCAATTAGGGCTATAAATGAACCAAGCATTCGACAAATAGCTCGAGCTCAGCTCAATAATAGTAAACAATATATTTTAAGCTCCAAAAACACCTAAACACTTAGGAAATAAACATACAACAACCCCTACCTCAATTTGAGATAAAATCTCAAATCCCACCAAAACAAAACCTTTCCGAATGCGACGCCACTTCGGAGTTTTGTCGGGGACAACAAGGGAAATAATAAACCCTCAAGAGGTAACACCTAATTCCACACTTGACTTCAAACCTGAACTCAAAAAATGGTCAAAACAAGACTCCAACTGGTTGGAATCGAAGGCCTCGTCAAGGACGACATTAAAGCCTCAGACATCGGCGGAAAAATCCAAGAGGAGGAAGGCTAAAAGGGAGGAAGAAGGGTGGTAGCCCTTTGGGTTGCCATGGCTGTCGGCCAAGAGAGGGAGAAGATGAAATGAAATGTCTCACTCACCCCCTATTTAAAGAAAAACTCAAAAAGTGCCCTAAACAGGTCCCGCCCCGGCCCGAAAAAGTGGAATTTGTGCAGACACTCTCAAACGCCAAAACACCATGAACGAAAAAGAATCGAAATGAGAAAAAAAATGGACAATGGAAGAAATGACGTCAAAAATCGAGTCTTGAACAAAGAGATATGTCCTGAGCAAGTTCGGCGGCAACCGGAGTCAAAAACTCGAAAACTGGGGAGATCGACCGCAGGACAATTCTAAGAGTACACTACTCGATGAAATGTGAAAATAAATCTCATACGAGGATCCAAGCCCCAAGGAGACACTTTGCAATTAACTTTCATTAATTACACAAAGGCCCTACACAAAAGGATAACCGCGCAAGTGACTCAAATGAAAATATCTTCCAAGAGATATTTTCCTAAAAACCCCCAAATCAATATATCTTCAAAAGATATTTATGAAAAACAACCCAAGAAATAAAAATGTTTCTAAAGAATCTATTCATCCATGCTCCTACAGGAAAAAGAAATAACCGGCAAGCTTTTCTCCAAAAGTAAAGCTACGCTTTTCAAGGAAATCAACAAGAATGAAAGTATGTGAAGTCAAAAATCAACTCTGACCACGAAGAGTGAGGTTACTCAAAAGGAAATTTCAACAAAAAAAATTAATCCATAAAAAAGAAGAAAACAAAAAGGAAGAAAAATGACCGGGTCATTAAAGAGGAGGATTTTTATTGATGTGGATTGTACCCATTTAAAAACAAATCTAATCCATTTTTTTTTTTTTAAATCTAATATCATTAAATTTTAAGACACTTGTTGGCATTTGGAAAGCTACGCTTTTCAAGGAAACCAACAAGAATGAAAGCACATGAAGTCAAAAATCAACTCTGACCATAAAGAGTGAGGTTACTCAAAAGGAAATTTCAACAAAAAAAATTAATCCATAAAAAAAAAGAAAATGAAAAGGAAGAAAAATGACCGGGTCATTAAAGAGAAGGATTTTTATTGATGTGGATTGTACCCATTTAAAAACAAATCTAATCCATTTTTTTTTTAATTTTCTAATATCATTAAATTTTTAAGACACTTGTTGGCATTAGGTTGGACCACATCACTCATCAAAACAAAGTTCTTCTAATGGGGTAGAGGGAAGTATTTTGCTTAAAAATATGTGCAAATTGTCCCTTCATATATCTGTTGACCATCACGTTGGGCCAAATTTGTTTTTTACAAATCTTAAAATATCCTTAAAAATAAAAATTAATATTTTTTATTTTTATTTTCCTTTAAAGACAATTTAGGTAGTTCAGGTCTTTAAATTGATAAAAGGTCCAATTAACAAAAGGTCCTTATTTACTCAATTTGAAAAATATAAGGAAAAAGAAAAAGCATCGAGAAAAAAAAAAAAAAAAATTCACGTGTTCATTCATTTTAACTAGTTTATCATAATAATTTTTTATTGATTAATCATACAAAATATAAGAAAGGTTAAATTTGGTAAACATGATCAATAAAAAATAATATGTAGACTTTTTTGTTTTAACCTCAATAGTGAGAGAGGGAGTGGGTTTGACCATATTAAACATATAAATTGGTAAATGGAGTGCATTAATGACGGTAAGTTGATTTAAGTTTATGATATAAATAACCAATTACTCATAAAGAAAATTGCTTGGTGGGGTGGGTGGAGGTTTCGATCTAAGTCATATAAAGCGGGAGCAAGAGTGAGAGCGAATTTGAGAGCGAAAGTGTGAGAGTGACATAATTAAGTTATAAGTAGTGAGAATTTGAGCAAGATCGTGCGCGAAACGGGAACACGCTCGAAACGGGAGAGCGACACCTCTTGAGAAATATTTTGTGACTTAGTTTCCGACGATGTTATACATCTTCTGCGCCAAAAAAATTACCTACACTTGACGATAGCTTTGATTATACACTTTTGATGTCATGAATATGTGTGAAGTATGTTGCCTCATTTGAGAACACAGCTGGAAACAAACAAGTAAAGACTGTGATACAATCAAATACACACAAAAATAAAAATAAATAAATAAATAACAATCATACACAATGTGCGTAACCATATCGATGTCGTATATAAGATTTCAAGTCTGTGGAATATATGGTTGCTTTGATTCTAAGATCCCTCATACCTAAGAACTCGAACTAGCATTTATGTTGAATTTTTTGATTGTTGCATAAACAAATATGGGATCTGTTTTATTTTCTAGACATATAATTAAGTGTATATTAAAAGAAATGTGTTTTTCAAACTTTCAGTGAATCAGATCAGATTCTAACCCAGCAAAAATTTAAGTTTCAAATTCTATGTAAAGAATGTTGTATGCTTTAAAGTATAAATCCATTTTCTTTGAAAGTAGCAAAGAAGAAAACTTAAGATGATGTTGAGTTTGCACACACCCTAAAAAAGGAGGTCACAAACTTCATTTTCATATCATATATAACCATAAAAAGGTGACCACTTTAATACCACTTGCAAGTGCACGAATCATTGCAGATAGGGTTTACTTGTAGGGTGTCGTACCCAAGGGACTTGTGTAAATTAAGTTTGTCAATAGATTTGTTAAATTCCAAAATTAACTTGAAAGTAGGATAATCAAATTGTGATGATTAATTCTAAATTAACTAAGTAGAAAAAAAAAAATAAACTAAAGAATAATGATTAAATATGATATAGAAAATAGAAAGAGAGGACTAGGGGTATGATTTCACCACTAATGTCGCACCACTAGTTAATTGCATCAATTTATTGGAGATATATGATATAACATGCACAGGGAATTAATCATGGCTACAAGCACATATTAATTTAGTTAGAAAATAATATAATTTAAAGCTAAGCATGGACTATCTTCGATTGGTATAAACCATCTACTTAACTTCTTTACTCTAGGGTGTAGCATGGTCTATCTTTTCCAGGCATAATCCATCAAATCTCTAACATTATATTCAGAGAAATACCATTGTATAATCATCTCATTCACAACTACAAGAAGCGAATGAGTTGTGTTCAATCACAAGATCAAAATATCTAAGACAAGATAGAAAAATATTTGTAATTGAATTAAAACTTTAAAACCGATTCTTATTGAAAATTTAATTAAAAACCCTATATTTCACAATCATGCATGATAAAAATTATTCTTCAATAATTAAATACAATCAAACAAGTGTGCTAAGCTAGGGCTACATCACACCCTAACAAAGCGTTTAGCCAAGCAAGACTGGGGTGGAATTCTTCATGGTTGAGGAAGACATCTTCACCGCCATGGATCGATCTCTTCTTTCTTCTGACTGCTCCTCTCTGATCTCGGCCTCAAGCTCTTCTGTATTCCTTCAATGTTGTAGAGGATCCCCTTCAAATAATAAAAGATCAGCCCTAAAGTTCCTTTTTTCATATAGGAGACATACATAGAAATTCTGTCGAATAAGGACTCCTAAAATTTGTGCAAACTTCTAAGCCAATTTTGATAAGGTAAAAAGTTGTTTTAGGGAAAGCTCGTGAAACACAAAATTGTAGCCCTTCGAATTTCCTATTAACCTATGCAGGAATTTAGCTGTTTTGACGCTCGAGGAGAGAGTTACAACCAGATTACCAAAACGGGTTTAAGTTACCAACTTTGGCGACAAATCCTTTTTGGAGAAGGATTTTTCCTTTTCTTCTTCTTTCCATTCTCATTAACTTGTAGCTTCTTTTGGACTATTTTCTAAGTATAAATAGAGTTGGATCTTCAACATTGCTCGGTCCCACGAAAAGTCATCTTGTAAAGCTCAAAATTACTGGTGTTGACTGATTTTACAATTAAAGCCCTGAAATAAATAAAAATAATAAAATAATGTAAAATCACGAATAAACTATTATTAAGAGAATAAAACATACGAATAGAAGGGCTAAAATGTATAACATTCAGCGCCTAACACAACACATTGAAATATTGTTGGACTTCCAAACACAACATATATATATAACTGGATCAAGAGGTTTAATTTCTTGGTTCAGCTATGAACATGTAGGATCTTCGATCAACCTCTTATTTAGTAAAAGATGATATATATACATATATATATATATATATATATATATTCTATCTCTCACGAGTTTGGTTAGTTATATCCTCCTCGTCCGGTTGTGTTATACGTATCTCCAAGAAGCCTCCGTCCTACAAAAGAAAAATTATAATAAATTTAGTTAAACTCTTAAAAGCAAATATTGGACTTTTATTTTTTTGTCACCATTTGCTTACACCTTACGAGCAATAGTTCGAGTGGATCAAACTTGGTTGATATATATTTTTTCTTTTCTTTTTTTTGGTCTCAAAGTCTAGACCTAAACTTTATTCTGTAAGTTCCCAAAATTAAACATCATCATTTATTATAACAAGCAATTTTTGCTACACGGATAGCTTATGATGTTCTTTTATAACTAGTTTGCACACAAGCTACAACTCCAAAATTGATACGAAAATTTGAAATCAAAGAAAAAAAAAATGATTTAAAAAACGATGTAATATACAAACCAAGTTGAAGTACTGGAGTAGCATCAAAGGACACGAACAAAGTGATCACTACAAGAATGGTCATCACCAAGGCTTGGATGGCCTTGGAGAAGGCTGTTCCTGCCATTTTAGCTTCACTAGAAGAAGGTGGTTATTGCTTTGAACACAAAATTACTTGAGAGCAAGGATGAGAATGAAGTGTTTTGGTTCACAACACATATTTGTAGTTGAAGCTGAGGACAATGTCAAAATTAACCAGCTTGGATAAAAGTATCTTGAATCATATGAACACACAAAATTTTTCTATTTTTTTTATTAGTAAACGATATCACACGACAATTCACCTTCTAGATTTCTTCATTTCTTGGATTAATTCCACATTAAATTAGACTGATGGATTAGTTTTAAATATTGATATAGGGTAGGGATTCAGTTTCAAAGATTAGTCTCCACAAGTTTGATTTTAAAAATATATAATAATGATATGAGATGAGTACATGACTCAACTTTATAATTTGTGGCATGAACAAACAATTATTTTCAATTTTAATCTGACTTTTATTTTGGCCATGATTCTTTACCTGGGTGATACAATAATTGTTTTATAGTCAATTCTTGGATGACCAAATCAAGTTTGATTATGAAGATTTGTACCTGTACGTATCATAGATGTAAATCAGTGATCAGGTCAAGAATGCCCACATTCCTGCTTGTTGATTTAGCTTGTTCTGATTGTGAAAAATTAAACAATAAATTATGAGATATATATTTTATAATTGGCTAATTTCGTTGTCAAAACAAGTCTGATCAAGTTGTAATTTTTCAGTTCACAATTTCAAAGATTGAAGATCGAATGCGAATTTGAAGAAGTTCAAGTGTTCATAATATATTACACTCCAAGATGATGAGAACAATGCTTTAGGAAGATTGAGAGGTAGTGAGAATACATTAGGAGAGTTTTGAAAGTTTTTGAGGAAGATTTTACATTCTGTCCATTTTGAACAAGTTCCCAAAAGTACTGAATAGGTTCAAGATCAGCAAAGTTGAAAAAATTCAAGATTGGCCATCTTGAACCGATTCCCACTTTCTTGAACTAGTTCAAGAGTCAAAGAGAGCTTTCGAAATTGTTTCTGGCCTTCTTAAACCGATTCCCACTTTCTTGAACCGGTTCAAGACTCCTAAAAGGTTATAGAAACTTCTTTTCTTGCTCTATTTAATTCCTTTTTGGACTAGACATCTTTCCAAGTCCCATGCACAAAATTTTTTATATTTTCATAGGGATTAGGACTTTCTAAATTCTATATAAACCTTGTTAGTCTTCTAGGTTTATTCATGGCTTTAGGGAAAATCAATTCTATATTTTGAGAAAGCCTTTTAGAGAGAGAAAATTCAGAAAATCAAATCTAATTATTCTGAATTTATTTATGAGTATACACATATATTCATGAGTGATTTAGTGGTGTTCTTCTCTATCTCAACGGAATTGGAGCTATATTGAAGATTCAGATATTCTGTATGAAGAGCAGGATTTAATTCTTCTACATTGATTTCAAATCTTGAAGAACAGAAGTAAAAACGATCACACTTTGAAAGGGTCGGCGCATTCGAGGAGTGTTGTCAGATCTACCTGCTACTCCTCTACAAAGATCGCATAAGCCTAAAGTCAAGTTGCTATTGGACGGGGAGTCTCAAAGCCAGAGGATTGTCAGCAATTGGTGTTTAGTAGAACGACAGGGTGTGATCCAAAGTCAAAGTTCGGTGTACTTTGTTTCAAACATAGTGGATCGGTTTACTTTAGACTGAATAGTCCACGAGGTTTTTCCCATACAAACAGTTAACGAATTTTATCAACTGGGGTTTTCTCGCTAAAAATCCTGGTGCAATCTCTCTAAACTTTTACTTGCTTTTTTTTACATGTATTTATGATTGTGAATGTTTTAAATTGATCATATAATTTAATCAATTATAAATTGAGCAAGTTGACCTAATAATCAGATCTAGGTCATTTAAGGCGTTAATCACAATTAAAATGAACTAACTGTTTTTGCACCCCATGTAACTCTATTTTCACAATTTGGTATCAGAGCGGGATACTCGATATACAGAGTAGATCATAATTGTTGATTTATTATTGATTTTTGCACCATGTCTGAAAATTCATCTGTTGATGTGTTTCCTTTAACTCTTGTTTTCGATTCTGTCACAAGCATGCAAATTGAGTGGTCCAAGTTTAAAAAGGATTTTGAAATTTGTTAGAGAAATTGAATCTTGCGGAACTTGATAGAGATATTTATAAGTTAGAAGTTTCTGTCTCTAATAAAAATTTGGAAGAAATTGGCTGTAAGAATTTCAATCTTCTTCATAAAATTGATTTTCTGGAAAATGAGCATAAGAAGGTAAATTTGTTTAATAAATCATTGGAACTTAAGATTGATAATTTGAATAGTGAATTTGTTAAATCAAAACAGTCTTTTCAGAAAGTTAATATTGGTGACACTTGCAAAATTGATAAGTTGAAAGGAGTGGTTGAGAATGTTATGAGTAACAAAGATTTGGCATCAATTTCAAAGGATTTGTATTTTCAAAAATCGAAAGATGTTTTTGTGAAAGTTGAAACCAAACCTTGTGTTATTTCTTGTTCTCCCAAACTTATTTCAACATGTCATTTTTGTGGTGAAAAAGGGCATACCAAGTATAAGTGTCAAAAAAGAAAAATTGAACTAGAAAATAAATTAAAAAATTTAGAAAGTTCAAATTTGAGGAAGAAGAGGATTAGGACTGTTAAGCCTTGTGACACTTTGCCTAGAACAATAAGGAAATCATTGCATAATGAATCTAAAATTGTTTGGGTAAAGAAAAAGAATTTTAAATGCCTTGCTATGCACACTGCACTTAGAGCACTTGGTCCATGTGATTGGTACTGTGATTGTGGTTGCTCTAGGCATATGACAGGGGAGAGAACATTATTTACCACTTTTAAGGAATGTTCATTTGGTACTATTACTTTTGGTGATAGTAATGCTTCTACTGTAAGTGGTAAAGGTAAAATAAAATTTTCAGGAATTGGGGAGTTAAAAAATGTTCTATATGTTAAAGGTTTAGCTGCTAATCTGTTGAGTATTAGTCAAATCAATTATGAGGAGTTTTAAGTCAATTTTACTCAACAAGGGTGTTTTGTAACTAATGAAAAAGATTAATGTATCTTGAAAGGAACTAGAACTTTTGATAATTGCTATGTTGTGTTTTCAGATCCTTCACTAATGTATTTTTCTGCAGTTACTGATAAGGCAGTTTTATGGCATAAAAGACTTTGACATATGAATTTTAATGATTTAGTAAATTTGTCTAATAATGATCTTGTTCGAGGTTTGCCCAAATTGAAGATGCCTAAGAATAAAATATGTGGTCCATGTCAATTAGGAAAACAAACTATAGTGTCACGTAAGAGACTTATTCGTAAAGTCATTTCTCAACCTTTAGAGTTAATTCATATGGATTTGATGGGTCGCATAATACCTGATAGCATTGGAGGAAAAAGATATATGCTTTTTATGGTTGATGATTTTTCTAGATTTACTTTTGTTGCTTATTTGAGAGAAAAATCTGATACTTTTATAAATTTCAGGTTTATTTGCCAACTTATTCAAAATGAGAAAGGATATCAAATTAATCATATTAAAAGCGATAATGGAGGTGAATTCGAACCTAAGGAGTTTATTGAATATTATGATAAGAATAACAATAAGTATGAATTTTCAGCACCTAAAACACCACAACAGAATGGAGTAGTGGAAAGGAAAAATAGGACAATTGCAGGTATGGCATGTACTATGCTTCATGAGAATAAAATTGCAAGTCATTTTTAGGCTGAATCAGTACATACTACTTGTCATATCCTAAATAGAGTTTATCTTAGGTCTGCTGATGAGCGCTGAAAAGTACTCATTTAAACCCCTTAAGCTTAGGTATTCCAGAACATTTATCTATCTTATTTTACCGCTTTAGATTGATTTTGCATTATTTTCATTTTCAGGTACTTATCTCCAAAATAAGCTAACTCAGCTAAATAAAAGCATAATTGAAGCAATCTTGAGATGAATCAAAGAAAGGAGCAAAGTGGAAGCAAAAGGAAGCAAGTGGTGGAAATTCAGCAAGTTCAATCAATCTCAGAAAATATTCGATCGATCGAAAGTTCATTGATCTCAGCATTTCAAGATGGATCCAAGCTCTTTTGTCCTTATCCAAAGATCCCATAAAGTTCGATCGATCCAACTTTCTTCCGATTGATCGAAAAGATTCCATCTTATCCAGTTGTACCACCCTACCTACCACATTTGTCTCATTCCCAAAAATATCTTTAAAATATCTCAGATTTGTCTTTATCCAAAAAGGTGCCGCCATAGAGGATCGATCCAACTTAAGTTTGATAGATCTTAGCCATGTTCAATCGATCTCACCACAAGTTCAATCGATCGAACTACCCAAAGTGAAGAAAATCCAATTTCTAGCTCATTAAAGTTGTCTCATATCCAATCATTGGGGGGAATATTAGTGTACGAGCCCAGCTCATTGGGGGTGATATTTAACCTACCTATATAAGGAATATGAGCCATATATTGAAAAGGGGGAGATACATACACTAGAGACACAATTTCCATATTCTTAGTGAGGAAGAAAAGAATAGAGGAGGCTAGCGACACAAGCTTGGAGTTCTTCCATTGACCAAGAAGAGGAGCAATCTCTATCATGGAGTTAGCCCTTGAGGGTTGGATGACATCATCCATGAGTGGCTAGACATCCTCTTGGGGCTAGAGTTAGCCCTCAGCATGCTTTCTACATCTTAATTTATGTATTTCTGAGGGGATTTGTATTGTAATAGATGTTTTGACATATTTATATACATAGATCTTGTTTATTCAATGATTTGTGTGGTTTAATGCTTCCAATTGATCATTTCATTCTATCCATATGTCTATGTATGCTAGAATAGATGTTCAAGTGTTTATCTCTATTTCTTGTGTTATTGATGCATGTCTATGTGTATTAATGCTATAGATCTAGAGATTGTCAAGACATAGTGCTTAATGGAATGCTCTTGTGGTTTATTTGATGGTTTATATTCATTTCTTGATGGATTATGCATCTCTCTTAGTTTAATTAGTTTAATTTCATGTCATTAGCTTAATTATAGTGTAGTTGTAGTTTAGATGTTAAATGGGAGGACAATCTATGCTTGTTTTTTGATGTTCCATACTTATGAAAGCACATAGCATATTTCTCTAACCTTGTGGTGTGTTTGGATTGTGAGCTTAAAGAAAGGATTAATGGCTTAGTTTGATATATTGTGCTATCCACCATATTGCTTAGACAATATATGCTTAATTTGTCATCCATGCTTGTTAAAACAACCACACATACACACTATGTTGCAATACATGTTTTCCCCCTCATTAATCATTCATTTAGGGTATAGAAAAGCTATGCTTAGTGGTGATCTCTAAACTCCAAGATCTCTCTCTTATTTTCTCTCCATTACATTTAATTGTTTACTTTAGTTTAAATTGCATCTTAGTGTAATTCAACCACCAACCAATCTTTTGATCACTCGACCTACTAACCTTAATCTTGATTCCACAACCTAATACGACCCACCAATCCCTTGGGACGATCCCTAATCGCCCTAACTATATTTTTAGTGAAAGGTAGTAGTGACAATTTCTAAATGTAAAACTTGGCCACATTCATCATAGTCCTACACTATCTTTTGCACAAGCTTTGTACGGCACACCAAGTTTTTGGCACCGTTACCAGAGATTGATTGAAGGCAACGTCGTATTTGTGGAATCAATTAGTAATTTATACTCTTTTGATCGTGTCTTTACTTTGTTTTCATTTTCATTTTGGTTACTTGTTATGTTGGTTCTTGTTTGACTAGGTGCATTGAGCTAGAAGGTGAGCAAAGGAGCATTTCAAGCAAGGAGCTAAGAAAAAGCAAGGAAAAAGCTAAAATCTAAAAAATTTTGCAAGGCTAAAATTGAAAATTGAATTGAAGTGCTAAAGGACCCTTTGTGAGCTTTTTCTTAACTCAATCTCTAGTTAAATCGTTGGCCCGCGTGGAGGCTTGTATTTCAATTCTTAGATAAATCATGAGCCCACGTGGAGGCAATTTACTTTTCTTTGCATATTGATGATAGCATGGGAGTATGGGATCATTGTATGTGGAGGAAGTTTGTTGATTGTTAATTTGTTGCGAAGGTGAAGTGTTTGTTCATTACTTGTGCTTGTTGTGTTTTGTTGTGCATGCATGGTGATCGACGGATCGATTATCAATTATAAATCAACCCGTTTTGCAATAGCACAAATCATTGTAAAATAGGGCTATTGGTCGGGTAAGTCGAACCACTGGGATTGCTAGTTTATGGCAATCAAGGTCTATAAAATCACTTTTAGTTTGATGAAAGAGGTATAGAGTTTTGTTTGATTTGTCACTTGAAATTAAAATGTGCTTAAAGCAATAATTTGCAAGAACTTAGAGGAAAGAGATATAAGTAGAGGAGACTAGGAAAGTGAATCCACTACCTATCCTATAAGCATGCTAATTGAGGTAAACTTAGGGGAAACAACACAAATATGTGACTATGAAATGCTACAACACAAAATTGCTACATTCCTTCAAGAAATTCATGAAATTAATGGCAAGAATAACCTATCAAAGTTATACATGCTTAAACTACCTAAACTAGGGTGTAGTCTTGAACATGCTTGCTAAGCTAGAGATTATCAAGCCTTTAATCACATGGTAAGAGCACATGAAGTCAAGAGTCAAGAATAGTCCATCAAAGGAGGTCCTAAGCAATGAAATATCAAGATTCTCATACAACATGCCAAGAAACCCATTTCACAATCTCATTTCCATTGTCACTATGAAAATGCAAGTCATACGATCATGAGAAAATAAGATCTAAGACAAGATAAAACATTCATTATAATCATTTATAAGAAATTAGATTCATTACATCAAATGTAACCTCTAGATTGTGAAGTAGTTACATATATACATCATTTTACCCAAAAAAACCAAAAGCTAGAGCATGCTTACAATGTAGGGCTTCACCACCTCCTTAGAACGGGAGTTAGTTACCCATAGGAGCAATGGATGAAGGAGAAGAGGAAGCTTCACCCTCCATTTTTGCCCTACAAGCTTCAAGACCCACAAAGTCCTTCAAAAATCAATAATTCTCTCTCTAAAACTTAGCCAAATGTGATATATCTCAATATACATGGTCACCCCCCTCTTATATTGACAAAATCCTCTTTCCAACCACACAATCCTGAGCTCCAACCACCTAGAAGCAATAAGGACCACAAAAAATGCATAGGGGACCAAATGCAGTAAGAAATCCGGAGCAGGTGGGCTGCTCTCTGCAAATTGGCGGGCACCCGCAGGCACACGAGCTCGCTGCCCATTTTGGCGGGCACCAGCAGATGTTTCTTAGCTTTGCGCACCTTCGATAAAAAGGCCATAACTCCCTGCTCCAAACTCCAAATGACAAACCGTTTAATGATTTAGAAATCCAACTCAAAGCTCTAAGTATGTCATGTTTTAATAGAAGTCCAATTCTTAAGTTTGGTGGGTTGAAAATGAAGAGCAAAGTCGAACCTCACTGCTGCCAGGCTGTTCTATGCACCTTTGGTAAAAATGCCATAAATCTCTGCTCCGAACTCCAAATGAAGAAATGTTTGATAATTTGGGAAGATAATTCAAGGCTCTAAGTACGCCATGTTTTAGTAGGAGTCCAATTCTCAAGTGTGGTGGGTCAAAAATGAAGAACAAAGTTGAACTTCACTGCTACCAGGTTGCTTTTGGCTTGGTCCGCTTTGGTAGGCATCCTCCTTAGCGCTTTTTGCAGGGAAAACATGAGATCGCTTGGCCAAAGTGAAGGTCCCTGGCAATGGCATGCTTTGATTCTTCAAAAACTCAACAAAGCAACGCTCTTAACTATCTTTAGGGCACCAACCTGAAAATGATCAAAAACACACAAATGAAGCTAATATGTATAATATGATCAACGAATGGACTTAACTAATGCAAATAAGGGCGCTTAAATATGCAATATTCGGTG